>NC_133220.1:19560913-20802163 GCF_040436345.1 Pagrus major
ACACCACAAACTACATCCCCCAAAATGATCATACAGCCGAATCAAAGTTCAAAGTTCAAAGTCGACTTTATTGTCAAAACTGCAATATGTACAAGACATACAGAGAATTGAAATTGTGTTTCCCTCTGTCCAGACAGAAATAAGAAATATAAGAATATAAAATAAAATAGAAATATAGATCTAAAAATAAAAATAAAAATAAAATATGTACAGCTAAGAGACATTCGGGAATATAAAGTCCGGAGATATAAATAGTGTGGAATAGGTATGTCAGTATTGGGATTGGATATAAATATAGATATAAATATGGCAGTTTGATATAAATATGACAGTATAAAATGGTGTAAACTGGTCTATGACAATGAAATTGTAAACATTCTTACACAGTGCAAATAGATTTTAAAGTGTTTTTGAGTTGTAAAAGTGGCTGGTGCCATGGGGGGGGGGGGTCAACAATGTCCATAGTTAGTGGGGGCAGCGGGCGGAGAAGGAGAAGGAAGGGGGGGCAGCGCTGGGAGGGAGTTCAGCATCCTGATGGCCTGATGAATGAAACTGTCTCTCAGTCTGCTGGTTCTCGCTCGGAGGCTCCTCATCCTCCTCCCGGAAGGCAGGAGACTCCTCTATAGCGGTTTCTACAAAAACGGAACATCATAACTTTCAGGAACATACTGTATCATTTATTGCAGGACTTTTGTATCAGCCTGCATTGATTTAAGCTCGGTGTACCTAATAAAATGGAAACTGAGTGTATAAATAAAGTCAACTGTGGTCAGGAAACTGTAAAATGCAAAGTCTCAACACTCTCAGCATGTGATTTATATACATAGCCTCATTATAGACCAGTTGTTTCATATCCTCATTCTCTCCTAAGAGGGACCTAATATTACAGCAATCATCGGCGTGCAATGTTAAATAGAACAGTTTGTTGGAAAATAATTGAGGGAAGATTTGGATTGAAATCAGTCGTACTCACTCAATAGATGTGTGCTTTTGGGAAACTTTATAATAATACTTCACGTTATTTAATGTGATGCCAGTAAGATGAGAATATTCATTAATTATTTGAATATGAATTAATTAATGTTCAAGTTTTTACGACACAGCAAGAAAAGTCCACATCCACCACGTCGGGTCAAAGTTAGCCCCAGCCCATTTTGGAGGCAGACCAGAGGACTGTTTGCTGTGTCCATGTGGTTTATGCACTCAGTGATTTGGGGTCAAAGCCCAGTGGAGGACATTTGTTTTGACACAGAAATGATTAGCTTATGTTAAGGTGTTATGTTACAGATGTTTTGTTTAATGTTTATGTCCTGTAGTTAATATTTAGGCATTGATGGTTGTCGTATACAGTAACGATTAAAAAGAATCCCCTGTAAATTTAACCTGCTCCTTTATTAACCAGAACGCACACGTTGTTGCTGACAACAGTCATGACAACACTGATAACATATACAGCTGCGATTAAGGTGGCTTGTAGACGCTCATCACTACAATGGTTAAGAAAAGTTGCATGGAAATGAAGTTCAAGAAGGATGGTTGAATATGGAGTCTTGTGTGGTTGTTGTTCCAGCCACTCAACCATTCTCCTTTTAATCATATCCCAGTAATCTCTTTGAAAGGCATTAAAAAACTAAACAGTGCCAGCGATTACATGACAAATACTGCCGTAAAGGAAACGTAAACAAATAAATAATATTCTGGAAAGTAGCACACAGAAAATCCTCTAAGTCCTCTTTAATACATTATGATAAACAGGTGCACATTCAGTGTAGGGGAAAGTCAACGTCGCCATCATCACTTCGACACTAGTACTTTGTTACTGAAATTTCTTGTTGTGTGTGCTGTGATTTAAATGAGGAAAAACATTTACCATCACATTAATTCCTATGAACAATTGTTTACCAAATGTGTTAGTAAATTGAATTAAAATGTATTATTGGGTCACTGAAATTATATTCTGGTCCTCCTAAATGGAAAAAGTTAGGTGCACCAGTGCAAAAAGCGTAAGAGGTTAGCCTGGAGCCCTTCATTGTATTGCAGTGAATAAAAACAATCTTTAAAATGGCTCTTTAATAATCAAATCTGAGGGAATTAAAGTTGGTCAGTATCAGCCGGGCTTTGGGACCCTGCAGCCCACCTCGTTCTGTCCTGTCCAAGGGGGGAAAAAATGTGATGTCTTGTCCCCTTAATCTCAAGAAAACTACTTCACATTGTTCCTTGTTGCCGTGCTATTTTCACTGGTATGTGGAGGTTTTTCAGTACAAGGCCTAAACTTGAAACTAGAGACTGACCAGAATGAAGAATCTGACTCTCATTTAAGATGAAGAGAATAAAGCTGAGAGATATTCAAGACAGGAATGGTATCATACTCACACTGTTCGTCTGTTTTATTCCCCAATGCTCAGGTTCTTTATATCTCAGAGTTAAAATAGGAAAATATCTCACCTGGTCTGGCAAAGAAAACATTCTCTGGAAATGCTGAGGTGTAGAGATCTGCCGGACAACTTCTGCGTACCTAATAAACTAACATTTCAGCACCTGGAGAATTTTTTCTCACCATCTCATAAAAATCCTTGTCAACAAAAACATTTAGTTACTGCTGTGTTATAAAGAAAAAAAGTTAGCTGACCAGGCACAAAGCTATGTACACACAACAAAAACACCAGCTCCTTCCTCTTACACACAACTCCAACTGAGTATGCACAAACTACTCATTTGAATTTAGAAAAATTTGCAATGAGCAGGAGATTAAACTGCAAATTACTGTCATACCACAACATTGTTCAACATTACAATATTATAATGCATTTCACAGGTTATTATCATTTTCAATAGCAAATGAAATAAAACTAGTTTTACATACAACAGTGGAAGTGCTGTGGTCTGTTAATACTGCTAATTATCTGATTTCAGGTGGGAGAGTTGTGTGCTTTTGTTTGTGATTTTATCCGTTTGGAAGTTTTAGAATAGCAACAGGGGAGTGTTAAACTGAATCCCAAGAAACATTTTGGCTTTGGCAGCTTAATTCTGGGACATCTGTTTTGATGGCGCAACGTGTTTTGGTCTGCTGCCAGAAATCTATTTTTGTCAATACGACAAAACAAGCTTTAAAGTTTGAGTAGGATTATCATGTTGCCAAAGTGTTTTTAGCAAAGATCTTCATTTAGCTCCATCCAAATCTGGTCAAAGCCAAGGCAATATAAACAAGACCTCGAACAAGAATGTAGTGTATAATATAAAACCCAACTCCCTGCCCAGCCACTGCTGAACTATAATATGAGCTTTTACAATTGCAATGAAAGCCTTAAATGTGCAGTGGTAACATGGCCTTTTCTTTTTATAACAGCAAATCCAGTTCGTGGAGGACAAGCAGGAGTTCAGCAGGTTCCCCACGAAGGCAGGCCGTCGCTCCCTGTCCCGCTCCATCTCTCAGTCATCCACAGACAGCTACAGCTCCGGTAAGAGGGAAAGACAGCCATATTCACTACTCAAAATAGATCAGTGTGTTTACTTTAAATGTTGTGCTCTCACAGTTTTTATTTAAACTCTAGAGAGCAAGCCTTTAAGCACATTGAACACCGCTGGGACGCCTGTTCAAATGCTTTACTCCTCAGTGGCTTAAATTTGGTGAGTTCTTTGATGACTTTGTTTCCTGTGCAGCTGCATCCTACACGGATAGCTCTGACGATGAGACCTCACCACGGGACAAAACTCAGGTCAACACCAAAGGCAGCAGCGACTTCTGTGTCAAGAACATCAAACAGGCTGAATTTGGCAGACGTGAGATCGAGATTGCAGAACAAGGTGAGACACAAAGTCTCTTCACTACTGTCTAATTCACATCTAAATCCAGCATTATTCTGTTTTCTGGTATATAAAATGTTTGATGTTATTTAATTTTACTTATTTGCTGCTCAGAGTGGCAAAATTTGAGTTACGTCTGTGTTGCTGTCTTTCTCACTCTCCTGTTTTTATGTTCTCTTGTTTTCAGACATGTCAGCACTCATCTCACTCAGGAAGAGAGCGCAGAGTGAGAAACCATTGGCAGGTGCCAAAATTGTGGGCTGCACTCACATCACTGCCCAGACTGCAGTAAGACATTTCTCTCTGACATTGAGCTCCAACGGTCCAAGCAAATGCTACAGTTTGATAGTGCCTGTTACTCAGGATTAGGTCAATTTTAGTCACAGTTTCTGAACCACACACTGTCCATAAAACACCAACTCTCATTTTAGAGTCTTAAATGATTAAAGTGTGAAGGGGGACTTGTCTGTAGTCCCATAAAATACACCACTGGCTGTGTTTCAAGGACAACTCATCAGCCATCAACAACCAGCCGATCCAACAGAGTGTCCGTCTGTTTGTGTGCAGTGAATAGCTCTATCATGACTATTTTCTCGTCCACTTCTTCCCTACCTGTGTGTGCCCAGGTGCTGATCGAGACTCTGGTGGCTCTCGGGGCTCAGTGCCGCTGGACTGCATGTAACATATACTCGACACAGAATGAAGTGGCTGCAGCTCTGTCAGAGAACGGTAAGCAGAAGAGAAGGCGAAGAACATTTAGTTTTACAATGAACACTGTTTCTGCTCCTATCTAACACTGAGGAATAGAAATCATACATGAGCAGAGTTGTGCTTTGCCATGTTAGCGCCTCATGTCTCCTAGAACCAGGGATACTGTTTGGAAATGTTTAATAAACTCTTGAAAAATCAGCCCTGCAGCGATAATGGGAACATATAAGATTTGCCATTCAGTGAGGGAACAGCTCTACTTGAGCCTTTTATCTGTGGTTGCTATGTGATGCTTTAAGTATGTACTAAACTTCAGCAGCAGACCTTTCATGATGTGACAAGCTTGGGGGGTCACCACAGATTTAGGAGTCACTCAGTGGAGATCATGCATGTTTTGGGTGCTTGAGTTTGTGTCTACTGTTCAGTGAGTTATTGTTGTGCAACTACTTCACGCTGAGCTGTTTTATCTACAAAAAAACTAATGTTACTGAATGAAATTCACATTATCTCTTTGGAGGTGCACTAAATGACATGTTGACAAATATGTAATTAGAATTATTACAGAATTTTGAGCTCGACGGGTCAGTTTTTCTGAATAATTCCCAAGATGGTAGACAAACATGGGGTTGTTGATAGACAGTTCTTGAGGATGTGTCCCATCTGTTTTGTTTCAGGTGTGTCTGTGTTTGCCTGGAAAGGGGAGTCTGAGGATGATTTCTGGTGGTGTATTGACCACTGTATCAACACTGAGGGTTGGCAGCCTAACATGGTACGTGAAAACAATTGATTTTCTAGTTTTTTGAGGGAACAGTGTTTTTTTTTTTGAGGGGACAGTTTGTGTAGCAATCTACAGCACTGTGATATGTGAATGATATAGACAAACACATTTGTACATCAATTTTTGTCTCACACTGAATAAATTTGCCTGTGTGCCTCTTGAACGTACTACAAGGAACTTTAAACTGGTTATAAAACAATAATGCCTCTATATGACGTACATAAGCAAATGAGACCATTGTCATTTTTAATGCCAGCTGTGATTATAAAAGAAAAATAGTAATAAAAATTTGCTGCATCTTTCTTTCACTTGCTTCCAAAGTAAATGCATGTGCTAGCCAGATCAAGATCTTACCGCTTTTGTCCACAGGGGTCACTAGAATCAACAAAAAAATGAAAGCTGCTAGCTGCTTTAACTAACATTCATGATCATAAAATGAAATCATATTTTTTATCCATTAGATCCTTGATGATGGAGGAGACTTGACACACTGGATGTACAAGAAATACCCCAATGTATTCAAGAAGATCAGGGGCATTGTAGAGGAGAGTGTCACTGGAGTTCACAGGTAATTTACTGCCTAATAATAGATGTATACACTAGCTATAAAATATTCAGTTACACAACCAGAGCAACACGCACCAACATGAAGTGAAATGTTTCCACCTTCCTGTTTTCCTCTTTCTAGGTTGTATCAGCTGTCTAAAGCTGGAAAGCTGTGTGTGCCTGCTATGAATGTAAATGACTCTGTGACAAAGCAGAAGTTTGACAACCTGTACTGCTGCAGAGAGTCAATCCTGGACGGGTGAGTGGGCTTAGGTTTGAGGTATTTTGTTGTTGGAAGGCTTTGTAATAACAAAGTCAAATGGATGATGAAACACTTCAGTTTGTTTATTGGACAGCTAAGCTTTGAAAGAAATGTAACATCCAACAACTGCCCTTTGCTTGTGCCGTGAAACTAATCTGTCACACATGCCTAACAGCAGAACATTGTCTATTGTAACGCTGGAGTGACGTAAAGGTCAGGAAACATTGCTACCGTCACAGGACTATCGCTCCATAGAGATCAGATTCACATGTCACCTCAACGGCTTTTTAAAAAGCTGTTGCCCTTGTAATACTCCTACTGTGCACACTGAAAACTCTGCTTAACACGGCACAAAACAGCCTGAGAACATGACGGTTGTATTTATTACCCACCTGTTAATTATCACCATGGCAGTGTACAAATAGTCTTGTACTCTTTAACAACATGTAGCTGTTGAGTCAGTGCTTTCTGACCTCACCACTAACTCACCGTAATTAACTGCTGTTCCTTCTGATTAAATATCTGTAAAGTACACTGATGTCTTGTAGCAGGTGTTCCATTATGAATAATGACACCAATGATTTATTGTACTGGGACATTTAAGGAAACTGATGATCTGTTTGTGAAATAACAGAATGTTATTATTATTTTGCAGACGTGTCATATTATCCCCACCTATAGAAAGTTATACCGTCACAGAAAACACATGACTTGATGACTTGCCCTTAAGGACAGCTCAGTAAATGTTTTTTTTGTAGTGGGAAAGCTTTTAGTACAAACAGTACCAGATTTTGGAGTCACACAGACACAGACTGGCAGTCTGTCACCGCCACAGAAGGTGCTAATTTTTTTGTCTCAAACATCTCTAGCTTGAAGAGAACCACAGATGTCATGTTCGGAGGCAAACAGGTGGTCGTATGTGGGTACGGTGAGGTGAGATACTTCTTTTAATGTTAACATGCCACACTAATCTTGATCATAAAGCTAGGGACGCATACATGATGACATATTGTAATGCTCAAAGACAGACAACAAAGGCCAAGGACTCATAACACACATAGCTGTCATCACATTGAATATATCAGTGTCAGGCTGTTGAGTCTAGATGATGTTAAAGGATCAAGGTTTGCATGGCATTGGGATTAGTAGGGTTGTCATGGTCAATACATTGAGCCTTGATGGGCTTGTGTTTTGATACTGACGAAAGTAATTTCTTTATTAAGGTCACAAAATAATTATTTTGTCTTTTCAGGTTGGTAAAGGATGTTGTGCTGCTCTGAAAGCTCTGGGAGCCATCGTCTATGTAACAGAGATTGATCCCATCTGTGGCCTGCAGGCCTGGTGAGGAAAACATACTAGGCTGATCTCTCAGTATATGAATAGACAGCAGTATGGATAACAGCATAGCAAGTTTTGTCAATTATTTAACAAGCGCACTGTGAGATGACTAAACTCAAACTCACTACATAAACCCAACAGGGAGTCTGGCCCTTCAGCTGAATTTAGCTGCTTGTCAATAAATAATTGATACTCTCCAGTTTGTCCTCACTGAGGCTGAATGCTGAACCTCTTTTTTTTCTCTCTTGTGTGTTACAAACAGCATGGACGGATTCAGGGTGGTCAAGTTGAATGAGGTCATTCGCCAGGTTGATGTCATCATCACATGCACTGGTAACTCCCCTTGAAATCATGCTGATTGGGATGCACTAATGTGAGATTAAATTTTTAATCTGTGATTGATGTGAATGTGTTTTTTCTGCAGGGAACAAAAATGTGGTGACCAGAGACCAGCTGGACCGGATGAAAAACGGCTCTATTGTCTGTAACATGGGCCACTCCAACACTGAGATTGATGTGGTAAGAAGTGGACGAGGTGCTGTATATCCTACAGACTGAGTTAATATGTACTTAAGATGCTTACATTTTTAACCGGTGTGTATGAGTGCATTGTGCCGAACCCTCGTCGAGAACATGAGGGGGACTGTTTATTGTCGTCTCTTGCAGGCAAGTCTTCGGACCCCCGAGCTGACCTGGGAGAGAGTGCGCTCTCAGGTGGATCACGTCATTTGGCCTGATGGCAAGAGGGTCATCCTTCTGGCTGAGGTAATGCGATGTGAACTTCTTTATTAATCTGTTTGTCTCATTTGTGGAAAACCAATAATATTCTTTTACTTGCTATCAGTTTAAAGCAAGTGAACAACAAATAGAGCAAATAACATATGTCATAAATAGAACTACTGTTGTATGCAGCATACAAACATTATTTAGATGGTGTGTAAAAAGAAAACAATTGAATTTGTAGAAAACATTCTTAATATAAACAAAGGACCCACCTATAACTACCCACTGCAAACTGATGAATTTTCTGACAATAACCAGTCTCAATTTTTGTCATGTAAAGAACACAATCGCACATTTAATTACAAGGTTTTATTATGTTGGAACAGCAAAACTTAAACTTGCTTTTTTAACTTTTCATTCTTGCTAACATGTTGCTTTCCTCTATAGGGACGTCTCCTTAATCTCAGCTGCTCCACCGTTCCTACTTTCGTCTTGTCCATCACAGCCACCACTCAGGTAACATGTTGATTCTTTCCAAACAGCCGGCAATAAACTTTACAGCAGCTAAAGACAAACAGTAGTTATTGGTTTCACCATGTGCTTATTTACATGTATTGGACTTCATTAAATCCATCATGTGCATCCTGTTTCAACAGTATTATTGATCCATGTTTGTGTTCAGGCCCTGGCCCTTATAGAGTTGTACAACGCTCCTGAGGGACGATACAAGCAGGATGTTTACTTGCTTCCCAAGAAGATGGGTGAGGATATTTAGATACTTAACCTTGACCTGTAGTAGTTACGTGTTCACAGTAACATTACTCATGCCCTCTGGTGATTGTGTGCTGTAACTGACTGTGTTAGTGAAAATCTACCCGTTAGATATAAGTTGATTTCCTGTGTTGAGTCTTGTGCATTCGTCTGTATCTCTGTCTTATTAAATCATATTGGTGTGTTTCAGATGAATATGTCGCCAGTCTGCATCTGGCCACTTTTGAGGCCCACCTGACAGAGCTGACTGATGAGCAGGCAAAATATCTTGGCCTGAATAAGAACGGTCCCTTTAAACCCAACTACTACAGGTACACAGTTTGACTACAGAATAGTAGTGAAACTATAACCTAATAATTCATGAGTAATGTGATTTATTGTGATTAGATAATTGTTTTGACTATGAAATATCAAAATTAATTAATGAGTCAAATTGCTAATTTTGTCTCACTTACGATTTGTATTTTCCCAGTAAGCATTCTCTATCTAAACTTGTTGTTGGTATTCACAGGTATTAGTCTGCGGGGGAACCACATCTCTGACCATCTAAACCCAACATCATCCACCCCTCAGACAAAACAAACATTTATGTATATTGTATTTTATACTCTTCACAGGATGCACAGCTTATATTTAGTTGTATTCTGTAAACAGCAAGCTTTCTCTTTTCTTGCTGCGTCCTACAGAACTGCACAGGGCACCCAGCTGGCTATGATAAGTCACTGTAACCACAGCACTTACAGTATATCAATTTTATCTATTCCTTCCTTGGTTATTTTGGAGTTCTGATAGATATTGAATAATGTATCAATTTATTGTGCCAAAAGAGTGTGACGAGGAAAGGTTATAGTTGTTGTGAAATGTTAATGGTTAGTTGTGAAATCAGTTAAACCTGCACTAAGCGATACTTTTAAAGTACAAATGTAAAATTCCTCCATATAATGTTAAAGGGTCACTTGAAATTCCAATCCTACGAAACTCTGAAGCTCACTGAGCTTTGTAAACATTGTTAGCTCTACTCTGACCTCCGGTATTAGACAAGTCTCACCTTACACAAAGTGACAAAGCTCATGTTAACTCCTGGCTGGTGATGAAAGTCATGCTCCAGATGTGTTTCTCAGGAGAGGGTGGACCAAATCAGAGCTAAAAGGCCATACATTTATCAGCAGGCCAAGAATTTGACTACCATTAAGATGTTGCTGTGTGTCTTCTGAATGTTTAAGTCGGCAATTGTTTGCTTCCCAATGAGCCATAACAACTCGATAATCTGATTATCAATCAGGGCTGTGTTTCTGTGAGTTTTTTTTGCCCCCACTGGTCAAAAATCGCTTGATGCAGCTTTAAAGTTTGTTTTCTGCTTTGATGTGGCAGTACTCACTTAACTTCATACATTCCATCCATGAGATAAAGAAGAAATGTTCTCTGTAATACCATCCACATTACTGCTAACCTTCAGCAGATCTGGGTAAAAAAGGAACTTTTTTGACCTTAGCAAACATAGGAAGGGAGCTTTGCCTTCATTTTCCCGGAAAGATGTGTTCATTTATGGGGTTTTGGTGTTTGTAAAGAATAGCACCTCAGGTTGTTCAAATATCTCAAATTATGTGTAAATATATTTTTTACCAGATCAACACTCTTTGACGTTAGTATCTATAAACTCAGCGTCAAACTCACTTATTTACAGTAGAACTGTAAAATAGCTTTAGAGATTTTGATACTATGATCAAAATCATTGCAAGTCATCTGCAGCTATGTTTATTCTGTGTAAAGCTAACTCAAGTCACAGAACAGTGTTACACACAGTATGTTTTTCTGTATATGCAACAGCCTCTGATCAGCTGGTCTCAGTGTGGTATTTGCAGAAGTTGTTAGATTTGTCACAAGACTCTGATCTTGTGTTGACTAGACGATGTCTGTTTTTACATTTAACGAGTTAACAAACGCAAAGTAAACTTAGACATCCAAATACTCTGGGCCTAAACATGAATAAGCTTTCTCTGTCAGCACATTTATCTAAACAGTTGTGTTAGCGTTACCTTCTGTGTTCTTTTGTAGCATTGCACCATCATTATAGCTATTCTGATAACAGTCTTTTGTCTGGTTACCTGACGGTTTTCATTCTTCAAAAGGCTTACGCACTGTTTCGTTAGGCTTGTTAAGTGCACAAACGTATTATGACACTTTTGCTCCTCTTTATTTACTTGTAATATTTTTAAAATAGTGGCCACAGTGGATGACTTGGTTGAGTGATTCTTTTTTTAATTCAAAGTAGTGCGCAGGTTGTCGTCGTCTCTTGCTGAATTTAAAGCTCTTCAACACATCACAACATGCTGTATTTCACGCTGGTAATCTGTGGGCTGATTTTACTCCAAACAGTTGACAGTATTACTGTTCTTGCCAAGCGTTTGCCACCTTGTGAGGTGTTACATTTGTTTGTTTTTTTACTCAGTATCCTCATATTTTAAATCACCCTGCACAAAATTTAAACTTCATCTGCAGAGTTACAGCTAATACCTGTATATATTTTTTTTCTCTCCATTTTTAATTGATTGATTTTTGTCACTGCTGTTTAACTGTACAGTAGCTTACATAATGCTACTATGAAGTGCTTTTATCTTTGCACTATCAGCTTTAAGGACTTTCAGTGAGGACATCATTGTCAGCAAGATGAGTGCTGTAACCATGGTTACTGGGCAGTTGACAGTGCCTTGTGACTCACTTAGTAATTTATATTCATGTACATCTGTGTGTTTCTCCAAGTATGGCAATGCCCAACATGGTTGTTTTTCTGCAGTATGCAGTGAGAGCTATGCAGCAACACATCCACAGTTTTCCTCTGTCAAAAGTATTTTAATGATTACACATCAATTAAAGAAATCCACATTACTGTAAGATGACTAACAATTTTAGACATTAGAAGTAAATTTTGTTGTACTGGCAGTATGTACTTTTCACTTTGATTTCAATGTATATGTCCCATCCTAGTTTTATTTCTTGTAACAATCACACACAGTGGTATTTTCACAATAGCACTAGAAAAATTCCCTTTTATTATCAATTCCTTTTGTTTTACAACCAATCACAGTAATTTTAACCTAGTATTAACTCAACTACAGAGACAAATGAATGTCTTATCACTGGAGCAAACAGCTTGCCTCTTGTCAAACTGAATTGAATAAGCATACCACTGTGATTTTGTTGTACAGTTGTACACTGTTGCTGGTTTGAAGTTGAGATGTGGAGATGAAGATCTGTAGATGATATAGTAGTTATAAAGTAGGCCTATATTTTCAACACTCTTAACTGTAGTTTAGTTTGAAGAACACGATTTCAGCAGTGTACACCCTTGTTAACTTGCTGTGCACAGTTCCCTTTAATAAACTGCTGTTTGACTTAAAAAGTGGCTCAGATGCATCATTTTACAGACATGATTAGGCCAAATTCATTGCATATATAACTTACATGTTTACATTTGTGGCAATGACACACTGTAATTTTGTTTGAGGATTTTGGATATAATTTTATCACCATGAATGCAATAAATAGGTACCGCACTTGGAGCATTAGAAATAGAGAATGTTTCCATTTTGGAGAAATCCCACCATCACATTAATGAAAACATAAAACCAGAGGGGAAAAAGGATAAATGAATAAGGAGAAAGAAGTAGAAACTGTTTGTCCAACTAAAACTAAAAGCAAACAGTGAGTATGATTGATATATATGTATATGAAACAACAGGAGTTGAATGACATAAAATAGAGGGTATAGATAATGTTTTCCCTATGTTTTAAGCAGTAATACTTGATATAAATAAAATATGACTGGACAGCTGAGGAGTACTACAGTCAAACTCTCGCAGATGAACTCTCATCTCGCGAGAAGACGCTGCGCCCAAAAAAATTATGGACGTCGGTGGGAACGGTGGTGGGCTTCCTCTAAACAATAAACAGAGAGCTATGCTACCAAACAAAAGCAGGGGCGAATTCACCCGCAACCCAAGAAAAGATTCAGAGGTACGTGTACAGAAGTTTGTGACACATTTTTGTCGTGAGTTATGATAAACAGAAGGCCTTTTCTGCTGCTGCTGCTGCTGCTACAGTAACACTAAATGTTAGCTAGCTCTGTCTGGCTAGTGTTGCTTAATTATTACTTCTAACATGACTCAGCGACGCCAACTAGCTCTTGACATTACTGAAGTAAAGTGCCTCTAATTGTGCAATGTTTTATTTAAAGTCCAGTGTTAATCTATATTATCCTGAATAGCGGAGTAGCTTAGCAGGGGCTAGCTAGCTGATGCTAGCTAGTGACGGGCCAGACTGAACTGTCTGTCAGGAATCCAGGGGCGACCTGTTGAAAACAAAATCTACCAGGTCCTGTTTGCAAATAAGTTAGGCTTCTTCTTTATAATGTACTGGCCTGGTGTGTTAATATAACTCCATGCTATATCTGTTTACCATGGAGCAAAGAGTCAGTCCTTTTTTGCATGACAGTGTAAGATCTCAGATGAATTAATCTGTGATTAAATCACTTCCGGAATTCATGTTTTTTTAACTAATGCACGGGGAGTTTTGACCTCTTGTAATCTTTTGAACAATCAGGAGATAATACACAAACAAAATACATTGAAATTATAGTTAAACGGTTGAAGCAGTAAATGTGATTGAGGGGAAATGATCTATATGCTATTAAATGACTGCATTCCAAATTTTACATGTACATGCATAATTACATAGCACCATTCATTGTGATTTATCATTATGTGTATTATAGTTTTGTATTTAAGTTATTACTGACAGATTTTTAATGATGCAGCTGGTCCTGGTGGATATATTGTATTGTATAAAATGATAATAATTATGTTTTGCATGCAAAATCTGATACTGTAGAGTGACTTAACTCAGAAACAGGTTTATTGCCATTTAGTTTTTCGTATACAAGACATTTGTCAAGACAAAAGTGCACTTTTACTTTTTTTTCACTTTTTTTTCTTTTTCTTTTTATCATACTAGTAGTCAGGGCCAAGAGGATCATTTGGGACTTTTCACATTTGAAAGTGTTTTCATTTTTGTGAATTTATTTATTTGACATTATACAATACACCAGAAATGTAAAGCTTTTTTGTTGTTGCTAATAAGCAAAATAAAGAGATTTTTTAAATAGGACTATTGTAGCTTTTTTTCTCCTCACAAGAAACGCATACCAAGCCAAAAACCGTGATCCAAAAACTGAGGTACATATCGAACCATGGGCTAACTGTGTCGTTGCGCCCCTAGTGTAGATGCATAAGTTTGACGTTTTGTTTTGCAATGTACAACTGTCAGAGAAACATGCTGGCATCGAACAGTAAAAGAAACTGATGTGCTCGGACTCTGATGCATTCACTTCCAATGGAACGGACTATTTGGAATCAGTTCTCTGGGGGATTTGGGTGAACTGATCCTTTTAGGCTTGTAGTTGGAGAGTTTGATAATAATTTCTTGAATCATAAAGTCATTTAATGTCTCATGTTTTGTGCTCAGGGGCTGTGTGAGTCTCCAGACCTCGAGTTTGAATATGCTGATACAGACAAGTGGGCTGCAGAGCTGTCAGGTGTGTGTGATCATCATAGGCATTACGATTTCCTAACTCCTTTTTTTCCCCTCACGAACTTCATTCTGTTTGCAACACGTGTTCACACTACTTATATTTTCTTAATGTATGTTTCAGAGCTGTACAGTTATACTGAAGGACCAGAGTTTGCTCTCAACAGGAAGTGCTTTGAGGTGGAATTCAGAGCACATGGTATGTAAACAATCGTTAATAATTTATGACATCTTAGATGAAGAAAGGATCTATCTTAAGTTTATTATCTCCACCTCCTCTGTGTCTTTAGTTGCTGATAAGAAGTGGACCGAGCTCGATGCAGCTCAGCACAGAGCTCACGCCATGCGCCTGTTGGACAGTCTGGAGGTGATTGCCCGGGAGAAGAGCTGAAGGTTTGCCAGAGCTATTCTCTACATGGCTCAGGGTCAGTCCACATCACATAGAAGGTTTTAGCATGAATTGAATTAGAAGAGAATGAACAAGGACGAGAGAATGAATGATCATTGATCAAGAAGGCAATTTTAATTTTCTCTTTATATTTCAAAGTGGTACATTTTGTTTCTCTCCAGGAACCTTTGCAGAGTGCAGCTCTGAGGCTGAGGTGCAGCACTGGATGAGATACAACATCTTTCTGCTGCTGGATGTTGGGACCTTCTCTGCTCTGGTGGAACTACTCAACATGGAGATTGAGTATGTTCTCCATCCATTAAGCATAACAAGTTGATGCATTTTCTGTACATTTTTTTTGTCTGCAGAAGCATAGCTAACATTTTCATTCTCCCTTTCAGTAACAGTGCTGCCTGTAGTAGTGCTGTCAGAAAACCAGCCATCTCCCTCGCTGACAGCACAGATCTCAGAGTGCTGCTTAACATCATGTACCTGATGGTGGAGACGATACAACAGGACGACCCAGCCGACAAGCCTGAATGGAAAATCATCCGGGAAACCTTCAGAGCAGAACTGGGTAAGTTTCATCAGAGTCAAAAGCTGCAGTCATGTCATGGTAGAAACAAAAACTTGCTGAGTAAACTATTTCCACTCCCCTTCTTTAATCCAGGATCTCCTCTGTTCAACAACGAGCCCATCTCTGTCATGCTCTTCAGTATGGTTACCAAGTTTTGCAGTGGTCATGCCCCTCACTTCCCAATGAAGAAGGTGTTGTTGCTGTTGTGGAAGAGTATACTGGTGAGAGACAGAAATATCTGACCTTAATGACTGATA
This sequence comes from Pagrus major, assembly GCF_040436345.1. Taxonomy (NCBI): domain Eukaryota; kingdom Metazoa; phylum Chordata; class Actinopteri; order Spariformes; family Sparidae; genus Pagrus; species Pagrus major. The sequence continues at coordinate 19,576,649 of NC_133220.1, forward strand.
ACTCTTAATTCCCACACAATCTCACATCTTAAAATATTAAAATCCTCTCCTCTGTTTCAGTTCACACTCGGAGGGTTTGAGCAGCTCCAAAGCATAAAGGTCCATAAGCGTGAGGAGCTGAGTCTCCCCCCTCTGCCAGAGGACAGCATCCGAGTGATTCGCAGTATGAGGGCCGCCTCTCCTCCTGCATCTGCATCCGACCTCATAGAGCAGCAGCAGAAACGAGCGCGCCGTGAACACAAGGTAGACATTATAGCTGCTATCTGCTCAAAACAACACCATATTGTAGTTTAAAGTTAGCTGTAGGTGAAACATCTATCATCAGTATGACATTATTAACTCAGTTAGGACTATGCTGATTAGATTTACATGTAGACAACAACTTTAATACAACTAGAGTCAAACTAAACCACAACGTTTTAATTTTAGCTACAGTATTCAAGGGTATTTTCTCATGTATACGCCTTACTTACTTGAACCAATTAATTATTATAATATTCTGCACATCATGCATATCTTACCTGGTGTTGGTGATTATGTTTTTTTAGTGGACTGACAGGTTTTATTGCTTTATTCAGGCCTGCATACATCATGGTATTATATTTTCCACGTGTCACCCCTTAACAGCACTGCTGCAGTCACCATGTCTCAATATCTTTACGCTTTCCTTTTCATGCAGGCATTAATCAAACAGGACAACCTTGACGCCTTCAACGAAAAGGATCCTTACAAGGCCGATGACTCCCGTGAGGATGAGGATGACAACGATGACAATGACAACTCTATAGAGGCAGAGACTTTCCCTCTAGAGAGGGATGAGGTGATGCCTCCGCCTATTCCTCACCCTCCGTCAGAGAGGGTGTCCTTTCCCAAAGGGCTGCCGTGGGCTCCGAAAGTCAGGTACTGCTCAGTCTGACGGGATGATAATACTGGATATGTGTTGACATTTTAATAGTGCCAACTCTGTAACAGTAATTATGTTATTTCCCTCTAATGAAACTTAAGGAAAGTTGATTTATTGATTTCCTCCTCCTGTGTATAAATCTAAAGAAAAATTCATAATTATCAAACTCTGATCAGTTTTGTTTTGATATTGTTGTTTTTACTCCAACAGAGAAAAGGACATTGAAAATTTCCTGGAATCAAGTAGAAGTAAATTTATTGGTTACACACTCGGAAGGTAAGTTTTCTCTGTGTTGGCTTCAAACACAAAGTAACTTGAGACTTGTATTTTACTGTATTGTGTGTGCTGTAATAATGCATTAATGCACGTTTATCCTTGTTCATGTCTTGCAGTGATACAGATACAGTTGTTGGCTTACCCAGGCCAATTCATGAGAGCATAAAGACGTTAAAGCAGGTACCACATTGCCATTCACCATATTTCAGTACATCTACTTTTAACGAGTGCGTACTGTGAACTCACACGTCAAGTTTTCATCTGTTTCAGCACAAGTACGTCTCCATTGCTGAGATACAGATAATAAAGGAGGAAGAGTTTCAGAAAACACCTCTGTCTGGGGTAAGACAAAAAACACTCACCTTGATAATTCATTACGTTTGAGGATGATGTCTTTGCTCGAGAGACAAGACTGTAGTCTAATTTGTTAACTGTTGTGTTTGTTAATTTAAAGGGTTATATCTCTGCTATCATGCTGTTACATGTAGTCTTAAGTTTTGAGCTAGAAAATGCACATTACTTGTTTTCTCCAAAATCTCAGCGCAATGCAGTATTTAGCATCCTTTCCCATGTTTTTTTCACAATAAGCGATACATTCTGCATATGAGCAGGTGAGGTTAAGTCTTCACTCTGTCCTCTAGTTAAGGTTAGCAGAAGGTTGAAGACACTGTGTCTGCAGGACCAAACTGTCTCGTGGTCTGGTAAAGTTTTTCTGTGTGTGTTTTTTTTTTACCTCCTTGTCATCAGGGTGAAGAGGACGTGGATATGTCCTCCACTGAGCTGCTCTATCAGGGAATACTGCCAAGTTTGCCTCAATACATGGTCAGTACTGTACCTTTTCAATGAGGTTGTACAGACACAATATTTATTATTTACATGTTCATGCTTTAAATGGCTTAATGTTTCTTGGATTGATTTTAGCATAAAAGTTACTATACAAAACTATAAGATTTACCTCATAGTTTCATACTGTGGCACACACTAATCATCCTGCATAGAGAAGGGTTACGGTGCATTTCACTGTTTAGTTTCTTGTATTTAGGGAAATTAAGACAGAAAAAAGCCAGAGCATCACACAGGCAGTTCAAGTTCAGATAACCATGTAATCGTACATTTTGATATTGAATTGTGAAGTCAAATGTCCATACAAGCAGCACTAATGACAGACAATTTGTGCATTGCATTTATAGCCACTACACAATACTTCATCTGTTTTTTTTTAGCACAAGCCATTACTGTTCATCTGCTAATGTAGCCCTTCAGGAGCAGGCTGTTTTGTAACTGACTTCATGCTGTGTCTCTCTCAATGTCAGATCGCCCTGCTGAAGATCCTGCTCGCAGCTGCTCCGACTTCCAAAGCCAAGACGGACTCCATCAACATCCTGGCAGACGTGCTGCCAGAGGAGATGCCGTAAGTGATGAAGTGCCTCTAAAAGCTTTGCCAGTTTTTCCTCCGGTGCAACATTATGTTCCTACCAAGAAAAAACATCCTAACTTTAGTAACAATTCAGCAGTTAGATTTATATTTGCAGTGGGCAAGAATAACTGGCATCTGCTTTCGGATGTAGTTAGAATTGCAGGAGTGACTCTTATCAGGACATGTAACCACAACAAAGAGTCATTCAAAATTGTATAGCCAAAGGTTTGATTAGCACACTTGAAAAGATTTTAAACTTAACTTGATAGAATAGAAACAGAAATTAAATGTTCTCTGACCTGAATAAACCACATCAGGGTAAAATACTTTGTAGATTTCTCTCTGAGGATCATCAGTAAACTTGAATAGATTTGATTTGTTATGTCTGACTCTGCAGGACCACTGTGCTGCAAAGCATGAAACTTGGCGTCGATGTGAATCGACACAAAGAGATCATCGTGAAAGCCATCTCTGCCATCCTGCTGCTGCTTCTGAAACACTTCAAACTCAACCACATCTATCAGGTGAGGATGTCACACACTTGTCATCTCCAAGTCCAGATTTTCGTGCAACTGTATTATTTATTTCCCAAAACATTTGAGAGGATTAAAGAGGATTCTTATTATTTCATGTGGATAGAAGGAAATAGCAAAATGTTTTTTGTCTTTGTGTGCTCATTTCACAGTTTGAGTACATGGCTCAACACTTGGTGTTTGCCAACTGCATCCCCCTCATTCTGAAGTTCTTCAACCAGAACATCATGTCTTACATCACAGCTAAAAACAGGTACAGTCACGGCCTCTTTGAATAAGGAAAATCACGACTCCCATTTACAGGAAATGTCAGTAATCTGTTTCCTTTATTTCTTCCCTTTCCGTAACAGCATTTCAGTCCTTGACTTCCCTTATTGTGTGGTGCATGAGCTCCCGGAGTTAACTGCAGAGAGTTTGGTGAGTTTTCTGATGATTTACAGTTGTGTTGCACTGACAAACGCAGAATTGAAGTCATTTTAAACGTTGATATTTTGTCTTTTACAGGAAGCAGGAGACAACAATCAGTTCTGCTGGAGGAATCTGTTCTCCTGTATTAACCTGCTGAGGATCCTCAACAAACTAACCAAGTGGAAGCACTCCAGAACAATGGTGAGACCCTGTAACATGCACATTACCATGACATTTGTCAAAGACGTCATTGTGGAGCCCTCAACATGATCTTTTCCCTCCCAGATGCTGGTGGTGTTTAAGTCCGCTCCCATCCTGAAGAGGGCGCTGAAGGTCAAGCAGGCCATGATGCAGCTGTACGTCCTCAAGCTGCTCAAGGTGCAGACCAAATACCTCGGACGCCAGTGGAGGAAGAGCAACATGAAGACCATGTCTGCCATCTACCAGAAGGTCCGACATCGGCTCAACGACGACTGGGCGTATGGAAACGGTGAGAGGAAACACAAACTATACATCCCCTCAGATAAACTCAAAGATGACAGAAGCTTCAGCTGGGAAAAGAAGTAGAATAAAACGATATACTGTTTTTTATTGCATTGTAGGGTTTGTTTATTATTGATTTGCGGTGCCTGCCCAGGAGTTTGCAGTGAAGTGTATTTGGTACTAATAAGAGCTGACACTGTCATTAAATTAATCGATTCCTGACAAAAAATGAATTGGCAACTATCCTGATATGTTTTTTCTATCCTCTAAGATAGTAAACAGAATATTTTAGGCTTTGCACTGTTGGTCAGACAAAAGTTAGGTTGGATTAAGGACATTTTGATGGCATTTTTCATCATTTTATAACATTTTATAAACCAAACCACATCAAGTAAATCTCTGTTGAATACAGTCATTCAGGTTAAAATCAAAGTCAGAATGAAGTTGTGTTCTCACCCTAAATTTGAACTTGTTTTTGTTTTCCTGGAGCAGACCTGGACGCTCGTCCCTGGGACTTCCAGGCCGAGGAGTGCGCTCTGCGGGCCAACATCGAACGCTTCAACAGCCGCCGCTACGACAAGAGCCACATCAATCCGGACTTCCTGCCTGTGGACAACTGCCTGCAAAGTGTTCTGGGACAGCGGGTGGACCTACCTGAGGACTTCCAAATGAACTACGACCTCTGGCTGGAGCGGGAGGTCTTCTCCAAACCTATTTCCTGGGAAGAACTGCTACAGTGAGAATCAACAGCTGTCGATATCCTCATGCGTGAAATAAAACTGCTTCAATCAGGAGTTCAGAGAAACCACCAACAGTGCTCTCACTGATCGCTCACAGATCGCAGCATTATGTTACACGTTCTGTACAGACTGAAGGTGACAGATGGATTTCAATCTCAGAAGTCACCCAGGTTTAGACTGTCAGTTCTCACGCCAACCAAAAGCTTCACGTGTTGAACTATTGAGACTTTTCCTACACTAATGCCACCCACGTTTTTTTAGCTGAAAAAGACTTGAGTGCTAAATCTCGCTCTGTTTGTGGACCTTTACACACACACACACACACACACACACACACACACACACACACACACACACACACACACACACACACAGGTATTTGCTTCTTGTACCTCTTACCTGATACAGAAGGTCTGTAAGTTTGACCTTGAGGCACTACATGACATTATGTTCAGTCTTAGTTTTAAAGAAATATATTTGGAATAAATTAATAATTCTAAACATTTTTTGCATTAATGGTTAAGACTCAAACAGGTGTGTGTGTTAATAAATATAATATTTCATGGTACATCTCATGAGTTTACCTTCATCAGAGAGATGACAGGAATAGTTTCTGTATTTGAAATCATGTATCACTTTTTAATTGTTATAACCTGGAAGGGATAAACTTATGTTTACGTGACTTACCCTTTGTTGGTCTGCTACATTTGCATCTGATTTGAGTTTTATTTGCTTTATTCTGATTTTGTCACCCGACTGCTGCCTACACACCTTTGCTCTGGGACCATAGAGGCGATTACTGAGACCTCACCTGACCACCAGGCTGAACGATGATACAGCCTTTTTTTCTTTTTTTAATCTAAAGAAACTTCTAAGTATCTTAATTTGCTTTTTGTGTGGAAAAACACACCTGGTTGCACACGGTCACATGATTTGATTGCGTGAAAGAAACATTTAAGTTTCTGGTTTGAGAGCTGTGGCTTCTGTTTTGAACTGAAGGTGGTAACTTCATTATTTTGCCAGTTAAAGAACCATTTTTTCTCTTTTTCTACTTTTCATCTACTTTTCGTTTTATTTTAAAGGTTAAGGAAATGAGAATACATGTACATTGTGAAACTTATTTATCATGGCTTTGTCTTTGTTTTACATTGACTCAAATACTGTAATAAAATTTTACTGTCATTCATGTTGCATTTATTTTTCTTCTTGAAAGATTCTTCATTCTTTTGGCATTTTTTGCCTACATTTTTTAGTTCTGGTCGCAGAGATACAGACGGGAAACATGGCAGATTTTGAGTCCATTACAATGTTTCTCTTGGTTGTGACTTTAGTGTACAAGGCAAAAATGGACAACCAGTATTGTGACAATGTGTCACAGAACCAAAATGTGTGCAACAGATGGCCCTCAGCACTTTAGCAGCTGTCACATTTGGGTAAAAAGACAGTGAAATATTATCTGGAACTGGAGAAGTTTAACCAGTGAACAACTTTTCAACTCTTTTGATAGAAGTTTCTTTTCTAAACCCCTTTTTTGTGCATTTAGCAAACCAAATATCATGGACAAAGTTGTTTTTTATGTTTTAACACATGCAGCCAGAAATGCAGACATAAAATTGTAACAAAATTGGAAAATCAAAGAATGTAAACAAGATCTTACAACTTTTGGTACTTGGTTTTTAATTCTGTGTGCACATTTTGGTGCCTAAAAAGCAGTGAAGTTGGATACCGATATAAACCTGAGAGATAATATGGAAATGAGTATCGCAGGTATGCAAAATTGTATGTGTTAAAACTTTTGAAATATTTTTTGTGATATGTTGAACTGGTTACTGAAGTTGATGTGACTGAAAACACACAACAGTCCAAAAAACACATAGGGCATTTCAGAAAATGCAGCAACATCACAGAAAACACAACAACATTTCACAACACGTGACATCTCACAAAACACAATTCAGAAAAAATACAATTGCAACAAACAAAGCAACATTTAACAAAGCATGTCACACAAAACATTTCATGAACTTCACAAAAAATGTAATTTCATAAAACAACAGCATCTGAGAAAACACAGCCACAGCTCAGATTACAGGAAAAGCGGGAACAACACTTCTTTCTGATTGGACAGAAACAAAGACAGCTGTAATGCTGCAATGTAATTTCCTTCTTCTGTTGTGTTTTAGTCTCAACCTCACGCATAATTTGCAAAGCAAATGCCCTTGAGTCATTTCTTACATTACAATTCTAAAGCACTAGCACACCATTGTTCACCTTTTCTTCTCCCTCCCCTTTGAACATAATTCAAATAATTTAGTCACACCCATCTCCAGTGTTACATCAGGAAACCACACACACACACAACACAAGACTATCGCTTCGCTTGAGCTGGAAACGAAACCAAACCTGACACAGCCCGCCTTTCTCCACACAGACATGGCAGAGGCTCGTATACCTGTGAGGATGAACCGCCTCTGCTGTCCAATCTGCAGCCAGGTTCTCAGGAATCCTGTCACTATTCCCTGTGGGCACAACTTCTGCATGCGGTGTATCCAGGACCGCTGGGGTCACGAGGAGAGGAGCGGCTCTCCCTGCAGCTGTCCTGAATGTGGCAACAAGTTTCCCATCAGACCTCAGCTGATTGAGAACACAACTCTGGCTGACTTGGTGAGGGACACACCGGCCCTGAAAAGAGCTCGTACCTGGACAGAAGCAGGAAGTCCTTTATGTTGGAGGCACAACCGCTCCCTGGATGTTTACTGCTGCACGGATGAGAAGATCATATGTCAAGTGTGTGCTTCAGCTGAGCACAGGGGGCACACTTTTGGGTTTGTGAGCGGGGAAAGAAGAAGGAAACAGGTAAAACACAAAGAGCACCACAATTTCTGACTTTTATGTCCTTTAGTTACTGACTCAGGAGACTCTCCAGCTGTAAACCTGTGAAATATGGGAGTATATGAGTGAAAAAACAGCTTTCATTCAGTTGCACCTGCCACAAGTTTTTGTACGATGAATAAAGAAACCAGTCTGTGAGGTTTACAAGGTCTAAGTCACTGTAGTTCACCCTGTCCTTCAGCTCCATCCCAGACAAAACATCTGTGTCAGCTGCATTCACACATCCAGAATGAGCTCTTCTTCTTCTTCTTCTTCTTCTTCTTCTTCTTCTTCTTCTTCTAACTCACTATACCTTTCTAATACAGTGGTAATGAGTGATCTTTGGATGCACCTTTCACGGCCTGTTTGCAGACAAAAAATGCAAATAGATCAAATGCTTCATATGGTGGAGAAAAGGCAAAAAAAAAAAAAAGAAGTAGCTACTTTCCAAAATACATGCTCAGTTAAATCCAACCAAACCACAATTGGGTCACCCACTTCAACAGACAGAAGGATATTTTATTGCGCCTATTTTTAAAGGTCTAAAACAAATAATGTGTATTTCTGAAGGAGGAGCTGAAGAACATCCAGATGAAATCCCAGCAGATTCTCCAGAAACAAGAAAAGAAATGGAAGAACTTGAAGAAGACTCTTGAACAGATTCAGGTGAGGAGAACATGCGACTTCATGTTTATGTGCTCGTGAAAATAGGAAAATAAACCTGTGTGTATAAAACAGGAGGAGGCGAGGAACACAGAGGACTACTGTGAGGCCGTCCTGGCCGGCGTCATCGACTCCATCCAGAGACATTTCCTATCACTGAAGGAGCTGATCGGAGCTCAGGAGGAGGCGACGGCCGCCCGGGTTCAGACCTCTCTACAGACCCTGCAGGTGAAGATGGATGAAATGAGGAAGAGGAGTGCTGAGTTGGAGCGTCTGGCACAGACTGACGTCGATGTCGATTTCTTGGAGGTACTGTGATCACTTCCCTAGAAAGTTAACCTGAATCTGTCTGCTAGATGATGCTTCTATGTCTCTGTCTGTTCACAGAAATGGCCCTCTGTGCGGCGCCTCTGTGAAAAAGACCATCTTCATCCTCTCGGTGGGGCCTCAGAGGATCCACTTCGCCCCTTTGAGCTCACAAAGAGAGCTGTCGATGAGCTCGGGAGGCAGCTGGAGGCATTTTGTGACAAGGAATTTGCAACGGTCTCTCAAACTGGTATGTGTATTATAGCCGACAGTGGAGAGCAGTGGGAGTCGGCAGGAGAGACAGAGGAGGACGACATGCAGCACAGAAGTGAAGCCAGTACCTCACAGTCCCACGGTTTGTACTTAAAACTTACTTAAAAACTTAAAAAAACACGTCTAATGTTTATTTACATTTACTTAATAATTACTATAACCTGTGGCAACATTAAGGTGTGTGGATTTTATAAACTAAGAGATTTGGCTGTTGATTTGTTCTTTCTAAATGGGCAGGTAAAACCATTAGTATGAGCTGAATTTCTCTTTTTACGTTGCTGCGTTTTTGTAATATGGTGAACTGACCCTTTAAGGTGTAAACATTAATGTAGAGGAGATGTTGTGTCACAGCAGTTAAATCACAGGTGTTATTACTAACAGTAATGACGGCTTTACAGGTCTCTCAGGAGTGAACAACACTGTGACTGAACAGACTGTGGAGCCTAAAACCAGAGCAGAGTTCCTGCAGTGTGAGTTTATCGTCTTACGTCCTACCTAACACTTATCAGCACTTTGGTCAACTATACCTTAAACTACAAGGAACTTCTAACTGGTTACGAAAAAGTCAATTTAATATTGATGCATCTAAATGAGCCACATAAGCACATGAGACCATCAGCAAGAAGATTGGCTATTTCTGTTTGTTGTTTTTTCTGAATTACTCATTCTGACTGTCTGTCTCCAGGTCTGTTTCCTACTTATTCGGGTTGGATGAGTCATAAAATTAAAACATTTTTTTCTATGCTGAAGAAAGAAGCCGCTCTGTCGTCTGGTGGAACGGCACTAAACAATAAAACAATATCGTCGTTTGTCCACAGGTGCCGCCAGAATCACAAAAAATGAAAGTTTCTTGTCGCAGCTTTAACCTCTCATGTAGACAGTGTTGGAGAGTGACAATATAGTGTTCACGTTGTTTTACTGAAGTAAAGGATCTGAGAGTGTTTCACATCTTTGTCTTCATTACCTCAGATGCATGTAGCCTCAGCCTGGACCCCACCACTGCTCACCAGGACCTGGCCATTCACGCAGGAGACAAAGAGGTGAGGCTGAGCCCTCGGAACGATAAAAGCTCAACCACGCGTCACCCCGAGAGGTTTATCCAAAGGCGGCAGGTGCTGTGCAGGGAGGGACTGCAGGCCGAGCGCTGCTACTACGAGGTAGAGGTGAAGGGAGACAAGGCTGAGATCGCCCTCGCCTATAGAAGGATGGACAGAAAATCCCGCACCAGCCTGTCAGCTTTTGGGGGCAATGCATATTCCTGGAGTCTCGATCGCTCCACAAACTACTCTGTGAGCCACAGAGGTGACAGCATCCAGCTCACAACATCCCCCAGTCAGCACAGGATCGGCGTCTATCTGGAGTTCAGAAAGGGAGCGCTGTCTTTCTATGAGGTGTCAGACAGCATGAAGTTTCTTTACAAGGTCGAGGCTGAATTCACAGAGGAGCTGTACCCCGGCTTCTGGCTCGGAGAGAAGTGTTGCATCAGGATCTGTGATCTGAGACAGGACTGACTGTGAACCACCGAGGAAGTTTGAGTTTGAGTTTTGAATTATGAAACTTTTTTTTATCACTTATGTTCCTGAGCAAATTTACTTAAATAACCGTGTACTTAAACTATATCTCAGTGTAATAGGGGCTCCTTTGGGTTACCGCTCTTTGTGTTTTATTATGTGTTTAGTTTCATGGCTTTTAGTTTGTTTTATTCTCTCTGTGTTTTAAATGTGTTCTGTTTTTATTGTAAAGCACTTTATAACTATATAAACTCAGTTTATTATTGTAATATATGACCTCAAGGACCTCTGCAGGGACATGGACCACATTTTGGGAACCCCTGAAGAACAAGCTTACAGATGAATTCAACATAACGCAGCATTTTGTTACACGTTGTACATATTTGAAATGTTTTAACTTCATAATAGTTGCATGTCATTGTCTGCCTGCTGTTTGTACACACAGAAGCTTCACATGCAGGTGTTTTTATTCTGAAAATAATCTGACAAATGTTTGAGTCAACAAAACAGCCTCCATTAATCATGCCAAGGCTACAGAGGATGACATCATCCTCCCTCTTTATACAATTCAATAACAAACATAAGAAATGTATGTAGTAGCGAGATAAATGCTAATGTCAGTATGTTAACATGCTCAAAAATAACAATGCTAACATGCTAATGTCCATCATGTATAATGTTTACCATGTTCACCACCTAAGTTTAACTAACTAGTTTAGTAGTTTAGTGCTAATTAACACTAAATCCAAACTGCATCTGAGGCTTTTATGAATGGAGTGGAACTGGTCCATCACCATCACTGGTATTTGGCCAAGAACAGTGTTTTATAAAATGTTAGACAAATTAAAATTTTGACCTGATGATGGCACTAGAGGAGAAGTAAAGGGATTACCAAAGAGATTAATATTTATCCAGAGGGTCTGAATGTTTGTACCACATTAAATGGCAATCTGTCCAAGAGCTGTAACGATATTTGACTGAAAAAACAACAAATATCAACATGCTGTGGGGACTAGAGGAAAAGTCAGGGGATCACCACAGTCATTAGGAGTAATCCTCTGGGCACCATCCATATCTGTACCAAATTTAATCACAATGTCTGCCATCCAGACAGTCCGCTGCTCGCACGGCTAATAAAAATGTCTTTCACTTTGGAAAAGACAGACTCAATCTTAAATCTGAAAAACAAACAACAACAAAAAAACATCCAGAAATCTGACAGCAACTTGTCCACTCTTTATTAATAATATTTTTGGTGATGTACACAATTTTTTACAATAATTCATCAGTCTCATACAATCATAACGTGACTGAGGAAAGAGAGAGCGAGAGAGAAGCTGTAAAAGGACATTTCTAAACGTGTCTCCTGTACAGACAGTGCTTGAAACATGTGCTCAGTAAGGCCCTGCACCCACAGGTAACAAGAAGGAATATGTAGTTTACACACGCACACGCACGCACACACACACGCACACATTTTTTTAAATATATATATACGCACACACACTCCAGCACTTGTAAGGAAGAGTCGAACATCCCTTTGGCTACAAGGGGCAGCTCCTAATCATTGCTATAACTGACACTAATGTGTCTTTCAGCCTAAATTATTCTTCAGTTTATTAACTGGATATTGCTTTTACACAGACCTCGCACCTACTGCTATGAGGACAACAGAACAAATGCTAACTTTTTTTTGCGGTCCTAGTGAAAAAAAGTGCATTAATCACATTCATTATTACTTTATGTTACATTTACTGCTAAAACAGTTACTTTTTAAGACATTGATATACTTCACATGGATAAAATCTATCTTCAGAATAGTTTGACTACACAAGGTTATTTACAGATTTGGACAACGGAGGAGATTTTTCTACACGACGCACTCTCAGCAGGAAGTGCCTGACTCACACAGACTAAAAACAAGACAAGAGATGAAACAAGTTTCAATTAAAGTTTATAGCCACACAAGCAGCCCTGCAAGATGGTAATGCTCCGTACACACAGAGTGATGGATGGATTTTTTTAGAAGTGTAAGCATGCTATCTTAATATTCAACTCAAGTCCAGCTGAATCTGACTGTTGGGCAAGACGATATTTTGGCGGCAAAGAGCTATCAACTGCAAAAGTAGCTCAGTTAGTCTGTTTTAATGACCACGAGGCTAGCAGAAGGTTACCTAACCTAAGTAGCTCAATGGATTGTTAGCAGTCTTATATGCAATATAAGTTATCTTACTAACCTGATAATGTTTAGCATGTTAGCATGCTATCCTGGCATTCATCTCAAGTATATCTGAGACTGACTGGAATTATTATATATTATAATATATATTATATGCAATATAACATTTTCAAGTTAGTATGTTTTTATACAATTAGCATGTTAGCAGGCTTTCTTAGCATTCATCTCAAGTGCAGCTGCAGCTATTGAACAAGAGGAATGTTTGCCCTGCAGGTTATGCCAAATGCTAATGTTTTGCATGTAATTTTCTGGAAGTTAGTATGTTTTTATACAATTGGCATGTTAGCATGCTATCTTAGCATTCATCTCAAGTATAACTGAGGCTGACTCAATTATTTTGTGAATTAAAGTGTTGGACAGGAGGACATTTTGACCTGCAGGTGGTGCCACATGATAAGTCAGGGGATTCATGGGAAATGATCTGTGTCAATGCAGGTGGTGCTAGTGTGGCTATAAAACAAGTAGACCAGTAAAGCTAAAGTGGAGACGGGAGTGGACGTATCCTAACACCAGGTGCAGCTAGAGGAACACACAGCTCTCGTGAACACAACAGAGAACCAGCTGTGGCCCACATAACACCACACTTCACATCACACATCACCTCCACCTCCCAGCAGCATTTTCACATCCCACAACTAGAATTAGCTACACAAACTACAAAATAGATAAGTCTTTAAATATACAATTTAAATAAGCTTCACACAAGATGAAAATATACAGTATATATATATACTGGTCACTTTTAAAAGATAAATCTTTGTTGTTCATCACACCTACACACACTGCAAATATACAGGAATATAAATATAGTCCATTTAATCCTTAACACCATGGCTTTGAATATTGTGATAAAAAAATAAATAAACGTATCCTCTTCCATGTGAAAGGAACTTGAATGTGCTCAGTTTGAACTTGTAGACACTTTTGCACAACTACTCATAATCAGTGTGTACAAAAATGAAACATGTCCGTCTTAACTTTACCCGTTCAGACTGTCTGCTGGTTTCACAGCAGTTGAGCCAGGAGTCAAAGATCTGCATCACAAAGGAAACGTGGTGTGATGTTACTGTCTGTGTAAATAACACTCAGAGGTCTATTATTCCACACAGAAACAGTGTGCATGTGTGGGTTTGATCATGTGTGCATTTATGTTTTTGTTTGTGCATGAAGGAGTTCAAGACATACAAAAGTTCATATTATTCCACCATTTGGATTTTTGTTTCTTAAATTCCTAAATCTTTTGGTCCAAAGCTGATTCTTTTATTTCATGTTCAGTGTTTTTTTTTGGTCCATAGTGAACATTGTGCGTTCTGGTTTGTGCTCCGATATTGCTTAATCATTGTGTGTGACGGCAGCGATTAATTCCACACGTGCATAAATGTTCAAAACACCACCTGAACACTTAAAGTTAGTAATTCACTTGTGCACAACAGTTGCGTAAAATCGGTTTTGTGCTTTTGTAGGAGGAAAGTCCAAATTGCATCGAGCAAGGAACAGAGATTTTTTTCAAATTCACATGAACAAGCTGTGCTTTCTGTTACTGAAGACTTAAAGGTTCACAAGAGCTGAAAACTGTCCTTTGTTTATCTTCCTCTGTGGGCGGCTACATGTAAAATGTTGCACTCATTGCACTTTTCACATGTGCAGCCCTGTAACGCATCAGATAGAAACACTGAAAAAATCCATCCTCTAGTCTGAGTCCTACCTCTCTTGCTGCACTAAAACTCAAGAATTAAAACAAACTCTTTGTAGTTCACCTTCAACATAATGTCCTTTCAAGTGTTTTGTTGTCTATGTTTTACTCTTTGGCGGAGAAACTGAAATGAGTGATTTCCGCAAGTTATAACGCATGTGAAATGGTTGACTGGGTTTAGAACAAAAATTATGTTATCCTACTGCATATCACGATCCTGTACACTGCTGTTTACAGAATGAGGGAGAACAATACTGACTACACACAAAACACAGCAGAGAACGGGGGATGGAAGAGAATGAAACATACAGTAAATGGACATGTTTAGAGCAGCCGTAAGCATAGTTTACAATACACAGAGCTTTGTGTTTTCCTGTTTCAGGGCATTAGAAGTGCATGTCAGACATACTGTATGTACTCACTGAAATCACTGCTTTAGATCTAATCGTTAAAGGAGACATATTACGCTTATTTTCAGGTTCATAATTTTATTTCTGGGCACTACTGGAATTGGGTTACATGCTTAATGTTCAAAGAACACATTGGTCTTCTCTTACTGTCCAGTGCTGCAGGACGCTCTGTTTTAGCTCCTGTCTCTTTAAGGCCCCTCCTCCTGAATACCCAGTCTGCTCTGATTGGTCAGAGCACACACACCTGACCCAGCACCCCTAACAACAACAGAGCAGCTGTGCTAAACTAATTCTTACGTGCCAAACTAGCCGCTAGGCTCAAAGTATGCCACCGTGTGACACAGTGATATAGTGTGATGTCACAAAGTCACAGAATTAAAGGGCGGGACTACTGACGAGGCGTTTCAGGAGCAGTGTTTTCTGTGGGAGAGAGGAGCTTCTGTCGGTGTGGACTTTTTAGCTTTCAAGGTCTTTTACGTGCACAAGAACTTTTAGAAATCACTGAAGGAAAGGAAAAAACATAATATGTCTCCTGTAAAGATCTTGTTTTTGTTCGACTGTATGGCTTTGACACACAGTACCACTTTGGAGGGCAGTGACGAAAAAACACTGACAGGCTTTAAATCTCAACTTGATTAAACTCACATTCATCTTGGCTCTCTGTGCCAGTGTACTGAGTGAAAACCTGTTCACTCAGCAGGACCCTCACTGGCTCCTCTACATTCATACTTTCAGCTCCTCTGCACTGTGCAGCAGACGGGGATGTGCATTCAGCTGTGTGCGTGTGGTGGGAGGGATGTGTGTCTGCTGAGGATCCTTATGCTAAGGCAAAGAAAACTTCATCTTAAACCCTGTGATGGTAAATACAGAACAGATTACAGATGTACAGTGTATCACTGTTGATCTCACCCTGATTTCAGTGTTGAGCTTTTTATTCCTGCTGCAGATGGTTCCTTGGTGTTATTTTGTGAAGCGTGGGCGGCTACATACAGTTTTGTGGTGTTAGTCGGACAGTGGTAGGGAGTCTCTGCGCTGCAGTGACCCCCGGCGCAGACTTTATGGCTGAAAGGTAAACGGTGCTACAGGACTGGGTGTCAGAGAGGTGTTTGGACAGCAGTCAAGAGTCAGACTCTGGTGTGACAGGTGTGGTCGGCATGGTAGGTGTAGTCGGTGTTGTAGGGCTGATGGCAGCGTTCTGGTAGCCCGTACCGTAGCAGCTGTTTGGAGACAGGGAGTTGGGGTCCAGAGGTTTGTTCGTTCCTGGAGTCAGGTAGGCTTTGCGTGCCGGCCCCGATGACGGCGCATCGCCGGGCTTGGCGCCGAGGATGGATCTGGCCTCGTCCTGCTCCTCCAGATTAGAGATGTCCTTCATCATGGTTTTACGGTAGGAGACAGACAGCTTGTTGGAGCCGTCTGACATCAGGTTGAAGCGACGGGCGATGAAGACGATGGGCAGAGGAAGCATGGCCACTACAATGAGAGCGAAGCACATGGCCAGAGCCCAGGGAGGGTAACTCTGGAAGCGTTCCTGAGCCTGTAGACACACACAGGGTTTAGTGATTGTATGTAATTTAAAAACAAAATCAAAAGAAAAAGGTTTCTCTAATTGTAGAGGTCCAAAACAATGACATTTTTTGGCTTCAAGCAGGCTAAAAACTGAACTGTGCAATGAATCACGCATATGAAGTTTGTCTAAAAGATTATTTTTCAACTCAAGAAAGTCGCAGTTTGTCATAAAACTAATGAAAATATGTAATTAGAAAGACTACACACTCAACAGTTGCATAAGTGATGTCATCTCACCGAAACCCATAACAGAAACCTTGTAGAGCTGGTCACGTATATTAGCTAGCTCACTAAACTGACTAACTCTCCTTTCACATGAGACTTACAGTGATTTAAGACAACCTGGAGTGAAGACAGCTGAAAACACACACACACACAGGCACAAACACACAGACTGACCAGCTCTTCGACCCAGGCGTTGTATCCTGGTGGGCTGATGGCCATCTCTATGACAGTGGCTGAGATGAGCACAATGAGACACAGAGGGGAGACGTACTTCCACAGGTAGAAATAAATCATGCATGGTCGGAAGCCCAACATGTCCTCCAGATCCTGCATGAACCTGACGAAGCCAGAACAACAAAAGTACAGTCATGACCATGTGTCTTTATATCATTTTTCACTTATTTAACACTCCTAGACCGACACACAGTTGTACCTTTTTGTGCCGTAAATCCAAGCGACAGACAGATTTTCCAGGATGACCACGACAGTGAGAGGCAGTCCGGCAGAGTAATCATCAAACATGGTGACAAAGTAATTTCCTGAGCGCTGTACGAACAACAGTCCACAGAGGAAGGCCACGATGCAACAACACACTGAAACAAACCCGGAGAAGATGAAGAATTAGCGCTCATTCAGAGTAAAAGATGAAGAATGGACAAGATTCTGGTCTGATAGATGAGAAAATTGGAAAATAAAATGGTTTTATTGTTGGTAAGTTGTTTTGTTTCCTGCAAGTGTTTTGTATTCAGTGCACTCGGAGCAATAATACAGCTCCTAATGCAGCCCGTTCCCTGTAGTGTTTTAACGCTGTGCTGAATAAGGGGTTTCAACTATTAGCATAATAGGGCGCCAGTGTGGAGGTTTACCTGTGAAAAGCTCCTTCTGGACCTTGTAGGTGTCGAGGACAGGTGTGGTGATGCCAGTCATGGTGCCGATCATGCTGCCCAGTCCGAGATTGATGAGCATGAAGAAGAACATGACCGACCAGAACGGAGACGCCGGGAAATGGGTCATGGCTTCTGTGAAGGCGATGAAGGCCAAGCCTGTGCCCTGGACCGCCTGCAGAGAGACGGCAGAGGAGCGAAATCAGGTGAGAACATGCTATGGATCCGTGTGTAGGAGGACTGTGATGTAGACTCACCTTGTTGAGCTCGTCCTCCAGGACACAAGGCTCCAGACCCAGCTGGGCGAAGCTGCCCTCTTTCACTGTCTTGATGACGCCGTACATCTCAGCGTAGTCTGAGGTGCTGAGATGGGAGAAGTTCACATGTGGAGGGATCAGGTCGTGACTCAGGACGTTGGAGTTGAGGTATCCCAGGATCTTCTCTGCATTCCTACCAAAATAAAAGGACAAAATCATGAACTTTATTGGTCAAGTGTGTTGACATAAGGAATGTAATCGTGGTGGCTCTCAACAGATGCTTTAAATAACGCTCTTTCATAAACTGTCATTCACACAAAGATTATAAAGACAAGTCATTCATGTATAAGTATAAAATTGAAGGTGGTGTTTTGATATTTCGCATAAAGACTTTGTGGCCAGCAGAGGGTTTGTTTTTACAGATGTGAACTTACTCGACGACACACTTCTCATTCATGAGGTTGGCCTTGAAGCCCAGCACAGCGAAGACCACCAGTGTGGCCAGAATAGAAGTGAGGAAGTTGATGACAGAGACGAGCACGGCGTCAAAGTGACAGTTGTTGTCGATCTTATTGTAGCTGGAGAACGCTATGACCCCTCCGAACCCCAGACCCAGGGCGAAGAAGACCTGGGTGGCTGCCTCCCTCCACACCTGGGGCTCCAGCATCTTCTCCAACTGTGACAGGCAGAGACAGAAAGTCAGTATTTTTAGCCAACATGGTCAACGATTCAACACACAAGGAAGAAGCAGCTCTGCCATTCTCACCTTTGGGGTGAACATGTGAGCGATACCATCCACTGATCCCTTCAGCATTAAACCCCTGATCAGGAAACAGAACAGCACCACATAGGGGAAAAGAGAGCTGAAGTACATCACCTGTGACAGAAGAAGAGAGAAAACATACAGTCAGGAAAGAGAAACACGTCATATTTTTCTCTCATCATGCCATCCATCCTCTCTGTTACCTTCCCAGAGGAGGCGATTCCTCTGATGACGGCGAGGCAGACGATGATCCAGGCCACCAGCAGAGACAGAGTCATCTTGATGTTGAGGCCGCCGCTCTCTGCGATGGTGCTGGTCGTGTTGAGAGTCTGACGGTACCAGAAATACGTTGTGGCCGAGCTTTTGTCACACTCCGGCTCCACAACTGAAGAGAAATGGGTGTGAAGATGCAGCAGTGAGGCTCAGGTGTCGCAGAGAGGGCAGAAATATAATGAGATTGAGGATGTTTGCTCAGGGTCAACATCTCAATTCTCATCTGGTTTACACCTATCAGACATAAGGGGAGCTCAACAAGGTCGTCTGTGTGCTTAGTATGCCGAGCGTGAACCTCCAATTCATAACGCCTGAGATTTTTACAGTGCACATGCAGTATATCCTCTGGTTACCTCTGAGAGATGATATATACTGTGTGTGGCTGAGTTTAGAGTCGGCAGTGTAAGCTCTTTATAGATGTAACACAATCTAAATCTGATGATTTCAATACGCCCTCTGCTAAATTAATTGCTAAATTAAATTAATTGATTATTTACTGTCTGGTTCCCTTGTGATGCATTGTGTGTCACTGTGGGTGCAGGTGTATAAGAAGCACACACACACACACACACACACACACACACACACACACACACACACACACACACACACACACACACTTCTGTTGCTGCTGTCCTTCAGCGTCAGCGTCCTTCAGTCTGAATCTCTGCTCCTCGTCTGTCTGCCAGCAGTCTCGGCAGGGCTGAGTCATACACATGCTGAGTGTTTCTTGGCTGCCCTGGGGTTATGTTATTATCACTCCTAATCAAACTCCAGAGGGTTTTAATCTGGGTTATGTCGTGACAGAAAGTTGTAAGCGAGTTAACACAATTTGTCTGATCTGCTTACTGCAGGTGTGTCGATAGAGGAGGAAGCTGCACGGCTTCATGCAAGGCGAGTTTAATCCTATAGCTTGTAGCCTGGTGGCCCGTTGAGGAATAACTCTGGGGTCCATATACAAACATATACAGAGACTGACTATAACAAGGACACAAATGGATTTTGTGGCAAACATGATCCTGAAAATGTACGCACTCCTGATATTAAATGAAAGCATCTATCTACTGTGGAAGCTTTGAAGCCAGTTTTCGTAGTGGCTGTAGCCTTTAAGTCTTGTGTTGTATTTTTGTGTTTTATTTAATATCATTTTACTCTTTGATTGATTTCTCTCTTCATTGTGTCTTTAAATTTTGTTCTGAAGTATTTATCTGCTCCATGTAAAGCAATGACTGTAAATCGCCTCTGTATTCGAAAGATGCTACAACGGTATTTAAATAACTTTCCTTGTCTGTTGGTTAACATTAAATGTCACTCACTGGCAAGTGTCCCATTCCTTCTGATCGGGCATTCGCTCCATGGCAGAGGATACTGAAAGGACTGGAAGAAATAGAAGATGCTCCAGCCGATGATCACATTATAGTAGAGACCCACAAAGCCACACACCTAGACAGACAGACAGACAGATGGTTAACTATTGTTTATTTGTTTATAGACATTTCACAGTATTCCCTCTTCTATGTGATGTAAACAACCAGCATACATCACAGTAAAGAAATCAAAACTATAAGGTGTCATGTTTTATACACCTCCTCTACATTGTATAATGAGATCTGCACAGAGTGAGGAAACTATGCAAATGAGGCAGCGTGCTTTCTGCATGTCCCGCGTTGCTGTCAGTCTTCTGAGCAGTCGTGCCAGCCAGGACATTCACAAGCTAAATAAGGTTGAGGAAAGCATGAATAATTAAAGCGCTCTCTTTTCAACACTGATCTTCTACGAGATATTTATAGCTGCTTCTGCGCCAGCCGTGCAACTGGAAAGAAAGGCTACCTTTCACTCTGAAACACGTCGATACCTCCCATAAACCCAAGAGACGCTGAGGCAGAGATAAGGCTGTTGTGGTGACTCCAGATGTTCCTGTAACTTTATCCTGCCCACTGCCATATTGATTTCATGTTTCCATAAACATGCATAATATATATATATATATATATATATATATATAGAGAGAGAGATAGATAGATAGATAGATAGATAGATAGATAGATAGATAGATAGATTTACAGTCAATCAATTAAATAAGATAAAAACCTGTGATTTCCCTTCTTACCATCAGACTGGACATTCCTATCCCGCCCAGGCTGGGACAGACGTAGTTCCAGACCCCGATGCTCCCACGTCGGATCTTCTGACCCACTGCCAGCTCCAAGAAGAAAAGCGGGATGCCGATGATGAGGAGAAGGATGAAGTAGGGAACCAGATAGGCGCCTGGAAAACAGGGAGGCTGTCAGTTTTTGTAGGCCTCCTTTAAATCTTGCATGTTGTGTTTTTAAAGGACAGGTGTATTAGGTTGCATCCAGGGTCGGGAGGGTTACTTTAAAAATATATTCCTGACTAATTACCTGTTAATAAATGTAGTCAGTAACGTAATCCAAGTATCACAATATTAAAGTAATGTAACTTGATTACTTTTCTGTACTTTTGGATTACTTCAATACCAAACACGTGCCGATAAAGACTAGAGAAAATAAATAGCAGTAAGACGTCTCTTATTTAATCTTAATAACTTGTGAATGCAGTTTCACATCAGACTGATGTTGTTGTTGTTGTGAGACTGTTGTCACGTGTGCACATGTGCATGGTTACGGATGAGTATATCATTCTTTATTTTAAAATTTGAATCCTGTTAGTCATCCCCTCTTTTACTGAATGTATCTGTAATCTCTACACCTTTTTTTTCTGTACCTTTACCAGAATACAGTTCCTTTGTTTGTATCCTGATTACATAATCCTGTTACATATATTTTGTTACTCTCCATGCTTGGTTGAATCGCACAGTATGTAATTAAAGCCACAGTTTGTAATTTCAAAGACATTAATAGTGCAGGATCGAGCGAGTTGTTGTCTTCATTGTTAAACAACCACCACTGGGACTATGTGAGAAATTTCAACAGATGCTAATGTTTGACAGGTTTATTCATGTTCTATTTAGTTCACCAACTTCCTTCCTCACTCTCTGACGTATCATCTCACGTTTTCCTTAAACTTACAGTAACAGGCGAACAAATGAAACAAACTGTTATGTTGAATAAAATTGTGGATTTTCACTGAGTTTGAACCAACTAGGGATCAACAGCTACGCTTTTTTAGTGTGTTGGTAATTTCTAGTAACTAGACAAAACTTTTCCTGTTCATGTGTCTTTTAAAACCTGCAAGCTTTGAACAATAATTCAGCAATTTCTCATCAGTTTAAAGCAACATTATGTAGAAATTGGTGCAGAGTGCAACACCACCGTCGTAAAATACAAATCCCAGGTCTGTTACACTTTGTCAGACATAATGTAGGTGCTGACTACAAACAGAACTCATTACGTCATAACAATGTTATGAGTTGTAAACTTGTATGTTGAAGTAAATGTATGTACCGCTGTGATCCTACCCTCTCACTGAAGTTACATTGTGCAGAAACAAGTGATGGGGGGGCTGAGTGGCTGAGACAGAGACACTATTCATCCTATTACAGGACACTATACCATCAACATGATTTGAAGCTGTTATTTTAAGGTCAAAAAGTTACATAATGTTGCTTTAACTTGCAATATAAGATATGGTGATTCACTGAGATATTCATCCTCCTGCACCCTGCTCCTCTCTTATATATCACCCTCGCCTCCACTCATGAATATTCTTTGAAATTTCGTTCTCATTTTGATGGAAGTCTAAATTTGTCCCTTTGCAGCTTTAATCCAGAGACGCGTAATCAGGATGCAACTGTGTTTTAGGTGCAAAGGGTGAGTCATCATCCGGGACTTATAGCAGGAAAACATGCACTAGCCTACTATTAATACTTCAAAAGTAGGAATTACATACAGTGGCAAACACACGTTTGATAGAGGGAGGAGTAATGAGGCGGAGAGAAGAGAGGAGGCGAAAGGCTAAATCAAGATGGCTGAAATAGAGAGGATAGTGAGGTTAAATGTAGTGAGAAGTGTTGGGGCTTTGCCAGGATCGTCAGATCAACCACTAAATCACAGGTTATTTAAACTGGAGCCTGATAGATGTGAAATACGACGGATAATGGAGGGAGAGAAATGAGGGAAGAAGTGACGAGGAGGGGAGAGAAGCCCACACAGCGATAAATCCCAAACAACACTGGCCTTTAATGTGTCTATAATTGGCCGCTTGACAGAAAATTACGTTGTGAAAAATGGCCACTCGCCAGGTCACATAGCCTGACAGGTCTGGGAGCCTAGTGTCAATAAATCATCTGTAAAGGCAGTAAATCCTGCCTATATGCAGTAAATCAGACACGGGCAGTAAAGCAGCAAACACACAAACATTTAAGGAGTCGGATCGACGTAAGCAGAAGCACGTCAATCAATCCATGATGCCGAGGTGTTTCTCTCCTATAGTGAACACAGGTTTACACTATGTATGCCTCCGATTACATGCACCAAAATAAATGCTCGTCACTATACAGTTACAGTCAGGATTTTTTATCGAGTTCTTCTCTGTGTACCAGAGTAGCAGTTCAGCCCGGCCCGCTCTGCCGGCAGTAGTAATCAATAGTGCAGCTATATTTAGACTTGGCTGTTTTCTGCACATTTACAGCTGCTCTCTTGGCACATCTGCACTGAAAGGAAATCACAAGTAGTTTGTGATGGTTGGAGGTTATTAAGCTGCTAAAAGTGAAAGACTGGCAGTCAAATAAGAAGCTGAACAGATGTTGACTTCATATATGAGCAATCATGTAACTAAAAGATTTCAACAGCAAATCACTGGTGTCAAACAGAGCTGAGACATAGTGTGAGAATCATCTTGATGTTATGTGTAATGAATATTTTTTTCCATATTTATACATAACATATGGAAAAACACAAAACTGATGCATGAGACAAGTATGAGAACTTTTGAATTGATCTATATGTTTTATTTGAGGTTTTATGTTATTTTAATCTACATGCATCAGAAATGTTGTCACTGTAATCTGTATATTCTCTGATTTTACATGCAACATCTATTGCACGTCCCTCCTCTGTGGCTCTTCCTGAGGTTTCTCTCATTTTTCCCCATTAAAAGGGTTTTCTTTTTGGAGGGTTTCCTCACTCGAACCAAGGATCTAAAGACACAGGACGTCATGAACTGTACAACTGTAAATCCTCCTGAGGCAATGTGATTTGTCACTTTGGGAGATATAAATAAATTGTATGAATAATGAATTTGGATAACAGAAAAAAAAACAAACTTGTAACTTGAAAGTTGATATAGGACAAATTGAATAAACTCTAACACATCATTCTGTAGCTTTTGTGCTTCTTGATACAAAAACAAAACTCAAACAGCTCTCCTTTCCCATGACTAATGTAAAAGACCTGTGTGATATAACATCATTCAGTCTGATTTAATGTTCTTGAACACCAAACACAATCATTCTTGATCACTTTATCAAACAAACCCGGATGGATGTGAAAATCTGCACCAAATCTCATGACAATCCAACTTTTGTTGACATATTTCAGTACGGACAAGAAGTGGTGGTCAAAGGATAAAGTTGTGTCAGATTACACTTCTTGTTAGTCTATTCTTTGCTGTTTTCTGACAATCATGAAGAGCTGAAAAATGTTGTTTTCTGTATTGATGTGATTTTATATGTGGAAAATCGGAGCCATTACACAAACTTAAGCTTGCTATGTGGAGATCTTTTATGTGATTATACAATCTTTTAAATATTCAGATGTTATTCGTGTTTATTAGTAAAGCTTTCAGGCCCCCCAGTGTCCCTCAGTGTCATTAAATCTGCCATCTTGCCTTTTTTTATCCACCATCACAAGGGTCATGGTAATATCCTAACGCTGTGGGCTTTAAATTCAGCTGAAGTCTGTGATTTCAACAACATCTGAAGGAACTCTGTATTAAATGTTGTTTGTCGAGCACAGTGACAGTAATGTAATCAGTCCCTTTGTGCCACTGACTCACCTCCTCCATTCTTCTGGCACAGGTAAGGGAAGCGCCACACGTTCCCCAGGCCCACAGAGAAGCCCACCTGGGCCAGGATGTACTGCAGTTTGCTGTTCCAGGCGGGGCGTCCGTCATTTTCGGGCACCTCTAGCTGCGGGACTTTCTTCCCGGCGGCCCCTCCGACGTTCAGGGCGCTGCTCTTGTAGTCGAGCGGCTCCTCGTGTGCGAGCAGGTCGGCCACCGACTCCGTGACGTGCTCATGGCTCTGCTCGCGCTGCGTCACCTTGCTGTTCTTAGGCATCGGGGTGGGGAAGGGGGTGGGGGTGGAGAGAGAAAGAGATAGGGGGACGGAGACTGGTGCGAACAGGAGGAAGTGATACAGGCAGAGAGTGGAGAAGAGATGGATGGATGTGGCTGTGAGGGAGGTGCTGGAGAGTGATTTCAGGTCAGGGGCTCAGTCCTGCATCAGAGAAACAGAAAGGTCACATAGTAAATGTGTGTTTCAAGGACATCATCTAAACATTATTGGAGAAAAATTACATAAATAAAAGAAGGTTTCACAGGGATCATATGATGTACAGTCATTTTAAGCTTCCTTTTACAGGCTGTGATGCTTAAATAAGACTTCACACAGATGCTGACACAATTATTCCTCCATTTAGTGCTTGGTTAGGCTTGTAATAAGGATTGTAACACATGGTTATGCCTCTCCAGAGCCATGAAAGGTGTCAACATAAAGACAGGAGACCATTTATCACACCTGCGTGTTAACTCAACCTTCTCTTTCAACAAAAACTCAACAGGGAAATCTTTATACTGTAAATAAACACAACAAAAAAAAAAAATCCTCCACCACATCTCTTTGTCTCTCACGCAGCGTTTTTTGCATCGCAAAAATTCCCAATCCTGCAAATTGTTCTATTTAATTTCCCTGTTCTGCACAGCTTAACTTTAGTGAAGCTTTTTTTCCCCCCCCTCTGTAAATCCCCCATAATCCTCGGAAGCTTCGCAGCAACATCCATCCTCACCCCTCTCTTTCAGGGAGTGGTTGGTTCGACCCAAACGTAATGGAGGAAGTGAACATGATGCTTTGGATGAAGTGCCGTCATGTGTTCCTCTTGATCCACATCACGAGCCCCCGCGTAGGCTCATTACTTATTGAGTGAATCGTTGTCCATTATAAAAATCTGACGTGTGCTGAAATGTAAAACTGCAAAGCTGGTGGGTTGTTTAAATGCTGTTTCACACGCAGGAGGAAAAAGATGCAGAACAGAAAAAAAGACTGTGAATAAAGACTTTTGTTCCTCTGTGTTAGTAGTGACAGATTAAGTCACCATCATCCTGTTACAGGATGAAGGAGGAGGATGATGCTGCACCTCTGGTATGACGCAACAGCAGTGATGCACACAAGCCTTCGTCGTCACTGCTTACATCAGACAAAAACTAAACTCAAACTCCGAACACATGAGAGCCACAAACACTCACAAAGTCCTTATTTGGTGCTCAGACTGTGCACTTGCTTCCCTCACTTATATATTTTTCATCACCACAACAGATTTCCTCCTCTGTGCATGTTAAGATGAGCCTATGATGTAATAATCCACAGCCATTCACAAGTCTTCATAATCCTGTGTGCATTAACTGTAAAGCCCCCAGCGCTGCTTTTCTGTCTTGTCATTCAATCCCATCCTACAGTATGCAAGACACGTAATATCAATCAGAGGCCGCATCATCCAGCCAACACGGGCAAACTGTAAACACATCAACTCAGCCAACCAATAATCCAAAAACACACAGTTCACATGACCCTGGCCGGCGAAGAGTCTGTCAGTGTGGAGGGATTTTATGCCACAGTGAAGGCACGTTTTTCATGGCAGGAAAAAGCCTGCGATGTTATCTTTCTCCTGTGTCGAGCACATCTGCGTCCTCGGAAGATGATCTACATTTTCAGTACTGAGTTAGAGCTGTTTTACCCGTGACTGTATAACTTGTGCAAGCATCTGCCTCGTCTTTGTCATTTATTCTTAGTCTGCTTGCATCATTACTACCACTATCAGCACTACCACATAGTGTACGTCACTTCTATTAAAAACCACAATGAGCTGGACACATCCACAGCAGAAGGGGCATTATAGACTAATTTTCTGTTTAAAGACAACAATGATGTACTGTTAAAAGTACAAAAAGTAAAAAGAACAATATAACATGTGCGGTAATGTTCAGGAAAACAGTCCTCCATGTCATATGTTCTGTTGTGACTCAATGTTTTTGGACATGGGACTTGAAGAATGGGTGCACCAAGACGAGTGCTTAGGCATTAAAATAATGCGAAACACAATATATATCACAATATTTTGAAATCTCCACCAAACCACTTCAAACATGCTTGGACTGGGCAACAAAATCATCATGCTATTTTTGACGATGTACCTTGATATCAATAATCAAGAACTTTCACAATATCAGATTTTCACTCCACGATTATCTTGAAGGCCAAATTAATTCACGATAACGATATTATCGCGATATCTCTGGAAATTTGGGCAAAAACTGCTAGCAATCAAATCTATCTTTAACTTTGTTTACTCTGTCTTTTGTCTCTTTTTGGGAAATGCATTACCCTCAAAATACGAGTGTGGGGAGAGTCTGTAACCATAACTGTAAAAAAAAAGCACACAAAAAGAACAATTACAGTCAATTATTGGCAAAAAGGCAACCAGATGAACTCATAAAGAAAAGACGCACAAGACCGAACATCTTCAATGATATCATCATATATGTGTTATCAACACAATATCAATATTTCATTGTTTAATTCACAATTATCCTCAATATCGTGACATTGCCACACTGCTAATATCAATACTGTGCTGTTTAATTAGGTATGACTAATCGTACTTACATAGCCCGAAATCACATTCACATTGACTCAGTGGGCTTTATCATCTGTACAGTGAACGACATCCTCTGTCCTTTGACCCTTTATCCAAATATCCATAATCTGAGATAATAGTCTCATATCACAAAACGATACTGATATAAAGCCTGGCCGTAGTACAGCTGACATGAACAATTACTAAAACATAAAAAAAGGTTAAAAATGTCTGTCACAACATCCGATTGCTTGTTTTGTTCAACCAACAGTCCAAAAACCAAAGGACATCCTCTCACATATGACACAAATGACATCCTGGAATAAAGAAATGTTTTGTTTTTGAAATGTTTTGGCTTTAAAGTAATTGAAAGTTGACTTATTGTGTCAGCCCTCACAAAGACACACAGTTCAAAGCAACATCATGACCATCTGAGTGACTGTAAATAACACAGGGTCTTTCTCACAGCATACTTTAGTATTGTGAGCATGTTCCTGCATCAGAGTCCCTGTTAGGAACTAATTCTTCACTCTGGTAACTTTCCAGCACCAACAAGGTCACTGCAGGTTAAAGCCCGACCACTTCTAACTGAGAACATGCCACAAAATCACCAACATCTATCTTTGAGTTACATTGGCCACGTCCAGTCACACATTACAACACGTAGCAGGATGAACCGGAGCAGACCCTGCAGGTATCAGCTTCTCTAATCAGTCTTGTTTAAATGTCCAGGCTTGTTCATTAATCGATTACTGATCCTGTGATTACCAGCCTCATCTACAAGTCTGATCACACACACTACAGTTAGTGGTTCATCAGCTGTTTCACTGGTATTGACACAGATTTAAAATTAACTGGCAATGTCAGATCTCCAAACTTTAAACACTGTTGATGTAAAACATCAGGAAATTAATCATCAACATTGTTTCTTCATGAAGACTCTTTAAACTCCAGCATCCAGCCGCACATGGCAGCTGTGAAGCTCCTGGGTGCCCTCACTCATCAACACCTGCGCACAGATCACTTCATGTGACACATCTGGTGCTGATGCTGACAGCAGAGCTCTCATTTTCACCGCTCATCGCGAGTGATGCGACGACTTTTAAACACCCCCCAAGGTCACACGCGATTATTCCCTGACCTCTGTTGTTTACCCGAGCTCACCTCGGTCATGATGCACATTTTACACGATCACAAACAACTTGACAGGACTCGAAACAAGCGTAGCTCTGCGTGAAGAAAGCAAGCTGAACTCTTTAGCAGCTGTCTGTGAACTTTCCGCAGGAATAAACATCCTCCTGAATCCGGGTGGCGACACGCTGCTCTGTCCTGCCTCTCTTAAAGGGATGTAAGAATAAAAAATCGTTCTCACCGTGAGTCTCTGGCAGCGATCAACAATATCCAGGCTTTGTTGTGAGCACAGATGTCAGAGGAAAACTGCAGAGAGGCATCAATACATCCGCTGGCCAGCACTTGTGGTTGTGAGTGAGCGCTCGCAGGACACTGGAGGACGGACGGAGCATCACATGCTGCTCTGCCTACAATTGACATGCAGGGTGGAGAGTCCGGGACGCACCGTGACGCACAGAGTGCTGCTCGTTACCAACAATGACAAACGATCACCTGCCGCTCACTTGTTGTTGGACACTTCCGGCCATCACAAGCGTCTCTGCGTGAAAAGGTGTGATGCTGATGAGGGGGGGCGAGGGCAAAACTGTGAGCGTGTTTTGTCAAGGTTATCCACTCCTACCTGAGGAAGTGAGTGTGTGACGCAGCTTTCGTCACACCCCATCTCAATTGATAAAAAATTGAAGCCATTCAACCCTCGCCTGTCAGGATAGAAGAGAGGGGAAAAAACAAAACACAGTAAAGGTCATAAATAATAGTGACAGTGAAGTCTGTTCACAGTATTAACTGTCCATACTGAGAAACAGATGAGCTGTATCCTTTTCCCGCTGCACGACAATGAATGATCATCAATAAATTAGTTAAATTCATCATAAATGCATGGACAATGAATGAATTATACAGGGAAAGGGATAAAAGAAGGACATTTTGTACTTGAAGAAGAGAAAATATGTTATTATTCTTGTTATTCTATGTTTATCATTCTTCTACTCAGATCGTTTACTTAAAGGAGACATATTCTGCTCATTTTCAGGTTCATCATTTTGTTTTTGGTCACTACTAGAATATGTTTACATGCTTTAGTGCTCAAAAAAAACATCTGTTTTCTCATACTGTCCACTCATAATCTCCTTCCTTTTTAAAACCTGGCACCTACATTACCCACAATGCAATTTAGTCACTCAGTGACATCACCGGAGGCATTTTTTAGATAACATGCAGCTTCCTCTGGAGCCACAAAAGACTTCATACTACTTTATCACATATGTAGTTGTACTCCCTGAGACCTGTAAACACACTTTAATGTGTAAAAATTGGTGGAGTTACCCTTTAAGTACATTACTTGACTTAATGTACTTAGTTACTTTTTATCACTGCCCTCTCCGTAATTTTAAAACAATTTTATCGATATTAAAGTCTGTTTCTATCAAAATCATCTGTTGAGACAGAAATCTACTCTCTTCATAAATGACTTCTCTTCATTAATCTCTGACTAACTGCTTTATCTCCCCCATCAACCTGTAAATCTTTGGACTTTCACCGGGTGGTCGTTTCTCTATTAGACACTGGACACGCGACATGGCTGCAGCAGACACAGTCACCCCGGGGACCATAAATCATGCACCAGCCACCAGAATACTCTTTAATACCACCGAGATAGAGGAGGAAGAGGCCATTTTTCATCCTGACCTTATGGATTTATTTTGTCCCCCATGTCTCCCTCCTCGGTCGTCTTAATCAGATGTGTTTCCTCACTTGCTTCTTGATGTTGCTTTTTCATCTGCATCATTATCATCATTGTGGAGTTTGGTCTAAGTGATGATAGATAACAAAGGGCAGTAAATATGTGGATTTAAGTGACTTTTAACTCCTGTTTGACTAACACACTTTGAACCGACTCCATAACATATGACCTCTACAGTGCATTTGAATCACAGCTCATATCTCATATTCTTACCAAAAACACACCTCAGTGTAGCATCCAAGTCGAGCTCAGAGTCTGATCCGTCTTTTCTATTTCTACATCTGGTCCTCGCTCGGTGACGCTTTTGACGCACCTTCTCCAGGCTGACTACCGGGAGCAGTTGCTGTGGCAACCTCAGGATCATATGACAGACGTCTCATCTCTGCACTCTCCTTTCTGCATCCCCCCTCCATAAATTGTTTGTGAACAATGTGAAATGCAGGTGTGACCTGCTGGGTCTGAAGTTTCTGTGGCAACCTATAGGTGACAGATGGAGATCAATATTTATTTAATCCAAATCATGAGTATTTTAATGATTAAACTATACTGATAGCTCCTCATCCACTGTGTCACATCTCTTTCCTTAGCTCGACTTCTCTCCTCTTGTTTGAGCAAGTTTCACAAGTGGATCAAAGATGATCATCTGGAGTGTTTTCTCACCCCACATTTGCTTTTACAACCTTTTGTCACCTCGTCTCTTGGGAGAAAATGTCTGACAAGAAATATCAGAGAGGAAAATGGAAGACATATCTGAAACAAGCTGGACAGAACGATACAATCTGATAAAACCAGTTTAAAAACAAGGATTGCAATCATAAAGCATGACAATGAGGTGACTGTAAACTAATACTTCCACAAAAACTAGTAGCAGATGCTTCAGGGCATCTGCTAAGTGGACAGTGGTGTGTCACTCAGTGAAACACTCACACAATGTTTCGAGGATTTATCAAGCCTGCGTCAGCAGCCTTGCAGGCCTGTGGGACTGCTGGCACAGCGGCGCTGCTGCCCTCTCTGGTTAGCAAATGACCGAACAGTCCCATCTGGGCTGGAAGAGCTGCTGCTTTGTTCTGCATTCACTTACCCCATGTCCTCTCACTCATACCTGCCTCTAATGCACATACTTCCACTTCACTCCCACTGTGATCAAATGCAGTGTGTGGTTTGGTGAAACAATAGAAATATGTTCATTCAGTACCAGATGTCATTTTAGCAGGTCTGTGAGGCTGTACTGAGCTAATGCTGAAGCTAACAAAGCTGATGTTTAGCAGGTGTTCACCATGCTCTCTATCTTAGTTTAGAGTGTCAGCATGCTAACATTTGCTAATTAACACTACACACAAAGTGCAGAGGCTGATGGGAATGTCATTTTGCAGGTATTTGATCATAAACAAACATACAATACTAGCCTATACGCTACGCATTACTGGAAAATAGATGACACACGTTAGCTTGTTGTCTCTATGGAAGCCCTAAAGGGCCATGCATTCATACATTTTATTTCCTCCGTTTTCCCGTGATAACGAGTTAATTTCATTTGTTTTCTTGAGATCTTGAGTTATTATCTCGAAATAACAACTGCCGTTTTCCCGAGATAGCGGGATAATTTTCTCGAGATCTCGAGATAACGAAACTTTGTTTTCCCGAGATAACGATATAATTAATTCGAGATCTCGTCATTAACTATATAGCTGGTCAGCTATGTAGTTAATGACGACATCAGGCTCACTTAGATTGCGCCGCCGATATAGCTGAAGCCTTGCTAACCATCTTTTTAGATTATGCACACTAATGTGTGTATTATCTGTAATAGCAAGGCATAATGCTATTTCAGCCTGTGTCAGGCCTTGATTGAAAAGATATGTGACGCGGTGATCAATATGCTCCTGCTCCTCTGACATTGCTACACTGAATGATGTTTCCTGCAATGATTTAATATACTACACTATTGTTTTGCTTTCACAAGATCTCGAGAAAATTATCCTGTTATCTCGGGAAAACGGCAGTTGTTATTTCGAGATAATAACTCGAGATCTCGAGAAAATAAATGAAATTAACTCGTTATCACGGGAAAACGGAGGAAATAAAATGTATGAATGCATGGCCCTTTAGGGCTTCCGCATATCCCAGCTGCTGATCCTGTCACATCCCCATACTGGCCCTGCACTGCCCCTACTGTTCATGTTTGTATTGCAGCTTACGGACGCGTGGCGTTAACTTCTGAGGACGTGCACAGCAGATGCTCTGAACGAATGCAGGATGTGGGTTGTTAAGAGCAAATGTATCTTCTGCACTGGCACAAACTACAAGTGTACTGCGTGTATTCTACAATATGATGCTGTTTAAAAAAATGCAATGCTTTAAGGATGTAATCAATCTAATAATCCTTGATAATGTAACTTTAATCTAATTACATTTTTTTTAATGTAATCTGGACTGATCATAGTTACTTATTTTTGTAATCTCCAGTTAGTCCATTACTACTCAACCCTGATGACTAATTAACTCAGCATAAATCTCAGCTAAACAGCAGCAAAGCTTCACGAACAGTGTTTCCTATCTGTGAATTTTATCTTGATCTCTTCGCATTTGTATCATTTTCCTTTTGGCACAATCCCTCTGCACTGTTTCTCTCTGGGATCTTTTGGTTGTATCTCGTGGTCCTCGCTGTCTGACGTCAGCACCCTCTCTCAACACGTTTCCACCCCTCTCTGCTGTTCACCTTCAGTCGCCTCTAACTTCTCATCTTCCCCCCGCCGCTTTGCACCACCCGCTTTCTTTTGTGCTCCCCCTACGCCTCTCTCCACTCACGTGCGCTCATGCATTCTGCATCTGCACCACCACATCCGCCCAGTACTTTTCCTTCACTCCAGTCTCATTTATATTCTCCCCTCCCCATCCTTTTTACTCCCACCCTCTCCCTCCCTCCCTCCTGTTTCTCCCCTTGTGTTTTGCGCTGTCTGGGTCACTCTCAGCTCCTAAAAAAAGCTTCAGCCTGCACTGGGCTCTGTGGTATCGCTTATCTAGTCCATTATTCTCTGTACAAGCACTTCAACAAACATAATTGCATCCAAATAATTCCCGCTGAAAGCCAGTGAATGTCAGCACTTTTGGCAGATGTGAAGGGATGAGTTAAAGCAAGTGATGTTTGTCAGGCTTTCTGTGATCAATGCACTAATAATTCAACGACTCTTTTAGCTGAGAGGGTTAAAGTTCATTGATGTTGGATGAGCTGTGTTTGTCAGACAGGCTTGTTCTCACACTGCTACCACATCAGCCTCACACAACACCTGCATTAGAACTTTTCATGTTTTAGTTCACAAAGAAATCCAACTATTTCTGGTTCCTGCTTTATCCGAAGATGCATCCTCACAGGACTGTAGCACCTCCTGCTTTCCCAGAGTGCATCAGTGTGAGGGGATGTGCTGGTGTTGTGCAGGTGTTCAGACAGTGGAGTAAGTGGGTCACACTGCAGGGCTCCAGCATACGGAGACACGCCAGGATGGTTGTAATAAAAAGATCGTGTCATTAAATCAGCATCAAGATATCGTGAGGAACATAAAGGTGAATAAAAACCAGCTGGATGCCATGATACACTGCAGTAGGTGATCCTCAGCTTTATCCAAGGCTGGACAGGTGAACATCTGGTTGTGTTTTGGTTGCTTGATGACAGAAATGGACACACAGATCGATTACTAAGCATCTGTCTCACATGAAAGCAGCGGGTGCAGTGGGTCAGGCCATGCTGTTCACCTTAATGCGACACATAAAAATAGAAACTCATTAAAAGCTGTTTTCTCCCCTCACTAATCCTTTGCAGATTTCCTCTTTGACAGCTCATTAACAAAAAAAGCCTGTGTGCCATTCTGTTTCGGATGGTTATTAACAGATGGAACGCCTATCTGTTGCAACATATTCAAGGTTTCATGTGAGTGTTGGTGAATTTGAGATGGTTTAAAACAGCGTTGATCCACGCTTCCTGTTGGTTTTTGACTGGCTTCATCATTCATAATTCCCTTAAATGAGTTTGCCACCATTTTATATGTAAACACAGTTTTGTTGAGGTACTTCATAGCTGAATGACTGAATGCTTTGGTTGATCAACAAACAACTGACCTGGATATTGGAACGAGATTTAAAGCAGGAACAAATTTCCCCCCTCATACTATCTTTACACACAATTTTAAACCCATTTTAATACTGGGTGGCAGATTGCCTTGCTGGGCCTGCACGGGGTCATGTGACAGCCTATAGAGGAATTTCACCAGATGGTCTCTCAAAGAGGGGCCAGTCCAGCTCGCAGGGTTGAGGGCAAAGCTCTCGTCCCCATTTTTTTGGGCAACATAATCCTTTTAAAATACCCCTGCAGCAAAGCACACTGTTTTTTTTTTGGGTTTTTTTTGACAAAGAATTGTTGGTGCAACAACTAACAGGGTCAGACCCGGTGAGACAATAAAGGGATACAGATTAAAAGTTATTGAGAGCAAAGAATTAGAATGAAAAAGAATTTAATGAAAAACAATAAAGTTAAATTGATGTTTGTCTCTGATACATTTTGATTTGTAAAGGTGAAAATAACATTTGTAATCCTGTTTGTAGTTTTATGGATCTCAACAAGCCAAGACATAAAAACAGAAATTAAAGGTGCACAAATTTTAATCAGAAGAGAAAGATCTTCATTGACTGATTTTTTTTATGCCAAAACAAAATAAATAAACAAACTCTCTTTGTTTTCATGACTGATTAAACTGAATAAACAAACTGACTTGGACAACACAGTTTCATGCTATTTTACTTTGTTTATATGTGGCGGACCCTGCCACCTTTCTAGCTTCAAACAGTGTTCTGGGACCTTGTTTTCCTCTGAGAACAGCTTGTTTATTCAGTTATGGAAAAAAATATTTCTGAGTTTGTATTATTACCTTATTAATATTCTAGATATTAAAAAAACTGGGTTTGAATTTCTTCTCCAAAACTACATAGTCTCCCTTTAAAAGAGAAATAAAGTGGTGCTAGAAGTTTATGTACTGTCAGCTTTTCTGTCCATAACTCATCACAGTGTAATAACTGGACGACCACCACCACTCCTCCTGCTGTCACACAGGCGGTAATCCTACGCGTGGGAGCGCCCTACATACATGCCTCAGCATTTTATTCCTGTCTATTATCAATAATAATAGAAAAGTCCACACGTCCTCAAGAACCCCACTGACTTCACAGACTGATGTAATGTGGATGATGGCTCAGGCTGTTATACAGCTTGGGTTGGTGCAGTGATTATAAGTAACGCTTTCAGGATTTGTGTACAGGAACAATAAGTACCGCATGAATAATGAATACATTTGATGTGTTTGTTGTTCTGTCTAAATGTCGATGATGTTTTGGTATTTGTTTGTGATGGAATTTCAGTGTTTGTGTTTGATAGAATATAAATACACAGAAAATAATCAGCACAAATGTATCAAAGTTTAATCTGTGATAATAAAATCTGTTTCATTTGTCGAACTGGGTTTGAATGATTTTAATTTATTTTGAAAGGCATTAGAGCACATAGGATATTTTGCATTTATATTTTCTGTATAATGGTTCCTACATGTTTTATGCTGAGTAGTAATACAGGACATTATCCATTACAGCTCCTCCTAGGAGACAGAATGGATATAAATAGAGACAGGATGGCTGAGTTTTCTAAGTGAACAGTTTCCCTCTTGGCAGCCACTGAGTCGACTTTCTCTTTACAGTCAATAATCAGGATACAAATGTTTTGTCAGTCTAGACAGTTGGTACTCTACCTTCCTGTTTCAGTGATGAACTGCAGCTGGTGTGGTTGTTAGGAGGATCCTCTCTGCCCCCTAGTGGTGAAATCTGGGTAAAATGTGTTTTTTCAGGAGTAGAGACACATATTCAGTATGAATCCTCTGTTTCATTTGTTACACACAGCCTGATCAGTTTTAAACACGGTTCGAACTTTTGTATTGTCATTGTAAAATAATCAGTGGGACAGATAAGACACCAAAAATATAAACACTGTGACATAACATAGCAACACCAACCACAGTAATTTATTTCTTTTGCATCTTTGCTGCTCAATAACACAAGTCTGGAAAATAGATCATAATAAGAATTACAATAAATACTTATAATGTACACTGAGAAAGGGTATACAGTATCCTTTCTTTGGTGATATTTTATCTGCAGCTCTCTACACGCAGGGATGTGAAGATTTCATCAGAATATGTTTGAGAAAATCTGATCTTATGGAAACGTATACAGCCTATAATCAATTCTAAAAAACACACACACAAAAAAATCACATCAAACTTTCATTTCTCTCTAGGAATATGAAACAAATATTTATCTGGTTTATATCAGGTTAAAATATGGGGTGACACTTCACTCATTGTGCTCAAGGGGACTCATCTTGAGCATTTCTGACCCTCTTACCAGAATCACTGTTTAAAAGTTGTTCTAAAAGCACAGTTTATGATATTTAATGTTGTTTTTCTACATCGCTTCACACAACTACTGTACAACTATGATTTCTGCACTTCAGTAAATGCACTTAGTTGCACTAGACCACTGTCCACAGCACTTTGTTTCATGCATCTTATTCTATCTGGTGCAGCTCTATCACAGTGCAGGTGGTCCATGACACGGTCTGCTGCACCTGCTATTTCAGGTGCATAAATGCAAACGGCTTGTTAAATCCTTGCTGTACATACTTTACACCCCTCCTCCACTTTAAATGAAATGTTGTTTTCCTGCCAGGGATTGCTCAATACACTATCAGTGTCCTCACTTCAAGGGCACACTAAAGCCGTCCTGTATAAATACTTAACTAGAACCATCTGTGTTACTCAAACTCTGTTGTGCTGCACCTAAATGTGGGTTAGATCAACCCATACTGTAACTATACATTTATATAAATCCACTCAAAACGAGTATTTGACTGGATCTGACTGCA
This sequence comes from Pagrus major, assembly GCF_040436345.1. Lineage (NCBI taxonomy): Eukaryota > Metazoa > Chordata > Actinopteri > Spariformes > Sparidae > Pagrus > Pagrus major. The sequence continues at coordinate 19,614,008 of NC_133220.1, forward strand.
GTAGATCATAATCAGTAGTTCTCTGTCATTTTCAAATCAGCCCCAGCCTTCAGGACTGTACTTTGACCCCACAGCAGAGCCGCACCCTTGTTTATAATAGGCGAGCGGCCTTCCTGTTCACACGAGTGACAACCCGCTCAGCCAATCATCGTCTTCGACAGGGCGAAGGCGGAACTTCCGGTACAGTAAGGCAAGTAGTAGTCCAACATGGCGGTTGTGTCGCTCGCTTGAGAGTGTAGTGGAAACCGCGGATAAGTTGAGATAGTTTAGGTATATATCAGTGGCAGATACACAGTATATTAGCACAGATTAGTGTGTGGAGACTGCAGACATCGGCTGTTGGAAATGAAGGGGAAAGAGCGATCTCCGGTGAAGAAACGCTCCCGGGCGCCGGATGATAGCAGAGACCGAGGAGGAAGCCACTCGAGCGGCAAGAAGACCGGAGCGCTGTCGACGACTGGAAGCAACAACGGCAACGGGTCTGCTCAAAGGAGAAGTTTACACAGCGATAAAAGAGACATGAGGGATTCAGAAGGACACAATTCATCCAGTCGAGCCGGAAGCGGCTACGACTACGGAGTAATCCCGGTGAGCAAGCCGTATGGTGGCGCTGACATCGCCGCGGAAACATCCAGGTCCGGTTCACGCAGCGACCCTCGGCCTCCGTCAAACCAAGAAAGTGAGTACAAGACTCTCAAAATAAGTGAACTGGGCTCCCAGCTGAACGACGAGGATATAGAGGACGGACTGTTTCATGAGTTTAAGAGGTTTGGGGACGTGAGTGTTAAAATTAGTCGAGAGAACGACGCCAGGGTGGCGTTTGTGAACTTCAGGAGGCCCGATGACGCCCGGGCGGCCAAACACGCCCGCGGGAAGCTCGTACTGTACGACCGGCCTCTGAAAATTGAGACCGTGTACATGAACAGACGAAGGAGCCGCTCCCCTGTTGCAAAAGACAATTTTCCCTCAGGACAGAGACATCTGCACTCCCAGAGATCCCTCTCTCCCACTGGTTTGGGGTACAGAGACTACCGGTTACAGCAGCTGGCTCTGGGCCGTCTCCCCCCTCCTCCTCCTCCTCCCCCACCACCCCACATAAGAGACCTGGAGAGAGACAGAGAGTTTTCTATGTATGATGCCAGGAATAGACCCCCGTTCATCCCTGAATGTGCTGTTTACCGTGATGAGGACCTAATGAGCCCTGAGGATGACCAGAGGGCAAACAGGACGTTGTTTCTGGGCAATCTGGACGTCAGCGTGACAGAGAGTGACCTGAGGAGGGCCTTTGACAGGTTTGGGGTGATAACAGAGGTGGACATAAAGCGGGCAGTGAGAGGCCAGAGCAACACCTATGGATTCATCAAGTTTGAGAATCTCGACATGGCTCATCGTGCCAAAGTGGCGATGGCGGGGAAAGTGGTGGGCCACAACCCGATTAAAATCGGTTATGGCAAACCTACGCCCTCCACCAGGCTGTGGGTGGGGGGCCTTGGACCCTGGGTTCCTCTTGCTGCACTTGCCAAGGAGTTTGACCGCTTTGGCACCATCAGGACTATAGACTACAGGAAAGGTGAGGCGTGGGCTTACATCCAGTACGAGAGTTTGGACGCTGCTCAGGCTGCTTGCATTAACATGAGAGGTTTCCCGCTCGGAGGCCCTGACAGGAGACTCAGAGTGGACTTTGCAGAGGCAGATCATCGCTACCAGCAGCAGCAGTACATGCAGCTCCCTCTCCCCCTGCCACACTACGACTTAGTTCCTGAGCCCTTTGCCCACCGCCTGACTGACTCAGTGAGAGTGAGAGAGCGGTCCCCTCCACTTCCTGCTCGCTTCAGAGACAGAGACCTGTACTCCAGCGCCGAGTGGTCCGGCGTGGGTGTCCATGACAGGATGCGAGGGGCAGGCTTCGACCCCATTGATCGTCTGGAGAGGCGTTCCCGTGAGACCTGGTCAGTAGAGCGTGAGTTCCAAAGCCGAGATCTTAGCCGCAAAAGGCGATTGGATGAGCGGCTGGATCACTCACCTGACATCAGTGACTATGTTGTGCGCCGACATGGCAACTCATTAGAGCGCAGCCCTGGAGGGAGCAGCAGAGATGGGGGACGCTACAGTGACCCTGAACGTCTCCCTCGCTCTGGCAGAACGTCCCCCACCAGAGAGCGGCAGGACCCAGGCTTTGCAGACAAGAGAAGAAAAACACTGAGCCCAGCTGAGCCTATCTCCAACTCTGAGAAGGACCGCAAACGCAAAGCCAGTGACTTATCTAAGAGCCCAGCCAAAAAGGAGGATCGCTTGGGACACCCTCCCTCCTCCTCTTCCTCCAAGTCTGGCCAGCAGTCTAAGTCGACACCTGGAGGCCAGAAGTTGAGTCAGGTCTGGCAGGGCGTCCTCCTGCTGAAGAATAGCAGCTTCCCCACATCACTGCACCTGCTGGAGGGGGACATGGCGGTGGCCGCCAGCCTGCTAGTGGAGGGCCCCACAGGGGGTCAGGTGAACCAGCTAAAGATCAGCCAGCGCCTGCGTCTGGACCAGCCCAAGTTGGATGAGGTCTCTCGTCGCATCAAGGCAGCCGGCTCCAGCGGATACGCCATCCTCCTCGCGGTGCCAGGGAAGTCTGACGACGGCGGTGTCCAGGATCCCAACAACTCCACAGAGAGGCCACTGAAGAACCTGGTGTCCTACCTTAAGCAGAAGGAGGCGGCCGGCATCATCAGCCTCCCTGTGGGGGGCGGCCGTGACAAGGACCACGGAGGAGTCCTTCACGCTTTCCCCCCGTGTGAGTTCTCGCAGCAGTTCTTGGATGCCTCTGCCAAAGCTTTTGCCAAATCAGAGGATGACTACATGTTGATGGTCATTATCAGAGGAGCATCATGAAAAAAAAATATAAATGTCTCTTGTTACACTCATGAACTGTTACACTGTGAGTTGTAAAGCCAGGGAGAAGTAATGATAACAAGGCAGAGTAACAGCTTGCTCCTTGTTCATCCTGTTGAAGGTTTATAGAAATGAAAATCACATCTAATTGAATACATTTTGGTAAATTGACTGATTTGATTAACAATACATGTGACTTCTGCTATCAGTAATCGGATACATGTACATTACTTGAAGGGTACTCTGCTTAAAGCAAATCAGAGCAAGCTACAGTTCTGTGAATCAATACTATATGTTGCCTTATCTCATTTCAAAAGATCTCTATGTCCTTTCATACAATGCCTGCCTATAAGAAAAAATAATTTAAGATCAGAAACAAAGTATTTAGCCTTCATTTTTATCTGTACTCAGCATAGATTTAACTGGTCATGTTTGTTGTACTGTAATGTTTGTACAGCCAGCTTATGATAGAATTAAATCAAACTCTTGTACATAGCAAATTCTCTTGATTAAGGAAATATATCTATTTGCTCCAAAGCTTTACCCATCGCTCATTAATAGGCATACTCCAGATGTGAGTCTGTATAAGTTTCTGCTGACTGAGTAAACATTTTGAGTACTTACTAATTCAAATTTCATTATGACAACTTTTCTATTTTCGTCCCTATGGCCAGTTCTGCTTAAATATCAAGACATTTTGTGTACTTTTACTTTTGGATATGTTAAAAAACAAACGTGAGCCTTAAGGGTTACAGTTAAATACATTATATTAATATCAATACTCCTTTCTGAGCCACATCTGGAGGTTATGTGACTTTACGTGGTGAAATGCAGTTTTGCTTGTCTGTTTTTCAGCACTGGTACGTTTATGCAGGGGTGGACACAAGCAGCAAGCTCCCGTACATTATAATGCAGTTTAATACAACAACCAAACAGAGAATACAGCCTTTATAAAGATAATTCTGTTTAGTTTTTGTTGAAATGATGTTAGAGAGGAGACTTTGAGCTCTGTATCGAACTTATGTTATGACCAAATATTTAGAGCTGATTGTTTTCATAATTGTTTTAGCATTTCTTTTCTTGATTAATCGATTGAATATTTGGTCTATAAAACAACAGAAAATGGTGACAAATATCCATATTTACCAAAAGCATTTCATGTGCTATGATGCAGTTGCAATTTACACATTTAAGAAGCTGCAACCATCAAATTTTTCGCAGCTTTGCTTGAAAATTGACTTATTTCTTGATTAATGAATTATCAGTATTTGCTGCTTTTCAAATATCTGTCAGTTGTCAAATCATTTCAGTTCTAAACATTATCACCATCAAGTTGAATAAGCTCCTCTTAGCCAAAACAAAAATTACATTCAGGATTGCTTTTGTGTTCGTCCCTTTTATATTGTACTTTTATTGGCATCATATTTAATTTGGTTAAACAGTAATTGGTTGATTCAATGATTAACTTTTCTTATGCCATAATTCACTAAGTACAATAACTACCCCAACAAAGCATGTACTGTTAAAAGAAGATGATGTAACCTATAAATTAAGAGTTGTATGTATGCCGTGCTCATCTCTAATAACTGATCAGGAGTCTACAACTAGAAAATATTGTTGTGCTATCAACGGACTGTGATAAAACCCTCTGAATGAATCGGAGGAGAGAAGGCCACTTCCCACTGGCCTCACGCCTTCCTCTGAAAGGACTGTTAATTATGTTTTTCATGCTTTTGATTTGAGTTTCTGTGTTTCAAATGGAGAAAAGATTTGTATACTCAGGATATCTGGAGAGAGAAATGGAGAACATCAGTGCTCATGGGCCTAAGAAGTATACCTGTCAGAAAAAAAAACGCAAAGTGCAACACGCACTTGATTTTGTCTCAATAAATTTACTCTTTCGTGGGAAACACAAGTGCCTCGGAAGACAACTTTTGTGACCTTTTCTGTTCTTGGAATTGTCTATCAAACTATCACTTTGACAGCAGGAGACTTCCCAGCAGAGAGGAGAGGAAGTGTGAGAGTCAGCCTCTCAGTTCTGTGTTTTCATTCTGTTGATCATCATTGTGTTGAATGACCTTTGTGACCTTCATTCAGATTGAAATTTGGCCATACTAGAATACTTTTTTCAGTCCGTCTGCAAAGGCAAATCTAGAGTCACTGTGTCTCTTCAGATGTGTGGCTTATTCCACAGTCATCTCTGGCCTGTATGACTGGAGGTGTGGCTGAGATCCAGCAGTGTTCATCCTTCTGGTTGGCCGAGGTTGTCTCCATCTCGACAGCCTGACTGCGGAGGCTCAGCAGCGTTTAAAGGCCTCCCCTGGTCTTCTCTCTCATCAGACTCCAGCAGTGTTGGTTCGGCGCCTGCAGCAGCTGGAGAAGGAGAGAAGTGTGTGTGTAGTTGCTTATTGGTCTTGCATTGGAGTTTTGAATGAAGATCTCTGCTAGGGCCAAACTTCAATCGGTCTCGTCCTGTGTCGGAGAAGAGGTCGAGACAGTGTCTGCTATATTTTCCATAAAATGGGAAGGAAACGCAACAACAGGAGAGAAAAGAATCCTAATCATTAGTTGATGTGTTCATCTGATTTACACACTTTTAAAAAAAGATTCTGTGCCAAACTGAATATGAAAGAAAATGAAGAGTTTCCTGCAATCAGTGCAGCAGGATGTGTATCATCAAGATGGTGCTGCTCCAGACAAAAAGACCTCAGGACCCGAGGAGCTTCCCTGGGTGTCCACACGGTGCCACGGCTGGGATTCAAGCTTTCCTGGAGCTGTGAGGTGTAACAGTGTCACCCTGCACAGCTGCACCTGCTCCTGTTCCACAGGTAAAGTCTTCAGATGGCCTAAACTACTGATCTTGGTACGTATTCCAATGTTTAAGACTGCTACAAACATACTAGGCCCAATTTTAAAAGCTAATTAGAGGGTGAAAATTAACAAAAAATACAAAAATCCAATGTCACTGAACCAAATTCCAAACTAATGCATACAATTCCCAGTTAATGTTGAGACAGTCTGAGATGTAGATTTGAAAAAATAAAACAAAATTTATGTAAGTTCATCCAAAAAGACTTTACATCAGCATGGGGTGAGAAGATGATGACAGAATTTTAATTTTTCTGTGAACTTCTCCTTTAAATATCCTCCGAGTATCTTTCAGTCAGTGCTGGTGAGGGTTTGCTTACTGTTCCTGCCGTTCCTTTTTGCTGATACAACTTCCTTCTTTGTTACATTTCATCATGATGTTGACACTTTTCTCTTTGTCAATTCACTCAGTAACTCATCTCAACAATAAAATGAGTTTTAGTGGTAGAGGAAGTAACTCAGGTCAATTCATGGATCACACCAACAAATGATAATTTATAGTAACAATAGTAATGCATTCTGTGTTTATATACTTTTAGCGCTTTTCATAGTACTCAGACACCTTACATAGTTTGAGAGCAAAACAACATCCTGAAAACAAAAGTGAAAAACAATCACAGATTAAAAGCAGTTGGAGAAGGGTGCGTTTTGATTAGTGATTTAAATTTAATCAAAGATTATTTGTACTTTGCAAAAGGTTTCAAATGAGTCATTTCAAATGTAAAATTAAGCAAATCTCAGTTCCACAATTAAAAACTCAATTAAGTAAATCCAAGTGTATTGGCGTAAACCGAAATTAATAGTCTAGAGGATTAAAATTAATCTTTCTTAATTTAGTTTTAGATGGTTTTCAAGTTCGTGCAACGTAATTTTAAGTGAAACCATGATTTAATTGGGTTTAAAAAATTCATCCTTGTTGGTGCAACCCAGCCTAACAGGAGCAACACTACAATGTGAAAGTATGTAAGTTTTATCAACAAAATATACTTCATGTCAATGTCCCACCTCAGATTTTTATTGTATTATACAATTAGATTATTATTACTTTATACTGTTTAATGACGATGCATTGTGTTTTATTTCCTAATCTGCAAGGAAAAACAAACTTAAATTCTATCACAGTTATAAGGTGCCTCACAAAATGAATACCATTCAATACAGGTGCAAAGCAAGTGAATCATAGAGAAATAAAATAAAATAAAATAAAATGCAAATAAATCAGGGAACTCAAGAGCCATAACGAAGAAGTATAAAACAAAGGTAAATGAAGCGTAAAACCAGCAGCAATAGCTGTCGGATAAATATAGTGGAGTAAAAAGTACAATACCAACCCCTCAAATGTACTAAATAGAAAATATGTCAGTAAGTATCAACATAAGGAAACTTTCAGACACAAGAGCCCAAATAAACCCACGCTTATGTTAATGATAAATCAGTTGCAAAGAACTGCAACACAATGTCATGTTATTACTCGCTTTGGGTGAGAAGGAGTCATGAATAAAAACTGTCAAAACTTTTGGGGCAGAAAATGTTCAGATGACCTTTAATCACTCCTCAGTAGGAGCACACGAGGAGAACAACGAGTCATTTAACAGGAAGTGGATTAACCTCCTCTTGGGTCATTTATCATACAGGGGTATGTCAGAAATGGAAACTTTGTGCTACAATGTCAGGTTCAGGGTTTTGTTAATACAAATAGCGCCAGAATGTTATTAATGATGCTGACACATAGTGTGAGTCTGTGTTTACTGTATACAAAGAGGGGCCGAGTACTTGAATTTCACGGTTTCTGCAGTACGAATATTACAAGAAAATGTCACTGACAGTTGAGACAGTTGTCATACAGTAAATGTGCACTGCCCTCACCTTTTGAGTTGAGGTGAGCTAACTGGGCAATCATGGCGATAAAAGTCAATCAATGACAATGACACGCTGATGGCACCATAAGAGATAGCGAGATTTTACAAGCGCCCTCAAATCAATACAAATTAAAGGACTTTCTTGTTGTTTCCTCTGCTTTAGGAAGTAAATCTTGATAGGACTCTGACAGAGAGCAAACAACCTGTGTTTTATTTACTGTGTATTCAATATTATTGTAATGAGGAGTCACTGAGCCAAAATTGAGTAGACTCTAAATAATTTGAGCACTACAGCAGATGTAGTGCTGTTGACCTAAATGTAGGGATGAACCACAGATGTTTATGTAAAAGTGAATACAGTATTGTTTTTTTTTCTTTGGAAAGTTTATGAACTTCCTGGACAAATCGTGCCAAACATTTCTTTAAATTAAAAAAATGTTGAGTGTTTCAGGTTGTCACGTCAGTATGGGAGCGAGAAAGGAAGAAAACTGCTGTGTCCTCACCTTCACCTGCTGCAGTGTGACTGAACGAGCTCTACAGAGCTTTACTGACCTCTAGTGAAGGTATGAACAGTTGTTGCACATTCAAGGAATTCATCAGACAAGAGAAACTATGTCTTGGTGAGTACGATTTAACTTGCACTTCTAATATTAATTTAAGTATTTTATATTCGTAATGTAACTTGCATTGGATTTGTGTTTAAATAAAGACAGCTGTTCTGGAAATATATCCTGATGTTGAGTTTTTATTTTCAGGCCATCCTTCCTGTTTGAGGGAAAATGTTTTAGAAGGACAGGTTGTGTGTTCTGGTTGTTAGACTCTCAGTCCTGTGGAGGGCAGAGTTTTATACTACCAGAGAACATGAAGACGTGCCGAGTGAGAGAAATGATGCAGTGTCAGCCTTTTCTTATATATAAATAATGTGATAAGCTTATCCAGCTGATAGTGTATATGGTCGGCAGGTGGGAAATTAAAATGAGACATTTCACACTGACGTCAATAACATTATGTCCACACGTTCTTTATCTTATAAACACCGTTGATACTTTTGCAACACTTGAAAAAGGCTTTGGGACACAAAGGATTCTGATTTTAGATTTTGCTCTCACTGCAGAAAGTACTCAAATTGAAGAGACGCAGTGCATAATGTGTCAGTGCAGAGGGACCTTTTGAAGTTGCTGTATGTTATAGTACTTTACATTTTTCCTGTATGTACACACTGTCGATGAGAAAAGTCAACAGAGACTCATTCAGTCAGGGAAAGGTCAAATCTCACCTGGCGTACCTCACGTGCATACTTGTGACTGTGGGAGAAGGTGCTGAAATGAAAACACAAATTAGTTTTAGTTGAACAATTTTATTTTTTTTTGCTTAAACAATTATTTTTTCCCAGCATTGAAAATCTCCCAAGACTTCCTCTCACTCAAAAATGGATTGATTGGTCTTGTAACACCAGACAGCTAAATCAAATAGTAAAATAAAGCTGTGGAGGGTTTTTCATCTTTAAGTATAACACATATTAGTGTCAAACAGGCCTGTCAATAGAAACAGTCGAGTTTAAAGGTGAAACACCTATTAATCCATTATTGTTTATTTTATTTCAGTTGAGTGTGTAGACATTTAATGTGGATTACTTTCTTTAGAACTCAGAACTGAGTAAACTCTTTATGTTCTTAACACTTTCATGATTGACATCATATTAATGGACTTTATGAAAAACATGCTCTGTTCCCATTATTTCCTTTATCTGTATTTACTCATTTGATTTGATTCAAGTGGTTTCTTATCAGTCCAGCTTTCAGTTAGAAGGAGGAGTTTAGATTAGTTTTGACCTCCATATATAAAAACCTGCTGCTCTTGTGTATGAGATCTTAATTGAGTCACTTTGGAAATAATGAAGTCCGCCTTTCTGGTTTTGGTCTTCTTGGCCGTCACGCGAGGTCTTCTCAGGTAAGATATGAAACAAAATTAAATGTACATGTGATAAAAATGGAAATATGCTATTTAACATACAGAGTGTCACTGAGGGTGTTCTTCAAAGTGTCAATAGATATACAATTTAAAAAGCTTAGATCTAGTGGTGAAATTTAGCGTAGAATATGAAGATGATGCTTAAAAGATTTATTCTAAATTTGTTTTCAAATTAGTTAAAATTATTTAGAACAATGAAATCACGGTTATTTTTTTTGCCAGCTCAGATATTTAAGACTAGCTAGAGGTAAAATTACACTGCAAACTGATTTGATGTCAGATTAAGGTTGCATTTCTTTTTTTTCAAAATGAAGGTGCCATCATCTTGATCTTCCACTAGCACATTTAAAGAAAAGACTTTAGTGTTCAAAAATAGACACATTTTATTTAATGTGAAGATGGAAAACATTTAGCAGAAAATCGGCCCTAGTGCAGTGTTCACAAGTGTTAATGTTCAAACAGAAAAGATGAAAATAATTGTGCATGAAACATAATACTGTTTCATCTTGTGATTCTCAGAGTTGATCAATAAACAGATTAGCTACTTTGTTTAAGTTAAAATGCAGAGGTCTTACCTTTGTTCCTTGATTCCTGCCATTCAAGTGGTGGCACTTGACATCACTGCAGAACAATTACATTCCCTTATGGCAATGGCAATCCAGATGGCCGTGCCCCTCCCAGCAGGACAATGCGCCCTGCCTGCTGCTTAGTAAAGGCCCGAGAAATGTGACAAAGAGCTCAGCATTAACCTGGCCTCCGAATTCTCCAGATCCCAATCTGATCAAGCATTTGAGGGATGCGCCGGACCAAGTCCGATCCATGGTGGCTCCACCTCACAGCCCCCAGCACTCAAAGGGTGCACCCCCACTGCCCTGACACCCCCCATGTGTCCTGTGTTTGTCCCTTGATGGCTCAGAGCCGAGCCCAATCCACAGTGGGGCCTCCGTGAATCGACCTTGTTCTGGCGCGTTCAACAACCCAGCCATCATGTCAATGTGGACCCCATATGGGCTGAATGTGAAGAGCAAATATGGGTCCCAAGTGGGTTTGTCCACAGGTCCATGCTGGCCCCACCTGTGTTTGCCCATATAGACTTTAAGTATGGGCAAACACATGTGGAGCCACCATGGTACCTACGGACAAACCCACATATTTCATAAACATGTGCCCACATAAACATGTTGGCTGGGAAATACTTGATTAGACTGGGATTTAGGACAAGACACTGGTCACATTCTAGCCTGACTACTGGAGAGGCTTTAAGAAAACAAAAGTTGTCCTCGTACATTATTTGTCCAGTTTGGACTGTGGGATGTGATGAATATTGCAGCGTCAGGGCCTCTGACAGTACTTTTATCTCGTTTGAAAGAGAAAAACTCATCAAGCGAGATGATGCTCAGGAGGTACAGCGGGTTGTCCACTAATCACAGGGTTGACGGTTTGATCCCCAGCTCCCAATCTCCATGGGAAAGACTGATGAGGCAAACTGAAAAGTGCTTTGGCTACATGTGCTCTATAAATGCTGCAATTTATGATCAAACACCCCCCTAAGATGAGTTCTTGACCTTCTTTAGCTCAGAACTCTACAGTTCATTCTCATAAATTCCTCCCAGGCACACTCCTTTTTAGGAGAAGTTATGAGGTCTGACATCCTCTCGAAAATGTTTGTGAGTATGCTTTTAGATCAGCTGGAATAATAAATGTGCTGCAGGGTTTATGGGCTGCTAATGTGGTCGATTTGTCTGTTCAGGATCCCTCTGATGAGAGGGAAGTCGGCCAGACAGCAGTTGGAGGAGAAAGGCCTGTTCGAGGAGTACAGGAGGAAGTTTCCATACAACCCTGCAGCAAAGTTTGAGCAGAGTGAGGTGCCCATGACCTATGACCTAGATGTAAGTATGTAAACACTGTGAGCGCTGCCCTGTGCATTTATGAAATACACAAACTAACCAAACAATCTTATTCTGGGTAAAGATGACGTACTACGGCGCGATCGGCTTTGGGACTCCACCTCAGTTCTTTAAAGTTCTCTTTGACACCGGCTCCTCCGACCTGTGGGTTCCCTCCATAAGCTGCACCACCTCGTCTTGTGGTGAGTGTCATGATAAAGGTTCATGATCAGGATAATCTGATATAGTTTAGATCCTGCATATCTAACGAGCCACCTATCGATTTACTGATTCAACCACATATTTGCTGGGTCTTTTCTCTCTCTGTGAAATTATAATCCACATTTTTGAATCTACGAGTATGTGCATAATCTTAAGGATGTCTTTGTGTATGAAGCAAAATTGTGACGATATGCGTTCTCTTGCCTGTTTTGTCTCCTGCTCTTCTTTACCTCTCCGTCTGTCTGTCATTAGATGTTCATGCAAAGTTCAACAGCTCAGCATCCTCCACTTTTCAGGCCGGGACAGAGCCTTTCTACATCTCATACAACAGTGGATTTGCAGCAGGGAGCACCGGATATGATACAGTAAAGGTCAGGATCAAACAATTACTTTGCATTTCTGACCAACTGCTGACCTGTGGAGGAAAGTAACTAAGTACTTTTGCAATTGTATGTACTTCATGCTTCAGAGGGTTTTATTAATTTAAATTCTAACAATCTAGTGATGTAAAATATGATTTTCAAAGCAAGTCTATCTTTAATTTTGAAACTTAAAGTACATTTTGCTGGATTTTTAAAGAAGTATGTTTGCTTGTAGTGGAGTATTTTCTCATTAGTATAAAACATAATGATATCTGATGTCACATTTTCAGATAAGCGACCTCTATGTGGAGCACCAGCTCTTTGGCCTCACTGAAACAGAGGCGGTCTTCATGGGCTCCGTGCCCTGGGATGGGATTCTTGGTCTGGCCTTTCCTGGCATGTCGTCTGAGGGAGGAACAACTATATTTGTCAACATGTGGAACCAGGGCAAACTCCCGCAGAACATGTTCTCCATGTACCTGAGCAGGTGAGGTCTTCTTAGAGTCACAAACCAAGAAATGTGTGTTTTTCTTGTCGCGGTCTACATCATGGTGTTGGATGGATGATGCAATGCTGAATTTCTTAAAAATATCTCTGCCTCCAGTTCTGTAGAGGGCAGTATGTTGGTCCTGGGGGGAACAGATCCCTCATATTACACTGGAGACATAAAGTGGATCCCTCTGCACCAGGCCTCTAACTTTTGGAACATCCTTATACAGAGGTAGTTTCTCATGATAGATTAAACATTTAAACAATAAAGTCACTTCACAAGGTCTTCCTATAATTATTGCTTATAATGTACAGTATGTAATGGATGCATTTCTGCTGATACTTCCTTCACGTTGCAGCATCACCATCAATGGGAACACTGTTGCGTGCTCTGCAAGTTGCGAAGCGATCGTGGACTCTGGTACTTCTGCAATCATCGGCGCCAGTAGTGATATTACCAACATCAACGGCTGGTTGGGAGCCATGTCAGAGCAGTATGATTATGTGAGTGTTCTGAATGTTTTACCTTTTCACAAATATGTTCAATGAACTTTTTTTTAGGTTATTAACATTTGGCTCATTTGTCCCACAGGCCTCTGTGAGCTGCAGCAATGTAAAACTCCTGCCAGATATTGTGTTCAACATAAACGGCTACAGCTTCGCTCTTCCTCCGTCAGCCTACGTCATGAAGGTTTGTGTTTGAAGCACAGAGTGATAAATGATACGGATTTATCAATATTAATACATCATTAATGAAGCCACAAATCATTTAAGCCATTGTTAGGAACAATGTTTGCTTCAAGGAGCTTTAATACTTCATTAAGTTGGACAACTTGTGGGTTGTAGAAATTATTTTGGGTAATGTTTATCCTCCCCAAGTGTAGCTCTTTAATACATCAAGACGACCCCTACAAAGGACAATTCAATTCTATAACTAATAACAAGCTGTTAATATTTACAGCTCCAAACTTAATGGCTAATCGCAAAGTGGTAAATCCATGAGCCTTTATTACTGACATGAATGATTAAAGGATTATGGTCTGGTTGGTCTCTACGGGGTTGAGTCTTATTGATGAATTAAGAGTTATGAGAGTTGCTAAAGGACAAAGCTTGTTCAGTTGAAAGAGGATAAACACCAGGCAGATTTTTCACAACCTGACAAAAGACAAGTTGTTTTTAAGAGACTATTTGAATAATTTATGTCTTAATAAATCAAATTCAGGATCGACTTCAAGTATGTTCAAGTGTGTGTGTGTGAAGTTATATTAAAGTGTAACTTACAGATTTAATTTCTTATGAACCTCATACTTAACCTTGTCTAAAAATGGCCATTTCAAAAGTTAATGAAGGATTTTATGTTTATACGTCTTGAGTGCACAAATTTCAAAGCTCCTTAAAACCCTCTCTGCGTTGTATTATGTCACCTGAGGGAGTCGATATCCTCGAGTCTGCCTCAGATCAAAGTGGGGTAGATAGTAGTGAGTCTGAGCAACTGTGGTTGTACATCACACATCACCATTTTCTTAAACAAACTCTGAGAAAAAAAACAGTTCAAAAAGATGTATTATGGTGGTTGAGCTGATCTGTTGTCTGTCCTCTCCTCAGTCTGCCTCCGGGTGCAGGACAGGGTTTGCACCTGGCCCCTGGATCCTGGGCGAGGTCTTCATGCGGCAGTTCTACACCGCCTTCGACGTCGGCAACAACATGGTGGGCTTTGCTCAGGCTGTGTGAAGACCTGGGCCAGGTTAAAATGACATCTAGTGTCACCTTAAAAGACAGTCTGACATACTCAAAGCATAGCTGACTTTCTTTTTGATGAATAAAATAACGCCTTTAGAACAATAAAGTCAGCCCGTCTTTGTTGTAAACTCAAATGCTGGTGAAGCCCACCTAGAATATTCTGCCAAAGTTCAACTCCTCGGATGTGGGTCTGTGTTTTGGTGGCCACTAGATGGCAGAGCGCTCACTGAGCTGCACAATCAGTCACTTCACCATTCATGTGATCCTCCTGGGAGGGGCCTGAGCCGAGGATGAGTCATCTTACTTAGAATTCAGTCTGTAAAACACAGAAGCAACTGCCAGTCATTCATTGTCAACAGGCGCTGGCTTACATTCATGCCTCCTGTGTGTGTGTGATGTTCAGTGATCTGAGATTTCCTCCAGGCTCCTGCATTTGTTCTAATTATAAACTGGGATTTAATATCCAACAGGGATGCGTCATTCAGCTCTTTTCCATTTTTACGCGTGCATGAGCTATCATTAACCCCCTCATACCTCCTGTGTTTGCATTTTAACATCACAACAACTCTGTAGTCAGTGCTACGTCGTTGCAGTGCATTTTTCCAAATGGTTATGTTGCAAACACCTGGCTGGTGTTGCATGTAGTGTGGGAAAACAGGGTAACATGAGACAGAAGCTACTGAAACAGGGAGTGTGGAGGTCCCTGCAGACCTCTTCAATCATTCATTCATCCTGCAGAGGAGCTGCAGGTGAGGTTTCACACTGCAGCATCTGTCAGAAAGACGGAGTGACTTCTTTACAGAAATTAACCCTTTTAAATGATCTGAGCACATCTGCTGCACTGTCACATGTAGAAATGTGATCATTAAGATGACATTTTGAAACTAAAATCTGAGACCTAACAGTCACTGATCCAGCTGACTGTTGTGTCCTGGATAGAAACAGGCAGAGGAGATTGAATACAGAGCAGAGAGCTCGCTCTGCTCAGGGAGATCCCATCTGTGGTCAACAACCTTCCAAATAAGGCTGAAAAGCCAGCAACACCGAATGTTGCCAGAAGAAAGTAAGTGTTAGAGACAGGTGCAGTAAATACGACTCCCTGGATGAACTGTTTCTGCTCCAGTGGTCTGTGTGGTCTCCCATTTCACCCTCAAGTGAACAAGGCTGTCATTAGTATAATACAGAAGATGAGACCAGTAGAGCTCCACGCTCACATGGCCGACTGACGCCTGATCACAACAAATACAAAGATTTGGGACATTTTGGGAAATACGCTTAGTCACTTTCTTGAGAGTTAGATGGCAGGATTGATAACACTCTCATGTCTATATTTTAAACAAACAGCTAGCCTGGCTCTGCTAATAGGTAACAAAATCTGCATACAGGCAACTCTTAAGCTCGCTAATTAACTTATATTGTTTGTGTAATTAAAAACTAGAATTACAGCCTTGCAGTTGTATGCCTCAGTGCACCATTCAAGTTGTTCCTGAGCTATGGCGTTCCACTTGAACAATATTGTGTATAGTGTATGTGTAGTATATCCGCTTTATGAATTGCGTGTCCTTTTGCTTCCAGTGCCAACTATAGTAACCTCACTGCTTTTTCATCTGATACTTTGCTTTTCACAGTTCACTTTGTATATATATTGTTAATTGGTTCACTGTTCGTTTTTGGATATTACGTACATATACACGAGGTCGGAGATTTACTGCTCACTTTCACAAGACGGTGCACGTCAGTCACTTTCATTTTTGGCAGCTCTTCCAACCAAGTGCAAAAACGAGCCATTATGTTAGCGTGTGGCTGCCTAACATAGCTAACTGTTATCCATCTATCTACAGTGTCTATAGGTATCTCTGTGCTTTTTCATCCGTAAGTTAGTTATCCAGCAGTGAGGTCAGAGCTTTACTGCTCGTTTTCACTTTCATTCACAGCTTGTAAACCGGATATACGTCACACTACATAGTACAAAGGGAAAATTATCATGTCACAGTGATGTTGACCTTTGACCTTTAGAATATAGTATATCATCACCTATTTGACATGTGTGTGACATTTTGTCATAATTAGGTCACAGTGACCTTTGACCACCAAATGCTAATCAATTCATCCTTGAAACCAGGTGGAACAAATTCCCTGAAGGCGTTTCTGAGATATCGCGTTCACAAGCATGGGATGATGGACGGACGGCAACCGGAAACCATAATGCCTCCGGCCAAAGGCATAAAAAACTTTGGTTAACTAAAACACAGGTGATATAAAATGTTAATTAGTGAGCTTTTGAGTAGATAGTTGGCAGGTTTTGTACCTATCGCCAGTCTTCATGCTAAGCTAAGCTAACCAGCTGCTGGCTGTAGCTTCATATTTAACATAGAACATGAGAGTGGTATTGATCTTCTCATCTAACTCTCTGCAGGCTTATTCCCAAAATGTCAAAATATTCATTTAACTGTTTTTTTTAAAATCGTTCTGTAACCGCAGCTCCGCGTGACAGATTAAGTGCATTCAATTTACAGGAATTAATTGGACATCAGTTACTCTTTGTTGCAATATTTTTGTAGTTTATGAAATACAGGAATAATACAGTGATAGACAGGATAACATACAACAGGTCCTTACACAGGACTGCATATATTGAATTATAAGTTTGTGGCTTAACACACAGAGTCAGTATATAACCTCAACACACAAAGGACAATTTAACAATTCTGACAGCAGGTTATTAATTCTCAGCACGTAACTCAGTCTTTGGTTATACAACTTTAACTTTCAGAAGAAAAAATAGACACATATGTACAACATTAGCAACAGTAGATCTGTGCCCCTTTTGAGAGCTATAAATTCCATGAAGATCGTCATGATTTAGCTACATAATGATGCTTTTAGACGACACTCACCACAGATGCAGTAAATAAAGTGTTTTAATTCACCTACATTATTTTGAAAAAGCAAAAAAAGCACCATGAGAAGTGAAAGAATAAAACTGATTTCAAAATAAAAGCACATTACTGTACATTGCTACATCTGTTGTCTGCGTCACTGTTATGATGTGTGTGTGTGTGTGTGTGGGTGTGGGTGTGTGTGTGTTATCATCATTATTATTATTTTATTGATTTTTCTATTATAAGTAATGGTACTAACCTGGATTCAAACATTCATCAGCAGCTGAGTCAGAGTGACTTTAAGTTTGTGAAAACATCATCTGAGACTTTATTTCCTGCGTTTCCTGATTTATAACCTTGTGTGCATATACGATGGTGACACTATAATCAACAATTTGAAGGTATTTTAGCAATGTAACTCAAATGAAGACGTGTTTGAAAAACTTCTACTTCTATATTTACATTTCAGCTATGTCAGGCAGCTTGTGTGTTGGCTGCAATACAAGCTGCTATTTCGGATTGTGTTTATGAGACTGGCGGCTGGCCGACTGACGCTTGCTGATTTGTTCAGGGCTGGGCACTAATGCCCAGAAACATTCAGTGGATGGTCCTCGCTCTCATCTGTTTCCCCTGGGCTGATGCTTCCTGGCTGTATTTACTGTCCAATATGGCAGGATGTACATGTACAGTCTGAATCTCACTCTGAACACATTGTTTTCACTGTAACATAACACTTCAGTACGTTTATTTTTGGAATTTGAACTCACGTCATGTATCCAGTCTGAACTAGAACTGCCATTATTGTATTTGTTGGAAATCATTAACCCTTTCTAAATCGTTCAGACTGAAGAACTGGAGACGACCTGCAGCAGCTGCCCCGACAGAGGATAGCTAGGTGATTCGCGGAATGTTTGTTCAAGCTTTAAATGAGCTTCAGCTTATTACAATGCTTATGTTTCTGTACCTGACACTGTGATATATCTGCAGAGCCCTGAGAAACTAATAAAGCCTCTGTCAGTCAGCAGCTCTGAGATTCAGTCTCTGACGACTCTTTACACAGCTGCTCTGAAAGAAACCTTGTTGTTTCCTTGTTACCACACAGTTTTGTTTTGTGTCCTAATTGCTGCCAAACGCTCCTTCGCTTCTTTAAGGATGGATAGAAAGAGAGAGACAATCTAATTTTCTCTCTTTTTATATGTCATGGATCATTATAACCACTAATGCATGGGGACAAATATGTGAGGAGGTTGGGCTGCAAGGTGTTTATCCAGTCACTGCACATATTCAATGAGCTGCATAACCAGGAAGTAAACCCAGAAGCTTTTTAGGCATGTGGGCTAGGCGAGCAATTCTCTTTGGTTAGAATGGGTGCCATCTTTTCATCTGGTATCTAGTTCTATATAAATCTATGTAAGTGAACCACTAACATTATGTGTGCACTCCATATGTTACACAGCTAGCATGCTACCAATGTTAGCCAAATATGCTGTCAAATATTTCACATAATAGAGCTGTATTACATTTATCAATCAGTTAGCTAATTATTTTATGCGAACATCCCGTGGCACGCAGTGCATATGGTCGGTCCAGAAGTTAAAAGTTTCTTGAGGCTTGTTCTCAAACGAGAAAAATTGGAATGAGGAATTTTGTAAACACATCGAAGATCATGGAGGTTCCTATAGGAATGAATAGAATTCGGGTTGACTTGCACACCAGGCCCTCAGAAGAGCGCCAGGCTTTGATCCAATCATTCCAATCAATAACTAATTTGGAAAGTCTAGAGGAGCCGCACAGTTAAATCGTTTTATTCCTATTGAAGTTAGCCAAGGGCTAAACTAGAAGTTAGCCAGCTCAGCCAGCGGGAGTCTCAAGTGTGCACGCTCCATAGGCCCCACAGTGCGGAAGATTCGGGTAATTCTGTATCCAGGAAGTCGAACTTTTGGCTTCATGCACCACTGAGCAGCTTTCATAGGAATGAACAAGGCTCCAACGCATTTCTGTTGTCAGATCCACGACGCACACAGAGCTATGTGGAAACGAGGCGCCATAAGATGGTTAGAATGAGCAGATATGCTACAATCAGAAGATTAATATCATGAGTACACACTACTGGATCTCATCATTGTTAAAAATGTGTTTCTTGGTTCAATATTTTTTGCATTGTCATGCAGTGAAATTACTGGCTCGTCTTAAATGGATTTTGCATGTTCTAGTAATCAGTATTGATATGTGTACTGATGTAAACACCTAGACATCAGTTTCAGTAATACTTGCAGTGTGTATGTGGTCATTGTTCCATGAGTAACTGCTACAACACTGGATGTAGTCTGCTACAGTAAAAGTATGATGTGTCACAAGTTGATAGTTGGACTGATGACTGTAATCATGCTGAATCCAAAATGACTGAAAATAGACCTGCAACAAGGTTTAAAGATATTGTCAAAGCAGTACTCAAAAACACAAATGATTGAGTATTGAGTCACACTCAAATCTAAAATAATATAAACAGATACAATTGCATAAGAGTAATCCTTACAGTGATGTGTCCTGTAAAGGCCAATAAAACCAAACAGGAATGTAAAACATGGCGTAAATATTAAACATCTTGCAGTAATAATTAAGTGAGCTCTGCAGGCTCTGCATAAAAATCAGCTTATCTTGCTAAAGCAGCAGCTTCTGTCCAACATCTTTAAAACATCTAATCTGTGTGGTGCTGCGATCCTTAGTGCATAAACAGCAGAAGCTGGAAAACTTTCATTTTAATTGCAGCCTCGGGACATTCAGAGGACAGCTAAGCTGAGGAAAAACACCAAAAATGCTTTCATGTTGTTTGTTGTCTCTCAGTAATGCTGAGGGTTGGTATTTTTTAAAATTTTCCATCAAAAATGCAAAAAATATTTCCAACTCTTGTGTTCTTAATTGCATAGCAAATCTTTGCAGGGCCAGCCAGTAAAGTGCTGTAAAAGTGACATTATTGAAAATAATCAGAGCCTTAACTGCAGACAATTTAAGTGACCAGATAACTCATATATATATTAAATCAAGACATTGATCATGTATTTTCTGTCAAGAATACATGCTACTTCAACTGTGCCACCAGCTGTGAGAGCCAACTAAAGCTTTAACTTTGTTTGGAAGATGCTAACTTTGGAGTCTTGCACACATTCAAAGCACACAAACCTCTGTGCAGCAGCCACATGCCTCGATTCATCAACGCTGCAGGCTGTGACCCAGACTTTTACACCACCATCGGGGTATCGGAGCACACTGAGCTGACAGACTCTGCGTCAGACCTCCTCCTCTCCCTGTCGTCCCCCTGCCACTCCTCGTCTTCCTCACCTATTGGGTTCAACCGCCCGTTCTGCTCCAGCTGGTCCTTGGGATCCAGGAAGGCCACGTGTCTGTAGGGGAAGCCTCCGCCCTCCACTCTTTCTTGCCCTGTCTCATCGTGTGAGATGCTCACAGTTGAAGAGTGGAGGCTGTCTCCGGGGTCCTTCTCCAGGCCCTGACCCGGACAACAGGCGCAGTGGCAGGGTGTGAGATAGAGGTAGATCAGCACCATCACTATGCTGATCAGACATGCTACAAGAGTGGTGTAGGCCGTTTTTAGGTTCTCCAGTCCACCAGTCATGGTGGAATTAAACACCACTACATTTACATACAGCGTCTCATTGAAAGAGTCACCGGTGGCATAGCAGGTGTACACCCCTGAGTCCTCCGCCTTCAGAGGCCCAATCTGGAGGCCTCCGTCAGAACGCATTGCAGCAGTCTTGTGTGTGGCAGACAAGGGGACGTCTCCAGGCAGCGCCCAGCTCTTTATCACGACCCTCTGTCTCGTGTCACAGTCCAGGACCAGGAACTGCTCTAGATAGGCTTCTTCATCTATACTTCTGACCTCACTGCAGTTCAAATACACCTTGTCCAGATCCAGTATGGCCATCCTCTCTTTCTGCGTGCCTGGTAGCACACAGGTGTGGCTGAGCTCGAAGTCAGTGGTGGAGCTGAGCTCCCTAAGGTGCCAGCGTGCCACCACATCATACAGCTCACAGCTGCAGGGCAGAGAGTTGTTGTGGAAGTACAGGCCATTCCTGATCCAGGCAGGCAGAGCCTGAAGCTCATGGAGGGGCAGGGCTTTGATCCGGTTGGAGGACACATCCAGCAGCCTGAGCGTCTCCAGACGACCCCGCTCCTTCACCACCTCCAAGGGGAAGCGTGAGATCTGGTTGTGGCTCAGGTAGAGCCTCTGCAGGCTTTCGATGGCAGAGAAGGCAGTGCGATCTATTTGAGAGATGGAGTTGTTGTAAAGCAGCAGCACCTCCAGGTGCTCCAGCGGCTCAAAAATGTTCTCGTCCAGCTGGCGGAGGCTATTAGAGGAAAGGTCCAGGTGACGAAGCTCTGTCACGTGCGCGAATGCCTCAGAGGAGAGGAAGTTGAGGCCGTTGTGGCTGAGCAGCAGGCTGTGTAGTTTGCTGAGTGTGATGTTGGTCCACTCGGCACGCAGCCTGGTGATGGAGTTGAAGCTGAGGTCCAGGACAGCTGTATATTTTGGAAGAGCGGTGGGGACGTTGGTCAGATTCACCTTGGAGCAACTGATGATGTTACTGGCGCATACACAAGTCTTGCGGCAGTCCAGAGGGCTTCCTATCAACTGTGCACTGACTCTCACTGTTGACAACAGTAAAGCCAGAGGCAGAAGTGTGATGAAGCTCCTTCTTCTGAACGCTGCTTCAGAGGCACGGTGGGAAATCCAGAGCGACCCCCCCATCATGTCAGGATTATAAACTACAGCAGGATGAGTTCTAGTCTTCACAGAGGAGAGTCATGGAGCTGTGAGGACAAAGAGATCAATAAAGCAGAGCTGTTTTACTGAGGATCCAAATGATGTCATGCCTTGTATATGCGGTGATAATGATGACATTAAAGCACACACACACTGCAGCAGGGAGGTCAAAAAGTTACCCTCAATCATCATAACGCCATCAATGATTTAGCGAGATTGATCTCGGCATCAAATTAATAAAATCTGCTTTTAACCTAAAAGATTATGCACGTTGCGTTTGTTTCATTCGCCTCCTGCGATCAACATCCCATCATCGCACCTCACTGAGGCACATGAGTCCCGGCAGGCAGGAAGTGTCCCGCCCGCTGCTGCTTTACCTTGTGTCGGTGTCTTCAGATCCGAGGAGTCTCCAACAGTCCGGTGTTGATGATCCGCTACAGGACATTCTCATCCTCCCCTCACCGCAGCAGCAGCAGCAGCAGCGGTCACGGTCCCTCCTGTCTGTCTGTCTGTCATCACAGTAGCACCGGAACAGCCTGTCTGCGGTCCGCGCTGATGAGGAAATGCAACCATCTGATAGTTGAGCTGATGGGGGACAAACAGCAGAGCAGGGGGTGTGTCACATATGCTCTCTCTCTCTCTCTCTTTCTCTCTCTCTCTGAATGTGAGGGGCCTGCTGGGATATCACACCTCCTCCTCAGCTGGTGAAGCACTCTACTATTAAGCTGACAGCCATAACAACATCAACTTATGTGTCTGAAATCAGCTTTTAAAATCTGTTATTAAACATGTTGAATGTTGCAGCGTGGCAGGGGCGTGCACAGATATTTTGGGGGGCCGGGGCTCAAGACAAAAAAGGGGCACCCACCCCACCCACAAACTCTCTGTTCCCACCATGTTTTTGTTGCCGCACCAGCGTTCATAATGACACAATGTTCATAATGCACATATAGTAAATACATTTACTCAGTTTAGCTCATCTGCAGTCGAGTTAGCACCAATATGTTATATGAAATGTCTGGTTAGACTTTCAAAATAAAGGCTCCTCAGCCAAGTTAGCACTAATCCATTACTTGCAAAGTCTGGTCTTTCAAAACAAAGGCTCTCCGGAAAATAAACTACTTGATTAGGGTTAGAAAAAGATCATACTTTGGGTTAAAATCACCAACCTAAGTTACGTAAGTGACGTAACTCACGTCATGTAATGTACGTGATGTCACTCCACAGATGATGAAAACATGAATAACTGACAGGTTTATCATCTAGTCTTTAAAATCCAAATTAAAAGCCTAGACCTGGATGACAACATTTGCAAAAACTGTGGTAAACATCTGTGAAATGTCTTTGAGATGATCTTCAACACTCCAGCAGGGCTGATTATTTTCCCTTTTGTCTTCTCTTCCCACAGTGCTCATTAGATAATTATATGGTCCCTTACAATGACGCATTTTTCCTAAAGGGATTGTGTAATTTGTCCTGCATGTAAGGACGCATTAACTTACAAGGGTGCCTTCAATGCAATGATGTCTTTAATGATGCCGCCCTTCCTCCTCCATGTTCATCATAATACTCCGGTGAAGGACAGGGCAAACACTCATTGTGTGTGGGAACTGCAGCTGCAGCAGTCTTTAGCTCCGGACGTGATGTGCATGCAGCAGCAGTGAGTATTGGATCAATATGGAGAGCTCAGAGAAGCAGGAACATTATGTGTTAACATAAAGAGCTGAGGGTCCTGTCCTGTGAACTGCATACAACTCTTCAGTCATTACATTAGTTATTTGTGATTTATTGATTTAAACATGAATCATAATTACTCACAAATCCATCTTGCCAGGCTTCGAGATATGCACTTGTGGCTGAACACACAGGTTTGAACCAATCAGCATTCTTACAGGAACTGCTACTCAAGACGGCAGCTGTGGGTGTGATGACCAGCGAGAGAAGCAGCTGTTCATTTGAAACAATAATGGCAGCATCTCGAGAGGTTAGCGTAGCTGCTTTTGCATCAGTTATAT
The DNA here is from genome assembly GCF_040436345.1 of Pagrus major. Taxonomy (NCBI): domain Eukaryota; kingdom Metazoa; phylum Chordata; class Actinopteri; order Spariformes; family Sparidae; genus Pagrus; species Pagrus major. The sequence goes on from NC_133220.1 coordinate 19,637,956, forward strand.
CTTAACTAGAGAGTTTATTTCATTGAAAGAAGAGCAAAGAACTGCACTGATTTTTGCGGGGAAAAAGATGTTCTCGCTCTTTTCTTGACTGGCTTCGGTACGAGTTTGATTTAGCAACTGACTTCACTGCTCGCGATCTCCTACCGTTAATCTAACTGGTTAAAGTCTGTCAGGTGGTTTGTCCAATTACCTGCCAAGTAGTTTTTGAAAGTGCCTGCCCTTTTCTTAACAGTTTCTTGCTGTTTCTTTCCAGATGGTGTTGTGAAACAAACCCTCTGGCGCGTCAGGTTAGCAAACAGCTGCCTCCTGAAAATGATGCTATAAGAGCGGTGAGAGTGAACAAAAGCTGTAAAGCTGAGGGACAGCTAAACAATGAGCTGAAACACAGTTAAAATCTCAGTACTGGTTCCGACTTGTACTGGAAGGGGGTCAGCTCAGGTATGACGTTATTCCCATCTCTGACTTCTGACTTCTAAGGTAAATTGTTGTTTGATGATTGGTGATATGGTGCTTAAGTGGTTCTTATTCTCAAACCAACTTTAAACTAAATTAGTACAACCCAGGTGACACAAAGTGAGCCTGGAGCTTTTGGAGCCTTTTTGGAAATGGAGAGTTTAGTCATAACCCAGTGTGTACACATTGATGATTCACTCGCTACACCCGCTGTTTAGTAGGCTATCACAGTTGGAATAACTTGCAGTAAGGAGGAACACATGGGGCATTGTTGAAGGCAGTTTATTTGGTTCATATTGGGAGTTCCATGTGAAAAGGCTTTAGCACTAACAAGACAACACACTGGTACTGAAAACCTGCCTGTATACTGCAACGTTAAAAGGGGAATGAGGGCGAGCTGAGCAGCAGTTGAGCAGGTCAGGTGATCCCCAGAGGAAACGAACTACAGCCAACAATAAGCCCTTTTATAGAGCTTTTTCATAGCAAACCACTTGACTTGCCACAGCAGGAAAAATCACAGCGGAAGTGTCCCAGTATGGACAACCAGGACCCTGAATGCATCTGTTTTTAATGTCATCACTTGTGTGAAGAAGGTCTGTTGAGGGGCTATATCGGCCAGAACACGTGTTGGGATTGTGATTGGAATCTAAAAGCTGAAGGACGTGAAAGATGCCAACATGACAGATGATCATCCAGCGTGTAGCTGTGCATTTCAATGCCTTGTTATCAATCTTCTGAACACAAGGTCACAGATACCCTCACATAAAAAGAGAGGTGAAGATGAAATGGTCCACAGGTCTGGTTGCTATGGGTGCCAGAGGGTAGAAGGTTTATGTTTGTGTGTTTGTATGAGCACATGTGGGATGGTGTGCAGGACACGACTCCACTGACAATTTGACATCAACATGAGCATCAGTAGATGTAGACGTAGATGAGGCCTCCCCCCCCCCCCCCCCCCCCTTTGATACATACTTTTTGTTCCAAAATGGAAAATGACTAATGCTTTCAGAGATATGACGAATGTGTCAAAACTTTGATAATGACAGAAGCTCAATCAAATAAACTCTCGCAAATTAGAAACAGACTAAAACCTCTTTGAAAGTCCCAGTGGAGGATGCTGTGTATGGATCAGCTCATCTGGAGTGCTGTAACTTGAGTATAATCTGATATTATCGTCATTAATCTTTGTGTCAGATGTCTGCAGGGATCCATGCTTACATCCTCTCCCAAATTGGTTTAAATTACATTGTGGACTTACAGGAGATGGAGAGGATGACTTTTTTGATACCTGTGTTCTAAACACTGCAACAATGTGTGTTTCCAGTAATCTAATGCATCACACACTGCTTTGTATCACAGTCAGTGAGTCTGCTGGAGCTGCTGAGCATTGTAGGAAAGTGTGAAACATTGGTAACTTGTGTTGTAAATTCAAAAGACAAACAAGATTTATTGAGACTTGGCCCTTGAAACATGGAGCTCTCACTCCACTCCACAGAAAGACCCCAATGAAAACTGCGTATCTACAAAAAAGTCAGTTTTAGCCTTGCTTTAAGCTTTGTGGCGGTGAGTGTTTTTTTTAAAGCCTACAATAATATGATATAATATAATATAATATAATACATTCAAGATGACAACATACATCAAGATTATCTGAGGTCCAATGAGATATGCAGCTGTGTTGCTGAGACTGAGCTGTGCAGAGAAACTCTGAAGCTCTGCAGCCTCCACTGTATAATAATGTGACATGGATCTCAGTAGCAGTAATTACACATCATTACCAGGGTGTTTCTGGATAGATACACAAGCAAGAAACAAACACACACAAAATCAAGCACATTAGGCCTTTTCTGCTGTAATAACGTATACAGTTCTAAATTCATAGACGACAAAACTGAGGAAGCTTTTCTGCTTCAGTGTTCCCTTTTACAGTTGCAGACTCTCACTGATGGATGTAGTATTCCCACATGCATAATCTTTATTATTGTCTCCTGGCAGAAGTATATTTCATTGCACATTGAGTTGTGTAAACACCTTTCTCTGTCACAACAGCCTGATTCAACCTGATGTGCGTTCGATCGGGAAGTATCAGACAGCAGGGTAGATTTAGGCAGCGGCCTGGTGGATGGGCGTTCTGCTCTTGGGAGAGTTACAGTCCTCTTGTGAATTATAAATGAGGCAGAGCTCTGGGGCAGTGGCAGCAGTTAGTATAATGTCCAACCCTGCTCACAGCGCTCCATCAGCTAAATGAGATCAGCCTCTTTGTCTCAAGAAGAGCTGCCTGCTGCTCACTGCTGAAAAAATGTGTTTGATTGTTTTGTAAGAACTGATACTGAACATGATTGATGTTGATGATGATGATCCGCACATTGTTTAACAGGTTGTGATGATCATAAATAATATAGCTTGGTCAGGATATACATTTTCATATACTATACATGTGCATCAAATGATTCAAAATAATGATTGCTTTGGGGTAAATTGCAAACAAACAACAGGTTCATTGATCAACAAATACGTTTCAGGGTTTGTTATTCTCCTTTTAGTAATGCAGAATGAAATTGCATTATAGTATGATAGTTGTGTTTTTCCTTCAAAAATCATTGTGTTGTTGGCTTTAGAATAAAGGTAAAAGGTAAAAAATATTTCTTATTGTGGAGTTTTTCAGACCAAACTGGTAGATTTGTATTTATTACATGCAGCATGCACATTTCTATGCTCGTTTTATTACCATAGTTTGCCATCAGACTCATTCTTAATGATATCTCCTCAGGCTCATTTTCCTCACTGAAGGATCCATAGTATTTCTTTTAAGGTGTTAGATGTATCACACACTGATGCGCCTTTAAAGACAGACAGAGAAGAGATAAAGAAATCCAAGAAATCAACTTATCTGTGTAGATAACCATTGCAAACATAAGAACATTATTAAGGTGGTTAAGGTTATGTTCTCTATAATCCCACATGATCATACTTTGAGCTGAACAATATTTAGTAATATTTATCCAAATCTGCACTAAAGGCCAACAATATATACCAGGTTTATATTTGTGAAATACATTTTTAGTGACTCCCAAGAAGTCATGTTGTCCCTTTCCTGTGTGCCATATAAACTGTATGTGGAGGGGAATTCATCTTGAAAGGTATCACAAGTGTTGCATCTTCATCTAAAAGAGAGAAAATACACATTTAGCCTCTTACCTCCTGGCACTGTTATGTTTAGGTTCATGCATATTCTACTGACCTTTTTAGTGTGTATAATTGTGTCTGACTCTAAAAAAATGTAATACCAAAACAGTTCTTTCTCCAGCCTCTCTTACAGCGGGTGATGCAGGCAGTTACTCTACCACATGCACAATATAGTGGACACACTGCCACCATCTGGTGCAGCCCGCATGTTCAGAGGACTGGAGAGGAAGATTTATCTGGATAACTTTGCTGAGTGAAAAAGCTTTGGTGTGGTGACCATCCGGAGCAGGAAATGAGACTCAACAATTGACTTTCTTACAAATTGGACTGAAAATATTAAAAAAAAAGGTTGACATATTTCTGTAAGGCCAAATTTAAGTGCTAGAAATTGCAGACTGGAGGAGCCCTCGTGTATTTATTGGAATATATTATGAAGCAAATGAACAGAGAGAGACACTGCTACCTTTAGATATGAAATCTGTTTTAGCAACACTTAAAAGAAGTACATAATATCATAAACTCTGACTGTGAAAGAACAAAAAATCTTGGATGTTGTCAAAAGTTTGGAGTCACTTTATTTATGATGTTTCAGTTGTCAGACCTTTATCAGGTAAACTTTTGGTAAAAACACATTAAGTTTATGTTGATCTGAGGCAACATAGTAGCCAGAGTACATGTTGGCAATGTATGTTTCTGCAAACCACGGATATGTTGAAACTTTACGTTTCTTTATGTTCAGTTTTCAATTTGAACTTGTGACAACACTTGCACAAAAAACCCTTTGTTAGGTTCAGGAAAACATCATGTTTGTGGAAAGAGTCTTTGCAAGAATCCATCAGTGCCCCCATTTCTTACAGAGACTGTTTGGTCTAAGCAAGACTATTATGTTGAGCTACTATAGAGCTACTATAGTCCACTACTAGAGTCCATCATACATTACGGTTTTACCAGCTGGTGAACAGTTAGGACTAAAGCTCAGATGTTTAGTCTGGTTAAGATGGCAGGCAAGGTTATGGGAACGTCTACATCCCTCACCCCTCAAGACATTTTTGAGCTGTGTACTATTCAGCAGGCCAACAGGATCCTATCTGACCCTTCCCATGTGTTGAACTCTGAGTATGTGCTGATGAACTCTTGAAGGAGGCGCAGGGTCCCCTTATGTAAGCACAATCGTTATAAACATTCATTTGTCCCATTGTCAGTGAAACTCATTAATGGGCTCCTGGTTAGCAGACACAAGAAACAGCTCCGATCCAAGATAACTGCAGGTTCCACCTATTGGTTTTTGTTTGCAAGCATGTAAATGAATCATATCGCTGGTTGTATGAATCCATATATGAAGATGTGTATGCTCTGAGACAGGCTTTTGTGATTAACTTGTTCGGTTGTTTTATCTTAGGCATTTGTTATGCATGTGCTCTTATGTGTTCTTACTGTAATGTTTGGTCTGATGCTGCAGTTCCCTTAATCCAAGACAAGTTTCTCCCATGGGAGACAATAAAGAAATCATGTCCTTGAATACCTGTTTTGGTCACCACAAGCTTGAGATGTTAAATGTTAACATTTTATCTTGGCCACTGGGCAGCCTGAGGATTGAAATGTCCAGTATAAGTCCAATTGATTAACAGCTTGTACAGGTTTTATTTTTTGTATTTTTCTCAGTAGTTGATGGCAGACTTTCTGACCTCCTCAGAGAAAACCACATCATCATCGTACAAACCACATGCACCAGTGTTATTGATGAAACAATTACTGTTTTCAGTGGCACAGTGATTCAGAAAAACATCCTTCAAGAATGACTCATAATGTCTGATATGATCTGCCATCGTATCATCCAGCGTTGTTTATAATTCCCAACTCCAAACAATACATGAATCTCAGGAACTCAGACTGGCGAATGTTAACAAGAATAACCCAACGAGATATTAATGTGCCTCCGTTACACAGTCACTTTGTTTTAGTTGTTCCTCCACCCTCTGTTTGACTGTCTGCTGCGATATGTAAACCTTCTTCCCCAAGTGTCTCCAAGGCAACATTCATCACTGCAACACATTTACAAGACATCTGAAAGTATGACATGACAGATGCTTGTTAGCATAGTATCGTACAGAATCTCTCCTTCATAACGTCAAATATTGTGAAGCTTGGCAGAACAATCTCTTTGTGTTTTTGCTTTGATGTTACACAAAGCTGGTTAATGTTCTCCGGTGCACCGGTACACTAGGTGCAAAATGTGCATTTGAATTTGAGTAGATTGTTTGTGTAGGCTGCAGTAATTATGTTTTTGTAAATGTAATGGCATGATGTTATTTCTGAGTGCGGCTGATATTTTAATGCATCCGTATCTATGGGTATAGTTATTATTGGCAGCGGGGGCTCTCTGGGGTTAGTGCAGCGTCCTTTGCTATTTCTGAGTGCGAATGTGGAGTCTATTTTCACGGTTGCCATGGAAACCATTGTATTTGTGTGGTGGCAGCGATTGGTGCTGCCGGCCGAGCAAGACTCTGCTATTTTTGTCATGAGTCAACACCTGATAAATACACACACATACACATACACACAGGTGAACATGCCTGAATACAGATGAAAACAGACAGATTCACTCGCACAATGCGCAAAAAAACCCACACAAACACAAACCAACACCAGTAGTGTTGCTGTTTTAGTTTGAGAGACATCATGTGTTATACAAGCATGTGTATGTTTCCCATCTCCACTCAGTGCTACCAGACATCTTGATACATCTTCACCATGACAACAGTAGTAATCGCTGTCCATTAAATCTCTCCACCCAACTGCATCATGTTTTCTTATGTTCTGCTGCACAGGCATGTTTCATGTTTGATGTATTGACAGGAGGAGACAGATGATATTAACCTGCAATCAGTCAGGTTTAAACAACATTCAAAGATCTTAGGTTACTAATAGGCATACGTAAATAATAGAGGTATCTCACTACAAAATGTGGTAATGGTTGTCTATTACTGTCATGTGTGACGTTCAAAGGGAAAAGGTGTTTGGATTGTGAGACTTCGGACAAAAGTGACATTTTACACATGAACAGTGGCAGAGTGATATGTAGTAGTAATATCACAATGAAATGTCTTTATCGATTAATCTGCAGCGTTTTTTTCTTTATTAAAGGTGCAATATGTAAGAATTAGCATCCACTCAAATTCATACAAATAGAATAACCGCTAACTACTTCAGTGGATATCTCTGCAACACAATATATTGACGTCTTCACGTTGTGTTGACAATTTTTACTTTTTGAATATTTCTCACACATTGCACCTTAATAAGTCAAACGTTTTGTCAGTGTGGTGATCACAGTTTGTCTCGGAAAGTTAAAAATTACTTTTGTTTGTGAGATGGTCCAAAATTCAAAGGATTTCACTTTCATCCTCACATTTGAATCAATCAAGGAGTATGGTTTAGACCTGTAACATTATAATCTGTGAAATAAAACTTAAATAGTTCAGTACTTCCCAATATGAGAACAAGTGTCTTTCACCATAGTTCATTCATAATTGCGTCTATCGTTCCTGATGCAGGAAGTTATAGTGTTTAATTATATTCCATAATAAATACTAGATATGTGGGCTAAAGCAACAAACTGTATACAATTTCAACCAGAGGACCTCAGCGCTCAAAGTAACTTAACCAGTGGCATTATGATAATAAGGCTATTAGTGATCTAGATTAATCAATCAGTTCCTGAGAGGTGCAACAAATTAAAACATGCATTTCCGTGATTTCCATGAAATGCAAATGTTATGTGTGTTATCATGGAGAACCTTACAAATGCAAATGAAAAACACCTCGATCCAAGCAGCTCCATGCTTGCTCCTTCAGTAGAGTAGCCTTACCCATAATGGCCCAGATTTCATTGTCCTCCAGACGGAGCAATGAGATGGACTGTATATGAAAAAGATCACCGTGGCAACAGGAGCCCCAGTTTGAGAAGCTGGGATGGTGGAGGCTGAGGCCTGGCCTAATCAATGCCTCACTGCTTCACTAAATCTTGTACTGGAGGGCACTTTGGTCCATGAAATTACTACCTGAATCATTACTGACTGACAAAAATAAATAAACTGTGAGAGGAGCAACAGATAATGGATTAGATATGAGGGGGAGGTAGGTGATCATGCATTGTGCGCATACCTATTGTGTGAGTAAACACACCGAGGTCACTTGGAGGTAGCATGTTAAGCGTTAAAGCATTTGCACTCAAGGAAGTGTAAAATAAGACTAAAAGCTTGTAGTCATGCTCTCAGGTTTACTGGGCTGTAACACTCATTAGGCTATGCACCAGAAATTCATTTGTCAGGTGGTGAAAAATGAAGAGACAACTTAGCTATTCCTACATACACGTGTAAATATATGTACCAACCATATATTAAATCAGAAATTAAACATTTATATTTATTGACATATGTCCAGCCCATACAAATCTGTATGTTTATGTATGTAAATTCCATACTTAGGCATATAAGTCACATATATAATTATCTATACGTATAACATATTGTATATGTATGTGATATATATGTAATGTACAATATGTGTTCATACATGCATTGAATGTTATGTACATGTATATGAGAAATCCATCATATATATACTTTTAATATGTGTACATAGACACATTTTATGTGGGTATTTCATATATGTTTAAACATATATCTCCATAATACCAAGGTTGTATGTATGTAACAATCAGATATAGTCTTATAGGTAACATATATAGCAGCATCACTCTTGATATAGGGGCATATATATAAAGGAAGATAAGAAGAATAAGAAGAAAATAAAAGCAAGAAAATAAGCAAGCTAACATGCTAATTGTCTTGATACAGCCCTGTTAGGATGTTAAGCTGCTAAAATTAGCCCACGATAGCATGTTTACATAACAATCACTGCTGACATTATAATTTTTAGGAAGATTTAGTTCATAACATGTGTACAGTTAGCATGGTAGCATGACATAACTTTAGCGTTCCTCAAACAGCTAAAGCTAGCAAGACTTGGGTCTTTGTTTTGAAGGTATTCTGTCACACAGTATACAAAGTCATACACTGAAGCGCTGGTCAGTAGAAATGTTGAACCTTTGGTGGAATCTTATACATTAAATTATTATGACATTATTATTAGTTTTTGAGAAGTGTTGGACTAACAGAGTGAGCCCAGGCTACTGTTAAAATACCATCCTGATAGATTAGCTACAGTTTAGTTAGTTTAGTTTGGTTTATTTTTATATCTGTGTCATGCCAAAATCATGCACCACAGACACCATCACATTACAAAACATACATCCTCTGATATTACATATAGTAGCAAAATAAATAAACAAACAAATGCACAAACAAATTCAGTATAAATAATTGCTTACAGGAAAAAAACACATTCAAGGACAAAAATATCAAATGACCTGTACAGTGAAAACACACTTTCTACAGATTATCCAAAGAGCTTTTTTCTCATCTCTCATGCTTTCTCTAGGTTTCATATGTAAATAGCCAACTTAATCTTTGCACGTCATCTATATTTACAAAATCAATATCTGTTTTTATTTTACTGAACAAGGTTCATCACACTTCCCCATAAAAAGGGCAGTAAAAAAACAAAATTATATTCATTTTCAGTATCAGCCAAACAGCACATTCTTCTTCCAGGCAGACATAGTGTCAATTTTCAACTATAAAATACCAGATCTAATCTGTTTACAATGCTAATAACTGCATCGACAACATAACATTACCCTACTTCCATCATGTTCAGCTCCTGTTAGCTGAAATTACAGTCAGGACACTAGGACCCTGTGGAGGCAGCAGCTCTGGTCCTGTTTCTCACTGCCTCCTGCTTCATCTCTGCAGTCACTGAGTGTGAGTGGAGGGGGAAAGCAGAGAGTGAGCTGGTGTCTTTGCAAGCATTTACATCAGCATCGCTTGAGAAAAACCTCTGCTGCACACAGCCGAAGTCATCCGGGGAGGAGGATGCACGAGGCACATCAAGGGATGGGAAGAGAGACGGGCTTGTGTGGTGGGAAGTGCCTCAACAGCATCCACAAGGTACAGTGATTGATGTCCACTGTGTACCTCAGCAGTGGGAGCTACACCAGGTTTTCATCCTCAGTGACCAAAAGCAGCAGACAGCTGCATCAGGAAACACTGTGATTCAGGTACATAATGCTCTCTGCCTTGCTCTCCCTCTGCTTCTCCCTCTCACGCTCCCTGATTCTCACATTTTCTCGCCTGTTCTCACCCTCTTCCTCTAATCTGCTGATTATGTGCTGCTGAGTGCAACGATAAATCTAATTCAATCGTAATGTGATATATAGAATGTGGGCCCTGCTTCATACAGTGGGAGTAATACATTAATGATTAATATATAAACGAGTAGGCGGTAAGACATGACTAAACCAGGCAGGAGGGTTCAACTGAATTGGGAGTACCACTATGTGTGATTTAGAGATGTTGCTCACTGAGGGCAGTCATTCATAGGTGATGAGCGAGGTTAGAGCTCAGATTTTACCCTGATTCATTCTGTCATCACTGTAGACAGGAGGCAGAGCATCCCTGGAAATTTCTACATCAGTGGCATAGAGCAGTCATAGTGGTAAGCAACTGGATTTGACACATACATAAAGCAGCAGCCACCTATGTCTATTTGTTGCCTGTAATAGTAAGGGTTAGGGTTCATATGCAGACTCCGAAGCCTATGGATACCCTCAGGTTTTTGCATCTGAAACGCTAAACTCACTCATACTCACTGCGCTTCCTTAGTGGCACAAATGCCACTGTAGTGTTCCCAAGCAAAATCATGCAGTACGGTGAATCTCGGACCTGGGCACACATTGGCAAGACCTGTCATAAATCCAGAATAAGTAGCCATACACAACCAGTTTAGACCCTGGGTATACATATTCAACAATGGGCTCTCACAGCAGGAGTAGACGTAATGGAAACGGGCTGTTACCTACAACATAGGGTTGGTTTTGGGAAATTAGCATGCAATTATGCATTGACAGGATGTATGCTTGAAAAGTATTTTTCACCTGCAGAAAGGAGCAGACTGGATTTATCTATGACCCATTTTTTCAGTCGTAGTGTAAATCAAAGTGTAAAGAAGGTGGTTAGAAATCCTTCATTTGTGATTCCGCATCAGGATTTGGTTGCAGGTTTATAAATTATAATCTGTTCAAGTTAATTGAGTTAATTGGTTTGTTATAAGTAAGATTTGAGAAGCTAATGAGGATTTTATAAAACTTTGTCTGAGTGGATTAATCCTAATGGTCGAGGGGGCGAACGTGAAACTCAGTAACTTATTGGAAGGGTTGTTTCATATAACCCAGAGATAAAGTGTCTCATTGTTTCAATCTGTCTCCCTGTCTTGTGTTTAGGGTGATTGTGACTGAAGGCAGACATGAAGACTCTCTAAATGGACAGGAATCATAACGTCTGACCCTCCTGCTGATCACACCATCATCCTCCCGACCACAAGGCAGCTTTTGACCTCATTTTCAAGCCGCTGTTTTCTGGCCGTACTTCCTGGCTTTGAAGGATGGGTGATGGGCCTGTGACTGATCCTGCCCGCCTGCCTCATCCCACCCTTCAATGGAGCCAACGTGGAACTCCTCCCAGCCACCTCCACAGCTCATGTCCAACATGTCTGCCTCCTCTCTGCCTGAGGGCTGGGCTCTGTCCCAGTCGCTAGCCCTGCTGGCCATGCTGCTCATGGATCTGCTGGCTGTAGTGGGTAACGTGGCTGTCATGGCGGTCATTGCCAAGGCCCCACAGCTCCACAAGTTTGCCTTCGTCTTCCACCTATGCGTGGTGGACCTGCTGGCAGCCCTGGTGCTGATGCCCCTTGGCATGCTCTCGAGCCGAGCATTCTTTGGGGAGGCCTTGTGCCGGAGCTACCTCTTTCTCAGCGTGTGCCTGGTTAGCGCTGCCATCCTCTCTATCTCCGTCATCAATGTGGAGCGTTACTACTACGTCATACACCCGATGCGTTATGAAGTAAAGATGACTGTTGGCCTGGTAGCGTCAGTGCTGGTGGGGATATGGGTCAAAGCCCTGGCCATGTCTGCTCTGCCGCTGCTCGCTTGGTTCCTGCAAGGTGGAAGAACTCCTCTTCTGGAGAGTAGTGCGGTTGGGGCAGGAGGAGGTGGGGCAGTCCCATCTCCCCCTACTCAGGGTCACAGGCGCTGCTCCTTACACTGGACAGGAGGAGGGTCGAACCGCTTGGCCTTCATGGTCCTGTTTACTCTGGTGTATTTCCTGTGTCCACTACTGGTCATTCTTGTTGTGTACTGCAATATGTTCAAGGTGGCTCGGGTCGCAGCCATGCACCACGGGCCTCTGCCTACCTGGATGGACACGCCTCGTCGCCAGCGGTCTGAATCCCTCAGCAGCCGTTCCACGATGGTTACCAGCTCTGGGACGGGCACTGGGACAGGCAGAGCGACTCCACAGCGCCCCTTTGGGGGAGGAAAGGCTGCAGCGGTGTTGGCAGCAGTAGGTGGGCAGTTCCTTTGTTGCTGGCTGCCCTACTTTACTTTCCACCTGTATTCAGCACTGGCTGCCAGCCCTCCAGCCACATTAGCCTCTCTGGAGGAGGTGGTCACCTGGATTGGCTACTTCTGTTTCACCTCCAATCCCTTCTTCTACGGCTGTCTCAACAGGCAGATCCGGGAGGAGTTGGGCAAGCATCTGCCTTGTCTGTTTCGTCGAGCAGGGGTCGAGATGGAGGACAGACTGCCCAGCCGTGAAGGATCCATAGAGGAGAATTTCCTTCAGTTTCTCCAGGGCACCGGCTGCAACTTGGATCCACAAAACTCTCACAGCACCTCCAGTCCTAAAGGGGAGGCCTGCTGCCCCGTGTCTCAATCCCAACCACCGGAGCCAGCACAGCCCATCCCGATTGATTTCCGTATCCCTGGACAAATTGCAGAGGACACTTCAGAGTTTACTGAGAGTGAACAGGTGAAAAATAACCACATGTATACAGACAATTAAGTTCTCTTTATTTCCTGAAAAGTAATTTTGATCATTCAGATAAAAACTGTTTCAGGAGTTACTTCGGTGAAAACACGTTCTTTGAATCATTGCACTTTGCCTCATCAGATTTCATCCTCAAACAGTCACGATGATAATATTTATTACATGCAGTTGTTTGTGAACAGGGAATTTACTGCTAGATTTAAAAAAATTCCACACAACCGCTCAGCTCTGTACAGTTAATGACTCAGTGAATTAATATTGATGTGACTTGTTGAAGCCTTTTTGAAAATAAAAAAAAAACAACATTAATCATGTATTTGATTCTACAAAAGTATCTGAATAGTTTTCAGAGTTTAATGTTTTCAGAATATCAAATTAGGGAACACATGCTGAAACACACCGGCTCCCTCTCGATGAGTGACTGTATTATTGCGCAGCAAAGCTCCGCTGTCAGCCAAATTGCCTTTGGTATTCTGAAATGAAGATTAAATGGTTCCACACACAAACTGACACTATATTTGCAACTGCCAAATCAATCATTTTTGAAAAGAGTTTTGTAAATTACTGCAAGAAAAGTCACGTCAAAGAAGACAGCAATAAAACACACGAAATTAGTATTTAGGGGATCCATTGAGGGAAAAGCACTACTGTCACTTTTGATTGGTAGTTGGACTTTTATCAACGAAAATGCCACTCTGAACCCTTATGCCAATCCGATTATAAACAAGTTGTTTACAGAAAACCATCTGATTTCTTTTTTCTCACTCTTTGGTGCTTGTTTTAAAGGTCCAGTTTGTAGGACAGGAGGATCTACTGGCAAAATATAATTTTCATAATTATATTTTCATCATCGTTTAATCGCATAAAAGTAAGAATTATCTTAGATTGAGCTCTTTACATCTCCAGAGGGTATAGAGGACTGAAATTGCCAAAAAAATCTAATTGAAAAGAAATGTATTGCATTGATTGAAGGCGTTATTGATAACATTAGCAACTAAATGTGTCATTCCATCTCCCCCCTACCGTTGCATTCACGTTACAATGTCGCTGTTGTTCGAATCATCTGCCACTCAAGTAGCTAAAGCTAACTAGCTAACATTAGGGCAGTATAGTATGCTGGGCGCATACTGTAGAGCTGTAGAAGCCAGTTTTTATGTTTTTTCCTCAAACTGGCAACTAACAAGACTGCTGATCACTGACGAAACACAGATACCACGTGATAAGTTAACAACAGCTAGAACAAACCATCATAATTCTTACATAGATATAAACAACACAATAATTTTGGACCTGACAAAATTTTAAAATGATTAATTCACAATCATAATAATGGTTTTAAAGAAAAAAATATACTGTTATTCTGCAACTTTCTACAAGCTCTGTGGATGTGTTATTAAAAAAAAAATTCTCAACATTAAAATGTTATCAACATGACTTTTAATTTATAAAATGTGACATAAATTGATATTTCTGCTTTAATAAAATGGAAAATTAGATGGGAAAGTAAATAAATAGTATATAGAATATCAATTCATGTCACATTTTATAAATTAATCAATGCTTACATTTATTTTTGGTGCATTAAAAGACATACGATTTGGCAGTTTTAGTCCTTGATACAGCAGGAGTGGGTACTCCTTTTATGGAGTTCACCATGTTTCTACAGTCCAGAGCAGACAAACCAGACATTGGCTCTGGGGAGGGCCTTTCACGTTCTTAGGGGTGAGATGAGGGGTATTTTGTTTGTTGCAATCCCTGACCTCACTGCTAGATGCCACTAAATTCTACACACTGGACATTTAACACGTTGTTTTTTTTTTTTACTTCCTAAAAAACAATCCAGATCTGTTGTGACTCAGTTTAAGTTGACTTTATATCTCATCTCAAGGGGTCACCCAGCTTTCTGCCATGTGACGTATTTATCAGTGTATTTGGACATAGATCTTAAAAATCAGTATTCTCTTGATCAGTGCATTGCATTCAAATATGATTCTTACATTTGTTAAATGTAAAACTATATCATTTCTGATTTGTGTGTTTCACTCCCATTTTCTTTTTATGAGGGAGTTTGAGCATTTGTTATGAATTTCATTTCAAGAGAGCTGATGTATTTTGACACGTATGCAGTAACTGTCTTCTTTGTTTTTTATCCTGAAAGGAGAATGCGTTTAGATTTCTTTTCACTACCCTGCTCATCAGGGGTTTTTACCTCACATGCAGGAAAAAAAGTTGTACAGTCCTGCTCAGTTCAAGACAAGTGTGACTCCTGACCGCTTCTAATGTTGTAAGGAGGCTAAAGCAGGTGTGACTTTTTCAAGAGGTTTTTATTCGAGGGTGTAGACTTTGCTAAGTTTTTCAGCTTGAGTTTGATGATGAGATGAAGTAGTATTTTCTAACAAAGTGTTAGGGATAAAAATGATAAACTAAATGTGGAAATGTTTGATTGAAATAACAGATTCTTTCTAATGTGAATACAGGGTTTTTAAGATATTTTTTTCAATGGTTGTTTTTGAGTGACAATGCCAATCCAAAATCAGAAGCTTGTTGAGCTTGATATTTTCTTTCCATCGCGTCTAAATATCCCAAACTGTGAATGATGTTGAACGTTTGTGTTAGGATTTTCACCTGTTCAGAGATTGTTTTTTATGCTGTGATTAAAATAAAAGAATGACTTCCACTGTACTGCAATGATACGAATGTTTAGAAAAATACACGGCTAAAGGTTGAGTGCGAAATACTGTTGTAATAAAGAGTTTCTATGTTTGTAAAACACTTTGGACGCATTCTCGTATTTTCACCAACACTATGCTCAATGCTTAACATTAAGGGTATTCTTTACTTGCTTTACTTCGCTCTGTTTCTGTATAATTTTACTCTCTGGTTCAGTGTGTGTGGTTTAATCTCCCTGTTTCCCTTTGATATTCCATCGCAAAGAGGAGGGTGGGAGGATAAAGTTCAAACACTTTGACCTTAGGGTAACATTTAAACTTCAAAGGCCAAAGCCAGAGGTATGACCTTCATCAGAAAGAAAATATAACTGTCGATAGATAGATAGATAGATAGATAGATAGATAGATTGATAAATTGATAGATAGATAGATAGATAGATAGATAGATAGATAGATAGATAGATAGATAGATAGATAGATAGATAGATTGATAGATAGATTGATAGATGCTGTGTTTCAGTTGGAAGATGCTGGTGCGCGATGGGCCTCACACCTCAACGATGGACCTCAGTCAACCCGCCCCCAGCTTCGCCAGGCTCTGCCATCCCCATGGCAATTATTACCTAGTGACATTTCTCAGTGCTGTAGTGGGTGGTAGGAGGAGCTTTCTCTATTGGGAATCCAACAAGACACATTTATGTGTGACTTCTTAAAATAAATTCTCTAGACTAAACCAGAGCTGACTTTTTTTTTTTCACAGTCTTGGGATTGCTGGTGTGAGTATCTCATACTGTAAACTGAAATAACCCTCTGCATATTCTGCTGATAATAACCACCTTTTGATTATTTCTTTCTGTAATCTTCTGCTTTACTCAGTTTTTAAGTAAAGCTTAAATGTTGGGTTTTGATACAGACTAAATTTAATTATAACCTAGATACAAAATCAATTATTTCATAATGTTTGTAAACATATATACATTTGGTCTATACACAGTAATGAATTAAGACTTATGTCCTCATATTTTCATTACAATTACTTTAAAAAAAAAAAAAAAAAACTTTTCTGCAAAAGGTACAACTAATGAATTGCTACCAGATGTTTACAATAAAATCAATCTAACCTAATGGCATGGGATCAAAGACATGCAAAGCAAAAAACAAAACAAAACTATCCAAAACTATTGTTATGCACTTCTCATATATGCTTCATAATAAAAACTAACTGCAAACAGAAAAGACAAACCCTCCAAAAACAGCATAATTGCAAACGAGGTGGACAAGATTAGATTTATTGTAGTGTGCACAGGTACAGGGCAGTACAAGTGCTTCTTGTGCATATTTCCCCAAGTCAACTTTATAAAAACAGGCGAAGAAAGGTGATTAAAGGAGCAAATACACACTTTATAGAAAACACATAATGGATTATATAAAGATACACACCAACCAAGAAAATGTGAAACACTCAGTGCCTGGAAGAGGGCAAAATGTACTTATAGCTACAGTGAAATGATGAACCATAACCTTGAACGTGTTATACACAAGAGCAGGAAGAGAACATACAGTATGTGTGGAGATAATTTACCAGCATGGAGGAAAGATCTGGAACATTAAAACCACCTAAATGCATCTTGTTACTTAAAGCTTCAGTATTTATTTATTGCCACTTGGGGGTCAATAAATATTGTAATTTTATTAGGTTGTTATCGTGAAAATCTTAGCAAACTTGTTTACATATCCAGCAGACATGGACCAGCATCAGAACTTATATGGAGTCATGCTTGTGTCAACTTGATGAATATAAATCTCATATTAACTCTCCTTTTAGCTCTGGTTTGGGCTCTACTAATTCCTGAGGGAAATGTAAGCTGCTCTTCAGCTAAATGCTTCACCATGTTCACCAGCTAGTTACTGACTGTGTCTCTCTGCCATTTGATGATTGTCAGGTAAAATACAATCAGAGGTTTTCCCTGAAAACAGCTGCTGCTGCTGCATCTGATGGGATCGATGAAACTGAACAAAAACACTTGATATAAGGTCATGAAACCAAAATAATGAGCTGAAAGATGCTAAAACTCTCCATAGGCCGGATTCGTTTGATAGTTTTCTGTGTTTGTCACCAAAAGCAACACATTTTTGTATTTTTGTATTTGATACTTTTTCAATATACAAATACTGATTTGCTCAGCTGTAGAGATTACGGTCTGCCACTATTAAGAGAGCATATGGTTATACTGCTGAGGCTTTTATCCTTATGGGATACTGCAGCCAAGGCGAGATTTGGTTTCCAATTAACACTTTTGGTAGATTCTTAGCAGCAGTCACCAATGTATTCTGCTGCCTCAGTACAGATGGAGGGCCAAGCTGTGCAATCTTAATCTTATTTCAGTTGTAATTGTTATTGACCCTGTCCTGTAAGGGTGATATTGTTACTGAACAAACCCAAAAAGTTGACTCCAGATGGAGGTCAGTGCTTGAGACCACGTTTCCTGCCTCTGGTGATCAAGACGAAGTGAAAGCAGATGGACAAGAAGGTCACAGCCGGAGTCTGTGGCAGAAACATGGACAGAGAGAAAGAAAAGGAAGAAAACAACAATGTCTTTTTTATGTTTCCAGGCATATTGTAAGCATTTCACAAAAGAGTGCTGTTTGTGAGAGGGACAACAAACAGACAAGACAAAGGAAGTGAAAGGGAAGAAGAGGAAATAAGACATGGGCAGAATAATAAAAAAAGTCATCTAAGTCTAAGTCTAATCATGAACATTACACAGTAGGCAAAAGTGGTTTCGACATTTTAAGGCAATAATGCAGCTACTAATGAATCAATAATGTCATTTATAGTACAGTCACCTTTGAATATATATAAATCCTTGTGTGTTTAGAGTGTAACTTTCCCGTCAGAAAACCATTTACCACTCAGACTGGAACCTTGTACTTTACCAGTGCATAAATCAACATCATATCATGATCATATTGTAACAGGAACTACTAAATTATCGTCATAAATCTTATCAGTTGAGTTAAATAAAGATGAAAGGTTTTTTTTTTAATAACAACTGACAGACATGGTTAAATGAAATGTTGAACTTGGACCTGAGTCAGCAAACAGTGTACCGCCACAGTGTGTGTTCCTATTTTTACTGCTTGTGTCTGGCAGGCTTCCAGTTTGCTTTTGCAGACTGCCTGTTGATTGTTACTTCAAAGGAAAACACGAACTTAAGCATGTAAAATACACTACGTTACTTGAGTATTTTCATTTTTCTAATCCTTTCCACCTCCACTGGACTACTATAATTTACTATCACACTGACAGAGACATTATGCCTGCACGATACCTACTTTTGATAGTTAAATAGTTAAAAGTGGTGGAAGAAGAAGGCTTCTCAAAACCTTTATCTAAGTTTTAGCATCAAATGTATACTTAAAGTAGCGAGTAAAGTAAAAGTACTCATTATGCAGAATGGCCCATTTCAGAATTATGTGGAGCCTATTATATTTTTATTAATAATAATATAATTATTGATATATCACTATAATGTTTCAGATGGTAAAGGTGGAGCTATTTTTAATTAGCCTACTTTGAATTCTACACGGTCGCTTGTGAATTTCACAATTTCTTATCCCATTGATAATAATACATCATATTTTTTTGTTGATAAGCTAATTCTGTAATGTAACTAAAGTAAAGTAAAGTAAGTGAAGTGATAATGTGAACCTGTAGAGTAACTAAAATAAAGTCAAGCAAAGTAAAGTGATGTGAGGTAAATAAAAGTCAAGTAAAGACAACTAAAGGAAAGTAAAGTGAAGTACTCATGTACAAGTATCTGAAAAATTTTAATAAGCATGCTTTCAATACTTCAGTGAATATAATTAGCCTGCTCACTTTCCACCAGAGGGTTATTTAATAGGTTACATGGTAATACTTCTGTCTGCCAATTTGAGATTAAGTATTTTCACATCGTGCTTGAAAGATAAAAATGCAACTTGAAAAAATCAATTTCCCCAAATTAATCTGTTAAAATATAGTTATTATCACTGTGATTTTAGTGTCTCTTACATCCAACAAAGCTCATTGAAAATAGTGCAGAGCTCCTGGTGAACGACTAACCATCTTACAGGAAGGTTTGTTAGTGTGTGTTTCATGTGAAGACCTTTGAACCACACTGACTCACAGCAGGCGGCTCCTTTAAAAACAAAACTTGGTCCTTCGTTTGAGGAAACTAGACGTCGGTGGAAACAAAAGCCAGCCCGTCGAACAAAGGTGAGGAAGAAGAGCTGTAGTAACTGTTTACTAGATGAAACTATTATGACCTCGTTGTTCAGGTAAGTTCAGGTGTAACGTTCACGGACATGACTCAACTTAATAAGCGTTAACTGGGAGCTAACTTGGTCAATCACAGCTCGGAGCCAGACGCTAAAACAACGTTATTCAAGTGTGTGGTGGTGTTATTTCAGCACAGTGTACAGGACTGTTAATCATATCTAACCTTAATAGATCACCTGGCTGCAGAGGTATCGGTTTGACTGATAAAGTTAGCTTATCGGCTCGCTAGCTAACTTTGTCTGTTGCCAGTTTCACAGTGTTACGTTGCTGTGTGTTTCCTACAGAAAACATTTCCTGTCCTGTGCCACAGTCTAACTTCACTTCTGCTCCCGCTGGGTCTTCAACAATGTCAGATGGTAAGTCAGAAAGCAGTGCAAACATCTGTCAAGATCTCATTCAATACAAGCACTTATTTAGTTATGGACAAGGCTATATGTAACACAACTCAGTGTAATTCTAAATAGGGCGTTTAGTCTGAAAGATACAAAGCAAGCTGTTTGCCTCCAGCACCTTAAAACTCATTGAATGTATTTTATGACTGAGTCAGAGGTCTTTCTTTGCACTTTATTGTCTTCACTGGCCTTGTAACTAAAGTGGCTTTTACATCCTCTCAAACAGGCTTTTTAAATAGGGCTCAGTCCTACAGTAAAAGAGTACTGAAGTCAAGTTCAGCTATAGCTTTATATATATATATATATGTATATATATATATATATATATATATATATATATATATATATATATTGATATATATATATATATATTGATATATATCGATATATATATATATATATTGATATATATTGATATATATCATTAGTCCTACTGCATTACAACTTGATCACAGGAAGGGGTGACTACAGTCAAGCCTGTGTACTCACTGTATAAACAAATCCTAAAAGTATTAGATAAAAAGCCAAAGGATTATCATCACTGTGATATTCTAAAAAAGGTTTTTTTTGATAGCTTCTTATTTTACTCAGATGCCGGCCTGATGTTTAGACTTTTCATAATCTTGCACCCCCTCCTCTTAGAGAATGTGTAGCTCAACCCAGCTGTGGCAGAGTTGGTAGATCTAGAGCATCCACTGTGTGATCGGGTACCACAGTTCAGAAGGACCGCATTTGGTCAGTCTGAGGCTGAGAGACTTAGACAGTTGGCTTAAAACCAGGCTTAAGTTTTGGCTAAAATCAGCACAAAAGTGTCATCACTAATGATTGCCTTGCATACACTGTCTATCATACTGATTTTACCTGTTCAGGGACAACAGATGCAAATTCGCTGCTAGCTACCTCTGGTGGAGTTACTTTTAATTGTGCTCTGTGCCTGTAAATAAATACAATGATCAAGGTGGCATCCTAATCCTAACTATCTCCTGACTACACCCTACTACTATTTTCAATATAGTGATGTTTGTGTTGGTGACAGCTTTTGTTTATAATAAATCTTAATCAGAAAACAAACAGCATTTCTTCCCCTAGCATTACCAAGTGGTATTATTGCTGGCGCTGCTGTCCCAAAGACAACCAGATCACTTTGTGTTTAATCAGAGTAGCAACTGCCAACAACACTGCACAATATGTGAATGCATTCATTCATTTAGTCTACCATGGAGACATGAAAGCAGATAGAAATGGTGCCAGCCAGCATCAGTGTTAAGATTGGTTTATAGAGAACCAGTCTAAAAAAAACAAAACTTGTCTATTGCAAGTTAAAGTTAAAAAACAGGCATAAACATAAAATTTCCCCCGAAACAAAGTGCTCGGTTTCAGTCGAGCTGTTGCAAACACAAGTAGTGCTGTTAATAGGAAAATGCCATGGCTCTGTTTTGTAAAAAGAAAAAAAAAACTTTACTCATGAACAGATTTGGCAACATCAGCCTTTGAATACAAATTGTACCTAATCGACCTGTTCTAAAAATATGCCGTGTTCAGATGCGTCTGATGGCATTTCACATTACCTATGAACGGCTGTTCATGGAAAGAGAGATACTGCGTTTTCTTTTTGGTGTATGGCCTCTGCAAACAAAATGCTGAATTCCATGAGCTTTGCTCTGAAGGAGTGAAAAAAAAATCCCCCAGCAGCCAGTGATATGCACAGTGGTCTCATTTTTAGCAAAAGGGTGTGTAGACAGACAGCTTGACTAAGCAGCAGAGAGCAAAGAAGAAAACCAAAGAAGGATTAACAAGAGCTATCAGGCTAACTGTCTCTCCAGTTTCAAGGTAAGGCCTTGAAAATGTGAGTCATTTGCTTTTAGCAAAATGTTTATTCATGGGGGTAGTTAAGATTTTTGTTTCAGACAAAACTAGGCCTCTGCTTTTTAGCCTTTGCTGCTGCACCAGATGGTGAGCGTCAGCTCTCTCAAAAACTGGGTCAGATTTCAGAAAAGGCTGGAGACACCCTGTAACAAGATTTGTATTTTTACTTGGGAAGGATTAACATTCTTTTACTTTTGTCACCCACCAGGAGATGTTGTTGCTCAGCTCATTAAATAGAAAGATTCCATTGCTGTATATGTAGGTCGTCAAAATCTTCAGGACACAGTCTGAACAGGTTTGTGACGCCAGTGTAGTCTTTGTTTTTAGCTAAATTTCAAATGAATTCTAACCAAAAAAAGATTGGGTTTCAGTGTCAGAGGGCTGTCTGATAGGTTTAAGTGTTTTTGGGTTTGGTCTCAGGCAGTTGTATTATTAAATATCTGATCTAAATTTTGCTTGTTTCTCAATATTTTAAGTTATTTAAAAAAAAAATTGAGCATTTGTTCAGAGTTGATCAAGTTCAGTCTATGCATTAATACCAGAGGCCACTTCTTTTTCTTTTTAAAAAACAAACATTGTAAGCATATTCCTGCAGTTGCAAAGTCAATTCAGTTGTTATCTGAAGTGTTAACTGTAAATACAGGATGATGTTTGGGGAAATGAATGAATGGATGTTTTGGTAATGAAGAAGTCTTCAGTGCTGGAGAGTTAAAAAACAGCAGCTACAGTGCATTAAAAACTGACTTTATAAAAATTACTGTCCCTGATAACTGTGCTATAATTTTGTATACAGAGAGTAAAAATGATCACACTTCATTAAATTATTAGTATACTGCTGTCTATCGTCTGTACAGTTTCAGATTTGACAAACTGAGGCTGCTTTAGCAGCAGACAAGTGCTCAGAATTGACAAACGTGCATAAAACTTTCATACCACTAGAGGGGGATCTTTACTCTTTTTTTGTAGCTCTCTTGCGCTGTCGAGTCTGTATGTGATGGAATCCCAACGTTCAGAACAATATGAAATAGTCAGTCAATCAATAGTCAGTGTTGTCAGGCTTAGTAATATACAGTAGATGTGATGCACATTCTGTATATGTGTATATGTGACAGGAAAAACCAAATTAGAGCTTACATGATCATGTGCTGTAAAAATGTATCTGTATTTGTTATGAAATGTCCGAGTTTGAGGGACAACAACTTAAACTTTGTAGTTAATGAGGACTTTCAAAGAAAGTGTTATTTTACAGTTCATTGATGAGTGTGCCCACAGCATGAAGCAGCAGTAAAGCCAAGTTAAAGTCAAGTTTTAAAAAAGCAAACTGTTGGTAAAACAAAATAGAAATATTAAAGCTATTTGTTTTACTTGGTCATGCTCTGCAGACATTTTGGATTCAGGAAGTACAGGAGAGAAAGTTGTCCACATGCTAGTCATTGGTTGCATTACCGGTTCTTGCGAGCCATTGGTGGTCACTATTTATAATACTTCATGTCAGGCGGGCCGGTGCTGTGTGTGTTTAGGCTGTCTGTCTTCCCTCAGAGTTTTCCAGCAAAGAAGATTGAGAGTTCATTAGTCAGCTTACACACTAAGCTGGTTTCTGTGCTTATCCACTCTGACCATTCTGTATTCTTTGTCTTTTTTCTTCACCTGTTCATCTGGATTCTCTGTGTTTTCTCTCGCTCGGTTTAAAACACGTCTTCATGATATCCAGCGTATCGAGTTGCTATTTTTAGATGAGTGGAAAAACTTTTGTCCTTCACTCACCTTGGTGCTCAGCTGGCAGGCTGTACTCGCTCTCCAGGCTTGCTGGCTGTCATGCTAGCTCCACACTTTGATCTGCTATGCCCTCCTCGGTGGCTGTTTTTCCCTGCATTGGATACAGGAAGCTCATTCCCTGGTTGCTAGGGCAACCAAGGAGGATGGCCCCCAGCAGGAGTCGGGGAAGCCTTGGGCTGCCTTTCAGCTCGTCGCTGTGCAGTATGCCCGCTGACCTGCCGTGGGCTGGGAGGAGGAGCCAACTCTGCAGAGGAGCCTCTCCCGGCCCAGTATGGGTCCTGCTGCCCCGCTGCCCCACCGTGAGACACAGCTCCAGCATTAGAGCTAGTGCTCCTCCCTCCCTCTGCTGGCCACTGCACAGCTCTGACTCGCTCTGCTCCAGTAGTAGCAGGAGCACAGGCAGCAAGATGTCATCCTCTTCCTCCTCCTCCTCCTCCAACAGCAACGATGGACAAGGAAAGCCTAAACCTAAATCCCCGTTTCGCAAGAGGGGCAGTCTGCAGAGCACCACCAGCCCTGGTGAGTGTGGGTCAGAGGGGGTCCCATAGAAGGAATGAGTGAACTCTTGAGCTGTTACATGAACGTGGAGGCAGAAAATTACACAGATGTTTGTGCAGTGGCATTTAAGAATTCAAGCTGCACACCAGAGAGGAGGACTGCTGTAACTGTAGTCTTTTGCTCAGTTTTGTATCCGTTGTTGGGACATTGGTTGAGTGTGTTTGAAGCTGTGACTGATTTTTTTATGTATCATTTAGCGTGCATGCTGCTTTGTGTGGAACTGTAATGCAATTCCCTACAAGTAATAGTTTAACTAAGCTAACTAACTAAGGCTGCAACTGACTGAGTTAATGTTTGGAAAAAAAAATAAATCAATTAATTGCACAATTAAATTAATTAAAAGCACATTAAATGTTTTCATAGCCAAAACAACAATTAAAAACAGAAAGAGCGTTCACTTTGTAATTGGTAAAAAAAGAAAACAATAATCTTGACTGCTCAGTAGCTGACCCTCAAAGTAAGAAATGTGTTTTTAGTACCACAGTTAATATATAAATAAATACATTATATCACAGTCAAACTTCAACACAGCGCAATATAGATGTCACTGTGTTTTTTGCTGTCAAACTGTGCATGCTGATGAAACAGCACAATATTTTACACTATAGAAAATGCCTTTTGGGGATATTTCACATACATAATGGTTGTGTTGGTATATGGTAGATATGCACTCTTAAAGACGTGCCCTTAAAGGGCCCCTTTGCTCTGGCTTCTCCTTATCTCATCAGCGTACGTTAGACAGAGCTGTCGTTGGACCCTCCCCAACTGTTTGCCCAAATTCTTATGATTTTTGTTTAGGGGAATACACAGTGTCCATGTGAAAAAAAGAAACATAATTATATCATATATTTTTGTTAATGCAGCTTAAGATTGGTGCATTTCTTCCTCCCTTTATACTTCAATTAGATTCCTTCATCAGCCTCCCAGATGAGATAACTAGGGATTGATCAATAGGTTTTCTTCAGGGCTGATACCTATACAGATTATTAGTAATCAAGGAAAGATAACCGATATTTGCTGTACAAATTAAAATCTTGCCGTCCAAATTTTGAATAGCTAGTGATGGACTGTCACTAAGTACAGTTTACTCAAGTACTGTAACTACTCTAACTTCTTTGAGGTACTTAACTTGAGTATTTCCATTTTCTGCTAATTAATACTGTGCTTCTAGTCCACTACATTTATCTGATTACTTTAGTTACTAGTTACTTTGCAGATTCAGCTTTTTCAGTGTTGATAAGCCATTACTTCTGATGTGTAACCAACCAGATAGTGTTGTGGGCGGGACATTGAGTGAGATCACAGAGTGGTGACTACAGACAGTAAACGATTGCTGCTGATAACCCATCAGAGCCACAAAAGCACATTTCAAATTCTTTTTTTTCCCCCATCGGCAATTGGACACAAAAAAAGACAGATACCGATAATCAGAAAAAATATCTGCCCTGATGATCACACAGGCTTATAATCGGTCTATCCCTAGCTGAACTTTGAGTCCTGAACGTTGCGTCCTGTTGCATCTATCTTTAGCTTGCTTTAGCGACAGTGACCTCTGGACTTTTAGATCAAAATTTGATGGATTGCAGCAAAGTTTGTGTCATAGAATGTAGAAAATGCAGTTTCACAGTTCCTACTTGATGATTTGGTTAAAGCTACTTTGGTTGACTTAAATTTATCACTGTTGTTAGTTGCAAAATTAATCTAAAAACTCAAATGCTGCTCTATGAATTAGATATAGTCATTGACATTGACATTTTGATTGGACTTTGTTAGCACTGGCCTGTATCTTACTAGCATATGGTGGTGTATTAATTAGTGTTAGAGTAGTGTCAATTCACAAGGTATGCGTAGGGGTTTCATTAACTTTTTAACGTGATGGGATACAGGCCAAATGATCGTAGCTCTATGATTAGCTTTGAAGTTGATGCTCACTGGTCTCTGTGGGGAGACCAGCACTTTATCTGTGAAGCAATTAAATGTTGATATTGATTTCATTTGAAGCTGCCTTCTCCGTGTGCCGTAGCAGAGCACAAACGCTGGGTGTATGGAGGGATGCAGCAGCAGATCTCAAGCAGTAGCTCATGTTGACTCACACTGTACCGTATTTGCTGAGGAAGCCTGTCTTTGCTGCAGTAATAAATAACTTAGAGGTCTCTCCATCCATGCAGTCATTTTTAAGTCCTCTCAATTAGCCGCCTGGCTGAGCCCCCCTGCACTCCCAGTCCACATGTAGGCCACCCATTCTAGTACCTCCATCTGACCACACCAGGCTGTTATCATTCTGGATGCCAAATTACTGCTGCATGCAGAAAAAAAATCTACTGTAGCTGCAGCTTGAGCAGCTGGTGTTTTATCCGTGTCATGAACTGAAGTCTTCAAGATTTCCTGTCACTTCTTCACCAGAAATAGCTTGGCATCACAGCAAATTTCTTTCAAGTCTCACGGAAGTCTATTTATTTATATATTTTCCTTTTTTAAACAAATTCTTGTCTCTTTCACTCCTACACATTTGAAGCAGCTCACTTATGTCAGTATTGGTGTTGATTTGCTGGTGGAAACATTGATTGCTCGGTCAGTTTTCTCATCTGCAGGAGTCTGTTTCTGCCTGCAGGCTGCTCTCTCCCACTGGACCTTTATCGCATCACATGAAACAGAATACGTAATGTACTAGCTTTGCAGCTATATATGACGTGATATATAGAGCCTATAAAAGTATCTGCCAGAGAGATGGAGGGGATTCCTCTCTCCAGCACTACTGACACTACCTTTTGTACCTTTCATCTGCAGGCTATGGGGTAGCCCAGCTTGTCAGATGAGTTTGTTGCAGCAGATTGTCTTTGTTTTTCTCAAAATGGGTTGTCAACTCATTCACATTTGCAAAGTACTGTGATCTCTGCCCCGTTACATGGATTTCCCATCGTGGATTTCTGTTTTCTGTATGGTACTGGATAATGTATAGAGAGTATAGAGGGTCTCTGGCATGTGCATTTCAGATGTGATTACAATTTGACTGACTCAGCCTGTCAGTTCCACATTCATTTGTATGCTTCCCACTCACTATACATCCTGCTCCATGCTGCAGTTGACTATTTGCTGTACTCCCTCCACTACTCCAGCCTCCCCTTGTTCTGGTTCATTATTAATCAGATATACTATTCCTGTCATGGCATGTCTCCTCTGCGGTTTTCTCTCTTAAATTCAAATATATTCTGTATCTCATGACTTGCTGAGTCATGTGGGCTCTGTTCTGTTACCCGCTGGGGGCTTTGTTACGCTCCTCACTGAATCTTTAGCACAATTACATCTTGTTACCCTATGGACTTTAACCTGCACAATCGGCAACCCCCGTCCCCACTCACCCATCTCACTCTGCCCCCACCTCCTGGCCCCGCAACAGACAGAAACATGTGACAAGCAAACACTGGGAGTCCCTGCCCAGGGCCCCATAACGTAACAATTGTGATTGTGGGCGTGAAGCTGTAGGTGTTACCTACTCCTGATGAAAAGGTGTCAGTTGTGATTTTTGTCTTCACTAGTGAGAGACGGAGCAGATCTCAGTGACACTGCATAGTTAAATGTATTATTTGTATTGTTAAACTGTAAAATTAAGAGCATTAAGGGGAACCATTGAACAATATTTGGAACTAAGAGCAACGACAAGGTATGGCTTTTGGCAATAATAACTTTTGTATCACCAAAAAGTCCATTACCTGTGTTTGAATCTGTCCTGTGTGGATAAATTGGGCTTTTATTTTGGTAAAGTTTGAAATATTGTATGAATATTTAGAACATGATCTGACAAACTGCTTCTTTACAATATGTTTTATTAACGCATGTAAAAGTACAGTTCTGCACTTTTCCATCTCACCACTAGAGGGAGTCACAAAAGTGTGTAAAGTCAGACCATCAGTTTTAAACAAGTGGCTGGTTGTCAGAGTCCGTGGTCTTTATTGCTGCTCTGCAGTCAGACATGACTGAGGACCAGTTTGCTCAGTGTTTGGGTGGAAAATTCCAGGGCTTTCTTCTGCTATGAATAGTTCAGTTGCTTCCCATGTAACAGAGGAAGTGTGTCAATTCTGGAAAAGGGATTTTGGAGGAACCAGTAACTAAGGCCTTGAAGGCAATAACGCCAACAGGTGGGCCTGTTGTTGCTGGGGTGAGCAGATAACCAGCAGAGCAACTATCTTGGCCCTGTTAATTGTCACCACAACAGAAACACACACACATGCACAGAGCAGCTGGACTCAACATTATGCCACTGGACATAGCATATCTCACTGCTAACACTCATGTGTTATGATGGGTTGTATTTCATCGCTGTGGTACAGTTAAGCTTTGGTCTGTCTCTGCTCTCAGCATGGCTCCTAATGAAGATGAACCAGCGTCAGCTGATGTTTTGGTCCCCGGCTGGCTTTTTATTGTCCTGTGACCTCAGCGAGTCAGTGATTCGCCCGTCTAACGATCTCCCAGCTCATAGACCTGCTTTGTTTAGGAATACACACGTGTGCCTCCACACTGATGCAGTGTAAAAAGATGCAACAGAAGGAGAACACCCAAATTGTTTCTCTACAAACACTCACTTATTACACAGTTTGCTTATGAGACTTGCATAATAAACACCATAAACCACACATTGTTGGCAGAGGGTGAGATGCTGGCTCCACAGTTGGTCGACACTGATCTCGTCAGATAGTCTGATAAACCCCTCTGCAATTTGCAATTTTTAAACTGTTCAACATATTTTGATATCAGCTGATATCAAGGAGCAAATTCTTCCTTTTGTGGTGTTCCCTTCCTACAGTGCATTCCTGTGCACATCAGAGCATTTTATGTGTTCCATTGTGAAAAAATTGAGCTTTCCTTATAAAGCCGTATGCTGGCCCTACGCAAGAGGATATTGGGCAGAATTTGGGTCCATTTCCTCCCTCCAGACAATCGCAGGGGTGTTCCTGACTCAAGGCTGGTCTGAACAGATTATCTGTCCAAATGATTCTGTAAAAATAGTGAACAATTCACTATGTTTTTACTTTGCGAAGACTTAATTAGCGATACGATTATCAAATGTTATTTGCATAATAGTGAATATGCAACTATGTCACTAAAAGCTCACACATTGTGTTGAAAGAGCCTGAACTTTGATTTCACCTTAAAACATCACTCCACCAAACAAGCAAGACACTAAATCAAAGCAAGAATGGTGAGTCTCAGCATCCCAAAGTACAGATAGCAGTCAAAAGTTGTGTGCTTTTACATGTGAGTCTGTATTGAAGCACATGTGTTATCAGAAGCCCCCTCTCTCAGGCATGTCACTGAAGTCTTTTTATTGCCTCTGGCTCTTATCCCTGACACACCTTTGGTCTCAGGAATGGGATTTTAACCTCTTGATGTCCAGGAAGTGCTAAGCACTGTGTGCTACATGTCGACAGTGTCAAGTGACACAGTGCTCCTCTCTGCTATATTCAGATATGGTGAGAGCTGCACTGACAGAAGTGGCAAGAGGTTTTGTGCGCGGACAAGTCTCTGGATAATCACGTAGGATTGGAGTGTGTGGCTATCATGTATGTGTGTGTGTGTATGGGGGTATACAGTGTATTTGTGTGTGATGGGCTGCAGGGAGGATTTATTGTTTTGAGAACTTTCCTGATGCAGATGCTGGGAAGCCATGAGTATTTGTTTGGAATGTTTGTCCTGTTTTATTCACGTGGGAATTTTTGTGCAGGATTAGAGATTAGGTGTGCTTGACAACAGCCTTAACAATAATGCCAGCTCATGGTTCTTCTGGGAGAAAGGGAGTGAAAATGCTGCATGGCTACTCCCCTGTGCTGTTGATTAGTCTCCTGGGAAAAAGATATGCTAAAGACAACAGAGCTAATAGCAGAAAATGTCAAACTGGGGTTGAAACTAACACCAAACCTCTGACTGCTTTAAAAAAATGTAATTTTAAGTAAAAAAGTAGACCTTGTCTATATTAAAACTGACACCAGCCTGTAGCTGTCTTTTGGCAGGGAACTTTTCAGCCTGCTCTGGTTTTATAGTTTGAAGTCATCAACACATACTGCCATATTAACATTTAAGCTCAGAACAGAAAGTGGAAAAAAAAAAAAAAGATTTGCCTCAAGCTTGTACAAGTTCACAGAAATGTAATGCATGAGAAATCTCCACAAGCACTTCAGGATAGGTCACAGGTAAAATAAATCTTCAACACTTCAGGTGGCTGTAACCAGTAAGGGTGGCAGTAGTATTCATCTTAAAATGGCCTGTTACCTTCGACTAAACCCCCTTAAACACCTCTCTGTTAACAGTTTCCTTTATAACTTTCTAAATCTGAATCTCGCTCATTGTTACGTGAAAATCAACTTAAATTACAGTCATAGTGTTTCCGCTCCTTTAGTTTAGGCCATTTGAAATGCAAGACGATGTCCAGAAAGATTTTATTGTGAGATAACATGTTTTAAACACACAGTATATATGTTTACAATTCTACACAGACACAGTTTAAATTATCATCACTATATGTTTTCAAAAACAAATCACATTACAGCCTGCTTTGATTACGGATGGGAATACATAAGATTTTATTGATACAATTGCCCTTATTGATTCTGCTTATTGGTACAATTCTGTCTCATTATCTTACTGATTCCTGGTCAATCTTAGTTGAACTAGCTGTAGCCTGAAAGCTAGCTGTACCAGCTAGATGTCTGTCGTCATCTAAAATGGATGAAATGAGCAAATATTTGTATGGCTTTTGTTTTCATTTAGGTTAGCTTAGTCAAGAAGAAATGTGCCAAGTTTGCTTGCGTGGCGCTGATGTAATTATTCTTCCAACAGTGTAGATGCATGGGTTTAAAGTCATTGTTTTGCAATATGCAACTGCCAGAAAAACACATCGGCACCAATAAAAGGAATAGATAAGCTCGGAGGCATAAGATGCCAATCAAGACAAATTTTTTAATGGTTTTCAAAGGTTCTGGTTCTCAATTCCCATCCCTAGGTTAGAGGCTGGAGCTGACTTTGCAGCAACAGCTGCTGTTGATTGACTTGCTGTCTGAAATGCTGCACAACCTTTGATCAAAGCAGGGCAAAAAATGATGCACACCTTAATGTAGAAAACTGTTCTAGGTTAGTTATTATTTTTTTCCATGGTGCCAGGATCTACAAACCATTGTCATTTTAAGCTTTGTACTCAAAATGTACACCGCAAGCTTTAATGGAATGAGCACTTGTTTCTTTGATTCAACAAAGTCATGACTGCTGTTTTCAATTTCAATTATTATTCATCATATTTTGTGTTCATCCTTAATCTAAGATCTATCACATTTAAATCCACTCACTGATTAAATTTTGAGATTAATAAAAAGGTGCAAAACATGTATGTAACACTGTGATCCTACCCTCTCACTGAAGTTACATAGAGCAGAAACAAGTGATAGGGGGGCAAAGTGGCTGAGCCAGAAGCCCCATTCACACAGCCCTTTCAGTGCGGGAATAATGAAAGGTTAATGCGGAGTCTCTGTGTGAAAAGGGCTAGAGACACCATTCACCCTATTACAAGACACTGTACCATCAAATTGATTTTGAAGCTGTTATGTAAGGTCAAAAGGTTACATAATGTTGCTTTAAGCAACAACCTGCCAATAGATTGTTGATTTGCTGTGGTTTAGTTAGGCCTCTGCTCAACTATAAAAGTACCCCCCCCCCCCACACTTTCCACAGACAGGATGTGGAAACCTCAATGACCAACACATGTTGGGTCCATCATGCAATAGGCTTCACATTCAGAGCAGCGACTGTATTGTGTATCTAGGTCAACTTTTTTTCAAAAACTGTGGGTGGTGGGTCGTGTTGATTGTGATCTATGATATTTCAAGATGTTTCTTCTGTCGTTAAAACTCATTAAAATCTTGTTTTAACTTTGTGCTCTAGAATAAACAACTAGAAATGCATCTCAGTTCATGAGTTGATTCCAGAGACCAATGTCTTGTTTTAGCCTAAAGGCTTTTGCCATTTTGCTCTCAAACTAGTTTACCACGCAATACTGAGTACTCAAAAAGGTGAAAAACAAACTCTCACTCTAGAGTCAGACAAGTAGGGGAACATGGTAATCATACTGTCCTCTGAGTGTTGTTGGCTTGTCTTTAGTTGCAGCTGGGTCATTTGTATGTGATGGCATTGCACAAAAATGAGGATCTGTCCAGAATTCAGTACCTGGTGTGGTTTGTGTCTGCCCTTTGTGTGTTTTTCATGCTGATGTTTGTGTGTGTCTCTCTGTGCCTATATTTGTTCAGCCATCATCTGGAAAATTCCACGATGATCCTTTAAAAAGTCACTAAAAATGGAACTTAAATAGAGGCCTGTCAAATTTCTTATACACTGTGAAATACAGCAAATAGGCCTTTCTTGTGCGATACAGCACTCATGTGAAGTACGAGGGAAATAGCCACCCATGGCATCATGTGATTCGGTGGAGACGGAAACATGGCATGCAGTGTGTAAATGAGGTTGGTCATTCAGTACACCCATATATCTGTATGTGCTCTGTCATATGAATATTGACCTCACACTTCAGACACTGAATTCAAACATCTGACAGTCACATGAAAATAATTTAAATCATAAAATTGTTTAACTTAAAGTCGTTTTTCATTTCCAGCATGGTAAAATTGGCTTGCAGCATGGATAAACTGACGCATCAGCACAGACTGTTCAACAGCAAGCACGTTAAAAGACATCAATTAGAGTGATTAGCACACAGTATCAGTAAAGGATTAAGTCACAGAAATAAGCCGATTAAAACAGATAAAATGAATATAAAAGAATGACATACTAAGAAAATGACAAGCAAAGGACCATATTACAGTGCTCCAGTGTTGTTAACTGCATATCAGCCACACAAACTGAAGTAGTGTAAATTAAGTGATTCTATTACAGTAATATAATAAGAAGGAATCTATCTATTGATCTAAGTGCAAATTAAACATGTCTTTAATGGTATTCATACCACTTTAAAGGTTTGCGGTCATGATGGAAGCAGAGCGTTCATGAATAAGAGGAGGGAGGTGAGGAGAAGAAGTGGGAGTGGCCAGAGATGCAGGGCCTCCTCCATTTTACTGCACAATAGAGGCTGAAGTGGTTTCACCCGGTCCCTCCCCTGTTTTGCCACGTGGTATGTTCCAACCCAGTATTTAAATCCGGGAGCTTGGAGGCTGTGTTGTTCATGTACTGAAAACCGGTGTAATCCAGGAAGCAGCTGAGAGACAGAGGCAGAGAGAGAGAGAGAGAGGGGGAGAGAATCAGAGGAAAGAGGGGAAAAAAAAAACTGCTTTGCCAGCACACTGGAGGTGGCGACAGTTACAAGAGGGGAAAGAAAGGAAAGGGAAAAAGAGGGGGGAACTGTGTGATCCTGGTGTTAGAGCAGCTTGTGTTTAGGAGAGAGGGTATCTTGTGTCCCTCTCCTCTCTCTTTGCTGTCATTCTCTCTCTTCCTCTGTGCTGGCGGGGGAGGGTGCATCGAGCCGTCCCAGGCCTAGTTACATGTCCCAGCATCCCGCAGGAGCTCAGACAAGGCCACTGCGACCGTTACGGAGACTGTGAGAACAGGACAAGGCAGGGAGACAGAGGTACTGTAACCCATGCTGAGTAATGATGAACAACACCATACTATATATACTGTAGAGCCTGTTAATGCGACTACTGTGTTACTAGAAGTTTAAGCCGCAGTTGTGTGTGATGCATGGTGTAGAAATACTGCACAAGCAAGCCTATAGTGACAGATGAGGAGCTAATAAACACAGTTGCTGTTGTGTACTGGAATAAGCTGACAGCATGCAAAAGACAGTGAGAGGAAATCTAAAAATGAGAAGGGGGGGATCTTTTGGGGGAATCATAAGCAGATGGGAGAGAAAAATATGTCATCCATTTGTTCTGTTGCTTCGATGCTGATATTTGGACAGCTTGATATGTTCCATAGTTCGCTGCAGAGTTTGGCTGTTGCAGTGAGTAAACATCTGGGGCATCTATTCCCTGCTGCTGTTTGCCACAGTCCTGTATGATGCAGTGATATTACCCAGTGGATTAATCAGTGCTACGGAAAACAAAACATATACAGTGCATGGCACAAGTTTTGTAAATGAATCAAGAAGGATGTTGCAGCAAAGTTTCAATTGCTGAAACAGTGCCACTGAAAAAAGAAAATGATTATCTTAATCAGTGCTGGGTTGCACCAGCTATGTTTAGGTTCAAATGTATGTCTAGTTTAGCCTGTCAACCTGTATGCACTTTGCGTAGCAGTTACACATTTTGACATAAAAATACGCTGGTACGTTTTGTCTTAAGTGTGCAAAAAGCTGAAAAGCACCTTATGAATTTGACCAACTGTGCAGCAGTATTCATGTCTAAAAGCAAGATGCAGTAGCTATACGCCAATTAGCCTGTAGCCTGCCAAAAACCAAATGAAGAAGAAGAGTTAGACCAATAGCGCTGGATTTGTTCCTTGCCTTCACCCGCCTACGAAACAATTATTTAAGTCGGAATGATTGACAAAATGCGAAATGTCATTTCAAGAGACTAGCTTCGATCCACAGCAACGCTCTTGACCATGATTTATCCTAAATGGAACTTGCCTATCCTCCTCAGCCATTAGTATGATACCTGCAAGCAGTAAATCACGTCAGCAGAGGGAGGAGGACAGAGGACAGGAGGGATGACTAAAGGCTCTGACATTCTTTACTGTACGATACTGTTAATGACTGATGCTGACCCTTTGCATGTCTGATGATGATTGCTACTCTAGACATTATATTTAGTTATATTTAATATATAGATATACTCCAATTATTTATTAATGAAAAAGAACAGATAAGAAATTACACTTTTGGCTGCGCATGCACAGAATTTTTCCTGCAAAGGTTGGCAGTTATGCTAGTTACAATGTTATTTCTAACTTTATAACATGTAACATTATACACTAAAACATTATAAGGGTTGTACCAACTGAAATTACATTCATAGGCACAGGTTAAATGTTCCAACAGCCCGTAGCACATTATCATTTTTTTCCCTTAGTCTACTGTCAGACATGGACAAATCCCTTGAACAGTACACAAACTAACATCACAATAACATTATACATCTAGCAAAGCTGGTAACTTCACCAAATTTGACATCAGACACTAACATTGTGGGGTTGGCAAGCAAATATATAGAGTTAGATAACTTTTTAATTAACAACTGCTAATTAACAGTTTTCCATTGCCATCATGCTTTGTACTAAGTTACATACCTTTTTGTTGTTGTTTGTTGATTAACGTGAGCTACTTTTAGCAGTTAGCCTCCTCGCTATTGCATAGCAAAGTGTTTAAAGACCCTGGGCACAAGAGACAACACAGTAAGAAACACTGGATTAAGAATAGAGCTGTTCACTGATTGGCCACAGGAAGTGAAAAAGTCATTTTGTGCAACGATATTTTGGTGAGTTTTGGCTTTACGCCAGTGTAGTTAAGATGAACACTGTACACCTCAGGCAGAACTGCTGGGGTCTTTTAGAAGCCCACCTGAACATGCTGACCTTCCTGATGTTTATGTGGGCAGTGTTTTGTGAGAACAGCTGACATCTGTTTTGTATGCTGGTGTATGTGATGGCTTATCTGTCTCCTCTTAAAGGCTGTTTATGTTACAGAAAGCTACGGAGTAGGAGTAAAGGTAAATCTCTCTTACCACAGCACTGAGAATGAGCCTGTTGTTTTTTATGCATGCATGGAAATGTGTTTCTGTCTCTCCAGCAGGCCTCAATTAAGTTATTTTTGAAAGAAAATGATGCCCCAGCTGTTTACAAAGTGAATTTGCAGGCGATAGTTTTTTGCTGGCATATTTCATCACCCATGTTTGTTCTGTTGCACTCAGCCCGCTGAGTACTGATAAACATATTTTCGAGACGTAGACCCGAAGTAGAGGTTTATTCTCATCTGTGGTTGCTTAGGAACATCTGAGGCGTGTGTCATCACTCTTCCTCTCAGGGAATAACGTAAAATCCGTGAAGAAAAACAAATGTTTCAAAACACTGGAGCCACAATTGGAGTAGATCAAAACACTTTGGGACACTTTACACAAACACACACACACACACACACACACACTAGCATAGTTTTTATGCCATCAACAGTTTCTCTCATTCTGAGAGGTCATAATGGGCATTGCTGTTGCGTGACATCCCTGGCTAGCCATGACTTCTAGCCGAGTTACAGTCGACAGGCTCCCTTGTCTTTGAATTAGACCAATTTAATATCACTACAAATGTAGGTTGACAGTCTGAATTTAATTGATTATTCTCAATGATTATTCTCGTTGTTTCATCATGGTACACACAAGCTGATTGTGTTGGAGTTTGCATGTCTGAATAATACATGTACAAACATATGGTCATCTGTGCAACAATAAGTAGGGCTGGGCATTACTTCCGTAGAAGTATTATATTGTGAGGACATGATCATTATATTGTTGTTCTACAAATTTCTGTTGGTGAAGAAAATAATCTAGAGAAAACTGTAATTATTATGTGTTCAAATTATTTGCTGAAGATTTACTTTTGACGCATGAAATCTGGTGTAATGTAATGTCTACAAGTGGAACTGAATTTGAACATTACCTGATTATTTTATGTTTATACATTTGTGACACTGAGATATTGATTTCAGAAAGCGTTTTAATCTTGTGATAATAATGCCATACTTTCCACCATGTCCCGTTTTTGTAAATGTGATCAAAGTATTTAAGATGATTATTTATTTTTCCTGAGGATCATGTGGGGGTCACTGGGCTACCTCTCGTGGCAGGGAAAAAGCTATATTTACTTTTAATGACATTATTATTAATGGGTCTGCTACTACTATGGATCCATTCAAATGTCATCATTTGCAGTTCAAAAGAGAGTTTGCTGCAATTGGACGGCTATAGTCACATTTCTGAATTCATGGAGTTAATTCAGAGTGTGCTTTAAAAAATTTAAACAAGAACAGAGAGGAGAAACAAGCACAGTTTGCTTTGCACAGTAGTTAATTTACTGCAGCTGTACTCATTTTTGCATTACCTGATAAACAGGTAATGCAAAAAAAATGACGCCTGTAAGAGTTGGCCCCTTGCCACGGTGGCACTGAGTCAACAAAAATCCAGCCCCCGAGCTGTTACAGTTTTTAGATTAGAACCATCAATTATCTACACTCTTTTTTTTTTAACATGCCAGACCATGATGATAAAGGGAATTGCACATTGTAAGGTTACATGTGAGTACATTTTATGTAAATGTATATTTTTCCCTTTATTTAATTGAGACATGAACTGGTTTAACCATCCATCACATGCTATTGGCTCCACTGTTATGTTAGGGCAAAGAGCACTACAACATGTGACTTTAAGATGCACTGTGCCTGATGATATGAGGCAGGGCAAGCCCAAATGTAGTCCCCGAAATGCCAGTTTCCTTGGGTGTTGTTATTGTGCTGAAAACTGTGTCTTTGACATTTCACTGAGAATAGCTGCCTAACAACATGGTCTGTTTTCAGCACAATGTTGTGCAATAATTTGGAGATTTAATCAGTAGCATACTCAATTTATTTGACAGATGTGCTAATCAGTTACACTGGCATAAACTGACTCTACAAGTAGAGGAAGTGCTGCTACAATGGTAGCTAAATCTAATTAATTCTCTGGATATCTGAATGTTCATCATCACAGTAGATGGCTCAGCCAGTAGGCCTGATGGGCATGTTTTGGTAACAATGTGGGGCTTTTAGGACTTGTTGCATACAAAACGTTTGAAGAAAAAGATTGAAAAGATAATAAAAGTTGGAGTGTTGTGTTTGATCACTTCAGAATATGAACTGGAATGGCCAAAATGAGTCTGCTGCAACTTTTGGCCCATAGGACAGTGAGAATGAGAGAGGCTGGATGGAGCATATTGATCCTCATAGAGCGGAGGCAGCTCCACAGATTCCTGATGACTCTCGGTGGTGGGGTTTAAATGAACAGGTAGGTGGTGTGTGTGGGTGGTGTGCAGACTCGGGTCCCAGGGATGTGAGAGGGAGCTGACATGGAGAGCTTTGTCAATATCATTCTCTGGGCTGACAAATTAACTCACAATGGCAGCATGAATATAGAAGAGCATTTCATTCTGAAATAGATGAGACACACTTGCACAGTAAACAGCGTGTTTGAGGCGAGGCTAGATTTTTTGGCCAGCCTGTGTGCCAAAATGTATTCTCATGTGATCTGCACAGTGGTTTGAAACAAAACAAACAAAAGTTTTTTATGTCAGGCAGTCAGGGATTTACAGAAACACTATTGCAAAAAGGAAATGAAGAAATGTTGATCCACACTCTCTTTCACAATTGAGTCACAAAGAGTAAATTTGTCTCAAGGAAAAAACCTCAAGTGCTTTCTATAGTTGGACGCCATCATGTCTCAGACGTCAAACACATTTGTATTTATTGTTCAAAAAAATTATAGATAACATTGTCAAGACAGATTGACAGTGTTTTCATTTATCAGTCTCGTTGCTTTTTAGAGAGATTTTTTTTTAAATTAACTATGAACTAAATGAATCACTCGGGCCTTTATGACTAATTCAAGTCTTTCATGAAGTTTTCCATCATGAACTTTCCTCTGTTGTAGTTTTAATGGTTGGCTCTTGGCTGTGTTTTTGTTGTCTTTGCACGTCAGTAATTTTTGAAAGTGGTGTCACAGTGCAGAACAGAATATGAGTCAAAACTTTGACTCTTCTGCTTTCCATTACTTTATAACATTTTAGTCTGCAGAGTAGAGCCCGACCAATACATTAGTTGGCCGATATTATCTGCCGATAGTGGCCTCTCACAGATATATCGGTATTGGCGTATATGTCATTTTAGACAATAGAGTTGATTCTTAATCTGTAGAATATCCTGCCTCCATGACATGTCTTTGTCACAAGCTATTTTATCACCATATTTTAGGGATCAGTGTAAATGTGTGTATCAGTCAGTCACTAATATCGGAAACAGCAGTGGCACCAAAAAGCAAGGCATCGGTCGGGCTTTACTGCAGAGTTTCTCCCAGTTTTGTTGTGTTTACTTGTGTAGATTTATGTAAAAGGATTGTCCTCCCTACTACTGTGATGTCACAGAGATAAATAGAGTTTGTGGGTGCCGGATTAAGAGTTATCTGTGGTGGAAAGGCAGGAGGATTACATGGATACTACAATGGGGATGACTCTGTTTGTGTGTGTGTTCGTTTGTGTCTTTATACTTGAAGTCCTCTGATTGTCCATGAGATAATGGACATGTCCTTATAGTCACACACGTGTGCACTCTGCATATGATTTGATAAGCTGTCAGGCAGCTATGACAAAGATATGGCAGGGGGAATTTAGACACATTGTCATTCTGTAGTTTGTCCACAAGAGAAAAAAGTTTTAGGGATGCACCGATTTAAGATGACATGTACTGATAGCTGTCGGCGATGTTTATTTGATGTGCCACATCAAATTTGCACCAGCACATTCATGAGCTTCGGGCTCGTGACATCCCTGCCCTCAATTTGTCCATGTCCATGTAAGTACTGAAAATTCCTGTCATTGGGTATGTAGGTGTGTAGTGGGCTAAAGGGCTTTTGAAGCAGTTGCTGTTGTTAGAAAATGATACTTTTTCATGTGAAAGGTTATATTGAAGTTTTTTTTTTTAATAAATTTGTGAGATCGAATTTGTGCTCTTTAAAAGACAGTGTAATGAAGGGAACAGTTTTTTGTTGTTTCCTTTGTACAGAAGGGGAATAAATAACAACAAACAAAATGAACAACCACAAAATAACATTGGAATCTGCTGTAGGCACACAATCGGTACTTCTCTAATGGGTTTATTTTTCAGTGGTCATATGGTTCACTTAGTACAGTAAATATTGCAATCAGAAATCTTTAAAAATCTCATTTTTGGAACCCTTATGAATTTCTTTTTTTATGTTTAATGTTTTAAAACTCTTATATTGATATCTGCTTCAAAAATCCAGTCTTGGTCAGGCTCTATTAATTACCTCTACGAAGGAGGTTGTGTTTTCACCCGCGTCTGTTTCTTTGTTAGTTTGTCAGCACTATCACACGAAAACGAATGAGCCCAGAATAGACCCCATGGACTTTAAGTGTGGAACCGGATAAAGAGAAGGAGCCAGGATTTTTTCTCTCACTTTGTTTAAAGCGTTATTCAACATTTTTAGTGATTTTAATTACATCAGAGATCTTGATGAAGATCTTGATGAAAAAAATGTTGTGTATTTAGGTGGCTGGTATATATGAGTGAGTACAATTTGACGCAGATCCTAGATGTGGTGATACAGGGCTATTGAGTTTGATATTGGATTAAGCTTGATTGAATTAAAGGCGACTGCTGGGCCTTGGAGTAGGTATACACTCTACTGAGTAGCATTTTGGTATGCATGTATGTTCAGGCATTGTTTTTATGTCCTTGTCACATCCTTTAAAACTTCTGTGCGCTATTGAAATGTTTCCCAGTGTCATGCCAGTGTTCATACCCTGTGGAGAGTTACCCTCTGTTCTTTCCTTACTCTAGAGCATTGGAGGCAGACAGCAGATGGCAGAGACTAATTGTCAAAGACCAGACACAGCACCAATAATGGCAACAATTTTAGAGGCGAGTGAGCACACCACTCCCAAAGCCATAGACTTATTATGAGTGACTGAATTACTGCGTGTGCACAGAGCTCTGTTACTCTTTAAATTACTGGTCTCTTTTGACTTAAACACATGGCTTCTTTAGAAAGTACTCAAGAATCAGTAAAGTGATGCTCCTCAGTGTACCTCACACAAAGACATTTTGTTCCGTTAGTAGTTAAACCTCTTTTGTGTTTGGTTTAGTCTGGAGTGGAGCTGGCGTCATCTGTTTCCAGCAGGTCTGGGGTGGGGAAGGCCCCTCTGTGTCATTCTCAGGTGTGTGTATGCACAACTGAGTGTGTACATGTGAGTTGGGGTAATTCTTTTTCAAGTGTGTGCATGCCCATGTGGGATTGAAGTGACACACTATCTGCTGTTACAGCTGTCTTTGCTTAAGCCAGCTTCTGTTCTTGGACACATTACAAGGGTTTCCATGCTCTGTCCCAGATTGCAGCCACGGCCACTGTCACCAGAGCTTCAGAGGTAATCATGGTCATGTGCATGTGTTTATTTTTTGGCCAACTGTGTAGTATTTGCAACTGATGTCTTGAAATGTTTTTCTGCAGTTGAAGGAAGGAAACAAAGGAAGTTGTCGGCCACAGATTTCTCAATCTTGTCAACACTGTTTTACTCTGAATAGCCTGTCTTTATTTGAGGTTTTTACTTGTTTGATTTTTTAGTTTCTCATAAAATAAAGTGGTAAGAACAGTTGTTCGTATTAGCAGTTTGTCTAAAAACTATAGCTTTAACTAAATAAATGTTGCTCTGATATTAGTTAAAAGGATCGCATGAGTCTAAGCTGTCGTGTCATAGTCTTCCCCACTCAAACCACCACTCGCTGCAATCCTTGGTCAACCAGTTGTAAATTGTTTTCTATTCCTGTCTAGCTCGCTTTGTCTGTTTTTACATATCTGTCTGCCTCTGCTGTCAACAGACTGTGAAATGAAGAATAATTGTAGAGGGATTTAAATCATCACTATTGAATTAGCTGTGTGCTGCAAAGCACCCAGATGGTCCATGTGTATCTGAACCCCGATGAGTTCTGCAACTCACGGCACATGATGTTGTCTGCAGTCAAGAAGCCATGTTGTATGTGTGTTGGTGTGTTTAAAGAGAGAAATCTTATGGATTGTAAATCCTTTGCTGTCATAGCTGTTTTAATAGTAAACATTGACATTGTAAACTACAGGCACACGCATAGTATTTTCTTGTGTTATTGGTAAAATTCATATGGCTCTTTTCCACAGACACTAAGGTTCATACATTAGTGGAATAATTTCTAGAATTCATTGGTCAGCTGAGGGTACTGCCGCTTTCATCTCATTCAACAGCATTTTACTCGAGCATATGTATCTGTGTGACATACCAAGAAAAAAGATAAATATAGTTTTCATGTTGCAAAGTTACTTTGCAGAAAAGAGACTTAATTGTTGAATCTGATCTTCCCTATGCAACACTTAAAGGATGAGTGGCAGACTTAAAGATAGAAGCAGGAAACCATGTAACTATCTCTGACCAAAGGAAACCTACTTAAAATGTATGCTATTCAGTTGACAGTGTAGAACTATATGTTGCTTTCCAGAAAATGTACTCACTGCTCAAGTTTCTTTATAGATCTCAAAGAGTTAAAATTCGTTTTAATGACTATGTGTCTGGTCTTTTCCTTTTATTACGGGCATTTTATATGTTTAACTGCTCTGCTTTCTGGCTTTTCAGCCTGTTGCTGGTTTCTGGCTGTTTTATGTCGGAAAGTTTATTTGTTTGTGTAATCGCACTCAAAGGCTCAGTTTTTACAGTGTGTTAGTTGTTAATTTTAATCTCCTTCTCTGCCCTAATGGGACCAAAAAGAAAACAGTGTAATGAATAATTTTTGATTTTATGGCACCATGTGTTTCTATCACATACTGTAACTCTGTCTGTGTCTACAGACTTGTGTGGTGCATCCGTCCCCAAGCCCCTCAAGCCTCAGAGATCCCTTCCAGGGACGCCGGTTTCTATCACACAATACCCAATCGACCTGCGGACATCAATGGAAGAAAAGTACAAAGAGATTGCTGAGGTAAAAATTCAAAGCCACACAGATAATGTTGCCATACAGTAAACTCACAGAAACTCTATGATTCATGATTACTTTAGATCTGGTGTACTGTTGATTAGCACCCATGCACCACCAGTTTTTTAGTTTTTTTAAATTAGCAGTTTATGGGCAAGTTTGAAAATCTTGATATCTTAAACAGTTAACTAATTAATGACTGTACAGTATATTGTTTTGGTGGCTTTTGCCTGAAGAATAATGTCAGCTTCAAAGTCCCCAAGTAATACTAAACTGCCTGCCCATAAAAATCAAGACTGATACCTTAGATATTAGCTAAAAAGATTTGAAACTATGCCACAAGTTCATCAAAGTTTCATATTTTGAATCAGAACTTGCTCTGGCTTTATTTGAAGGTAAATGTAACAGGTGGTCTAGTGTGAGCCTGCCATAAGTTCATAGTTGCATGGAAATTGACCTGTTTGCCTGTTTTATGACACCATAAATAGACTAACTCATGTTTGCACCAGGAGCTGTTCTCACGCAGCATGGCAGAGAGCGAGATGCGAAGTGCTCCATACGAGTTCCCGGAGGACAGTCCCATCGAACAGCTCGAAGAGCGACGGCACCGCCTAGAGAGGCAGATCAGCCAGGACATTAAGTGAGGAA
The DNA here is from genome assembly GCF_040436345.1 of Pagrus major. NCBI lineage: Eukaryota > Metazoa > Chordata > Actinopteri > Spariformes > Sparidae > Pagrus > Pagrus major. Next base: position 19,681,572 of record NC_133220.1, read on the forward strand.
ATGCAAACGCAGCACGCACACACACAGCCAGTCAAATACACTCTCTACATGGCCTCTGACAGATGTAGCTTCCCCCTGCCCCCGCCTTGTACACACAGTCTTTCTTGCACCCATGCACACACGCTTATCAGCTTCCAACATGCCAGTTTGTGGGCTAACTAACTAGCAATCAGCTATGTGGGCTTGCCAGCAGTTGGCCAGCTATTCCATCTTCTTCTACACACACTTTTATAAGGAGGCGGGCTCTGTCTCGGTTGTTATCTGCACCACTAAGCTGATCGTTTGGGTGGTTATCTCACTCAAACCTGCAATCTGCTGTATACCAATCAGGGTGTACCACTACTAACTGATGATATTTTTCTGTTTGTGTCAATCTCCTTGATCACATACATGCTTTGTGTGTATGTGTATGTGTGTGAGAGAGGGTGCTTGTTTGAGTGTGTGCTTATGTGTGCTCTTGTGCGCATATTTGGTCTCTCTCCTATTCTGTGCTTAATTTCTTCTCACTACCTCTGATGCCCATCTGCCCCCCTTCCCCTGCCTTGCCCACACTTGTCCTGCGTTGCTGCATATCACCCCAAGGCTTGAGCCAGAGATCTTGCTCCGCGCCAAACAGGACTTCATGAAAATCGACAGTGCTCCAGACCTAGAGTGAGTCAGAACTACTCCAGTATGTTTGTTCTATGTGGTGATGTTCTCTTTGGTCGTTTCTTTTCTTTCAATTCATTTCCGTTTTTCTTCCTTTATTTCTTCCATTTAACTGAATATTGTAGCGCGTATTGATACGAGATACTTATCAATGTGTAGTCTGCAGTATTTAGGAACCCAAGAGTTTATTGTAAGTACTTTTCTCCAGAACCACTTTCAGAGATTATCAGCGTATGGAGATTAACCTCATCTTCCCCCTGCTGGCCACTTGGTAGACGTGCAATGTACAAATGGTTACCTTGTTCTTTTGCTAATTCTCTATCTAAAAGCAATAAGTCTCGTTAAGTGTGAATGTCTTAAGTCTGGGACGGCATATTCTATTGATCTTGATTTGAATTAACTGAGATATGAACTCTGGTGTTTTCTTGGTAATGAAACTTATTATATTACGGTTCTGGTCACTGGGCAGCTCTGCAGGTTAAGTATTAAAGTTTCGAATATAGATACATTGACATTAAACATACCATTTAGCTTTTTCCCTATGTGTACAGTGGGTATGAGAAGTATTCATATTTATTCTCTTTTTGTTGACCTTTTTCAAAATGAATTTACTTTGAAAAGTTTTAGAGATGATTGCAAATGTCTTGAATTTAACACAAATACCTTTAGATATGTTGCCAGACCCTTTGCAGAGGCATTTCTAATTGAGTGGGATGCATCTTCTGTAAGTAATTCCTGAGATGTTTCCACAACTTGATTTAAGAGGATCGCATGAGGCAGTTTCAGTCAATAGAGTCAGAGTTTCACTGTGTTTGTCAGGACAAAAAACAAGCTGTGAATTACTTGTAGACTTGTGTTTGAGATATGCACCTTAAAAGGCATGCAAAGTTCACAGGAACACTGCTAGCTTCATTATTGTGATGTTTGGCTCTCAAAGACACCAAGAACTGAACCACAGCAATCCTCTGGAAAGAAGATTGCTGGTCACTTATGTTCCTAAAATTATCTGCAGTACACAAACTGTTAAACATAATATGTGCAAAGCTGTAATATCCAAGAAGACTGAAAGTTCCAATGACAATTGACAATCTTTCTATGAAGTACTAAATAAGGGTCTAAACGTGACTGTAAATAAATAAAAGATAATTGTGTGTGTGTAAAACAAAATCTCCTTGTTTATGGAGTTTTGTGTGTTGGAGTCCGAATACTTTCCAAACCCATTTGTAACTTCACTAACCTTTGATGCTACCATTAAAACTTTATAAAATCAACAATAACATCTGGATTCTCCTTCATCTGCATTCCTGCTTCTCTTCACATGTTTGTCTGTCCTCACCTGTCCTGTTTCTGCCTTTTTTTCTCGTTTTAACTTTCCTTTTCTCTGTCTGTATCCTGTAAGGTTGATGAAAGAGAAGAGTGTGGACACTGTTGACGACGGCTTTATGGAGAGAGCGATGCCATTGGAGAAAGAGTACCAGCGGGTCTCAATATCTGGAGAGGAAAAGTGTGGGGTGAGGAACTTTTTTCAAATGAGTTTTAATGTTTTCAAACTTAAACTCCAGTAAGTTAAATTCCATTCACACCCATTTTCAATGTAATTCCATTTTCTGTTGATGTCTTCCCAGGTGCCCTTCACTGACCTGGTTGATGCTGCTAAGTGTGTTGTGAAGGCATTGTTCATCCGGGAGAAGTACATAAATCGATCTATGCAGAACTTTTGTAAGACCACCACTCACGCCCTGCAGGAGCTCGGGATGAAACCTCTGGATCTGAGAGTCTATGAGGATATACCAGAGACCCCTGTAGATGCTGGTATGACACGCAAGCACTGACACATATTCTATTACATTTGGGAAGAAAAAGCAACATCAGAAAGGACAGAACTGCTTGATAGAGGCAGTACATTCTTTAGTTTTGTACTGAGTCAAAGGGTTTTGTTGAATTCCACAGAGATGGTTGATGTATCCCACAAGGAGGCAGTAATGGCTGATATATATATATATATATATATATATATATATATATATATATATATATATATATATATATATATATATATATATATATATATATATATATATATACTTTGAAACTAAACCGTAGCACCGAAAACACCTTTTAGTTAGGGTTACCATTTCATTCAGGGATTACCTGTCAAAAGAGAGGCTGCAAGTGTTTCAAGCGTACCTGGGCGTGTTGTGAAGAGGAAGCTTGAATATTTTCTTATGAAACCTCAAAATACCAGGAATGATTGCATCATCCCTACAGGAAGAGGCCTGTTTAGATACAAGAAGTGTTAGGAGCAAAAGGAAGAAAAAAAAATTTTGATTGTTTGAGTCATTTTCAACAAAAATGTTTCTGCCTGGGCAGAATTGGGCAGATTTTATTTGTTTCTTCAGCAAATCTGTGGTCAGCACTGTTTCCCATTTTACAATAAAAACCATTAGTTATTACATTAGCAATGTGTTTCAGCTTTCTGCAAGCTTGTCTCATGTTGTATTGACGGGCAATCACAATTTGTTTTCCAAATGGGTTTCCAAGGACCAAAACTAATGGGCATGAAGAAGCTTGAAAAATGCTTGATAGTCTTTACGATGAGCCTTTCAGGCAGCACATAAATAGCCATGTATATTTATACTGAGACAGCAAGGAAATGCCAACTAGTGAGCAAAACCACTAAACAATAAACAGTAAGAGAAATACTCCCTAAGCAACTATTATTTATTTATTGGTATTAAGCTGCAAAACTCAAATCTAGATCAAATAAAAACACAGTAGCCACCCAGGACCACTGTGTAATAAACAGGCCTACATGTTGTCTCTTTTATATGAGCAGTTGTTCATCATTTTGAGATATTTTCTGCAGCATAGATGATGTAACCTGATAAATATCAATTTCATGTTTTCCAGATGCTCCCGTCCACCCGCCTGTTTCAGAGACACACCCCTATGACAATCAAGACCCTAAGAATATGCCAGCAGACACCGGATATGGTTGCAAGATGGTGGATGGAGTGGTCCATGTCTACACTAAGAAAACGAACATGGATAAGTATGTGTTTGTGCCTTTAAGGTGACATGTTAATTTAAACAAAAGGGGTTAGTCTCTTAGTATAACTTTCATACTGATCTCCTTTTCAGAAGTGCAGAACTGGACCTGCCCTATCCTGACCTGAAGGAGTATATTGCAGACATGAATGTGATGATGGCCCTTATTATCAACGGACCAGTGTGAGTGTTTTGTTGATATCTTTATTCTGCAAATTTATCATTCTGCAGCTCACTGTAAATTAAATATGTCTGTGTTTCCTCTGGATGATGTTTACAGGAAATCCTTCTGCTACCGCCGCCTACAGTACCTAAGCTCTAAATTCCAGATGCACATCCTCCTGAATGAGATGAAGGAGTTGGCAGCTCAGAAGAAAGTCCCACACAGAGACTTCTACAACATACGAAAGGCAAGAGCCGACATGTGATGTAAATATTTAAACAAGACATTCTGAAATGATGACAAGCGTTACTAAACTATTCCACTCCATGCTTACTCCAGGTGGACACACACATACATGCATCATCCTGCATGAATCAGAAGCACCTGCTGCGATTCATCAAGAGAGCCATGAAGAAATACCCGGAGGAGATCGTCCACATTGAGCGCGGCCGCGGTCAGACCCTCAAGGAGGTGTTTGAGACCATGAACCTGACGGCCTTCGACCTGAGCGTAGACACTCTCGACATGCATGCGGTGAGAAATTGGAGCGGCAGTAAACAGTATCTAACTAAAAGTGTTTTAAAAGATTATGTGAACATGAGTACATGTGGTTTAGATATAACTGAGGTTTGACTGGTTTCATTTACTCATCAGGACCGTAACACGTTCCATCGGTTTGACAAGTTCAACGCCAAATACAACCCCATCGGAGAATCCATCCTCAGAGAGATCTTCATCAAGACTGACAACCACATTGAAGGAAAATACTTTGCACACATAATCAAGGTGTGAAATCATTCATATATTACATCTGAAGTGTCTCATTTAAACAATTTATCAACACAAACTGATACATTGATGTCTACTGCTGTCCAGGAGGTGATGTATGACCTGGAGGAGAGTAAGTACCAGAACTCAGAGCTACGTCTGTCCATCTACGGTCGCTCCCGAGACGAGTGGGATAAGCTGGCTCAGTGGGCCGTTAAACATCGAGTGTACTCTGATAATGTGCGCTGGCTTATCCAGGTGCCCCGTCTGTTGTGAGTACTCCCCCAAATTGCTTTGCCTTTGCGGTAATAGGTGCATTTTATAAGACAAGCTATCTTAGCTTCCTTCTTGCTTAAGGTCAGACACCACAGGCAAAGTCATTGTATTTTAATGCACTGTTCATTTTGTGATTTGGGCTGTTTTGCTTCCATATAATGTCTTCTTTCAGACTAGGGGAAAGAAAACATCTCGAATAAGCAGTTGAATTTCTGTAGTGTTTTGCTCAAGAAAGAAAGAAAGCAAAGAACAAGCAGCTATAACTTACTCTTTGACTAGCAAATACATTGATTCTAGGCTTCACAATGAAACCTACATTTAAAATAAATTATTTTTTTAAAAAATAATAAAATCTCTATGTTAACAAATGTTGCTGTCCGTTCATCACCTCCCCAGTGATGTGTACCACACAAAAAAGCAGCTGGCTAATTTCCAGGAGATGTTGGAGAACATCTTCATGCCTCTGTTTGAAGTCACGATCAACCCCCGCAGTCATCCCGAGCTGCACCTCTTCCTGGAGCATGTGAGTTTCCCTTCACAGGAAATCAAAGCTTTCCTAATCGTTCACACCGAGAGACACTAAGCAGTTGTTGCTTTGTCGTTTTTTCTTGTTAGGTGGTGGGCTTCGACAGCGTGGACGATGAGTCTAAACCAGAGCACCACATTTTCAATCTGGACAGTCCGCTGCCAGTCGACTGGACAGAAGAAGACAACCCTCCCTACTCCTACTACCTCTACTACACCTATGCCAACATGACTGTGCTCAACCACCTGCGAAGGTACGAGCCAGCTTTGATCCTTCATTAAGCCCCCCATCGATTCAATTAAACACATTAATCAGTCACAAAATACTTGAGGTTTTAATGTTGTTTTGATTGTCTGACTCAGGCGACGAGGCTTCCACATGTTTGTGCTCCGACCTCACTGTGGGGAAGCCGGACCTATCCACCACCTGGTGTCAGGTTTCATGTTATCAGAGAACATTTCCCACGGACTGCTGCTCAGAAAGGTAAGAGCAGAGCATACTTTGTTTCCAAAAGACTCCAACATTGTTATACTGTGTGACATTCAAAAAGAGACCCTGTAGTGTATTGACGGGGGAATGTGTTGTATGAATACTACTTTTTGACATGTATCATTTTCAAATTTAGTTGAGACTCTATCAGGGAGCAGTTTATTGTACTCCACGGGACGGCATTAAATTTGGGAAGCATAAAGAGAAATAAATACTGTACTAATGGGTCCCTGTTGGCCGTCACTGCTGGAATTGCAAACAAGTTCAACATTCAATTTGTTCATCCATGAAAACATAGCGTCACCGTCCTAATTAACTAGTGTTGCTGAAACAAATACCAAGACAATGAAACAAAAGATAAAAACAACATAAATAAAACTAAAGTACATAAAAAAACTAACTATATAAAAACAGGAAAAAAATTTAATTAGGTCCCAAATTAGATCATCCTTACAAAGTTCTAGTTATATTGCTGTTTGCTTTTTGGGAGCAGAAGGGGTGAAAATCTGCTGGTGCTTCTGAAATGTGTAACTCAAAGATGTACTTCCAGCTATGTTTACTTGTTTGTCCCTTTCGCTCTGTTTGATATCCATCAGGCCCCAGTGTTGCAGTATCTCTACTACCTGGCTCAAGTTGGGATTGCCATGTCACCACTGAGTAACAACAGCCTCTTCCTCAGCTACCATCGTAACCCGCTGCCAGAGTACCTGTCCAGAGGCCTCATGGTGTCTCTGTCCACTGACGATCCTCTTCAGTTCCACTTCACCAAGGTCAGTGTGAAGGAAGTTTGTCTGAATCCCCATGTGATCTACATTTAAGGTAAAAACTGCAAAAACAAGATGAGAAGTGATGAGGCTGAAATGATATTTTTGTGTGTGTGTATGTGTGTGTGTGTGTGTGTGTGTGCGTGTCTGTGTGTGTGCATGTGTGTCTTGGTCCAGGAGCCTCTGATGGAGGAGTACAGCATTGCTACTCAGGTGTGGAAGCTAAGTTCCTGTGACATGTGTGAGCTGGCTAGAAACAGTGTCCTCATGAGCGGGTTTTCACACAAGGTAAACAAGCGCTTCTCGTTGACACTATTTATAAAATATATAAATATCGTGTTTCCATCAGTGTTTTACTGTCTCTGAGCTTCCCACTCATGTATCTTCTCCTACTTCCAGGCCAAAAGCTACTGGCTGGGCCCCAGTTATTCTAGGGAGGGCCCCGAGAGCAACGACATCCGCCGTACCAACGTCCCCGATATCCGCGTGGCATACCGAAGCGAGACACTCTCAGAGGAGCTTCAACTCATCACTCACGCCGTGCGCACTGAAGAGCTGGACACTATCGATGAGGAGGACTCTCTGTCCATGGGCCCTCTGCCGGCGGGAGGACGCTAGATTCACAATCGCCTGAACCTGCCCTGTAAATGTCCAACCCCGCAGTCCACCTAGCATGACACCAGAAAGATGCGCGTGATAGTAATTCTGTCATTCATCCTGTATACAGTGTAAACACCACAAAACATCACTATAGAAGTATGTCGCACACTGAAGCCAAGGATACAGTTCTGCCAGAGCACATCAGCTTCAATGTTCCTCTTTTGTCCGTGCCATTTTTAAGGTTAATTCCATTTTATGGTTAAATTTTCAGATTTATAATGAAGGTTTCCCCAGCTCTTCTGTTGTTCTGTCTGACGTGTTCAGCGTCAGAGAGACCACCAGCAGGGCTTTTTGTGAATGAAAAGCAGGGAAACGCTGACCAGAGACACTTTCTTCATTTTTTATTCAAAGAGTTTGACTCCATCCTGTCCAGCCGAAGCCATCAGATGATCCCTGCTGTAGTTTATTGTTATTCAGCGATAAGTTTTACTTCATCAGAGACATTAAACAGCATGCAGTATCTCTGTAGCATCTGTATACTACAGAAAACAACCAGCACATTGAAACGTTCTCCACAGCTGCTCTGAACGTAGCTTCCACTGTTCAGTCATGCTGCTTAACTTAACTTAATGCATCTATCATCTTCATTATACGCACATATAATGAAGGGTCACAGATGCATTTTTGTTGAAATAATCCAGTCTAGTGATTGCTGAAGGTTTTAAGCTACTTCAGGACAACTTAAAGCTTGGAGATGATAGCTTCTCTCTGAATGCTGCAGCACTGAATATCGGCCTTGCATGGTGCTTGGCGTGGTTTCAGATCATTTATTTGCCAAATTGCACACAGAATGGTTCTTCCATGACTTTAATCAGCTCAGAGTCAAGTCAGGAGAGAAGCACACTTCCTGTGGCTGACTGCAAACATTCCATGACCCAAACTGTCCTCCCCAGCTGCGAATGAGCTCCAGTAAATGTTCAAAATCATCTTGATTTGATGGGATGTTTCTGAAGGATATAAAGGGAGGAATGTACATTGTAAAGTTGAATCACAGCACAAATGAATGTGGATGAATTCAGCATCGTCCGAGGAGAACGCCCTCACTGTTACCTCGCTGTAGCCATGAAGATATGGGCCCTGATTTCACTCATTCCTTCCCCTGAGGACAAATTAGAAAGTTTTTCCCCTTTGCATGCAGTGCACTGTACATATGCACCAAGCAAAGACTTCACAGTGCCTTTTCATTTTCAGCTTTGGGCGCTGCATGCCCAGTTTTTGTCTTGCAACAAGCATTACACCTCTTCTCCTCAGTCACATACAGTAGATATGCTGTTTTAATATCCACACCAACGGAACTGAAAGCACCTCGCTGCATGCTTGGTGTAAAATACTTTTACCTTGGCCTTTGTTTGAGGAGGAAAGCTGATTTGTTTCTAGTTCTCTACTTATAAGCGTTTTTCTTTGCATGCCTGCATGAATAATGATCAGCAGGAGAGAATGAGTGAAGCTGTGATGTAAAGCATCTTACCTAATTCAGGGCTGCCGACCAGCTTTTGAGTCCGAAATCTGTTGCTGTGAACAAACAGATTTAAACTCATTGTTCACCATGTAGAAATGAGCAAACCATGCTGGGACATGGTTAAGACTGTTGCATGGTTCTTGTAGCATTTTTTTTTTCTGATCAAAGCTGGGATCACATTTTGTATCGTACGGTCATCATGTTATCACATCCTGCCAATGGATACAGTCCAACTTCCCATCAAACTGTGAGCCTTCTTCTTCAACAGAGACGCTAACGTTCAGTAATATTTGATGCCAAGATTAGCAGAGTGAATCAGAAAAAGTCCGCCTTTATTTGAATAACCAAGTATAATGTATTAGTATATATACTGTACATGTTTGCTTTATAGATGAGTAGGATAAATGATGGAACTCGTCTTTGTTCAGCAAGAATACAGTAGCTTCTAAGTGTTCAGGGGATGCACTGGAGATGTGCGCTGAACACACAAAATTTGTGTTGGATTTCATGTATAAAGTGTATTTTTTTAAAGGCGATATAGAGATAAGAGATTTTATATTCACAATATATTGATGTCAAGGTTTAACACTTAGTTTTGTTGCTGTTGATCATCGTGAACTGGCATTATGTCATGAAAATAGAGTTCTTCAATACAGTTTTGTTGCTGTTTGCCTTTTTAATTTGTTAATTGGACATTTACGTGTCTGTTCCGCCTATTTTTTTTTTTCACACTTTATTTTTTATTCCTGATCATTCTCCGTTCATTATTATAGTGCACCTATTGCACCAATGATAGATACCTCTTACTATACAGTTAAAAGCTGTCTCTACTGTCAGAAACCATCCGCACGCACAAAGAAAAAAAACTAACCCTAATTTATAAGTCACATCTATAGACTTGGCTTTTTCTGTTTTTGTCCTAATCCGTCTGATATAATCAGACTGAAGCACAAATTTTAATTATGTCTAATGTTTTTTATGTCTAATTTTATTATTGGCTTTTCCTTGTTTTAATGTTTTAAAAACCATCTGTTGATTACTTTAGAACATTTTTAAGATAATTATGGAAATAAGAAATGTTTGACAACAGACCCTGCAATGTTATAATATCATGTTATAATCAGTTTCACACTTTGTGTCCACTTCATGTGATCTTATACAGTTACCACAGAGCCACTTCACTGTGCACTCACCTCATAGTGCACCCTACCTCACAAATACTAATCTCTGTCATGTTGACGCTGTGTTCAACAACAGCAAGGACACAGCTGATGATTATTTTCAGTATTGATTCGTCTACTGACCGTTTTCTGGATTAATCAATGAATTGTTTGGTCTGTAAAATATTTTAAAAAAAGTTAAAAGGCCCATTTTAATTCTCTTTTATGCATGAATTATTGTGTATTCAGATTTTTTGTTTTTTCCAACTGAAAGTCCAACAATATTTGCTTTAGCATCGAAAGAAAAAGCAACAAATCCTAACATTTGAGAAGCTTGAACGACTAACTTTTGGTCACTTTTACTTTGATTACGTCTTTGTCAAACAAATAATTGTTTAATCCCAGTAAGTAACTGCACATGAGAAGAGATTCACAAGAGATATAACATCCAAGACCATCTACGATACCGTGCTTATTTGAATGTCAACACAAAATCATACCAGTCATTCACGTATGTAACTACTCTATATATTTACAGATTTATACTTCACAGTTTCTGTTGTTCAGACGTTCATTATAAGTGTCCTGATGCTCACACTCAAGATATTTCTGTGTTCAGCTGATGTTTCTCTCATGAACTATCTTTGTTTTTACATCGTCTGTCATTTTTTGATTTACAATTTGAATTCTGCCTACTTTTCTGTCCATTGATCTGTAGCCATATTATTGCCTGAAACTGATTGCCAGTGTTAAACAGACGCTTCTGATAAGGTTCATGTGTAATGTCTGAACAATGAAATAAAGCATGTTAATTCACGAAGCCTCTGTATGTGTGTCAGATAGATCTTTTATTTACAGGTCACATAATGAGCACATTGATTAGGGTTTGAGCTCGTTACATATTTCAGACCGTGACAGTTTGTGAACCACAGTGCTGCTGGAGAAACTGTCTACATGCACTTTAATTTACATTTGATCAGATAACTTTCCCACCGATTTACAACTCTATGAATATATATATTTTGATACAATATGTGGAAGATAATATGTAATGCCAAAGAAGCTGTAAACCTAAACTCACTTCTTGCTGAATATTATAGACAGTTTACAATATTTGACAACTGCTGACTTGTTTTCGTCCGTGATGATTTCTCCCTCTTTGGCGTTCTCCTCCTGCTTCCTTAACTGGCAGCCTGCAGTGTTGAAACAAAACACTCATCAGTGAGATAATAATGAACCTGGAATCAAATGAAGCTGCCCTGCAGTCCGTTACTTACAGTCATAGAAGATTTGACTGCCTGTAACTGGAAGAAGACTCGCCCCCCTTCCTCTGGACACACTGTCTTCAGTTCTTCTCTCGACATCCCCAGGAGCATGGAGCCGCTCAGCACGCCCAGACAGCGTATAGTGCTGCAAGTAATACAGTAATATTGATCTGTCCTTAATCAATGATGGGGTTCATTCGAGAAGAATAAGTGTCACTTCAACAAACAGGTTTCCGGTCACTCTGAACAATAGCTTAATTATTAAAGGGGTATTCCAGCAATTTTGTATTGCAGAAAAAAATGAAACAAATAGTAAAAATCAAAGCAGCAGATGACAATATATCCTGGCTTTTAACAAGAGGTAAGGTCCAAAACACTGGATCCTGCATTTCCCATAAAGCAACTCAACAGTGTCTTTCATTAGACCCTCTCCCGCATCCTAAATGCCCAATGCTCTCTTTAACCCACACCACCAGTTTCTAATACAGGCTTTCCGTTCAAAGTTCAAGTGTCAAGTCTGTACCAAGATGACAAAATAATCCTGATGACATAACATTAACTGTAGCAGCATTAGGGGACACGTGATGTATAAAATAGGAGGGCTGCCCCTTTAAAGTGCAAAAACAATAGAAACAAATCCACCACAACACTTAGACTTTATGGCTGTGTAACGCAGATTTATACACTTCAGTAACAAATAATAAGGCAGTGAGGAGAAAAGGAAGACATTGTAAGTGGGAACTTGCATCATCACATATATATTAAATGTAATAACTGTAAGTACTTACATTTTGCTAAAACCCTTGTCTTCGAGCCAGGCTTTCACTTCTGGAGGCTTGGACTTCTTTGTTAGCACAGGAGGTCCTTCAGTTTGCTGACAAAACAGAACAATAATTCACTGTGATTTGACTTGAATGTATGGATGGAAACTACGTCCTGATTACACCAATGACACAATCAGCATTAATATACAATGTTTCAGAGCTGCAGGTTAAACAAAGCTCTGAAAAACACTAAGTGAGTCACATTTCATTTTGTAGATGTTCTAATCATATTTGCATGTTTGCACTGTAGTGGTGATTTTTCCTCTCCAGTAAATGTCAGCCAAAAGGTCAAAATCACTGAGAAGTTAATGAAATATAGTTTGAAATAGTATCTCAATTCCTCCAGTGGTTGAGAAAAAGTGTAATCTGAGGCTGATGTCCTGTTTTCTGACAGTGAAGTTCCTGCTTTCCTTCACCATCATCACCAGGATCATCTACAGGTGTTAAGTCTTCCTGTAATATTGAGTTGAAGTTGACCTTCGTGTTAGTGTCACCCACCTGGATAGGCTGCTCATCTGGAGGCCCCAGGGCATTATTGGGAACAAAGCCTTCTTCCCCTCTGTTGTTCCTCACTTTCCACCACTGCTTTGATTTGTCCAGCAGCTGTGGGTCGACAAAACAAAGAAATCATGCTGTTGGTTGAAACAGCGGAGAAGAGAACAGAAAAAGCTGTTGGTTCATCTTAATACTCACCATAACAAGTTCTCCTTTTCTGACGGTGAGCTCTCTGTCATTTCTTGAAATGAAATCGGCAATAACACGCATGGGCTTCGGTTGTGACTCAACAAAGCTGAAAAACACATCACAGGGCATCAAAAACCTTTGAGGTTTAAAATCTTCACAGTTCATTGAATTATACTTTATGTGCTTGTGCATACCGTGATTTTCTGGGGGTCTGTGGTGGTCTCGACTGGGCTGAAGTCTACAAAGAAAAAATACAAGGTTTTGTTATGTTTTTTCTTCTTTCTGGTCTCCACACTACCTGTCCATCTGCACTGGTGAATGTTTGATGTGGAGGTTTACCTGGTTGGGTGCACGTGGTGGACTCTGCCGTCTGCTCACAGCTTCTCGTGGTGCAGGTGGTGGACTCTGCCGTCTGCTCACAGCTTCTCGTGGTGCAGGTGGTGGACTTTGCCGTCTGCTCACAGCTTCTCTGGGTGCAGGTGGTTCAGGTGTTGCAGACACCTCAGGGGGCTGCCAGCCATCAGAGAACTCCAGAGTGTACGTCGGGATGTCCTCATCGTCTTCGGGCCACTGGGTGCTGGTAATGTTGTCAAAATCATAAGGGATTATTATTCACAGATACGCAGCAGCTTAAAAGTACCAATGCAACAGTGGAATGTAATGTAAAAATACTTAATTACAGTAATCTGGCATAAACTCATGTTATCAAAAGTGACATTAGCAGCATTTTACTGGTGCAGCTGGGTTAGCTGAAGATAGGCTACTTTATATTCAGTTGGTAGATTTGTCCAGTGGTTCACAATATAAATCTTGGGGGTTGTGAGATGATTAAGAACAAAAGACAAAGTTATGCTCCACAACTGTATATTCATTTTATTGGATCGGTTTCTGGGATCTTTTTTATTGTGAAAAACTTTATAGTTTTAACTCTTTGGGGCTGGGACAGCTATTTAATGCAACTCGGAGAAGTTTGAACAGAGACTTAATCTAAACACTGACTTTTTCTTAGGGGTTTGCAAGCCCAAAGGGTTGGGAGCCACTTGTTTAGTCTTTAATGATATATAGTATTTCATTAGCATACTGTATGTTTTTTTTTGCCACTCGCATTAATGTCCCAGCTGAAAGAAATGAGGTTCGAAGTGGTATCACAAGACTGGATGCAACACAATACATAGACGTCTTTAACATGACATTAACACTGTTATTTCTTCACATTCTGTGAAGGTTTTGAATGTTTTAGAATTCTGGAAATATCTTACAAATAGCCTCTTTAAGTACATTACTTTAGGTTTAGTGAGCATCGTTCTCTTGTACAGATAATAAAACAGTGTCCTTTGTCCCACCTGGGGATGTTCCAGGCATCGCCCAGAGTCTGCCACAGCTGGTCCTCCTCTGTGGACGCCTCCTCACTCATCAGACGGATACACAGAGGAATCAGCAGCGGCGCCACAATGGTGGGTGGCAGATCATCAGGGCAGTGAGATACCACCTGGTGAGGAGAAGATAACTCTCTCTGTTAACAAAAAACCTCCTGGAATTATTAAACACAGATATCATAGAAAATTCGTGAACAACACTTCAAAAATATAAAGATTAAGTGACACTAATAGAACATTTTAACAGTGAATCAAAGTTAAAGTTACTCAAAATTACCAAAATCAATTAAAATTGAAAACATTTAGTCACTTACGAATGCTAATGTGGAAAATAAGGAGTGAACTAATTCAGGAGCGCTGGGATTATTAATCTTTCCATTGAGCTCTCCCTGTAAACATGAAAACATAACAATGAATAATATATAACACACATACTGTACATGACAGATTGAACAGAAATAACAGACCACGATGATAGGATGTGATTGTGACTAAAGACACTCACCAGGAGGTTGAAACCAGATTTGATCTTATGGAGACACGCTGCGAAGTCTTCTGCAGGTGGCATGCCGTCCATCACTAAAAAAATCAAATAAAAACATGATGAACCCGTCACAACTGGTACAATTTCTGTCCTTCGTTTGCTAGATTACCTTTTCCTTTTTTCTTTTTCTTCTTCTTCTTCTTTGCATTTTTAGCTTCTACTGCAGCGATTTGTCCCATAAAGATTTCTATGTCATTTAAAATATGGTTCAAGATATCCTGTAAAGAAAGGAGGACAGGAAAATCATTTCCACGTTCTTCTCTTAAATGTTAGGAAAAAAACTGTCACAACATTTCAGTGTATTAACTATAGCTTTGACATTCCCTGTGTCTGAATGAGGACACTTACTACATCCCTGTCCAGCTCTGTGTACCGGCTTGGAGGAGACAGAGGTTCTTCTTCAGTGATGAAAGGCTGCAGTGGTTCCTCCTCCTCTTCCTCAGGTACAAGCAGATCACAGATGGCATCCTCCTCTTAATAGTATGTACAAAGGAGACTGAGGGTTTGTATTGATTCTGACTCCATCATTGTTAATCAATGCAGCAGTAATCTCCTGTCACACACTCACCATAGTCAGGAGGCCCCCACTGAGGCACTGGGTCAACTGCAGGCTTCTGTCCAGCTTTAAGTTCTGCATTGCTGCTTCAAAAAGTGTCAGAGGCATTTTTACAAAAAAAGTAAACAATAATAAAGTTTCAGATATTTGCTCTTATTTTGTTTAGGGTCTTACCTGTTGCTTGGATTTTCTTTCCTGCGTCCAAGTGTTTGTGACAGATTTTTTTGAACATAGTCAGCCTGTAAATAACAACAAAAACATATTGACTCACTCATTACTTTCACTTAACAGTCATGATAAAGGCCATGTCCACGGGTTTGTTCTCACCCTGACATCATCACACTGAAACAAGAAGACAGTGGTGGTGTTTCTTCTCCCGGCCTGGACCAACACTGTGAGCAGGGAGTTATACACTCCAGAGTCCAACACAGCCTTTAGATCCAAGACGTCACTGAGAGCCATGGACTCCAGCTCCTCCTGAGAAAACACAGCGGGTCTTTAGACATACAACTGTTTTATGATATGGCAATCCTACCGCTGAGTTTTGGTTGGGTTTTGGCACAAAACATCTTTGTTAGGTTTAGGGAAAGATCACAATTTTGGCTGAAATATGTACTTAGTAAAGGTTCAGGAAACATAATGGTTTGGGTTTAAATTACTACTCTAAGGTCTGAAGACCTTTGGGTTGACACAACCTGGGAATGGGACTCAACAAGGAACTGTCTTTCTTCATAACTGCACCAAGGCAACACTTTTCATTCCATGTTTGGATACGAACGTTGACTTGTGTCAGGAAACAAGAGACACATGGTGGACTCCAGTTTTTAAGTCTGACATTTTGATCATAACGTCAATTGACATCCTCCTTTTGCTCCTC
The DNA here is from genome assembly GCF_040436345.1 of Pagrus major. NCBI lineage: Eukaryota > Metazoa > Chordata > Actinopteri > Spariformes > Sparidae > Pagrus > Pagrus major. Next base: position 19,697,659 of record NC_133220.1, read on the forward strand.
CTACAGCAGCTAGAGGGCTTTGTCACTTGAACGTTAACATATTCCGCTTGGAGGGATTTGCTGAAACAACACATTTTGTTATTTTTCTTGGGGGTCAGTCTTGGAAATAAAGTGGGGTGTCATCTGCGTACAGGTGAAAGCAGCTGCCATGTTGAAAGGCACAGACCCTAATGGCAGAGATTACAGACAGAAGAATCAGGCCTCGGACTAAACCTTGGGGAACACAACAAGACAAAATGTACTCTTTCTGAGCAGGGTTAGGGTAAGGGTTGTGCCAGAGAGCCAAGCCACATCTCCAACTGTATAAAACATTGTCTTTGAAGAGCGTGGGCTAACATATCGCTCCAAAATCTGATGACTCTGAAGATTATAAAGCATAATTAATTTTATCGTAATTGATCTTTAATGCTCTGGGTGTGGTCACTGTCATCCTGGATCTGTCACCGTCATGTCTGTCTCTGGAACTCACCTTGGTTTCAATGTCTGTGAGCAGCAGTGAGGGACCGCGCACCTCCATCATCATTCTCTGACCCCACACTCGTCCCATCTCTTCCAGCAGGTTCAGCCGCTCCACACAGTCAGCTACGTTTTTCAACTCCTTCCCATCCAGATCACAAGTGAATAAGTGCTGCAGCAGAGACGCATTGAAACATCAAACATGGCATGACTCAGAAAGGGTCATACTTGTTTGGGTAATGTGACATATGATACCTCCACTCTGTACTGAAATTTGTCCATCATGTTGTTCATTGATACTGCATACGCCTGCCTTTGCACTGTTAAAGAACAAACCAGAGCTCTGTATTATTCATCAAACATGCGTAACAGTTGATTATGCCAAGTACAGCAGTGTTAACTTACAGTAAATTGACTTTGCGCTGGGTTTCGACAGATTCGATGCCTGTGATGACACATCATCCATAGTGGAGTAACCACTATCACAACAAATGCAAAACCTTAACAACATTGATCATCTTCAAAGGAATAAAGTAATTAATGAAGCAATCAACCAATTAATCAATCAACCACATAAAACTTTGAGATACATACTTAGAGCCGATCGAATCTGCAAAGCTGTTGGTGTCAATACCAAAGGGACTGTTATTCCTGAACATTGCGATCTACCACACCTGTAATATCAGGTATGATATGAATAAAACACATCATAAATGTGTCATGTCAGTGGTATGAGCTGACACAGCAACTTGCAATCATTTGTTTTGGGAGGTTTGTTATACAATCAGCCGAGAAATCCAAAGTTTTGTGAAGTTGTGATTGACGAACACAACTTTCACACATTATGTCAGACACAAAATGAGTCATAGCGAAAACATCACCTTTGTTAAAGCAATAAATGGCTCTTTAATCATTAGCTAGTTATAGTCACCTAGCAACACAGCACTGTGATAAACCTGACAAAGACATCTTAATGGCGCTGTTAAAATATTTCAAGAGTTTACACAATAAATAGTGACATAAAACATAAAGGAGGTCATCATAATAATAGAGAAGTCTACTATCTGTTCTAATCCGATCTGTTCCTAAAGTTGTGTCACTGTGAGGATTATAAGGAAGACTGTGGTGACGTGGATTTTGTGTGATTTGTCCTAAATTAAATGCAAACAAACAGGAACCTTCCCCACAGATCATTTACACAAATGACAAAGATACATCCAGTGTAGTGGAGATTCATTATCAAAAGCTCTTACCTTTGGTGTCTGACAGGTGATTGTTCTTGGTACTTCCTTCTGTATTTTTTACCGTTTAGTTCGAATACGCATTTTTTAATCCTGTTCCTCAGTCAACGATACCACACACTCAAGACCTTCTGCCAGGTAGTAAAAGGGAAGGACAAAGTCCAGCGTCGGTAGCTGCTGAGCTGACTCCGTTGAGGGTGTGAGATCTCTGTGTGGCATCCAGTCCGAGCAAAGGTAACTGATATGGAGGAAATCACCTCCTCACCCTGGAAAAATGTAAAGGTTTCCAGGTCTATAAATGAGAGCTTGTATGCCCTATCAGCGTTTCGTCATTTTTTCCATCCTACAATTCGACCTCCAACTCTCCTATTTTTTTTCATCCTCACAGAAAATAACAATTACGTTGAAAGAAGGTATAAAGGGGCACTCATTGAATTGCACTATTGACATTGATTGTGAACAATTATATTCAAGGAGGGTCTTATCTTTGTAAAAAAAAAAAAAAAATCAATGTCAATCAAATTAATCTCTATTAAACATCGACCTCTAAATGCTTCCTGGTGTCTTTCTCAATGCCCCCTCCTCATATACTGTTTACATGTGCTCAGTACTGAAGAAAGAACTTAAAGATGACAGACACAGGAAATTTCCTCAGTGTTGTCAAGTTGTAGCACTTCACATGTCAATATTTCTTCTCTCCACCCTTCATCTCCTCATAAAAACCGCACAAGTGGACACCATGTCTTCTGAATCACAAGGCCAAACATTAACTAGAATGAATTCCTTAGTGATGAAATAAGCACGAGGTAAACAACATGGCTATATAAAGCTCAAAGGATCATTCAGGGGAGTCATATGTTTGAAAATGATACAAAAATACAAGGGTCACCTTCTCGTCATTCCATATAAAGCAACATTATGTAGAAATTGGCCATTTGGTGCGATTTTTGTCAGACATAATGTAGGTGCTAACTACAAACAAAACTCATTACGTCATAACAATGTTATGTGTTGTAAACGTGTATGTTAAAGTAAACATGTATGTAACGCTGTGATCCTACCCTCTCACTGAAGTTACGCAGTGCAGAAACATTTATTCAAACATTCACCCTATTACAAGACACTGAACCATCACAATGATTTTGAGGCCGTTATTGTAAGGTTAAAAAAAAGTTACATAATGTTGCTTTAATGCCTGTCACCAGGTTGGACTGATTTGGGTTAGATAAGTCCTAAAACTGACATAGCTGGAGTGCTGAGGATGAAGTGAGGAGTCTGAGGAGAGAAGCAGCTCTGCAGTCTGGTGGTATGCCAGTGATAAGAAAAAGGTTACTTTGTTTCAACATTATGATCTTTTGTCCATAGAATCAACAACTACAACAACAACAATAAAAAGGTAGCCTTAAATAACAATAAATTCAGGTTTTGACTAGTAACAGGGTATTTTGCTGTTATCTACCTAATCTATCTGAATACTTCTTTCACCAGTGCTGTTAATTATGAAGCAAATGTATGTTATTTAACAGATCAATCAGCATGGTATCAAAACTTTAGCAATCTATACCAAATATGCTGTTTTCATTTTGTATGTAGGAATATAATAAACTCTGGTGTCAGAGCAGATGAGGAACAGCGATTCATTCTGTTACCAGTAAGTCCAATGATATAGTTGCCCTTTATCATCAGGTGGCTGTAAATTAAATGAATGTAACAAACCAAACAACCTCACTTGGGAGGTTGAGGACCTCTTCTGATGTGGACCCAAAAACACATCACACAACATTGAACCTGTCCCAGACCTGTTGCTGTTAAACTAAACCACTGGAGGTCAGCAGTGCTACGTGAGCACATTTAGAAAATACAAAGCTGTGATTAACATCTAACAGCCCTTTGAGGGGGCTGCAGAGCTGATATATTGAACTCTTCTTGCCCTGAAACACATTAGTAATCATCAAAGTCATTGATAATCTCCAGTGTTAGTTTGGCTTTTTTATTGATAAAATAAACATACAATATCAGGATAAATGCACGTTCAACTAGGCATAAAACATAATTCAGCACCTCAAAGTGCAGTGGCATCCATATTAAAACAGATCCATACAGCTGAATGTTGTTTAGCTGGACACATTAAATGACTTAAAATCAAAGATATGAATACAAAAATATCCTACAATATAAATGGAGAAATAAAACAACCAACGACAAAGGAAACTGATACTTGGGACAACAAAACATGATACACCTAATAACATGTGCTCGCAGGATAATGGGATATCAGACAGTCGAGTACAGCAGTCCGTTTAATTGTAAATGAACAGAAGAAGAAACTACCCATGCTTTAATTCACATTTACCTATATGTTAAAAAATATACAAATCCTATGCTTCAAAACATTACATATGAGCTCAAAAGATAAAAATCATTCTGCCCTGCTTCATGGCTATAGGAAAGATTTGGTAATCACTGACTCGTTTTGGAGACATAAGGCACAGGACACTTTCTGTAACTCATTAACTAGGTTAAATGTTCGCCAGCAGGACTTTGGCCCATGCAGTCACCACATCTGTCTATGGCCCATGAACACATAATGCAGAGTAGTGCAGGTCTGAAGCCCTACTTCTTTATACAGAAAAACACATTTACACTAGAGAAAAGCAATAGAATCCTACAGTAAATTGTGCACACTTCTAAATACGATTACACATAAGTACTTCTTTGCTAACAGTAGGTAACTCAGTTATGATATATGTTAGTTCACAGTGTGGGCTGCTTCACTGTCCCTGCATAACCTGGACGATGTTCAGGCCTGGGCCGGGCGGCAGCGCCCAGCCGTCCTGGCCCTGGTGGGTCTGTAGCAGGCAGTACAGCTGCTTTAGGTGGGTCACTATGTTGTCTTTGATGTCCGGGATTGAAATCTGCAGGCGAACGCTGCCGCTGTCGAAGGATCGTGTGTTGTCTCCGGTAAACATCTCAGTGATCATGCGGGCCACCACTGGAACGATCTGTCGGATGAAGGACCAGTATGAGTCACACAATCAGACTCTTAACACAAAATATAGTAAAAATAGAGTGAAGTCATGTATCAAAAAGAAATATGAGAGTTGTGTGAATAAAAGGTGTGAAGAGGTGAAGTTAAATTAAGCAGCTTTCATTTCCTTTAAATAATAAAAAATAAAAATGTAAAAAAAAAAAAATGTTTAAATAAAAAAGACATTTTCATCTTGTACCATCATAAAAACATTTTTTTCATTCAGAGAAATATTTTCATGCAGTTTAATCTGAGACTGAGTCCTGATTACTGTCATTCAAACTCTTGATACAAAACAACTTCTACAACTTCTTACCTGAACCATGATGAGTTTCCTCTCCCGGGGCCTCCCATCAGGCCACTCCTCTCCAAAACATAGGCTGATTTCAAACTGAGGGGGGATTGGTGTCTGACCGCGCTGGTGGGCTATCACCCCTGCATCCAACACAAATAGATTTATCAGAATTCTTTCTAACATTACATAAAAAATACAGATTATTTCAGTAACATCTCGATAAAACCTAGATCATTTTACACTAAATATGAGAATTCTGCTTACCACTGAGAAAAGACTCCAGGCAAAACAGTTTGACCTTCCTCTGGCGCTCTATAAGATTTGGTGCAGCTGGATTTGGAGCACAGGGGCCCGACCAGTACACCTTGCACTGGCAGAGACGGACTGCGTAGATATCGTGGCCGCTGACCTCCAGGATCAGGCCTCTGTCCATCACATCCAGCAGGCGGCTGGTGAAGACCCTCTGCTTGTCGTTGGTGATGTGCTCTGTGGTCGGGAAGCGCAGCTGCTCCAGGTTCACCGGGCCGAACAGCTCCTCCTGGTTCACCATGGGGCCGAGGTCTCCGTAGAACAGCCTGCAGCCCTGAGGGTTACTGACGTTGGCTGTGGGACACATCTCCTTTCCTCTGTACAGGAACGTCACCTCCAGGTCTGTCACTGGGGCAGAGACAAATGAAGGCGCATATTAAAACTATGTTCAATGTTCAACATGACATATGTAGTCTTTGTGCGGTTTTCAATTGAGAATATGCCAAAAGGGATTAGTTAATTATCATATTGTTTCATTTACAACTGAAGGCTCAAATTAAAAAAGGGACAGTTCAACCAAAACATAATCCAACTGTACCTGGAATTCAAGTTTCATAAAAAAATAAAATGTCTGGTGATATTCTATACTTTTTTTTACTATCATCAAATGAACTGATGCCTATAACGTAGTATATTGTCAGTGCTAATTCATCTATTGTTGTCCAAAGACTATTAAAAGCACATCAGTGAGCCACATAATTGGCTGACACGCTCCTTCATGAACATGAACACGGGCACTCTAGTTTATTTACATTCACCAAATCAACAAAGGCACTACTTAATCTTTTTGCAGACTCGCCAACACTCCTACATGTAAAAGAGCTTGAAAGTTAAAAAGTCCACGCCAACAGGAGCTCCTCTCTCCCACAGAAATCTCAGCTCCTAAAACGCCTGGTCAACGGTCCCGCCTTTAATTCCGTGACTTGGTGACATCACACTACGTCACCATGTCATACATTTGCATAATTAATACCGAGCGGCGAGTTTTGCATGTGAGAATTGTTTCAGCACAGCACAGCGGTTCAGTGCCACGGACAGGTTGGTGAGTATTTATGTATTAAGTGAAATACGAACACATTGTTGGTTGAGGTCTCTTCATCTGACAATAACAAGTCTACAGAATATTGCCTGTTCTCTACACACTGCACCTGCTTTCTGTCTCAATGTAATATCGAAACTGTTGAACGTAACGGTGCATGTCATATTTGGTCTTTTGTGGCTAACCGCATGCCAAACAAGCTCCACTGGATTGAGCTGTAGCAGCTGTGCCCGAAGCTTCAGGAGGTATCCACACACCTCAAACTGTTGCACTAACTCCATCTGAATCTACTGACTGCAGTCTGGGAAACAGGAAAAAAACAAATTGGCGCATTTTGGTGGACTGTCTGAAGTGCACGCTTACTCGGGAGGGAACTGATCCACGTCTCCGGAGAGGCAAACAGGGCGTCAGGTAGAGGAGGGGGCTGCATCGAGTGATCGGGCAGAGGAGCAGGGGGCATGTCAGCCAGGGTTGTGGGGTGCATCTCCACATCCACAGGCTCCTCTTTGGGCCAGATCTTAACAGGCTCCTCTTTGGGCCAGACCTCGTTTGATGGGGGGCAGCTGGGGGGCTGCATGGAGGAGTCTGAGCCCATAGGAGACCACATGATGAGAGGAGAGGGGCTGGTGCCTGAAGGAGGAAAGAGAGAAGAATTCGTCATTAACAGCAATCAAACTGAATCTCTTTGCTTTCTCATGCACTGCGAGGATGTTAATAAATATACATGTAATGTATGAGGAGACGCCTCTCACCATTGGATGGGTAAGGAGGGAGAGACTCTGGTGTATCTGGAACATCTTCCTCAATACCTTCTTCATCATGCGGAGTCCAAGAACCAGCGTCTGAAGAAGCTGCGGGGTGAGAGACAGCATCATGAAACGTTAAATATTACAAAAACGAAAGTGATTTTGAAAAGTCACATTCAACCCGTGATTCTTCACCTTGGTTACTGAGCGGCTGCGGGATGTCGCAGACGTCATATATCTTCAAAGGATTCATGGGGACCTCTTTGGTGCCGTCATAGACCAGGTTGAATTCTCGGCTTTTGTTCAGGGCACATCGGAGCTGAGCTTTCCACTTCGCAGGATCAGGTTCATCAACGCCCTCTTGGAACTTTCCGGTCTCTACAGCCCACGCCTGGAGGGATGTTTAAATACAACGGAGGTGTCAGTATCACAAGCCTGTGTTGACTTTTTTATATTTCTGCACTGAATCCACACATTTGTACTGTTTCAGTACAGTGGGTGGTTGATGCATGTGAAATATCAAAGATAACAGACAATGATGGTTTGGCCATCATGTACTTTAATCTACTTGAGATTAGAGCTGCAACAAATTGTTGATTAATTGATTAATTTTTCCAGAAAAACATTTAACATTTGCTGGTTCCAGCTTCTTAAATGTAAGGATCTGCTGCTTTTCTTTGTCATTTATGACAGTAAATGAAGAGTCTTTGGGTTTTGGACTGTTTGTTGGACAAAAGAACAAATTCAAGTTGTCATTTTAGACTCTGGGAAATTGTGATGAGCATTTGTCACTTTTTTTGGCATTTTGTAGACAAAAAACAACTAATTGTGACAAGTAGTCGACGATGAAAATAATCGTTAGCTTCAGCCCTACGTGATGACACATGGTTATGAACCATGACATGTATTTTTACAACTATACCAGTGGAAACAGACAATTTAAAAAGGGACACACTACCCTCTAAATACTTTCTTACTTCCTTCCTGTCTTTCCTTTCTTGTGAAGCACATGTACAATGTGACCCAATGTATGTGTTCAGTATCAAGATATTTTAGTTTTTCTAACCTTACACTAATCTTTTGTGTACTTTAAGTATTAGTTTATTTAATTTCCTCTACACATTTGGCAAAAAGACTGTTGAATATACTCAGACAAGGAACATGCACCATCTGGGATTAAACATCAGCATATAATCACTTAACAATAGGAGACAATGTCCCGACATCACTGTTTTAGATCTTCAGTCTCAACAGCACAAATACAGACCTAATGTTAGACATACCACCTATCCCTTATGGACCTATACTTATACAGTCCATCTCATTAGGTCTCAACCCAGGGGAGCTGCAAGATCATTTACAGGGGTTGCCAGATGGTTGTGGAGAAAAAAAAACATTGTGTAATAGTTCTTACACTACATTTCCTGTACCAGTGATATAATACGGCTTTAAAAAAGATTTGATCGAATGTTTTTGAGTCAACGTGTGCGTGCAGATGAGTTCTGCTTGGACACACACAAAAACCTGAAACCTGAATGACCTAATTTTTCTGGGGGGTTGTTAAATTAACCGGTTGAGAAACACTGATCCATCTATCCCAGGGGTAGGCAACCTGTGGCTCTGGAGCCGCATGAGGCTCTTTTGCCCCTCTGATTTGGCTCCATGTGACTGTGACATTTCACATGGAAATGTATTTTGTAGGCAGAATTCACACAGAATTGTATATGTTCTCTCAAGTTGTGATTACTTGAATGATCCTGAGCTAATATCATTGTGTTTAATGCTCAAGCCCGAGGGCTGGTTGCTGTATGTGTCTGAGGATAAAAGAAGAAGGATTAACTCCACTTCTGACTTCCACTGAAATGGACTTAGGTCAAAATAAAATTGAAACAGTCCTGTGTTTTTAAAATGTACTTTTACAGTCTTTAAATCTAGGCTGCCACTTTACGTTTTATTTATTATCAAAGGGGGCTATTTTTTATTTTGTACATTTTCACAAACACAGGGAGGACTTAAGTAGGACTGCATATATATAGTTCTGTATTGCTTCTCTAGTTGTATTTATTGTAGGCTAGTACTTTTGGACCAAAACATGGCATCATTCAAATGGAAATGCAAGATTCAAGTACCTTATAAGGATAAGCAGCCCACTGCGAGTTCCCACATCATGTGAAAATATTAACAAATGCTCATTTAAACCTATTTATAATATTGATAGGCTAATTTAGACTTTATAGGCTGTGTTGACTTCATTATAAAAACACAAATATGTTTTTGGTTAGGGACAGGGACAAATGGCTCTTTCGATGGTAAAGGTTGCGGACCCCTGATCTACCCTTAGGCTCGAAGCTTGAGAGATGGCTTATGTAACTGGGTTGGCAAAACCAGATGAAACAAGCAGAGGTTTTTCATGGTATCCTGCAAGATTCTGCTTTTTTAAAGCATCAGCAAAAGTTTGAAGCTTCCATAAACATGACATTAAAAAGTATGGACTACAAATAAGTTTCCAACTCTGTCCGAGTGTCTCAGGAAACAAACACTACTTCCATGCATTTATCTCACGGGGTTTTGTTCTGTTAAAAGTTGGAGTTTAACCTTAAATATGGTGTCCTCGTCCTCGTGCTGGGGTGTGTGTCGTGTGGCGTGTTTCCATGGAATCCTGAAGCGCATGGCCTCACGGTCCATCCACACCAGACCCGGGTATCGCCCGCTGTCCACCTGCGCGACCAGCCAGGGCTTCAGCCGGACACGCCGAGGGGTGACTGACATCCTGACTGACGAGGAGCACACAGACCGGTCAGCCCACAGTGGATTAAAACTCTGATTCACCTCCACAACTGTCTGCGCGGCTTTCATAAACTCAGTGACAAACAATGCTGCAGGCGAAATCCTGCACATCCGGATACTCCAAACATTTGAAGCTGCTCGCCCACACCTTGACAGAAGGAACTCATTTCTTTCTCAAAGTAAAAAGCAGTTAACTTGCAGGTTAGACTTTGTGTGACAGGCTTAGTTTCTTTAAATGTGAGGATTGCAGTGGACTTGATCCAAACCTCGAATGAACAAAGCGAGCAAACACGAAACTTAGGAACGACACACATACCTGTGGAGAACCAGGAAGTGGGAGAGCTCTCTCCTCGACGTCCTGCTGACGGACAGCTGAGGTTAAACCCGAGCGTTTCCTGTCAGATAAACCCTGCAGGGTCCAGACACAGTCCACCGACGATCACTCCGACAGAGCAGGCTGAGGATAATAACAAGAGAAAAGTGTATCTCGGACAGCTCTGGAGAGCTGATGTTGTTCGCTCGGTTTGGCCCTTCCCCTTCTCCCTCACCGAAACTCAGGTACGGCCGTGACGTCACGGTGCTGACACACCTTTTCTGAGCAGCTGGGGACAGTTCTTCAGGAAGCACGTGGACAGGGGGCGTTATTATTTACGAGACAGTCTCAAGGAGTATTTGATCATCCAGTCGGACACAGAAATAATAAGTTATAAAAATAATCATAATCTCCATGTAAATATCTTTAATAAGCTTTTGTCTGTCACAGTCTGAAACACGTTATCTTTGGCTTTGTTCACACAGTTATGGACATATTTTACATTATAGGCTAATTAATATTGGGACTATGAAGACATAGTCCATTGATAACTCATAATTATGAAATTAAAAAGTTATAAGTATGAGATAAAAAGTCTATTATGAGATAAAAAAAAAGTTGTAAGTATAAGATGAATAGTCTTTATTATGAGATAAAAAGTCTATTATGAGATAAAAAGTTGAGAGTATTAGAGAAAAGACAAAATTGAGATAAATGTTAAGTTTCTATCTAATAATTAATCAATAATTATGATTTACCATAGGACTTTTTTCATCAAGCTTAGTTTTCATGTCTTTTTTTCTGTATTATCTCACAGAAAAACTATTACATTGCATTTGAATTGCTGAATCCTCCATGAAGAGGAGAGGAAGGCTTCTGTTTTGCCCATTCAAGGGTCTGACGACCCACTTATTCCATTTTTATCCACTGATATTTTTAACATATAATTATTTAGATTTAGCATGAGGAGAAGAGATACATATCCTACTGTAGGCTCAAGCTATCTTAAGTGGCCTGTGGTTAGACTGAATATCCCTTCACTGGCCCACATCCAGAACTCAGATTACACACAATATTTATGACGGACATGTTTTGACTCAGCTGGCAGGCACTGAGGGATTTTCCATCCTGAGGAACAATAGTAGCACAAGACAAGAGGACAGGTGATGATGATGATCCCGTCGCTAATAACAAACCACTCCCTGAAACTACTCCTGGCTTTGAGTGCGTGTGTCTGCTGTCAGCTGCCACCTTTCTCTTTGATTTTCCTGGTTTCGACATAATATGCACAATGATCTGTTGCCGTGTGTGTGATGCTAATGCTGTGTTTAGCATTCTGCGATGGGGATGGATGGTTAGCTGTAGTGGGAGGATGTGTTGGATTGTTTTGGGTCCAGATTATTTCACTTAGTGACAGCTGTCTTTAACATCACAAAGGATTTCCTGTTCCCAACCTGAGGGTCAGGGTGCTCTGAGGGGTAGTTACAGTAAATCTAACCTAAAGGGGGCCGTAAAGATGATTAAAGAGAAAAAAATCCTGTTACACACAATTATTTTGCACTAATTTTATCATCTTCTTGTAGAATTTTTTTATCACAATATTATTTTAAGGCCACATCGCCTGGCCAATATGCAAAATTCTCCTTAACTGTCCACGTTAAAGCCATAACTTGTGATAAAGTGTCCTAAGCTACAAATTTAGGAATGAATGACAACAAAGAAGTGATCGAATGTGCTACTTCATGTACTGTCTGTTACATTAACACTGGATCTGCTTCCTGCTTCACACTTTAGAACGACCTTTATTTTTCTTTCACATAGTCTGCAGCATCAATCATTTACCTTCAGCAAAATGAAATCTTTACTCTTTTTAAACACAAAGCTCTGCAGTCAGCAGACTCTACAGCATCAGAAACTAATCTAATGTGCAAACTTTAATTTAGGAAAACACCGGACTACAGGCTGACAAAGAAGAAGAACACGATATTTAAAAACTTGTCATGGTTGTAGTGTTGTTGATTTCAGTTACTTTACTTTCTGTGACGCTATTTTTTAATTTGGAACAAGCGGCTGATTAAGGAAGAAAGACACATGGCTTTGATCGCCGTTTTTATTTTAAAATAAACATTACAGCTGCTGTTCAGTAGCTCAGTTTTAACTCAGCATCTAATTCATTCAAAGTATAAAAGAGCTTTACTGTAAAGGCTTTAAAAAATACCTTCATTTAAATATAATAGAGGCTCAGTAATCTCAGATGAAGGAGAATCTCTCCATTTACTGCACATGACATACAACAATACAATTAAGAAAATTAAAGGGTCTCTGGAATCTAGAAGTACATTTTTACCGTAAAACTCAACATGTATTTAACAGCGATGACTAGAATTCATGGCAATAATGGTACTTAATGCACATTGGATAGAAACCACTGGATGGAGTGTTAATTAAGTCCAACAGATGATGCACCTGAACACTTTGGACAATATGAATTATTGATTTGTCTTTATAACATTGAAATTGTTTGTTTTCATTGTGAATTATCGTCACATTAGTGGATAGCTTGTAAATATATGTTTTAGGTGCATGTTAAAAGCATTAGAAGCTACAGTATGAGGTGTCATGCTTTTCTAATTTTGAAGTTTGTATCCTTTCAATGAATACAGCTTCATTATAGATGGAAAGTCTTTGCTGGCCCATGAATATGTGCGGAAAAATCAAAACAGTACAACTGTGCTGTACTTTGATAACGACACAGAGATCCATCCACATCCATTTGTCCTGATGATGATTCGTGGGTCATCCTGAACCCAGTTTCAGCCGTGGCACACAAAAGTTATATATTTCAGGAAATATTAGACGTTGGCCCTTAACTCTCCTTGAATTTTATGGACAATGTGTGTGAGGTCCAAACTCTCTGTTAGTGTCTTCAGCAGCATTTCGTCGTTCTGGACGCCCTCCATGAACTCTTCATAGGACAGCTCACCTGAAAAACAGAAACACATACACTGAACTCAAATCCTTCACTGTTGGCGGGGACAGAAATTCATATTAAGTGAATATTTAACTGTGGTTGCCGATGTCCGCCTGAAGATTTCAGCCTCGGTTCTTACCGTCTCCATTGATGTCGATCTTGTCAAACACCATGTTGGCAAAGTCCTCTGCTGACATCTCACAAGGCAATGCATTGATTGCACGGATGGACTAAACACAAAGATGGGAGATCATGTTAAAAACCAGTGCTGGAATGTAACTAAATACATGAAGTATTTTCATTTTTACGCTACTTTATGCTTTTACATCGTAGACAGGTAATGTACATCAAGAGCTTTAATGAGGTGCTGATCACTGACAGGAGACCAGAAAGTGAAAAAAGTGTTACTCTGCATACACCTTCTACATTCTTCATACTTTTACTTCACTAGATTTCAGAGCTAAGTGTTGCACTTTTTATTTAGTCATTTCATTCACTACTTTTGTTTTTATGGCTTTAGTCGTTAGCAACTTAACAGAAAACATTTCTACGTTGCTCAAATGGTTTAATTTTAATAAATATCTCAGACTCTACAAGGTAAAACCCTCAAACAGTTCACAAAAAAACAAGATAATAATAAGAATGTGTGTAGCAGAAGCCTTTTGTCTTATTTTCTACCCGTTTCATGATCTCAACATGCATCAGATTTATTGTGTGACACTCAGGTTGGGGAGCACCGGATGATAGTAATAATAGTATATAAAATAATTACAGAAACAAAAGCTTGATGCATCATATAACAACATATAACAACAATATATACAACAATAATATAATATATATATCATTCACAGGGTCAATTTTCAGCAGAACGAGTACTTTTACTTTTGATACTTTAAGTACATTTATCTGATAATACTTTACTTATCTTCAGTAGCATTTTGAATGCAGGACTTGTAATGTAGCATTTCTAAGCTGTTGTGCTGGTAATTTTATTTCAGCAAAAGATCTTCCTCCACAATTAAAAACTGACACTGATTTCCTGATGCTCACATTTCTTCCACCAGTAGATGTCAGCTAAGCATCAGCTATTTGCCCTCTGAACCTTTCAATTGCCACAGTTTGTCCCACACTCCTTTTAGCCTCAGGGGAAGGATCTGAGTGGTCTTAACAGGTTGTTCCAGGACAGTAGAGTGGGATTTTCATGGGTCTTTTACTTAGCCATGAAAGTTCATGCGCACCTTAATTATCTGAAGCAGCTCATCACGGTCGATGCAGCCACTCCCATCTATGTCATAGAGTTTGAAGTACCAGCGGAGCTTCTGCTGCACGCCTCCTTTCAGCACCAGGCTTAGAGCGGCCACATACTCCATGAAGTCAATGAAACCGTCCTGCAAAAAACAAAACAAAGCAAAAATTAAAAAAATTCACATATTAAAGAATGAGTGAAAAAAACTGGCAAATTGTTGAATTAAGACCTTTTTCCTTCCCATTTATAAAACTACACCCCCCAAAAGATCTAATAATGCAGTCATAACTCCTGAATAAACATGTCTTTGCAGAAAACCATTTCTTCCCAGTGAGGGAGCTCACACCTGCTCCTAGTTCCCACGTATGTAAAAAGAGGTTGCAAAAGAGATCAGCTGGGTACGCAGTGTCAATGGGATAAGCCTCCCTCTCTAACAGACTGAGAACAGATTTCTATCAGCAGAAATAACAAGAGAGACTTTCTTCTGCTGAAAACACAAGCAACACTGAAACAAAATACATGCAATGTTTTTATAAAACTTAAATGAACATGAACCAGTTTCTTTGCTCATACAGCTAATCAACAGGAAATAGAATAAATAATAGATAAACATAAACATAATCATAAACATAAATGTTTTTTAAAATCGTTGTGGGCTCAGTGTTGAAGATGATGATGATCATTATAATTCTTGTTTTTAGTGATAGTAATAGATAGATTGGTAGATTTTTAGTATTATTGGCATATTCTACATATTATTTGGATCATTCATATTAGCAGCATTATCATAAGATATCTACCTGCAAATAGATACATTTGAATGTGACCTAAAACTTAGATGATACAGTTTATAAACATTTCACTGTTCAGCAAATCTAAAAAGCAACTAATGATGAGAACACTTAGAGATTCACCTTTACTAATACAGAAATATGATGATAAATATATTGCCCCGCCAGAAAATTAGAAATCATCTTACATCATTCATATCAAACGTTGTAAACATAGTCTTAACGTAGGCGTTCGACGTAGCTGACAGATTCCTCAGGCCAAAAAATTGCTTGAACTCGTAGTAGGTGAGAAGTCCAGATGGGCACTCAGTCATGAATTTTCTGTACCACTGATGACTCTCACAAGCTTGTATTTCCGCCACACTCGACCCAGGGTTATTTCCCATGTCTGTTTTTCAGAATAAAGATGTAAAAAATCCAGTCAAAATCATAACCAGAACGTACGCATCCACCAAGCATCCGGGCTTGGCCAGTATGCGGACAGGAAAACACTGCAAGCAGCAGGGCTCAGTGTGTGGGTGTGCGTGTGTGTGTGTGTTTGTGTGTTAGCCAATGATCTCTTTGTGCATCTGTGGGAGAAGGCTCAGAAGTTGTAATCCACTTTGCCTCTCAAAGGCTAATTGAAGAGAGCTAATAGCAGAAATAAATCTTTGTGTACAACATGACACAGGCTTACTGAAAAAAAATCTATATTTAAGATTTCTGACCGGCTAATATGAAATCAATCAATTTGAACATATCAATTAATATCAATTATTACATTCTATGGAGGCATTATAGTGCCTAATGAACTCTGCAATACAAATGGCTGACCAAAAACCATTTCCATATTCAGCTGTATAATAAATTATTATTGTTATTCCCTTATGAGAGATTATCTATTGTAGGCCTTCTTCAAGGAATCCCCTAAATTGTCTTGTGAATTAATCATTCTGGTTGTGACTTTTCTGTGATTGTAAATGTATTTTAATATTGACCCTCTTGTTGCTAGTGTCTTATGCTTCATTTTGTTCTCTGCCTGTTTTGTACATATGGGTACATAGTGGGATTGTAGAATATAAGGAATGTATGCTTTCCTGCCATGTTTCTGTTCAGTTGTTCTACAGCTACGCTAACAGCTCTGTGAGGCTGTACTGGGTGCTCAGTTCAGTATGCTAACATGCTTATAACCATAATGCTTGTTGATGTTTAGCAAGTGGAATATTTTCCATTTTCACTATGTTGGTTTAGCATGGTAGCATTCGCTAACACCGAGGCTGATTTCCATGCATGGAAGGGTTATCTTGTAGGCATGTACAGATGATTTATATACATATACATATATATGTATGTATATAGATACGCTCTCTCTCTCTGTGTGTGTGGACAGTATGTCACCATTTTTATTTTTTAAATAATTTACTTCATCATAATTTTCATGATTGAGGCTGATAAAAATGGCATCACTTGCTCAGAATCAGAATTGTATTTTTGTCTGATTTCTTGTCAAAATACCATATTACACTTAATATAGGACACAATAATCTAGAAAGTACCATTGAAAAGAGATAAGGGGACTCGCTTTTCACTTGTTCCATTATTTTTGAAGTGCCATTTTGTAGAGAAAGTACTACAGATGGTGGTGGCAGATTAAACATCAGGAGATCCAAACGATCACAGATCATCCTCTGGAGACCAAGAATCCACGAACAACATTTTCCTGCAAGTCCTCCAATGTTTGAGGAGATCTTTGAATAAAATAACTAAAAAGTCAACCTCATGGTGAGAGATTCACCAAAGTGAGTAGGATTCAGCCTCTTGAGACCAGGAATTTCTGTACAAAATTTCATGGCAATCCCTACAATGTTTATTGAGATATTTCAGGCTGGAGCAAAGTGGCCGACAGACTGGCACTCCCGTGACGGAGCCACGCTGCTCACATGGCAAAGAAAAAGGAAAACCTTCTATAAAATTTAATTATATATCATAAAGTATGACTGATTATATGTGGATGTGCACTTGCTTTATTGTCAGATGTTATTTAGTCTTCTCCATCACTGGGTCCTGGTCTTTAATATCAATGTGTTGTTATTGTCTTGCAGGGCAAATGGAGGCCTCAGATGGGTTAAATGTGACCCAGAGGGCCTTGGAGTGTAGAAGTTGGGGTTGTCCATCAGTCAACACAGTTAATGTGTTACTCCTCTGTTACTACATGAACTCAACCTCACAGCGAGGAGGTCATTGACACATCGGGGAACAGAAAAGGTAAATGCACCTCCACTGGAGTTACACATAGAGCGATGCATACAAGAGAAGCCAACCATAAAATGCAGAATTAAACATTTTTTGTATGTAAAGGTAACATCAGTTTGAAAATATTTGGCCATATTCATAAAGCTCTTTTCCTTAAGTCTTCTCACTGTCATCCTAAGTGATCTCTCAGCTTACCCTAGTTTCACTGGAGGAGTGGAGTCACTGTGTTTCTTTAGACCCACTTAAAGCTCCTCCATCTGCTGTCAGGTCCACTGCTGTGGCTGCTGCTCTGTGGGACTGGACAGAGATGACAACACCTCATTATGCTCCATTATCAGGTACTAATTAAAACAAGCAACACAGAGGCAGACACAAAGAGCAAGCATTGGAACTACTTTCTAAAGAGAAGTGCTCCTTAATGAAAATAAACGCTGCCTTCAAATGACAGATCTGTAATGAAACACACTGTAACTGCTTATGTCATCTCAGCGACTATATTCTTCTACCCCATAAATCTGGTTCGGCCTTCATCTGTAGTTTCATTTACAATTACAACTGATTCATCACGATGGCATGGAAAACATTTATGGTCTTTTGTTCTTCATTTCCTTTTACTGTGTGTGTAAATGGGTACTGTCAGTCCAATGTCTAAGTCAGAGTCTGGATGATTTGTGGCAGAATGGAAATAAATTATGGGAATAAAGGTAAGGGTAGTGGAAGTTGATCAGAAAAATGCGTTTATGGTTGCCTGTGTTACCACATTAGGACACTGTTATGTTTCAATAAACTTTTATCAACTATGTAAAGTGTCTTTATTAGTTTACATACAATTAAAAGACATAAATCTGCCATCACGTGTGGCAATAACTGTATGATTAAATTGATATTTTTTTTAAACGTGCCAATGATGGCCATAACTGCTACAACTCACATTTTATGATAGTATGTAAAGGAAGTATGTTCAGCACAGGGAAGCAGGTAAAGTGTTCAAGGCTCTTGCCAGCACATTTTTCACATTTCAGCCAGCATCAGTAGACGTGAGGACAGAGGAACCGGATGGACCAGTCTGGTTTGTCTCCGGGACAACTGAGGTTTAGGTGTGACAGACAGACAAATACTGTGACTGTAACCAAGAGGGACAAAAAAAGATTGATGGGCTAGTGTGAATATCTCAAAAATCAAGTACTACTGTGTAAAGCATGGGGGCAAAACTGCTCCTAACTTAAATATGTTTGACCTTTATTTAAACTGGCCCTCATTTACACTGATGTCGAGCAAATTACATAAAAGATACAAAACAGAAAGTATATAAATACAGTTCATTAAAGATGGAAAACAAACAAGACACTGAATGGTTTGGATTTAAAGCAACAATATGTAACTTTTTTTTACCTTAAAATGAGAGCTTCAAAATCATTTTAATGGTACTGTGTCTTGTAAAATGGAGAATGGCGCTCTGTCTGTCCCACTCTGCGCCCCAGTCACTTGTAATTGCACTAACTTGAGTGGGGGGTAGAATCTCCAGGCAAAGTGCCGAACGTGAAGTGCATTGACTGCACTATGTCGAACAATGCCAACTACGTTGATGTTACTGGGTTATATTTTATGGAGAAATGTATTCTAGCTTTCCTGCTGATGTCCTCTGGCTGCTCAACTCTGTGATTGCAGAGTTTCCTGACGGACAGATAGTTTCATCTGTTGCAAAAGTAACTGTAGCTGCCGATAACTAATTATCTCATCCAGCGTTACATCTGATAAATTTGCAACATGAACCCTGGATTTGTATTTACAGCATTGGTGTTGCGCTGAGAAACTGTGGGGATGCCAAATGGCACAGAATAGCAAAATAAAGTGTTAATTTTTAGGGTGCTTTGTAAAGTGTGCCAGGCTATTGGTTCTTTTTAGAAACTAAAAGTCGATCTTCCATGTTCAGTACAAACTTGAGGGACTTGCTATAAAAGCCTGTCATAAGATGGAGTTTGATCAGTACCAGGGGATCAATGAAACATATCAGATATATACGATGGCAACTTCCCAATAAGGGACTTACAGATGAACAAGTAACGGCAACACGACTGGTGGACTCAGCAGGGGGAGCGATCATCCCCCTTATCCTACTTTTAATATCAATCTGATCAAGGACATAGATCAATTGCCCTTGGACTGGATTGTTATCATGTTAGAAGATATTAGGACCAAAGTAACCACACTGTCAACCTCCTCAGCTCCCCAAATAAAGATAGCTGTTTGGCTCAGACGGACATTAAGTGAATGATGTCGCTGTCTTAGGTCAGCGAGCTCTGAGCTTTAGAGGATTCTTGATCCTCTTAAGCCGAGGCTCCTCAACATCATATTTACAGTGATCCTGCTTAAAGTACAAAGGTCACATGCTTCACCATCCTTTAGTAAATAATGCCATGGAATTCAGGTAATATCTGAGCGTTGACACAGATTTGTTTTGAGGATTAAAAAATTAATTCATATTAAAAACTCAACCATAGTTCATAAATACTTGAGTAAATACCAAGAGGGATAATATGGCATGGGCTGATTTGTTCTGATAAATGCTAAAAGAGGAGAACATATCTGGACAGCTTATTAAATAATTCATTTTAGATTGTTTATGTTTTTGCATGGTTTGGCTCCATCACCTGGTGTTGATATTTTTCTGGCCAAATGTTGTAAGAGCTTCCACAGTTCAGGCTCAGGACAAAGGGCGATCATGCGATCACTGTACAAACTCCTGATCACTATCAGATTAGTCTGTGCCACACTGCAGAAAGCCTCAAAACCTGCATGTATAAGCTGATGTTTGTAATTTTGTAACAAATACTCCAATAAATGTATGTTGTTCTTTTTAATTTGTTTTGTTTCTTTTTTTTTGTCCATTACCCGAATCTCTTGATGTATCTCATGGTTATCACCTCTTGCCGGCTGGTTAGCAGTCTAACTTCAGTAGATATCTTGGCAACACAAAACATAGATGTCTATGACATAATATGTAAATATTTATTTCTTCAGTCTGTTTATAATTTTAGTTTAGTAACTTTTTACATATTGCACCTTTAGAGAGAAAATACAGTATTGGTAAATATTAGTGGCCAATTTATTTAACCTGTTTAACAAGAATGACAATTAATTACATTTTTATTATAATTACTGATTGTCAGGGAGGTATTGCAATCAAACATAAAAACAAATAATTAACCCTAACCCTAAAAATAAAAAAACCTCTCATTTTTAAAGGGGCACTGTGTAGTTTTGGAGAAGAAATTCAAACTCAGAATTTTTAATATTTACAATATTAATGAGGTAATAATACAAACTCAGAAATATATATTTTTTTCCATAACTGAATAAACAAGCTGTTCTCAGAGGAAAATAAGGTCTCCAGAACACTGTTTGAACTAGAAAGGTGGCAGGGTCCGCCACATATAAACAAAGTAAAACAGCATGAAAAAAACAAAAAACAAACTGAAAATACTAAATGAACACATGAAACACAGTCGTTTGAGTCATCATGTCTCAAGTTAACTCAAGTCACGAGTCTTTAACTCCCGAGTCCAAGTCAGTTATTTTCTGTCAAGTCTTGTTGCGACTCATCAAAACAGTGACTTGAGTTGACTCGAGTCCAAGTCACAGTGACTTGAGACCACGTCACTGGAAAGAAGTATGAAATTGAAACACTCAATAAAATACAGGTAACTCAGAATAGCGTGTAGCCTAAGTACAAAACATGACTATATGTCCTTTATAATATATAAAGTTATTAAACACTTTATAATTCGGACTTGAAGGTGATACATAAGTAGAGTATTATAGAGTTTAACCTTCTTATCAGCTGTTTTATGACACATCTATAGGGCGAAATTACCCAACTGATTCCCCATCACCATCATATTTCCTGCTGGAGTGTGCCATTTAAAATAAAAGCACGTTTGTCTTTTTATCAAGGGGCTGTAAAGTTAAACTGTTCCTGAACGTGTTTATGATCATTCAAATCGTCCTGATGTGAAACCAGTGTCACACTCCTCCTCACCTGCTTTGACCACAGTGTTTTAAAGAGATTATAATGATGACAGACTCACCTCAGGGCCGAGCAATTACACTCTGGTGACGTTAAAGCAAATTAAAGAGCAGATCAGCTCGTTCAGGTGAGTTTTGTGCTGGAATGTGTGCGCAAAGGAGAGCCGAGGCCTCACCTGTAGGAGTGTATAAAAAAAAAGAAAAGAAAAAACAGGGAGGCACAGTGAAAGGAGAGTGGGCGGGCCCAGCTCCATTTTCTCTGTGTGTCCAGAAAAGTTTGAACCAAATCACAGGAGTCAGGTTCACCTGTGTGCGTGCGCGGCGGTGCACCTGTCGCGACAAGTCCAGCTCACCTGCCCAGCTGCTCACCTTTACCCGCTCGGATTTACCTGTGGATCAAAAATGCGTCAATGAATCGTGCCTGAGCCGAACAGTCGTATCTACACATCCACTCATCAATAATCATGAAGAGAGGAGCGTTCAACTTTCTGGGTCGGAAGAACCAGTCTCTTTTCGACACCAATATCAAAATGAAGGACATGGGTGAGTTCACTGATCACAGGGCCTCTGTGCACTGTAATGTACAACAGGTACATGTAATCACTGTGACTTTTACTGAATGATAACACGACCTTTGTACTTGTTGACACGGGCACGAGTCTGTCTCCACGAAGACTTTACAGCTGTTGATCTCAGAGAAAGTCTCCTCAGTGTTTTCCATGACATGCTGTGATGAACAGGTAGCAGCAGGTATCATCATGGGAATGTGATTCATCCACGAGAAACCTGTTCTTAAACGTTAACGTCCCTACCTGGTAGATCTGGGTGACCCTGCATGTCTGCCTCTGTTCTTCACACATAATGTCACAGCTATTTGTAGTTATGTGTTTTGGTTTAAGTCCAAACTTGTGTAACTGAATGTCTTCAAGCTCCAAAAGTCTGAGACAGCTGCTCTCAGTGTGTTTGTTTGAGTGGTGTTTTCAGATCTGGCCTGTCAAACAATCTCAGATACACAACAGTATTATATTTATTAGTAATTATTTATTACAGCTAATGTATGAGTGGGACTGAATGATACTGATGAAAGAAAAATCATATTACTTCTGTTTGAATACAGAGATCTCTCAAATGTGATTATCAACCACGGACAAAGATATGTAACGAAGGCAGGAGTTAGTCACAAAAACTTTTTGTAAGAAATGTCTAAAATGACAGCAGTGCACTGAAACAGTAAACCTCGCTGGAAATTACAAATTACCACAAGCATCTTTTCTCAATGTGTTTTTTTAAAACCAAGAAGTTTTCTTATCAGCCGATATCGACAACATATACAACGATATATCTGTAACAGGCTAATACCGGCTGATAATATCAGCCAACGCATATATCGGTCAGGCTCTAGTGAAAAGTACAATGTTTGCTTCCAAAATGTGTAGTGGAAGTAAAAAAAATAGTACAAAATGGAAATATTCAAGTACTACTACCTCAACATTGTACTTAAGTGCAGTACTTATGTAAATATACTCATCCCATCATTGTATAACAGCATGTACACATACTGTACTGACAACTGAAACTGTAACTAACAACTTTTTTCAACCGCGATTGATCATTTAGTCTTTAAAATGTCAAGAAATGATATGAAATGCTCGTCACAATTTTCCAAAATCTTTTCTTTTGTCCAACCAACAGTTCAAAACCCAAAGTTCACCGTCATAAATAACAAATTAAAGGAGCAAATCCTCACATTTAAGAAGCTGGAACCAGCAAATTATTGACATGCTTTCTTGAAAAACAATTAATCAGTTATAAAAAAATAGTTGGCAAGACATTTTCTTTTGATTGAGTTACTGATTAATCGACTAATTGTGGCAGCTGTAGTACACAATAAGGGACTTTAAGAGCTATTAAACAGTCTCAAATGCTGAAACACTGTTCTTCTCCCTCAGCATAAACAGCTAAATAATGCAGTTAAATTGCTTAAATGCAAATCAACCAGGAACAGACCCCTTAAAAGCCGATACCACAATATTAGGGTAGCACAGATCCCAGACAATAACTACTCTGACATATCAGTTTACTGATAAACCTCTCGGCTCTTAGTTCCATTTGATTGTGAGCAGGAAACGAGCGCTATGCAAAGCTGCAACATGAGAGAGAACATTTGTCTATTTAAATCAGGCAGGTGCACAATAAAGGGAAACTAATCATTTGGTTAGACTGGTTTCACACCACAGCTGATTCATGCTTTCATACTGTTGAGCCCTCAGTGGTATTTTCTTTGGAGTGACGCCTACATTAAATAAGGGACAAACAATTTGATTTCCTTGTTAATAATGTCAAGCCCTTTGGTCGCTCTTTCTTCAGCCTCAGTGAGAAGCGCTGCCGTAGAAGGCAGACTAAATCGCTCTCAGCGACAAGTTTCTTTCATCAGTCACTCATTGGACAGACAAGATGTCTGACACTGGAATGAACAGCAGAGGAATGTACGGCTGCTAAATGTCTTTTCTCCAAGCAACCGCAGTGACCTCTGATATTATCAGTTGGTTTAGCAGAGTGCGTCTTTCAGCTGTCCTGGTCTTGATTTGTTTGTTCTTTGACATCTGAAGTTATGTTCACCTTCCTCTTGGTTCTGGGAACACAAAAGTGAGCTCAAGACCATCACTAGGGCTGAGTGATATGACCTGAAAATGATGCGATATTTTTAAGCTATTTTGCGATACACAATATATATCTCGATATTTTTACAAAATCAAATATGGCAATATTTTTGACCAAATACCTCGATATTGATGTTGTGGTAAATAGTCATCAATACCATGGATACAATGACTAAGTGGGTAAAGGTAAGTGTTAGAACAAGTAGAACAGTCTGTTAGGTTCAGAAAATGACATCATTTTACTGTAATGCAGCTTTTAAAACCAGGAAAAGACAACATCTGTGACATATCACAATATAACTACATCCTAAATATAAGACGATATACAGTCTCATACCACAATAAAAAGAAAACACCCTAATTTCCACTAACATTGAAGAATTATATTAATACCTTTGCCGCTTTAACTTCAAATTGCAGGATCATTACCCTCCATTGCCTGCACTATGAACAATACTTTAAAAGCATTAAATACATTCATGTTTCGCAGACATGATGATGCCAGTTCTGTTGGAGAGAGTGAATATAAATACAGATCAGTTAATTTAACCCAAATTTAAATATGATTGACAGTACTGACTTCTGTTGCCATCATAACCAAGCTTTGATTTCAGCACAGTGGTGAAATATAAATACAGATTACAGTCATTACAGTCAGTTGCCCATAACTATTTAGTTGTCAACAACAAAGCCACCTGTGAAAGCACAGTGGATCATTAGGTTGAGTGACAACTACTAAGAGGCCACTTTGGTTCGTATAGTATCTCCTTACCTGTGCAATGAGTAGAATGTACTAATCTTACCTGAGAGAAGAACAATGCACAGGTGGACGCAGTGCAGTGAAATGTTCTCATGAGCCTTTTTCGCATTTTTAGAAACTTACAGATTTCTGGAAAAATATTCATGAATACTGTATAACGTTGCAGACGACCCAGAGTGAGCAATAATGTGAGTTTGTTCTTTTAAATCGCCAAATATCTCCTCATCTGCGTCGTACACTAACCCCATTGTTTGTCCTCTCTGAGCAGAAACTGAATGACTAAAATGAACTGAAACTTGCACCGCAAACAAAAGATTTCCAGAGGATTAAAATCTTTTGCTTTTTATTTCCTCAGACAATGTGGAGCTGGTGCTGGAGTCATCAGCGATTCCCGAGTCAGGAACTGCCAGTGTGCGGGCCAGACCCACCGTCAAGCATCACACAGTGAGTATCTCTGTAATGGTGCATTTAATCTAGATGTTCACATTTATCAATAATTGTCTTACGTTGGAATAACACAAGTAGCTATGCTTCTGAATAGTCTCTACCCTGTTGTTTACCTGCAACTGAAGCATCACTTCATCTTGACCTCCATATCTGCAGAGCTGAACAGATGCAAATAAGCTGATAAGGGGTAGTTTAGTGTGTAGTGTGTTTGAATCTGTGTCAGCTCAAAAAAGCACAAAGCCAAGATAGGTATGAATCTGAGCCCTTGTTGGGTAATTCTACCAAGTGTTAAATAAATCATTTGTAATTTTTTCAAGTTGAGCAGTGGCATCGATTGAGTTTGGAAATGTTTGTTTAGTGAAAGTCACTTTCCCTTCTAAGAATTATAATATACTCTCATGTGTGGATTCTTCTCGAATGATATGCATTATCACTGTGATTATACAACAACTCTGATGGCTCTGATATTATCACAACATGTTGTCCACAATAAAGAAGGCATCACTGTCAACATGCATAAGACAAATCTGCAATCGAGTTTTTCAAAAAGAGGAAGTCAAGAGGAAGTCAGAAACAGTGCAGTGCTTTATGCTTTTTTTTTTTTTGCATTCAGACGTGCTTTCAACTTAATAGAATTTTAAAGGAGACATATTATGCTCTTTTTCAGGTTCATAACTTTATTTTGGGTTACTTCTAGAAAAGGGTTACATGCTTTAATGCTCAAAAACACATCAGTTTTCTCTGACTGTCCAGTGCTGCAGCACTTTATTCCCCGTCTGAAACACTATGTTTTAGCTCTCTTTATGGCCCCCCTCCCGAATACCCAGTCTCCTCTGATTGGTCAGCTCACACACGCCTGAGCCAGCACCGCTCACCGTGTCTCTGGTCGGCCCCGTACTGTATTCTATGTTCAGTTAGCTTCACTTTTACTGTGAATATAGCCGATATTATGCAAATGTGGTTGGTTGGTTCTGGATAATCATAAGTATATTATTCTGGTAATACTTTATTACTTTTACTTAAACATTTTACATGTAAACTTTATCATGTAATGGAGTACTTTTACTTTACATTTTAACTTAAAAACTACATTAGCAGTCTGTATGACTGTCAGGCCTTCCATTATGTAATCATGATGTGGATACAAGTGAAAAGCTCATCTCCAGTTCACACACCTCAGAGTTTGGGGAGTGTTCTGTGAATGCGTCTGTGGCATGTGTTGGATGTGGCACACCCATCAGCACACGGTCAGGACAGCTCAGACTTCTGCGACAGCTGAAAGTGAGTCACAGTGCAGTGAACAAACAGACGGAATCAAACTGGATCATACACCATCTTTACTGACACGCCTCAGTGTTCATACCTTTCTATGCTATGCTACATGAATGTGCTGTCATCATTAGCAAAGGGAGCAGAATCTTTCACATATTTTAATTCTCAACTGCCTGCTAGTGGCATCTGTTGACTTTGTTTGGCATGTGGATTGTTAGAAGGTACACAATAGTAGTTTGATTCTATATATAGGAACTTTATGATTTGCGTAGCTGTATTACATGCATACAAATAGGCCTTTATAGAGCTAAAAATCAGTATCAGAGCCTAATTTGTAAGACTTTTTGAAGCAAATCTAGTGTGTTGTTGCTTTATTCCATTAGCAGATTACTCAAAAAGCCTGCAGCTTAATAACGTCAAGAGACACAGGAGTAAAGAAAACATCTTCCATTGCTGGAATGATTTTTCTTGACCTTTTGAAGGGCACATACCCAGTTCACTCTCTGGACTTGTATAGTGTCAACATAGTCAGTGTTTATTTTTGGTGGCGTTTGGGCCGTGAAGAATCCAAATCTCCCTCACACTCACACACACAGAGACACTCTCGCGTACACAACACACACAAAAACACCGGTATCCAAGCAGTGACAGTGTGCGATTTTCTCAGCCAGGCCCACTTTAACACTAGACAATGAGAAGAATAATAGGTGTATCCTCTGATTCACTAAGTGCTCCTCATAACTGAAGTATGTGAAAGCGTGAGGCACAAAACTGATCCTTTAGAAAACTCCACCTCCAGTTTAGTCACGGCAAAACTAAGACTGAGCTAAAAGTTCATGTATTTTTGTTGCAGAATAGTAAGTTGCAGTAAAATGATGAGTTTTATTTCCCATTGCCTTTTTTTGAACATAAGGCAATACTTGAGAGCTAATGAAATTAGCAAGTATTGTTCTATTGATGCTAATGATGTACTGGACATGCTGATCTTTTTCAAGGAGTGTTGAGAGCTGTGTTAGTTGAGAACTGGTTTGATCACTTCATTACTAAATACTTGCCAGAAAAACAACTGTTTAGTGCCTCGAGAACAGGATGTAGTGTGTGTGTGTTTCAAATGTTGAAATGTCAACATTCTGATGGCGTTTGTTTTTTTCCCTCACAGTCCTCAAGTTTAGACAGTTTTCAAGGATATGCCGTCCCAACACCCAAAGTCCCCATCCTCCCCCCTTTCAATGGTCCAAAGGTCAACGGTTCAGGTGAGCATTGACCAACCACAAATATGTGCTTTAAGTTTAACATGGCAAATGCTTGAATTCTATTATTTACACACTGATCATTTGTGGTGCCTTTAGTCAGACTCAGTTGATGGATCACGGCACAAGTTGAATATTCAGGGCAGGTAAATGTTTGTCCAGGCAGTTGTGCAATAGCTCGTCTGCATGCGTCCCAACAGCGATACCAGATGGCAAGAATATTTACAGAATGGGAGTGTTTGCATTTATAGAAAGAAGTGGTTATCATTCATTCCTTGGTGTATTAAAGATTATCAGATTATCAGGCATCTGATCACATCCAGTTAAATTTAGGAGTTGTATTATCTTATTGACATGCTTAACATTTATCACATAGTGCTGAATACTTCTACAGTACGTTAATGCATGAAACAAGGGAAAGCAACACATGTTAAATACTGCTGTTCCACAGTGTATAACACAACTGTTTTATCAGTTATTCTCTCTTCTTTTTTCCAGTCAGCGTGTCCAATGGATCTGTTTTATCTATACCCGACCTCGTGGAGGGGGAAATATTTGTTCCTCCCCCTCCCTCAACGGCACCTCCACCCCCGCCCTCTTTTATCCCTCCTCCAGACTTCATGGGCGACCTGAACAGCCTAGACCTGGCAAACCTCCAGCCTCCTTCCATGCCCGCTCCAAAACTGGCACCGTTCATGGCCGAGGAAGACTTAACCTTCTTAAAACCTCCACCAATGGCTCCGCCAAAGCCTCCATCTACTTGCTCTAGTGGCTCAGCATCATCCATACCCATTTCTAGCCCACCAGTTCCTGATTATCCGAAATTTGCTCCACCCCAGCCCCCTTCTGAAAAGCAACAGAAAACTTATAAGACACCACCTCCAAAACCCATTAGACTGTCCTCTATCTCCACTCATGACTCCCCACCACAGACTCCTGCTCCACCTCCACCTGTGCAGACACCCACACAATCCACCTTCAATCCCCAAAACACTGCAAAGCTTTACAGTATTCCTAAGAACTCGATTCTAGGTGGGTATGAGGATCGGGGAGCAAAACCCAAGCAGATGTTACTTCTGGAAGATTCTGGGTCTGTCCAGTCTGACCCAGTGCTTGTCCAGGTGGATAGTAAAGCCCCGAAAGTGGCTACAACATCTAAACCAGTTTCCAAAGATGTACAGGAACCAAAGGAGAACTTACCAATTACCCAACCCTCTCCTTCACCCCTGCCTGAGCCAAAAAAGGAGGCTGAAGCAGAGACAGTTTCAGCACCATCAGAGGTAGACAAACCTCTCCCAACTATACATAAGACATCGCCACAGCTTCCAAAAGTGAACAGTCCTTCAGAGCCCAATAAGGACAAATTTGAAGTAACTCCAAGTCAAGGCCACAGATTCAGTCCGTTATTAGATCGTAAACTACGCAACCTGAAGGGAATGGAAACCAACGTGGCACGAGAAGGGCCTGTAGCTTCCCCACTTGCTCTTTTAATGGCTGCTAAAGAAAGAGACAAACAAAGATCAACTCTATCTCTGTCACGGGAAAACAGCAGCAAGAACACCGAGCATCCTAGTGCAAGCATTCAACCAAGTGACTCAAGTCCAAATTCCTTTATTGTCACCCCAAGGTCTGGCTCATCCTCTTCTCTAACATCTCAAGACATGATACAGGAGAGTCCAAAGCCAGCCAGTCTTGTGGAACATACGCAAACACTTCAGACTCCACAGAAATCCAGTAGTCCTGCACTGGTGAGGGATCAGATGCCGTTAAACAGTCCAGCTCTCAATAGAATGGCTGCATCCCCAAGACCGACCAACCTGGTTGCACAGAAGCAAAACATAGAGCAAAGTCCATCAATGCCTCAATCTACAAAGGATGAGAATAATAAAGAGGAGTTAAGTATGGCATTACTCCCTCCGCCTCCAGAGTTTGATGATTTAGATGAGATTATGGAGCCCCCTCCTTCCATCCCTCCACCTGACCCTCCCATGAAGAAGGCCCGAACACCGACTATGATCCCTCCTCCTCCAGCTCATGTTCCATCTCCTCCTCCCATGAAGGCCCCCCAAATGCCAAATGTGATCCCTCCTCCTCCCGCTCATGTTCCATCTCCTCCTCCCACGAAGAAGGCCCCAACACCAACTATGATCCCTCCTCCTCCAGCTCATGTTCCATCTCCTCCTCCAATGAAGACAGTCCCAAGGCCAACTGTGACCCCTCCTCCTCCTCCTCAAGTTCCAGCTCCTCCTCCAAAACCTAAACCCCCAGCACCCCCAACACCTCCAAAACTCCCACCACCGCACATTGATGTCAAACCAAAGCCCCAAGACCAGACAAAACCCAAGGTGGCTCTTCCTCAGCTCCCACCTAATCTTTCGCCCAGTCAGGCCACACTCCTGAGTATCTTACAAAAGAAGATGTTGGAAATGGACCACAAAATGGCCCCAATGAAGGAGGCAGAGTCTAGTTCAGATGACTGGGGCACCCCCTTGTCTGATGAGGACAGTCAGGTCCCTGTTGTCCCCTGGGCCACACCACAGAGTAAGAATACCCCTGTGGTCAACAAAGCAGCAACCCTGGACATGCGGGAGCTGGAGGGTAAAGTGATCAAAAAATATCAGGACACATCCTCAGTCAAAGTTCCCACCAGGTAAGACTTCCACTACTCAAGTATGCCACCATCACTTCTTGAGACAATAAGCCCAGTGTTTAGCTTCAGTATCCACTCATGATCATGAATGTGTTCTTCTTTGCAGCAACGGACCATCTAAACATCAGTTTGGTAGGACCTTTACAGTTCGGCCTGGAACCAAAGAGCCCATTACTCTTGTTCGTCAAGGGGAGTCTTAACGAGATGTGTTAAAGAGACAGGTGTTCTTCTGTTTAACACAGCTTGCATGTGATTGGATGATGTGATTTTGCATCAGAAGGAATTTGTACAATGGGGGGAAAAAAAGCACTTTGAACAAATGAGCTACACAAATGTGGTTTTTAAATATGTTACGAATGTCTCGTAAGAAGAGTCTGTTAAGTTCTGGAAGTTGAGAGTCTGAATGTATTGCTCAATTTCTGGAGAACACACCAACACTGTCAAATAGTGTTTTCTTTTTTATATATTTTATTTTTGATGTGTCAGTCAGGTTTTTATTTGGCTGCTGCTGTGTATTCAATGTAGCGATTTATGTTGCAATATGTCGCCTTTTTAAACCAGAGCTTTTAATCAGTTTCATTGCCACATGGGTAAATTAAGTAAGTAGTAAGCAAATTTTATTCATAAAACTTTTACGCGTGAAAATTAATCTACAATATTAACAGATTTATCTGAAATCTTCATTGTAAAATACAATAATAATGTACAATGTAATTATTGTGGCTCATGCTGTATTTACATGTCCCATTACTGAAATGCTCTTTCACTGTTACATGTACGCTATGTAGGTCCCATTGGAACAAAGCTAACAGTTAATTCAGACGTGTCAGAGGATTGTTTCTCATATTTATTGATTTAGAAAATGTTTTCTCACCTGTGTAATATTCTACTGCAGTAAAATGTCAGTGCGCCTAGACTCGTGTTTATGCTGTACATATCAGTTTGTATACGATTAAAATAGAACCTAGATACTATAAGATGTAGTTTTATATACCTGTTAAGTTTGTATAATCAAAATATTTAAAATATCAATGATGGTCTTTAAGCGGAGCTGTTTATCTACATGAAATGCTGTCCAACAACTCTATAACTGGAAAATAAATCCAAGCAGTAAATGTATGTTTGAATAAATGTGCTTTTCTTATAAACTGAAATACTCACAAATCTGGCATCTCATCATATAATGATACAGTAGCTGCAGATAAAGTCAGTGGAATAAATGGAGCTTTCTGACTCAATATACATTTTAAATAAATATAAAAGCTATTTATATTTTGGCTCAGAATTTAAGGGCCAATATACTCAAGTACCAACTATATGCTAACTTAACAGCTGTGTTCTGTAATGTATTTTTTCTATTACTCTATTTGTCAATATAAATGTAGTAACTTTATGACAGCACTAAATGTAGCATTTGTTAAGGTGCTGCTGTGGCTGTGTGCCACGTTGTGCATGTGATGATGATTATGGCATCCAAGACCATTCCAGTTCACTGAGTCAGACCACAGATTAGCTATGACACCATACCTGCCACTTGGAGTGAAAATCACACATGTAATCTTGTTAACTTCTGAGCCAACCGCCCACACTTGTCACACATAAACACACTTCCCTCTTTTGACCTGACAGTGGGTGAATGGGGTCTGCGTCAGTCATGCAGATTTATCAGTGCAAGACCTTTAGGTTAATTCTGACACAATATGCTGTTCTTCTCATCCCTGCACATTCAAAGTTTCTTCATATAGTGGTGTGACTATCGTATATAAGATTTCAAGAAACACAAAGAAATATGCTCCAAAATGCTCTGGCTATTGCCGCATTAAGTTACCTTTAATGTAAAATGATGCAATACAAATTGGTTGCTTAAAGTGTAGTTACACATGGACGTTCTATACAGTATGAAAGAAGTGAATGGAGAGACCGCGTGGTGGAGTAGTAAAGCACCAGAGCCAGGACCGGGAGAGCTAAAGTCCAAATACTGTACACATATCTGCAATACTACATGACAATGAACACATTAATCCATATTTCCTGACTGACAAGGTAGATTTTACTATCTTAGATACACATGGACGCCCCTCAAAAATAGGGGGGAAAGTAGTTATTTATAAACAGGGCTCCTCCAAGGTATGTTTGGTCTAAGTGGAGTTGGGAGCTCCAGCATCCGGACCCACCGTGTGGTGAAGCACAAGGTGATCCCATCCTACAGTTGTGAGGGTGTTGGAGCCGCCGTGGAGCCAGCACACACCTTTGACAAAGTCCTGGTGTTGCCGATCTCGAAGTCTACAGAAGAACAACACATGATTAGTATTTTTTTTTGTAATTGTACAGAAGACTAACCAGTTGTTTTACTATAAAGCTCAAAAACTCACATTTCTTGCATTTCAGAGTTCAAAACAGCAAGGGAACAATCATCACTTATGGAGGCTAGCATGGAGGCACTGGGGAGGAAGACAAAGGAGTTAGGAATATTACAGAGGAGCAATGTAAGAGCAAATGATAATATGCCAGGTTTTATGTTTACCTATGTGTAGAGAAGGCAAGCCCAGTAACTTTGCGGCTGTGGACGGTCTCCACCCGGGCTGGCTCTGTTCCCAGGAAGTCCTTTATAGTCACTCTGCCCAGCTCATCACCTAAGGCACATTAAGCATGATTAAACACGCAGGGACTGCCAATTTCATTTCACTGTCACTCACTAGTCTGCTGCTGGGCCTTACCAATAGCAATGGTGCTTCTGTGATGGGGGTGCCAAGCTACAGTGGTAGGGGAGCAGCAGAGGTTCCCTACATCTGAGACAAAAACAAAGATATAAATAACGTACATGATTAAAAAACAAAAAAAGATGTCCTGACATTAAAGGTGCACTATGTAGTTTAGGGGAAGAAATTTTCAAAATCAGAAGAGATTGATCGTCGTTTACTGATTTTTTTTTTTTATGCCTGAACAAACTAAATAAACAATCTCTCTTTGTTATGACCTTAAAGTCAGACCTTACACAGTTTTATTCTGTTTTACTTTGTTTATATGTGGTGGACCCGCCACCTTTCTAGCTTCAAACAGTGTTCTGGGGACCTTATTTTCCTCTGAGAACAGCTTGTTTATTCAGTTATGGAAAAAATAAGTATTTCTGAGTTTGTAGAAAACTACATAGTGCCCCTTTAAATTACTTAGGCAGACTATTAGATTCTGGGATCTGTAGTCGCAAGATAAAGACACTAGGTAGCTGGTTAGACACTTGTTAGCGATATTTCTTCTGCAGTGAAAATTTACAAAGTCAGAACCTGTTTTTTTAAGCTTGGACATACTCACCTATTCTAGAAGCGGGTTTGTTGGGCTTCCTCCTGTCCCACATCAGCACCCGGCCATCCTAATGGATGGAGGATCACAACAGGTTGAGTTTGAATAAAGTCTCACAGTAGCTTTCTTGTGTTACGAGTATGACACAGAGGAAAATCTGTTCTTCATTATTAAGCTGCACATTTATGCAGTGTGCAGAAAAAGCAGTTCCATTACTTTATGTATGTTATTTGTTGTGTTTACAACACATCACATACAGTAAGATGTTTATTAGTACTTACTTGCCCACAGGAAACGAAGAGGGACTCGTCTGTAGGACTGCATGCAACAGAGTTGATAGGTTGCGTGTGTGCTTGAGGAACAAAAAAGTTCAGAGATATTCAGTTGAGGTTTTTACAATCTTTATCAATCACCATTTTCATTTTTTAAAATACTACTGACATGCCATATTGTAACTATAAAATGCTTCAAATTTATTTAATTCTCCTTTAAAATGCACATAAGAGGCAACTGGACAATTGGACACATGTTACCTAATTATCTCAATTCAAGTAAGCGCAGTAGTTCATGAGAAAATGATACATTTCCAAAAAAAGGACCATGTCACAATTTCAGCACATCACTTCCCATCTCTATTATCTAGATACTCTGAGTGCAGCTTTGGGATGCTCTCTTACCATTGTAGGTATTGACAGCTGTCTCCTGACCGAGATCCCAGACTTTAACTCTATAATGAAGGAAGGAAAAAATCATGCATTGCAATGAAAAAGGGGTAAAAAATAATAATAATAATGATTAAAAGACCGTGTACACATCAGTATAGAAGAGGGTCTAACCGGCAGTCCATGCTGCCAGTGACGGCACTGCTTGCTCCAGTAACCGGGCTCACTGTGGTGACAATGTGGTCATGGTCATGTTTGGTGAAGCGATTAACCAGCAGGCGCTCATCCTCCGCCAGCTCCCAAAGCTCCAGGGCACCTGCACAGGACCAAGTCAAACAAAATCAGTTTAACACTCAAGTCTCAAGACCAGTGCTTGGTTGGTGACTGCTGTGATTCTGCTCCTTACCTGAGTCTGATGCGACAACGACACCCTTTTCTGATACCCATTTGACATCTGTGACCCCAGCCTCAGTCTGCACACCAGCTTTGCAGAGTTCCTCATTAGGGGCCTTCGCTGGGTCACTGAAGATCCACACAGATCCCTGCCAGCTCCTGCCACTGAGGCTGGAGGCACCAAGCAGCAGAGTGCCATCTGTAAAAGACATGTTAAGAGAGAAAACATTAAAACAATAACCAACTCGCTCATAGTAAAGCTGCGAAATGCAATTTGTCTGAGATGTTAACTTGTCATCAACAGAATGAAGACCCTAGCTGGGGTTCTGAGCATGTGCAGAACTGTTATAAACAATTTATTTGTATACATTTTAGCGGATTGTATGCACCACGTGTTTTCCTAAGTAACCTTCAGCTAGCTCGTCTTGTTACCTACCTGCTCTGTATTGCGCCGCGCACAGATGCCTCTCCATGCATGCAGGGGCATTGGGGGGTATGTTCCACCGGTTTTCCTTGATCATGCTAGTATCCACTGCGCTTTTCATTCAGATGATGAACTCGAGTCTCCCAGTGTGATTTTCCAAACACTTTTAATGCTGTTTCTACGTTAGCTAGCTAGCGTCACTGTTTTACGTACAGAGACACTAGTTTTTCGTCTTTGGTTTATTTGGGAAAGATTATTTATCGTATCCTGAAACAGCAATGATGTCCGTGTTCCGTGAGAGACTGAAATATGTGATGTAGCTTAACTTATCGTTTCAAGAATGAATGGACGAGTGAACGGCAACACATGGAACCGATGGACAAACACTTCCTGCCCCGTTCTTCTTCGTCGATTGGGCCGCTTCTTCTTCTTCTACGTCTTCTTCTGCTTCGAGGCAGTTGGCTTCCTTGGTGGCGCACGAGTGCCATCTCGTGGGCTAAATTATTATTTCATTTCATTTCATTCTATCTTATTTTATTTTATTTTGTCATAAACAATATACACATAATACAGCTGTAGGCTATAATTGTTCTAAAAACAAAAACAAAAACTTGGAACCTAGACGCTTGAAAAAAAAAATACAATTAAATCAAATAACACAAACAATAAATAAAGACATATACACAAACACGCTGTGGAAGTAGTCTGGCTATGCAAGACTATTATAAAAGTTAAAATAACTTATTTACAGAGTGCCCCAAATCATAGCAACAAAGGCTGCTCAGTGTCCTTATTTTATAATTATTGTTTTTTACCAGTAACCCTGTCACCCACCATAATGAAACCATCTCCTGCTTGTCCTCAACATCCATTACACCATTTGAAATATTGATTTCATGCATCATAACACGATGCATGTTGTGTTATGTTTTATTCTTTATTTCAAAATGGCAGACAAGAAACCTGCATGCATAAAATGTCTTTTCCAACAGATCACTCAGTGGGATCACACTGCTCTGTGCACAGCTTTCCATGAATACATCAACAATAGGAACATCAAACCGCATCAACCGTGTTTAAAACATCTGTGCAATTCTCATTTTGATTTTATACATTATCATAGTACTTTATTCTACTTCCTCAAACAAATTAACATTTAATTTCCTTTGCTTGGAATACAACTCATTTTGCCAACAGTTCTCACTGGTTTCACTTCGGACATTTTTCTGATGTCAGATGGCACTACAGTTAATTCTGCTCCTGCCTGTCTATTGTTACGTTGTGACACTTAAACTATGCCATATTTTTTTTCATTTGTTTTCATTGGTACTATTGGTCATTTCTGAAAAATGCAGTTCAACCTGCCAACAACCTGCTATGGGAGTTGCAATCATGAATCCAATGCGTAAAAGAATGAAAGGAAAATTCTCTCATTCTTGGCACTTACGACACTTTAGAGGTAATTCTTTCTTTCAATGTGTGGTTCTGCTTCTTCCATCTTCTGTCTTGGTATGTCACAGATATTTATAATCATCCAGGCTACACAGATTCTTCTTGCTTCTTCCTGATCTTCATATTAGCAGATAGGACACCTTTGTAATATTAACATGTGTCCATGTGGAGGTCCCCAGGTCCCCTTGCTCTGATTTTTTTTTAAAGTATTTATATTTCAGTTCATCTTTCTAAAATAAATAAATATAAATATTCTAGAAATATATATATTTTTTCCATAACTGAATGACCGGACTGTTCTCAGAGGAGAATGAGGTCAAAAAAGTAAAAATCGTGTTGTGCTTTAAGGTCAGTTTGTTAATTCAGTCATGAAAACAAAGAGAGATGGTTTATTTAGTTTGTTTAGGCATAAGAATCAGACAATAAAGATTCAAATTTCCTCCCCTAAACCACTTAGTGCACCTTTAAAGGTGGCTGTTTAACCCTAGAGGGCTCAATATACCCCAACTCCATGCTTATTTTACTGGGGCGAGTTGTGCCATAGGACTACTTTTCTTCAGATTGGTCATTAAATTTGATAACTTGTTTTAATTTCCATTGGCACGCAACAACCTGAGGTATAAATAGTAAACAAAATATTATTTGACATCAATACACTTATATTTTGCAGTGAAATGCTCACATGTAAAGAGTGTCTCATCTCACCCTGCCCTCCCCTGAACTAAAACCACTTCTCAAGTGTTTTTTTCAGCCCAAACGACGAGTGTCAAGTGGACTTTAACTAACAGGAAGTGAGTCTGCGACGTCGGAGATTAGACGTTTTGATTTTTAATTGTGCCATGGGTATGGTTTCTAAACACTAAAGCGCCCCCTAACATGCGACCTACTTATCAAAGAATCCCAACACCGACGGGAGAAAAGGCGAAATAATCTTTACACGTATGCAACACGCACTTGTAACACGTCGAAACGGTACACGCTTTTATTTTGAAGGCGAGAAAACGGAAGCGACGGTTGAAGTGTCGCTAGCTTGGCACTTGTGTCGCTCTGTCTAAAATCGATAAGTGATTGGTTTTCTTGATGGTTAAGAATTTGCGGGTCTAGTAACGTGCCCGCAGAAGGTAAGCACGCAACTATGTGAAGTGGACAGAATTATAAAATGACATGTTTTCCAATCAAGTGTCGTCGATTTTTCTGAGCGGTAGCTTGGTAACGTTGGTCGTTGTCACAGTGATGCCTTTGTCTCGGCTCTAACTAACGTCCGATGATGTTGAAGGCTAACCGTGAACTGTAGCTAACATTAGCCGCGCTGAGGTCTGGACCCGACTGTCCACACGGAGTGACAGGTCCGTGGACGGCTGCTGCGGTCCGTCTGCTAGCTTACTGCAGCTGATGCGAGCACACAGCTACATGGCATTAAGAGGGAGCGGTTAACATTTTTTGGCTAGTCAAACCTCCAGACGTGCCAGCATCATTAATGTCCGTCGCTGGAAATACCATTCCAGGTGATGATAGTCAGCTGGCGTGGATGTCACCTCTCTAATCTGAACATAAGGGACATGAAGCCTGCCAGGAGAGCAGAGGGTCTGTGGGAAACACCCGTGAATTGTTGCCATCAGAGAGGAGAATTTAATTTACCACGCCTGTCCAGTTGTCTGAATTTAATCAGGGTTCAGAGTTCATCTGAGGTGACATGACATTACTCCTCATGGATGACATGTGAGTGTCTCCAATCCCTATGGCCCCGCTCCCAGTAGACATCATGTGAGCATTTATAATGGAGTACTCTGTGAGCTGCAGTAAAGTAAAATATTAAAGGTGCACTATGAAGTTTTGGGAAGAAACTTTTAGGCAAGAGAAAACTCTTAACTGATTGATTTTTACGGCTGAATAAAATGACTGATGATGATAATGACTGTCCTCTGAAGACAACACGATTTCAGACTCTTTTACTGTGTTAAAGTAGCTACCTTTCCAGCTTTAAACGATAGCCCTTTTCACACAGAGTTACAATAAAGCCGCTCCACTGTGTCATTTCATACGGCATGCTGGTTTTGTGCAACCAAAAGAGGCGTGACGGTACGCATCATGACGTTGAGATCTGTGTTTTTTTTTAATGTGGTTCCTCCTCCAGTTTCCACCTGTACTTCTAAAAATGTATTTGCCGACTGTTTATAATCACATGGATGCTGTTATAATGTGTTGTGATTGAGATCCTGACCCACCATGCATCGTGAAAAGTGACAAAGATAGGTTTTTTGCTCTGAATTGCATCATATAATCGCTGTCGGTAAATATTCTAATGTGACTAATGTTTTGGGGACCTTATTTCCCTCGAGGGCGGCTTGTTCATATGCAAATATATCAAATAACTATTTCTGAGTTGGTATTATTACCTCATTAAGATTGTTAATATTTACTTTCTGAGTTTGATTTGTTTTTTCAAAACTACACAGTGCACCTTTAACTTTAACTAAAATATCCAACATTTTTGATGTAAAGTTTTCTACCATCTTGACAAAGATATCGTGTTTCTTCAAAAGAAATAAAAGGAGGGCCCTTCCTCCCCTTTTTAAAGAACATCATGTAAGTGAAGCTGTAAAACATAAAACTTGTCAGTGAAAAGTTCAATCTGTAGACGAACACATGAACGGATCCTAAAGGCCTGTGAAAAACCTGATTGATTAGTCATTGAAAGTTGTTCAGTTGTTCTTCCCAATAGGTCATTTTAAAGCTTAAGCAAACTTTAGATGTTTTTGGTCTGTTCTTCTTCTATGTTTTTG
Organism: Pagrus major; assembly: GCF_040436345.1. Classification (NCBI taxonomy): domain Eukaryota; kingdom Metazoa; phylum Chordata; class Actinopteri; order Spariformes; family Sparidae; genus Pagrus; species Pagrus major. The sequence goes on from NC_133220.1 coordinate 19,737,192, forward strand.
TATTATTGATAAAGACAGGAACTGCATATCATGACTCACAATATTTAAAAAAAAAAAAAAATGCTTGGCTCCTCCTCAGACCTACATATTGCTTTATTGCCAGTCTGTATATACATATTGTCCCCCAGTTTCTGACTTCTGCTCTGTACTTATGCTTTTCCATGAATTTATTATATTATTAGGAACAGTGTTTTGAATGCACTGCTTTTCAGGGAGGATGTAATCTGTATCAAGTTCTGACATGGGTGGCAACACAATCAGCAGGTGTAACTGACTGCTCAGAGCACAGCCAGTGTCCCTCATTGTGATTATTTTATCACTGTATAGTTTGGAAAACTGACTACATAATGTCTCTAGCTTTAATGTAAAGTTTTTCTCCGTGCCTTTTTACCTCAGGGGTTCGTCATGGCCTTGAAAAGGAGACGGGCGACATCCCCCTCTAGCAGTGTGAGTGGAGGAGATTTTGACGATAGCCAGACTTCATCGTTAGTGTCTTCAATTGGGAGAAAGAGGAGAAGGACCTCAAACATTCCAACTGTGGATCCTGTAATTTGTTTTTACAAATTTCAGTTACTTGTTTTTGACGTACTGTCAGAATTAAACTACCTACACAATTTAAGTAGTTGACATGGGAAAGGATGTGGATATTTTTCAGTGTTTAATCTCTGCCTTGCAGATTGCTGTGTGTCATGAACTGTACAACACAATCAGAGATTATAAAGACGACCAGGGCAGGATGTTATGTGAGTTGTTCATCAGAGCGCCCAAACGAAGGTGAGGAAAGAAACGAGCGGTCATTAGATATGTGCATATGATTATATCCCACAGAAAGTGTTCAAGTCCTTGTTTCTTACAGGAATCAACCCGACTATTACCATGTGGTGTCTCAGCCTATTGACATGATGAAGATCCAGCAGAAATTAAAGATGGAGGAGTATGATGACGTTGAACAGCTCACCAGTGACTTTCAGCTGTTATTCAACAACGCAAAAACATACTACAAGGTAAAAAAACAAAAAAAAAAACAACTTACAGTAAGTTCAAAATTGTGTGTGTTGGCAGAAATGATATCTTATGCATGGCTCAGGCTGTGCACCTGCATGAATATGTGCTGCTTGTGTCCGTCTAGCCCGACAGTCCTGAGTACAGAGCAGCCTGTAAACTGTGGGACCTTTACCTGCGAACCAAGAATGAATTTGTTCAGCGTGGGGAATATGATGAGGATGATGAAGATGGGTACGATGCGGGAGACAATCCTGGAGGGTCTACTGAGGATGAGGTGACACTCATAACATTACTGATGACACTGATTTATCATATCATATAACATTCATCTTGAGAGTTATTAAAACAATACAAAGTATGTGGGTTTTTTTCCATTACACTGACTTACCGTACTTTTATGACAGTGCTCATTTTAACAACAACAACTATGTAGCTTTTGCTAAAGCATGATTTTTAATGAGCTCCATTACTTATAATGTTGGTATTATATATCTGTTTTTTTGATTTAAAGGTGATGTTATGCACCTTAGGTGCGTCTTGTAACAAGATGTTTTTGGTTGTAGCAAGGACATTATTAAAAAGTGAAACCACACACATAATAAGGAAACGCAAAAGTAATATGTGGAAAGAATAAGGAGAAAAAAAGGGATAAAATAAAGTAAATTACATTTTATAAAAATGAATAAATAAAAAAATGTATATGCGAAAAGTAAAATATATATTTTAAAATATATATAATACACATACAGATGTATATAAACTTGACAATAAATTAGGATGTGTACAGTTATTATTTTATAATTTGTTGTCTTAATCTCTGCATTTAGTTATTCTTTCATTTATTCCTCTTTATATTGCAACATTTATTTTCTATTTCTTTTTTTCCCCCCACAGATTTTATGGCTCTCCTATGACTGCATAATGTATCGAATACTGTGTATCACTAAGGCTGACACAGTATTTCCTGACCTAAACTGTTTGACCACTTGTGTGTAACAGAGTACACCTTCCTGCTTGAAAGAGGTCCTCGAGCAGCTCCTTGATGCTGTGGTGTCTTACACTGAACCCACTGGCCGTCTGGTCAGCGAGCTGTTCCAGAAGCTTCCCTCTAAAATGGTATGAGCACCTTCAGTGTGGCTTAAGACATTATTATTCAAATGAGTGACTTGGCTTTGATTCGTAGTTTGCCTTTTTTCATTTAGCAATACCCAGATTATTATGCCATCATTAAGGAACCAATCGATCTGAAAATCATCGCTCAAAAGATTCAGGTATGGTATTACATTTTCTCTGTTAAATATTGATTTAATTATTTCCTTTTTTTTTGATAAAATGCTGAATAAATGTATTTGCCATTAGTTGGGCCACTACAGGAGTGTCGGCGCCATGGCTAAAGACATAGATTTGCTGGTCAAGAATGCCAAAACTTACAATGAGCCTGGATCGCAAGTATTTAAGGTGAGTGTGTAACTGAGAATATAATACATGTTGGAGTACATTAGCAGTGTGTGACATACATACTATGAGCTACTTTGTGTTCCAGGATGCAAACACCATCAAAAAGATTTTTTCTCAAAAGAAGTCTGAGATGGAACATGGTGAACCGATCAAGTCCAGCATTCGTATCAGGTAAACTGGAGACAACATTGGGAACAATGTGGAAAAAGTCTCGTTAACATTTAACTCTGTCGCTGTTCTTCTTCTATCCTGCTCTGTCAGGAACAGAAGGTCCGCCCAGGGAGACCGCCTCTCAGCCATAACCATGGCTCTTCAGTATGAAAGTGATGAGGAGGGCATACTCTCTGGTACATCTGCACTTCATTATCTTCATCAAACATACATGCATCTACCGGGCACTGATGAAGTTGCTCTGTTGTTATTGATGAGTGTGTCTTTATTTATTCATCTTCGCCTATTTTTCTCAGGTTCTGTCCATTATGACGAGGGGGAATCTGAGGCGGAGAGTATGACCTCTAACATGGACATGACTAATCCCATCTTCCAGCTGTATGAGGCCGTGCGAGGTGCCAGGAACAGCCAGGGCCAGCTGATCTCTGAGCCTTTCTTGCAGCTGCCCTCCAGGAAGGACTACCCCGACTACTTCCACCAGATCAATCAGCCCATCTGCCTCCATCAGATCAAGTAGGATCAAACTCTGTGTGTTTTCATGTCTGTGTTCACAAAGGCCAGAATCATTTAATACTCAGCAACATTCAAACCTGTCCACATCTTTTCCACCTCCTGCAGTATCGCCACCCGAATCATTCTTTAGTTTAAATCCCTTTTCAAGAGTTCATTAAAAAGCCCAGGAAAGCCTATTAACAAAAATTCTCTTACAAAATAAGATATTCGGTATCGATTCAGGGGTTTAATGTCAGCTTAAGTTAGATATGACTCTTTTGTTTTCATTTAAATTGCAATATAGGTTAAGTTATTAAAATGGTAGTGTCTCAATAAATGCTGTGATTTCAATGTCACAAAACACATCTATCAGAAAAATTTAATATGTTTTCAATAAACACATTACAATTGGTTTTAGCAGTGGAAATAACATAGACATTTGCCGTTATACAATCTTTCTAAACAGAAATATATCAGAATTTATAAACACTATCTGGATGAGAACCCGTTTTGCTTCATTTTCTTCAAATTTTTGTTCATGTTTTATTTTGTTTCACCAACATTCTCTCTTTTTTATTTTCTACCCCTACGGCATCACACACACTCACTGTACAGTACAGTATTTCTGTGCCCTCCTTCCCAAATGTGAGAGCCCGTAATTCCCCACAGGAACAAGATGAAGAACAACGAATATGAGAGTGTCGAGCATGTTGACTCAGATCTGACGCTGATGTTCGAGAATGCCAAACGCTACAATGTTCCTCACTCGTCCATCTACAAGCGTGCACTCAAGCTCCAGCACATTCAGCAGGTCAGTCCCAAAGCGTACCTGATGGAGTTGTGGTATTTTAAAGAGGCAGCATAACCATTTGATATATGTATTATTCGTTTCCGTCTAGATGAAGAGAAAAGAGCTTTTGCAGAGAGACGATGACGATGGAGACAGCATGCTCTCCTCTGCCACGTCTGACACCAGCAGCACAAAACGAAAAAGGTTTGTACTTTGTCACATTTTTCATGCTCAGTTCTTCATTGGTTTGTGCGAGTTTGACTTTTAGAATTTTGTTTTCAGTCACAAGAAAAACACGAAGAAAAACCGAATGAAAGTCCTCCTAGCTTCTGTAACTGAGGCGCGAGAAGCCAGCACTGGGCGGAGGCTGTGCGACCTCTTCATGGTCAAGCCCTCGAAGAAGGACTATCCCGACTACTACAAGGTCATCCTGGAACCGATGGACCTCAGGACCATTGAGCACAACATCCGCTCAGACAAGTACATGACTGAAGACGCAATGGTGGAGGATATGAAGCTGATGTTCCGCAATGCTCGACACTACAATGAAGAAGGCTCCCAGGTAAGATGTGTTCGGTGTTTGTGCCCACATAAAAATGATTATAATTTATTTTTCTCTAAGTCAGTCTCTAGTCTGAAAAACACAAGGTTTTGTTCAAGGTGTACAATGATGCTGACATCTTAGAGAAGATTATGAAAGACAGACGCAAGGATCTTGGGCCAGCCACAGATGATGATGACATGATGTCCCCAAAGTTGAAAATAAGTATGTCTTAGTAAATTAAATGAAATCAGTCAGCGGTAAGATTGGTTGTAATTCACATACATACACTGTGTTTGATCGCAGGAAAGAACAACATTACTCTGAAGAAGTCCAAGTACTTGACACCTTTACAGCAGAAGTTGAATGAGCTTTACGAAGCCGTCAAAAACTTCATCGATAAGCGGGGCCGTCGCCTGAGCACAATCTTCCTGCGGCTGCCGTCTCGCGCCGAGCTGCCCGATTACTACATCGCCATCAAGAAACCTGTGGACATGGAGAAGATCAAGAGCCACATGTTGGCTAATAAGTACCAGGATGTGGACGCGCTGGTGGAGGACTTGGTGCTCATGTTCAACAACGCCTGTACTTACAACGAGCCCGAGTCTCTGATTTACCGCGACGCCCTCGTGCTGCACAGGGTGCTGTTAGAGACCAGGCGTGACCTGGAGGGTGGAGACGACGCCCATGTGCCTGATGTGCCCCGCCTCATCCAGGAACTCATCCGCAGCCTCTTTGTCTCTGTGCTCGGTCACCAAGACGACGAGGGCCGTTGCTACAGTGATTCACTCGCTGAGATCCCCGCCCTGGATCCTGCTAATCCTGAGAAGCCACGACTCAATTTTGAGATCATCAGGACTAATGTGGATCGAGGGAGGTATAAGAGGCTGGATGTATTCCAGGATCACATGTTTGAAGTGCTGGAAAAGGCCAGACGATTGAATAGGTGAGGTACTGTTGACCATCCCATACAAAACCAAATAGATTGTCTAATCAACTTTTAATGCATTGATGTTGTAGGTTTGTTGTATTAAAGAAAGTTTTGTTACACCATATGTTCGTTACAGGACTGATTCAGAGATCTTTGAAGATGCTGTGGAGCTGCAGCAGTTCTTCATCCGGATCAGAGATGAGTTGTGTAAGAACGGAGAGATCTTGATGTCTCCTGCCCTCAGCTATACCTCCAAACACCTGCACAGTGACGTGGAAAAGGAAAAGAAAGAGAAGCTTCCCAAGGAGTTTGAAGAGGACAAAATCAAGAGGGAGGAAGAAAAAAGGGGTATTCTCTTACAAATTATATTAAAGATCGCAGCACATAGGAGTTAAATCATGTATTGTCTCAGCATATACTGTGGCATTGTTTTACTGAGTTAGTTGTGATTTCCCAGAAGCTGAGAAGAGAGAGGACTCCGTTGGAGGATCATGGCAGTCAAACCTGCAACGCACATACAGTCAGGACTGCAGCTTCAAAGACAGCATGTACCACGTGGGGGACTATGTGTACGTGGAGCCGGCAGAGCCAAACCTCCAGCCTCACATCATCTACATCGAACGCCTCTGGCAAGACGACACTGGTTAGTTTCAGTGTCTTTGTTAGTACTTTCAGGTAGTGTTCAAGTTCAGTAACACACACTGTTTATTGAGATCAGTTCTAATTTATTCATCTGTTTCCTCTAATATTTGCAGGTGAGAAGTGGCTGTATGGCTGCTGGTTCTACAGGCCAAATGAAACATTTCATCTGGCCACAAGGAAGTTCTTGGAGAAGGAAGTTTTTAAGAGCGACTATTACAACAAAGCTCCTGTCAGCAAGATTCTGGGCAAATGTGTGGTCATGTTTGTGAAGGTAAATGCTGTCTTTTTCCTATACATTCGTTAAATATAAGTTTGGGCTGTTTGAATGTGTATTGACCAAATACTTTTGGTTTGTTTAATTTAAGGAATACTTCAAACTTCACCCAGAAGGCTTCAGAGCTGAGGATGTCTACGTCTGTGAGTCACGCTACTCCGCCAAGTCCAAGTCCTTCAAGAAGATCAAGTTGTGGGCCATGCCCTTGAGCTCTGTTCGGTTTCTTCCCAGAGAGGTCCCTCTACCTGTCGTCCGTGTGGCGTCCATGTTTGCTCCCAAACAAGAGGAAAAACCACCAGAGACGGCTGAAGAAAGCAAAATGACAGATGTCACTGTAGACAAGGTAAATGTTTTTTTTTTTTGTTGTTTGTTTGTTTTTTTTCTGACGGAGAATACGTGAAGTAACTACTGTCAGGAAAACAATTTGTGTCTGCAGGAGAGAGAGGATGTTCCGATGGATATGACCAATGGGGAGCCGGGTTGTCAGTATTATGAGCAGCTCTGCTACAACAACCACTGGCTGAAAGTGGGAGACTGTGTTTACATCGCCTCACATGGGCTAGTGCGCCACCGAGTGGGCAGGTAGAGTAAAAACATTTGCAGGCTTTTAGGTACATACTCATAATGCATTGTATTTGAATGGTAGTGCCTTCCCACTCACTTTTGTTTAATTTCTTTAAGGATTTTTTTCTTAGAGGCATACATGCTAATTAAACATATGGTACACAGGGAGCTTGGTGCAGTGGCTTTTTAGTGTGTTTACAAAGATACAAAGGTTTTCTGATATTTGCGGTGTATCTAATGCAGCTATATTTCTTATATACATGGATATATATATATTTATATATTTATATATATATAATGAACAGGGTTGAGAAAATGTGGATGCGAGATGGAGCAGGCTACTTCTTTGGTCCGATCTTCATCCATCCAGAGGAAACGGAGCATGAGCCCACTAAGATGTTCTACAAGAAGGAAGTGTTCCTCAGCAACCTGGAGGAGACTTGTCCTATGACCTGCATCATAGGTACCCTGCTTACTGTACAATGGGTTGAGCTTTGTTTACAGTGTATAAGGTTTAATGTATTTAATTGATAAAAATAGCTAAATGCATTTACTGAGTCAGTGTTCTTGCTTCACAGGGAAGTGCATAGTGTCGTCCTTCAAAGACTACCTGTCATGTCGGCCCACTGAAGTGCCTGAAGAGAACGTCCTGCTCTGTGAGAGCCGCTACATTGAGAGTGAGAAGCAGATGAAGAAGTTCAAGGGTCTTAAGCGCTTTTCACTCTCTGGGAAGGTGGTGGAGGATGAAACCTACTATTTTAGGTGAAAAAACTATTACTAAGAGCAGCGGAACAGAAAAGAAAAAAAAACTTTGTTAAAGAGCTACAAAGCACAACAAAGCACAACTCCCAAATGCAGAGACATTTTTTGATTGTCAATACCTATTTTCCAGTTTTATGAAATAACTTACAGTATAGTGGTCAGTTCTTCCTAACTAAAGGATTTATTTGGAAAAGGTGGATAAATTGCACAGTATATTTTTCTGATGGTCTTTTACAGGAAGCTCATTGTGCCCCAGAAGGAGCCGTCCCCTCTCTTGGACAAGAAAATTGAGGAACTGGAGGCCAAGTTTGCTGATATGACAGATGAGGAGCTAGAGGATCTTGGAGATGATGATGGCGAGCTAGGGGACCAGTCTCTACCTATGATGCAGTCTTCCTTGTCTAGTGACATGGATATCATGCCTTACACACCTCCGCAGGTCAGGGTTGGTGTAATTACAAATGTAAATTTTCCCTGCAAACTAACAAGCGATCATTTGGCTTGTACCATTTTTGTGAATGTTTCTCCTGTTTTTGGGTGCCAGTCCACGCCAAAATCCATAAAGGGCCTTTCAAAGAAGGAGGGTGCAAAGCGGAAGATCAACATGAGCGGCTACATCCTGTTCAGCAGCGAGATGCGAGCGGTCATCAAAGCCCAGCACCCAGACTTCTCCTTCGGGGAGCTGAGCCGCCTCGTTGGCACAGAGTGGAGGAACCTGGAGGCCACCAAGAAAGCAGAATACGAAGGTGAGCAAAGTTCTAGCTCTATCCAGAGATTCTTCTTTGAGGAAATGTGAGTCATGTAAAGTTAACACCCTATGCTTGTCTATTTTTGCTTCAGAGCGAGCGGCTAAAGTGGCCGAGCAGCAGGAGCGTGACAGGGCCCATCATCAGACGTCCCCTAGAGCAGGTACCCCAGTAGGGGCACTGATGGGGGTGGTGCCTCCCCCAACCCCAATGGGGATGCTAAATCCCAGCATGACGCCTGTGTCAGGTAACCCCTCATAGATGCAGATGGATCTCCAGTGTTCACTACAAGGCTGGAATAAGAAGCTGAACTGCTAGATGTATTCACATTGTTTAAGTCTTCTAATCACACCCATGTCAGCATGTTTGTGGTGTTGCAGTGTCGTATGTTGTTTCTAGAAATCATTTGAAAAGCCAAAACCTTGATTGTTGTACAGTACTCTTTATTCTTCAACCTTCACATCATGGGAGACACCACTTGCCTTTATTTGAATGCAGAACCTGAAGTGAAAAGTTTGCTGTACACCATTTGAGAATTGGGACTTGAAAATGAGTCAGTGCTTGGCAGTAGTGCATGTGCACATAGTTGTTTTCATCATGCATTTTTCATGTGTGTTGCTTTTATTTCCATGCATATCCATCATAATCTGATCATTATATGAAGGCAGATTAACATACTTCTGCATGCTTGGTTGTGAACTAGCTGATGCATGTCTGACTGATGCATGTTGCTTTCTTGTGTTACTGCTGTTCCTTCCTAACAAGGTGTGATGGGTGCGTATAGGTCAGCAATGATGCCCCCGCGGGGCCATGTTGCAGGCATGGTTAGTATGACTGGCATACCAACACATCACATTGGGGTGCCTGTCTATCCCCAACATCTCCTGCCTGTTATTCCTTGGTTTCCTGGAATGCCTTATTTTGGTAAGAGTGCTGTCATAGCCACCCCACCTGCCACGCAGTTGCTTCCTGTCTGCCAATCTGACTCGCTGGAGGGGCTACCTGTACCAATAGGCTGAGGTCCTTGACTTGATGACTAGTCAGTTGAGAGCACATATCCTGAACTGGGGGTTGGTTATTTGTCCTTCTCAGTATCAGTAGGCTCGGACGTAATGTGTCATTGAGAGAAATTCTGTGTCTCCAATGAGAACAAAAGTAAATTTTATTTAATTGTAATTGGCATTCTTAGGTGTTCTAATGTGATTAAAATAAATTAAAACTCTGGTTAAATTCAGTATTGGACTTTGAATAATGTATTTGAAATACAAACCAATATCAGGTGGCCCACTGTGGTTTTTGACACTGTCTTGATGTTGAATATCCCCACAGGTGTCAGTGGCATGGGAGGTGGACCTGGATCAGGAAACCATGGATCCCAGGTAATCTATACAGCTCTGTAAGAAAGAAATGACCAATCCACATGTAGGATCAGAGTTTAGATACACGTTGCTGCCTTGATGTCTTCAGAGGTGAATATGAGACTCCTGGATATCATAAAGATTTGTATTAAATTAAGTTTACATAACACAATATGTTCATTAGATGGGTTTGATGGGCCCGGGTCAGCAGGCTCCACCTCCGTACCCAGGACAAGGCCAGATAGGACAACCAGCGCTCCAGCAGCCCTCCACCCCGGTGTTTGTGTCCCCACCAGCCAAGTCTCAGCGGCTGCTCCACTCTGAGGCGTACCTCAGATACATCGAGGGCCTTACCGCTGAGTCCTCAACCATTAGCAAATGGGACCACACTCTCTCAGGTCAATCCTGTTTTTCTATTTCCAGTGATGAAGACTGCTGAAAATGATGATCACACTGGCTGACATAGCTTGGAGATATGGGTTTCTGGGTCTTGCTTGTGCAATTTTAAAGAGTAAAACCTGATTTGCAAGACACATGCACTAAAATATTATTTACACACTATTAAAGGCTTTAATAGAATAACAACAATGTCATATTCTCTAATCCTTATAGGTTATTAACAAACAAATGTAGAATGAAAATACCCAGGTGTGTAATTTTTTTATTTGTGCACTTTCAGTTCAAAAACAAGATGTGCGCCTGACAAAAGAGCAGGAGAGCAGACTACCATCCCACTGGCTGAAGAGTAAGGGGGCCCACAAGACAATGGCAGATGCACTTTGGCGAATCCGTGACCTGATGCTGCGCGACACCCTGAACGTCCGTCAGTCGCACAACCTGTAGCATGCCCGTATTTTGAGCCTCTGTTCCCTCTGTACCTGTGAGACAGGGAGAGGATTAAGCTCACTAAAAGTGTTCATTTTGTGTTGTCGTTAAAAGAAACGTGTTTGTAGTCCAAAAAGCTTTCTGTGTTGAAGCTGTTTTTCTGTTTTACATTTCTGATATACTGTTCTAAGTGCATTACTGTTAATGATTGTCATTCTGTGATGATTGCCTTCATGCTTTCACGATTAAAATGTGAAGAGTTCAGTTCGGTGTGATTTATTTACGTAGTTGGACCTTTATCGCATGTCTGTGTTTAAATTTAAGTATCCTCTAAAAGCCATGAGTGATGTAGAAAAGGCATTTCAAATATATTTCTAACATATTCACACAGTGGCGCTTATTAATAACCTATACTTGGACTATTGAATGATTAGTTAATAGTAGCCTTGTGTTGCTGCACTTGATAGGGACCCCGGAAGGGGCGTGTCTTACAGCCTTCGTCTGACATCTGCGCATGCGCAGTACAGTGACCGCGCAGTTCCTTTTGCTCCAGACGACGTTTGAAAGCTGGCAGAGAGAGCACGTCTGAGCGGTTTGGAGTGCCTCCCATCCCATCCTGACTGAAATATACTGGAACGGTATGACGCCCCAATGCTTCAACAGATATCATATTCAGCAATACGGGATTCAGACTTTTGAATTTTTGGGTCACAGTGCAGTATCTTGCGAGCGGATGCGTTACGTTCGGAAATTAGCTAACTTTATGGTTAGCTCAAAACACATTAGCAAGCTAACGCTAACATTAGCAGGCTGACTTGGAGGAGACCTGCTGCTGGATCAGTCTATTCACTGGAATTGGGTTATTGCTTTCCATGCCGCTGTAGATAGTATTGTACGTTATAATGTTAGTTCGGGACAGTGGATCAATAGATAACTTCTGTTGAATATAACTTAATGTAAGATCAACTTGATGCGATATCCTTACCACCATGTGCTTATGTTTGAACTGTGAGAAGACTAGACACTGCTAGCTTAGACATTACACTGCATGAACCGCTCTGGAGTCAGCGGGGCCAGCTGAGCTAATGCCAGATTGAGGCGATGTTAGCCTGTCTAGCTAGGTTAGCTGCTAGCAAGCTAACGGTACCGGCTGAATGCATGAATGACTGAAAAACTAGCGGCGAAGCTGTAAACTAGTAGCTAGTACCATGATTCACTTTGTCTCGTCACACAGGGAAGTGACACTTTAAGGCGTTTTAATCACAACACGGGTTATTTCAACAAGTAAATCAGGCACACATTAGTAACTTTAAGTAATGTGATACTACAGGATCCAGTGCACACGTTAAAATAACGCATGGCTAACATTTCTGCACAGAATTACTCAGCATTTAGATAAAGTCCATTCACATGTAGTAAGGCAGTTAGCCTTTTGAGTGAATTCCTGTCACTGGTTTTGTCTCCCCTTTAGTTACGAGCATGGAACTGAATGATGCTAACCTACAAACCCTCACCGAGTTCCTCAGGAAAACACTGGACCCAGACCCAACTGTCAGACGGCCAGGTAATACAACCTCATGTCATAACATCGACTTACATGTCTCAGTACAGTTCCTAAAGAAAACTGCACTCATTGACCTATTTATAGAAAGCACTAACTTGCTAGAGAAACCAATGCCTTTCTGTGTATCGTTTTTTCTTTCTTAGCTGAAAAGTTTCTTGAGTCTGTGGAGGGAAACCAGAACTACCCCTTATTACTGCTCACTTTGCTTGAGAAGTCCCAAGACAACGTGATTCGTGTCTGTGCTGCCGTCACCTTCAAGAACTACATCAAAAGAAACTGGCGTGTTGTGAGTCTCACCAAATAGCAGCACATTTACATAGATATGTTTTACTGTATGGGACAACCTGTACATAAAGTAAAGATTACGTACTGTGTGAAGAGAACCGTAGTTGTTTTGGTCTTGTTGATTATTTTATGTTTTCCCAAAGATTGAAGATGAACCAAACAAAGTCTCCGATCCCGACCGGACAGCGATCAAAGCAAACATAGTAAATCTGATGCTGAGCAGCCCAGAGCAGATTCAAAAACAGGTAAATTGTCACATGTCACAGTGCCTTCAACTGTCCTATTTGAAGGTGTGAAGAAGATGCTTAACCAAGCCCCTCTTTATCCTCTGAATTTCCACAGTTGAGTGATGCCATCAGTATCATAGGAAGGGAAGATTTCCCTCAAAAATGGCCCGACCTGCTGACAGAGATGGTGACCCGCTTCAGAAGTGGAGACTTCCACATCATCAATGGAGTGCTTCGTACCGCACATTCCCTCTTCAAGAGGTAGTGCTCACTTCTTACTAGCTTAAAATGTTCCCATCATTAGCATCAAACAGAAATTGTCTATCTTCTGTCCTCCCTTATTTTTATTATTTTTCTATTTTATTAAGGTATCGCCATGAGTTCAAGTCAAATGAGCTTTGGTCAGAGATCAAACTAGTACTGGACACATTTGCCCTCCCTCTGACAGAGCTGTTCAAGGTTTGTAATGACTTGCAGTTCATTTATCAGTTATATAGCATTTAACAAATATTTAAATGTATGACATAGTTATAGTGACAGTCCAATTTGAAGAAGTTTTCTTTGTTAATTGTGTCTCTTCTTTGCTGTAGGCCACTATTGAGTTGTGTCAGACTCATGCTACAGACGTCAATGCCTTGAAGGTCCTCTTCTCTTCCCTCACACTCATCTCCAAGCTCTTCTACAGTCTTAACTTCCAGGTCCGTTCAAGTTTCTTTGTACTTCAAGGCTTTGCTCCTATGAACAGTTGAATTGTCTCTTTCGTAGCATGAATGTGCAAGTGCAAAATTGATGTGAGATAAACATCAGCAACTGCTATTTGTGAGCGTCATCTTTTTGCCAAAACGCTAATGGCTGTCAACAAGGCAAATATCTTCTGATACCAGTGTTCAGCTGATATATCGTCGCATCCCAAAGCTGAAGCCCTCAACAGCCAATCATCATTTCTTGGTTTTATTATTAATATTACTTGTATTATGAATTGGAAATGGATGCTGTCAGATAGTTCATCATTATTGAATTGAAATACATTTGTAATTATTGCGAAGGACAACATCTCCCACTGAAGTGTATGATGTATTTGGACCATGTAGAAGTCAAACAGCTTCTGTCTTAGTAATCTATTTACACTGTCATCATAGATGTGAAACATTTGACTTTAACTTTCCTCTGTATGATTACACAGGACCTTCCAGAGTTTTTTGAAGACAACATGGAAACCTGGATGACCAATTTCCACGGCCTGCTTACTTTGGATAATAAGCTTTTACAGACAGACGTGAGTTTAATTCTTTTTCCCCACTCATGCACATTTTCACCACTGCTGTGCTACAAACTGGTTTTATAACATAACATTTGTGTGTTTCTATCTCTTATGACAACTCTGCAGGACGAGGAGGAAGCAGGTCTCCTGGAGCTGCTCAAGTCTCAGATATGTGACAACGCAGCTCTTTACGCTCAGAAGTACGATGAAGAATTCCAGCCATATCTGCCGCGCTTCGTCACCGCTATCTGGAACCTTTTAGTTTCTACTGGCCAGGAAGTCAAATACGACTTGGTGAGAGTTCTGATCCCAGACTGTGTGTCTCTTCTGTGTGAAGTTCACTTTCCTCGAGCTAACAATACTCCTCGTCTTTTTTGCAGCTCGTAAGCAATGCTATCCAGTTCTTGGCGTCAGTCTGTGAAAGGCCACACTATAAGCATCTATTTGAGGACCAGAACACACTCACTAGCATTTGTGAGAAGGTCATTGTGCCCAACATGGAGTTCAGAAGTAAGTAAATGCTTTGTCTTTAGAGTCAGTGTATTGCACCTAGAAATGTGAACAGTAGTTGTTGGCTGATTCAAGACTCTGCCTGCTTGGAAACAAACATGTGCTTGTATACTGGGTGATACTGACCAGACTGTCTGTATTGCCACATTAGGCGCAGATGAGGAGGCCTTTGAAGATAACTCTGAGGAATACATTCGAAGGGACCTTGAAGGATCTGGTAAATGTTTCATTAATTATTATCACCTCCCCTAATGTACATTATTCACATGAATATTTGAAAAAATATGTTGACTCGCCTTGCTATTTGATGTCTGTCGTTGTTTGTCTTTTTTGTGGCATACAAGTTGAACTCTATCTGCATAGTTACATAGTCAATTGAGGAATTATGGGCAATTTGTCAAAGAAATGTACAGTTAACAAAAGTGTACAATTACAATCACATCCCCATTGTTAATCATCTTCCTGTCCTTCCTCAGACATCGACACTCGTCGTAGGGCGGCCTGTGACTTGGTGAGAGGCCTTTGTAAGTTTTTCGAGGGTCCCGTCACGGCAATCTTCTCCGGCTACGTGAACTCGATGCTCGCAGAGTATGCCAAAAATCCCGGTGAGAACTGGAAACACAAGGATGCTGCCATCTATTTGGTCACATCACTGGCATCTAAAGCGCAGACGCAGAAGGTATTGATGACTCTTTTTTTTTTTTAATCTTCAGAGGATTATTGAAGATTAAGCAGCTAATACAGTTAACATTTAAAAACTGCTGTTGTCTTTGTTTTCCCACCAGCATGGAATAACACAAGCCAATGAGTTGGTGAATCTGAACGAATTCTTTGTGAACCACATTCTCTCAGACTTAAAATCCCACAATGGTGAGAAACCCCTTACTGCTCTCACTATGCTTTACAGTTACAAAATGGGTTGCGTGTTTAATATAAACATGAGCAACTCGCTGCCCACACTTATTTGTGCACACATGTTAATAAACATCATTTACTCATTGTCATCGTAGTTAATGAGTTCCCAGTGCTGAAGGCAGATGCCATCAAGTATGTCATGATCTTCAGAAGCCAGGTATGAACTGTTAACTTCCTCCACAATTTGTTTAACTTCAAAAGTTAACTGGGCGCATTATAGAGGGTTTCTTCTTCTCTGTCCTTTTCCTGCAGCTTCCCAAGGAGCAGCTGCTGCAGGCAGTTCCTCTTCTGATCAGTCACCTGCAGGCAGAGAGCACAGTTGAGCACACTTATGCTGCCCATGCCTTGGAGAGGCTGTTCACGATGAGAGGCCCCAACAACACCACGCTGTGAGTATTAAACCTGCAGTGTGGAACTTTTGTCTCCAGCTTCTGGCAGTGAGAGTAATTGTACAAACACACATTTCACAAAGAAGTTTTATAACGACTGAGAAGAAAATTCTATAACAAGAATCATAATAATAATAATAATAGCTATTAAGCTAATATTTAGTTATTTATCCTTTCTGCGTGTTTCAGTATCACTCCTGTAGAGATGGCACCTTTTACTGAACAGCTGCTCAACAACTTGTTCAAGTCGCTTGCTCTTCCTGGTTCTGCAGAAAATGAATACATCATGAAAGGTAATCCTGACTGTTCCCAATCATTTAAAGCTCTTCATTAATATTCCCCAGTCAGTGTCAGACTTCCAGAGTTATGTTCAGTAGCCTCATCATGTCTTTGTTTTGTTTTCTTTAATTTTTAAAGCCATCATGCGCAGCTTCTCCCTGCTGCAGGAGGCCATTGTTCCCTACATTCCCACTCTGATCGGTCAGCTCACTCATAAGCTCCTCTTAGTCAGCAAGGTAACACACACACTTTGTTACTATTTATGGTTACAGATAGATTCACCATCATGCTGGTTTGTTTCTGGGATACACATGTCAACTAATCCAAAATCTGTCTCCCATTTTCAGAATCCTAGCAAGCCTCACTTTAACCACTACTTGTTCGAGTCCCTGTGCCTGTCGGTCCGCATCACCTGCAAAGCCAACCCCGCCACTGTCAGCAGCTTCGAGGAAGCACTCTTCCCCGTCTTCACCGAGATCCTTCAGAACGATGTCCAGGGTTTGTCATTTAAAATGTGGAATTGATTTAAGGGTGTCTGCTGGTCCTTAAAAAGTCTGAAATTCAGTTTAATAAATAATAGATCTTTAAAAGTCAGATACCTGTAGACACCCTGTGATTTTTCTCTGTGCAGATGATATGCTGATAAACAGCTTCTGGCTGATAGAGGAAACTCCCCTAATCCTCCTTTTTGTCCACTCTTGCAGAGTTTCTTCCGTACGTGTTCCAGGTGATGTCTCTCCTCCTAGAGATCCACTCCAGCTCTATACCCTCCTCCTACATGGCTTTATTCCCTCACCTGCTGCAGCCTGCACTATGGGAACGGACAGGAAACATCCCCCCTCTGGTGCGCCTGCTTCAGGCTTACCTGGAGAAGGGAGGTGCCACTATTGCCGCCTCTGCTGCAGATAAAATAGTGAGTGATGGCAGTGTTGCAGTTATTAACAGTGATTGTGGCTCTTTCACGGCCTCCTCTATTTGATTCCTTATTATATTTTTCTATACTATATGATTTAAATATTTTGTGCCCATTATGTTGACACATCTTTCTCTTATCTCTCCTCTCAGCCTGGCTTGCTTGGAGTTTTCCAAAAGCTTATTGCCTCTAAAGCCAATGACCACCAAGGTTTTTACCTTCTCAACAGCATCATAGAGCACATGCCCCCGTAAGTTGATTACAGTTGTTCTCAGTGTCACAGTCTTCTATAAAATATTCTACCCGGTGAAATTGATTGGTTCAGGTCATGACATGTTTTTTTCTTCTTCTTTTGCCAGAGAATCGATCACTCAGTACAGGAAACAGATCTTCATTTTGCTCTTCCAGAGGCTACAGAGCTCCAAAACCACCAAGTTCATCAAGAGTTAGTACAAACACCTCATTACCAACATTGACAAAATCTGTTGCGAGCACATGCCTAATAACAGGGAGGGTATGAGCTCAGCCAGATGAGACCTAATTATCACCAGTTCTATTGTTGACTGTCTTATAATGCTGAGTTTTAAGTGTTGTCACTGGTTTACTTTCCGTCTCGCAGGTTTCTTGGTGTTTGTGAACTTGTATAGTGTCAAATACGGAGCTATTGCACTGCAGGAGATTTTTGACAGCATCCAGCCAAAGTAAGTGTGTTTTCTTCTATAATACACTGTCACAGAATTTAGTGGGTCTATCCATCAGTGTTGCATTTAGGCATTGAGAGCACGACAAGGTCTATTAACCTTAACACCACAAAAGATTCATAAGCTGCCCGTTCTTGAGTTTGATGGCCCACTTGAGCTATTGAAATCTGTCTTTCTCCCTGCTAAGAAGCACTATTCTCTAGAAATAGGACATGTTTTAAAGGAGTGCTCCATTATCAAACACTCAGCTCTTTTAAACTTGAAAGGTTGCTCTTTGTGAAGGATGGAAGCTGCAGCTACCTTCACAGTGGTAACAGTGGATTTCACAAGTGACCCAGTTCAGTGATGAAAAAGGTGTTTCTAGCCTGCATCAACATCCTACAACAATACTTTATTCCCCACCTCACAGGGAAAATGGGCACAGGGTTGTGGATGAGGCTGAATTAGATGAATAATGACAATTCTGCGTAAATAAAAACAACACAGCCAGTCCAAAAAAAGACCAGTAGTGAGAAAATGGAAAAGGGAGACAAACTGATTGATATTGTATTTGGAAGCTCCATGTTTACTGGAAGACTGTGCATTTACATGTATAATTATAGTGAGTAATAGCTGCCTGAAATTTCACCATGTGATGATGATGATTATGCTAATCTCTTGCTCTCTTGCTGCGGTATAGTAGGTTGTCCCAAATTTCGATGCCTTTGCAGGTCTCCAGTTTATCTCAGTTTAATTAAAGTGTATTAAATCATTAGCAAATTGTATAGTATTGATCCTGTTTGCTTCTTGTGTTGCAGAATGTTTGGTATGGTGCTGGAGAAAATAATTATTCCAGAGGTTCAGAAGGTGTCTGGAGCAGTTGAAAAGAAGATCTGCGCTGTTGGCATTACAAAGGTCCTCACTGAATGTCCTGCGATGATGGACACGGAGTACACTAAACTCTGGTAAGAAATCAGCCTGAAGGAAACATATTCAGTTAAATGAATGTTTTCATGCAGTTAGTTAAAGCACCTATAATCACAGAGAGTCCAACCACACAGCTGTTTTCACTTATGATGCCTTAGTAAGATTAGGCCAGGGACATCTCCCCTACCTTTCTGTTAGACCGCAGATATACTTGCTTTTTAAACACACGTGTAGGAAATCGGCTGCGTCGTGAACGTAGGTGGTTATTATGTCATTTTTTTTAATCTTAGAATAACAGCTTCAAAGTAATGTCATGGTACAGTGTCTTATTATAGGCTGTCTCACCCCCTATCACTTGTTTCTGCACTGTGTAACTTCAGTGAGAGGGTAGGATCACAGTGTTACATACATGTTTACTTCAACATACAGGTTTTCAACACATAACATTGTTATGATGTAATGAGTTTTGTTTGTAGTCAGCACCTACATTACGTCTGACAAATTCTTACAGACCTGGGATTTGTATTTACAACAGTGGTGTTTCACTCAGAAACTGTGGGGGGCGCTAAATCACACAAAAAGCCAATTTCTACATAATGTTGCTTTAACTTGTCTTCAAAACTTTCCACCAATGCTGTCCCCTTACAGCTGACATGCTTTCTGACCCCTGAATTTAGATTTTAATAGAAGCTACGAGACAGCGCCGCTCATCCTTGCTTCAAGTGGCCACTCGTGTTATTGTTGCAAAACATTCCACAAAAAGCATTTTAGCCACAGCGCGCCATTATAAAAGACACATCTGTAAAACTGTTGACACGACACCTCGAACTGCAACCAAGGACGATTATGACTCTTTCTATTATAATTTGGTCCATGGGGGTTTTATATCTGTAAAACTTTTATTGAGCTGAGAAAAGCATGATGTCATCACAATGTAAAATCAATGGTTTTTATGTTTTCTGTCCAGGACCCCTCTGCTCCAGGCACTCATTGGTCTATTTGAGTTGCCAGAAGACGACAGCATCCCAGATGACGAGCACTTCATCGACATTGAAGACACACCGGGTTATCAGACGGCGTTCTCACAGCTGGCCTTTGCAGGGAAGAAGGAGCACGACCCGATTGGAGACGCTGTCGGCAATCCAAAGATCCTGCTAGCTCAGTCACTCCACAAGCTTTCTACTGCCTGTCCAGGACGGGTATGTTGACACATAAAAATATGTTACTACTTTGGCTAAAAAGTAATGTTCTGTTGTTATTTTTATTTTAAATAAAGTCATAATAGTTTTATTGGGAATTTAATAACTATTAATATTATTCCCTAACTTAATAGCACGGTGCCCTGCTGTAGATGATGGGATGATGCAGAAAACAAATCAGTGATTGTTGTCTCATTTATTTGCTGCAGGTTCCCTCGATGCTGAGCACCAGCCTGAATGCAGAAGCCCTCCAGTTCCTGCAGGGGTACTTGCAAGCAGCCACTGTGCAGTTGGTGTGAAACTGATGTGATGCTGTTCACTTAATAAGGAGACCAGAATACACTGCAGGAGTAGCCAGAGTGACCTCGGGTCACACGACAGACCTGCTTCAGCTGAACTTTAGTCCTTACAGATTTGGTTTGCCTTGACAGTTCTTGTTGGATTTACCAGAGAAGAATCATTTTGCCTGAATTTGGGGTGATGATGCAATTTTTTTAAGGGTTTTTAAAGACATGACCAAAAGTTGACTTACCCTGAAGTACTGCTTGGTGTTCGGGCCCGTTGTTTGCTGTGTGGCAAAGCTAACAAGGATTTGGATGTCGAGCTCTGATACAATTGTCAGTTTATTTCAGTTACAGCAGCATCAGCAGACGTATATTTCAACAATATTTTGAACGCTGAACATCAGAATCATATGGGAGGGACTCCTTTAGCGCTTCTTTTGTATGTTTGATTTCCTTTTTGGAGACTGTAGACTGTGGCTCAATCATAACGCTTAATATTTTTTCTGTTGCATGTTTCCCGTAGATCTGTTCATGTCTCGTCTTTGTTTCTGCACTGTTTGTTAATGTGAATAAAAG
Organism: Pagrus major; assembly: GCF_040436345.1. Taxonomy (NCBI): domain Eukaryota; kingdom Metazoa; phylum Chordata; class Actinopteri; order Spariformes; family Sparidae; genus Pagrus; species Pagrus major. Next base: position 19,757,760 of record NC_133220.1, read on the forward strand.
AAGCACTTGTATAGATCTGTTGTCACTGCTGTCTCTTTTTAAACAGCGTTTGAGTTTTTTGTTTTTTCACCTTTTAAAAAATCAGCTTCAGAATCATGTTGATGGTACAGTGTCTTGTAACAGGGTGAATGGTGTCTCTGTCTCAGCCACTCTGCCCCCCATCACTTGTTTCTGCACTATGTAACTTCAGTGAGAGGGGAGGATCACAGTGTTGCATACATGTTTACTTCAACATACAAGTTTTCAACACATAACATTGTTATAATGTCCCATTGTTTTCACGGGTCTCCCAAAGGTTTGTAGATCGGAGGGGAAAAGTCAATGCCTTGAAAGTTTTTGAAAATAGACGTACATAGACATTGGTGTTTAAAAGTTCCTTGACTTAACTAATCAGTAAAAAAGAAAAACATGGTTGAATCAGTGCCAATATTAATATTAATCTCAGTAACTACAAAATTAACCAAAACCGCAGCAGAATTGACCCTGCTAACCTGTTTTGGAGCTCCCTGATGGTGCCTTGATCCTACCTCGCTGCATACTGTCAGGCTGGCACGCCCCTTGATTCTACTATTACTACTATTATAAGTTATTATTGGTAGTGGTGGTGGTAGTAACTAGTGGTATTGTCAATGATAATATCATTAGTGTATATTATGTTTAGTTGTGTATTTATTTTACTTATTTATCTCTTTTCCTTTGCTCTCCCTTAGTTTACTTTCTTTTATCCACGCTATAGACTACGTACACATGCACAGCTCCATACCCCAACATCACACAATTCAGAAATACAGACAATGAAGTTCTTTAAATATATATATTTGACTTAACATCAGTAAATAGGCTATGCTCCGCTGTTGCCTGTCTCTTGCAGTTCACTGTAACAACACACCTGAGACACATTCAAGCCTCTTTCTTTTACATTGTTGTCTGTGTCCTCCTGTAAAGCCTGATAGTGCTCATTATAAAATGCAGTGTTGTACCAGTAAATAACCTTGAGTCATGTCTCAAACTATGCTGTGTCGGGTCCTTGAATATAAGAGAACTGGGCCTGGAAAGTTCTCCAAACGTCCTTGAGTTAGATGTTTAAGAAGGCGTGGGAACCCTGTTTTCCTGAAGCAATTCCTGGCAGTTCTTCAGGTCCAGTTATGGTTGTTTTTAACCAGAAATGACCCAACAAGTTACCCCTCAACCGATAAAAGAAACACACGCTTAACACAGCTCTCCCTTCAAATCTGACAAATTCATGTATTAAGAATATACAGTAAGAGCCTTTGGTGTCTGCATCAGTCCATACATTTAACAGTTTTCCAACATTAAGTTTCTGACAGGACTTAGGAGGATTTGATGTGGCCGTTGGAGGTCTTCAGTTCCACATTCTTGATGAATGGTAGCATGCATTTGTCACCGCCCATGAAGCGATATGTTGCCAAATTTGCATCCCAGGGTAGCAATCTACAAAATGAAAGCAAAAGAAAACATCTCGTCGATAGTGGCCTTAGCATTCAATCTGCAGGTGTAACAGCTCGTCTTGTGCATGTTTGATAAATAACCTGATCAATACTCACGCTCGTGTGAGGAAGGGGATGTACATGAGGCGAGGAATGCAGACCATTTGCTGTTCGCCTAAAATGGCTTTCATGGACTGCTGCACAGTGTAGAGCGGCTCCAGAGGTGGAATCAGACTCCGAAGCTCCTTTCTGAGAGAGATATCAAACAAAGAGGTGAAGAATGAATCTATTAGTTTTTCCAGTGTTAGCAACCCTGAAAAAAGTTTTTAAATGAATGGTGGACGTTACCTGATTTCACAGCCTGCAAACATCCCTGTGTCTACAATATAAGGGCAGACTAAAGTGGTTTTGATGCCATCCAGGTCCTCTGCCAGCAACTCGTGAGTCAGCGACTCGTGGAAACCGACAGCTCCAAATTTACTGGCACAGTAATCCTGGAGGAGGAAAGTAAACACCAGCAGAGTGATCGGCATTTAAATACCATCTATAATAGATTAGTCTGTTCAGTTTGAGGTTGAGGAAGTCATTGATCGTATGTCTTACCTCTACACATGCAGTGCTGAATAGCCCAAGAGCACTGGCAACAGTTACAATGTGACCATGGTTCTTTGCTTTCATCTGAGGCAGGAAGGCCTTTGTCATCTGTTGGGCGGGTGAGGGGGTTACAAAGATGATATTAGTACCTTAAAGAAATACAGACGATGGGCTGTGACCCATCAGAATCTGCAGTACTCACAGGGCGACTTTGTGCCTCCTCGCAAAGTTGATGTAATAGACTGAACCAGCGTCTGAGAAACAGGTTTACTCAAGAAACCACTCACATTGAAATACTTTAACATATTTGAGTGAATCATCTACTTTATAAACAAAAGAAGTATATTTTGTGGGTTTAAATGGTGCATATTCTCAAACAAACAGCCCGTGGCCTCAAAGGCAAGGCTATATATATAGGTCCAAGGATACAAGTCCATATATCACCTTGGATTTTGGATATTGTCTTATCATAATATGACGTAAGCCTCACTTTTACTGGTTTTAAAGGCTGCATTACAGTAAAGTGATGTAATTTTCTGAACTTATCAGACTTTGACTAACCCTAACCCACCCACATTACTACATTTGTGAAAGTACCAATAGTCATCCCTACAATACTGTATCAGTATCGATATTGAGGAATTTTGGCATTTTATATTTGATTTTGGCGCTCTGTCCGAGCATTCAGTCCAAAGCAACCAAGTATTTTTGGGGAGATTTCAAAATATCAAGAGTAGATTGTGTTTCGTGATATCGCCCAGAAATATCCTAATATTATTTTAAAGGTCCATTTTCATCCCTAACTCGTCAAAAACAGACGCTTTGGGTTGACTTTGGTAACTGCCCAAGGGCCTTTGATCCATCAGGGGCCTCTAGAAAAACAATGTTTTTCAAATTGGTTTGTGGTCATTTGATTCATTGTAACTTTGGAAATATGCACCACTTGAGCTCAATATCAGCTGACACTATAAATGCCTTATTGTTTTGTTGGTCCTTCTTACAGGTACTCATACTGAGCACCAGTCTGAACTAAAATTCTTACATATTACACTTGTAAAATATGTAAAGTTTTAATATGGCAGGCTTAGGTAACCACACAGGAGGCAGGTGCTTAAATGAATAAATGATAGTCTATCTGTTTAATTATATAAAATACAGTGTTATATGCTAGCTTTGGTTTGCAGTGCTATCTTAATCTCTAGTAGCTCAATGTCAAAATCCTTTATAAGATTATTTAAGATGATACTATCCTCGACTGGTGCACATCAGAGCTGGGTCCATGAAGTATGGCAGCATTAGAACATAGTACACAATACATACATTTTGGTAGCAATACAGTTTAAAGGTGCAGTATGTAAGAATTTTAGCTCAAAACATTTAAAGCTCCTTCACTAGCATTGTAAACACCAACAGTTCTCTGAGCCCAGTCCGCAAGCTGCACAGCTAACGGAGCTAATCGCTACAGTTCCTGTAAGCAGCAGTCAGCGGACACTCTAGCGATATTCTGCCCCCTATTTGTTTTGAGTTTAATTTTACGTATTGCTCCTTTAATAAGTGCCCATCTGCTCACACACACCAGGCCCTGAGGCAGCTGCCCACTATCCCCCACAGAGAGGCACCACATCAGGAGCATTAGAGATTGTATGTCTGCTGCTGATATCTTTGATATTTGCTCCTAATGAGCTTACCCTTTTATTGTATGAACATGACTGGGGCTTTAAGAGGATCACGGGTAATAATCACGTGCTGTCTTGGCTGGTGGGCTCGCCTGTGCTCCTTTAATTGTGGGGATGAGAGGAGGCCGCCGCCTGCCTCTGACCTCATGTTAACTTGGACACATTGAGCCGTCACTGAGTGTGTTGCTGTGCTCTGCCCTCATCCCCTCACACATCACTGCACAAGCACTGACCCGCGCCGGCGGGGAGCACCACTCTGAATGGGTGTTACATAACTCGTGTCAGGCTGGTGTGTTAGCTCTGTGTCAAGAGCAGGTGGAGCGTCATGGTTTCAATTGTGCGTAAAAGTTGCGTGCGTCAAAGGCTCACCCAGAACAGCGCGTGGCAGTTGACCAGCAGCGTCCTCTCCAGCAGCTCGTCCGGACAGTCCAGCAGCCTGCGCCCGGCCACCACCCCCGCGTTGTTCACCAGCATGGAGACCTCCCCGACCTCCGCTCTCACCTTGTCCGCCGCCTCATAGATGCCCTGACGCTTGGACAGGTCCACCGTGTACGTGTGCACCTGAACCCCCATCTCCCGCGCCAGCTTGGCGGTCTGCTCGTTGGCAGCCGTGTTGCAGTCCCACAGCACCAGGTGCGCTCCCTCTTTGGCGAACTCCAGGGCGAAGAGGCGACCCAGCGCGCCCCCGGCCCCTGTTATCAGACACAGCTCGCCATCAATGCACTTGAGCCTCGGCCGGAGGAAAGTCTGGACGACGGCGCTCAGGATGGAGCAGGTCAGGTCGATGAGCATCAGCAGCAGGTCTACTAGGAAGATCATGATGCTCTGGTCCGGTGCTGTACCTCTGGAGGAGTTAATGAGCCACACAAGCAGACCGCCAAGAGCTGCTGTTCCTCTGCGTGGCGCGGGATTGGACGGGCATTTTATATAACTTGTGCTGCGGATTAGGACATTGTCTGATGGTGGCCACCAATGGAAGAGCTTTCAGTCTGATGACCGAGGAGCTGACTGAGTAAACCCGTGCACATTCATAACTGTACATACACAATGGCTGCGTAAGACTGAGGCAGGGATTAAGATAACACTCAAGCCCAGAGCCAATAACACTGTAGTTTACAGGAATAAACAGAGAGGGGCCACACTATGTCTGAATTCAAGATTTTATTTTGTTATGACTTATTTTATTTAAAGGGGCACTATGTAGTTTTTTGGAAATTAAAATCAAACTCAGAATTTGACTATTTACAATATTAATCAGGTAATACAAACTCAGACATATTTATTTTTTCCGTAACTGAATAAACGAGCTGTTCTCAGAGGAAAATAAGGTTTGAAGCTAGAAAGGTGGCAGGGTCCGCCAAATATAAACAAAGTCAAACAGTATGAAACTGTGTTGTCCTTTAAGGTCAGTTTGTTTATTCAGTTTATTCAGTCATGAAACAAAGAGAGTTTGTTTATTTAGTTTGTTTAAGCATAAAAAAAAATAAGCAGAGAAGATCTTAAATTTCTTGCCTAAAACTACATAGTGCACCTTTAATGAATGGCTTGTTATTGTTGAGTCGGTTCAGATACATGGTGTCATAAACACCTTCAAACAACCAACAATGTATGGACAGCCGAATGTTTTTGATGCTTTATCTTCACACATAAGAACCCAAGTTACAGTAATTCATGGTGAATAATCTTTGGTGTTATTTATTGAGGCCTTCGTGCAGGAAGGATGGATGGGATAGCCTTTCTTCATGTCAGATTTCTAAAGTTTGAACAGACATGTGACTCAAGTCATCTGGTCTCCATCTAGACCCAGGTTATTTGTCCTCGGGCGAGCAGAGGCTCACTGTCAGCAAGACCAACCAGGCAAATGTTTGGGCCCCCAGTGGCCACTCATACTGGCTCCCATCAAGGTTTAAGGGGACTTAAATATACGTTATTTATATATATAAGATTATACTAATGTGAAAATTGGAAATTGTTTTGATTTTGTCATTTTTTCTTTGGTCTCAGAATATGTCCTTAATTAGGCAAGTTTATTTTATTTACTTTATTTATTCCGAGTCATGTCACCCCCCAAGATACTGCAGCGTCCAGTAGTAGTTGTATTTGGACAATACAAGTGTCGTGAAGCTCACTAATTAATTAATTATACTCAATCATTAATGATTGAGTAATTCTAATCTAATAATATGAATTATAATAGGATAGCAGAGAGTGTAACAGAGGGAATAAAGTAAAGGATCTGATTTCTCCCTCCATTACTGGTTTCATCCCAGCGTTAGAATAGAATTTCTGCACAGAACGACCACTTTAGTCATCACTTACACTGGAATCACTCCAGGAAGGGATCTCTTCAAACCAGTGTGGTGTGGAGGAATGATTACAGTGATCAACGACTTTTAGTTGCACCCGTGAGCCTGCGTGCTAGTAGTTTTATGGTTAACAAAAATGAATGGAAATGAATTTGAACCTTTCTGTTAAAACGTAAAGAACTATGGCCTTGAGCATCATGTCAAAAATATGCAGAGCCTCTAGTTCTGTCTGTGTCTCAGATTTTTACTGCTCTTTGCGTCAACATACTGTGAGACATTTTGCAGTGAACTCTGAGTCAGAAACAAGCCTCTAATTATTGTGTCTCTGTAGACAGGCTGATCTTTAGTGTTTAAAGGCCAAAACAAAGAGTGGAGAAACAACAAAGGACCCAGTTCCATCAATATTTCTGGTGTTCAGTGTCACTTAAAGGTGAATGTAGCTGAAAATAGGTGCAGCTGCTGGTGTTTTTGTCTACACCCAAAAAACATGACGTAGTCAATCATATTAGAATAAAGGTCTTCTGTGAACCAAATACGCTCTCATTTCTTAATGCTCCATGATTATTTTCTGGAATAAATGTTAGTATCTTGAATTATATTTGTATTTACTTACAGCTGAGAAAAGGCAGAGCTTTTCTTCTTTGTACTTAAAAACATGTTGAAACTCCCTTCGTGCTTTTAGAGTTTGCTGGAAAAGATCACAAATAACAATGTTGTCTTATGTAAAACAGTAACTCATAACATTTACGCCGTCTGAGCTATTTTTAACTTTTATCTAAGATCCTTTCCCTCAGCCACAATCAACAACTTTTACACAAGTCTGATATTTTTAGTGTTTAATCGGTGACTGGCCTCCTCTTACGTAGACATTCCTTTCATCTGTTACAGAAAGTTGTTCCTGATCCATGATGTGAGGTGGATTATTCAACTCTTAGTGAAATGTTAAGGTGATAAACTGCTTAGCACGTGTGCACATTTCTGGATAATCACTCCCTTTTCTTCTTTCTTTTACGTCTCAAACGTTTCACTGTACTTGTGACTCAGGCTTTCGTGGTTTTGCTCAGATTTTCGCCGCAGAGAGGTTGTCCCTTGAGGAAGTTAAGACTGTTTATGTCTTGAGAAAAGCCTGAAGTTGTGACTGGCATTGACTGCGACGTAATCCTCTTCAAAACTTTGGTCGTGATGTAGCGTGACGTAACATAACAAACGTGAATGTGTTGCCTGCTTTGGAGGAGAAATTAACTGATATGTGTCAGCTGATCACAAACCTTTAGATTCAGAGGAATCAAAATAGTTAAATGACCCTCATGTAAGAGCATGTACCAGCATCAAATTATAATTCCAATAGGATTGAATGTTAAATTACATTGATGCTAAAGCTAAATTACATATTATTGAATGATTACATTTTACACATGAAAACTAAAAAGATGATCACAGGATAAGGAATGTATTTTAGATATTTAGTATAGAGATTGTTTTTTTTAGTTCATGACAAATGTCAACATATTTTGCAACTTATACTGCAAACTGATGTTTTTTTTCCTATATCTTGTCTTGTCTTCTCTTATCTTATCTCATACAAATTTTGAAACCCCTTTCAATATAACCTTATTTCAGATGAAAAGGGCTCTTTTATTTTGAAAAGTAAGTGTTTCAAGAGGTGCTATAAAAGCACTCAATGAGATGTCACAAGCCAACAGATACAGTAAACTTATTAGCCACTGCTATCGATGAATGTCATCTCATTCAAAAGGTGATTATCCGCTGATACCGATGTTTGGCTGAAACGTCAGTGCATCCTGTAAGGGAAATTCTCCTTGTTGAGGTAAAGAGTCGCTAATTCTCTGAAGAATTTTAGACTCAGTGTGATGAATCAGGTCTCTTTAATGCATGCAGCATGGAGAGAAGACCCGAAGTGTTCTCTGCCGTCTTCCAAATGTTTCTGACTTAAATACAACAGAATAGGGGCTACATACTCTTACGACAGTTGTTAATAATTTCTTCCCAAAAAAATGCCCCCCTACTGTTTGGGTCATGCCTTTCCCAGGGCAGTGGCCCTTTGATGTTTGATCGGATTGTAAGTGTCATCCTATCTACCGTCCTGTTAACACCTCAGGCAAAGAGAACTGCCCCTCATGTGACTTTCTGACCCTTACACCTTAGGTGAAGGGGAATCTCCCCTCCTCTCACATCCTGATATGTTCTCTGCCGTACATTGATTACGGAAGTCAAATTTTCATACTTATAACATTTATAGTAAGACACCATGTAACAAATTGGGATGAAGACCTCAAAAGGGAAACAGCTGTTATATTGTACATAGTGTCATGATCTCAATGTTGAACCAAAATCGTGGAAAATAACAACATTAGATGGTGTTAAATGATTAATTAGCTGGTAAAACTACAGAAAAGTTGATACAATTTATATTTTGCCCGAACTGCGTTCCCAACGCAGCTATGCAGAAAGCTTCTCTCGACTTGACATGAAAGTTGACATCACAGGCCAACGTTCAACAACAAGTAAAACCGAAACAGAAAACCTGCAAGTGATCAGTATTTTAAGTCATTTATCAAGTAAAAATGCAAAACATTTGCCGGTTCTTACTTGATTAATGTGTTTGCACTTTGTTTCATATCAGTTTAAATGTAATGTCTTTGGTTTTGAACTGTTGGTCAGATATGAAGATGCCACCTTGAGCTGTGGGAAATCAGGAGCGGCATTACAAAAATATATTGACCAAACAGTTGATTAACGGGAAGAGTAGCTGATAATAAAAACAAGGTTTACAGTAGGTCACACTGTGGAAGATCACTCATATTTTAATCTTTTGAACTTTGAAAGTTTTTAATTTTTTTATCTAGAAAGCGATCATCTTGCTTTATTCTTATGTATAACTTAGTAAAAACAAGAATTTAAAACTACATGTGTTGAATGTTGTGTGGAGTGAGTAACTTAATATAGTTTTTTATTGAACACTGGAGGGTGCTGTTGTATAAGACCTGCAGTTCGCGTCCACGAACAACAAGCTCAGTCATTGCACAACCTCACTGCTCGCTCTCATGTATGGCATTTGTTCAGTGCTTTCATAAAAACACATTTCAGTAAATAAAGTGAGGCTCCAAACACTGGATTATTGTCTTTTATTAAGCATCAGTCAGTAAAAGGAGAAAATTGCTTCAAAATTGCTCATCATAGACATTTTCCTATAGCTTCTTAGATGATATTTACAAGTTCTGTGTGTCAAAGTTTAATAGCGCTACATGCGTTGAACAACGAGGAACCACAGAGATAATATTCTACAAAGTCAACTGGTACAAAGTATGAAACTTTACAAAACAAACATTTTCCCCGGACACAGTAATAAGGGCAGCATACAGACCTGTGTGAGTTGAACAGAGGTGATTAATTCCCTGAAGACGGGGGGAAGATTCAGAAAATCAAATCATGTATTTGGCTTCAACCTCTTGTGTGGCATATTGTGCTTAAAGGAAATTACATTGTTATAGCTTGTGCTTTTTGTCTTTGACCCAGTGTGTACCTTTGAATGTCGACATATTAATCTGCATGGTCACTAGACAGCAGAGGTTTTAATACAGAAAAATCAATAAAGTGCAGTTCAGAAAACGAGAAGAAAAAAAAGATATAAAAGCACATTGTTAACATTCATCCAACAGAGGAAATTTCAGTAGACTATGGCTTGTTTGGAAGTAAGTCCACTGTGATGACAGGCTCATTTCCTAAGATTTTGTCCGTATTTACTGCATGTCTGACTGTTGAGTGATGAATGTTAATGAATCTTCACTGTGAACGACCCCCTCCCTCTTTAGCTTTCTAGTCTGTTCTTCAGTTTCTAATGCTTTGAGGAGTGAAAGCCATCTTACCAGTTGTCAGTTTGACGTCTTCATCCCATTACCATGCAGCATAAAGGGCTGGGCTGCAACAGATCGCACGCACCAGTGACTGCTTGTGTAGTTTCCCCTTTTCTTACAAAGTTTGTTCCTCAGAGCTCGATGACACCAACTGACCGAAGACAGTGCTGTAACTGAGCCTTTCCTGCTGGCCATGACCCTCTCTTTGCATGCCCGGGATGATATTTATAGAATCACAGAAATGAAACAAGGATGCCTCAGCCCAACTACCATTTTTGCATTGTCATTCTGCACAAAAGACTGGAGGCCGGTCCTTGTACTGGAAAAACACTTGAGCGCTGTGTGCATAATCAGGCTGCATAACTTAGTTTCTCATTAACAGAATATGATCGTGATGGTCCTGTCTGAGGGGATGGTTTCCCTTCTAAAAAAAAAAAGGGCAGAGAAAGCTCACAGATAATGTTTTGAACGATCATGTTGCCCGTGTTAAAGAGCTATTTGGACAGGAGCAGAGTGCCACAGACATCATTAGCGATGTCAGTTGTAATCAGGCTGACAGCTCTGCTCCACGGCTCTCTCTGTCACACACCGCTTGTTCCTATTCCATTCACATTTCACACTCACTCCCACTGCGGGAGGAAGGTGTCTGAGGTGATCATCATAGCAACAGCACCTTAGTTTCAGGGGAGCGTTGCTGTGGTCATGCTCTGTGTTGCTGAGATGATGTGTGCATGTTCCTCTAAGAAAGAGAGGCTGGAGTAAAGGGAAGACTGGTCCACCATCCAGTTTCTTCAATAATTCAGGTGTCAGCAGACTGACGCCACAGGTGAAGAGGGAAACACATACATGAATGTATGCATGGAGAGAATGTAGGGTCTGTAAGGACTCCATCTCCACAAATTAGGCTCCTCACTCGCATCATGTGTGAGCCAGCCAGTGATCCCAGCCATTGCCATGGAAACAGTGGTCATTGAGCAAGGGTGCACCTGTTTGTTTTTTTTACGAGGCCTTTTTCATGTGAATGTTCGGTGCGTTTAGGTGTAAGTGGCAGACGGGGGGGTGGGGGGGATATCTAAAATTGCAATCTGAGAGCTCGATTAACCACTTCTCTGTGTGTTTATTTGCTATACAGTTTGTTTAATTGTCATTAGACGGGGCTCAGCGTCAGATTCAGTATGCAGGGCAGGGGTTTATTAAAAGCAAAGGCACAGAAATATCTAACATATGTCTAATGTATGATTGCAAACAGCCATACAAAGTCAACACTACTTTTTAAGCTTTAAAGGCGTAGTAGTATGTACTTTTGGGGATGAAAAAAGATCTTCATTGACTGATTTTCTAATGCCTACACAAACTGAACAACAACAACTGAATAAACAAACTGACCTTAAAGGACAACACCGTTTCATACTGTTTTACTTTGTTTATATGTGGCGGACCCTGCCACCTTTCTAGCTTCAGACAGTATTCTGGGGACCTTATTTTCCTCTGTGAACAGCTTGTTTATTCAGTTATGGACAAAATAAATATTTCTGAGTTTGTATTATAACCTCATTAATATTGTAAATATTCTTCTTCTTCTTAAAAACTACATAGTTCCCCTTTAAACTACTAAAAATAGATTCTTTGTCGCATGTCCGCATGATATGTTGTGAAGGTATAATGTTATAAAACCATGCTTGCATGATTAACAAAGAGCACAAGAGCACCAGATGATCAACACCCATATGTTAGGAGTCAGGTGCATACAGAAAAGCAGGACGCAGGATATTTGGGAGGACTAAAGTCCCCTACAGACACAGTCTGCGTGCCTGCGAGGTGAGCTGTACGAAGCCGCGAGGTGGCTTTATGTTTGTGAGAGATGTCATGTGAACTCATATGAGCATAATGCTTTGGATTTCTGCAAGCGAACCACTTGCCAAGATCCACAGTGTGTAAATAATCAAATTAGCTGTCAGAATGGATATAACATAAAGTGCTGTGTTGTCTCTCCATTTTCATCTTTGCTCTCTTTTCATTTCCTGCCAACCGAGGCCGGTTCTCCTGTCTGTTCATTCTCCAGCTTACGTGTTTGTACCGAATGAGCATGTATGGCTCCCTGAAATACATCAGATACTGCTGTTTAGAAACGGAATGCTTATATTTCTTACATTTTAAGATAAAACAGTAAAACTTACTATCATCTGTATGCGTTATCAGAAAGAACAATTCTTTGGTTCTTCACAATGCACAGAGGATAAAGGGACAGACGTTTACAGGGAGACAGTAGCAAACAATACAAATTGATCTACTACAGTATATCATCTAATAAATGCAACTCCATCAAAATAATGCAGTACATATGTTGAAATGCAAAACTATGAGATTAGCACAACAAATTGTCTACAAGTCTGTACTTTTAGAAAATATCTTAAAAATATAAATTATTTTGATTCTTTACCTTGTACAATAAACGTGTTTCCTTGTAATATTCTACTTTTGTAGTTATACATGTACAATATTCACACTCCTACAAACCTGGAGGCTCCACAAAGAAAATCTGTGTGATTTTCAATGCTGTCTCTCCAGCTTGTTTTATATCAAGTTCAGATTATCAGCTACAATAGGAATGACGACTCCTCTGAAACCCCTTTGAGAAAGTTTTGAAATAACACATAACACTTTTTTTTTTTCTTTTTCCCCCGGATTCAAACTGTCATTACACCAATCTGAGGGACACACATAGACATTTAGAAACAACCAAAACAAGTAAACAAACAAGAATAAAGAGAATTTTTTTTTCTGTGTTCATAATAAAAATAAGTATCGTGTTTAAGGTGCTCTTTCTTGCCAGCAGTCGGGCACAATGGGAACAAGAAGGAAATTGATGGATGCAGCCTCACAGTGTCTCTCTGTGTTGTCGAAACGTATTCTGTGCAGTAAAAAAAAAATATAGATACTAGCAAAGACAATATACTCCTGTTGAAAAGAAACAGACTGATTCTCCTCGAGCTCACACTTAAGACAAGAGACCAAGAACGATACATCGCAATAAATATACTGTGTCTGAAAGATAAACATTGCACACTCTTATACACTCAAGTCTCCGTCTCTCTTTCTCACTCATACAAACATAAAACATGGGCGACAACATGAACTAAGGCCAGTTTTGAGGAAGGAAGTTAAAAGAAACTACATATATTCCCAACACACCGTTCCTTTCCATAGTCATACAATATGTATAACCATAACTTAAAGAAAAATGTAAGTTCCCCCTTCAGACTACAACTTTCTCAGCTGACTGACCTTCTCAGTTTGCAGCGCCGTGTTTCAATGCCCTCTGTGGTTTGCTACTGAATGGACAGCTTTTGCTATAGTGGCTTTAAAGTGGTACCCAGGGTCAGAAAAATAGGTTTTCTTGCTTATAAAAAATGATATTCTGTACTCTTACATCTAGGCTGTAATTATTAGATGATAATCTGGGCTAAAACAAATGTATAAATAGTAAAAATGATCAGACGATGTTCCTTGCCTCTTCGATCAGAGTCCTCTGCTAAATTAATTAATTCAGGAGTCTTGGTTTGAGAGCACACAAAATGGTTTCCCATTGTCCCAAACTATTGCATTTCATGGTAGAAGCATTTCGTGTTGTTCCTCAAATGTTCCTGCAAATGTTTTCAGTGCCTTTCATATTTTTTGGGAAGTTCAGTTTTGCTGAGTTCACTGTGCTTTCTGCTTCCTCCTCTCCTGTACGTTTCCTCCGTTGTCTCTCACTTATTGTGACTTTAAGCGTTTGAGTGACTCTTCTCTCCCTGAAGTGGATGTAGTTCCTGAACCACGTGGTTCTCCTGTCCTTCCAGCGGCAGTGTGCTGTTCCCCAGCTTCCTCTGCAGCAGGCCCTCTGTGTGGTTGGACCCTTTCTGGTAGCTGGATTTTTCCAGGAGTCTCTGGGATGGATTGGTGCCTGAGCCATCATTCGGGTGCTCTTCCTCATCGGTGTCTGCGTCGATGAATTTATTGATGGATGAATCGTGGAATGTGAAGATGCTGGGCGGTAAATTCTCCGGGCTCTTGGTGGGTGTCCTGCAGCTGGCAGTCGTGTAGACGGACACCTCAGGGCTCTGGACTGACGAGCTGTCTGAGAGGGCCCCTGTCCCTGACTCCTCCCCACTTCTGAAGTTGACCTTGAGTGAGCGGCTTCTGAGCGGGTTCTTGAAGCGCAAACCCCTGGGGCTGTCAGAATATGGGCCGTGCTTGGTGCTTTGTCCTGTCAGGGGTGTCGTGGTGCCCTGGGATCCTTCGTGCTCATTCTCTAAAGTGGGCTCCAGGCTGGGGTTGGTGCTGACCCTCCCTGGCATGTTGCCGACGGGGCTCTGGGAAAAGCGAGAGCTCTCAGGGAAGTCAGTGGCACAGCTGATGAAGCTGTCAATGCTGGACATGCTCCTCATGTCTGTAACTGCCTCTGCTGTGCTTGAGATAGCTTCAGTGGGGATGTTTCCCATCTCAAACTCAGCTCCCCGCCTAACTGCTTTGGACAGCGGCCCTTTGTCCTTGCTGTTGAGGTTGGGTTGTGACTGGGTCATGGCCATGTTGTTGTACATCTCCTCCAGTTTCTGTGCACTGAGATGTTGAGGGCTGCTGGAGGGCTTGGCCTGCTCTTGGTAGTTTGGTTCGAGGGTCTTGGCAGGGCTGCTGGGGCTCATCTGTGACTTGAATTTGGGTGTCCCTCTTGGCTGACTAGGAGACACATGATTATCATGCACCTTCTCCTTCTTTCCATCAGCATTTTCCACCAATACATCCATGAGCTCCACACTGCGGCCAAATGCATCTTTCATGTTCATAGAGACAATGCTACCATTTCTCTTAGCCCTCTCCAGAGCCTCCCTTCTTTTGATGGCTTTCTCCTGCCTCTTTTGCTCTTTGTAGAACTCAGAGAAGTTATTCACAATGATGGGGATCGGCAGGGCTATCACCAGTACTCCAGCGATGCAACACAAACCACCAACTATCTTTCCCAGTAGAGTTTTTGGGTAGATATCTCCATAGCCTACTGTTGTCATTGTAATGGTAGCCCACCAGAAGGAAGCTGGGATGCTTTTGAACTTGGTGTCCTCCTCATCCTTTTCTGCAAAGAAGACCAGACTGGAGAATATCATGATGCCCATGGCCAAGAAAAGAATCAGCAGGCCTAGCTCATTATAGCTCCTTCTAAGAGTGAAGCCCAGAGACTGAAGACCTGTGGAGTGACGAGCCAGCTTCAAGATACGCAAGATCCGCATGATCCGGAAAATCTGAACCACTCGACGGACGTTCTGAAACTGCAGCACGCTCTTGTTGGATTCTGTCAGGAAGATGGTTACGTAATAGGGCAGGATGGCCAGCAGGTCGATGATATTCAGAGGACCCTTAAAGAACTTCCATTTGCTGGGCGAGGAGAGGAAGCGAAGCAGGTACTCCATGGTAAACCAGGCAATACACACAGCTTCCACATGGGCCAGTTGTGGGTTGTCTGAGGACTGGCCAAATTCATCTGTGTCCTGCAGCTCTGGAAGGGTGTTCAGAGACAAGGCAATGGTAGACAACACGATGAACAAGATGGAGATAATAGCCAGGATCTGGAAGAAAAACGGAAAAAAACAACAGTGAACAATACTGAAGAATACATATTAATGTCTGAGTAACATACTCTAATACTACTACTGTTAATCAAAGTGACCATGCCCTTAATTATTACTTTAAATGTGCAATACATATAAGAATTAATGTAAGCATTTTTGTTTCTGTTGGGGATTTTAACATGGTGCTCTGATCACGAGTGACTCAGCCTCAAGTGGCCACTTGAGGAACTGCAGATTTGGGCACTTACACGATTGGACTATTATCCGTGTCTGGTAATGTGCAAAGTATTTATCAGGATATTCATATGAACACAATATGGATGGCTTCAGACTAATTGCCTGTGCAATAGAGTCTTTTAATCTTTGTGAAACAAGCTGCGAATGTTTGATCATCAGCACATCACCGCACTGATGATGGTTGCCTTTCCTGAAACGATTAAAAGACTCAAAGATTAACAGACGGCTCTGAATATACAATGACTCTGAAGCCATCTGTTTAGTGCTTTTGAAAGGCTCCTTCTTCATCACCTTGAATTACAATTATTCTCAAACAAAAAGTAAACCCAGGCAAAATGTCTAGCATACCTCACATATAAGAGGCTAAATGACTCCTTTAATTGCATATAAAGGAGTCATTTAGCCTCTTTGCATAAGAGGTGTATTAAAGGTTGAATGTGACCGTGGATGACCAGTGGAGCTAAAGTTAGCAGTTGCCTGCCCCTGAACTACATGCTGAAAGTTAAAGCGCTCCAAAGTGGAATAGTGCTTTAACGCTGTCAGAGGAAGAAGGTCAGTCCTGTGGGAAACCCCTTTTCAACGTGTCAAACTGGTCCGGCTCCATTTTTTGACACTAAATTGCTTTTCAGAACTGACTAAAATATCCCCCACTAGTGATGGCTTTTTCTGCTCATATTAGTTCAGGGCCCATTTAACTTCCTGGCTACTTTCTTCAAAGTATTCATGAAATTCCATGTCAGCGTTTCAAAGGAAACAGGGTCAGAACTAATGTGATCTCTGGGGTGGATGTCTTTTCTTCTCCTCAGGTCTTGATATTACGGAGAGAGACAGTGAAGGAGAGAGACGAGAGATAGTTTGAGATTGTATTGAAACATTTTTTGAAACCCCTGCCACACTTGTTCTTCACTGTCTCCCTCGCTGTTTCTTTCCAGTGTGCTTCAACCCTTCAATGCTCAGGGCTACAAGAAAACCACAATGTTTTACAAGGCACACCATGCATGGTCATCGAGCCTGCCTGACAGACTGC
Source organism: Pagrus major (assembly GCF_040436345.1). Taxonomy (NCBI): domain Eukaryota; kingdom Metazoa; phylum Chordata; class Actinopteri; order Spariformes; family Sparidae; genus Pagrus; species Pagrus major. The sequence continues at coordinate 19,774,523 of NC_133220.1, forward strand.
TGGATACTTGTGAAGCACTGAGCCACCTACTAATGATATAATCGGCTGAGTACAATAAGGTTTGGTCATAGTGCGGTGGATTAAGAAGGCTACACAGATGTAGGTGTGTAGGTGTGCCACACCTATTATTCCTGTCCCAGAGTCAGTGTGAAATCCAACACAAGGTCACTGTGGAGGCTGTGTCCCAGGCCAGTGGCGAGCAGGATTATTCCCCTGGCACCAATCAGCGCCCATAAGCTTTAATTAATCTTGGCAGGCGACTGCTTGTACACCTACCTTGGCCTTTGAGGAGAGAGGGACTAAAAGCAGAGAGGAGAAGGTCTCCTGGGGTGGAGCTGATAGAGAGAGACTAGAGTAAAGGCATTTCAACTTCAGCAGCCAAATAGTCAAAAAAATGTAACTTTCCCTGAAATAGCCTGCCCAGTCTGGATCCTATGAGGCCTGAATGATGGATGGAAACCCTCAAATACGACCTATTATAGGTATATTTCTTGTTACTGAATAATCACACCCAAGAGAATAAAAATGCCAACATAAAACATCACCATTAACAGCAATAGAAATCACTATTTTCAGCGTTTTTTGAGGGTGTGGAGGTCAGACAGGTTATCAGAAAAACCAAAGTCTGGAGAGGTTGGAAAAGGAAACCGCATTGATTTAGCGGCAACATTTCAAAAGCTGAGAGGATACTGAGCCTCGGCTCTAAAACCGGACTGTCCAGTGGAAACCGCACTCATCAGATCAAGACTAATCTAGCCTGACGCACTGACCAGGCCTGGACATCCCTGATGAGTCATAATGAACACGAAAGAAACTGAACCAAGGTGTGTGCTGCTCTGTGTGAAGAACAACTGAAGCATGAGCAGCTCCACCTCCTGTTAAAGTCTCTCTCTTACTCAACTTTTCCCCTCCCACCCTGGCAGTACGCCTGCCAGGGTCAGCCAGAGAGGAGATTACAGCGAAGTGATCTCACCGCAGAGATACAGATAGAGTGAGAGAAAGATAGAGGTGCCTACTGAGGACACTCAGCACATTGACAAATCTGTGACACAGACAGAATGAGGCAAACCCAGTCAGAAACTTGTAAGTTTCCCTGGTTAGGCAATATAATGTGAGTGTGTATGTATGATTAGTGTATGCAGGGGTGAGTATGAACATCTTCATGGAACTGCCAGACAGGGCAAGAACAGACAATTGGAGTGAAGTGAGTATTCTCACAGTGCATATAAAAGGCACCAAAGTGAAAATGCAAGCGGGTAAATATGATTTTCTATGCAGCAGGGGCGTGAAGACACAGATGCACTGTTAAAAAGGGTTATGGTTAGTGTTGTGTTGCCTCATTAGTTCTTAATGAGAAACACTGAGGTCATGAGGACAGACCATCCCACTTCCTGTTTGCATAAACGGATGATGAATCTGATCAAGATGACTACACACACTCATCTTTAACAAACACAAAATCACCCACCCACACACGCACACGCACACACACACACACACACACACACACACACACACACACACACACACACACACACACACACACACACACACACACATCCACTCCATATTCATTCTCTTAGTAATTAGCCCGTAGCCCCCCTCCCCCTCAGGCCGGTAGGCAGGAGACTGAATATTTAATATCCTCCTGAAGTGCAAGCTATCCTGTCCTGGAAAAGGTGTGTGTGGAGTGGGTGCTCACTGGGCCATGACGGACTGCAGAGCCAAAGACCTAGCCTAGTTTTCACACTGCCTTTGACACACAAAGTTAGCTCTGCTTCATGCTTGATTGAAGGAGAGACGGAGAGAGAAGGAGAGATTCTATAAACATAGCAGGAGGCTCGTCAGAGAGGGAAGCATCCCATCAGGATTAGGAGTTCAACAATTACCTGGTGTGTAGCCAGTTTGCGCTTGTTCCCCAGAAGTGCAAACAAAGCATTTTTAGCAGATTTTTGACAGGTTTTCCAAACTATGTTTTCCCAACAGCCATGTTCTGGTCCTGAATAGTGATGAGAATCGCAGCTCTTTATTGTGAGCCAGATCAGTTGGCTCAGCTCAGCATAAAGAACCGGCTCTTTCAGCATTCAGTGTCACTTCTGGCTTTTACAATTCAGCCAAATTTAGCAACGTTTTGACATTTGATGGGTATGTGTACACATATATCACTTAAATTAGACTTTTAATTTCCAGTATAATTATTATAATACCTTATATCTTCATTACTTTCACAGACAACCTATCCTATTTTGTAATGCCTGGGTTCTTTATTCTTCTCGCAACTTGTTGTTAAGTCTTGAAGGTATTTAGTCATTGAATAAAGTACTGGACAAAGTATTAGGCCTATTTGAAGTTCATCATAAGGTAATGCAATCAATAGTTGTAGCAAAATTTCACTCAAAGCCACAAACGTGAAGCTGTTGGTGGTGTTAGTGGAAAAGTTAGAGGATTAAATATTTGGGGACCATGAATATACCAAAATGTCATGCCAGTCCATCCAAAGTGGTGGACCAACAGATCATCTGACATAGCCAAAGTCACATTTTTGTCAAAATATGGCTAAATTGACAGCCTTGATAGACCTCACCCAAGACCCTGTCAAGCTTACACCAGACATATGCATGTTAGCATTAGCGCAATTAGTCAGATCATATCTAATTAGCTCATTCTTTATATTATCCACTGCTTCAACTCCAACACTGTTGTGGTAAAATCCTCACTCTCAAAATAACTCAAAATAAACAAGTCAACATAGCTCTGCAGTGAGTTATCAGGATGAGCTGATATTATTGTCCAGTCAGTGGCTTGCTTGATAAAATCAATGTTCCTGCCAAAATCAGGTATCATACTACAAAAATGTTGGGGGGAGGTGGTCAGGATTTTGTAATTGAATCATAGAGGTTTACATATTAAAAATATCTTTTGACAGAGCAGTCAGGAGGCAGAAGAGAGACAGCAGCCAGGACAAAGAGACGACAGCCAGATAAAGGCCGGAGGCGTGTGAAGAATGAGTAAAAACAGAAAAGTAAGACACAGGCGTGACATTTATGTATGAGAACAGATGACATAATGAACAAAGTGTCATTGTATTTGCCAGAAGAAATCTGTTCGTCTGGTATTTAGGGCTTTCCCAGGAGTCATGCTGCGTGAAATGTTGCTTCAATTCTGGTCCGTCTTCATCGTAACTGAATTTGCCCTTTTCACCACATGAGCTGAATCAATGGAGGGATTATTTTCCTTGGGCACGTTCAGTGCGCAAGATGGCATCTGTAATCCTCCTGTTGTGCTACTACTTCTGTGATTTGCCAATAAATGTTTTCTGGCCCTGTGTGCTGACAGTTGACCTTCCTCCTACGAAGTCTGTTGTGGTTCTCCCTCTGCGGGATACAGTGCCAGTGTTTTTGTTTTTTTGCAAAGACTTAAATGGAAAAGATGGATGGAATTACACTGCCAGTAAACAAAGTGGAGTATCCTCCCCTCACCAGAGAAAATGGCAGAATCCCTTTGCAGCTATAAACACTTCCACACCTCCCCAGGGTGACAATCACCTTCTTAGAAAGTTCCACATAGAGACTGCTACTCTCACCTGCTCCCCTCTTATATAAACTAAAGACAATTAACACCTAAACACTGAGTTTCCAGCTTTTGTTTCCCTTATGTAGTTTTAAGGTTGTTAAAGGATAAGGCTGACAGTATTCTACATTTTTACTATATTTTTTCTTACTGAATACAAATCTCATAAAAAACAAAACCAGCTGTCTTTTAGTCTGTTCATCAATACTTTCTGACTTCCTCAACCTGTCTGTGGTACTCAGCCTAAAGTCCATTGGTTTTAACCAAGTGTAAGCCCACCATGACGTCACACATTGTTTTTTGGACTACTGTTTTGAAGCCACAAGTCTGGCATTATGGATGTCTCCATCTTGTTTTTTGTGGATCCAGAAGTGACCATAATTGAATGAAAGGGTTGCGCTGTAGAGGATATCCTGATTGGATCTGACTGAGACCCAGAGGACACAAAGTGGGCCATGCCCCAAAGCAGTGATTCCCAAAGTTTGGGCCGTGAAGGTACTGCAGGTAGCCCGCGAGAGGTCATTTACAATAAATACACTTTTCAATGAATTTGTAATTAAGTTTGAAATTGTCATAAAATATTTATGATTAAATATCTGAATTAAAAAAGTAATCAACTGATAAAACAAGGGAGTTAAATTATGGGTTATTCCTCATTTATCTGACTATTTTTATCTGGTGTTGTGTTGAAGTCTGTCTCCTGTTGATATGTGAGCCACCTATCGACTTTAACCTGCACCCAGGAGTGGAGATTTCGGTTAATAGGTGGCACTGCATGAAACACAATTCTGACAGAAGGGCAACATTATTTGATTGGGGAACAGAGCTTGACGCAACATCGGCATGTATCTTACATTGTGTCAATTCAGTGATTAAAAGTTTGGGAGGGCCCCTGAAGCATAGCCTGCTTTGTTGTCTATTTTACTAAATGGGACCCTTATTAACAGAATGAACATCATGCTGTGTTGATCCAGACCATAAACTTATTAGGAAACTGATCACTGAAGTAATAAATCAAGTGAAAAGTACATTTTCTCATAAGCTTACATACAATCTGACTTCTTTTTGAAACCAGTGGGGTTACCCCCTACTGGATATCAGAAATAGTGCAGGTTTAAGGCTCTCTGTATGTTTCCAACTGAAGAAGTTTATCTTTTAAAGTTGATCACAAATACAGTTAGATTTTTTAAAAGACCAAGTAATATTACTTCAGCGATACTCAGACAGCAGTAAACAGTATTTGTTGAGAACTATTTTCAGCTGTGGATTTGATGCACTAATGAGTATTTCCACTGCAGCATGGTGTATATATTAATGGACTGACTCAAAATAAACATGTTTATGAAGGAACATGTCAAGTACTTGGCTCACTAATGTGTTTTCAACAGTTTTTGGACAGCAGTGGATGTCTATGACTTACATAAATCAGCTATATCAGGCTTTGGCCACACAGATAATACTCTGGTTTAAGTCTTTTTTGGGGATTTGTTAAGAATGAGAAAAATATAGAATATCAACACTGACAGACGCATGTGTTCTGTATTGGGTTGTTCCAACTCTTTGATGAGGGAGCCCAATAATTCATGTTTTTTTATGGCTGTATTATTCCATCAAATATTCTGAATGTCTTGTCTAACACTTCATACACATTTCCCAAAAAAGCTCAGCTCGACACATTTAGTATTTTTGGGAAGTTTTGAATCTCCACCAGAATTTAAAGTAAAGTTCTGTGGTTTTGACCAAAGTTTGACTGCACAGCATGAATTTTGTACAGATGGCACAAGAGACAGAGAGTGGTGAGTGAAGACTATTTCCTGCAGGGTTTTTAGGGAGCACGAAAGAAGCACATAAACTCATTAACTGGTGCCTCTTAAATACTGTAAAATACCAATTTCATTTCAAATTATTACTAGTGTGGGTTGGATGACAAAGGTTTATTTTAGTTCTCATCAGTTTCAGTTTTTTTGTGGAGTGATGTATTATTTAGTATTTATCTAATAAATTATATATTTGTGTTTTGTAATGAAAAAGCTTAAAAAGATCAAAATGGTGTGAAAAGATAACAACCTTGAAACAAAATAGCAGTAATGATAACAAGTCTTTTAATTATTACCTAACACCGCAATCTGTTTGAAAAGCAACAGTTTCTAATTACATAAGTGCCCCCAGTCTAACTTTCCCATCTGTTTCCAAACCAGGTAGGCAACATTAAGCATCTCCCAAATTGACGAGACCTCCTGAGTCCAGCACAGATGCGCCCTCCTCCTCATCCGCTTCATTTCACCTTGCCCGGCAACCTTTTCTGTCCCACCTTTCAGCCTATAGCGGGGAGCCTGTGCCTATCCTGTGCCGTGTGCTGAGGTGGAGACAAGGAGATGGATTACTGAGCTTGCGGCTACACGCACAGAACGCGTCCTTTCAGATGTGTGAAGGTGATGTTAAAATGATGAGGCACACAGATGCAGGACATTGTGTGTGCACTGATGTATGATTTCAGTCTTTCTTTGGCTTTTGCAAAGATTATATATAATAAAAGTTTCTGAAATCAACAACATAAATGTATGTGCATTGATTTTAAAGTCCTTACTCAACTCTTCACTGCACTCGAGCTCACCATTGCCTGCTGGCGGGTGTCCACTGAGACCAACCGTCTGTCCTTTTTGGGGACATGGATGTGTGTGAATGACAGAGAAAAGGTGAGAAAAGGAGCACAGGTGTGTGAGAAATGAAGACACAATTAGAGAGTGACAGAGTGAGAAAGTAAGATGTGAGATTTCTCCCCTGTGGCTGATGTACAAACCAGAGTGTCAGCACCCCCTGATAAAACATCTGTGCTTTTACCACCGGCCTTTTGCCTGGAACAGAGCACCTTGACTCCGCAACATCTGGAGCACCTGTGTTATCAGGTACACAAGAAGAAGAATACATGCCAAGAATGAAAGAACAGCTTTCCTCCTGTCTGTGTGAGATTATTAAAAATATTTTAGAGAATTTAAGAGCAAAGTGATTTTGTGTGGGCTGTACTGGGCCGCTGCACATCTCTCGCTTACTCCAGCTGAGTGATTTCATAAGGCATATAAATCAGTTTAAGCATGAAATGAAAGACTGATCCGAGATTATTAAGTGATAAAATACGAGGCAGGAGCTTCTCTACTGGCAGAGCAAAGGAGACTTATATAGATCCACATCACCTTCATGATGTAAGACTATTGATTTCAAACTACAAATTATTCTCTGATCCTCAGATATCACCCAGCACCCTGCTGCTGTTATCCTTTCTAACATGTGTTGAAAAGTTATTATCTGAAATATGAGTGTTAGAGCTCATTTGCAGTGGAAATATGCTTCCATATATGCAGAGTTAGATTTTGAAGTGGGGTTATCCATGATGCCAGGAAGTACAAGTATTTTCCAGTTATTACCACTTTCCTGTATATTATAAAACTATTACTAATTATTTTCTCGATGTAGCTTACAGTATATATATCATACAGAAACAGTATATATCTCAATATAAGCTAAATCCAAGGGCCAGTTATCAGCATTGTCCATTAAGGACTTAACATTTTACAGTGTAAATAAAGGCCTGTATTTTATCGGTATGTGTTGTTTTTTTTACTTTCTTTTTTAAATACAACAAACTTGGATGGAGGATGGATCTCAGCCCAGGATAGACCCATTTCCTTTTGGTAAAGATAAAGGAACAGATCCAGGAATTTTTCTCACTTTCTTTAACAATTTTCATTAATTTCTCAGGGATAAGGACTGGATCTTGAAGAAAAAAATCATGTGTATTTGGATGGTTTGTATCTATGAGTGAGAACAGTTTGATGCAGATCCTTGATCTGGTGAGTTTAAATTATAGTTAAATTTGGTTTGATATTGGATTAGACCTGATTGAATTAGTGAGCTGAAATGATCTGAACCTTTAATGAACTGTGTGCCATCCCAGGCTGCACTCTCTCTGAGAGTCAGGCAGGTCGTCTTCACAGCGTGTGTCTGTATAAACCTGCTGTGGGACCCCTCGGTCAGCTGTGGAGGTTGTGGTAAGAAAACCCCACAGCCTTCAAGACTGAGGCACAACTAATGAAATGAGTATGGTATCTGTGATCCTGAGATGTACAATCCTGATACACAGTGGGCGTTTTTTGTGTGGGCCTGAAATATAAATACAAGACTCATGGCTCACAACACAATCACATCTCCACTCAGAGAAAGACACATCACACCCAGCTGAAAATGACAAGTACTGAAAATCTGGCTTTGTTCTTGGTGCTTGTTTTTTTGCAGGCTGGAGCTCCAGCTGTCTCTTGTTGCTCTGGTCTCTGCTCACTCTAAAACTGGCAGGAGGCGAGTGAAAAAAAAGAAAGCACAGAATATATGACACTGAATCACCACTAACGCTGTGAAAACGGATCATTTGGCAGCACGGGGCACAACAAAATCAGTGTATCTTTTTCATCTTTTATTATAGGAGTGTTTGTTACACAAGAGGATGAGTACCAGTTGAGAAAGCTACCAGGTTTTTGTAGCACAGTCGACGTGTCAGTCGGTCAAGTCAGGTTGAACAGCAATTAGATCAAGTAATGATCAGGAGACAGACACGCCGGCAGTGATCATAAGACACTTCTAGCTTTAATGCAGATTATGACCTGGATGCACACAGAGGCCAAGAGATTACATCAGACAAAGAAGTTCACAACCGCTGTCAGAGAAAGTGATTTCAATGAATGACAGCAAATGATTTGCAAGTCCAGTAACATTAGACTGAACATCATTACACCATTCTGATGATGAGGAATGTCTCTTTTCTGTCAAGCTCACTCACCTGCCATCTCCATGGCTACAAAGAGCAAAGCCTTGTCACATGGTTGGATCCAGACCTGAAGCTTGATACGAGCTTGTGCCAAACAGTGGACACTAAGGGCTGATAAGATGCTATTACTGATCTGGTGTCTGCTGACAGCTAAGTAACGTTCACTAAATATTCCCGTCTCCAGTGACCTGCCTCTTTGGCGCAGCGGCCCTGTTCGGTGTTTACCATAAAGAGCAGATGTCACTCGATTCCTGTGACACGATTAGGTGTCAACACTGAGTGGAGAGAGTTACCTGGGCTGCTTACAGTGAATACACACTGAAACAGGAGAGGCCTGGTCACTGCCCATAATCCTATATGGTGCCATATCAGTTCTTCACTACAGTTACAGCGCTGGACATTCAATGACATTCAAGTCAGATAAGTCTGGTGCTCAGACAGAACCGCAAAAAAAGGTACTGTACGGTACTTTCAAAGAGTAGTTGGACATTTTGGGAAGTGCGCTTTTTTGGTCTCTTGCCCAAAAGATCAATAATGCTCTTATATCTGTGAAGTAGGTATGTAATTAGATAGAGACAATTACCTTAGCATAGCCAAGCATAAGACACAATGGGTAGCAGCCGGTCTTTGTCCAAGTATAAGAATAAAACAAAAACCTTGGTCCCAAACAAAAGCAGGACAATGGGAGGCTTAGCTGACATTTCTGTGCATTTTATTTCCTGTACACTGAATTAAAGAAATATTGAAAAATACAACATCCCTGCAGCAGTCTATAATAGACAGGCATAAGAGTGGAATCCTTTTGCATCTAACGACCAGTTTGACTTTAAAAAAATAGCGTCAGGTGAGCCACTGTGCTGCTTTTGGAGCAAATATTCAGCTGAGCAAATATCTGAAAAAATAGGTTTTATATAGCCAAACTGGTATCCAGCTAATTTGGTTGCATTTCAATTCATGTAACTGTGAAATAACGTTCCTTAACTGATGATCTATTAGGTGTGAACTTCACACATAAAGTCATGACTTGGTCATTTGTTAATGGTGACGAACAGCAAGTCATGAGACATTCTGCATTAAATCATCATGAGTCGGCTGACTACTGTGTCCTCTGTGCTTTGATGAATTGTCTTTTGAGAGGAGGTGATTGTTGATCGACCCTCCAGCAGCAGCCTTCAGTGTATTTCTTCTCTCATAATGCCATCACTGCAGCAGAGAAGCTCTGGTCTGTCACATCTCACCTCTCTGTATGTATCTCTATGTACCTGTGAAACTGCTAATGCATCAAAGCTAAAATTATCTTAACTGGTCCCAGTGTGCCAGGCCCACCACAGTGTAGCCATGACAACAAATAAACCAGGTTGCAATTATGAAAAATGCTGCACCGCCAGAATCCCCTGCACCATTTCCTTTATGTTTACGCTTCGCTGAGTGCATGTGTCAGTCATTTCCTTCTCTGTCCGAACGGGATGATATATCTGTTTAATTGATGGATGACAGCAAATGGCTAGTTGTAACGCCAGATGGCAAACACACTGAGCTCCATTCAACACCCTTAGCTTCGTCTAACCAACTGTAACAAGGAAACAGAATGCACAGAGACTGAAATGGCCCACAGTCTTGTTTTAAAAGCACTTCAGCATCTCCCGCGGAGAGTTAAGCATCCAGCTGACACAGCACTTAATATTGTAAACCCGGTGGAGCAGCATGGCAGATCTCAACTTAAGATTCAATCCTTCAGACAACAGTTATTTATTTATTGTTGCAATGAAATTGTCCAAAAGTGATAAATGGGATGAAAAATCCATCGATACGCATAACTTTTCTTCAGCAAAGCCATGTTGAATGCTCAAGTTAGACTTTACACATTGAAAACCACTTCTAAGAATATTCCTCACACACTAGCACAAATGCAATGTGTAACATAAAACCATCTATTTTTCATCCCGTAGAAGTGAAACACCTGCTGTGTACCAGAGTCTCCTCCTAAATGATTCAGTAAGAGTGGAAGGGCAGAGCGAGGTACTTCCTGCCCGACCACTGATGACCACAGCTCTGCCTGTGTGGAGGTGTGTGTGTTTAACTCTCTGTACAATACGTCTCCCACATCAGTGTCACACCGCTAAATACTCTGCCTGCTCTCCTCTTGCCTGTCCAGCTGCTCTGTGCTCCAGAGAACGCGGCACCCTGAGACTCTCCCTCATCCTCAGCGGTACAGCGAGGTCAGAGATACATAATAGAGAGAGACCAAGAGAAAAAAGCTGTTTGAAGTGCAGCGTATGGTGTATAATGTATGCAGCTGAGATGTACAGGCACTAATGGTCCCTCAGGCAACAGGCGAAAAAATAGAAAGTTTAAAAGTGACCTATTTCCTTAAACACCTCGATGGAGTGTTAAAATGTAGTTGTGTAATAACGATATGAAACAGAGCAAGAAAACTCAATTAGCTTTCTCTCGTTCAACTCTACCTGGTGAGAAAGAAAGAACCTGCGAGTCTGACATTTAGCACAACAACACTTTAGAGGGACCTAACCTTTAAAAGAGGAACATTTCACTCTGAGCTCACGAGGCCTGACAGACAAAAATAAAACATTCATTACAAGGTAGAGCCTTTCAATACAGGTGAAAAAGAACATGCTTTACTCACAGCGAGCTATACATCGCATTGTGTGTTCCTGTTTACATTGCAATGTGAGAGCGGGAGATTTCAGGGCCACATGGCCATCAGTCATGCTCTAATAAGAGTGGACAGAGATTGTAATGAGACAGAAAAGCGTGTCCAGCTGTCTGTCACAACATATGGCGAACGCAAACAATGACAGGCAGCTGTGTGCGGTCTGTGTAAACCACTCAACCAGCGCTTGCACACCAATGATCAAAAACTGGGCGAGATCCATCAATGCAGAATGCAGAGGGATTACTTGTCATGTTGTAATGACGGAGGAGGAAAGGACAGCACAGGCTTTACCCCTCTCCTCCTCTTTCACACATATACATTAACACGTACATGCAAGTACACATGAACTGGCACACAGCAGCACAGTGCACACAGACCTCTTTATGGGGAGACTGCGGCACCTTGGCGTGCAGCTCAGTTGATAGTTGCCATGGTTACATGAGGCTTTTTGGCATTTGCATAACAGATGCAGCAAGACATTCACAAAAACAGGACACAGGAAACAGAGGCAAGGGGACATGTGAGCCCGCTGAGCCACACAGGAGAGAATACATCAGTGCTGATCGCTGGTTTACAGTGAGGATTTCTGGTAAGTGAGAGCCGGGCTTCAGTAGACGGTACACTTTCCTTTGGCCTGTTTCAAGTTTATGTGACAGGCTGCTTTCAAATCTCTCTGAAGCCCACAATCAATCTCTTCCACATTAACGACGGAAACAACTGGCGCCTCATTTATAAAACAAACAAAGGATGAATTTTGAACCAAAGTATATGTTAAGCAGAAAACCACTTTGACGTAGAAATGATCTTATCTCTGTGCCGAGACTTGACTTAAGCGACTTCCCTGCTGGTTATGTATGGATATTGCAGATACATAAGTTGAAATGAGCTTTATGAAAAATATGCAGTGGTGACACACAAACAGTGTGTGTGGCTTTGCTTATAAACCCACTATTTACTCCACAGAATATGTGGTGTCTGGCTTTGATCTCCTCGACTGTAGCTGTAATCTCGTCCTCCAAAACGTTCTCTTTTGGTCCAACTCATTTGTGCTGCATTATACAAGGGGAAAGCACAAGGCAGGTGCTGTCAATTTAAATTGATTAGAGATTTATAGCTCCCAGGTGCTGAAGTTACAAATGGGATTCTTCTATTGCAAGGTTTTTTATGCTCAGCAGCTTTTATGGATCAAACTTAAGCACACAGAATTTCAAGCATTATCGTGGCTTAATTTGAGAGAAAAGCCAAAAATTGATAGGAATCAGGATGGATGACAAACCCTGGGCCGCTGCGGCAAGGACAATGCCTCTGTACATGGGGCACATGCTCTATCTACCACTGGAAATTATGTTAGGACTAAATCTAAGAATATTTGTATAGAAATGAGGCCCGATTTCTGACAAGTTAGTGCTTATAAGTTGGTAAGAAAAAAACTTCAAGCTCCTGCCAAACTGGAGCTGAAAAGATTAGTTAATCTATCAGTGAGTAGACCGAAAGAAAAAGATTAGTTTTCAAGCAAACATCAGAGATGTAGCTTCTTAAATGTGAGGATTTGCAACGTTTTTTCATCATATATGACTGTGAACTGACACTTTTTGGCACACTTTACAGACAGACAGACGGACAGAGAAATGTGTATTCATACGCATATGTGCCATGAACTATGTTTGTCTTGTTTTCAGCCCCACTACAATTCTTCATTGTATGCTCCAGTCACTGCTGTGCTACTCGACAAGGTTGAGTGCTCAAATTTAATTTTTATGGCCCTGAAATATTACTAACAATGTAAAAGGTTTCATAGTGCCATGTTATGTAAGCAGTGAAGGACAAAAACACTTACATCAAGCTAAAAAGCCTTAATTACTGCGGGGAAAAAACAACATCTCCATGAACAAATGAAATAAACCTTGAAAAGAGCCTCACAAAGAGTCAAACTTGCAAACTTGCTTTTAACATAAATATAGCTCTAATATACCTCTACAAGCATATTGTTGGCATTGCCTCAGGCTGGTCTTGTATTCCTTAAAGCACAAACAAATTGCAGAATGTTTTTCAAAGACTACACACAATTATTTAGAGCTATCGAATATGGGTTGTATATTATGTTTGGGTTAGTAGCTGTAATTGTGAACTTATTTGCTGCCTGTGTAGAGACTATATCTTGCCATCATAATACTGCTGGAATGAGATATGTCTGCAGATTGTCAGCAGCTGGCACACAGCCATTATGGACTGTCGTACACTGACTGATTTCCAGTGTGGAATGGCCGTGTGTCCCAGTTGTATAAAGCGGGAGTGACAGTGACGATGATTTGCAAGTGGAACAAAACCCTAAATTATAAAAGGACGTGTTTAATGCTGCTGCCATCTGAGGCAGAGAGAGAGCCGTGAGTCTGTTCAGATTTAAGGAGGTGCAATCCGACTGTGCCAGACAAAATCATGATAAAAAAAAACAACACTGTTCACACAATTCTGTCTTCTCACTTTAGTTTCCCAGGCATGAAGCTCAAGAGGTGAGCAGCACTCACTGAAAAAAAGGCTAAACACATGTCAGACTGGTACTTGATGCTCCACACACTACCTATATCCATCCAGCCTGCTGTAAACTGGCCGACAGTCAAGCACGCTGGCCCAGCCAATCGCTGCCATACATGGAGATGCTGACCTCAGATTAAAACACACTTAACCATTCTCTGTCTGCTGCTCCTGACCCTTACCACACTCTACTCATGAGAACATTTTTGTTGCAAATGATTTTTTACCACCCCTTCAAGATGATTCTCACCGCCTCACTTCCAGACCTCTACCTCACACAGTCCCAGTCACAGATCAAACCTTACTTTAGGTTGAGCAAACAGCACTTGACTGCCTGCCCAATGGGCAGTCAGTTCCTCCCTTTATGAAAGAAATCAATCAGGCAGCTGTTTTAATTTGCAGCTGTTGTCCTTCCTGCTACTAATCTGCCTCGTCGGCGGCTAGTGCAGCTGGTGACCTGCCAACCAACTACTGTATTGGTTAATGTATTAAAGAGAGACCGATTTCAAAGCTGCAAGCATTTGACAAGCATCCACACTGTGGAAGCGATATCACTGGGATATCACTGAAGTGAAAAGACCACTTAGCAGGGATCAATAAAATGACACATTCACATTTTGGACCCTCTCTGAGCATTATTGAAGCTGAGGCCTACATTCGGCCACATCACACGCATGCAGTATATTTCTCAATGGTCTTTTAACCAGCCATCTTCCCCCGCCCTGTCTTTCGTTATTCCCAAATCTCCCTCTCCTTCCATGGGAACTTCCAAACCTTTTGAGCCTAATCACTTCTATTTTTGCAGTTACTCTTATATCATTGAAATGTTTGCTTTCTCTCCTTCACAGGGTCACTCCCTGTCTAATGTATATTGTACATGCTATATGCTCATCAGTTTTTTTCACATCATCTGTACCATCTCTTAGTTTCCCAACAATTAATACCTGTGTTTGGTTTTAAAGGGACACTGTGTAGTTTTTGAGAAGAAATTAAAACTCAGAATTTTAATATTTACAATATTAATAGGATAATAATACAAACTCAGAGGTATGTATTTTTTCCATAACTGAATAAACAAACTGTTCTCAGAGGAAAATAAGGTCCCCAGAACACTGTTTGAAGCTAGAAAGTTGGCAGGGTCCGCCAAATGAAATGAAATTAATCTGATTAAAATGTCTTCTCCGAAACTGCATCATGCACCTTTAAGTAGCCCAATTAATTAATCTATATTCTTAAGTTGGGCTGAACTATACGCCTTGATTTCCTGGTCACTTATTGTATGATCCCCTTTATATAAAAACAATTCCTTGTGCCGTTTGCAAACTATTTTGTACTCTAATATATCTATGCTCAAGACAAAAAGGTGTTATTTACACATCTGTTCAGAATGCAATACCAATTTACCAAATCTCTTCCTCTTTGTGAATCCTCTTTGTTCACACTGATATTTCACAACAAGAACTGCCAAGTACTTCCGTAATCACTTTTTGGCATTAGACTCTGAGAGCTGTAGATCAAACTAAGATTAAAAAGAAAATCCTTAGAGATTTGGCAACACTGTTGTTGGCATTATCCACAGAGCTAAGGTTTCCATGGGAAAGCCCCTGGGATTTCCGTTTAATACTGATTTTGATCTGGGCAGAGGGTTGATGAAGAGGCTCTAATGAGCAGCCTTCTCGTCGCATTTTCTTAAAGCTCTGCCTGGCTGCAAACACACTGTGTTAAAGACAACAGGAACTGTATTACATAATCAAATCAAATGACTTGGACATGCTGTCTTCATCACCACTTTACATGGAAAAGACAGAGGAGAATGGTATCTGTCAATGTTAATTACAAGTCCTATTTACATAACATGCAACGCAAAGTAGCTTCTACTATAGTTAGGCTATTTGAGTTATTTTCATGGCAGTAGTATCAATTATATGGCAAACTTGGATCTCTCCACATGTGGTCTGCATTTAATGAGTTTGGAGGGTGGCAACTTTTTTTTTTTTTCAACACTAAAAACATGACAAACTGCCTGCGCTTACGTAAGCTGCAGTTGTTGGCATGTCTGGCTAAACAGTTTAACCTACCAATAATAAGGGTGCATTTAAAAATCCTGTCGGACACTCTAAAGTAAGCATGGCTGTTCAAAAACGAAGACTGTACTCTTTCTGTAGGAATTAACGAACAGGTCACTTGAAAAACTTTCCCATCGATATTTACTATAATACTAAATGTTGCGTCTCTAGTGCCAGAGCTTGTTGACAGAGTGAATGTTGACAATATAAGAGGTAATGAGACACACCGCTTTAACAATACTAGCAATACTAGGCTACTAGCTAGCAGTTAGCTAACAGAACACACACTCTTGTGACATTGAAAGTGAAGAGCTAACAAATACGTAAGCTAAGCAGCCTAACATTAAAACCAAATAACACATTTTTCCTTGTCATACAAATAACAAAAGCACTGTTAACGCTTCACTGTGATACAAGAACAATGTTTCTTTCTTTATTTCCACGTCTTATAGCCGACATGGTAGCCTGTTAGCTTAGCCTCCTTATTTTAGCACAATATAGATATCCATCAATTTTAAGAAACTCCACAACAGAATTCTTGTTTTAAAACTAAACAAATGAGCCAGCCGGGGATGGCTTTTTCAACCAATTCATTAAGCTAATGTGAGCTAAATTAGCTAGCTAACTACAGCGGATAAAATATGATATGATAGCAACAGCTGCCTTTTCCTACAAAATCAACGGTTGCTAGGTAGAAATGAGATCAATTCTTTTCTCTACCACTGTTTAAGAATTTCAAGCGTGAATGTGCCGTGCAAGAAAGGAAAGCTTGACAGCTGTAACAGTAAGTAGAGGGCAGGGCTTAGCATACATCAATTAATCAATCAGTTCTTCCACCCATAAGCCAGTGAATGTAACTGTTCTCTGTCTCACTGTGCTGAGCTTCGGCCGTTTGCACGCTCACACACTGAGACTCTCCAAACTGTCCCAGCTGAGTTTATGTTTCAGTCCTCAGAGAGCTGCATCTGGAACCACGACTGCGTTTGTGTAACGTCAGGGGAGTCCGGTTTCCCCAAGATCACTAACTCTTTCAATTTACATCAAGCTGCTCAGTTTACACACGACCCATCGACCCTCAGCCTCTCTTCTCATGGGAGATGGAGGGAGATGGAGCTGCCTGATGTGGTTTGAGAGATTGACTTCACGGACAGGATGAGGCGTCCAGGCGAGCGGTGAAATTTTCCAACAATTATGAGCTTAAACTGGCAACTTTAGATGCCTGTGACGTGACTGTGTCAACTTAAAGTGGAAAGGGGAAGAAAGTGAGGAACACGTGGGAGAATAATATAATGTAGAAGAGCGGCAGTCATTGTGCTGATAATATCAATAACATTTCTAGAGAGTAACAGACCCTGAACCGGATGTTATTTCTCACCACTCACCTTTCATAATAACCTAACCTTCAACCTGTGACCTACATCCTCTCCTCCCCTGTGTGGCCCACTTAAGACCAACATGCCTTCACGTCTCCATGGCCTATATCTTGCACCAGACAGCGGTAAGGTGATGTGCTCGTGGCTGGTGTCTGGTAGGCGGAGGAAGGAGCGAGAGAAATGAGAGCAGCGAGTAGGCTGAGGCTGAGACTGGGGAGAACAGGCACTCCTGGGACTGCTGCCTGGAGATTAGTGGGATATAGTGATTGAAACTCACACAATCCACCCACTCTGCACTGCCAGACTATCAGCTACACTGGTTCTTACTGTAACGCAGTGCGGTATGCTAAGGACAAGCATTTAAACTCAGATGAATGTGTGGGACCTTCGCGGGATCCTTTTAATGAGAACACCTGTGCGTGTCAGTCATTCGATGTGCTGCGTGGCCACAGGGTCTCAGGTGAGCTACCTGAGGAGGTGCGCCTGAGGGACTGCCGCTGTGGTGTCATCCTGGCAAACACAGAGTCAAGCACGACTAAGGTGATCTCCTGAGTCTCGTATGGCTCGTCTACAGCACTACTGAATCTAATTACAACAAATGAGCATTAGTCTCTTCTCAGTCAGCACACCACAGGAGTCTCACATAATTACATCAATATTAGCGTACAAATGCCACAAGGATATGGCCTTTGATCCTCTCTCACATCACCATATGTTCACACATATTTGAAACTGACTTTCTTTCCTCTCACTTGTTTGTCTCTGTGTCGCTGTACGGGTGTCTGACAGGCCTGGCAGTGCATCTGTTGTCCCATTTGCATCCCTCGATGACAACTTACAGTAAACTCTGCCTCCTGACAGATGAAACACACAGCTGATTGGCAGAAGAACCCAGGCGTACTCTACTAACATCTCCGCAACAGAAACGTTTTTTAAAAGACACAGAAAGTATGTCCTTACATTCAGTTTTAAATAGAAGCAAAATCGGCTGCAATTCTTTCAGTGTGTTGACCTAGAAAAGCTTTTCTCTTCCACATCATGTCTCTCTCTCTCTCTCTCTCTCTCTCTCTCACTTGCACTCCCTCAGACAAGACGCCTGATAAAAACACACACCCACATACAGTATGTGGTACTGTAAACACATTGCAGACAAACAGTCACGCAGTGCAGTCTTTCATGCAGACAGGTGTTGTAATGTGTCTGTGTATTTCTATTTTTAAGTACCAGATCTTAAGCCATGTCGGGAATTTACGATTTTGAAAAATAATTTTGCACATGAAGAGCCTATTGTCCATTTTATTCCCATCTAATACCTGATGTTACCTCCTGAGAGGTTTGAGTGCACAGCAGCACTGCCTCCGTTGCTCTCAAACCTCCTCTTACTGTCTGCTCTTTGGCACTTCAGCGGGCTTTCTGTGGAAAATCGTTACTGGGTTCAGAGATTCTTCAGAGGTCTATTTGTTCTGTGCGATCAAGTGCAAATACAACCATTAGGTACCAATTACAGCAACCTATTAGGTAACAAGTACAAACAAGCCCCTGTGCTTTTGTATAAGGATTAGAGATGGAGGACACCACTGGTTAATCCTTTGTTAAAATAGTTAAACATTTTAAGGAAGTACAGTTATTTGCTTTCTTGCAGAGATTTAGATGAGAAGATCAATAACACTAAAAGTTGTCCATTCAATATTGAGCTAGCTCCAGCATGTTATGGTAGCTTAGCATTAACACTGAAAACAGGGGGAAATAACTAGCTTGACTCTGTCCAAAGCTAGAAAATCCCTCTATCAATGAGTGTTGGGCAGATTAAATTTTTTTTTAAACTAGTTTCATACAAGGTCTATGACTGGACAGTAACACCGAATGTCACCATTAAGTGTCCTACAAGACTCAGCCGCTTCATAACGAGGTCCGTGAATGACAGCAGCACTACAGTCCATCAGGGCAACTGCAACATGATGTCTGAATGATGCCAAGTATTGTGGCACCGTGTGCCCAACTCTCAGTTTTAGTACATCAGAACAAGACATAAGCAGCGCACCACCTCTGGAGTTGAGATAATCGATTTTCCCGGGGGTCCTGCTAACTAGTCACATGCTGCTAGTTCTCTCCAACTGATGTTACACCTGACAAATGCCAGTTCAGTTGGTTGTCACAAAATCAAACCTGAAGCATGCACCGTACCAGCAAAAACTGGAAACCTACACGACCCTACTATCAACCCTGCTAAAGCTCTGTAATCAACAAATTCATGCAGTTGGTAGTAGTTGTAGTTTTTTAAAGGGTTATGTGCAGGTCTATTTCTTGCCTTTGCACAGTGACTTTGTGGAGTCTTGTATGGAGTCCTGCCCGACTGTGGATTTCCTTGTGAAGGACTCGGGTTGGATTTTCCACGACAGCACTGAGTGCACTGCAAAACCACAACCTTCTGACCACTGTCCATCACCACCGACACCGATCACACTCTGTCTCACTCACTCCTTATGTCTGTCTCCTTCTGTCTGAAAGAACACCTCTTCGGTACCCTGTGATGATTCAGAAACATACTTGTGAGTCTGACAGTCTGCTGTTGCGAAATTATAAGACTGCCAAACAGTTTGATGTAGTCCAATGAAAAGGTTCCAGCCCGTCACAAACAATCAACGAAATTACAACATCAATGTGTCTATTTAAGGATATATATATATATATATGTGTGTGTGTGTTTCATAGGGAGAATGAGTGGGAGAATTACAGGCTGAGAAGAAAACGTGTTTGGAAGAAAGCCAGAGACAGGATGGGAAAATGTGCGAAATTGTGTGCGCATGTGTGTTTGTGTGTGGATGCATGTGTGTGACAGAGTATTTATTTATAGAAGTCCCTTGGGAGAGAAGTGCCATTACTGCGCTAAGGTAGAAAATCTGGTGGGGCAGTGCTAGATGTCACAGTAAGGTGGCTTCATCACTCCTCGCAGGCTGTGGCTCATTAAGATGAGCAGCACCCTGTATAATATTAACAACCACACCTCTTCTGCATTGTCCTTCTACGTCTCTTTGAGCAAACACCAGTAACGAAACACCACAAGCTCTCTCTCTAGTAGTTTCCTCTGTACTCTGTACTGTAAGTAAACAAGGTTCTTGTTAGTAAAGAAAAACATCCAGGTTTGTGATGCTCATTGTCGTTATTGATTGCCTTTGTTTTAATCGGTAATTCTGTTCCATAAGAATGAAGGAGAGTAGGCGGACAAATTGATCCAGGAATCAAACTGAACTCCCCATGACTGTTTCTCTCTCAGTAGATGGATCTGCTAAGAAACCGACCAATCCCTGATGCGGCAGCTGCTCTTTTTTTGGTCCACACAGACGAGCAGAAGGTGAGGAGAACAAAAACAACGCAAAGGAAACATCTTATCCCCCTGTGCAGGCAATCATTAAAGGTGGGGACATCGGTAAAACCTCTCACCTCACGCCCACTCACCCTGACCTCAAGAAAGCTGCATTATCTCCAGAAACCACAGCGGGACTCTCCTCAGAAACCTTACATCACAAGCTCTCTGTGTGGGGGCTTGATGAACTCAACCTCCTGACACCTTCAGATGAGCACTTGTGAAGTATGTTTTCAAATATGCACCAAGTGGATTTAAAGCTTTCTTCTTTATATGCGAAAGCACACAGCTCGCTCTGAATTTCGAGCTGTGAAATGAGAAGTAGAAGCAGACGGCGGGATATAAACATAGCTCCCATGTTTGCTTTTCGTCTCTCACTCTATTTGTTAAAGAGCAGAAGCTATTGAGTGAGACGTGTCTGCAGAACAATGGGTATCTCTCTCACCCATCTGCCTCTCGTCCTGCTGACATTTTCCCTCAGCCACATAGCATGTGCCTAAAACCCACATGTACAAACTGCTTTTGTGTCAGGTTGACTTAATAGGAAATGTTAAAAAAACAGTCTGCTCTGTTTACTGTACCGATGTATCAAAACGTGTCAGCAGCATCATTAAACTGATGCAGGGTGATCCGGTCACCGCAGCAGTAACCCGAAGCTTTATTTAATCCAGCCTGTCGAGCATGGTAGACGCAATGCTCCGCAGTGAGAGACTGCAGGTTGTGTTAATTGAGCCCTGTTGTTGACTGTTCGTCCATGTGAGCTTTCAGGTGTTGGGTTGTGTATCAAGTTTAGGTAATTACTGTTACTCAGTCTGGCAGCCTCTTTGTGCCTCTGGTTGTTGGTGTTTGAATGTTGTCTCCACATACAGAAATGCACATATATTTACAATCCAATTATGAAATCTATTCAAAATTGGAACAATTTCATTTATTGATATTCATGTGTAGCCCATAAAATATGTATGTTTATGTACATAATGACATATTTTGACATATATGCTGCATATATAATTATTTATACATACAATGTTATGTATCTGTATAAATGTGTAGTATACAAACTACATGAATGCAGTGAATGTTATGTACATGTACGCGAAAAAAATTACCATATTATAGCAGGTTTGAGTTTCTTGTAGTGAGAAATCAGACAGAGAGAGATGAACTTCCAGATGTGCTGCTTATTTTCACCAAAGCTTATCTTTAAAGGTGCAATATGTAAATTTTTTAGTTGAAAACATTCAAAAATTAACTAAAGTTATTGACAGAATGTGAAGGATTAACAGTTTTTGACATTATGACGTCTATGTATAGTGTTGCAGAGACTTCTACTACCTGCCAGCCACAGCCCATCCTGGTTAAAAGCTCCTGTGAAAAGTGTCATCACCAACATTCCCTCGGTGCTCTGAGCTCCCACTTTGGATTGCTTGCTGCACGGCTAACTGAGCAAACATATCGACGTCTGTTGCAGTTAGCATTTGCTCTGGTGATTTGCTCTCCATCACTTGTTTTTAAAAAGAACTTAAAAAAATCTATCTTTGAATACTGTACCATGAGCTCCATGCAGTGACTAACCCTGTGAATGACTTAACTCATGGTGCAAGAATGTTTTACCACAAAGGCAACTGTAATCTATAAGTAACATTTTGAAGAACATCAACTCTTATTACTCCATAACAGACAGGTAACATTTTTGGTGATTGAGAACACGTTTAAACACAGTTTACTTTGACTTATGGCCTCAAAGCATGCTGGGAAACTCCAACCACCTACCCCCCCCCCCCCCCCCCGTCCTGTTTTTAATATATAGTATTTAAATATATGTACATGTACAGATTTTATTATGGGCATTTCATACATGTTATAAACCTGAATCTTGGCATTATATATTGTTAACATGTATGGGTCAAGCATATAATACTATATAAAAATTCAACATATAGACATTTCTTATGTATAACTTATATCTCCACATATCCAGAGGATGTATGTAAGAAATCATAAATTGCCTCATAGGTAACAGATAGCAGTCTGGCTCTTGATAAAGGGACATAAATGGGTCAGAGTGCTTGTTTTAGTATTTTTTTACAAAACACTCTTTTCCACGTTATTTACTGTGGAAACAGAGACAAACAACAATAAGTTAATGGACCTAAAAAGAACAAACAGGCTTATTTGAATATTTGCGCTGAACCTTATCCACCTGTCCCGTCTCAAATAGAAAACCTACAGGAGACAATGATTATTCAAAAGATGCACTTTGAGTATTTTTAAACCATCACAGTGGAATAGTAATCGCAGGGTGCAGTTGTATTTTCTTTCCTATTTCTCAGAAATAGCTTTTTGGGGAAACTCTATGCAGGACAGCAGCACCGTTCTCTGAAAGACAATTCCTCCAGTGTACCTTGCATTACAAATTATAGCAAGGCAATCTTTCCACTCAGCTTCCTCTTCCTCTAAATACGACTGAGCTTTCTCCCTTAACCATCTCAGATGACTGGAGGACATTATGCTTGAGGAGCTCTGGCTTGAAGTGCATGTAAGGCCTAAGCTGAAAAAAAAAGGACTGAGCTTTGGCACTGTAGCCAAACAAAAGGACTAAACTCTAAACTTCCTCGGTGTCTTGACACCTGAGTGACCCTGGATGAGGTGTACATGACGAAGGAGGCTGTTTAAAAATGCAAGAGCCATCTTTATGTGCTACTGGAACCGGTTGATGACAAGTAGGGTAAAGCACATGTAGCACTTGAGTTTGGGTGGGAAGCCAAAAGAGCGGTACCACGAGCGGTGTCATGTAAAGGAAGAATCTGTGAAAGCTTGGAGATGGATTACAGGCTCCACCGAAAATAAATCTGCTGTCAGAAAATGTATTGGACTGACTACAGAATTTCATTGCATTATTCAGTCATGCCTGTCATTCCTGTACGGGTGGCTGAAAACTGACCTTTTCAGTCTTAGCCTGTCGAGTGAGCGATGAAAACCTTGGTGCAGTGTGCAACTGTAGCTTAAGAGGCAACTTTAGCACACAATGGCTTTGGGTTCTAACGTCTAACTCTCTGGAAACTTCTGTTCTCGTCTGCGTTGACCACCCGGCCCCACAACACTCTACAGTACATCTTCTTGAGTGATGTTCTCTCGCTGACAGACCCGTCTGAATAATGAATGAAGGTCTGCAGCAAAGTAGTCGTGGCTCCGTCTTCTCGCGATTGACATCTCACCTTTGTAAATGTCAGTGTCTGTGAGGAGCTCCGCACCCACGAACCCAGCTGCACCAATATGTGAGGAATGTGAGGAGAGTCAGATAAGGCATTGTACCGAAAATAAAGCATGGATTTTGTCGGCCTGTCAAACAGAGATACTATGCAGTGGGAGTCTGTGTGTGCATGTGGAGCATACAGTGTTGCCCCAGCTGGCTTGTGTGATAAGCTAATGTAGCGTACGAGATCACCTCTCTCCATGGAAACTGCAGGGCAAAGGAGGGGCTTCAGTTGAGTACCTCTTCCTGAAACCATATGCTCCAAACTGCAACTAGTTAAGAGGAGCAATCTGTACTCTGGTACAATGGATTGACATATTAACTATGTGTCCTTTGTTACATCTACCCTCTCAATGCTAGTGTTTGGCAAATGCCATGTCAGATCATGACATCTGAAATACTACAGATAAGTTACATTTACACTATGATTTACAAAAGATAAGATAAAAATAAGTTTATCTTTGAGATAACGTGAAAGTCAAAAATCACAAAATCTTTTGTTGGCAACTTGGGGGCAGCGGAAAGCAACTCTAAACACGGTACCACACCACTCACTAGGACATGTATTCGTTTAAAGTTAATATGGAAATTTCTTTAACAAATACTTGTCTGTTTACAGATCCAGCAGATACAGGGCAAAACATTTTTCATTTTGAGTTGTATTTCTGTCCATTTTGTGAATATTCGTTCTCTTTTGGCTCTGCGTTTGGTCTACACCAACTCCAGCGACCCGGTGAGTAACTTGCTTTTTAGCTATGCTAGCTTAGATAGCCATGATTGACAATTTCCTGTCCCGCCTCACTGATGACCTATGACCTCGCGGAGAGTCGGGGTTATACTCGTAGTGTTGCCAGTCTCCCGACCAAGACACGGCAAGAATTTATGCCACTGTGATTGCTCAATCTGATATGGTTCAATGTGAACGACATAAATGTGGCCCAAAAACAACACTGATGAGAGAAGTGAGAATGAACCAAAAGTTGTGGGCCATGAATTAAAAAAATTAGCTGAAAGATGCTAAAACATTTTGTAGAGCTGAGGGGCTGTGGGTTAATCATTAGGAGTGGCCCCTTTCATAGTCATTTGATCCATTGCTAATGTAAAAAAAACTCTACTATCAAAAAATGATAAGAGTAGTTTTTAAGAAAGATTTTTTTTTTCATGTAACCTCATAACTCCAAATTTGGTAATTTCCATATTTTCACCTCAGACGGAGAATTTCATGCTCTTATACAACCTTTTAATCCCACATCACATTCTCCTCATGTATGGCAGCCTGAGGGGAATTAAGGTTGTTTAAACATACATGAAGACTTTTCTCTTAGATGTGATCTTTACAGGGAAGGTTTTCACCTGCACACAGTGTTCAAGATCCATGAACCACTGTTCAGCCACACAGGGGAAAGGAAACTATGTATAGACAGCATGGTCATTATAGCATAACAAGTCAAACACGCAAGAGGTCCAGCAGGAGAAGAGAGTAGCTGGCAGCAAAGTAATCAGTGTGTCCATGCTGGTAACACAACACCTCCATCATTTATAGACCAAAGGAACAGAACACTGCTGCCAAAATGGTGTTCAGTGGTAATTTCTAAGAAGTTCTTGAAAAAAAATATTCCTTTCCATCAACAGCACACTCCTTTAAGATCAATGTATTGGACAGTCACAACACAGTTTTCAGCACGAGCTCAGTGAAAAAGCATTAAGAGTTTAAAAGTCTCGTTATCAATTGAGGCTCTGATTGCAACGCAAGTTTTGAAGTCCCGAGGAAATAATTGTGGCTTAGTAAATAAGATGCATGTGGAACACACTCCGGCTGATACAAACAATTTAATCCTTGTCTCTGCAGTTCACAGCTAGGCTGATTTTGTGAATCGATTAGTGTCCGCTCTGGTGGGATGTGTTACTTACTGAGTTGAAATTTCCATTTGCTTACGCTGATCAAACGGCATCAAAGGCATGTTTTAAATCAATAATGCTAATGTCTCTCTCAGTTGAGAGCTTCATTAGAGTCTGTGCTGCTGCGACTGCATACGGACAATCTCCGTATGGAGCCCAAAAATAAAGATGAAGCTACAGTATGAAGATGAAAAGAAGCTCAGCAGGAAACAAAACAGAAAGTCATGGTCGCAGTTTGATATTCTGACTAAAGACTTTCAACATGTTATCTTTAAATCTGTGGCTGCAGCTGGTGTCAACAGGCAAGTGTACAAAAAAAGACTGCAAGCTGGTGGCAATAGTAAAAGGTTGTATCTGTCCAACCCAATGGCCTGAATAAATGTAACAAACTCAACATTTCTTTATGTTCAATTTTCAATATAATATTTTGACTGTCATGGTTTGGGTTTTTTGGTTTTGTGATTTCCTGTTTTATCTTGTAGATTCATATCCTCATGTGTCATGTTTTACTTTCCACTTCCTGCCTATGTTTTTTGTTTTGTCAATTAGTCCTTGTGTATTAAGTCCATGTGTTTTTTTTGTTGTGATCTTGTGTTCCCCAAACTTCATCCTGGTTTTTATGTCATTTAGTTTTGTATTTCGCTTTACTTTTCGGATTTGGCTGCGTTTGATTTTTCCAAAGATGCTTTGCCTTTGATGCTTGGCAGCCATCTCACCAACATCCCCTCCTCCTATTTTAAGGAAAGTCAGCTCATATACATGTAGTCTGAACATAATATTATATGTTTTGTGTTGTTATCATTCAACTAAAACTTAGAAATGTAACTTATCTGTAGTTTGCAAAAAACGTGCAATGCTGACAGTTTATTCTGTGACTGGGCTGACCTGTCAGTGATCTGTCAGTCTGTGTGTACATAAATAATCTGTTATTTGTTAACAGATCTGTTAATCATTTATTTATCCTGATCATGGCTACTAAATATTAAATTTGGATCCATTCTTGGGTTCAGACGGAGCTCGTGGGGGTGAGAGGCTGGCTCTAATATACTAGAAAACTGAAGGAATTTTCCATCAGTGTTCAGGAATATGAGGAAAGCTATTGTCTCTCTGCATTTAGATGAATAAGACAAATATATTTATAGAGTTCTTCCTATCTTTAATTAGAATTCATGCAATAATGAGTGCTTACATGCAGATTAGGTTGCTTGGACTTGAATAGCGAGAGGAGGGAGTACAATAGAAGAAAACAAACAGATGAGAGATGATAAGAGAGCAAAAAAGAAACAGAGAGACTTTGGTTCAATCTGTGAAAAAACTGTTCTTGTGTATGTGTGTGCCCACTAGGAGATATACTGTAAGGCACTGCAATCAGTCTGGCAGCTTGGAAACTGTGTGCCATTGATTTACGGATATTCAAAGCTCACCTAAGCACAGCAGAAGAGTTGCCGTCACCCAGCAACATCCCTTGAAAACAAATCATAAAATACAGTCTGTTGGATAGGCTGTGCCTGGCTATTAGCCTGCATACACACGATTACTGTAAGAGAAAGGTGGGGAGGGAGGAGGAGGAGACAGAAACGCAAAGAGATAGAGGAAACTCTCAGCTCCATTACTCAGAGCCACTGCTGAAAATAACAACAGAGACCATAAAATCAGAGTGACTGTACTGCTGCAACTCCTCTGGTGCACAGAGCTGGAGGTTAGCATGAGTGACTGCACTCCCCCATGCGGAGCTATCAGCACGCAGGGGTCCGTGGGAAATCACACGTCCTGGTACCTCTCTAATGGCTGGTCAGGGTGTGTCCCCACTCACCCCAGCTTGCCTTGCATCCTAATGTCTTTGCCATCGATTTCCTCCCATTCTCACGAAAACTCGACTGCTTTGGCCGTATGGACTGAACAGAAAACAGCAGATATCTGCACCCTGACACAGAGCCATGTTCTGGACACACAGACTTCACAAACAACAAAGCAAAGTGCTTACAGTGAAGTCAATGGGGCATATCCGATGTGCAGTAAAAAAGTGCAGTTAAACGCCTCTAGTCATGGCTGTCTCCAGCTCGCTGAGAGGAGAAGTTTCCATGCAATTAGTTGAAACAGCCTCTGCCAAGGCGAAAGAACTAAGTGTCAGTTTTTATAGTTCAGTATCCTGTTCTGGACCGAAGCTCTCAGTGGGTGGAGAGCGCTGCAAGGCTTTTAGGAGACGGGAATTCAAATTCCCAGAGTGTAGAGGTGTCAAAAAAGTCTCTTAAGTGAAAGCTGTATGTGTCAAGATTGTTTTTTATACTCTGTAAAACTTTACAGGAAGTAAAGAATCAGAACCTGCTCATGTTCAGTTTATAACTTATCAGCTTAATCAGCTCACCATTAAGCTGAATGTACACTTATCTACTGAACACTCATAGGGCCTGTAGTTGACCTTACAACATTAATTTTTCAGTGCAGCACTTTGCATTTTCAATATCTCTCAACATCCTAATGCCTCATTACTGGAATAAATTATCAATCTAATTTATTATTTGTACGTGTAATTTCCTCTGTTGCATCTCTTTGAATGTTGTATCTCGTTGTTGTGTAGTGTGTAAGATGATCTAAATCAACTCTATGCATTATTTCTTTCTCGTCTTTCCAAGCTCTGACATGTTGCTTCTACTTACATTGTTAAAACAAAACCATGGCATTAACAGTTATCATTTATTTACAACAAATTCATACTGGCTCAATAAAAAAAAATCCTCCTTTGATGAGGATTCTGGATGCCTCAACCCCCTTGTTGACCTGCCATCCCTCTCCATCGCCCCCATGATTACTAATAAGTGGATCTCTGTCCGGGTTCGGACCCAGACGCGATCCTATCCGGACCTGGATCTACATTTTGACAGAGCACTTCTGTTTTAACCAACACAGCTTTTCTAGCCTTTTATGACACTGGTGATCCAGGAAACTCAAAAGCAATCTGCACATCACCCACGTGATTCCACACAGCCAATCAAATCTGTGCATTGCATTAAGCAGTGTAATTGCGATCGAGTCAGACCTATAACCAAGAAAGGTGACTTGTTATTATACTGCAGCATACCACTTTTATGAAACTGACCTTCATTCAAAGTGCCTCAAGTTCACTCATGTTTACCTGAAACTAGGTTTAAAATTCTTAAGCATTTCTCTATAACATCCACTGGGAGGGATGAATGCCCCCCGGTGCCCCAATGTCTGAAAAAATGCAGTGAAAGTGCCCTCTTGGATGCCCCTATAGTCTGTAAAACATGATAAAATGCCCTCTAAGATGCCCTTCCAGTAGACCAACAGGGTGAAGTGCCCTTCAACACTATAAATACATTATGACATTCTTGCCCTCTGATGCCCCACCGCTTACAACTGGTGCCCTTTTTATTTTTATCGCCCCTGCCCCTCAAACATCCTGAGTCTGTCACTGCTAACATCAATTATTTGACTAAATAACTAACAAGAAGTAGCCGTCGAAGTTCGAAATATTTCATCAGATTTGATTGATACTAGCATGACTAGCTAACAACCTCACAACTGTCATCCCATGATTAAAGTTTTGCTAAATCCTGATTGGTGCATTGAAGGACATGACATCACTTTTCTCCATCTGAGCCCCGCCCTTTTCAAAACCAGATGGAAGAGTATCAACAAAACCAAACAGGCAGAAATATAAAGAAACAGAAATTGTGAAATAACCAAAACCATATGACTCCATCACTCATCGTAATCCGAGGACACAAGTTTTCAGGGTCTTTGAATAAGGCCGCTTTCAGAGTTTACAGCACTGAGCTCTAACGCCAAACCCCTGGGAATGTGATTTATAGGGCGACTGTGATCCCTCTGAGACTAAGCTGCACCTCAGGGGGAATTGAGCAACAGAGGCATGCTGAGACATGCTGTATTACATAGGCTGGTTTCATTCCCAACACACTAAACCGTTTCCTCCCACTGGGCCACATGAGAAATGACGACATGGGCATTCAGCACATACTGTTTGGTATCAACAAGAGCTTTTCTCCTATTGGTGAAATGATTACCTGCAGGTTTTCCTTGTGTTTTCAGGGCTCCATATTGTTATTCTAAATAATTTAGTGGGCAGACCTGTGGTGGGAATGCAGACTCAAGTGGCTCTAAAACTATTCAGTAACACCTCAACACTCCTGAGAAGAAAGACAGACTGGCTCCACACTTGGTGTCCTTCACTACTGCTTTGGAATGAAAAATGGCTTGTGGAGAGCGAGCGCTGGTGCTGATGTGTATTTCTGGGGAGGTTATAACTCCAAAAGGCCCAGGATGAGGTGACATCTGGAGCTATAGATATTCCGGATCACACCTTCTCTCTCCGGCATTAGGTCGAGTGTTATTAATACGCAATTAAAATTTCATCAGCGCTGAAAAATAAATGAGGCGGAATATGTGTTTGGGAACAAACCATTTCACTGATGCAACTCTTCAATTAAGCCTCGGAAACAAGACTGCATTCAATTTGACATTTTGTGTCTCATATGGAAAACTAAACAATGAGGAATAATGGCCCTATTTGTCAAACAACTTCCACTTCCCTACTCTTTCTTCCATTCAGAAGTTTCTGGACAAGAGCTCATGGGAGAAGGACATAAATTGTGTTTGTATTTCTGTGTTTGACTGCATGAAAAAAGTCAAGCGGAATGACACACAGCCACAGTGAAGGAGAAACATAAGATAATGCTGAAATTATAATTATGTATGTAAGAACCTAGAGGCACTTCATGAGGTGGAAATTGTGCCTGTTGAGATTTGTTTAAACCTATGTCTAATCATTTAAACAAAATATTGCAATAATGCAAAATGTCCACCAATTATTGTGCCACAGACCATATCGTGAACCTATTATGACTTTGCAAAGTAAACGCTGCGACTTTTCAATCAAGCCTCCGAAAACAAAGTTTTAACCTCAATTTGACATTTTTACTGTTCTCATTGAAGAAATGGCCCTATCTGTCAAACACCTGTCACTTCCCCACTCTTTCCTCCATTCAGAAGTTTCTGTGGACCCCTTAATGGTGCACACTGTGCAGTCTGATCTCGTGTGTTAAGCTGAGGACAAGAGCTTCCATGGAAGGACATAAATTGTGTTCCTATTTCTCTGTTTGACTGAGTGAAGAGAGTCGAGCTGAATGCTCAGCCACAGTCATAAAGAACCTCGAGGCACTTCATGGGGAGGAAATTGAGCTGGTTACGATTTTTTGTGGACAAACTGTTGTGTAGTAATTTTATTTAATATTACACTAATGCAAAGAGTATTCATTAATTATTGTGCTATGGACCAGGCCCCAAGCTCATTATGAATTTGCAGTGGCTACATAAAATAAAAAACACTGCTATTATTTGGTTGTGCTCCTGACATTTGGTTCATAATTTCTAGTCCAACGAGCTCAGTGAACAGCAGCGGAACTGAGATTCATGTAATTGCTCATGTACTCTCACTGGTTTGTGTTGTCAAGAAAGCAGAGAGGAGAATGAAAGATGACATTTAAGCAAAGATAACAAGGTTAGTACTCAGGAAGAGGCAAAACAAGTATTAAAAAATTAAAAATAAAATCAGCCAACAAGATGTAATATTAAAACCTGGGCAATTATTTCCATTTGCAAAACAGTTTCTGTGCTAACCAGCACTGTGTAGTATTTAATTGCTTTTTAAAACAATGATTGGAGTTATTGTTTAAGTTTTTAGAGGAAAGTGGAATGGGTCAAATGAAATGTGTTTTCTTACGTCTGATAAACAGACTGTTATGTCTCTCACATTAATGAATGCTGTATCTATCTCTGTATTTGCAGATATATCAGATATATTTTAGGGTAGAATCAGCAATATGAGAGTACAAGTTGCATTACCTCCATTTAATCCGATATAGACATGGCAGACAAAAATAATCATCTTTACGTTTTTGTGCTTGTCTTTTACATTTGAGCGAATCTCTTGGATGAATTCTAAAACAGAAAATTTCTACCCCATCACACTTTGTAGGTTTGAATAAGTTACATTTTTGTGCTGTTATAGGTTTCGATAGCAAGAATAATAACAGTACATTTAGTCTAACATTAAAAACAAAGGATTCGTGAGAATGCATTAATATCATCAAAGGTTTACACGAGGTGTTGTCATGCACGTGAAAATGAGAAAACTATGTTCCTTATACACCCTCACAATAACAGAGTAACAGAGGGACAAAAATAGATCCTTGAGGAACTGCGTTATCGATTTATCAACCTGAGTTATTAGATGGAATAAACCAGCTTTATGAATCTCAACCAATCCAACACAACGTGACTTCTTCAATAAATAAACTACGACCATCGATATTAAAAATGTCTATAAAGGTTTTAAAATTGACTTTGTCACATTTTTAAAAGTGCAGTAGCTGATAATATGGTCTGATTGCTATGAACTACTTTAGACTGCAGCTTCCCAAAAAGTTATATTTGCTACTGATCAAGGGAGGCAGATCAGATAAAGCTCTCTCTGCTGGTCTGACACATTTGATTGTGTCTCAATCTGAAATATGTGGTCAAGAAAACCTAAAAAGATTATTAATTCATAATTTTTATGTTAATTACGTTCTTCTTCTTGGCACCCTGGTCACCAGGACAAAATGTTGGCAGCTAACATTTCTGGGACCCACAGATCAATCACATATGTGTGTGTCATAGGCTACATTTCATATTGACATTTCTGCAAGACGTGTCATATCACGGTGGTTGAGTTACAGGTGAGAAGGCTGCCAAGCCAGTGACCACAGCTCAAACTGCGTTTCTACATTTGTAAGTGTAACACTACTGGATATTTTTAAAGAGACCTGGGGACAATTTCCAGCCAGTGTGTGCAGCGTAAAAACCCCCCAGATATTTCTGTTGAGAAGCTGGGACGTCTCCAGCTGCGTTTCTGGCGACCAAAACAGGTATTTTAAGCCAAAATCTTTTCCTAACCCTGACCAAGTGGTTGTTGTGCCTAAACCTAACCATTGTTGTCATAATAATACATTTGAAACTGAACCTAAAGAAACACAAAGAAATAGAAAGTTTCCTCATATCCATGGTTTGCAGAAATGTACATTGCCTACATTTCTTCGGGCGATTGGGATGTTCTGCCGTGGAGACAGGAGGTGCTTCACAGATAAAATGTGTGGGGGAGATATATTAACATTACAGTTTGACAGAGAGGACCACTCAGTCTCAGATGTTCCTTTCATGTTAATCTAACACACAGATTTCTCTGGTGCCAAGAGCTGTGCCAGCTTGTCAGCATGGACACCAGAGGACCTGGTTTTGGTAGTCTGTGTGGTTAATGGTTTCAGAGAGCTCTAGAGACGGCTGAGGGCCACTGAGTGTCGTAAAGTGAGCATGTCTTGAAGCAATGTGATTGAATAATTAAGGGAAATAATTAGGGGCTTCAGTAATTTGAGGTCAGAGATGGAGCAGGTTCTTTCAACAGATGAGCTGAATGAATTATGCAGGAGCCCCTGTTCAAGGAGGTGTTTGAAATTTCTTTGAGTAATGATTCAACCATGATTCCTCTTGTACCAGCCATGAAGAATCATGTCTTTTTTTGACACTGTCAGGCATTTTGAACCAAAACATCACACAAATTATTTCAAATTGCACACTTTTTAGGTTTTTTTTCCACTCTCTGGTAGGACTGGGTAATATATTAATAATATATCATTATGGTGATATGAGACTATATATCAGCTTAGATCGTTTTATGGTGATATGGCGTAAGTGTTGTCATTTCCTGGTTTTAAAGGCTGCATTACAGTAAAATGATGTAATTTTATGAACTTACCAGACTGTTCTACTTGTTCCGATGATCGCCTTCACCCACTTAGTCATTATATCCACTTTTTTTGATGATTATTTAGCAAAAATTGTGTTAATATTTTGTTCGTCATCACCACATTATCCATATCGAGGTATTTGGTCAAAGATACCAGGAAATCTGAGTCTGAGCATTTATGAAGTGCTTTTGATGACATTTCAAAATATATACAGCCTAAAAATATTGTAATATGAGAGCCTCACTCTCTTTAATTAAAAAGGTCAAAGTCCACAGCAACAGAAGCTCCTCTCTCCCACAGAAAACACTGCTCCTCAAATGCCTCATCAGTAGTCCTGTCTTTACTTCTGTGACTTTGCGTCACCATGTCACACGTGCATAATTTATGCCTAGTGGCTAGTTTGGCACCTAAGACTTGATTTAGCACAGCGGTTCTGTTGTTGTTAGCGGTGCTGGCTCGGGCGTGTATGAGCTGACCAATCAGAGCAGACTGGGTATTCAGGAGGAGGGGCCTTCAACAGAGTGTCTCAGAAACCTGATGTGTTTTTTTAGCATTAAAGAATGTAAACCTGTTCTAGTAGTAAAAATTACGAACCTGAAAATAAGCATATCATGTTTACTTGAAGATGTGCAGATTCCCCAAACAATTGTATTGGGAGTAAGCATCTGGGTGGTTATTTAAAAAATCTAATTGAATATTGACTCAGTCACATCTTGGCAAAGTAAGTTCACTTAAAAAATGCTGTTAACATGACTATACCCATCGATCCAGCAAAGTAAAGTACCCTTGTTCCTGGAGTGTGAGCTATGAGCCTGTTAATGAGCTGGATGATTGAATACCACACTGGAAATGAGGCAGGGGAGGCTAATGAAGCCATGAGGGGGTGACTGTTGAAAGGAGAGGAGAGGGGTGGTGTTATGTGATGATCTTAAAATATATATTTTGTGCAGCAGCGTTTCTCGCTGTCCTGAAAACTCCATTTATAAGTGTCACTCCTTTCATCCTCTCTGGTGTTGCAAATGAAAAACAAACATTCAATAATTACCAGGAGAGCAGCTTCCAGACAATACTGGCCTGGGAACAAGTATCTGACTGAAAGCAATAAAAGGAGACAATGAAGGCTGTCAGGCACAAACAAAAAGGGGGTTTTAATTGACTCGCCAGAATAACAGCACCGGGGTCTTTTCTTCTCCTGAAAGTACACCTAGTTAAGTTTATTGATTCAAGTGGGGCAACAAAATGAGTTTCCAAAGTCATGCTATTCAATACGCACTGATGAATAAGCAAAACTTTGCAGACAGCTTTGACATACAACAACATCTCTCTCTGTCTGCCTCTCTTCTCTCTCCCTCCTGTACTCCAGCTGCTGAAAGTGACAGATTAAAAGCACTGCTGCAGGTTAAAAGGAAGTCAGACATCAGATCAAGACGGTCTCAAAGAGAGATGTCTGCTCGCCTCTCTGGATGCTAAAGTAAATTTCTCACACTCACCCCTTTTTCTCCTTTTGTCTTTCTAAATTTAAACCCTAATCATCAGCAGCAAAATCTCTGCAATCTTGCTTCCACTTCTTGATGGAGAGATCATTATTTAAACCTGAAGTAATAAAGGCCTGCTGGTTTTCTCCCAGGTTACCTAAACTTTCACTAGATCTCTGGCAATAAGAAAAAGAGACTCTACCTTAGCAGCAAAGGATGAGCTCGGCTTCTCCAGCAGGTCCCAGAGTTTCATCCTCTTCTCGGAACAACATGTGGTTGTAAACTCTTGCCCGTCCCTCTCCCTCATGTTCTCGGCCTCTCTCTTCAGCTCCTCGTTCATCTGCTCCTTCTTCTGGTGGTACCTGGCCTGGCAGCAGGACTCCAGGTAGATCTCGTCGATGCCCCAGAAGTCCAGCTCTTGGCTGAAGGACAGGGCGCACATCTCCTCCATCATGTGCAGCTTCCCGGTGCGGTAGAAGTTGAGGATGGAGGTGAAGGCGCCGGGGTGTCTGTCGAAGAAGTACTCGTTGCTATCCAAGCTGTAGTCGTCGCATATCTCCATGATGGAGTCGTGGGTGTTGCAGTCTCTCAGCTTGCCCAGTCTGGTGCGGGGCAGCCTGTCCAGGGTCCTCCACAGGACTTCGTGGAGGAGGCCCCCGACGTTGAGTCTCACCCGGCGGGTGTGCGTCTTACTGCGGATGATGTCCATCGTGTCCGGTGGCAGCGAGGTGCCCGAGCGACACCCCGTTTTGTTCATCTTCTCTCGCTGGATTCACTGGAGGATACAGCCCGGTAGATTAAGAAGACATGGTCCTGTGGATGACCGCATCAGGGTCCCTCCTCGCTTCTTCTCGCGGCTGTGAAAAAAGGAATAAAACACAGAAATAATATTAAGGCGCTGTGGAGCAGACGGTGCCGGTGTCCTACAGTAGCAATGTCAGGTGGTTTATCCAGTCATCAGAGAACCGAATAGATATTTTAATCAGCTTTAAGAGGCACAGCCGCTTTTCTTGCTGACTAGGGTGGCGCTGGGGGGTGGGGGGGAGCAGCAGAGCCGGGCCAATGATAAACTGGGCTCCACTTGTGAGCGCTGTCCGGTGCTGAAGCGCCTGTCTGTCACTCCGCACACCGCCGGCTGTCTCTGCGCCTCTGTCCGCGGTGCTGAAGCGTCTGAGCCCGGGCGGGACAGCCATCAGTCCCGGTCCAAAGGCAGCGTGTAGTTGTAAAATGCGGTTCTGCTGCTCAACTCTTCTCTAAGAAGACCGACTATAAACTTTGACAGCAACATGAGACATTATATCTGAGCCGTAATACCACCTGCACTTATAACACCAATGTATAAAGTTATTTTTCACATGAGGTAAACACGCTATATTTAATACATTGTGGCGCATATCTGAGTCATACAGCACAGCAGGGTTTTGGGACACATGAGCACGCACGAAGTCAAACTATTGCAGTAATGTACAATATCAAAGTGAAACCAAGCGAGCTCTCAACACTAAAAGCAATGTAAGAAATACACATACGTGTCTTCCTTATATCCCGATTCTCCTCATGGACGGACATCAGCAGCGTGGACGCGTTCAAACTTCTCCCGTCCGTCCAGGTGTCCGGAGCTCTGCAGGGAGCTGACGGAGGCATCATGAGCTCCGGGGCGACATGTTGGACCCACACACACCGTCAGCAGCACGTCCAGGTCCGGTGCTACAGCTCGTCCAGCCGTCCGCTCCTGAGGCCGAATCAACAAGTTAAGAGACTCCTGAAGAGGAGCCGGGGACACTGCGGGGACCTCCTCTCCCTCCTCCACCTGCTGTCGGTCGGTGCGGCTGCGTGCTGGCCGGCCGGCGCCACTGACTGTGAACGGGATCCTGCAGGGGCTCGTCTCACTCCGGCTCCTCCAGCGGCTGCAGCCTGAACCAGTTTAACCCTCACACGGCCACAGCTCAGCGCAGCTACACTGGATCCTGCCGATACGTCGATATTATAGTGAGATGAGACTATACTTGCTCCTAGATTTTGGAGATCATCATCAAGTGTTGTCTTTTTCTGGTTTTAACTTGAACTTACCAGACTGTTCTGCTTGTTCCTATACCTGCCTGCCTCTTCATGATCAGTTGCTGTTTTGACAGTCCCCCTTTAGTGTGTTAGAGATGTGTTTTAAATGTGAATCGTGTGAATTGTTGAGCCTTGTCAAAGGAGAATTTCTGTCACTCATGACACAGTCAATAAAGGTGATCTATCTATACTATACTATCCACGTTACTGATGATTATTAATAAAAAATCTCATTGTGTTAATATTTTGTGAAAGTACCATTATCAATATCGAGGTCTTGGGTAAGCAAAATACCCTGAAGTGCTTTTGAGGAGATTTCAAAACATCGAGATATGTATTGTATCGCATATCGCAATATTATTGTAAGGCAATATCACCCAGCCCTGGAAACAATGGAATAGGAATTCACTGTAAACTGTGAAAGTATGTGATTTGTTATGGATCACATTAACAGTAAGGCCACGAAACACCCCACACACCTGAACTGGAGATAAAACAGACACCACACATGTAACCCACTTGTTTTACCACTTTACTGTTATATTTGTAATAACTCTTTGTTGCACTGCTCTGTTTCAGTAGTAATTGTTTTTACTTGAGATTCATGTATCTTCCTTTTAATGCCTTGTGAAGCACTATCAAAAACATTTGTTTTGAAAAGTGCTGTATAAATAAATGTACTATTATGCAAAGTCATGGTTGAGTAAAAGTAAAGATATCCTGATAATTATTACTTTGGTTACAAACGTTGTAATTTGCGACGTTTCGGTAAAGTGTCTAACTTGCAAAAATACATTAGTTGTATACAAATTAATGTACTTTTGTAAGTTAGACAGTGTGCGAGAGTTTGCTTGCAGCTTTTGATCTATTCATCCTTCTCCTACGCACCTGTCCTACGACTTCGGTAAAAGTGAAAGGTATCTGAAAGGTATCTGATATTAAATGTTCGGAAGTATCAAAAGTTATTTTCTGGCAATAAATGTAGTTAAATTTAAATATGTAAGATTTTTTGTTCAAAACATTCAAAAATGAGATAAAAAAGAACAACAAAATCAAAACAATAACAGTAACGATTTTGATGTTATGTCAACGGGAGTTTGCTGCCTTCTGTGCTAGCTGTGTAAACTACACCAGCCTCCCCTGGTGCTCCGAGCTCCCAGTCCTGGCAGAGTATTTACAGCATCTATGATAGGAGCACTAGCTGCACGGCTAACCGAGCTACCTAGATAATGGCAGCCACAGTTAGCAGCATTTAGTAGTTACTCTGGTGATGCTGCCCCCGTTTGTTTGGAACATGAATTCAGCAGGTGAACATATTCCTACATATTGCACCTTTAAGCATCAAAAGTAAAAGTAAACATGCCACATATTTACATTAGGGTATACATATGTACAGTATATGTATATGCGTATACTTTATTTGTATAGCGTATCTGATATTATTTTTTTTCTAATTATAGGAATCTGGTTTTTGCCAATAAAATAAATGAACTTAAATATTTGCTACTTTTGCTTGGATGCAATCTGCACAGTAACTAGGAACTGAAGTTATCAGATACATTTTAGTACATGTACAAGTAGTTGAGTAAATGTAATTCCATCACTGGTTATTTACTATTATTATTAAAAGCATA
Source organism: Pagrus major (assembly GCF_040436345.1). Classification (NCBI taxonomy): domain Eukaryota; kingdom Metazoa; phylum Chordata; class Actinopteri; order Spariformes; family Sparidae; genus Pagrus; species Pagrus major. Next base: position 19,813,063 of record NC_133220.1, read on the forward strand.
AGTAGTGTAAGGCCTGATGTAAGTCTGTGTAGCAGCAGGAGTCAGTGTTATCCTAACTGGACTGGTACCGCGACACAGTCAGTGTTCAGTGGAAAAGTTACTCATTAATCCAGAGCAAAATGTCTCATTCTGAAGACACAATTAAACTGAAGCCAGATTTATTGGTGCTGCAGTCAGGGGCTGATTTTGTCCATGATTGTGGCCTTACTTTGTATCTTTTCATCAAAACATGATGGTTTAAACATGATGTGATTTTACAGAAATGCCAAAATGAAAAAAGAAGAGCATGTTTTACAATCTGCGGTCTATGGTGGATCTGCTCCTGCTAGCAAGTGATCACTTGCTTTCCAGACGACATGTAAATCTAAACTTTCCACTCAGCTTCCCTCTGCAAACACCAGGCATGTGTGAGTGTGACAGATGTGTGGCTGGCTCTGTTTACAGTCCAGACAGTCCCCTCATTACGCTCGTGCTCTCTATTTAACATATCCAAATGCTCTGAAGCTTTACTTTTTACAGCTTCTAAAAATTACAGCAGTAAAGTCACATTTCAACATCTTATTTTGACAGTTTTCACTCACAACATATTAATGTGGGCAACATATGTGAATGTAATGGACTCAAAGAAAGATAATACACAAAGTATTATATATATTATTTACATTTATTGATAAATAACAAAATAATTATATACTGTGTGATATAAATACACATCATAAATATAAAATATATAAAAGTACAAAGGGAATATTGACAATATATACAATGAACATGTGTTGAAATGTGCATAACAGATGTGTTTTGTTTTTCTTTAAAGTCTTTTCCGTGGCTTATAACGGACAAGCAAGTCCCCCTGTGGTTGTAGCATCCCAAATCCATAACGACTGGCGTCTACCTCGGGCATCTGAGCATCTGGGTCACACAGCTCCAAATCGTAGTCAGTCAACACCATGTAAACAAACCTGAAGAGTAAACACATGGAATTAGAATGATTCAAGCAGAAATTAGAGGTAACAAGCTCCTCCGGCGGGCAGCGTCAATGTAAAGTTCTGTGGTGAACTATTTCTGAGACACTCACTGTCTGATGGTATTGATGGCAAACTGCTTTCCCACACAGCCATTGGTCCCTGCGCCCCATGGCATGGTGTAATATTTCAGCCGCCTCCCTCCTTTATAAAAGTCTCTCTTCACTGATCCATCTTCCTTCAGGAACCGATCGTACTTGAATTTCTGAAGAGGACATTTTTATTTAGCAACAGACATTAGATGCAAGCAATTAGAACATGCAGAATTATCTATAAAAATTAACTTGATCTCATAGTTTAATGTCTATTTGTTAGTCTAATTTCTGCTGGACAGAGTTTGACTGACTGCAATGTCCTTCCCACGCCTATTAGCTCTGTTCCTGTGCACAGCTAATCCCTCAATAGTCCACAGCTCTGGTTTTGACCTCTCACTGGGTAACACAGCTTTGTGTAGGCCTTGATTCCACCTTACATAAACAACTACACTAATTACACTTAAGTCTGCCTCCACCTTGTCCCAAACACATTACTTCTATTCCTGTTGGCAGCACAGGAAGTTTTAGGGTAGACGTAACTGTAACGAGACAGGACTACAAACCTGTGGCTCTTGGTGAATCTCGGGGTCCATTTGAGGGCTGTTGAAGGGGAACAAACACACCCTGTCTCCTTTCCTTAGCAGGTACTCTTGGCCGTCAGCCATGTGGAGGGTCTTTTCCTGCACTACCTCTCTGGTGATGAAGGGGGCAGCAGTGAGTCTCAGTGCCTCTTCCAAGGCACTATCTGTGAAGGGGCAGAAACAAATGTTGGTAACACGAAAGAGCAGCAGGATTTCTGCAGTATTTTCCAACTTTTTATTGTTTTTTGGTAAATAATATGGCCTATTTCTTAGTGTACACCATGTCTATTTGGATTTATATACTCTCAATTCCTTTACTTTAAAGGGAAATAACACCATTTTTAGACCTGGGCTCTATATTTACATATTTCAGGATTAATACTTCCTAGAAAATATGTTTGAGATGGGTCCAGTGGGTCGGCTCAGCTGGCAGCAGCAACACGGCTGCAACGTAATCCTTTGGGGCAACTGCGACTGTCGAAGTTATGTCCACTAAAAGTGCTTGTTTTTTGCCTCTCACAGGCTGAGGTTGTTATTCTACGTTTCTGACAACTTTACAGAAATGATTCCAACAGATCTCAGGAGGTGAGCTGTCACAGCTGTTGCTTCATCTAGATTGTCAAAATAAGCCAGCCATGATGATCTTATTATTTACAAAACGAAAAAAGTCTATCTCTGTAGGAATCATTTTACTTAATGTTGTCAGACACTTAGAATAACAACCTCAGCCTGTCAGTGGCATAACCAAGCCCTTTTAATAGACAAAACATTGACAGTTGTAGTTGCCCCATAGGGTAACATTGCAGCCATTCCAGCTGTGTCACAGCTGCCAGTTGAAACAATCTCCTGGACTGATTCCAAAACTTTGGTACATATGAACCATTTACACTCCCAAATACGTAAGTATAGGTTTAAAAACAATATAATTTGCCTTTAATAATATTTTCCATTATTCCTTTGGAGTATTATCCCAGATTTAATTCTACAGACTACAGTATGTGTTGTATTCTGAAAGAATAAAGTGAATCCACACTCTACCTCATCTTGTTTACAATAGGAACAACCTACAACCAATAAATGTCTCTCTGTTTACACAAGCTGGAATCAAGCTCTCACCAAACACAGGGGTGTTCACAGGTCTGTCCAGCAGCGAGGTCTCCGAGGTTTCCATCTCTGTGTTCACCGCTGTCAGAGCCTCGGGATGTGTCAACAAGTAGCCCAACAGCCAAAATGCAGCAGGACCAACATTACCCTGGAAACAAACAGACCACCATGATAAGGTCATCTCTCTCACTACAGTGTTGCATAGTGACGGCGCAGGTGGTTATTTGGTAAAAGCAAATAAGAAGATCACATGACACCCATATTACTCATATCTAACAACAAAGCACATTTCAATTAAGGTTAAGTTCAGCTGCATAAAAACAAGCCTCACACCGAGTAGCTTCCTTTCATGTGTTTTGGATGAGAGCAGCCTTGCTCTGGATATTCTCACTACTGGCAAAGCACAGCGCGGTAATGGTTTACTTAAAAAGGAAAGCCATTGGAAACTTGAGGTCCCCTGCCATCTGCCTGCATCCAAGGGCAGGACATTGAAACTATTTCGCTTACGGCAAACCACAGCGCTGTCTGCCAGGAGTACACACGTAAAACAGTGAGTAATATAACGGTGAAGAAATGAGTGAACAAAGAGTTCTTAAAGCTTACTTAACAATACTTGAACACTGTTGATAAGAGAACGTGTACCCATTAAAACATGCGTCACAAGAACATGACATCATCCAAACACTTGGCGGATGGATCACAGGCCTGTGTGTGGGGAAACCTTCTCGAGACAGACAAATATCTTCTGTTTGTTTGAACTTAATAATACTGACATTGATTCAGATTACAATTTTGCGTGTCATTCATTTCTAACACATTGTTTTGTGTACCAGTGTATCTTGCAATTACATGTTAATTTCTTTCGCTAAAGTTTTGATGAAAATTCAAAATGTGACTAAAGACAAGTAGAACTTATGACTCAAAACTCGTAATCAAATGGAAATAAACCACGGTGACAAGAGCAAAGAAGGATGAGTAAGCACCATGCAAAGTAGGACAAATGTTGAAGTAAATATCTGATTAATTTCTTTGATGTAATCAAACGCCTCCAGCAGGGCTGTAGGCACAACGTCAGTACGTTCACTTATATAAGAGGAAGAAGTCAAGACCCAGTCAAGACCTGTTTAAGACTAAAAAACAATATAGCCAGTTAGCTACTTTTTCTCTAGTAAAAGTAGAAATTAAAATAATTTTCTCAAAAGTGCAAAACAGGTCCCAGGTCATCAAATACTGAAGCTTTGAATGAGACGCAACAATTAGCTATCTTTCTCCAGAGTTTTTTTTTGCACCTTTACACATAGGACGAGATGCAGATCTGTGCATACTGCTCCATACCTGTATCTTTACACATACAACAAACCAATCTAAAGTTTTATGCCTTTGCTTTGTGTTTATGGTATGTCAGCAGGATTACACAAAAACTGCTGAAAGGTTTTCAACGATGCTTGGATGGAAAATTGGTCTCGGCCCAGAATAGACCCCATTAACTTTTGGTGCGGATCCAGATAGGCAGTCGGATCCAAGATTTTCTTTCTCACTATTTAACATTGTAAAATAGGGTGTTTTTCAACATATTCGTTACTTTTTCAGGGAATAATGCAAGATCTTGATGAAATAATCAGTTATATATGTATGTATTTAGGTGGCTGGTATTTATGAATGAGTACAATTTGATATGGATCCAAATAAAAATCTGGATCAAGCAGATTTAAATGTTTTACTTGGTATTAGATTAGGCAGGTTTGAATTAAAGGGGACTGTTGGACTTGGTGGAGGTATGCGCTCTACTGAGTGACAATCTAGTTTTAATTATTTTCTTACAAGGCTTCTCCAGGAGAAACACCTTAAACAATGAACTCTACTGACAGAGAAACATGTCATTAAAGCTTTTAAAGTCCAACACCATCGTACAATCCTCTATCTTATGTTCCTGAAGCCCTTTCATGGAATAGCTGTTGTGATAGTAGTGGTGAACAGCGCACTCATGTGCCATATAAGAGTACTGCTGCTATCACACCTCTATATCTATATCTCTACTATGGTCTGTTTGACTTCAAGTCTGCTCAGAGACGTGTGACAGACACAGCCTCACACAGACCTAAGTTCACCAGACTAACAGCAAAATTGCCACATCTCTCAAGGTGACCAATGACTGAAATTCTTGCCTTTGCACACACAGAATGCCTTTCTTTCTCAGACGTCTGACTCACCTGTGTGGCCCAGAGTTGCATCAGCACGGCTTTCTTCTGTGTCTCCTGGTCTACCCCCTCGTCCTGCAGGAGCCGCCTGTAGGCGTGAAGCCAGGGGCTGGACCCCGAGTCCTCAGTCAGACCAGCTGGAGCCAGAAGCTCCCACAGTCTCTGCCGAACGCTCTGGGCTGTCCTCTTTTCCTCTGTTGAACAGATAAATGTCACGAAGAAAGTAGGTGAGCAAGTGAGTCAAAGACAAAACATAAACAGCTGAGCCAAAGCTGAATGCCAAAGAACAAAATGCCAAAACACATTATTGTGCGCAAGAGTTGGGAAATAGACATAATTTCAGGTATGACTGGAGGAGGTGCCCAATATTATTGCATTTGGCAGACTTTCCTGTGTAGGGTGGGCGGGCCAAATGTAACTACAAATGATGATACAAAGAAAGACAAGGCCCGGGGAGATAAGGTGTCTGTAGAGGACTGTGATGATGTATTGTGAATCGTTAAACTCCACAAGACCACTAACAAAGCTCCCAGACGCTATGTAAGCAATTGAGTGAGTGAAACTCGCCATGGCAACTGTAAAACAACTCCATCGATGATGTCAAACCATGTTAGCTTACCACCCAGTGACAAATGTACACAGTGACGACACCTTCTCATGACTCATCAGGCTTGTAATCCTGATGATCTAACCCTGATGTACATCACAGCTGATTGTTTTCAATCATATCATCACCGTGCTCTCAGAAAACTGCTGGGTGTGAGCTATCTTACCAGGCTTTAGGGTTCCTCTCGCCAGCTTGGTCAATAGACCATCAAACTTCTTGTACTCCTCGTAGACACGTGAGGGATCTGTGCTGTTGTTGTTCTGCTCCCCTCCAAACAGCGTCAGGTACCCCGCCCTGCAGGTAACATGAGATACATAGTGTGAGAAAAAAAGTGCCGGACCCCTCTGTTGATAAATGGCGATGGAAAGATATGCAGCCCACGCAGTTTTTCCGTTTGAAAGCACACAGGTAGTGCCCTTTCAACTGGTATTTTTCCACCAGGCCAACATGTAGCATGTCACATGCGTATAGTGTTCCACATTCCAGATAGTGAAAGAGAACTTCTGGAAAACTCGTGACACTTTATATCATGACAGAGCAGCGACATGTTGATTCACATCCGCTCCGACAAAAAAAATGGAAGTGACCTCCAAGATGAGCCATCCCCCATTTTTCTTGCTGTGTTTACAAGCAGAGAAACACAGGATTGACTCGTGTGTAAACTGTTTAGCTAAAGGCTTTTAACCCGGATGCCGGATTTTTTTAGGGTTTTTTTAACATCATGAAGAGTGTGTGTCTGTGTGAGAGGGTGGAAGGCTCACTTACTTGAAAAGTAGGCTGTAAGAAAGGTGGAAGAGGCCCTCATCTTTCCAGTCTTTCTGGTTCAGAGGCATCTCAGCTTTCAGCAAGGCCTGCAGGTGTCTGCTCATGGTGCTGTTAAGGGCGCCAAAATTCGTTCCCCTGAAGTGTCTGCGGACACAAAAGGTGAAGAAAAGGTTAAACGCTGTGCTAACAAAAGGGAGTCCTGTAAATCATGTCGCACTGATTTCTGGTGTTGATAAAACAGTTCAAACTCTCAGTGACATACATTGACAAACCCATCGTTAGACTTGGCTGCCCTACCTATTTTCCCATGTGGTAATGTAACTGAGGTTTTAACAAATTCAGGAAAGTCAAGTGTGCAAAATTGTAGACTGCATTTTAATTTTTACTCAAACAACACATGGGGAATTATAATGCTACTGTGGAAGTACATTTTCATTTTCAAGTTTACTTATTTTAAATCCCCTATGTGCTTCCATGAGGGAAGGTGCAACCAAAACAAAGGTAGTGTGCCCAAACATCAGTCTTTTAAACCTTGAGAATAAAAAAAAGATGGCATCTAGAGTTTCGACTCCTCTCTTTGATGTCTTCTTGGGAACCAGTATCTCACTAGACTCTCTCAGGTTTTTTCTTTCAGCTCTACACGATAAACAAAATCTAAATCTAAAATCTAATCTAAAAATAGATTTCTCAAGATGGGAAGGGTTTTCTACAGAAACCATTCCTGAAACTTGCCTGGGTGGATTTCCAAAAAACAAATTTCGCTTCTCCATTCACATGAAACGAAAATGAAAACGTACATAAACATAATTAGGTGTTTACTTTATCATCATTGCTTTTGCTTTCGCCGGCTGGTCATGTGGGAGCCGCAGGTTGAAGATCCTCTCCATGAGCACCTGCGCGTAGCGGGTGAAGTCCAGGGAGTCGGAGTCGTTGATGACTGTGTCGTACGAGTGTGGATCCAGCAGCACCGTCACGTAACGGCCAGCAGCACGCACCTGCACACCATCAGAGCAAAGGTGGCAATGTATGAGAGACATGCAGTGTGTTCTTTTTAAATACATTTATGAGTGTTTAACAGTTTTTATACAATGCAGTGAACACAGTAAAACACATTTAATGTGCACAATTCTATCAAAATACCAAACCAAATACCAAAAACTCATGCCTGCTTTATTAGATTTCAGAGGAAGTGCAGCGTTCCTTAAATCTTTTGGATAATACAAAACTCAAGATCACATTACTTGGAAAAAGAAAAACGACTTGTAAAAAAATATGAAACTCTGTACTTGTTGTTACATAATCATTTTTAAATCGCTAAGGTGTCTTCGACAGTAACATTTCAAGAGGTCATATTACTGTTCGCCCATTCCAGGTTAGATTTCATGAAGTGAAAACAAGCAGAGTGTTTGTCACACTTCCTCTGTTGCAATCGTTTTAAATCTGGCATCAGATTAAGTATCCGGTATCATCTAGTGTTAAACTGCACTGCGTTATAAAGCTCATTGAGTTCATTCTTGACTTTGTAAGTTGCAGTTGACAAACAATCTCCCCTCGAGCAGCTGTTTCAGAGCTTTAGATTGTATCGTGTTATCTTCTTCAGCAGAGGGAGTTTGTCCAGTAATCACAAAGTTGTAAATCTTTACATTTCTTTTTTCTAAATTTCTTTTTTTTTTTAATTTTTTTTATTTCTGAGCTGTTTAAAGACTTTGAACCCCAACTTCTACACTGGAGGCCCTTAAAAGTGCTCAGAACACTAAACATTGAAGTATCTACAGATGTGAGATTGTCGGGTTGAACATCACCATCACATCGCCTTTAGTTTTCTTCTACTCACTGTGAAAATGTCGCCATGTTTCAGCTTCATTCGATTCAAGAACTTGGAAGCATCTTTTCCAAATTCAAGTGCGTGGCCTAACCATGGGATCACTCCTTTGTCCAGAGGGGGATCACGCTTTGATCTACAGAAACAGTCACGAAAAAGAGAGAGGACACAGATTTTAATGTTCCCGTCTTTCAAATAGTTGCCCCTTGTCTGTTTGACACTTCATTCCACTGACATGACAGACTTGGTCTTCCAGCTACGTGCACACCGTGCAATCTTTGTTTGAATGGCTAACCTTTTATCCTGGGATTAGGGTTATAGAGGTGAAGGTCAACAGAACAGTAACAGGGATTAGTTAGAAAACATATCATTGCATCACAGATTTGTTTTTGTCATTTCAAACTGCCTGAAAGGACAAACAAAAGGAAGACTTCTTACACACTGGAGTGGTTTAGCCACATTCCTTAGAGTAGGAACAGCCCACTAAACTAACAATAAACCGTGCAGTGATTCTTAATTATTATTATTGTTATTATTGTTGTTATTATCACCACAAGGTTATTTTTACTGATTCCTTAAAATAAGCTACACGTGATATGAAAAAACAGATATTACAATGAAAGCATGCTTTATTTTTTAAACATGTAAGCAGATATTACTGTATCAATCAAAAGGATAACAGAAGCCAGTCAATATTAACTTACCTCGATCTGTGTGTGAGGAGGAAATAAAGCAGGACCGCTTGGACGAGCAGAAAAACGGTCCAAATCATCTCTCGTGTGTGTGTGTTTACTTCTCGGCTCCGCAGAGTCAGTGCAGTCGCCTCCGTCTTCACGTGGCTTTTAACAGGTCTCCTCACCCACAGTTACGTCACACAGCCAGCCGTCACATCACCCGCAGACAGTCCATCATTGTAAAACGTTTTTTTTTTCATTCACCATGACTAAAATGTGACCTAGTGACTTGGATCGACACCAAGGAAATAAAAAAAAGACAAATATTATTCCCATCAGGACGCGGTTTACGGGCCAAGTTTGAGAGGTGGTTTCCTAGAGATGAGTTGGACGAGATAGCAACAGATTTCCTTTTGTTGGGGAGAGTATCCGCCCTTATCTCTGACTTTATCTTAGTTAAGTTCTCGGTCTTGTCTCGGTCTCGGACTGGGCGGACTCGGGTTTTTTGAACGAGACCGGTCAAGATCACCGCTGATAGGCTTTTTGTCCATGCCTTACTGATAAGAGTGAAAAAGAAGGACCCTCTCAAAAACAGCTAATAACTTTAAATCATTAGTGTAAAGATTTCCCACAGCTACAAAAAAAGGAAACTCACATTTTGATGTTTTGTTATGATTTTCCTTTGATATATATGGTCTTGGCCTTGTCTCGGTCTTGGTACTCTCTGGTCTCGGTAATGTCTTGGTCTCGGTTGGTGCGGTCTTGACTACAACAGTACTTTATCTGAACATATTTTAAGTTAAAAATAGACACACTCTCATCAGAACCAGAATCAAATCGGTAATAAATCAACCAAACAAACCGACTGTGTGTCTCTGTTCCTCGACTCCTGCTGTATTTACAGTAGTGGTGGCAAATTGTCAATTCACTCTTCCCTGTTTGGGAATATCCCTTGAATATTTGGGGTTAGGCATTGCTTCATTCAAAGGCTGAGGGAAGTAATCCTGCATGTAAGAGTTCACGCACACCGCGCTGTTACCGTCACTCATCCTGACTCACACACACACACACACACACACACACACACACACACACACACACACACACACACACACACACACACACACACACACTCACACACACACACACACACACACCGGCCTTTTTATTTTTACTTCATATCTGCTGATATACGCCTCGTGTGTCTCCACCTCTTGTGTGCTCGGACCTGCACGTCCTGTGTGGAGGATCAGGACTCATCAAAGAAGTTCCTGTGTTTATATCGATTAAAACTAAATCATTACATTATATATAATGGACAAAATATAAAGATAATAACAGTTAATATAAACGTTTATAAGATAGAGTTAATGATTATGCGTACTTGGCATATGTATGTGTAGGTATCAGTGATGGAATGTAACTAAGTACTTTACTTAAGTACAGTTTTGAGGTACTTGTACTTTAATTAAAGGTCCATTATGTAGTTTTGGGGAAGACATTTTAATCAGAAGAGAAAGATCTAAATAAACAAACTCTCTTTGTTGTAGTGACTGATGAAACAAACTGACCTTAGAGGACAACACAGTTTCATACTGTTTGACTTTGTTTATATGTGGCGGACCCTGCCACCTTTCCAGCTTCAAACAGTGTTCTGGGGACCTTATTTTCCTCTGAGAACAGCTTGTTTATTCAGTTATTGAAAATACAGATAATACAGATAGTTTGCATCAGTACCATTATCATCGATATCGTAAATATCATGTCTGAGTTTGCCTTTCTTCCCCAAAACTACACAGTGCCCCTTTAAGTATTTTCTTTTTCTCCACTTCATTTAATTGAAAACTTAAGTTACTAATTACCTTGAAGATTGCATGCTGCTCAGAGCCAAAGGTACAGAAGCCCTAAAGGGCCTTGCATTCATACATTTTATTTCCTCCGTTTTCCCGTGATAACGAGTTAATTTCATTTGTTTTCTCGAGATCTCGAGTTAATATCTTGAAATAACAACTGCCGTTTTCCCGAGATAACGGGATCATTTTCTCGAAATCTCGAGATAACGAAACTTTGTTTCCCGAGATCACAATATAATTAATTCGAGATCTCGAGATAATGACTGTGATATGATAGGCCTGAGATTATGGAGACGCCCTGGACCTGGTAGCTGGTCAGCTATGTAGTTAACGACGACATCAGGCTCACTTAGATTGCGCCGCCGATATAGCTGAAGCCTTGCTAACTGTCTTTTTAGATTACGCACACTAATGTGTATATTTACGGAAGCCCTAAAGGGCCATGCATTCATACATTTTATTTCCTCCATTTTCCCGTGATAACAAGTTAATTTCATTTGTTTTCTCGAGATCTCGAGTTAATATCTCGAAATAACAACTGCCATTTTCCCGAGATAACGGGATAATTTTCTCGAAATCTCGAGATAACGAAACTTTGTTTTCCTGAGATAACGGGATAATTTTCTCGAAATCTCGAGATAACGAAACTTTGTTTTCCCGAGATCACAATATAATTAATTCGAGATCTCGAGATAATGACTGTGATATGATAGGCCTGAGATTATGGAGACGCCCTGGACCTGGTAGCTGGTCAGCTATGTAGTTAACGACGACATCAGGCTCACTTAGATTGCGCCGCCGATATAGCTGAAGCCTTGCTAACTGTCTTTTTAGATTACGCACACTAATGTGTATATTATCTGTAACAGCAAGGCATAATGCTATTTCAGCCTGTGTCAGGCCTTGATTGAAAAGATATGTGACGTGGTGATCGATATGCTCCTGCTCCTCTGACATTGCTACACTGAATGATGTTTCCTGCAATGATTTAATATACTACACTATCGTTTTGTTTTCTCAAGATCTCAAATTAATTATATCATTATCTCGGGGACACAAAGTTTCGTAATCTCGAGATCTCGAGAAAATTATCCCGTTATCTCGGGAAAACGGCAGTTGTTATTTCGAGATAATAACTCGAGATCTCGAGAAAACAAATGAAATTAACTTGTTATCACGGGAAAACGGAGGAAATAAAATGTATGAATACATGGCCCTTTAGGGCTTCCGTACAAAGTATATTTTGCATTTTTATATTAATTTATTTTATTGCAATGGGATAAGAAAACTAAACAGAAGCAGATCCATATTACATTACATATGTACAATTTATTTATAATTTGTACTTTTGATACTTAAGTACATTTAATTCAGATACTGTAATGTAAGACTCTTTACTTGTGTACTGTATTGTTATGGGTGACTTTCACTTTTACCACAGTAACATTTTACCACAATATCTTTACTTTTACTCAAAAACGACTTTCAGGCATTTTTTTGGAGCTGGTAGGTATATGTATGTTTATGTTTGTGTGTAATATGTAAATATACAGTATGTGTAAATAATATTATGGGATAAATGACAAGTAAATATTTTTGTATACAGATTAAGACATATTTAAGGAGGTGCTGGAGAAGGGGCCGGATTAAATAAGTGTATACTTCTTTCTACTCCTTTTCAAGCACGTAAACTCTCTTTAATGTAAGTTTTAAAAGTTGACTTTTGAAAAGTCAGGAAACTTGACTTTTTTCCTTTTGTTTGGACATAAATAAAAAAAATGATTCCTCCAAACATTTGAAAACATTTTTAAACATAGCTTCCCTTTTGACTCCGTGACAAGCAACTTGTCTTAATATTTGAAACGCAGAATGTGTTATGTTATTAATATACACCTGAACTGACAGTTTGTTTGAATCTTTATTAATCAGAACAAATCACAATATGCAGTTCCTGGAGTGAAGTTTTGCAATGAAATAACTATCAGCTGGTTTCTGAACAGCAATCTGACAAGTGAACTGTCAAACTGAGAATGTAAGAGCCATTAAACTGTTACTGAACATGAGAGTAGCTTTTCCTTATTTCAGTTATCACATTAAACAAAAAGAGAAATAAAAACAATACATAAACCAAAGCTGCTTGGCACACTTGAGCAGAGAACCTGATGTAAGAGAATATAAATAATGTCTTTCCTACTTGGCCTCAAATATAAATTCTGCACTTAAACGCAGGATGTGAATTAGGAGAGTGACTTGTCACCCTTCTCGTCCCCCTGTCTGCTGACCGCTTCTCGTGATTCATAAACGTCCTCCGGAGTTTGGCCAAACACAGCCTCGGTCCGCTTGAGTAGGTAGACTCCAGCATGTAAACCCCCGACGTTGACCCAAACAGTGTGCAGCTTCCTCCACAGGCCTCCCATCCTGGATATAGCCTGGAGATGACATAAATCTTGTGAAGGCAAACTAACAAATGAGACGTTTGTTTTGTGTAATACAAGATCTCTGTTTAGACAAATACAGCTGTTAAAATTCCTTTTCCATGACGACGAGTTCAACCTGCATCACTCGACCGGTAGACGGATTATTCAGATTATTTTAGGACACGCAAGCTTTAAAAAGCAGAAAGACCACATTAGGTTGTTTAGATGTGATGGAGGGCCCCATAAACATTAAGAAAAACCCCTCTGGTGTTCAAAGCTGATCAAACCTGATGGGAGTGTAGAACGGGAAATACAACCAACAAGAATGACTTCTTTTTTTTTCACTATAATATATTATTTCACACACCACTAAGTAAGCCAGCTAGACTTTTGAGGACTTTGAATTTATTCTGAGATCAAACATTTTCATAGCACCACAAGTTTTCCTCATCACAAGTCAGCTTGAGAATTACACCTTTGTAAAGCATGGGGGGGATTTGGATAAAATACATTTTTGTCCAGTCCTGCTCACCATTATTAGCACCCATAAAGTTTAAGTACATAATGTGGAATATCTTCTGAAAAAAATGAATCAAGTGAAACATTTCTTTTCTATAGAGAACTTGTGTTTGATACAAAAGAGCAAATGATAAACAACAATTTAAAACAATAAACAATGGGAGGAAAAAATAGAAAACCTTAAAGCTTGCTGTGTCACTGGTATTGGCACCCTTTGCTGTAAATCAGTATGGAAACACATTGTGTTCACAAATGAGAAATCACCTATGATAAATTGTCTGTGCCCATGTGACATGAATTAGCCAATGAATGATGACTTCCCTGTTTTAAAAAGCCATCTGTTATCCCCTGTTCCTTTGTCACAATGGTGAAGACAAAGGAGCTGTCTGAGGACATCAGAAGTGCGATAATTGGCAAACACAAGACCTCCAAAGGGTATAAGGCCATCTCCAAAGACCTTGGTGTCCCTGTTTCAACAGTGCGTAATGTTATTAAGAAGTTTGCCAAGCATGGAACTGTCAAGAACCTCCCTGGGCGTGGGGGGAAGAGAAAAATTGATGAGAGAAGTCTTCGAAAGTTGGTGTGAATGGTGGAAAAAACACCACGTCAAACATCCAAAGACCTGAAGGCCAACCTGGAACAGTCTGGAGTCATGGTTTCAACAAGTACCATACGCCGCACACTAAACCAAACAGGGCTTCATGGGCGAAGGCCAAGAAAGACATCACTGCTGAGGAAAAGACATAAAAAGGAACAACTAATCTTTGCCAAAGAGTACCTGGACAAACCACAATCCTTCTGGGAAAATGTTCTGTGGACAGATGAAACAAAAATAGAGCTTTTTGGCAATGCACACCAACAGTTTTTTTATAGACGACGCAATGAAGCCTACAAGGAAAAGAACACCCTACCAACAGTTAAGCATGGTGGAGGATCCATAATGCTGTGGGGCTGCTTTGCTGCATCTGGTACTGGAGGCCTTGACCGTATCACAGGAATCATGAAATCAGAGAATTATCAAGAGATTTTAGAGCGAAATGTCCTACCCAGTGTAAGAAAACTTGGTTTGAGTCGAAGATCATGGGTCCTCCAGCAAGACAAAGACCCAAAGCACACATCCAAAAGCACGCAGGAATGGTTGAAAAGGAAAAAATGGACTGTTTTAAAATGGCCAACCATGAGTCCTGATCTCAATCCGATTGAAAATCTTTGGTATGAGCTGAAATCTGCCATTGGGGAAAAGAAACCTGCAAACGTTCAAGAGCTTGAACAATTTGCAAAGACAGAGTGGGAGAAAATACCAGCTGAGAAGTGCAAGAAGCTTATAGAAGCGTATAAGAAACGTTTGGAGGCTGTCATCACTGCCAAAGGGTGTGCAACCAGATATTAAAGAGGGGTGCCATTATTGCTGCACATGCTGTTTTTTCTGTTTCTTCTTTGAAATTACAATATGTAAGTTGAAAAAACAATTTTCTTTGTTAAATTACTTTGGACCTCCAATTAAAAGATCCTGATGATATAAATTTGGTACATTTCCATTTATTTCTGACGATACTGTAGAGGTTATGCAAAAAATGAAGGGGTGCCAATAATGGTGAGCAGGACTGTAACTAGCTGATTTCTCATGTTAGGACAAAATAAATACATCTGTCTTAAAAATCTCCGATGACAGCTTTGCAAGTGGGTCCACATGTGATCACAATCATGTGAACGTGATTTTTTATTACCATATCAGCCTCAGCGGAACTTTATTTACAAATGACAGCATGCTAATATGCTAAACAAAGACCGTGAACATTGTCACTACCCAATGTGAGTAGCGCATGTGGGTCCACCATCCTAGACAGCAAGGGTACGGCAACAAAACATGGACAAACCACAGGCAGAACTGCAGTAGAACTTGAAATTTGTTGTAGCTTAGCATATTTTCCGATGTTTATATGGCTGTGTATGTATTTATTTACCTTTATTTAACAGGAAGTCCATTGAGATTAAAATCTTTTTTCTTTTTTTTTTTTTTTTTTTTGTTAAAGGAAGACCTGGCCAAGATAGCGCACGATTACACTAGTACATTACATAATTATTATATTATTGTTATTGTGTACCTTCCAAATATTAGGACAAATTGTACTTTTATGCTTTGGTAATTTTATTTTTTATGATTTTCATGCCAATAAAGCCCCTTTGAATTGAAAAATCAAAATCAAATAAAGTGAATGAGCTATCTCACCTTAACTATCATTCCAGTCAACAGTTTTACTATCAACCCTAGTCGGGGAAAAAGTGCAGCACGTCAAACTGCAGGTAATTGTAGCAATAGTTGTGCTTCAAGCTACATTACTAAGACTAAATGGTGACGCATGTTAACTTCTGTTTAAACTGACAACAAACCTTGTAGTTCAAGGTATTCTCAGGAAGCGTTGCCTATGACTCAAATGTTTTTCTACCGTACCATTAGCACAATGGTATTGTGGTAGTGTGAAACTACAATAAAGCAAAACAAAAAACCCTGAAAGCTGATTTGTTATCAAAAAGAGAAGTGATTATTGAACAGAAACTTCACTTCATGCATTATTTTTAGATCGGCTTCCATGGCAACAGGTTGTATACTTGTACACACAGCTCACTATTTAGTTTAATCTTGACACGCCTCCATCTTAAGCTGACAGAGTTGTGGAAAAAGCAGAACCATTGATTTAAAGGGTGGAGATACAAACAAGTACAATTGTCTTTGGGTGGATCATGGTACCTATATTGTGTATTGTCCTACTTTTATAGGAACACACACCTACGTCACGCCTCTGCGAGCATCACAGGGCCTGCAGGCCCCCATTAGCAGTTAATAATTATTACAACAATGATTTGCTGAGCGCGTGCATCTACCTGTTGCCACCCCAGTGTTAATAAAACAATCTTTTTACCTCAACAGCTATTATTGTCATATCTATCTTTACTTTATTTGCCACTGATTTCACACAGCACCTCCTTTTTTTCAGGAGTGCAACTTGACATTAATTAAAAACAGCCGCATGTTGCCAAACTCGAGAAACTGTATTATTTTTTATTTCAAAAATGCAGCTAGTGACAACATGAAGACTTCTGCCTCCGTGTTTGTTGATGCAGTCACTTACACATCTCTGTGCTGTCTCCCATGATCAAACAATCAGAATCAGAAATAGCTTATTGATCCCAGAGGGGAAAATTACGTAAAACTTGTCATAAAACTTGGCAGTTGTCATATCCCTAACAGGCAGTCAGTTGTGTGCATATGTGGCCAAGTGTACATCCGGTTTAACATTTTGATTAACCTTATGACAAGGAAGCTGGGGAAAACCCTTGTCGGGAAAGATGGAGGCAGGACGGAACTTGCATTGCAAATTATTTGAAAGTTCTCATGTAAGGGAGGCTAATTTCCCTGGAAAGATTCTGTGACATTTTAATTGAAATTCCTCTGATCTAATCATTACGGTTACCTTGGAAAAACATTTTTTGTCCTGTGTCAACAAGACAGCCTTTCCTAATCCTGGTCTGCACACACGGGCCATTTCTCTCAGGCAGGAAGGGTAAAGGTCCCAGTTCTTCTTCCTAGAGCCCATTCTTGAAGACAACAAAGGAAAGATTGAGCGTTTGAAGATAAATCCACTCTTTCAGGATTCAAAACATCAACTTATTTGGCATAATTCGTACATACTATTTAATCAAACATGTACTGTACGGCACTATTATTATGGCACCTCTTTCCAAAGGGCATGTCAGTGATGATTATGTCCACAGAGCTGGTCCTCATGGGTAAATTGCACAAATCCCAACGCACTGTGTCAATGGGCAGTCCAGATATGCTGTTTGAAAGGAAGTCATTACGATGATCACCAATCAACAAAAGTGCAAATAAACATTAACTCCTTATGGCATGTCCACCCTCTTACCTGCCCTTGTCTGCCCTTCGTTTTTGGATGTGACAGATATTATTGACTGTGCGGTTAACCGCCATGTCATAGTTGTCACCGGCGATGTAGAATGAGCTGTTAAACTCAATGGCCCCCTGGAGAAGAAAAACATTACACGATTAGTAGTCTGCGGTTGTACTGTTATTGGATGCCCTCCTACCAGTGAATAACTCTGCTTCCTTAACAGCACTCAGTAAATCACATTTGATGATGTCCAATGTTCAGGTTTGTGTGTTGAATGCAGTAGTCAGGACCATGGGTGCAGAATGGATGAAAATGCACCAGAGATCAGTTAAAGTCTGAAAAAAAAACTGCTGCTTCAAACCACATGTTGGCTCTGTAAGTGTTTTTACTTTCTGATAATGTGAAGAAGTGGCCAGATGTGACCAAATGTTGGATCCAAACAGCTAAAGAAGATTAGTGATGAGTAAGCATCCATTTTCTTTAAAAAAAAAAAACAATACATAAATAAGTTAAGCTCACTGTAAACTTACTACAATGAAAAAGTACTATTTATTAGTACTTTCTGGTCATTTGACGCTTGAAGTCTTCAGTCTGTAGTTTGCTCATGAAGTGAACTTGATGCAGTTCATTAGAAGACTTCATTCATGGAAGCAGCTCAGTGTGGTGTTGTGTAATGATGTGTAGTGCGTAATCAAGAAGGTTTTCATATACATTCCTTTCATTTTAGGTTTTTTTTCAACTTAGCAAAAACCTGCAAACAAATTACAAGAATATTGTAGTTATGTCTCACCTCCAACGGTATAGCTCCAGTCCCGCACATTGGATCAAGAATTATATCTGATGGCTGAGGTTTACACAGCCTGTCAACAGACAAGAGTATGAAAATAGCACCATTACAACATTATATGTTTTATTACCGCCACCAAGGAGATTATGTTTTTAAATGTATACATTTGTTTGTTTGTTGGTTGGTTGGTTGATTTGTCAGCAGGATTAAATAAAACCTACTAAACAGATTTCCATGTAACTTGAATGAAGAATGCATTAACTTTTGGAGCAAATCTGGAAAAAGGCAAACCCAGGATTTTTTTTTTTTCTTTCTTTAACATGTTGAGACAGAGCATTCTTCAACATTTTCTTCAATTTGTCAGAGAATATCTTGATGAGAAAATCAGGTGTATTTAGGCTGCTAGTATCTATAAGTGAGTACAATAATTTTCAGCTGATGTAAATATGTTTTATAAGATTGAAGTCTTCATCGTCATCGTGCAGAACAACAGAACAGCAAAGCACCTCCCTGAGCTGCAAAGTGCAGAGTATAAGATGAAAGTAGTAATAACAAAATCTAATAAAATGAGATAAAATAGTTCTGAAGAAGATACCAAAGATAAAATTGCTACAATGAATAAATAGGCATCAAAAGGATTGTCAACACTTTTCCACAAAATACAGATAAACATGTTTTTTAAGCCATTCTTGTGAACTCATTTTATACATGTCAATATATAGCATCCACCAACTCTGCTTTACTTTTCCTCCCCAACCTAGAATTCATGTAAAATTCAAACCCATACTCAAACGACTGCTTCTCCAAAAATGTAGATACTGATCGATTTGAAAGCTTCCCCTGCAGATTCACATAGCACATAGATTGTTCCTGTCCAGTCATGCTGTCATTAAACTATAATATTTTAGGACTGATTTTACTTGACTGAATTGTTTTGATAATTTTTAATGAAACACTTTTTCAAACTGAGGCAGAAATGGTCATTAACATCATCCAAATTCTAACACACACGCCAGAATGCTCATTTACACAACATGGTTCGGTCGCTTAAGAGCTCTGCCGCACTGCATTTTACACCAACTCCACATTTCCTCCTTCAACATCATTGTTATCTGACATATTTGTCACTTCAAGTGTTCGTCAATCACTTTTTAAAACTGCAACAGGTAAAATCTCTAAATGTCAAATACTTGAATTGCATCCATGTCATATTTATAGTGGTGATGTTGGCACTGCATCACATTGTTATGGTTTGTACTTCTTTTGCGCAGATCATATTGTGCTCATTTTGGAATGTGCTCACATTGTTCCATTGCAAAGCGCCAGATACGTGCGAAGAAACACGTGACACATGACTCATAATTATAGAAGTTTATTTTGGATCATACCCTGAATTAACCTGTGAATAAACAATAATTTAAGGCAGCATGGCCTGATAACAGCGCTTTGTATTTCACTACAACTGAGATGACCTTTCCCACTCAGCACAGACAGTACTGTACTTTAATAGCACTGTACTGTACAACTGACTATTAAAGTAATGACTCTTAAGTATTTAGGCCAACTGCCTCTGTTGTACAAACCATTAACCATTGTCTTCCCTCAACGATGCCTGAAATGACTGAGGGCTCCAAAATGGGTCGATGAACCCTGCCCACTACTGTCTCCAACTCTACCACAGTGCTATTTCTACCTGTAATGTGGACTTAAACACAGCTGTCAGTCATAAATCTGGCATGTACTTTCACTTAAATGCTGATGATGCCCAACAAAAACAAACATCTAAATAATAGCCGAACAAGGACGAAAAGGACGAAGAAAGGAAGAAAATAACAATACTGAATTTAATCTGTGAGAAAACCTTTTCTTCTGTAGTTAAATAACCTTTTCATTTTAACCCTGATCATTTAGGTATCTGTAAACCTTTAAAACTGTTTTTGAACTTGTCACACGGTCTTAATTTACGTGCTTATCTTCATGGAAAGTGTTACCCATTTTATGATGCCTCAAAATCCACACTGACTGTCATATGTATGCAAACAAAGAACAGTTTTTCTTGGCTGATGTGACAGTATGCGCATGTGATCAGTCAGAACATGCAGGCCTACCCTCATCGTCAACTTAGTCATGACTAATTTCAGATGAGTGATCGCTATCCAGCCCCGCCAAGTATAAACATAATGATATTTTTATTCTCGCTGACATTTCAAAGACAGACAGCTGTGTGTCTTGTCGTCTGTCTACACCTTTTTCTTCACCTGTAGAAAACAGGGTGTAGACAAACGACTTCATCTGCTGCTAGGTGTAAGTCTAAAATTACAGCCAGGCAGTATTATAGTAACCAACTGTTCCTCCTTCCTCTATGCCTTTGGTAACTCTCTGAGGTAATTGCACCTGTCATTGCATGTGTCATGATGACTATTAACACAACTGCCGTCACTTTACAAACCAAAATTACTCAGCAAATTAGAAATCTGGAATTAAAAAATAAATATTAACAAAACCCTAAACGTTTATGCAAATTCTGAAGCACAATTGTGTCTGTATTGATATAAAATGACTGACGCAATTGAAAAGAGGCAAACAGAATGACAGACATGCATGCACATACGTCCAATCTGACTACAGAGCAGATGACACCATTTACCTCACATGGAACCTTGTGGCCACGCAGGGGTAAGAAGTATCACTTGGACTTAGTGTGAGGTGATCGGGATAACATGGTGCACCGGGTGAAAATAGTGTTATTACCTGAGCATGCCATAGCACAGAGTCGACCGCAGAGTAGTGGGTCCAAAGTGACTGATGTTTCTCCTGTGAAGACTCTCCTCTGTGAGCGCGATGCCGATCACCACCTCTACATTGTGGATGTTAAGTAACACCTACAGCAAAGGAACATACAGTTTATCATTAGAAATCTATTATCAATATTATCATGAACACGTTTTATATTTCATGGAGCTGAAAACATTTATCGCATACCATTTTAATTTGGATGAATTGTTTCAGTAATTTTCAAGCAACAATGCCAAACATTATCTGGTTCTCAAATGTGAGGATTTGATGCCTTTTTTGTGATATATGACAGCAAACTGAATATCTTTGGGTTTTGGACCTTTGGAGCAGTTTGAAGACTAAACCTTCAGCTCTGAAGACTTGTGATGGCCACTGTTCATTATTAGGGCTGGGCAACAAATTTAAATATGACTGAAATTGCAATATGGCCAAGTGAAATATCACTTAAGACCAGAGTGTGAGACTTATGTGAGAGTCTGTATGGTTACAGACTAGTATATCATTCTTTATTCTAAAATTGTAATCCTGTTAGTAATCCCCTTTTATACTGCATGTATCTGTGAACTAATTAAATTTTTTTCCCCCTGTAACTTTATCAGAATACACCCGATTACGCAATCCTGTTAAATGTTTTCTGACACACCCCAAGCCTGTCAGCATTTAACCCATCCCGAGGGAGCAGTGGGCTGCATACATGCCTAAGGACCAACTCCAGATCTTAGCCATTGACTTGGTCAAGGCACTGATGAGAGAACCAAACTTAATGTACATGTTTTGTTTGATGGTGGGGGAAACCAGAGTACCCGGAGGAAACCCACGCAAGCATGGGGAGAACAGGCACGAATTTTGTGCTATATATCAAACATTAGTTCATCAATAAAAAATGTTTTCTTTCCTTTAAGGGCCATTGTAAAACTGTGATGTTTTCTATTTACGGGTTATCGTATCATGGAAATCTCATACTGTTGCAACCCTGGTCAAAATTCCCACTAAAGTTGTGGCTTACAATTGCAATATCTGTCAAATATAATCGCAATGTAATTTTCTTTTGCATATCGTTCAGCCCAATTCACTATTTCTTTTGACATTTCATAAAGGCGAACTGATTGAAAACAAATCTGCAGGTTGATATTCATTGCAGGCCTAATTTTGTTATGTTTTCTTTTTTGTGAAATTAATGTGAGCACATCTAAATGTAATCTACACAGTCTGTGGACAAAGTACAGTTTTAGTAGTTAAATTACACAAACCTGCTTCAACTGCAACAAGCAGTAAAATCCTTGAAGAGATTTGGACACAGATCACTGTCATTGTTTTAAAAACCTTTCTGAACTAACTTAACGAACAAACACAGTTTCCATGATTTTCCAACTTGTCACATCTTGTGAACTGCTTATCTTAACCACAAAAAAAACACTTCTCAACTGGTTTGTTATTTATTATTTGTGGCTCCTTAAACTAAACATTAGTTCACGCCTTGCTGATTTATCTGCACAGCCAGAGTTTGTTTTGGCTGGTGTGATGGTATTCACTTTGCGTCAGTCCAGTCTGAACAAGAACGCCTACCTCTATGTCAAACTTTGTCATGTCGGCTTTCCACTGGAAGAATTCTTGCACGGCTCCACCAAAGTCTCTGGCTGCCTCATTGGAGGAAAAGCTGTGTTTATCGCCGGCCCTGTTGCATGTCACACGAAACTTGATCACTTTGGCCTCGGGTGCTGCCTCCTCTGAGTCCTGCGTGTTGGACTCGACTTCGGGCAAGCTCTCCTCCTTCTGGTTTTCAGCAGTAGATGTCGCTTGAGGTAGCTCTTGCTGCTCAGTGTCAGCCACAGTTGCATCAGTAGTCTCACTCTTAGGTTTCACTTTGGTGCCATTTCCTCCTTTCCGATAACCTTTCTTCTTTTTAAAGGTGCGATTTAGTTTCCAAACCTCTAAGGCGTTAGTCCAGGGGAGTTTGGAGGCAAGCTGCTGCATCTCCATCAATGTCTCCTCCTGTACAAAACACCGTATTTATTATCCTGACAATGATACACTCAACATCGGCTACAACAGAATAAAGCTGGCTGTAAATTACCTTTGATTCTTTGAACTGGTAATGATCATACTCCTCAACCACAACAAACAGGTTGTCCACAGACCTCAGAAGATGGACCTACAGTGAGGAAATCAATGAACAGACAGAAAGACAGTCAGATAAAGACATTTCAGGCTTTCTGTACATTTGACAGCGAGAAACACCTTGGAAGAACAAGGCATGCGTTGACTCCATGTTTCGTACCTGGAAAAGCTTGTCAGTGGTTATTGGAAAGTATATGCGACCTCGATCTTTGCTGATACGTGCATCAACCCCAATCTTCTCCTTGACCTCCTCTGCAGCAGTGTGCTCAAACCCTGTGGGCACGGTTGCTCCAATGGTGACAGAGATGATGTCCCCAGTGGTGGCATCATTGTCAGAGGAGGAGGAGGAGGTGGATGGTCCCACTGTACCAGGGCCTGGCTCCGCAGCCCCGTCTTCCTGGGAGGACATGCTGTATTTGTGCAGTATGAGTTGATGAAATGTGTCACAGCTGGTGCCAGGCTCAGTGGCTCACATGCAAGACCTGCAGAGAGACACATTCAAACTGTCAGTGCTGCTTGTTTTGCCATATCTTTCTAAAGAGACATTTATAAGGAAACAACCTGCTTTAAAAAGAACATTCGAGTAATATAATGTCGTCATAAGCCAGCAGGATAGCACCAGTTTATCTGAACAACGTGAATAAACCTGTAACGTTATGAATGGAGAGGCAACGTTACTAGTTAACTTAGCCGGCTAGCGTTAGCTTTAAGGATAGCTAAAAAGTTATTACGAATGACAAAAGAAGGCAACGTAAACAGTAACATGGCTTTTATCTCAAAAAGCTGCCACATTATGAAGTGTGTTTCTGTGGTGAGCCCACCGGTTGAACAGTAGAAGCTTGTGAGGTTCAGTTGTGTTAAAGTTGCTAACTGCAGTCAGACCGACCTGTCAAACACGAGGCGACATCACGCTGCTTCCGCTCAGCAGCGACACTTCCGGACCGAATCCTTCAGAATAAAAGCATCACTTAAAAAATAGTGTATAATGCCAATTCAATTGTTCACCTCAGTCCAATTATTACTACGAATATTTACTTAATTATTATTCGCTGTTAAATTATTGCCAGTACGTACTCAATTTTTCTTATGTTATTATGCAGTCAATGTCAAAAGGCTCACATTCAAACAGATTTACATTTTCTTTCTTTCTTTCTTTCTTTCTTTTTGAATTGTGCAACATTGTTGGAGACACGACCCACAAATTGTAAGACTCAAGCAGGTACTTCACCTTAAAGGTGCACAATGTAGTTTTGAGGAAGAAATTTTAAGAGAAGAGAAAAAACTTTGCGTATTGATTTTAATGACTGAATATTCTGAATAAACAAACTGTCCTCTAAGGTCACACACTTTCATACTGTTTTACTTTGTTTATGTTAGCAGGACCCTCCTAAGTAGCCACCTTTCTGGTGTCAAACAGTGTTCTGGGGACCTTATTCTTCTCAAGGACGACTTGTTTGTATAAAAATAAATCAAATAACTATAGTTTGTATTATGACCTTATTGATAATTTGATATTGATTGTGAATATTCATTTTCTTAGTTTGAAAATCTTCCAGCAACTACATTGTGCACCTTTAATAAAAAAATATGCTACAGAATGTTAAACTTAGTATTAAAAATACAACTTGCATGACAAACAAAACAACAAATTATCAATTATGCTATTTTTGCATAACTTTCTGGCTCAATTCTTTGGTTTTGCATTGTGTTTAAACGTAATGTGCATTATTGAAACTACTTTAATTCTTAATCATTTTATTTTGAAATCCAGAAGCCCAAACAGGAAATTAGGTTGGCGCTGGCTGGATTCATCTTGATCATATGTTTTTCCTTCATCCTCCCTGACTTCTACTTCCGGGTACATCTTACAAACATAGCTGAAGTGATCGGCAGGGGGCGCCATGATATCATCTTTTGCACTTGAGAGGGAGAACTGTTATCAAAAACACCTTTCATGTAAACAACAAACAACAAAGAAACAGAATATGAAAAATAGGACATGAAAGACAGAGGCAAAGTGCAGTATGTCCATCAAACACCTGTCAACCCCTCACCAGTATCAGATGAAGTGAAATGAAATCATCTTTTTCCTTACAGTCTGTCTGTAATTAGGCCATGGTTTCTTATTCATACCAGTGGCTGTAATCCATTGCATTGACATCAGGTTGACAAATACAAAAGTTTCCTGATATTTGCCTTAAAATAAACTTAGTTTATTCATCAACAACGAGCAGAATAAGATGAACATTCAGTTCAATCAATCACATATAACACAAGTTACTCATGGAGACAATATGCAGCTAGATTTTTGCCCACTAATCTCCTTTCACGTTCAAATTTGTGATTAATGGAGTTTATGTAGGGAGCGGTGATAAGAATAACTGTCTCCTCCTCTGTGTCACATGTGCTTGTGTGATTAATGAACCTCTAGGCAGTGGAAATAACAGCTTTTACTTCATGTGATAATTCTCTATCTTGTAGAAAACACCTGTGGATTTATGTTTATTTTTCTTATTCCCTGTGGTTAATTTGTGTGTAAAGAGCTTAATTATGAATACAAGAAAACGATCATTTAAATAATTTATCTTTACCTTTGAAGTCCTTCATCATAGCTGTTTCATATCTCTTCACACTACTCACAGTGTCTTTATTGAACATGTTTTGTTGTTTTTCTAAAATTTTGTTTTTGTTGTCTGTCCAACTGATTAGTAAGTGTGAAGTCTGAAAGACAAGTGGGCGTGTGTTCATGTCAGGGAACGAGAAGTGCTGAACAACAGATGGCCAGCGTTGCACACAGTACAGTCAGGCACTCAAAAATCCTTTGCCAACTTAATGATCTTATAAACACATTGACAAAGGCAACTTTTTCACATAATGTATGAATTTATTTTCTCTGCAAAGAAAGTACGCAATGAAAAGTGAAAAGAAGTAAAAGTCAATAATAAATAAGTGATGCAACCCCAGGTTTGCTGCATTGTCAGAAGATCAAACAGGCACAACCACAGTCCTGTTTGATCTGAGTGTAACTCAGGTGTTATCCATGCAGGTAAACCTGGTGAGACGCTTCTATCCTCACATGTAACTCAGCTGCAGTAACATGCAATGTGGAGAAAACACAAGCACCTCAAAGCAGTCAGGTATGATAAACCCTGTGGGATTTTATACTGGGATTTTCTCCCAGTGCTGACAAGACCCTCGCTGGGATTATTCCTCAGATCCTTCTCTGAGTGTGGTATTACTTGTTAGAATAAAAGTGACGTTTACAGAGATATGAGCCGACTTCTTAGGGAAGAAAATACAGAGCATATCAAAGAGACATCCCGTTCTCAGTACGAGTGCACGGTGAATGATTGATTGATGACAGCGTAAGTCAGCATCAAAGCATGCTTATCAAAGTGTACGGTAGAGGTTGTCAGTGGTTTGAAATGACTGTCTTGCATTACAATCAGCTCTGATAGTTAGTTCTCTGTAGCCTTTAATCCAGATCTAAAACTCTACTTTTTATTGTATTTTCTACCTAGTTGGTTACATTTAACTTCTAAATTATCTCAGGAAATGGGAGAACTTCGTCCTTGTGCCGCCACAAACAGTTGCGGATTGTGATATCATATATGATAGAGCTGCCGGTTGAAACTACACCTCGAATCTGAAGCAATGAGAAGGGTGCACACACTACTCGTTTTATACTAAGGTGAAGGGTTAGGGTTAGGTTTGGTCCTTTATACCATAGAATGATTCTGTATTTAAAGATCCAGTGTGTAGGATTTTGTGGCATCTACTGGTGTGGTTTCAGATTGCAACCCTTCGCCTCCCCCTACAGGAAGTAAAGGTAGCTGCAAAAAACGCTATGGAGCCAGGGTTTGATTTGTCCCTTGTAGTCTACTGTAGAAACTGCAGGTGCAACATGGCGGACTCTGCTGAAGAGGACCCACCAAGCCTGCAGAATGAGCATGAGGCTTTGAAACCTGCTGCAAGTTTTGCGTTTTTTTTGTCTATATGTCAGAGTTTTCATCCGCTGGTTTGTGATCAGATAGCCTTATTGGCTACAAAAATGCACATGAAAGGTTTAGATAGGGATTTTAAAAGCAACTAGGCCTACATCATGTAATGCCTAGGCTACCTGGGCATGCATAAAATTGCAGAAATACTCATAAAAGCACCTCAAAAATTGAGTCTATTACATTAATTTGGAGTAGCTGTAATTAGTTACTTCCACCCATGGATAGAAGCGGCTGTAAAATGGTGGATAAATACTTCTGAACGTCACAACTCCCACGAAATGGACAAATGGTTTCGCTATCAGAATTTGATCCATTTCCTCCAATAACATTTGGAAAGTCTAGCAGAGCTGTACAATGAAATCATTTTATCCCTATTCAAGTTAGCGGGGGCTGCACTGGAATGTTAGCCGTGGATGTCTCTCGTGTGCACGATCTATAGGCCGCACATTGTGGAAGATCCGAGTAATTCTAAACCTGGGAAGTCCAGCTTTGTCGTCTTTATGCGCCACTGAGCAGCTTTCATAGCAACGAACGGGGCTCCGCCTCTGATGCTGTATCCAGATTTCCCTTGTTGGATCCATGGGACCTGCTCCCTCTGCAGATTAAAAAGGCTCATTCTGAGGTAATGAAAACAAGATGATTCTTAGTTTCAGGTGATTATACACTGATGAAAACACAATTATGAATATTATATTACTAAATCCTACACAATGAACCTCTAATAAGCCTTCATTTAATGTTATCATTATTATTAAAAAATGTATTAAAGGTAATATGCTGGTATAAATAGACCAGACGTTGTTATTGTAAGTATGTAGAAGGCAGCTGCACCGGGCTGCCTATCTGAAGATTCCCACAGGGCAGATATCTTTTAGATTAAAAGAGATGCAGTTATGAGTGAGGCAAAGCTTCCTTTGGGTGAAGAAGAAGAAAGATATTAGGAGGAGGCAGCCTTTAAGTCTTATCTGCTGTCTTCTTTCCCACAGTTTGATAATCACATTCACATTAAGTCTCACTCATGCATTTTATTCTCAACATGCTGTATAAACTGAGATTCAAGCATGAAGCAGTATATTTATGGGCCTATATGTCACTTTTACTTGACACTCCACACATGTAGGTAATCTGAAGTCATAAGAGATGATTGACAGTAGGGGTGTCATGGTGACAGAGGGGTCTCAGATGCCTGTAACCATGACAACCCTGGTTTGGGTTGTCTGGACCTCTCATGCAAGTCACTCCCAAGCGTTTTCCTTCACTTTCCAATGCAATTTCTGACTAATTAAATCTGAGAAATTCATTGTAATTAGAAAAATATCTTCCAACAACAATATTTGTTCAATTAGTTGCCGTTCCATTGATTTATAGATTCACTGGAAGGCTTTTAGGTGCCTAAAACTATGTGCATGCCTCCGCACGTATAAATTATTATC
The DNA here is from genome assembly GCF_040436345.1 of Pagrus major. Classification (NCBI taxonomy): domain Eukaryota; kingdom Metazoa; phylum Chordata; class Actinopteri; order Spariformes; family Sparidae; genus Pagrus; species Pagrus major. Next base: position 19,841,709 of record NC_133220.1, read on the forward strand.
ACTCAGGCCCAGTATGGTATTTTTTCACAGCTCCCACTCTTATTCTATAGAAGGAACTCGTAAAAAGATCTCACAATGGATCTCTGTGCCATAAAAAAACAGTGAAGTCATAGTTTCCCAGGCCTCCCCCCTGAGATGCCTGATGAGAGAGGTAGGGGTGAGGAACAGAGGGATGGTGGGAGGGGATGAAGAGACTACAGAAAGGTTACCTCTGCTGACTTCTCCGTGGTAAACACAAACAAAAGCAGAATCTTCCCTGCTGTCAGTCTGAACCTTCAGAAGGCCTCTCTGTCACAGCTGCTGTGTCACAAGTAAAGTGTCTGTGCTCTCATGGCTTCAACCCTCAGACGCGTGGGTGATACATAAGGCCTGACAGGCAACTTAGACTCACCACCGGAGCTGCAAAGATAGAGAGATGCAGTGAGACACATAGCACAGGAACACACACACACACCAGAGGCCATTTTAATTCCTCAGGGGCTTTGGGTCCTGTGAAGAGGCCTGTGCATGTTGTGCATTTCTGTCAGCATACAGAAAATATGTTTGGCCAGCATTAGTGGTGGGAAAACAGCAGAGAGTGAATGGATATCCATAGAGAAGGAGAAATGACTGAATAGGTCCTCCTCATCTCTTTAATTGTTCAATTAGACTCTCCGGGGTGACTTGCTAATTATTTCACCTCATTTGTGCACTGTAACATCTTCATATTTCATATTACATTGCCTTTTAAGTTGGTGTTAATGGCTGCAGACTAACAGGAGGCTCGAGCTTACAGTGACGTGTCTGATACTGCGATGTCCTTTCGGGAATGTGAAAGTCATTTTGTCAGCTAGATCCTGAAACCGAGTCAATTCCTCACCATTTAACACTCAGATGCTTGTTGACTGAATTATTCTAACATAAGGTCAAAATGATATAAGCCTGATCGCCAAAGTAAATGTTGTTCTTGAGGATCAATTTTCAATCTTATGTTGTCACAGTGTACTTGTGGTCTGGTTAGGTTTAGGTACAACACCCACATGCACTGGTGGACTGTAGGGGGGCGATCACCCTCCCTGCTGCCCCCATATTTGAAAATAACACCACAAAAGTTCCCTCTTGGATGCCCCTATGGTAAAATAAATATGATAAAGTGCCCTCTAAGGTGCCCTTCCAGTGGATGAAACGTGGTAAGTGCCCTCTCTTCACTATGGTTGGTGCTAGGAAAAGATCATGTTCTTGGCTTACCTGGTTATGTCAGCACAAAAGATGTCTCTTCAAAAATATCCAGTTTACAGCTGAAAATTGTCCAAGTGGATTCATGCTTACAATTAGTGAAACACAGTCTTGAACAGTGGTCTCTTGCTTGGTAGCCATATCGCCTTGATATCAAGCCACCACCATCCCCCTGTACACCTCCTGACATGAATATCAGCTCGTACACAGAACATGAAATGTGAATGCGATTTGACACGTGTTGTGGAAATAATGACACGTATGAAATTTACAAATTTGAGCGTATCTGTGGTTTGCTGAAATGTATTAATAAGATTATTTTTAGGGTTGCCAACTTGTGAAAATCGCTGTTTCTTTTCTGATATATGTTGGTGATCAAGTAATAATCTCTTATTGGCTTGTCATTCAATAATAAGCCATCAGGTCTGCAATTTTAAATGTTAATAAGACAATAATAAAGACTTATGCCTTTTCTTTGATTTTGTGAAGTGTAAGTTGTACAGCTTTTTGTTTTATGCCTTTTTTCAAATGTGGCAGAACGTACACCTGAAACGTGTCAGAAACGTCCTCCTACACCTGTCACCTTGAAATATACATCGGAGCCTGTGTGTTAAAGGTGGAAATGAAATGCAGAGGGTTTCTACAGCGTGGCAGTTTACAGGTTTGACTCACCTCATTGTGAGTCAACAGCCTGTTCCAACCTGAACTGAAAACAGCGAAGGTGACAGACAACACACTGAGTCTCATGAACTGATAAAAAAAACAGTGAAGTACTCAGATGACAGCATCTGCCAGTAAACACATTCGGTCTCTGTTGCTAAAATGCTTTGAAAATCTTTCCTTCATGATTTGAATTCAAATATTCTTTTTCCCATGTATGAACACATGATTCCCATCACATAGGTTGAGGTGTATGAGCATAATTAATTTAAACACAAACATTGAACTAATCTTAACCACATTTGAAGGTTTTAGCACTCCTGTCCTATGTCCTATGGGCATTATGATCATGCATTATCTTGTCCTCGTGGAACAGTTTGTGTGAAGTTTTTATCCCCTTTGTTTGATTTATTCTCGCCTCAGCCGTTTCTTATCTTTTGTATACACAGCTAAAGCCACTTCTGTCACTGATGACATCATCTTCGTCTTTAATTGACAGCGTCAGCTCTGCCAGCAGAGAAGAAGAGGTGGAATAAACAATGGATGCAACAAAGGCGTGACGACACACCTGTTAGATGGCACAAAAGACAATTTTCCTCTTAAAAGATAATGGGTTTGCGCACAGTTGCAGCCACTGCGGTGCCTCCATGATACACATCAAAGCATCAGAGGTGGTGTTGGTGGCTGGTGTGTCATGTCCGAGCCATTTCACCACCAGGCCTCTGCTCTGAGTGTCTGTGCAGCAGCACGTCAGAGATTATCCCCACATGACCTCTGCTGAGATGTGCCATATCTCCTCAACGGTAGAAGACACGGTGAAAGTAATGAAGAGATAAAACTGTGACGTTTCCAGGGAGATGGAGTCTGAACAGGAAGGAGTTTTCATTGTCAGGTCTATTTCTACCTCTGGATAATGATTGTTATCAGCAGATATCAGTGATATGATATGATATGATGTGATGTGTGAAATGCGAATTTAAATTCAGGATTGGGTGGTAACAGATTACAGGTAATGATGTAATTATGTAATCAGATTCCCCCAAAGAGTCACTAAAATCAGCCTGGATTACGTTTGATCACATGTCTGATTAAGTTCTGATTCTGATCACATTGACAATTTTAGCACAACGAAACTTTCTTCCCGATAACCAGAGCTCACGATTATCTCATCAAAAGCACATCTGACATACAGAGCTTCTTAGACATGCGCTCCATTTTGTGGCTGACCTGGCAGGAGAAAAAAATAACAGTGTTGAGTGGAGATGTAAGGTTCAAGCAGCAGCAGGTCCTTCAAACCAGCCTTTCATTCTTGGCAACATCGCCATCAAGAACAATTGTTCTGAATGTGGCCCTCCTAGAGAGGGTTCCAGGGGGTCTGCAGCAATTTATTTTAGATATCATTTCATCCATATGTATCACAATGACATAATGTGTGATTACTCTTGCTGATGGGTTTCATAAACTGTGTGTAATAAAGCAAAAATCCTATCAGGCAGGGGACCCTGGGACAAAATCTTATCACGTGAGGGTCAGCGGTCTAATTTGTGCCACTTTGGTGATCCTTGATGTGAAAAAGTTCAGGAACACCTGACTTACAGTTCAAAATGTGTGCACACTTTTTTGTGGCCGTGTCCATTTTCTTTTTTCAGTGTTAGATTTTGTAAGTAATCTAAAAAGATTAATTTAAAGTATTCAGATTAGATTACATGCTTTAATCCACTTGATAACAATACTGATTACACTAAAATGCCATGTAATTTGTATCAGTAACTGACCACATTTCAAAGTAATCTGACCCAGCCTTGCATTTTACGTGTGTGTGTGTGTGTGTGTGTGTGTGTGTGTGTGTGTGTGTGTGTGTGTGTGTGGACATACTTCAATTTACACCAGTGGAGGCTGATCAATAGAGGGTGCTAGGGCACCTCCTCGCCTCTCCCCACACTAAGAAGAATCACATAGACCTTCAATAAATAAAAAGATTAAAAAAGTGTTAAGTCAGTGCTATGTGACATACAGCACTACAAGCCCAGGGTAAAAAACAACACTCCCCATTGTCTCTCACTGAAGGTGCAGTTGCTCCTTTTCATTGACAAATAACATCTTGGCGGGACCAGTGCAAAATGCATTTGAATTAGTTGAGTTGAGCGGCTCGTGTTGGTAGCTTGAACCTGACCAGATGGACATCAAGACAGAGACAAGACAGGTGATGCTTTAACCAAACATCAGGATCAGACTCTGGATTCAGTCTGACACTCCTGATCCTGTCCTGGTCCAGTGTTCAACTTACACAAGTGTGCTGGTACTTGAATTTTTACCAGCCACAACTGGGTTACACAGCCACATTATGGGGGACCTGTCATCCACCTGGGGAGAGAAACAAAATCAGCATCACTTATAAATAAAGTTTGAGGTAAGGTTAGAGGCATGGTTAGAGTTGGTTAGACAAGAAGTGGTTATGGTAAGTTTGCAGTAAAATGAATTATGAAGTCTCTCTCTCTCTCTCTCTCTCTCTCTCTCTCTCTCTCTCTCTCTCTGTGTGTGTGTGTGAGGGGGGTGCTGCTGCTGCTTGACAATATGAGGAGGCTCACGTGACGATCTTTTAAATTCCTGTCTCCCTGCAGCGCACTTTGTCACAGTGGGGACGGTGTCTGCTGCCTCGCTCCTCCTCTGTACGCATGTCTGCTCATTTCTCGGACACAGAGGGTACACAGGGAGGACTCGGCTGCTCCTTCATCATGTCGTTGTTATAGTTTGGAGCTCGCTGCTTGCTTGTGTTCTTTTGTGTTGAAGGCTTTTTTTTGACTTGACTGGTGCCAGGCAGCAGCAGCAGCAGCAGGAGGAGGAGGACTACGCTCCTCTGCCAGAAAAAAAAAAGAAGAGAAAAAGAAAAAATAATGCAACACTGGTGTTATTTCTGCACTGCTTTCCCCGCGACCAGGTTCATCTGAAGTGTCGGGCTGCAGGAATAATAACACACCCCCGAGGCTTTATTCTCCTCAGTGCGCGGACACTAGTAGAGAAAGGAAGGCGAGGAAAGCGGAGCAGCGGCGTTACAAGTCGGGGGATCATCACCTAAAGACCCGAGAGAGACCTCGACCTCCCCCCAAAACCTGAGGAACGATGTCATCTACCAGATTCAAGAAGGATAAGGAGATCATAGCGGATTATGAGACCCAAGTGAAAGGTGCGGTGTGAGTGTGGTGTGTGTGTCCGCTCTGTGTGCATTGTCTCTGCAGAGGCTGACTCCGGCTGACCCGGAGCCTCGGTCTTTATCAGCCTGCGTGTTTTTTTTGTTTTTTTTTGTTTTTTTTTGCTTTCCTCATTGTGATTTGTGTGTTTTGATGCAATCCGCCTGTTATAGTGTGTTAAAACAGGGAGCACTGACAGAGCCACCGGTTGTATGACAGGTAAACCGTGACAGTCAGCCCAATGACAAGAGCATCAAAGTGCGAGGTTTCATTTTCAGGATTTTCTTTTTTATTATTCTAGTCTCTCTCGTCTGCAAAGGTTTCTCACAGTATCCAGAGGGATGTGTGTGATTTGTCACAGTGTGGCTACAGGATCCTGGTCCTGCAGCTTTGTTGCTGGGTGAAATGTTGAAACCAGTGTAGGATGGATGGAGGACTGTCTGTACTACTGCTCCTCATTCTTTCGCATTCTGGGGCCTGTGCCTTGATCAGATATCTGGGAATAGATTGAATGCACTGGAGGAATACTTGCATCAGTCATATGCTCATTTTCCATTTTCAGTGCTTGTGATGTCAAGGTGGCTTCAGCTTCAGTCCACACACCCTGATCACACGCTGCTCACGTTGGTGCCTTTGATTCATTGTCAGTGATTGGCTGTTTCCTGGCACTGCTCTCACCTGGCAACATGGAGAAAATACTACTGACTGCTTTCCCACAGACTCTATAGCTGTTTTATTATTACTCTATACTGAGTATGTGTCAGGGCTGTGTTAGACATGGGGTCAACATGACTGTATGTGTAGTTTACAGGTTTAGACTTGTACCATTAAATCCTGCTTTATCCAATTTTACCAGTAAAGTCTGTATGAAAAGCATTTAAGCATTGTGAAAAACAAACAAATAAGAGAACTGAACATATATTCTAAGAAATACAGGCCACCCAATCAATGACAAGACACTTAAAGGTTAATTCCACCAATTTTTTTAATTAAAAAGGCGATATCTCTGATTCTGCTGTATCGATTTGTTTTTCAACTGTCCAACAGTGTAAGGGCCCTTGCCGCTATGATGGTGAGAAACAAAATGCTGCGTGTTGGTTTTGATTGACATGAGCTAACACTACAAGTTGACTTATTACTAGCTTCCAATGTGTAGGGTTAGAAAAGCACAACACTCACCAGCAACATTCAGTGTACAGATGATCTGCTTCTCCTCCATTTTCTTGGATACCAGGGTGACAGGTGACAGTTCCCACCCGGTCAGATGTATGATTGGTTGCGTGAAAAAGAGCAATGGTGACGACCCCAGTGCCTTTCTAAAAAGTTGAGAGAGCGTTCTGATTAAAGACGCTGGTGGACACAGGCCTTATAGGAGTGGAATGCTGGACATCTACATTACCCACAATGCAACTTAGCCACTGAGTGACATCACTGGAGTTATCAGAATTCATGCAGCTTCCTGCAGTTCTCCCCTGTAAACACACTTTAATGTGTAAAAGTTGGTGGTGTTACCCTTGAAAGTGACAGTTTGCACAAACAGAACAGACTGGTTACAAGAAGAATTTTTAAGTGGTATCTAGGGTTCATTTTTAAGGAGCTAGACCCATTACTAGCACTCTCACTGTCAGTGGTTTCACTAATGTTACGCCTCAGGGGCTCCAGCTGATCATCCCTGGAGTCATGTACCAGTCAGACCTTTGGATGCTCACAGTGTGAGCAGCTGGATTTGTAGGGAAGATCTACAGACTCACTCTTCTATGATGTGGAAGTGTATCAGCTGCCGATCCGACTGATTCTTAACTACGAGACATCATCTGCTGCTTCTATAACCTCTGTTGTGCCTTATGGCATGTGTGGCCATTCAGAATTCTAGCTTGTGAACAATTCCCATCTTATTTTGCTGCTTTCTTCTTTACTCCAGGCCATTTTTTTGCTAATTCAGGCATCAATTATTCAGCTTAGATCTGAGCATGTCATGAGAGGATTCCTCTCGTTTCACAGAGCCAGGCCTTGTCTGCTCCTCTTTGCATTAGCTGGGGCCCTTGAACTGTGTGAGGAGGAGGATGGATGTTAATTTATGGAGAATGCTGCTTGTTTCTCATTCACAGCTGGTGTGTTGCATTGCCTACAGACACGCAGAGAGCTCTGCTCCTTAGGATCCACCACCACACAACAACAATGGGAATGTTATGAGTTGAAGCAGGCAGCGAGCGAACCGTAATGAAATTCAGATTGGAAATTGCACCTGTCTTGCTCTGAGTTATTGCTTTACGGTTAATGTGTACATGGCAGAAGGGGCCAAATCATCAGCGGGTCATTGATTGGGTCATAACAAGATCACAGGGGTTGTTTTATTATGTATGAGGGCTAATATAAAAATCACTTGGTTTCAGCAGTAGTTTAACAACAAAGAAGAGATGCGGCCGGTATATTCACTAAATTTTGCTTGAACTCAATGGCTGCAGGTGTGAAAACACGACATAATAGAGCATCTAATTCCTCTGTGACAGTGTAACACACCACTCTGCTAAAATCTGAACCCACGGCCATTCATGAATTCTTGACGACCCTCGGGGCTGGCCGCCAAAGCCGGGGTCTCTGAAGGACCTTGGGAGATGGTGTTCACTTTATTCAAGCTGTTCAGCTGGCAGATCCAACATTAGCATGTGAATAGAGAGGGGTCGCACACTGAACAGAGAGAGACTGGCTGAGGAGCTTGGACTCTATTTTGTAGCTAACCACCGTGCGGTTGCTGGACTGCAGCTCGGCCTCCTCCTGTGTGCCAGTTTTACAGGCAGCTCGTGAAGTGTTGCTCTCGGGCTCAACCATCAGCAGCTGTTTGACATTTACATCCGAGGTTAGAGTCTGAAATATGGCTTCACATTAGGGATGAACTGAAACTTCAGTCTTTCAGCCTGGATGCTTTTCAAGTCTGGTGATCATAAGTGAACAAGCTGGCGTAACAGTGGACGAGTAATCTCCATGAACAGATATCAGATATGAATGCAGAAACTGTAGGCAAGGGACAAGATTTTTGTGGTATCCATTTGCGGTCAGAGTAATATTGACCAATCACATTTGAGAGGGCTTTGGTTGCATGCAGTTAAACAGTGGAGAGCAAAAGAAGTGAAAACGAACCGCCCGAAATTTAATCTGGAAACCAATCGGCTATCGACTGACAGTGATTTAGCTTTTTATTCGCTTTTTAAGAATGTATCTGCAAGTGCAGATAAATTAAGAGTCTCTAAACTCCAGCTCCATTCTTGCATCTCAAGTTCCTAATCGGACTGTTAACAATGATGGGGGCACGGAAGAGGAAATCTTGGTCAGATATCTGTTACCCGTTACCTGGATATCCACTAGCTACACCTGAAGCGGAGGACAAGGGGATGAGACACAGCAATAGCAGTAGAGAGAGGTGGTGGTGATACAGCACATGTACAGGACAAAGCTTCGAAACCAAACCTGAGCTTCTTAAAGGAGACCTATTATGCTTTTTCTGGTATTGTCCTTTCCTCCTGTGTGTTATAAAAGGTTCTTGTGCATGTAAAAGGTCTCAAAAGTTTAAAAGCCCAACTTCTGCACTCCTCTCTCCCACAGAAAACACTGCTCCTGAAATGCCTCATCAGTAGTCCGCCTTTAATTCTGTGACTTTGTGACATCACACTTTTGCATAATTTATGCCTATATTCATGATAGAAGTGAAGCTAACTGATGCTGGCTCAGATGTGTGTGAGCTGACCAATCAGAGCAGACTGGGTATTCAGGAGGAGGGGCCTTAAAGAGACAGGAGCTAAAACAGAGTGTTTCAGACAGACGGGGAATACAGTGCTGCAGCACTGGACAGGATGAGAAAACTGATGTGTTTTTGGAGCATTAAAGCGTCTAAACCTATTCTTGTAGTAACCCAAAATAAGATTATGAACCTGAAATGTCTCCTTAAATGACATTTGTAAATGTCAAGACATGGGTGCACCCAGGATAGACTCCATTGTCCTCAGTCCAGTTCAGTTTTATTGAATTGGTCTTGTGGTTACATCTTTTTGCTGTGCTGTTCTTTGACAGAACGGACAGCAGGTTGCCTGTTCTCTTGGCCGTGTTCCCTGAATCACCCTCTGCAATGAATTTCTGATTCGTTGTACTTGGAGTGCAGCACACATTTTTTTCCAGCCCTCATTTTCTGTTCATACACTACCCATTAGTAATAGTATTTTTCCTCTGATGTTTTTCAGATAGAAGTTCTTGGCTTTGTCTAATAGCGTCTGTTCAAAGCCACATATGTGACTTTCTTATGCCCTTTAGACACAACAGAGCTCGATGGTAGTCATTTCCTAGATGAAGCCATTGTCTAAGTCGGTCATTACCCACACTGACACCAATACAACCACTCACAATGACATGCATGCAGATAGACCGATGGACATATAAATGAATTGTGTTTGAGAGGAGGCACAGTTTTGATGTGATGAAAATGACACAAGACTTCATTTGCTTTTTTCCTTGTTCTTTCGTCTAGGCTAGTAACAGCTTTGAGTGGGGAAATAAATGCAGGCAAGTGCTCATGGAAATTGCTCTGTGTCCTCCAGATGTGCAAATTAATGTCAACCACACACACAAACACTGATTCTGAAAAGGATGCTCCCCATCAGACATGACAAAAACCTGAAAGTAATTTGATCGACGTAAATTTCCAATAGGAACTTCACAGGGATCTACCTGAAACATTTCTCCTATTTTGTGCAATTACAGTTTGTATATTTGATCACACACCGTTTCATGTCAAATTAGGTGATATCACTTTATATTCTTATATTCTTTGCACATGTCAACCCTCAGCTTACCATACTGATCTCAACCTATGCCTAACGTGGTCACAAAGCGTACTTATGAAAGTGAAAGTATATTGTGTCTTGTGTAATATGATGATCTTTATAATGACCCCAAAAAGTGTTGTTGGTTTGGTTAAAGGCTGATGAAAATGATGTGTGACGCGAGGTGTGTCTCTGTTTGTTGTTGCTGCAGGCTACAGACAGCTCTGCTGAGGGAGATAAATGTTGAAAGTGGTTCACACTTCATTTGTGCTCTTTTTTTTCTTTTTTCTTTTCTTTAGTAAAGCAAGAGTGAGGATGACTGAAACAGCCTATGGTCTCGTTGCACTCTGAAATACCTACGACTAGTGGTGTCAACTCGGGTTATTACTGGTACTCAATGTGTTGCACAGTTGACGCTGTTGATGTGTCTTGTTACCATCATGGTGTGAGTTGGTTAGTTAGTTATTAACACCCTGCTGGGCGCCAAGAAAGCTGGCCGTGCAGAAACCGACAGGTTGAGAGTTTCAGAAATGGTCGCACTGATTCACCGGCTGAAGATCCTCCAGCTGCCAGCTTGTTTGGCAAACCTGCTGCTGACTGAGAGAGAGCAAAGACAAAATCACCTACAAGCAATTTAGGCAGAATAATCTTCGGTGGGACAGCTTGTTTATTCTTGCCGGCCAATAAATTCCTGGCTTCATTCGGAGTTGGTTTGTTTGTGTGGTGTGGCAGCGAGTAGCCAAACAAACAGGAAGCTCAAGATGCTCTTAGATTGCATGAATTTAGTGTATTAATTGAGCTGACAGTAATGTCTTAAAAGAAAAAGACATTTTGGACAAAATTGCTTATTCACTTTCTTACCGAGACTTAGAGAAGTAGATTGGTACCACTCCCATGTGCGTATGTATGAACCTACTTCCAGCAGCTGGTTAGCTTAGCTTATCATAAAGACAAGAAATAGGTGGAAGCAGCTAGCATGGCTCTATCTTAAGGTAACAAAAACCAGCTACGGGCAGAGGCTCTTTGGCTAAAGCCCCTTTCACACTGGACTAAAAACGCTCAAACACATCTGGCCTCTGTTTTCAGTGGAAAAGGGTACAATCGGCATTCATTTGTGGGTAAATGACTCTGCATTAGTCATCGTTAATTATCGGCAGTGATGGAAACATGACACCCCGCTGGGCTGGCTAATTTTTGCACAATTTTTGGCAAGATGCTATGACATTCTGGACGTTGGTGCATAGATAGTTTTTTGTTAGTTTGCTTTAGTTTGGAAGAGCGACTGAAGTAAAAGACCTCCATAACATTGTCACTGGCTGCTTATAACTATTTCCTGCTTTCTGGCGCGTTTTTGATGGCAAACAACAACAAAAATAAAACAAAAGGCAAACTCGATGATTGGCAATTGGAAATGACTCAATTGCTTATATTTAGCAGTTTTATCCATGTCAGAGAACCTGCACATTCATGCTAATTTTGTGTAAAAATGGTATTAATACAACATGTTATTTAAACCACACAAAAACCAAAGTGTGAAAACTTAAATTTTCTGTTTTACAGGCGATTATGTGCTGGACTATTTCTGCTTTCTGTTTCTCCTATTTCCACTCTTTATGCTGAGCTAACATAGCTGGCTGCTGGTGATAGTTTCATACTCAAAGGTCAATTTTGTAAGAAAGTTGATTTTTGAGTCTCAAGGGGATAAGCCTGTTTGCCAATATCTCAAACTACTCCTTTAAAAAATTTTTTACCTTATGATACATTGAAGAAATGAACATTGTAGAAGTTTGACAAAATATGAATTTCTCATGGCAACATAACAATCAACAGGACAGTGTATTAGCACAGTGCTGCCCACCACATACAGAATCTTACACACTTTGTGTCCATCACCAAGTGAGATCCACTTGTGGCTGTAACCCTTCAATAAACAATATACATTCATGTCAGACTGAGCCATCACAGATCATAGTTTTGCATCCGAGTTCTCTCAACTTAGCTGACTCGGCTCTCGTCTCTATTAACAGTGCGATGAATGCAGCTGCCACTTGATAAATTGAGAGTTTGTTCTGTCCGTTTCACAAGTATTCAAGAGATAATCGGCCTTTCATGAGATGATGAGTGATCCACCAGGCGTAGATTATCACTTAACACAGACTCAGAATGTTTTTTTTGTTTTAGTTTGTGTGCTGGCATTGATGAGCTAGACAAAGGTCCATTAAACGGGAAAACAGTTTCCTCGCTACTTGGTGCCAGTCAGTACACAGTTTCACTTCTCGTTTCATTCAGTTGTCTGTGTTGAAAGAATTTTAATCGGCACTGTCTGGAGGAGTGCAGCTTTCTACACCAGGATTGTATTACAAGTCCAGTAATGCACTGCTGTTTGCTGGGGGGCTCAAATCTAGTTACAGAGCTGTTACACTTAAATTTAATTCAGATCGAGAGTGACTGATCAGACATGCCGAACATGAAACAAATGTATTTTTGAAAGAGCCTACAAAATGAAAAAAGATTGGACAAACTGATGTTTTTTTAATGTAAAAAAAAAAAATTTGCTTAACTAGAATAAAAAAATATAATTATCCAACAAAAGTAAAAGAATTTCCATCTAAACTGTTTAAATGTTTTCTTAATTATGTACATATGTTGGCTTGAGCCGTGAATGTACTTTATAACCTGGTATTATATAAGTAAACGGTGTCAGTGTGCTCTGTGTAAACTGTACTTTAGCTTGAGTCTCAATGGATTTGTTGTTTTTTTCAAAATGCCACAATCTAAAACTGTTTCTTTGTTTGTATCTTTAAACATTCACTGAGAGTTGAAGCCTGATAATGTACCAGAGATGAGTGAAGGTAGTTCAGTTGTCCACATTATTTCAAAGAAAATTCAAATGGAAAAAAAAAATGTTACCGTTATAAAATTGAGAAATCGAAATCCCCAGGAAATGAGGCCATTACTCTGCTTTATTGCGCAACAGATGTTGAGATGTCTGTGTTAGGATGCAGCCACAGTTGATACAAGAAAAAAAAGACATTAAAAAACAAACTTTACTGCTGAGAAACAGTAACCTTAGAAACGGAGGAAAGGGGGCAGTTGTGCAAAAATATCTCCGCAGCGAGAGTTTGAAAAAGTCTCTATTTGAGGAAGTAATTAGTTAAGTTCTCACAGTGTAGGCTTGGGACCTGTTAGATTAACTTTATTATGTACCAGTGAAGTGCTCGTCCCACTGCAGACTTAGATGATTAAAGAGTGCACCTATTTGCAGCCCACAAGTCCCTCTCAGCCGCTGCTGGTGGTAGAAATAGAAGCAGAAGTGGCACAGCATGTTCATTCGTTATTAGGAGTGCGTTTTGTTACATTTGCTCTATAATCTGATTGTGTGTTCTGTAAATTGTGAGAAAATAGTGAAACATGCTAATCACATTTTCCTTAAAGCCCTTGTTGATGTCTTGAAATTGTTTTGTTTTTCAGAGAGATTCAGTTTTTTGGTGCTAATCCTCTCAAAGAGAACCTGAAACTGTGCATAGTTTTGCATTTTTTCCTCATAACTTAAGAAACAGTTAATCTGGTTTCTCTAGAATGTGCACCAAAATAACTGAACTTTAACCTGAAACCTGCAGAAAATAAATGTTTCCTTTTGTTATGACTCACCAGAGGATACACTAAAGACCTGTCTGTCCTCTGTTTATCTCTCAGTCTTTTTTTAACTGAACTCCACTCTCAGTTTCACCTACTTTGAGCCAGTGAAGAGCTGTCCTTGTGTTGATCTTGAGTCGGTGTAGCTGCTGTTTCAGCGGCTCACACACTCGAGTTTTGTACAAAGCTAAATGTTGTTGGATGAATTAAGTCATTTAGAGCTACCAGTGCGTTTCTAATTGCCATATGTGGTGGGAGGATTTAATTTTGATTTGATGCAATCAGTGTTCAGAAAGAAATAGCCAAATTGGGCTGCTGCACAGCCTTATACACAAATTCCTATCATGTCTCAGTGCATACATCGACACGTTCCTCCTCAGTCAAGTCTGCCACCAGACTCCACCTCTCCTCCAATAAGCTGCACCTTCCCCAGGGACTGGTGCACGCCCGTGTTGCCATGGAGACACCTCTCTGGATCCTGGATGCAGCGATGATGGACAGCGAAGCTCTGGAAGGGCGTGTTTCCGGTTGTAGCTCACGCTCGGGCTTCCCCGAAGCATCAGACTCATGTAACACGCAACTGACGTGGTGACGATACAGGCACCAGAGAGGAAATCGATGTCAGAGAGCGGAGAGGCAGTCTGGGATGATTTTCCTTGATTGTCAATGTTTATTTTATTGTCATTGGTAGTTAGGCATTTGCCTTCAAAGCAGCATGGTTTAAGGCTTATATAAGCACAAGACGAGCTCATGTGATGAACATTTCTACAGTCAGGATTGATTTTTAGTTTGACAGAACATCCAGTGGAAAATGGGATAAACCAGCAGATAATTAGGAGGGAGGATTAAGAGTGAGGGACGACTTGGAGACAGAGTGACAGCTGACATCTTGCTGTCGGATGCTCCATCAGCTCACCTCTGCTCCAGCCATTGATTGGTCTCAGCTCCTGTTGTCTTATCTTTGAGTACATGTGCTGCAGCAGTCTGGGCTAATGAGGGAAGATAGAGACAGACAGAGAGGAACCTGACATCAGGAGCACGTCCTCGTCAATCCAAAATTGCATTAATCATTAGGGGATTAATAAAAAAATTAGAAAAAGAAGAAGAGAGAAATGAGGATTAGCTCAACGACTGGAACTTGTATTATGAGACTGAGTGCGAGGGACAGAGAGAGTGAATTAAGGTCTGGATAAGGGTTGTGTCTGTTTTTCGTGTGAATTTGGCTCTGCAGTGTCGAGCTCAGATACTGCAGAGCCGGGCTGGGGATTAGGTTAGTGAAATTTGGCTCGGAGTGGCTTTTGTCTGGTGTGTGTGTGTGTGTGTGTGTCTACATACTGTGTGTGTCTTCGCTACCACATGGTGATGTGAACGCCCGAGGACATTATTTTCAAAGTGTTCAATACTTTCTGAGGCTGGTTATGATTTATAATTTATCCCCATTACACAGAGACACATAGTTCTGTCCTCCACACTCACTGCAGCACTATATAAAAAAAGTCAAATCTATGCTTCTTATTGATTCATTGAAATATTTAAATGTATGCTAAACACAGCTGTAAAGAAGGCACATATATCGTCGAACCCCGCTATAAGCGAGGTGATATTTTAGCTTTATCGTCCTGCAGTGCAGTGATCCATCTCTGCCGCCTGCTGCCCCGTGCAGCCCGGCATCCCCTGCTGCCCTCAGGACGCTCTGCAGAAAATCCCTCTCATCCTCTGTGCTCCAAATTGATCTCGACTTCATTGCGTCAAGACGTCACATGGCCCTCTTAAACAGCAAACTTGCAGTAAAATGCTGCGCCAGTGCATCACCACTGGTGTCCTGAAGTGACTTCAGGAGGAGGCACAGGTTTTATTTTTATAAGGATAATAAGTAACGTCTCGTTTATGACCTGTAAATGTGTCTGTAAACAGTAGTGCTAGGCATACACCAGAGTCTCTGATAACAGTCCTTTGTAGGATGGATCAGTTTGACCTTTTTGCACTGGGCTTACAGCGCCAACATTACAGATATTGTAAGAGAAACTTCACCCAACATGTTTGAGCAACACTCACCTCATGTAGATTATAAATGTTAAATGTTTGTAGTTTTGTCCTTCACTAAGAAAACAAGCTGTATTCAGTTCGAATAACAGTGGATTTTAACAGTGGTGTTGTCGTTGGTGTTACGTAGTTGCAGGACCCAAAAGCAGACGATCAGACAGGAGCGGTTTTAAGGGATTTATTTAACTTGCACAGGTAGATGGTCGTGGGATGAAGCTCAGACTGGAGCAGGATAGCTGAGGGGTAGTCTGGGGGCTCTGGCTGAAGCGCGTGGTGATTTTGGCACGGAGGATCCAGAATAAAGAGAGCTTGGTGGCAGAGGTGCTGGAGGCTGGGTGGTAGTTTGGCACGGAGCTGGTGACGGCTGGTAGCAATCTCTGGAAGAGTGGAGGAGAAAACAAATTAATCAGGAGACCTAAGCACGAGGACATAAGCTCAAGAAACAAAAACACTGAGGTGACTGTGACCATGTACCACGTCTGAGAGACGAAATAATCTGGCAGCGGGGAGAGTGGAGACCAGGGTATAAGAGCTGGCGCTGATTACTCCAAACGCGCTGCAGGTACGTGAAAGACAGCAGCTCCGGGAATCAGGAGACCACACCCAACCTCCGCAGAGCACCTCCTGAAACACACATGCCTGTCCAAACACAATGCCATCCAAACACAAAACAACAAAAACACCATACTACCAGTCCCAACCATGACAAGTGGGGGGAAAAGTATGAAAACATCCATAGAAACCCCTCAAATTGCACCTGCAGCATTATCCATTCCTCTGATGTCCACCAATCATCATGAGCATCGTCCAAACACTCATACTTTTGACAACGTATGGCACACTGCCCCTGATTTGATCCTCATGTAAAACCCTGTTAGGCCTTCAAAATGCATGAGAGTTGGTTTGGACACATAACAGTGCTGGCCCTGAGCTCTTCCACTGGTCAGAATCCCTGTCTTTGTTTAGTCTTTGTTCATTTAAAATGACGGACTTATTAAACTAAACAGTAGACTCAAGACAGCTAGTTTTCTATCCAATGGAAGAGCAAGAAGTAGCCACTCCACACACAAACAGAGACTGGAGGAACAGTGCTGGGCTGTGAGTTGATGTTTGTGACTAAATAGGTCGATTGTCAGCATCTCTCAAAACAACATATATTATCATTGCCAAAACAACATGGCCGTTGCAGCGAACCAGCGACACATGTACTGCACCTTTGTCATCAGTTTTAGGCTGGAAAACTACTTTGTTAGGTTTAGGAAAGCATTGTGGTTTAGGTTAAAATGTATGCACCAACGTTACCTTAGTAACCTACGTTACCTTATGTAGTTGATGTTGCTTCATAAGTTAAAATAACTCACTGTTGACTTTTGGTTTCACACTGGACATGAACAGTGGACTCCTGACTGTCCGTCCCGGGCCTCCTCCCTATACGGACTTTGTACTCTTTATACAACCTCTCCTTACTTCCTCCTTTGCAGCTGTAATAATTACGACATTAACTGCCTAACAACAAATTTAAATATGGGTCGTAATAAGCTGCTTTCATATTCAACCTATATAGTCGTTTTCTGGCCACAATCAGTATTGCGGGTTATGTGATGCAAGCTGGCCTAGAATGACTTTTTCACACAATCATTCATTACATAAATAATGGTAAAATAGTAAATACAGTTTTCTGAGCATCTGAGGTATTCTGAAATCATAATTTCATCCATATATGTCCAATAAAATTTGAAAAGTATTGCAGAACTGCATTATTTTCATGCCAGACTTGTGTAGGGGGCCAACAGGAAGTCAGCTGGCTCAGACAGAGGAAGTCTCAACCAGCTGTGCTGCGCTTGATCTGTGAACCCAAAAAATGTAAAGTCTAAAAAAAAACATTTTGGGCGTATACGTCCTCTTATGAGTTCTCCTAATACATCCATATGCTAATGCGCTCATCTGATAACGAGCTTGACAGGAGCATGTGTGAAAATTAATATGGAAGTTGTCATTTGATAACTTTGGGTGGAGTGCACCTCCACAAGACAGTTTTCCGTTAAACTGTAGTCCGAATTTATTTTTTATGCCAGCCAAATACCGTACTGTGCTGCAACACAGCTGCTAATACAAGGCTTCGTCTGTGAGGGTTCAAAGTTCAGGGATCTCCTACATCCTCCCATTGTTTCCAGAGGTTTTCCTGTGCGGTGAGGAGTCAAGTGGTCGCTGCGCTTTCAATTCCTGTCCCTCAGCGGTGCAGGAGGAATCGTATTGTTGAGCAGGTGTCCAGTGGAAGTGGTTGGACTCTTATAACGATGATAAATGTACTCTAGGTCAGGAATGTAAAGTATCTGTTGTGAATATATACTGTCTGCTCCTAAAATATGTCATAATTAACATGTACAGTAATTCACGGAGCAGCAGGAATGAAGCTGCAGAACATGAAAACATGACTGTTGACTTCAGACAGATATCAGAGTAGCTGGACATCTACAACCGATGTGTGTTTTGCTCACACTACAGTCACATTCTATGCATGAAAATAAATGAATATGCACACATGGAAACATACTTTGAACTTAATGAATTGTTGTTATGAACAGTCTGCATGTTAATTCATGTGGACTGTAAATCCCAGTTGTCTGCAGACAACTCCAGTTCAAAAGAAAAAAAGCTTTAGATGTGAGCAGCGTAATAATCCTCCTCCATCATTAGTTTAGTGTTTCAGAAAGACACTGATTAGGGATGTTTTTGGATGATTGCAGCTTTTGGGATTTATTTCTGCTTTTGTTAAACCATTATTGGGAGATTTAGAGGGAAATGTTTTGGACTTTATAATTAAAGTTGATGTATTAAACAGCTCAGAAGCAGTTTGTATTTGTATGGGAAGTGTGAATAAAACAATGTTTTCACAGCACAGAGAAGCTGTTATTCATTCCTTCTAACTGAACTGGTAACAAAAGGTCCACATTAAGCTCAATTAGACAAGCGGAAATTTAATTTAATTGTGCTGTCGGTCACGTTTTCTTCCAATTATCGGCTGTTATAAAGCTTTAAAGGATAAAAAGACCCTACAGAAAACAAAGGATGTTGGCCCTCTCGCATGTATGATCCGACCAGGGTTTGACCATATTTCAGCTGTTCCAGTCGCACCCCCTCCCCTTTCTCCATCAGCCTTTTTGTGTGAAGATAGCCCCCGCCTCCCCTCTCCAAAAAAGAAGCAGATGGCTCCATCTCTAAATAGAAAGACATTGAGGCAACACACAGTGGGTCTGCCACAAATAATAGCTGCATGCTTAATCAAGCATCTATATTAAAGGTTCAACTTGTTCACTTTGAATCAGAGGAGTTTAGAGGATTTAGATTTGCGGAAGAAATTTTAAGTCTGATTTTTTTATGCCTAAACAATGTAAATGAACAAACTCTCTTTTTTTTCATGACTGAATAAACTGAATAAACAAACTGACCTTAAAGGACAACACAGTTTCATACTGTTTTACTTTGTTTATATGAAGACAACTTGTTTATTCAGTTATGTATAATTACCTCATTAATATTGTGAATATAAAAATTCTGAGTTTGAATTTCTTCTCAGAAACTACACAATGCCCCTTTAATAATAAATCAGTGCTCTGTCAATGGTCGCTCACATTTTAGCTATAAAGCTATTTGTTTTGTTTTGAAACTAAGAAAGCCAGAGCGGATAGACTAAAAGTAGGGCATACATGTTTAGCATGTTAACATGGAAATGTGTGGGTTCAAAGCCTTGTTACATACATGTCAGAGAGGTGGAGAGGTTTGAGCTGGTGGGTGAGGTTGAAGGAAGAAGAGCTTTGTTGCTTGGTGTCCTCCTTATTAGTGGGAATGATCATTTTTGCATCACAATGTTCATTTTCATTGAAAGAATCCTGATGATGTGACATTTGTTGAGGTCTGCGCCAAACAAACATCTTCTTACATCTGGAGAACAAGATCTGTAGGCCAGGGCATCTGTGCATCACCGTAGTACTTCATTATAACACTGTTTTGTCACACATTTTACCTTCATCAAACAATTGTAGCTTCTTGTGATTTGGAGACTGTGGTATTTACCATATTGTGCATCCTCAATCTACTTGCATCAGACATTTCATCAGACATGATCAAAATCATCCAATTTGTACATACGGTTTTGTGCTCACTAACAGTGCATGTTTGTCTGTCCTCCTCTGTGGCTCTTTGTGAGGTTTCTTCTTTTTTTCTCTGTTCAAACATTTTTTTCTATTGAAGGTTTTCCTTCCTGAATCGAGGGTCGTTGCACGTTGTACAGATTGTAAAGCCCCCTGAGGCAAATTGTCATTTGTGATTTTGGACCACATAAATATAATTTGACTTGACTTGACAGCTCTAACAGCACTTTGTTTGTTGGTGGTTTGAACCAGAAATCGTTCTTGAAAGCAGTAATGGCTTGTTGTTTGTCAAATTAGTGTTTCATCTATGCAAAATGCCGGCCTTTTTTTATGTCTTCACCTGGCAGTGAGTCAGATCAGAGACAATTATAGATATCAGAAGAATTTGAATCAGAAGGAGTGTAATGATAAAAGCGACTTGTTTGTCGTTTTCATTTTCACTGCAGGCTTTCAGAGCACTCTTACTCCACACAGGTTGAAAAGAACCACAGAGGGGTCTTTAACTTTGAATAAACTACAGCCAATGAAGCCACTCAAAGATCTGGGAATACTTAGGGAATAATTCTCCAATTGCTCATGGTTTCTCAGAGGGAAGGGCACACTTCTGGTGTGCGTGACCTATTTTTCCAAACTCCTCTGTCAAATTGCAGAGCTGCAGCTGGTGGTTCAGAGTTCTCTTTTTGTAAAAGACTTGTTTTCAAAAGTCCTCCCTGTCACTCATGCAAATCGGTGACACATTTTCCTGGGGCATTTCTCTCGGCTCGCCTGCTCTGGCACGGTTTTCCTCTTTTTAGAAAAAAAAAAAAAAATACTGAAAAAAAAACCATTGCAAACAGGAACATGTCTGTGAAGGCAAGACATTTCTGACGAGACTGAAGCAGTAATGGTGGTCTCTCTCCCTTAGCTCTGGTTCAGGGCTCCCACTAAAGACAGAGCTCTAAGCCCTCAGAGCTGGGAGGGAGAGGGAGGCCCCTGGATGAAGGGGAGGGCTGGGATAATGGTTAACCACAGAGTGAAGCATGCCGCTCGAGGCTGAGGCCAGGCGGCACGACATCACAGGGAGAGAAAAGGCTCGCCCGCACAACATCACTGCTTCAGTTCAAATAGCAAGCTTCTCTATGCCTCCATATATCCATGAGGAGGGCTTGGCTGACCAAATTACACCCTCAGCAGCGTGGAAACACAGTCACTGTGTCACTGTTGTGGTTTCACCAGTCATTCAGCAGTTCATCTGCCCGCCAGGGTGTCACTGCAATGGCTCAGATATGTATAAACTCCAGCATTTGTCCATAGTTTGTAGGGTTATTGTTTACAAGGAGTCATGTTGTAACTCAAGGGTGTTACAACATGCCATGAAGTTCATTTTGCCATTGACGAACACAAAAATATTTTTGAGTCGAAGTAAATCTTGAAAAGCTGGCCAAATAGATGATGTACCTTTGAAACAGTACATCATGTGATAGACTGTATATTCATGCTGGGTTGTATTGTTTATAATGGAGGCATTAAACATTTTCTAAAGAAACCAGAGGGAACACCCACCAGATTTTTTTCAAATCACAAGAAAGAAAACTGAAAACATACAAACACTGTGATTAAACCGTTGCTGGCTGTGCTGCAATCTTGAAATTATTTTTCATTTAAAAGGTGCAATATGTAAGAGTTATGTTATGTTTTGCCCCCCGCCAACATTCCCCGCTGGGTCCCCACCTTCCCTAGCCTGAAAACGTCTTCCTCCCAGCAGTGCAACGCTCCTGTGCTGGTGGTGTAAACAACACCAACACTCCCTCAGTGCTCCCAAGCTCCCTGTCCAGATCGCTAGCTGCACTGCTAACTGAGCTAACTAGCTCAAAACATAGTTAGCTAACTTTGGTGATACACTATCTCCTAATTGTGTGGAGCAATTCTTACATATAGCACCTTTAATTCTACTGCTAGACATGACTCAGGAATACAGAGGACTGTAACTGCCAAAGTCAAAAATGAATAAATGACTCAATAAAGAAATTTATATTCCATTAAATGCAACAAAAATTATTTTAAAAATGTATATGACATAACCCTATTGCCATACAAGACCTGCACTTTGTGTTAAATAGACAATGAAGCATAACTAATATCAGACAATCAAAAATGCTTTGATTTCTAATAAAGGTTGCTCATTAATTCAGGAGGTTTCCTTCCTCTTGAGAAGTGACACCACTCATCCTGTTTACTGTAGCTCCTTCCATCAGGTTGAGTTTTTGTTCTGCAAAATAGGCCTTTCTCTGTTCCTCAGTCGAGGCATCATTGCTGCTGATGACAGCACTACAAAGAGGAATCAAGTTTCTCTCATGGGTTCCCACTGGCATGGAGGATCTGTAGTCTGCCTGGCAGCATCAGGTTCCTCTTGAGCAGAAAATGTTTCACTACGTCTCACTCCAAGCGGGGGAGTGCATTAGCTTCTCATTAAATCAGTCTGATCCACAGTGTACACAGTTATGAGAGGCCATACACACAGGTCATCTCACTGGCTTGGCATGAAGCCTCACTGGTCATTCTCACTCTCAGCTAGAGGCTTTATAATTGCTACTGGTCTAAAGAGGTGTAATGAAATGGCTTACATTAACTGAAATAAAAGCAGTGGGTGATCATTAATAGTGTGCACTAAATTTGTGATACTGTAAGATTACAGATGATTAATTGAGTAGCCATGCCTTGCTTGTGTTAAAGTGTTTAGAAATAGGTCGCTCCCTGACATCTGTAGCATTTTGTGCTCTAATGCTTTTCAGATGTTGGACTGTTTGTTTAGTCTACCATAGATAACACTAAACAGTAAGGGACACAAAAGTTTGAGTAGTTATGAGGAACAAATCTTTTTTAACTAATTACTTAATAGTAACTTCTAATCCAATTTTATCGAGTAGGTAATGATTAGTTAATTAAGAGATGAGTGAGGGATGAATCGTTAATGAATAGCCTAATTCCTATTATTTATTATGTAGTAGATAATGATGGATGGAGAGCCCATGATAATGAATTATTGGGTAATGATTAGTTCACGAAAATATCTGTGAATCGACCATACTGACTTATGTCTTCATGAATGCTTCCTGATTACCTTTGAACCAGCTTGTATGGCACAAAGCTAGTAACGACTCATTCATTACTAAATACTTAAATATTAGTTTCTGTGCACCCCAAGTAGTGAGACATAATACGGAGTAGTGACCGAGCAGTCCCTTATTAATGATTATATTATACCTCATTACTTCATCATTATCTTATTATTAGTTATCCTTTTTGTGTCCCTTCAAGTACAGTGAAGATTCACGCTGAGTGGTTACTGAGGACTGAATCATTACTTCATGAGTACCCGTCCATTGTTAACACATCTCCTTTTCCCTTTCATTCCTGATTCAATCATCACTCATTTCTTGATGAACTAATCATTAGCTACTATAAAATCTATATAGTATATATATCTATAAAATTGAATGAGGAGTCACTAACTAATGCATAACTAGCAGTTAGTTCCTCATTCGTCCCTCATTTTTTCCATATTAACTACTCAAAATTTTGTGCCCCTTATTGTAAAGTGTTACACGGTTTGAAAAAATGTAGCTGTTGATAAATGTCTCATTAAGTGTCACTGCCGAAAGCATCCTACAGCTTGATATGAGTATGAGGAAGATAGATACCTGAGAAAAATGCTCTTTTCTAGCAAATAATGACATAATACACTTTATAATAATGCGGTGCCGGATATTTTGATGACATATTTGACCAGGGCAAGATATGCAGTGTTGTGACAGCAGAATAAACAGTTGACTCATACCATTTTGTCTTCTCATTTGATGAACAGAGATCCGTAACCAGCTGGTGGAGCAGTTCAAATGCTTGGAGCAGCAATCTGAGTCTCGGATCCAGCTGCTGCAGGACCTGCAGGAGTTCTTCCGCCGTAAAGCAGAGATCGAGCTGGAATACTCCCGCAGCTTAGACAAACTGGCCGAGAGGTTCTCCTCCAAGATACGCAGCTCAAGGGAACACCAGCAGTTCAAGTGAGTTTCCCTCCCTGCATGCACTTGCATGTACAAGCTTTTGCATGTACAGTGTTTGTGCATACAGAGAGGGTGTTTGTGAGGGGATTGTGCATTTGGTTTTGTGGGGGACGGAAGGAAAAGGAAAAAAATAATTTAAGTATATTTATAATATCTATGCTTTCTAAATGAATGGCAGACTAATAAAACATTAACATGCTGACCTCATTTCTTAAGATAGATAAATATTGTATGTATGATATTTAATATTTGATTGATGTTCAATTATATATATATATATATAAATATATATATATGTATATATATATATATATATATATATATATATATATAAATATATATATATGTATATATATATATATATATATATATATATATATATATATATATATATATATATATATATTAATCAAAGTTTAAAAAAAGTTCATAGGAGTTTTTTTTGTTTTTTTAACCTGAGTCGTGCCTGCAGGCTTTCTCTCAGGCAGAGTTACAACTCGGGTTCATCAGATCGTTGGACGAGTCTGCATGTGGCCTGAGAGGCAAAACCCAGGGCAAATTAAAGTCCACAAATAACTCACCACTGCTGGACAAAGGATATTGTTTGGAAAGATTTATGTGAGGAAATATAACTGAAACTACAATATAAGAACTGGACTTGGATTTGGAAAAACGAAGAGCATGTCTCCCTCATCCTCAGTAGAAATTACGTCCCACGTTTGTGTATTGTTTTTTTATTTACTTTCGTTAATGTTGTTTACTAAAACTCAACTGTTTTTTGCTTAGTTTAAATCTGTTTTTGCAAAGCAACTTTCACTCTTTCCTTCAATGTGTATCCAGACCGCAGGGATGTGTATGCCAAGCGACTCTAAACACTTCACTATTTATAACCCGACTGTAAGACCCAGCCCTGCTGCTAATCACAGTGCCTTGTTTGATTACAGTGCAGAAGTAAACAACAAAAACTCCATTATGTTTATGCACTGTAAGGGAGTTACAGTGAAGATCTTTACGACGTCCTCAAAGGTCAGCTGGTTCTGGCATGATGGTGAGGATGCAGTTCATTAAAGACGTTAAAGACTGTTGAGTGGTGGACATAACAAATTTAATGCACTACTGTAATTTAGCACTTAACTTTATAGAAGAAGGCTTTGAGTGAAGCTTTATGCTTCATTATGTTTTAAACTGCATCCATTATGGATAAATATGGCAGCTCTGCATTACACAGAAACCTGTGGGTTGCATCAGCATCAATGTGGAGGTTGATGTCAGATTAAGAACCATGTAATTTATCCAAGACAATAGCTTATTGGCAAAAAATAGCAAAGGTCCAACAGTGTTACTGACGCTGTAGGCGTTTGCTGGAATGTTAGCAACATTATAGAATTACAGAACTACACTTAAAAGTTACAAAATAGCTATTATAGAGTCAATCATTTACTTTTACTGGATTTAATTGTTCTGCATGATATATTTTAATGAGACTCAGACTGAGCGTTTTGAAAATAAAGGTAAAGCCGCTGACGGAGGACTACAGAGGCAGAAAACACAAATCTTAGGAAATTAAGGGAAAAGTGAATAAAGAAGCCCATCGATCGTCATCAGATCAAAATCATCTTACCCGTATCCTTGACCCATTTAGATGGTTAAAAAAGAGGGATCGTCTGCACAGAAACCACCACTTACATATTGGTACATGACTCACACTGGGCATGAAATTAAGCGCTGCCGCTCCCAAAATCAAGCACCTCGGGCGAGCAGGCGAGCTTAGTTGAGTCTGGAAATGGGACATTAACCCAGCTGTGATCTGGCAGCAGATCTCAGACATGGATCTTCACCAACATGTATGAATTCTAACCCCAGCTCTGATTCCGGCAAATGGAAACAGCAGGACTGCATTCCTCACATGTTCAGATTTTGAATTGTATTTTTAAGTTGAAATGATCTACAGGGCGAAAGTGTTGTTGCTGGCCTGCTCAAACGGAGAAACAAAGCAAAATACAGATGTTCACAAATCTCCAGCTCAGGTGTGAAAAGATTGTTGGACTACCACAGAAAGTAGAGTGAAGCCATATACCGTAAATGATGCAGTAATGTAAAATAAAAACAAAAGAATCCCTGGTCATCTATTCATCAAATAAAGTAAATGACAGCACAATACCTTTAAAGATATAATATGAAACATTTCAGCATTAAAGCTGACCAGAAACTGACCAAACACTCTGTAACAGTGACTACTGTTGGAATTTAGAGCTATTTTACATGTATTTTTTTTATAAAAGTATGTCACTTTACAATGTCCAAAAACGATAAGACTTAATTCTATGGTTAGTTGTGTACTTACATTATCTCAAATGTCTCCAACAATGTTCAAACCCAGAGGAATTCACAATTTTCTTAAAGTAACAGAGGTCACATGTTGTTATAACTTCTGGGAAAACATCCTGCGATTTGTCAGAGAGTGAGGAAGGAAGTCGGCGAAAGTCGCTAAATGTGAAACGTGAAAGAAACTTTAAATCATGACCTTGTCTGTGAACATTTCTGCCTGAGACAAATCAGATAGATTTTAATGGAAACTGGTGGCTGAACAATGAAGACAGTTTCCAGTTTCATCAAACTACGTCTGTCGATTGAAAGACGGCGACAGAAAGAACATACTGTGCCTTAAATTGGTCTACAATCCTAACTCCTGCATTTGCATAAACAGCTGTGCAACATTCAAAATATACAGTGGGCATGCAGTACCTTATACTGTCATTTTGACAGTTTGGACAATGTAAAAAATGTCTTATTTTTGGTTATTGTACACATGATCAACAAAAACAGACACACCTGCTCTGCCTGCCTGTCTGAAATGTTGCCATCCATGTACAAGAAGCCAGTTACATATTGAATGGTTTCCATATAACCAGATGTGAGTTTAGCTACTGCTATAATGATTTTAGTGTTTTTTAAGAAGTGTGATTTATACATGCCAACTCAGTGGGTTACAGTTATTTTTACTGACCTGGTTTAAAGTTTGGGGACCTGATTATTATTATTATTATTATTAAAGTTTTTTTAGTTACAGTTTAAACATGGGAGGTGAGGCACAGTGACACAAACAGGATAGTCAAGCAAATCAAAAGTACTTCTACTTGAAACAGACTGTAGACGTTTGTGCATATGTATGGGTATGGGTATGTAGGAGAGCAGTGTGTGTGTGTGTGTGTGTGTGTGTGTGTGTGTGTGTGTGTGTGAAGTGGAGGATGATTTGACTGGATGATTGAGTCCAGCTGTGTCAGAGGAAGCATGCTTCACTCTTGGCTGATAGTAGACAGGACTGTGCTGCTGCTGCTGCTGCTGCGACTGTGGCTTAACCTTTAGCCCTAACAGTTGATCTTATCCACACAGCGAGGACAGGTGTGAGAAAAAACACCCAATCCTCAGACACG
Source organism: Pagrus major (assembly GCF_040436345.1). Taxonomy (NCBI): domain Eukaryota; kingdom Metazoa; phylum Chordata; class Actinopteri; order Spariformes; family Sparidae; genus Pagrus; species Pagrus major. The sequence goes on from NC_133220.1 coordinate 19,868,887, forward strand.
TGTTCTAAAATGATTACACTTTGCACTGCCAAGATCATAAAAGCTTGAAGCCGACAAGTGTCTCAGTGCTGCGCCTTGACAAAGGCCACACACATACACACATATAACTATAGATATACAGTATAGTGATACCTAAATGGCCAAGGTATGATACTTATAATGCATTATTTCTTTATGCAAACGCATGTACACTTTACTGAATTTAAACTCCATTTGATGAACAAAATGTGTAAAAATGTGATTGATCAAACAAACAACAGGAACTGGAGAAGTGAAGCACTACAGACCACAGAGGAAGTGTGAGTGGGAGGCCACTACCCATGCTTGACATCGATAGAGGATGTAATATTCAGTCATACAGAAAGTCTGCTAGCCGACAGTCAGACCACACACATTTTTTAATGTGTTGTAAGGTACATTGAACTCAAACTCAACAGTCTATCATCCAAAGTGAGTTTTTTAAGCTTTCGTGAGGCCACAAAATGGCTCAGGACATGATTGCACCTTGTGACATGCACTCCTGGTCTGAGCAGGGAGGCAACCACAAATCTTGGCAATCAGTTGTGACACGCCCTTTACTCCCACTTTGGTGTAGTTAAGTTCAATGGCGAGCCACCAAAACACCAAATGAGCCGAGGCAACAAAAACACTTGTATATGTCCAATAAAAACACTGAAGACCAACTATGCACCATCAAAAACACAGAAAACCTTTTTAGGCCCTCAAGCATACTTTCTGTGCACACATTAGTTGTTTTTTTCGTTGTTATATTTGACTTATTCCATCTGATGTAACAGATCTGAACTATCCTTTTTCCAACACCCTTCAAAATGCCTGTGGCTGTCTTTCATTGCCCTAAGAGTTGTGCTCTCTACTGAGCAAAAAATATCCAAAAGATGTCAATTCAGTGTGTTTGTGAACGTTGAAAAGACGTCCGCTTAAGAGCCAGAATGAAAGTTTTTGAGATGTCTTCTTTAGACGTCTTTTCAATGTCAACCTTCAAACTTTATCAGGTACGCTTTTGTACCAAGCTTCCATGACCAAAACATGATATTCAGTTAAGCTGATAGTAAATGAAGATGGGCTGATGGGTTAAAGACACAGCTAAGAGAATAGGCTCAATTATAGTGTATAGTCATGCCATTGATTGTTAAAAAGCTTAATACTTGTGATTCAGTTTATGCCATTTCAAGGTTAAACCACATTAGACAGGTACAATCAACAAACAATAAAACAAAATGGCATTTTTTTTCCAAGCATCTGGACATTTCCTCAGATAAACACGTGTTAGGTGTTTATTAGATTTAAACTTGGACCATGTAAGACTATATGAAGTTGGCCAATTGTGTTTTCCAGCTAATAGGGGCAGTTACAGATCATTTGCATAACAGGCACTGACTATTTAGGAAAAAGACTGTAACCTTTCAATCCATGCCTGTACTCCAAATGGTTCAACAACGGCTTTGAATTTACTTTGGGCTAGACTGAGAGAGGTGTTCTAGGATACTTTTACGTACATTTGCAGAAATGGTAAGAGGAGTTACAATTAAAAACGAGTCTGTGGGGAAAACTTCAGAGGAAACCTTGTATCTTGTGCCTCGTTATACCTTCATGGTTTTGATTAAAAACAGAGCAGTAAAAGAGAGCCATCTTGACCAGCACGGACTTCCATATGTGCTGGATCACAGCCTACAGTCTGTTGGCTGAACCCTTCCAGCGCAGATTCATTAGTGAGCTGAATGCCACTGTGATTTACAGCAACTGCAGCTATAGCTACGCCGCAGCAACCCGACCAAGGATAATTTAGCTCCTCTACTTTACCTCATTTGCCACAGTGAAAAGACACACTGAGGGGTTACTTAGCCTCTCCATACTGCAGTCGCTGTGCCAGATAGTGCACCACTTCCCTGTTTTTTTTTCTTCTTACCGGTTCAGAGTTCCTGAGAGACAGCAGCTAACTTAATTTTAATTATGGAACAGACATTTCAGGGTATATCATGAATGGGATTTATAATGTACACCATCAGGTTAGAGTGGATTGGTATCGTCTGTCTGTCATAAAGACATATTCAGATGTAACATTAGGAGGCACCTCATGCAATATTGATATGGAGAATAACCTGTCTGGGAAAGATAAGACAGGGCTCGTAGTGGTCTCCAAATTGGTGTGTGTGCGTGTGTAAAACCCTTTGTGTGTGTATCCAAGCGATTGCTTCGGGAGGAAAGTGTTTGGTATCTTTATACTGCCAGGGCTTTGTACAGAACGTTCTGTGAGTTATTTTAGTTTTGAAGCAGCCTTTGCTCATTTCCAAGTGATGTCTCTTTTCATGTCATGGTCAGCAGGGCACAGCTTTGAAAATGTATCAATGGATATTCCATCATGTCTCTTTTAGGAACAGCTAAGTGCGATGCGGCATGTATCCAGAACACGTTTCTCTTTAAAGAGCCACTCTGAAAGAGCGTGATGCAATGCTTTAGTTATGATATAATTATAAAGAATGATGTCTGCTGCCGTAGGATAGTACCAGATGCTTTATTGGCTTTGCTATGCTTAAGCTTTAGTCCCATTTTGTGTAACTATGTTGTCAAACCGTGGCTGCTCTCAGGAGCTCCGAGGAGCAAAAGGGTAAAAGGTTAAACTATATCCATCCAGGCTGGGTTTGTTTGAACACAGCAGTCAATTCCTTGCTCTTGTCAGGTTGACAAGTCCAGCTGGTGGAAGTCAGCATGTACAACATCAATAGATTAGCTGGTTTGCAGTTTGTATTTAGGATCTTGTCAAACGCCTGTCTCCTCTTCATTGACGCTGCACTGCGCTCTGGCCCCTGGGTCTGTGCAGCTGTGCATTATCAGATGCTGGCAGTGCGTCTCCTTGCAAAAAAACTGCTAAATGATGTGCAAATGTAGCATATTGACGCCCCGCTTGAAAACGGGGGCAAAGTGAATTTGAATGGCAAAGCTGGCGGCATGTGCCCACATGCCCCTTGTCTTTTGAAACTGTGTTTGGCTCTGTGTCCTCTTCCTTGGCTGTTTCATTGATAAGCAGCAGGCAGGCAGTGTGGAGGGGATTAAAGGCCTTCACAGAGCCGAGTCCTGGTTTGATAAATACACACTTCCTTCTGGAAATCCTGGCTCAGACACATCATAGGCTCTTGGTGATTAGATGGTGGCATCCAGTGCAGCCATGACTAACGCATGTGCACCGTTCTATACAATGCTGACTCGTTCAGGGTATGCACATTATGGAGACAGCTTGCCATCATTTTATCCTCGAATCAAAGGATTATTGCAGTGTTGTCCAACCATGCACTTTTTCTTTGTTTCTCTTTTCAATTTCCACGTCTGATCTTCTTCACGCTCCTCCATGCATTCACAGATTAAACTGCATGTATGTATCTGCCTCACAGGGGCAGTGAGGCAGTGCAGACCTTGTAGAAAACCATGGAGACTGTCAGGCAGTGCTTTGCAGGATGAGACAGATGTAATAGGATGCCAGAAAGCTCTGCTCCTCTGTCCTCCGCCTCCTCCTCCTCCTCTTCCTTCTCACTTCTCTGGAGACTCTCAGAGCTCATCGTTTGCCTTCTGCATGTTAATGATATCCTGTGTATAAATACCGAGGGCATGGAGCCGTCCAAAACTGTCCCTTTTGAAGCCCCCTAGATTAATTGACCCGTGGGCTCTCGACTGATACTCAGCCTTTTACGGGAAAAATCAGCAAGGAGAGGAAGAAAGGTTTTGCTGCATGCTGAAGTCGATCCTTTGTGATGGATAGGCCTGTATAAGAGACGGTATAGAAAAGGTAGTGCCTCTGTCCCATAAAACAAGTCGTTTATTACGGTGTTAAAATACTCAGCTCCCAGAGATGCAGCTGGAACACAGGCCTAATTACTGACCTTGTGCTCCTAATTCCTGTGAAATGAGGACAGCAACTGGAGAAACGAGATCTTGGCCCTTTGCCTCTCTTTAAGACATTAACCATGAGCATTAGGAATATACACATGGTCACTTTAAGATCTCCTTATTCCTTTATTTAGTTTTTCCACCAGATTGGCGTCATTGTTTCTATATTTTTCTGTCAAATTCAGAAGCTGATAAGCCTATAGGTAAGACAAGGTAGTGATACCTCGGAAGTCTGCTGTAGTGTGACATTCATGATCCCCAGAGGATGAAGCCTACTGGCTCGGTGATCCCCTCACATTTTGTCTGTGTTTTGATTGCGATGCCACAACCTTTACAGATGAATGAATGAGGCAAGGACGAATTTTAATATTGTTGGTGACACTCTGACTCTTCATCTAGTGCTGTCATCTGTTTTAAATTTTAAATAAAAACCAAAGTAGTAGTTAATAGATTAGATTAGATTTAGAATTTTTATTGCCATTTGCACAGGTACAGGACTGTGTAGTTACGATGTAATTCTTGTGAGAAATATACAAAAGAATTCCAGTATACCTGTACCTGTGCAAATAGCAATTAATAAATTCAGCTGAATCTAAAAATGTGTCCACTACTCTGATGACCAAATACCTGCCAAACTAATGGCGCTCCTACAACTCCTCTTTTGTTAGGTGCTAATTGGCAAATGTTAGCATGCTAAGAGCTTTACAGGGAAGACATTAGTAATGTAAAAAAAAAGTCTGGCCTCTTGGCATTTCACTTATTTCGAATCTGGCCCATCTAAATAAGTAGTTATAAGCCTGGTTTATGTGCTTAACATCAGTATGCTAGCATTGTTACTGTGAGTATGTTAGAATTAGACTATAGATTAGATTAGAAATAGACTCAAAGCAACATTGTGGTCAACAGAAGTGCTAGCATGGCTATACTCTTTTATAACTTTTTGTCTTTCTCTAATTTGCTTTTTGGTAAATATTCCTACAGATCAAACACCCTTAAGGCTTATAAATTCCAAAATATTAGTTTAGTGTGGCATGCAATGTAAATAACCATAGTACTGTGTTCGAGTGAAACACCTGATAATGACTTAAGCAGCAGATTCAGCTGCAGAATTGCATCGGGAACCACAGGTCCACGAGCACTTTTAACTATCAGAGGAAGGCCAAGGATTTAGGTTGTGCGCAGAGTGTTTGGGTGGAGTGCTGAGGGGGATAAAGAAGGGGCCTGTTTGTGCTTGGGGATGTGATGAAGCATTTCTGACCACTTTTAGGGATTAGCAGTGAGTAGAGGTGATTGTTCCCTAAACCTCTCAACCACAAACAGCAATTATACACTGTGGAACTGCGTCTTGTACAGGCAGATAGGTCAGTCAAGCAGAACTGTTACAAAATGAGGGATGTGAGACTGTAGAAATAGGCCGTCCCAGTGGAGTGAAGGAGAGTATGGTCTACTTTCCTCCTCTATTGTTAGTAAAACCTAAAACCCTACCAGTCCTTTGCAGAGCTGTCAGTCAGGCTTATGTTCTTTGGATACAGCAAATTAATGTCCAGCTGAATCATTTTATTATGACTTCTTGATTGCAGGACTGAAATGTGGCGTGGATTGATGGCTGGATTTTCTCCGCCATTTCAAATTACCATTACATTTCTCTAATAGCAAATTAATTGACTCGCCTTTCAGACAAAGTGCATCTCAGGACACCATTCTGAATCTAATATTGAACAGGCAGGCCCAGTCATAAATGGATAAATGAAGTTTACTTCACATGTTTAGGATAAGATAAACCTTTATTGATCCTCAGCGGGCAAATTTGGTTTCTGCCCTGCACTGATGTTATGAGGACTGTGTGCTGGTGTCCTTTCAGTCTGATGTAAGTGCGTTTAGGGGCAGAGTTAAGTATAGGAATAATGGGTAAGGCACTCTGGAGCAGCCAGATATCAACTTCATTAGATGTGATTAGCATTATGGAGGCTGTCTGAATGGGGGTGCTTTGATGTTGGTGCTGCTCATCCCTTTTTTCTGCTCCACAGTGAAACCCAATCCCCCACACTGCTCCGGCTCTCTCCCTCCTCTGCTCTCATTTTGGTCTCTCTCTCTCTCTCTCTCTCTCTGTCTTTGTCTCCTCCTCGGGGTTGGTTGATTGATTAATGCTCAGATAGGATGCAGACAAGGGTACGGGTTTGAAGGGATTGTGTTTGTGTGTGCCTGTCTGTTCGATGTGTATGTGCCTTGGTCTTTCTATTTGAAAGCACCCGAGGCGTAGACAGTTTAAACTGATTATGCAGCAATCAGGGCCCATGACTCGCTGGATCGTTATGGTCACCCGCATTCTGCATTTAACAAGTTGATGCCTGAGCATTGTTTGGATTGAGGGAGGTAGACATTGAGAAAGGAAAGAAAGACGGAAACATTGTGGTATTTTATGCCACAACAGGTTGGGTTTCTTTAGCAGATCATGTCTGTGGCTTTATCATTTAATTCAACCATAACTGTCAATGCTTCCCGCTAAATAACTGCCTCTAAAATGCTATAGTGCAGTATTTGGCCTTGTTTGGCCTTGATATGGGCGTGTTTTGTATATAACCATCAAGTTATTGGACAATTAGAAGAAATCATTCAGTATATATATGATATAGCATGTCTCCATGGATGGCAAGGTCAATCTGTTCGTCCAGACTGTAATATCTCAACAATTATGATGAAATTTTGTCTAGACATTCATGATCTCTGGAGGATAAATCATTAAGACTTAAGTTTCCTCCAGCACCTCCATAATGTTCACATTTATATTTCTTTGTGAAATGTCTGTAGGGTATGTCAGTGCCTGATCCGTGCTGGCTGCCTGAGCCGTAGGCCACAAGAGCCTGATCAATGGGTTATACTTACCCTAACCAATCCCCAACCATTCGGATCGGGTTTCCAGTATGGATTGGGCACTGACATAGTAGATTGCCATGAAAGTTTAATACAGATATTCATGTCCACACACGCTGAATTGTAATAACTTTGATGATCCCTTCATTATCCCTCACACTTAGCCAAATTTGACTTTGTGCAACTCACCAAATACCCTAAAAACTAGCAATATTCCCACCAGCCTAAGCAAATACAACATATTAATGCTAATACTGTATAAACATTTAACAACAACAACATCTGCTAAATATTAGCATGCTAGCATTGTCATTGTTAGCATGGCAGCACTCGGACATTAGCATTTAGAAAGCTGAAAGCTAAAGAGCCTAACCATAGCCTCACCCTCATCCCTTAGTCCTGTTGAAACTTGCCGCTATCCATTTTATCCTGACTTTGTTTTATTCTGACAGACGTTCTAACAATCCTGTATTCCTCCTGTTTGTTCTAGAAAAGACCAACACCTGCTGTCCTCAGTAAACTGTTGGTACCTGGTGCTGAACCAGACGAGGCGAGAAAGCCGTGACCATGCCACTCTCAGCGACATCTACACCAACAATGTCATCCTCCGTTTGGCCCAGATCAGCGAGGATGTCATCCGACTGTTCAAGAAGGTCAGTGAGACTATCATCCTTTACCACTACTGTATTATCAACAGAGCACAAATGTCAGCGTTGACAGAGATGCAAATAACAAGCTTCAAGCTTTTATTTGCCCAGGTGTTTCTATAAAGTTGACATGCGAGGTACAAGTTGTAGCAGCTGAAATAAAAGCAGCCTCTCTCATGTTTGGCTTCAGTTTGGCTGGAGCATGCAGACTGATGGTAGCTCCAAGAAATGTGCTTTGAGCTCTCTCAGCGTACACAGAGTTAGAAGTAGGTGTAGGAGTTATGTCTGACCTGCAGAGCAGTAAAAACAGCACTGGGAATATTGAAGCTGAGGCCCCTTGAGAGCCCAAGAATGGTCCTACACCCTGCAGTCCTGACTACTGTGAGCTACGTTTGGCTCCCTGTCAGCACATAGCCGAGATGACTGAGGTCTTATCCAAACATCAGAATCCTGTTTTCACCTTGCAGGCCTTCCTGTAGGTGAGCTGCACTCTGCTTACGAGGCTCCATTCAGGTATTTGGGGTTGTGTGTGTCTGCGTGTGTGTGTCAGCAACCTTGCCAGAACTGAGAAGGGAGAAAAGTTATTTCCTTTTTACATCAGGTGCCTTCAGGTAAATTCTTCTTTGTTTGAAAGTATGAATGGATGGCTCTGCTGCTGCTCGCTGGCAGACATATTGGGAGGGAATAAATAATAAATAATAAATGTCACAAAGCTGTGGAAATTTAAAACTGACATGAATGAAAGAGCTTTAGATGATTGACTGCTGGACATGACAAGGTGATCAAGGACAAAAAGTACGGCTGCTGACAAGAACTTGATCAAAGGCTTGTCTAACCTATAAACGTCGACGAAAAAAGTGACTCATAGTGGGAATATGAATGATATATAGTATTTATTATCTCATTTATTATATGTTTAATATTCAGTGATACCATACACGTGGGATGGGATGATGTTGCTCCATGACCAGTCATCATAAAGACAATTGTCATCATTGCAACAACAAAAAAAAATTGCCGAAGTACACATAGGCAGCTGCATGAGGTGGTTGAATGGGTAAAACACAAGACTTCTTGCCCAGGAGACCGAGGTGTGTGAGGCTGTGTGAAACTTTTGACATTGTTGCCTTAATATTTTCTGTTTTTTGTTGTCCTATGTCGCAGTTTGGTTAGATTTAGACAACAAAACTACTTGGTAGTAAGTAGACCCTTTCACATCGTTGACCACGTTAGGAAGGCTAACTTCTCCCATGTGCATATTTTTTTCATACTTATTCAAAGCTTAGTCCTATTAGTCCTGGGACTACAATAATTATGTTGCTATAGAAACAATCAGATTGCATGTTTAGGTGATGTTTGTTAATCTATGAGGCTGATTGGTAGATTTCAATCAGGTGAAACGAGTCAGTGAAGTAAAGATAATGTTAATTGCAGCAGCTGATATGTGTTGATTGAGTCTTGTCAGAAGTTTTGGGCGATTCGACTCTACAGAGAGATTTTTGTGATTGAGGTGGCTGATGACTGTGCTGAGACAGGCTGATGAAATGATGAAGCTGGCTAATCTGTGAAGACTGGGCGAAAAAGGAAGCATAAATGAACCAAAGGCAGAGAGTGAATCATATTTAAAAAGACAGCAACAAGACAACAGTTTAGGTGTGTCGCTGTGGTGTTGGGTACATGTGACCGGCTGATGTGAACAGCTGATATCATCTGACAGCTCCAAATAATGACAGCAGGAAATTAGTAAGCATGCGTGAGAGGAGTGATGATAAACTAAAGGCATAAGCATGTAGAAGAAAAGTCTTCCTGAGTAAGCGTTAGCTAGAGCTTTATTTAGACCAGTTATGAACCAGAGTTAAATATTTCCAAATGACTGATTATTTCCAGGAAATTACACAAATCTTGTCATATGTGTTCAGCATAATAACAAGGATCAAATACTGCAATTACAACAAGACTGGTAAATGTGAATGTATAGAAGGCAGTGTTCACTGATGTCCGCTTGATGCTGAATCACTCTTAACTCTGCAAAACGAATAAATTAAAACTACAACTGCAACTGTGCTATTTTTTGCCTTCAATGAAGTGAAGATTTCCAACATATATACTCACAGGCGTTACTATAGAGGCTGTCACAATCTGACCTGCCACAGCTCTTACATTGTGTTGCATCACAGAGGCTCGCTCACTCTCTGGTTGAACCCTCCCTGCTCCCCCTGAGCCTCTGCAGTACACGCTGCAGTCTGTCTCACTTCAGAGCCACTGATGCATGCAGATGCCATTCACCAGCTGCTACTGGAGCCCTCTGAGGATTTCTTCCCATTTATCACATTCACTGCGATGCTTGCTTGAGTAGGACTTAATGCCCGCACTCCTGATAAAAACAAAGTACAAACAACAAAATCAAATCCCTCCTGTATTAGTAAGGTTATTTTGTTTGATCTCCTCTGGGTACATTTCATAAGCTGGTTTAGTAAAGAGATGTTGGAGCAAGAGTCTCTTCTCCCTCTTTGATGATTAGTTACATTTCTGAATCACCAGTAGCAAGTTCTTTCAAGCACGAGCAGGGTGTGGACAAAAATGTTAACTTTTCTCCCTCTGATCGGTGGGCAGGTGTGGTTCAAGTTGGTGTTTGGTTTGGTGGATGTTTGCATGGATACTATCACTATAGGTGCATCGAGTCTATCTTTCAGCACAGCTCCTCCTTGTCATATTGATCTGACAGAAAATGATACTTCTTATAATGATTCATATGTATAACGGCCATTACGCATCTTGCTGAGTCACCACATTGCACCAGAATTAATGAGTCAGCTGTTGACGCTGACACTGTGTCTGGAAGAAGAAAGGTCATGCACACAGGGGGTGTACAAAACTTTTTCTACTATTTTAAAAGTTATTGACAGCACACCACATGCTGTGCACTTGAGTATGCAGCATGCGAGGCATCAGCTATTGTTAGCTGCACACCACCAGCCCAGTGGTCAAACACTATTAGCTGTGGGCCTATTTATTTATCTCCGTCTGAAGAATGTAATTGTTTCACTCATGAATATGACTTTAATTTTTATTGACCCTCTTACTTTCAATAGCTTGGCCTTCACGTCCATCACCTGTAAATAATCTCAAAATCTTACTGGCAATCTTGCTTTGATGTTTCAGCAGTCTCATTTTCATTCCCTATAAGTCAGCTCTCATTTTGCTTACTGTAGGCCAGTTTCCTTCCCTCCATGCCAAAATGCATCACGTTTCTTGCCATCACTTGCACACATTACCTGCTCCTCTTTTTGACTCACACATGGAACAACCCAAATCACGATGTCACAACTGTTGCGCCATTTTGGCAGATTTCTTTCTCTTTTAACAAACAAAAAACAAGGCAATGTTGCTGAGTCTAACATGAGATCAAAGACGGTATCAGTCCCTCACTCTGCCCCCACCACTTCCTTCTACATCTTTTCTCAGGTTTAACAAACTATTTATTATTTTGATGTTAAACTCTGGAATACAAACAATACGTTGAATTGTTGTTGTAAGAAATAAAAACACAATCTGTCACAGTTGACATGATGGACTGTAACCCTGCTGTCATTCATGTGCTCTCATCATGTTCCTCTTAAGAGCGGCTGAGTCACGAGCAATAGCTCGTGGTGAAATTTGCTAATACTGGTCTGGTCATAAGCCTCATATGAAACCAGTCTGATTTTTTTTAAATTGGCCCAACCCTTTTGCATATTGTGGAAACATAACACAAAAATTGGCTTTAAGAAGCTTCTACAAGTGCTTTTGGTCTGTAAATATACAAGTCCATGTCTACTCTGGATGATGTTTTTGGCTCAAAGTGCTCTCAGCTCTCATTGCTGTGGTGACACCTTCAGGCAGACAGAAGAAAACAAAAGCCAAACATCAGAATAAGTGATTAGATGCTGGAATTAAACTTGGCTGCTGCAGCTGGCTGGAGATCTCCTCCGCATATGGCCGACATTACAGACATTACACCTACTGTGTGACTAATACACAAGGCTGAAACTTGGCAAATTGAAAAGTCTGAACTTGTCCGTATGCTTTCTATAAAATCTGTCTGCATTTGACATCAAAACTTATTCATAAATCGCCTAAATCAGATATACCAAAAGAAATTGAAACAGAGACCCTAAACTCATGATGTAACTCCAGTTTTGAAGTTTGCTATTACTGCTACTAAGTACTATACAAGACCTTTTTCTGTTTTCTGCTTGTGACTGTATTATAGATGTTTTTTGTATCACTCATTCTGAAACTAACAACTTCCCTTAACTCTGTGAAATCGGAGGAGGTGTTTCTGTTTTTCTTTATCTGTCAGGCCACATAATGAGATATACAAGGGCTATATCCTCACCTTTAATTCTCGAAAAGGTTATATGCCTCTCTCCCACACAAACAGACATTATTTCATTCCCTCTGTCAGCTATTTCTCCATGTTTTTGATCACAATGCAAACTGTGTGGTGTGATGTGATGTGGAAAAGGGATGGTGGATATCTATTAAAAGCTTTGAGAAGACTTATTTGTGCTGTGTTGGCTGTATCTCTGACAGTCTCTTCAGTGAGATTTCAAGCACCACAAATTAGAGAGAAACAATGGCCTCAGCAATCTTTTCAATGTTAAAATGAGATGAAACTAGAACTAGGACTTGTTGTTCCTCTTGATACATTATTTATTCTTTAAATGTCTGTAGAGCACATTGAAGCAGCAAAAGACAGTGTTTCTCTGTCACAGGATGTCGCACGTTGTCTTCACCCCCTTGACGCACTTCACACATGCGCACACGCTCCATACATAGGTAATTGATGTGAATGCTACTTTTCAAAAGCCTCAATATGAGGTGCCACGTGATGTGCAATAATGACAGGAAACGATATGACCATGTGGCACTGTACATGTTTTCACTCCTCAACAAGAAGGGAGGTACACTAAGTAAGTGTGTGTTATCAGTACATTATGATGAAGAAAAATTAAAGCCCCTCAGCACTATGTTAGACCATGGTGTACTCACATGGCGGCCTTTTTCCTTTTGAAACATGTTACAAGATACATTAGGAAATGGGTAAATTAAGTCTTGTATATCAACACACATTTATCTAAACTTATGAATGAAACACTGAATGTAATTTAGTGGTAATGTAGGATTCATCCTCTGACATCCTTAAATATCTGCACCAATTTCTGTGTCAGTTCGTCCAATAGTTGTCGAGATATTTCTCTCCGACCCACCAAAGTGATAGTGTCAGCAGAACCGACTGAGTTTGTTCCGACAGGCCACAGCTGAAAGCTCAAACATTATTTGTTGTCTCACCCCTGTTCTATCTGCTCACTGTGTTTCAGAGCAAGGACATTGGGATCCAGATGCACGAGGAGCTGGTGAAGGTGACGAATGAACTCTACACTGTAAGTAATACACTGTGTCTCCTATAGATCGATCCCTCGCACCTTATCTCATCACTGAGCTCATGCAGTTCTTTTTCCTCTCTGTCTTTCTGACATTTTATTTATTTTCTTGCTTTTTATTCTCTTTCATAACCTTTTTTCTTTGTATATTCTGAAAAACTGTGCTTTCCTCTCTTAGCACTTCGAGGGGCCTTTGGGAAATTGCTTTGATTTAAAAGTGCCTTGAAAAAATAGGATTACCCAAGTGAACACACCAAATACAGAAGAAATCCAACTGTCGAGAGCATGTTGACTGTGATGAAAACTGAGAGCATGAACTGACAACATTTTACCTTAATCAAAAAATTGTAGCTCCATGTATTGTTCAGTTCAATTTAATTATCTCCTTATTATAACATGACATAGTTAACATGACTGCACGAAAGGTGTTTGAGGTTTATTAAAGCTAAGGTTGGGTGGATTCCAGTGTTTACGGTCCAGTCCAGCGTACGAGCTTCAACCAGTTTGATTTTGTGCCAACCGACTACACCGGCATTTGTCAGGTGTAACCATAGGTGGAGAGAGCTAGCAGCATGTGGCTAGTTAGCAGGAGCCCCCTGATAGCTGATTAGCTGTTGATAAAAACTCAAAACTTCCTGTATCGGTTTCAGATTAAGCTCCTTGACAAGGCTTTTAATTATAAAACATTTGCAGGAACAACATTAGTTCGAGCTAAGTGTGCATAATAAACTGGCAAGTACAGATCAGTGGGAAATGAATTTGCTTTTCAAATAGCTCCTGAGAATGTGCTACATATTATATTTGCACTGGATGTTTTACAGTGAATGTTGTTTTTCTGTTTGGTTATGAGTTCTAGTTGGAAAAATCATTTCTTTGTATTTATTGTGTATCTGCTCAGTATAAATGGGGTTATGATGAGGGGCAGCTGTAAACGATGAAGTGGATCACTACATTTCTCTCCAAGTCAGCCCGTTGCTCGGATCACTTTCCCATCTGGTGGCTCCTTCAGCGCTGGTCCTGCCCAGGGGTCACATCACCGGTCGTCTCTGTGGAGGCCTGTGAAATGCCTGCCTTAACACACCACTGTATCATTCGTTAGAGAGGTGGAAAGCTCCTGAGGAGAAATGATAAGCAGATTATATGATATGCATCTTGTTTCAATAACAATGAAAACACCTGTTCCAGCTCAGTAGCTTTGTCATATCCGATGTCACCAATTTACTTTGCTTTGTTGAGGATATTATAATGTTATAATGACCTTGTTGAGTTGAAATGGTCTGCAGCTTCATTTTGATATGTCTGTTGAGGAAACGGTAATCCACATCATTCACATTTTTTCTGTCAGCTTTCACGCAGCATACTAGTATTTCCTTCCCTTTTTTGATATCCAGCAGCTGCTTTCCATATGTTTCAATATAAACAAGGTGCTGAAGGGATGTGTGGATGGATGTTTCCTCTCGTACTTCATAGCCAAGATGTCTCAGATAATTAATACTTCATTGTGTGTATGAATTCTATCTGGAGTAATGTTTTAACAGTCACTCCATAATTAGAAGGTAGTATTAATGAGGTCTCCCAAGTCCAAATCTTCTCTGTTGTATTTTTAAACACGCTGCCAGTATATCACACTGACACTGTCAGATAAATAATCAATAATCATGCATAAGTTAAGATACATTCTTCCAGTTAACATTGTTATATCTGCAGGTTTCATCTACTTGTCATGTTGTATTTATTCGACAATAATCGGTCAGAGGTGGAAGAACTGAATTGTTAATAACAGGATTTTCTGCAGGAAACCCTGCAGATAGATGAGCGTATGTCAGGGATAAGGACAGGCTGTGCTGGTGCTGCACCGTTACAGAGACGGCCTCTTATTGAGGGAGGCTTAGTGCCCAAAACTGGACGAGCTCCAGGCAACTTCAGCAATCTTCTGCCCCCTGAGGTGAAACAGAAGAGATGGCAAAGCTGCCTTATATGACTTATTCATCTGTGCAATGTGATGAGAGTCAAACTACCAAAGGGCAGAGCTGGCAACTCTCCCCGATCCTGCCATCTGTACATTTGGATGCTGAAACAGGCCGGAGTGATGGGGAGCATGTGAGAACCAAAGGTGCATATATAATAATTACAGGAATATGCTTTGTAAAAGGACCATGTTATCGGTCAATACATTTAAAGACTGAACAAGGCTATATTACTCTACATTTGTATACATTATGCCAATGAATGAAGCAATTATTGTCCCTCTCCTGATAGTTATTCCAGTATCAGATCATTACTCTATACCTTTATGCTGTTTTACTATATATCTGTTTCAGCCATTCTCCCCTTTCCGGCTGCATAATAAAACTCAGATGCTGCCTCCTCTCATGCTCTGCTTGGCCTCAGCTGCAGTCTGGCTGCAAATTAAAACTCCAAATGTCGACATATGGCCTCGTCCTTTCTAAATATGAGAAGAGGATTGTGGGAGCTGTGTGAAACTTCACAACTAAGGTGGAAAAATGTACTGCTGCCACACAACACAGACATCACTTCCTCTAAAATGAATACTTTCGTGCTCATCAATAAAGAACATGCATATTCACATTCAATAGTTGTTTTCTCACTCATAAATATCCACCACATTGTACCCATACTTGAAGTGAGTCCCCTGTTTGGTATTTCCTTGCATGGTTTCTTTTTCTTTTTCTTCTTGTTCATTAATCTCGGTGAAGGGTCTAGAAATGTCAGATTGTTGTCATAATGCTGCCATTGGGACGCTGTTATTAATGACTACACAAACAAAGCTGACTCTGTGTAATCTACATAAAAAGATTACCCATGGAAAAGTTTGACAATGCACATTAGGCAGGCAGAGACGTTTGACTCTCAGGCAGCAGTAACACTCTGTTGGTTTTGTTTTTCATGACTGCACCCTTGTCACTATTTAATTGTGCAGAAATAGCTAAATCAATAGCGTGGCCACATGGTGATCACCTTGTGGTATTTTCTAACAGTTTTTACTGGCTGCCAACAAAACAAATTTTGCTGAAAGAAATGTGTGAAATCCCATTTGGGCTCCTGGCTGCTTAGTGAGAGGCGAGGGAGAGAAGTGAGACTGTGGGCTGAAGCTATTGTTTAAATATTGTTCAAAGTATGACGCTGCAGCAGGAGTGTTAGTGAGAGTGAAGATCCTGTTGTACTGTTGTCATCAATACCAAACCTGAAATGAGAAATAGGGGTGAAAGACAAGATTTATTAAGAGCCAGTCGCTTCCTGATGTTACTCCCAGCAAAATACCTCTGTGAAATTCAGGTTTATTTGATTGAACCTGTTTTAATTTCCTGCCACACCGACTTAATATCCCCACTGGGATCAATAAGCCTTCAGCTTATCTTATCTCCCTGATCCACCTCCTCGTGTCTGATGTTTGCTCTTCAGTCTCATACTCTATTATTCTTTTGTGAACAACAACATTGACAACCTGTTTCCAAGAGAGCCGTTGTTTCATTCATTCATTCATTCATTCATTCATTCATTCATTCATTCATTCATTCATTCATTCACTCAATAATCTGTAGTTATTCATTCATTGTTTTCTCAGCGGTATTTATTTACTCATAGCATGTCAGTGCTGAAATATAAATATCAAAATACAATATCTGCATATTTGAGAGAAGAAACCTTGAAATGAAGTATGCTTAAGTAAAATATACTCAAATCCAACACAACTGATCCAAATGATCAGCTCGTTATCAAGCTCTGCTGGAGCCTGATAATGACCATTTCATTTGAATCAGGTGTGTTGGGGCAGGAAGCATCTAAAATATGCAGGACCAGGACTGAAATTCACGGACTTAAGTATCAAAAGTACTCACAATGCTGAAAAATTACCTATGTGAGTGTTTTACTCTTTTATATATCATATTATTGGATTATTATTACTGATGCAGTCATGTGTAAATAACATTTTACTTATTTGTTCGAGGTGACGCTGATTTGAACTTTGAGATATATTTCGTTGGGTAGTTGGATACATTTTATACAAATACATCGATTAACATGATGCACTGTTACCATCTTTTTACATGAAATACTAGTCTGAAAATTAACTAGTAACTAAAGCTGTCAGATAAATGTAGTAAAGGACAATATACGCCTGTGAAATGTAGCGGAGTAAAAGTATTAAGTAGCATTATATTGAAATATTCCAACAATAATCACTGTTACAGAGTGTTTAGTCAGTAACCCATGTCTCTCCTCCCCCTGCTCATGCAGTAAAAGAGAAATGAAATTTTCTGGTATCCCTGCCCACTTTATCCAATCAGGACAGAGAACTCCATAAAGAGGCGGTCCTGAGAGAGCAGGATCCTCCTGTTTGCTGCTATGTCTGGTGATTACCGCTGCACATTCATGTGGTGATGTAGGGAGGAGGGAGGGACTTGCTAACTGCTAAATGGACAGGAAGTCAGCTAAAACAACAACATTGCTTATAGCCATGTTAAATCCAGTACTCCACCACTGATGATTGCTTCTCAAGAAACATCCATACTGTCACTTGGTCTATTTTTATATCTTCTAAAGTTGGTCTTGATTTTTTTTTGCCAAATTTGTATCTACTGTCGAAAAAAAGATTTGGTTGTAATTTTTGTCTTTTTTTCCCGCTCATGTTGTATGTCCTTGCTCATGCATCACCCACAACATATATAGATTATGTTATGAAACACTTTTGCCCCACTTATTTTACCGTACAAGCCCTTTTTCAACTTACAGTATGGCAGATTTTAGTGCTCAGGGAGGAGAATATTTAAAGGGGAGATAATCAGGGATCCCAACAAAATCAGAGATGTTGTGATTCGGGGGCTTAAATCCCTTGACTATTTAAATTTATGTTGAATAGAAGTATTTCTGGCTTTGCATTCATTATGAAAAACTCCAGCCATCCTCTCACCGGCTCAGAGACTCTGCTCAGGAGTTAAATAGCCTGTGGCTGTCGTCAGAGGACTCAACTATACACACACCTCCTGTGGACACAGCTGAAGCTCAGTCTTCCTGCAAATTACTGTGTGTCTTTAGCTGCAGGTCCTGCAGTCAGATGGTTCAAAGTTGGCTGGAAAATCTAGTGAGTTTGAAAGAAACGCTTTGACAGCCTGGGGAGGAACACAGTGTTAGCCTAGTTTCTCTCGTCTTGGAGCAGCTACATCACTGTTGAGCTTTGTCACTCTGAGAATAGACAAGTGGCTTTCATTCCAAGTATTTATTTTACTCTCAGGTGTTTGCCTCACAGCTCTTTGTCACTTTCTTGTTGTTGTCTAAGGCTGCCTGGAGAGGAGTTGTATTTATTCCAGCACAAAGAGAGAGGAAAAAATAGAGCTCTTTAAATGGCAGCACTGGTACATGTTACTATGACAGGGTTGGAGGTCAGTGGAAGATTATAGTTGCGTGTGACCCGACGGAAAACATGTGATTTTTGATGAGTAGCTCTCTTGGAGATAAAAGGAGCCCTGCTGCTGAAGTTCAGCACCAAGTAAGCATCACTTACTTGGTGACAGGAAACAAATAAATTACTGTTTATGTTGACTGTCTCACATCCTGAGGTGTTCATAGATTATTCTGAATGCCAGAGACGTTTAAAGACGCAGCTCACATCTGGATGTTCCTTTACGAGGCTTAAGAATGAGAGAGACTCCCTCAATGAGCATCTGGGATGAATTAAGACGGACTCAGGATGCTTCTGTCTTGTCTAACAAGGGTTTTCTGTCACTATAGTTTTGTCTACACCATGTTGGAGCGGGGTGTTGGGGTTGTCTGTGTAAAAAAAGATCAAAGTAAAGAGGTAACTGCAGAGAACACAGAAAACAAAGCTGTCTGTCATTTCGCTGCACATAAGAGCTGAAAATGAACAAGCCTGGGGTGATGAAGAGTTAGAAAATGATTTAGAGGCCAGGAAAGCCACAGTGAGGAGGGGATGAAGGGGCGACTTGAAGTTTTTGACAGTCCAAGACTGAACCACACACAGCCTCTGGCCCCTCGATTCACTTAAAATATTCCACATGTAGTGACATCTGTGTTGCCGCTGTATTGACGCCCAGATTGATCCACCAGGCCACCATGAAAACGCTCAAATCAAACCAGATTTTGGAAGGAAATGACACTGAGGACTTTGAAAGATGTGAAAGATTTTCATCTCCTTTTTATTTATGTACTTATGTTACATAGAATACGTTGAACTTTTGCACATTCCCTGGTTAATAATCAGCGCAGTCCTGCACAAAACTGTACAGCTCCTTAATTAAAGGAGGCCTATTATGTTTTTTCATCGCATTCCTTTCCCTCAGTGTGTAGTATAGGTTCTTGTGCACACAAAAGTTAAAAAGCTCAAAGTCTGAGCCAACGGGAGCTCCTCTCTCCCACAGAAAACACTGTTACTGATGTGCCTGAAACACCTCGTCAGTAGTCCCGCCTTTAATTCTGTGACTTCTTGACATCACTACGTCACCATGTCATACATTTGCGGAATTTATGTCTATATTTACGGTAGAAGTGAAGTTAACCGGAAGCTGAAAACATAGCAGATCCAGCCCGAGACACGGTGAGCGATGCTGGCTCAGGCGTGTGTGAGCTGACCAATCAGAGCAGACTGGATATTCAGGAGGGGGGTCTTAAAAAGACAGGAGCTAAAACAGAGCGTTTCAGACGGGGGGGCTGCAACACTGCACAGAATGAGAAAACTGATGTGTTTTTTGGGCATTAATTGGGTGGCTGTAGCTCAGGAGGTATAGCGGGTTGTTTAGTAATCAGAAGGTCACTGGTTCAAATCCCCGGCTCCTGAGCAGTTGGCACCTTGCATGGCTGCCATCAGTGTATGAATGTGTGTGAATGGGTGAATGTGACAAGTGTTGTAAAGTGCTTTGAGCGGTTAGTAGACAGGATAAGCGCTATAGAAAGTCCATTTACCATTTAAAGCATATAAACCTATTCTAGTAGTAACCCAAAATAAGAGTATGAACCTGAAATGACCATAAAATGTGTCCTTTAAATAATGGTCATACACTATATATTTTTTATTTTTTAAATATTTTATTTTTATTTATGCTTCTAGACATGCATACTTGCATTTTATCCGTCTTTGTATTTTTTGTGTTCGCTATGTTTTTTGTTATGCACCTAGACTCCAAGGCATATTTCTCGTAAATGAGAACCTACTTGGCAATAAACCAATTCCTACTCAATCATTGGTAACATCTGGGAGGGAATATGGCAGTATCAACACAGTGGTGCTGTAGTAATGTTGTAAGCCACTGTAGAAGTATGGGTAGTTGTGTGAAAGGATGTATTAGCATAAAGGCACAAAAGTGTCTCTGTGAGATGCTTTTTTCGTGTTCGTCCTTGAAGGAAAACCAGTTAAACCATCAGTGGTTTCACAGCTTGTTCCATCTTTAGAAACAGTTTCTGTAAGTAGACTAAACTAAATCTGTGCTTGTTTACCTGTCTTTTTTTATAATTCCCAGCAGTGGCAGTTTATGGCTGACTGACTCTAAATGTGTTGACTACAAATGCACCACTTGTATCACTGAAGAGAGTCTATTCACTATTTAGTCTTTCATACTGGACTACAACAGTTGTTTTCAAAATTGAGTAATCAGAGTATTATCCCAAAGATAAACCCATTAATCGTTTACGCTATAAAATGCTTCAAAAAAAGACAAGACAAAGAAAAGGAGCCAGTCCTCTCATTTGAGAAGCTGAAATCAGAGACTATTTGGCATAGTCAGCCATTTTCACACAGGATCAGTATAGGATCAGTAGTACCTGGGGACTTCTAGTAACTTGCAATAATTGCAGAGGACATCTGTGATCTTAAAAAAGTAAAAATTCCACTGAAAGTGACCTAACATATTACACCAGTCAGCAGCTGTGCTGTGAGGGCGGCTAGATCAATGTTTAAAAGTGATATTCAAGTACAGCCACAAAACATCTGTTACTTGATCTAATGAGCTGCAGATGCAAACTCTACACTATATTACATATCCAGGGAACAATGTCAGTAAATATGAATAAAATACAGCTTTGCTTTTCTCAGCCTATGAGCTAGGAGAGTAATGTTACTAAACTAGGGTATCCTCTGATTGTCAGATTGTGTCTTAATGTCCAATCTTCTTAATATCTATCATGCTCCTGCTGCAGGTGATGAAAACATACCACATGTACCACACTGAGAGCATCAGTGCAGAGAGCAAGCTGAAGGATGCTGAGAAGCAGGAGGAGAAGCAGTTCAGCAAGTCCGGAGATCTCAACGTGAACCTCCTGCGCCACGAGGACCGCCAACCCAGACGCGGCTTCGTCAGGAAAATTGAGAAGATGAAAGAGAAGGTGAGTATGGTCAAGGATGGACTTTGCTGTGTTTGTGTTCCTCTCAATCCAGAGCTTTATAGCTTCTTATAGCTCACTGTTGGTTTTCAGGCCTGCAAATAATTTTTTTGGTTCACTCTCACCACTCTCATAGCGTCATTTTTGGTCGCAGCAGGGAGCTGTTTAGTTAAACCCACTGTACAACACTAAACTAGCTCATTAAGCAGCTGGAGTCATATATTTCCATCTTGAGTTAGACCAAGAACAGAGCTGAGTGGAGTGAATATTGGACTTAGATTCGCCAGGTGGTCAGAAACTGGACTCCAAATGAATGCTAATGTTACTCCATGTGTTCCTGATGTGTGAAGTTCGCTAACAAGCTCACCATGCCAACTGGAAAAATGATGACATGTAGTAATATGTTCACGGCTGGTTTTCCATTGCCCCAAGTGGCCAAGAAAACAGTCAGTGCAGGTTGAGCATCGATCAGAGTCTGGTTCTGTAAAAGGAGAACCAGCTCCTTTTGTTGGGTGAGAGAGGGACAGACCAGCAGACAGACAGCATTATAATAAAGCAATAACTCAACTCTCTTTCCATAGTATGCAGATTTCTAGTTTGTGTAGTCTTCTCTGACAACACTGTAGGGTCTCTGCTGGTCTCTGGAGCAGCCTGTACTTCAGATGCACCCATGCATTTCTCATTCTGGAGCTTCTTCTGGAATTTCTTCATGCAAATGAAACTCCCTTTATCTCTCAGGTGCAGGAAATCAAAAGGCTGTCAGGGCGACAGCGTCTCTCCCTCCTCGGGCTGCTTTCCCTAAGAGATGGAACTGAACACTATTTATACCACAGCATGGCGATGAATATTCTTCTTTTCCTTAGCTTGTCTTGTTTCTAAGCTTTTGTCTCATGATTCTGCCTGCAAACAGGTTGGAGGAGGAAGAGGAAGAAATAAAAGTTAATCTCTTTCTCTCTAACCCACTGCTGCAATTTGCATCATAATTGCTTTGTGAAATTGGAAGTAAAATGTCCATGTACAGTGAAATGTGCAAACAATTCAAATAACGGGCAAAATTTCTCTGCTTTAGAATGATGAACAGCAGCAGTGTTTCTGAGTCGAATCGTTGTGTTGCTACTTTGTCAATACTGTTAATCATAAGTTTGCAAAATCAATGTGTTGTGTTCTTTCAGCACAAATGTCACTCAGTGGGAAATGCTGTTTTTCCTGTTTATATACTTTAGTACTAATTACAATTACATGCATCACACTAGAAAGATATCCAGCCATGTCAGATAATTTAAGACTGACTAATAAGACTTCTAATAAACAGTCTGCGACTACGTTTTTTAAAGGGAGAGTTCAACATTTTGGGAAATACATCACATCTCTGCTATGAATAGCAGAGATGTGAAGATTGATACCACTCTCACTTCTGTATGTTAAATATCATACATTCATTCAACTCGCTAAAGATGGAGCCTGTTTGAGTGCTTTATTTGTCAGCATCCATATTCTGCAGCATCTGGTACTTAAGAGACAGAATAATGACTAAATACAAGGCTGGCTGTGGTGGAGCAAGTTACCATCTAGAGACAGCTTCTCCGGAGCCTGTTTCACCCGCCATCTCTACCTATCTGATGGTCCCAAAGCTGCAGCTGCCTGAGCACACACTCAAACTCTCCCTACTGTTTGATTTTCCTGCACTGATGTTTTTTTCCCTTCATCTGCTCTGTGTCTTCTCTCCTCCCCAGAGGCAAGCCAAGTACTCCGAGAATAAGCTGAAATGCACAAAAGCCCGGAATGACTATTTGTTGAACCTGGCAGCAACTAATGCAGTTGTGGCAAAATATTACATCCATGACGTCTCCGATATGATTGATGTAAGTATATGCGCTCGGCACATGTGTTTGTTTACATCTCTCAGCTGGGATTTCTGATGTTGATTTAACTCTGCAGCACTATCGCTTTGCTCACCATCTGTTCCTGTGTCTCATTCACTCGCAGCCTGTTAGCTGTTTGTTTTCAAGCTGCTCCATTGGCCCCGATAAATGTTTATCGCCATCGTTTTTTCTTTCATTATTAATTTCTGCATAACAAACTTAACACTGATATGCTGGTGTTGACATGGGTATAAGTTCAGCGATCTGTAGTATCATGCAGCTACAGAAGGATGTTGTTGACTGATGATTTCAAGGGACTCCGTCAGTGTTGACAGAACGGCTTCTGCTCAGTCTCCCGCTCGCCTCTTCCTCCGTCTCATGCTCATTCATTTGTTCTCATTAATGCTGCTTTTGGGAGCTTTGCTGGGACAACCACAGCATGTCCTTGCCATCGTCTGCTGCTGACTGTCACTGTATAAAAAAAAACACGACCCAAGACACACACACACTCACACACCCACTCTCCCTCTATTGTCTATTGCCTGTCCTTCTGTTATCTCTCCTTTCATGGCTTAGAGCAGAGGAAACAGCCTTTCCAACACTGACCCAAGCGGCTGCACAGTAGATGTGTCACAACAAGTCAAAAATCGAGCTCAATATACATTATTCCTCTGAATCTAACATCTTAATATGATGTCCCTTTTATTCAAATTAGGCGCCAGTAGCACTGCTGGAAACTCTGATTACCAGAGTTTAAAAGGGTGACTTTGTTGAGCAAACCGCTAATGGCTGGAAGTCGGTCAAAGTCAGCTGGTGAGCAGAGGCTCTGTTTATGCAGGCATGAATGCGGTTAATGTGGTTGGCACTGGGCTCTCAGCCCCGGGTGACCTGCTACCAGTCACCATGCACACAAACAGACCAAAGTCAAGATGAAGAAGCCTTTATCGGCCATTTTAGACAAGATCAGTGGAACGATTCTGTATCTAATCCTTTCAGATGACCTCCCTCTTCAGTGTGTGATGTTATTTTCTTTCACATTTCATTGTGATTCAACATGTCATTGTCTGTTTTGTTATTTTCTTGCCGTTTCACTCTTACGCAATACACAAAGAGTCATCACAAAGTCACCCCCCATTTTTTCTTTTTTCCTGATTTTCCTTGAAGAATTGTGGTTTCAGCTACTTTAGTTGTTGTATTCTGTGCTTTGTTTATTTGTTTATTAGGATCACTTTTTGCCAACATCATGATGTGAACTATTCCTCCTGAGGTCTGACATAGAAATCACATTGTTAACATACAGTTATCTACATTACATCCATTCAAACACAAAAATCACAAAAATCCATCATCAAGTTATTAATCAGCAAGCAAGATGAGTCATCTGGTGTCTGTTCGTACAGTTGATTGTATTGTTTTCATCTTTTTTTATTAATAATTTGGTAAGGAGTTACACTGTAAATAACAGTAGATTTGATTAGATTTGTTGAGCTGTCTCTAAATTAGGTAGTTGTGCTAACAAGTTGTCTATCAAAGATATATTTTCTTTTCTTTTGTTTTTTCTTGAGTTTTATAATCTTGCATACTGTATTCAATAATTTTGGTTTGTTATTGACTGTTGTTACTTTCATAATTGCACAGAAAGGACCCAAATGCAAGACACACAGGCAGCATGTAGTATAACAAAAAGAGAGCTTTCATCAAAAACAAACAACAAAAGACAAACAAAGGACATCCAGGGGGAAAAACTAAGCAGAAATACAAAATTGAGGACAAACCAGAAAACCACAAGGAACAATTCAGGAACACAGGACGGCAAGTTAACAGGTACAGGAGACGCGTAGACAACAACAGGAGAGACTAGGAACAGGGCAGTGCTAACAAGGCTGATGTTACACAGGTTTGAACACTGCACACACAGCTGAGCAAGACACAAGAGGATATAACTACAAAATAAAACAGGAAATCAACAAACCAAAAAAACCAAACCATGACCTGTATAACAGAGTTTACCTGGCAAATTGAATGTGGGCTTTCTGGCTGTTGATACCAACCAAAAACCTGAAACATTAAAGTCAGATTTTTATAACTGATGTTAACCTGTCAGCCCTTCACTAAGTTTCCTTCCTTCTCTATGTGCCAATGGCCTGGTTGTCACATTTTTGCTTGAGGCCAGAGTCAGACCACCATACGGCACCACATTAGCCACAGCGATAGATGCACATTTTCCAGGTCAGGCATGACAAGATGTGATTTCAGTCAGAGTTTTAGACTATGTTGAACATTACTTATTATTTTAAACAATTGAAGTAGAAATAGTAGCATGTCTCTGCTGTAACCACTGCGATGGTGATAGTAGCTGGACATACTGAGTACCAGATTCATGGCTTTGCCTGCCTCTTTAGTGGGGAGCTTTGATAGATCCAGTGTCTTGAAACTGAAAGGTCCATGTCAGACCAAATCCTGCTGAGCTGCAGGGAATGGGATTGTGAGCATGACTGGTTTGGCCTCCACAAGCGGGGCAGAGGAGGAAAAAGGGTCCGTTTGTCATGTCAGAGTAACTGCACGCCGCACATCAAACCAGACATTCACGAGGCAAGATGTGAGCTTTGTCAGCATCAGTGACTTTAAACTGTTGAAGTGTAATTCTGGAGAACAGGTTGAGTTTATTCTACCGCTGCACTGCCTACAACTGATGATTGCTGCGATGAGTGAGGTTGGCCAGTGGGTTCAACATGATAAAATCTAAGAGAATAAGGTTAAAATTGTTTTACGAATGTAATTTTTGCAGCAGCAAGGATACAGCAAAAAGAGGGGAAAAAAACATATTGATGAGCTATAGTATGTTTGCACAGCTCAAATGAGAAAGACGAGAACATAATAAACAAAGTGGTCAGCAGTGTTTGGATTAAAGAGTGTGTCTAATCTTTCTTCCCTGATTATCTGCTCCTCCAGGCTGCTGCTGCTGCAGATATGAATGTGTTGTCACACAGTTTGTGTGTTTAAAAAGAGGCTAATTTGCTCCTTTTTAGTCTTAAGTCCACTGAGCCACTTTGACTGAGTGGTGAAATGAGGCTTGTGCACCAAAGCAGAGAGACTATTTCCTCAGTGCTAAAGAGTGCCAAAGAGCGTTTACTAGTGACTCACAGAGCTGTCAGTTGCCTGCAGCTCCCTCTAAACCTCCTCACTACCATCCTCTGCTTAATGGGGTTACCTCATACAGCTCTGTGTGACGAGGCTCTGTAATTATCCCTGCTGTCCTACTGTGCTAGCTCCTGTAATTCTGTGAACTCTACTTCTATTTTTGAAAGGTAACCTGTAGCAGGAAGTAATTTGGGTTTTAGTCCAGTAAAGTGGTCTGAACATCATGGAAGGCCCTCAAACTAAAAGTCTTTACAAGAGAAATTTGCACTTTTACGTTCTTCCACATTCCCTGACAAGTTTATATTGACTAAAGAGCATCTTTAAAACAGATTTATTATTTTTCCTGATTTCCATTTCCCATCTACTACCATTATTTACAACATGCTTTCCTGCTTATTTATCAGATATTTTATCTCCACAGTGCTGTGACATGGGCTACCACGCCAGCTTGGCACGAACCTTCAGAACCTACCTATCTGCCGAGTACAACTTGGAGACATCTCGCCACGAGGGACTGGATATCATCGAGAATGCAGTGGACAACCTGGACTCCCGCAGTGACAAGCACAAGATCATGGATATGCATAACCAGGTGTTCTGTCCTCCGATGCGCTTTGAGTACCTGCCACACATGGGAGACGAGGTGAGATGCTCTAAACGCTGCGGCTCTCATGCAGGATTGGTTTATTGCTTAACTTTGAAGAGTATTTACAAAGGAAGTCTTTAAGGGGAGACACAACAGGTTTTTCATGCACTGTTGAATTTAAAAATGTTGGGCTTTTTCACTTCCATAAGATGTCTTTGAGAGCAGTGGAAAGATGACTTGTAAAACACACATTTAGGTGTTTTGTTGGTCCAGATTTCTGTAAATGTATGCAAAATTGTACATATTTAATTAGATATACAAATTTGCATACTTAAACCCAAAATATCACAAAACTTGTTATACATAAAATAACTGAGTATGTATATATGTATGTAAGAAAGCAACTTGGGAAGTTTTATGGAGTTTTAAAAATTAAAATGATACACTATTCACCTTTTTATTTATTCCAAGAAACTGAATGGAATTTTATAGAGCTGCACAATTAATCACACTATGGCAAAGTGCAATATGGACAAAACAGCATTATAATTAAGTACTGTATTTAAGTTGTTCTTAAGTTGTAAGAAAACATGTTTGTTGGATAAAGATCCAAAAGATGTCAAATCATCATTACTTTTACTTATTTTAGTGAAAAGGAAAATCGTGATGCAAAAATTGCTCATCCCACCAATCATGAATCATATCACAAACATAATATTTGTCATCTTCAAAGGACTTTTTCTCAAAATGAGTCCTTTCTCACATTCATAGCCAGACATCTGTGTTTTAGTAGCTCATACATACACCAAACACTAGTTTTTTCCTATATATATTCTGAATGTTTTTTATAGAGAGGTTTGTTTTGTTATATATATCATTCATATCATTGATATCCTGATACATACAGTATATAACATTTTATTTCCTAAAAATATTCCTAAAAAAATTAATATCGAACCTGCCTTTGTCCAATGTTTAGATTCATTCATTTGCATATTTAATTAGTCTATACCTTATTTGCATGTTTAAAAATGAAATTTCACAAAATATGTAAAACAATAATATATTTATCTGAATGTGAGTAACTAAATGTGGAAGTTTGATGGTGATATCTATTAGTTAAATCTTTTCTCTATATTCACCTGTAGTGTCTAACATCTAATATGAAAGATGGTTGATGGTTGAGTCTCAACCCATCCATGCAGTCTGACCTACCAACCCAAAACGTCAGTATCTCTCTCCAGAATCGCTTTTTGCACCTCTAAGCTTCTGTGTTGCCTCCTCCTCCTCCTCAGGTGTGCCAGGTGAGTGCCCAGCAGCCTGTCCAGACTGAACTCCTGATGCGCTACCACCAACTGCAGTCTCGCCTAGCCACGCTTAAGATTGAGAATGAGGAGGTGAGGATTTATGATGGCTCTGTGTCTGTCCAGCCACCACCACCTTCAGCCCCACCCCCCAAAGAACAGAAAGCCCTGTCTCATTTCCCCCCAAGTAGGAGGGCCACATCACCATCTGTTCTCATTGCAATTACCCTCCAGTGACCCTTTTCTCTGTGGGAGCTGAGAATATATTTAGATTGTCACAGCGCCAATGTTGTGTTTTCTACAAAGTATTATGTGCAATTGTCAATTGTGTGATGAAGAGAAGAGTTTCTCATTAAGAGCGGCAGACACAAAGGTGCAAATGGAGGTGATAATAACCAGGACCTGTTAGACTCTCCTGTGCCAGTGGCTCTGCCTCTTCCCTGTCTCCCTGCGTCTTCTGCTCTGGAGGATAATGGACGAGCCATGCCATTACTGGCAATGAGCTTTATCAATCTCAGCCCTAGACAAAAAGCCTCCTTCAGTAATTTCATGTCAAATTTTTAATCTTTGCCAGACTCTCTTCATTTTCATGTCTTTTTCTGATGTATGCCTGACCTATGGGTTACTCTGGATTGACATTTGGATGCTGCGTGTTGTCAATTCAGTGCAATTCAAGGTCATTTATTGTTCAAGGGTCTATTTGTCTTTGATATAAATATTCTAGTGCTGTAAATCACTCGCTCTCGCCCTTGAAAATGTCATCAGTTACTTTGTTTCTGTCCAGGCTTGGAAAAAAATAGGCTCCACTCTCACAAAAAAGAAAAATATGACCAAGACTGAGGAAGATACAAGGCCTCATTTGTCATCTTCTTTTCTGTTTTCCTCCATCTGTGCAGGTGAGAAAGACCTTGGATGCCACCATGCAAACGCTGCAGGACATGCTGACGGTGGAAGACTTTGACGTGTCGGATGCCTTCCAACACAGCCGCTCCACTGAATCCATTAAGTCTGTGGCCTCCGAGACCTACATGAGCAAGCTGAACATAGCCAAGAGGAGGTCGAACCAACAGGAGACTGAAATGTTCTACTTTTCAGTGAGTCCATGACGATTTCGATCTGTCAGTCAGTCCAAACTGTTATTGGCTGCTCTGAAGTGGAGCTCTGCGCGGCTTTTCAAAATCAAGCCATCAGTCATCATTTCCACATGCTCTGAAAATAGAAATTAAATTAAAACTAGAACAGATTGGATTGCTGATTTGAGCTGAATTGACGCTGAATGTTTGACTGGGCTCATGTTACACTGGATTAGTGCTGCTGCTCATTCTCCGTTTCCTCCGTCTCTCTCTGTAGAAATTCAAGGAGTACCTGAATGGCAGTAACCTCATCATTAAGCTGCAGGCCAAGCATGACTTACTGAAGCAGACGCTGGGTGAAGGTAAGGAGTCTCTTCTCTTCATCTGTCTTTTAAAGGGACAGTTCACCCAAAATTCTCGAGTGTAATGTAACTAGATGGCACTAGTTCACTACATAACTAGATGGCACTAGATAATCCTCATTGTGAGCAGTTTCATGTAGGAACTATTTTCTTTAGACTGAACTACATCCCTCAATAAAGATGGACGGAAGATTTTTTTTATCTCAGATCACAACAAAAACACCCAGGATAAGTTAATCATGGTGAATTTCCATTCACGGGATAATCGTGAATATCCTCACATGAGTGACTTGGAAAAGCTGTGTAGCTCAACAAATACACTCCTGTCTTGACTGCCTGAGTTATTTTTAATTGCAACAAAGGGAAGCCCACATGTTTCCAGTCATTCCAAAATCCTAAACCTGTTACCATGAACGAAGGCTCTACTTGCCCACTGTATCCCCATAAAAACAGTTCAATCTTGTGTGTGGAAATAAATGTAAGAACGACAGGGAGATAAGGTGCCAACCACTTATTTATCCTTTATTTATGCAGGAGGACCTTGTCATATATGATTACCTCATTTAAAATTTGTATTGATAAGATTCAGACACTAAATGTGGCATTTAATCTCCCACTTCTGTTGCATTCACATCACAATGCCACTGTTGTTCGAATCATCTGCCCCCTTTAGTGGTTGACAGTTTGTTGCATTAGCTAACGTTGCTAACCCTAGCTAGCTACTGTTAACATCATGCTAGCCGGCTAACGTTAGGCAGTAGATGTGTGTCTGTGATGCAATGAAAAATACTTTTGTTTCTCAACAATGTTTTAGTGCTATTTTGATAAATATCGGAACAATATCAAGAATTATGTTATTCAGGAGACGTGACATTTTCATATCGCCTCATGCCTGCAGACAGAAGAGAGCATCTACTCACGGACAAGAGGCTCAAGCTTACTTGCAGGATGTAAACACTAATCGCGTCATCCTTGGCTCAACTAAAATTAGCTTAATAAGCTAGCCTCTCATCCATGAGTAGATGCACATGTTACTTTTGCGTAGTGACACGGTCGAAATAAAGTTGTTCCTACATGAAACAGCTCACGCATTATCTTGAGTAACTAGGCATGATTTCTGGAAAGAGACATTCCTGTTTTTCCACAAGCCGAGTGCCATCTAGTTCCATCACATCAGACATCTCTACAGATGATATCTCAACAACTCACACCTAAATAATCTAGATAGATAAATAGCACTACAGGTAAGAGTAGAAATATGTACAGTATTTTTGATTTTGAGGTCAACTGTAACTATATAATAACATGCACTTGACCTTGTGTTTCGTCTCAGGAGCTGGCCACAGCTCCGTGAAAATCGCTGCCTTCATGGCTATAGGATGCAGGTCTTATCTAAAAAGCAGCAGAGAATGAGGTATAGAAGACTACAAAGACATTGATTTTAGTTTTAAGGAAGCAGGAAGAAAAATGAGGAAATGAGAGTTAATATTCAAATAGAAAACTATCACACCAAAAGCAGATCATGTCTACTTTGAGGTATCCATTCCCCCATTCTACTTATCTCCATTGGTTAAAGCATTACCGGTCAGTCTCTGTATGCCATAGCCGCAGGGAGGGTTTCCATTTCCAGGATGTAAGGGAAAGGCTTCCCTCCGCCCCTCCCTCCCCCAGGGGTCCCCTTGTCACCTCAGCCGTGAACAGTTTATGCCCAATCAATCAGCAGGACCAGACCAGGGCCCGTTTCTGCAGCTGCTCCTGCATCAGAGGTTCAGCTAATAGAAAAAGGCATCAGGCGCAGACAGCTGAGGTCTTGTGACACACATGCATATTTTCAGATTTCACACCTTTGAATCAAGTCTTACTTAGAAATGATTTTGCTCTGCGGAGCTTTTAAGACGCCCTTGTGATTCCCCCTGAGCTCTGCGGCGAACTGCATTCTTTAACACTCATAAACACTCCCATTATAGTTCATATTAATCTCTGGACAGATCTGTTTGTGTGTCCACGGTGGAGCAGCTGAGAGTCTATGAACATGGCATATGGTGTCTCCAGGTACCACCCATGTTTAATTATTCAGGTGATCAATCAGGGCTGGGTCGTGCTCATTAGCTCGTTGCTTCACACCCAAAATAGCGTGCCTGTGTATGTGCGTGGTGGTTTACGGGCGTGACAGAGGAAACAAGATGAGACTGGTGAGTGCCACATGGCGTTTACATCTTGCTGCATGTATTAATAAAAACATAATGTCAAGCATTGGCGCCAGACAAGATGGTGCCAGGATATCTGCCAGCCCTCGTTTCCCAGATAAGGAGACACCAATTCCCTTGTTCAGTGAATTTGATTTGTGCCTGTCACCTTTTATGTTTGTATAAAAAGCTCTCAATTCCTGAGGGTACGCTTGCACTTTTGGATATAAAATTAGAAGAAAATCAACATAGACTTTCTTTGCTCATGCTTGAGAAACTGGGTGTAATTTTGAGGTTGGGTGGTCAGAGGTAGATGGGGCTATCACTCAGAGGAATGATGTCTGGGAAATGTGCTGTTGTTTCTTCACATGAATGCTCCAGAGGACGCGTCCCATCTGCCAGAATGATGTGTTGAGAAATGGGTTAGCCTTTGCTCTTTCTGTCCATTGTTAGCTGGAGTAAAGAAATAATGTTGGAATGCTTTGGTGCCATTGTTGCTTTTTTTTTTTTTTTTTGTATATTGACTCCCGTCCAGTTGATGCAGTCACTGGCAGACAAAGATAATCTCTTAATTACTCTCAGTTCATTAACAAAAAGCCGCGTCATCCAAGAGGTTATTCACTCTTTTAAGGATGTCTGTTATGGTATAGCTGAGTTTGACTGTTTTCTTTAAAAATCCTCAGTGTATACGCCTATAACATGTGCGTGTGTTGTTGAAAACCCACAACAAAAGGCTCAGTGAACCAGCACAGACATTGCTCAGTGTCACAACTGATGGACCCCTCCCTCCCCAACATATACACACTGCAGCCGTCACCACCCCCTTTTCTTTGCTCCGCTGAGAGGAGGTCTATAACCCCACGGGGTCCTCTGGCTCCCCTGAGGTTTTCAGCGATGACTGCTCAATGGCTTTGTGCGATGAATGGTGTTAGCACTGCTCCATTCATCGTTCTCTCAATAGTCATGTTGTCTCTCATCAAACCCTTCAGTGACGGTGGCCATTGCAGTCTGTATAAAACGCACAACAAAGATTTAACACGTCCCTCTTGTGTTTTGTTTTTCCACAGGGGAAAGGGCCGAGTGTGGAACCACAAGGTATGGTGTCCTTTGAAATTCCTGCCTTTCGGTCATGAAGCATCTGCTTATACCATTTTTTGACATTGTTAGATGTTATTTAAAGTTATTTTTTGTAAACATTGAAAATGTAGTGTAGGAATAACAGTTTTGAAGTTATCTATGTATTACATCGAAGAGATATTTACTGACGTTAGCACGCTATTTTGGTCCAAAGCTTCTGTGCTAGCTATGTAAACACCAACACTCCAAAGTCACCACCTGGGCTGAGCTAACTAGCTAACTGCAGCTACAGTTGGCAGCAGTTAGCGGTTATTCTGGTGATACAGTTTGCTGCCCCCCTATTTGTTTTGAGTATGAATTCGACAGGTGCCCAGTACTAACATATTGCACCTTGAAATTATAAGAAAAAAAAATACAAATCATGTTATATGTACCGAATATATTATTTATGATTACAATGCATGGTTTTTAAATACTGCAGTCATTGAATGTCAGTCAGTGTCTAAACAAAGGCCACGCTCATTATGTTTTATAAACATAATATGTATGTTAATTGGCATGACTTGGCCACGTATTTGTAATTTTTGTTGTACTTTCCATAAGTGCATGCTCGCATATGCATGCTGTTGCTCTCGTACATAAAGGATCTTCATAAATAATAAAACAACTTTCAGCTGCATCTCACTTAACTTGTCAAACTAAGTTGCGCTTGCATGTTTCATACATATGCATGTGTGATGTTGTAATGTTGGAGAAGACATTTACAGCCTTTTTGCATTTATATATATATTATTCATTGAATGACACAGGAAACATGTATTTCTAGTGAGAAATCCTGTAATTATGAGTTCCAACATGCATTTATATATGGTATGATTAGCATGAATTGCTAGCTTCAGTTCATTAATCTCTGCTTTGATTTGAGTAAGTTCAGAAGTGTTTTTACTGAAGATCCAGACCCTTCAGTAATAATAAAAAGGCCAATTTTTATTGATCAAAGACCTCGTTAATGAAACATCTCACTTTGGCTTTTTCTCATCTTTTTAAAGATTCTTCTCTTTTTCCATCACTTTACTGAAACAACAGGTTTTTTGCTGATTTTCCTGCTCTTGAACCTCTGTTTGGTTCAACAGTTTTACAGAATATGGTGTTTTTTTTCCCTTTGTCCATCATCTCCCAGGCCCCCCACACTTCCCCCTAAACCACAGAAAATGCGGAAGCCTAGGCCTCGCTCCATGTATAACCATAAGCTGTTTAACGGCAATATGGAGACCTTCATCAAGGTACCCTGTGGTGGTGTTGTGTGACTGAGCGGCCCTTGTGGAACAGGAGGGGAAGGCAGCTTGAGCCTTCGCTCTCATTCTCTTCCTCACTTTGGCCTTCTGTTCCTCCCTCTTCCAGCTGCCCTTGATCATGATATAACGCCTCTGTTTAACCTCTAATCCTCCTCCTCCCTTCCGTGGCTCTGCCAGTGCAGACAGAGCTGCAGTCAGCTGTCTCTTTATTCCCCTCCAGAACAATTTACCATCTCTGGCTTTATTTCTAAATCCAGTCACCCTGTAGACGACTGAGAGGCAGGAGACAGCAGTGAGTCTGCTTTGTCCCTCACTGCATCCAACCCTCAACTGCATCTCTGCAGCTTTCCTATCGCCAGTCCCTTTGCTTAACCTTCTTTAACCTCCACAGGGGTCATTTGTTATCTGAGCTTTTCTAACTTTGTGCTTCTCTGCTTCCTCTGCTACTTTGTGCCTTGCTGCTTTCTGTCCCAGAGGAAGAAGGAATGCCCGTACCCGCATTCAGGTACCTCTGTTGTTCGAGAGTATAGGTCAGGGCACAAGGGCACTATAACATTTAAACTAATAGTAGAAAATATACTACTGCTGGAGCTACACTTGCATGCTGCTAATTTTCTGTATGTATTCTGTGACATTAGGTTGTTAATTGCAATTTCTTGTGTTTTGTGTGTTTTGAAATGCCCATTAGATTTGCTTAATAAATGTTTCTTAGATTTTGTAAAAAAGGAGCATTTGAATTGTCCTGTCTTGCATATCTTTAATTAAAGGAGACATATTATGCTCATATTCAGATTTATAATTTTATTTTGGGTTACTACTAAAACACAGTAGGTTTACATGCTTTAATGCTCAAAAAACACATCCATTTTCTCATACTGTACAGTGCTGCAGCTCTGTATTCCCCCTCTGCCTGAAACACTCTGTTTTAGCTCCTGTCTCTTTAAGGCCAACCCCCTCCTGAATACCCACTCTGCTCTGATTGGTCTGCTCACTCACGCCTGACCCAGCACCGATACCAACAACAGAGCAGTTGTGCTAAATAAATTCTTACTAGCTGCTAGGCATAAATTATGCAAATGTTCGACCCTGTGATGTAATTTGATGTCACAAAGTCACAGAATTAAAGGAGAGACTACTGACGAGGCGTTTCAGGAGCAGTGTTTTCTGTGGGAGAGAAGAGCTTCTGTTAGTCCGGACTTTGACCTTTTTAGCTTTCAATATATTTTACGTGCACAAGAACATATAAAACAAACACATAATAGGTCTCCTTTAACATGAATTAGAAAAAAAAAAAACGTTATTGTCTAAATGACCTTAGCAGCAAAACAATAAACTACATTGGAATTTTAGCAATTATACATTACCTCACAAATTTTTATCTATATTACGTTCTGTAGGAAAGGAAAAAGTTTTTTTACCGGACAATATATAGGCCGATGGCAATATATCTGTGATAGGATCCATAACGGTTGGGCTCTACTTTTAGTCTCGTTTTATTTCTTGCAATTTTTTGTCTTTTGCCTTTTCTGTATTTATTCATTTATTTCATCATAATTGCATTGCAGGATTCAGGTCAACCAATCCCACTTGTTGTTGAGAGCTGTATCAGATACATCAATCTATACGGTGAGTCTGGCGTTATGCCGCTGTGACAACTACTCCTTGAATGAAAGGGCAGACAAAGAAAGCAAACTACAGAGTCCTTTGAAAACTCCTTCGGCCTCATATGAATTGACAGCAGCTTTTGGACGAGGTCATCTATTTCCACAAATAGCCGCAGGTACAGAGACTGACCTGCTCTCCTCGCCACCTTTGTCTCCAAGGCACTCAGCTGCCTGCCAGTAATTTGACAAGCTCATAACAATAGATCACACATGGAGAGTTTTGAAAGTCCCATCGGTCTTTGTTTAGTGAGTTCAGCCACCCTTCCTCCCCTCTCTCTTTATAACTCCTCCCTGTCTACCTTCACATCTGTCTTCGGCTCATTGCTGTAGCCTGCAGGCCTTTCCCCTGGATCTGGACCTAATGAAACTCCAGAAAACTGATTAGGAGCCCTCTAACTGGAACCATATGCTGCAGCCTCACTGAGGGGCCCTCTCATGGAAAAATACGCATCTCCCCTTTTATTACTAGATTACATTTCCTGCTCTGTGTTATGTGTTTCCAATTGGCTTTTCATGAAGCTGGCACTGGGGTTTGGAGATAATGGGAGCTAGCGTAACTATGAATCTTTAAATTCTGGGTTGTATTTCTTTTAGGCTTGCAGCAGCAGGGAATATTTCGCGTGCCGGGATCACAGGTGGAAGTCAACGATATTAAAAACTCATTTGAGAGAGGTGAGTCAAAGGAATATGCATTATATCCCCCTTTTTCATGTTACAAATACATAAACTGGATTTTGACACACTTTTAAACACACACATTCTGCTTTATCAGGTGAAGACCCCCTGATTGATGACCAGAATGACCATGATATCAACTCAGTGGCAGGGGTGCTGAAGCTGTACTTCAGAGGACTGGAGAACCCTCTCTTCCCAAAGGAGCGCTTCCTGGACTTCATCTCCACCATCAGTAAGTCACGCACTGCAGCCATCACAGTCTGAGCAGATTTGTCAGAAAAGGAAAGAGAAAACTCACCTTGCAGTTTGTTCGAAACTCACTGCAGAAGAGAAAGGCATGCGGTGCAGCACATGGAAGCAATCTTAACACCAGGGCTCTCTCTGTCTGATATTTAACAGAAAGCCAGTAGGAAGAGGAGAGCGTGGGCCACATCAGTCTGCCGTGTGCGAGTTCACCACAGAACCATTTCCCCGCTGTTTCTACAGTAATAGTTTGATCACTCAGTGTGCCTTCGGGGTCTGGTGAAAGGCACGAGGGGGCATCTATTAAAGTGTCAAATAACAGCCTTCAGAATCTCCTCTGCCTCTTGCTTTTGCTCGGTTTGATCAATTTTCCTCGCTGGGATCTGGTTTATATTATATTCTAGCTGACAGTGTTGTTGTAGGATCAGTGCCCATGTATATAAAAGTTTAAAAGCCATATTTGTCTCCCATTTATTGCAGTATAAACCGCGGTTGTTACACCTCTCTATTATCCTTCCTGTGTTTCAGAGCTGGAGTCTGGAGCTGAGAGAGCGCACCACATCCAACAGATTGTTGTGACGCTTCCTCGCACCATCATCATCGTCATGAGATACCTTTTCGCTTTTCTCAATCAGTGAGTATGGCTCTCACATTTTAAATTTTAAGCCACAGGTCCTGGTGTATATTGATGTTAATTAGTGATGTAAGTAAACCTTAAAGGTGCTCTAAGCGTTGTTGCCATTTTAGCTAACTTCCTGACTGTTTTGCAGTTAGCAATCTCCTCCCTCCTCTCCATGCCACCACATATGCGTGCAGCAATGATAACCAGACATAGCAGCAACAGCAGGATCCTGCCCTCTGCGTGTTCACAAGCAGACAGGACCGCCTCTTTATGGAGTTCTCTGTTCTGATTGGATAAAGTGGGCAGGGATACCACAACAATTTCTTCACTTAGAGCAACTTTAAATTTAACTTATACTGTATGTACATTTAATTATACTGAGGAAAATCCATGTTGCACAAACACAGACAACAGGTGAAAAGATCCAAGTTATTTATGGTCTCGGAAACTCATGCCTCACTGGAGCAGTATACCTGTCCTCTGATAATGGATGTTATTAATGCTCCTTTTACTGGGTTTGCCGGCAGAACATAGAGTTTGATTTCATACCCCTGCTCTTCTATAACCCCACTGACTGTTGGAGCTGTTCCAGCTGTGGCTTTACTGCTCAGCCTCAGCTCGTTGATAATGTGAGAGGACTGAGTGTGACTTCCTCTTGCAGCACTGCATGATTTGGTTACCAGGAGTGGGTTGTGGCATGTGCAGGCTAAGTCGATTTGTTGAAGTGGTTGGCTGATCAGAGTGCTATTTATGCAAATGTCTAACTAAGCTGTGCAATGAAGCATGTAATACTGTACGTCAAAACTGAATTCAGTTGAAGCTGTTGACTCTGTAAGAGGTGTCTGCTAGATACTACAAGGCATTCAAATATTTAATAACTTAAAGCAGCTATAATCAATATTTCTATTTCAACAATGGACTACATGACTATTCTGGGCCAAGAACCATCATCTGTCCAAGTTTTTTGGAAATCCGTTCAGTAGTTTTTGTGTAATCCTGCTGACAAACCAACCAGTAGTGTCCATCTAGACTCACAAATTTTCTCCTCTGGTTCAGTCTCATTTTTTACTATCAGAAGGCATCTTTTTCAGCAAGAAAACTCTAAAAACCAGGGATCTTCCCAGCAACAAATGACAAACAAACTTAGCAACTAATTGGTGACCATAGTGGAGCAAACACTTCCATCAGGAGTTGGTAGGGACTGAAAACTATAAGGAGGGATACATGACTCCAAATAAATGATAATGTTGCTCATGTCTGCTGGATGTGTAAAGAAGCAACTATTTGCTCACACATTTGCCAAATTCACTTAAAAAAGAAGCTAATATGTCAGTATTGTGTTCCCAGCTTGCTTCTGCTGTCCCCAAGTGGCCAAAAAATCAGTAATGTAATAACCAGTTTAATCCTTTTTGACATAATAGATAATCCAAATTTAAAACAGAAGGGTAGCACGAGCGCAAAACTACAAAACAGGATTGAATTCTTATCATTCACAATTTAATTGACAGGTCTTGTAACACACAGACTAATATTAGAAAACAACATAATCTATACATACGGTATTATGCTGACCTGTCCTGTCCCTCAGTCTCTCCCAGTACAGTGACGAGAACATGATGGACTCATACAATCTGGCGATCTGCTTCGGTCCAACCCTGATGCCTATCCCAGACGGACAGGATCCTGTAGCATGCCAGGCCCATGTCAATGAGGTCATCAAGACCATCATCATCCACAATGAACTTATCTTTCCCAGTCTGCGCGAGCTGGACGGCCCAGTGTATGAAAAGTGCATGACAGGGGGAGATGAATACTGGTGAGTATTGGCTAGACCGGGCAGTCAACATGTAAGCAAAGTACAATTGTGTTGAGACTACAGTTCTGTTTCTAACTTGTGTTATTTTACCAGCTGCTTACACCTTCAAGCTCCAGTGTCTACATATCAGTTCTTGCTTTCCGTTTGCTCCCACAGCGACAGCCCCCACAGTGAACCAGGAACTATTGATGAGGCTGACAATGGAACTGAACCACACACCAGTGATGAAGGTCAGTACATCATAGCATTCCTTTTTAACCATCTTTTATGAAGGAGCATTTGTATTACCCTTGTGTGTTTTAAGTCATACAGCGGCATAACTCAAGGAATTTCAGTGTTGGAAAGAATTAGTGCATCTATGCCTAAAAATATGCAATTGACTCCCCTCCCATTGCCAGCAGACGAGTTTGACTTTTTGTATTTTTGTAGTGTTTCATGTTTGACATCACAAAAACTCTGGAAAACAGGAAATAGTGGCAGGCTGTATGGTGTGGCAATTTTACTGTGTTTACTTTTTAATATCTTTTACTCAAGTCCATGTCAAACTCAACGCCAGCTGTACAATGTTTGTACGCTGCTTGAAAGAGATGGTTGGGAAAGCAATTTATGTGCCAATGCCCTTAACTTCTACACGGGTCATAGCATTGCACCAGAAAAGAGGTGAAATTTAGGGTGCTTATCTGGATGTCATGTTTTGCTGGTTGGAGCTAGAGCCAATAAACACCCATGACTGCTGCAGACTTATTGGATGCGGGAATAAATGCAGATTGTGCCCTTTCCCAGTGACTGCAAAAGCTGGATGGGTGACACTTGGTTTTAGTGATGTGTGTAGTGGGTGCAAAAGGGTTATTCCAGATATTCATGGTCCCCTCAGGATAAATTATAACAACTTTGGTGATCCCTGTGACTTGCCATCCGAGCCATCCTCAAGTCAAAAATTAGATGTGTCCAATTCTTTGCTTCATGGCCAAATACCTGCAAAACTTATAATATACCCATTAGGCTCTGTTGCTGTGTTTTGTTTTTCGTGCTAATTGGCAAAGTTTCACTAAACTAAGATGGTGAACAAAATCGTTATTTTGAGCACGTTGGCAGGCTAACTTTAGGATTTAGCTCAAGCAGCACTGTGCCTAAATGCAGCCTGCAGCTGCAGTATGGTGCTTAATCTTGTTTCTTCACACAGGCCATTTTTCCTGATTTACTGCATCTAATATTAATAGCAAAGTGAACTGCTGACCTTGCCTGTGTGCATTGTAGTCAATATCAGAGCTAGAGGAAGATGTTAGCATTATTTTCTTTGGCACTACAGTTTACATTTAGGCTTGTAAGAACCACTTCAGTTATCTATTAAATATTGACAGCAGTTTTGCAACAGCCCCAGTCGAGGAGAGGCTAATTCCCTAATTGTGTCAGAGACAAATATGAAATAACTTCCTGGTTATTTGATCATCAAGGAGAAGTTCACATCTTAGCAAATAGTATTACATGGGTTACACATGAGAATATGCTGTATGTGATGTGACTTTAGAAGTCTTTGTGAGTAAGAAAGACTCGGGTACAGACTGATCTTTTTCATTAAGTGCTTTTAACTGAGAGGTGAGTGAGGTTTGGGCTGCAGCAGCTTACGATTGCAAAGGCTTATGTGATGTTTGGAAGCTGAAGGCAAGTTGAGTAAACAGTGTTGGCATGCAGCACGGCCTCTTTGATCTGTCTTTGTGTGTGTGTGTGTGTGTGTGTGTGTGTGTGTGTCTCCTCCTCTCCCTCCTCCCCTGCTCGCTCTGCTCGCTTTGTTCAGTGTTAGTCAGCAATTCTCCTGGGACTTTCTCCTTTGTGCAGTATTTCCCCAATTCTCCTCTGAGCTTTGAATGCATAACTGGGCCAGGCACAAAAGCCAAAACACAGAGAACACATGGAATAATATCTCCTGTGCTGTCAGTGAACAGGTCTGTGAAGTACGGAGTGTGTCAGGTCAGACTGGGGTGACTGTATCTCTGAGCTTCATCTGCGCTGTTGGCTGCGTTTGTAATGAGTGCTGTTGACCCTTCCTCTCTCTTCTCTTACTTGGAGAGGACAACAAAGGCTCCGGTGTTGCACTGTAGTTTCTGTAGTCGGTTCAGTCGGTGTCCTCTGGCAGTTGTTCCGTTTTCATGGAAGAAAAACAGGTTTGAGCTAAATTGAGAACTAAGCAACCATGTTGTGATGAAGATACCTTTTATATTTTCATTACTTCATAATTGAAACCAAATCTGAACAGAACTGCTTTTCATGTTCATCAACTCTCACTGTAACTGTCTTTACACCAATCTGGGAGGTTTTTCAAAATACAAACCCATGAAGTTAAGCATACGGTTAACTCTGACTGACCCCTGCTGGCTGGCTTGTTAAAAACACTGCAGACAAGACTAGGTTTTCTGTTAAATTTAGGCAAAAATCTGCTTTCATCAGACTTGATGTAACCTAAAATAGTTATTTTAAAGTTATTTTTGTTAAAACAGTTTAGGTTGTTTGTCATACAATACACTAATTCAATAATTATTTATGCTACAATTAAATAATTGCAAACATCTGATTAATAATTATAATATTGCATATATAGTTGTTTTCAGTATAATATGACCACACATGTTTTGAAAGTGCCATTTACACGTCACAGATTTGTTTGTTTTCGTACTTAATGCACCTAATAATAGTCAGGATTGTAAATGATGTTGTTGATCAGGTCAGGAAGGAGACTGCCTTATATGTACCTTCAAGATGATGGTAGCCATGTTGGGGTCTATGAGGTAATTTTTTTGATGTTTCTTTGTCTGTTTATGTTTTCAGAGGTTGAACAGATCGAAGCCATCGCTAAGTTTGACTATGTGGGACGCACTCCCAGGGAGCTGTCCTTCAAGAAGGGAGCCTCTCTGCTTCTGTATCATCGGGCATCTGAGGACTGGTGGGAGGGCCGCCACAACGGTGTAGATGGCCTCATCCCCCATCAGTACATTGTAGTACAAGACCTGTGAGTAACAGCATCATCAGTGAAGCTGACAACACTGTAATAGACTACTCTTGAATGAAGTTACATTCAATATTTCTTACTTGTTGTCTCTGCTCTTTCAGGGATGATGCTTTCTCAGATAACCTCAGCCAGAAAGCAGATAGTGAAGCAAGCAGCGGACCACTGCTGGATGATAAGGGTTCATCCAAAAATGATGCCCCGTCACCATGTGAACAGTCACCTGATTACAACTTTGGAGGAGTCATGGGGAGGTGGATACAATTAAGAATAACAACTTCCTTGATTTTAAAAGTTGGTGATACTATTGATGAGTTTGCTCTTCGGTCTGATCTCTCTCTGATCCCTCTCCACAGGGTAAGGTTACGGTCTGATGGAGCTGCAATCCCGCGTCGTCGGAGTGGCACAGACACCCACAGCCCAACCAGAGTGGCTGACACTCCGCCAAGGGCTGCAGCCTGTCCCAGCAGCCCTCACAAGGTGTCCATCAGCAAGGGTCGAATGGAGAGCCCAGAAAAGAGGCGCCTTGGCACTTTTGGCAGTGCTGGAAGCATTAACTACCCAGACAGGAAGGCCTATCCTGAGGGTCACCCGCTGAGACCGGTTCCAGGGGCCACTCGTCACAGCAGCCTCGGGGATCATAAATCACTGGAGACTGAAGCTCTGGCTGAGGTAAGGGTGAGAAAGTTTTCTCTTTTGGGTTGATTTGTTTACATATATATGTATATATATATACCTCTTTGGGGCTCAATGGTCTCAGTTCTTGATATGAAGTGTCAGGTAATTATAGCATATAAGCGGATTGGAAAGAGTTGGTGTAGAGCCGAGGTCCCTGATGTAGCTGTCAGTCTGAAAGCAGCAGCTGGGGCCAGGAGTAAATGTCAGGGCCAGACTGCAGCTGCAAGATAGACACACCTCAAGGACACTGAGGCCTGGAGC
Source organism: Pagrus major (assembly GCF_040436345.1). NCBI lineage: Eukaryota > Metazoa > Chordata > Actinopteri > Spariformes > Sparidae > Pagrus > Pagrus major. The sequence goes on from NC_133220.1 coordinate 19,911,929, forward strand.
TGAATAACAAGAGCACTGAAGGTTCGGCACCAAATTCTCCTCGTCGGCTAATGGCTGCAGTATATTAGAGCTGAACACAATCAGAATGTTCAGAATGTACTTCAGCTTGACTAGAACGGACGGGATCTGATGGACCTTTTCACAACAGGATACAGTGTATATATATATAGAATAAAATGTTTCAAAAGTAACATTTTCACATTGTTCCAAGTTGATATAAAATCTCATAGTTGTAAAAACAAAAAGTTTGAACTGATAGAGAAGCCCAATAACAAGACCACACTGCTGTAGTTGTTTTGCATGTTCTGTTTTTATGTATTTTTTGGCCGTGTCATGGCTTTATTGTAGGACAGCCTTGAGAGGGGATGAGAGAGAGGGGGAATGACATGCAGAAAAATTAAAACCATATAGTCTAAATCTTACACTGTCTAGTCTTTTATACTGTATATAGTATTTAAGGCCCTGTCCATGCATACACAGGTATTTCTTAAAACATTCTGGCCTTTCATACACACATAACGGCATTTTAGGTCACTGAAAGCAGATATTTTGGAAAACTAAATCCAGGGTGAAGATGTTCAGAAACAGTATTTACATCTAGAAGTGCAAAAAATGAGATTTTTTTAAATGTTGACGCTGACACCCACGTTTACTTGCTAATTGGGTCTTATCAGTGTATGTAGCATCACTGGCAAATATGAACTTGAGAGTATCCATCCATCCATCCATCCATCCATCCATCAATTATCTTCCGCTTATCCGGGGTTGGGTTGCTGTAACATATAACCATTCATAATATTTTCTCCAACCAACCAACCAACCAGAGTATAGAATCTGCTTCCTGTTTGGTTCCCACATGATTGGTGTCGAGGAATGATCATGTGATATGAGCTGTCGTGTGTTAGTAAAGACAGAGATTATTTCTGAAATGGAACTACAACGCTAATCAAGACGGAGATCATTCTCATTCAAAGCCATTTCAAAAAATACTTGTGTACACGTGGACTAGGCCTAAGAAGCTAAAACTTGCACACACCGGGTATGTTCCTGTAAGTGTCACTGGGTAATATTCTTGATTGTTGTGTCCTCATCTACCAGGACATAGAGAAGACCATGACAACAGCACTCCATGAGCTACGTGAGCTGGAACGACAGAACACCGTTAAACAGGCCCCTGATGTGGTCCTTGACACCCTGGAGCCCATGAAGAACCCAGTCAGCTCTGAGCCCGGCAGCCCGCTGCATACCATCATGATCCGTGACCCGGATGCAGCCATGCGGCGCAGCAGCAGCTCTACCTCTGAGATGATGACCACTTTCAAACCGGCTCTCTCCGCTCGGCTGGCTGGAGCTCAGCTACGCCCCCCACCCATGAGGCCAGTGCGCCCTTCTCCCACCCAGCACCGCTCGAGCAGCTCCAGCTCATCAGGAGTTGGTAGCCCTGCTGTAACTCCCACAGAAAAGATGTTTCCAAGTAACACCACAGCTGCTGGTTCTAATGTGAATACATCTGGCGACGCTGGGGATAAGTCTGGTACCATGTAGCGAAGGTGGAATCTGTTAGGTGGGGTGGCTGTAAAGCTTTTGGAAATGGGTGCTGATGTTTGAAAAGCAGATGTGGATATTTCCCTCTGTTTTCTGCTGACTTAATATTCAGGAAGCTCCTGAAACGAGCCTACAGTGTGTTATCATGGTGATGGAAGAAGCCGAGGTGTGATAGCATAAAGCTCAACTCTCTTTGAAACTTGATTTAACTGCAGAAAATGTGTATAAGAATACTTCAGTTTTACCTCAGTTTCAACAAAAAAAATCTGCTCAGATACAATGAATGCAAGTGAAGCAATACTTGTGTGAAATTTGGTATTAAGTCTCCACCCGGCACACATTGTCCAGCGGATGTTTCAGTCACTCCTCCTGGTGTGTATGAAACACCAAATCTGGACGGGTGTGTGAACATTCAGGCTGAAATACCATGTCTGTTTACCATTTAGGTCACAGGCCTTATGGCTGTACATACAAACTTACTTGAAGTCGCCATGCTTTCTGTTTGTACTATAACACAGTGGATGTTCAGCAAAGTAACAACTTAGTGACAATATATACGTCTGCATGCAGGGTTTGGAGAAAATACGGAAAATGTTAATGATTTGCATCGGTGAGAGATTTGTAATGATGTGGGATTTTAGCAAACATAAAATATTCGTTTGAAACCTAATTTCAAAGTGAAACAAATGTTATACTTTCAATCTGCCAAATTGGTACTCTAGGTAAAAGCATCCCGGCATGAAGATAAACTATTAGATATTACTAATCAGAACTTTACAAAGCAAGTCATCCCCCATTGTCACGTACGGTTGGACGGTGGGCAGACTTTGTGTTTTCTATGTCCTGTATATGAAATGCAGAAAACTAATGCACCAACTAATGTAGGAATCCTGTGGTAAACCTGTACATAATAATATAGGTAGTAATTTTTTTTAAGTGTTAATCTTGTACAGGCTAAAATGAAAAAGGCAAAGGGTCGGCTGTGAATGGCACTTGTTAAGATCATAATCCACCTTTTCATCACCTTTAGTAAAGTGCAAACATATTCTTTGGCTGTAAAATAGAGTTCAGGTCATTTACCTTGTATTGTGTGAGTAGAACGCATCTGGTTAATTGTACTGTAGAAAACTGATTGCTGTTGATGCTGAACAGACAACAAAGGCTGAGTAAATGCTTTCTCCATTGATGCGCACAGTTCGTGAAACTTGAGCTGTTGCCTCTTCAATTTTAATTCTGGTGATTTTTATTATTGGATAAGACATGTTGAAACGTTCGCTATGACAGTTCCTCTTCCTCAAATTTAAAATGTGATACTCACCCACAGGAACCTGACAGTACATGTTGTGACATACTGATATCACAGCTGTTTCTTTCCTTCCTGTTGATAGATACAGTTACAGATAGATACAGGAAGAAAACTAAATACAGAACATTTCAGTTTATATCTACTGTACCTCCCCAGTCCAGAGACCTTGTTATCCGCATCCCAAAGAGCCTGCTCTGTTCTGCATGTATTGCGCTGTAATGTCTGACTCATATCCTGGGGCAGTTTAACAATGGCTGTATGTGGTGCCTTGCCTTGGTGGAACGCACAAATAAATTCGATATTGGATGTTTTTTTTTTCTGTAAGAAATGGGCCTTAACATTTATGGGGATGAATTAAGCTGCTTGCTGCAGTTGCTAAAATAGAAGTAACAGAGATTAATGCTTGACTGAGCAAAAGAAACTTCAATATTAGCATGTAAACCAGGTCCTGAATCCACTGTCAGTCTGTACAATCTGCAGTGGTACTGAGATAATAACTGTAAACTGTTGCCAATGGGTTGTTTGCTTTTTATTTGTCACAGACTGACACATCTATAAATGTCCAGGGCGGGAGGATAGAGAACTCCTACAGCAGGAGCATGTAGCGCTCACATCCTCTGCTGGCTCCTGTTGGTATTGCCTCTTGTTACATCACCTTAAATGGGCATTATGAGTATGATCTGGAGCTGATACTACAACCTCTAAGCTCACCCATACAGTTCTGTTTGTCTGTCCTGGTTACAGTTTTGCACCTGTTGAAATCTATGAAGACAATTTTACAAATGAAAGCGCATATGTTTATTGAAATACGAAGAAAGCACACACATTTCAAAGGGTGGAATTCTCATCGTTATATTTAACTAGACTATTTTATTTTAATTTATAGACACTTGTGTAAGTGGAGCAGAACATTTGAGTGCCTTTTGTGCACAACATCGATTTTTATTGGACTTTTATATTTACTTTTTTAACTGTATTAGTTGTCATGTTTGTTATAAACTGATGTTGCTTTTTTATCTTTACTTTCTATTGCTACTCAAACCACCATAAGGACTACGTTGTGTAAAGATATTCCTCTCGTGAATTACTGAAGAATCATCATGAAATGCTTGTCTGTGTTCAGGTGATCGCTGAAGAATAAGAGTTATAAAATACTGCTGTATACACGATCTACTGGTGAAGTTCAGTAGAGTCATCTCAGAATTTTTCCTTCATCTTTTTTGTTTTTATCTGTGTGAACTGCCTGTGCTGTGGTTGAGCCGTAACTCTTCTCATTCAGCTCTTTCCCTTTCAAAGCAAAATCGTTGCAGTATTGTTGGAAACAGCGGGACTGATGTGGACCCTCTCAGTGCAGAGATCATGAGGCACTTGGTGCTCTCTCCTTTTCCCTACATGTGATGTTACGCTGACGTTTTCTTTCCTGGAATGTGTGCTGAAATGGGTAACACTGTTTGTCTGCTGACATGAGAAGACATTAAGTTAATATTCAAAAGGGACATCAGACTGAGTCATGTTGTGGGGACCGGAGTGTGAGTTGCTGTCACACTGTTTACCTTCTCTTTAATTGTTTGTCTAGTGATGCTGTTTGTTGATGAGTGTCTGGTTGGTTGAAACCCTGTGATGTAATGTACACCATACCACTGACTGGATGTTGAAACCCCCTGCGTCCAAATAAAACCATTATTGCTCTGTGATCTGGATATAGTGAGTGACTTCCTTATTTATTTGTGGTGATAAAAGGCTGATCTGGAATCTGGTTGTGAACAAAAGAGATATAAAATAAACAGTTTAGTAATGGAGATATCTTGTTCTGTTCTCACTTTCACATCATCTAGTTTAAAGCCTCTAAAGAACAGTTTTTAATTTTTCCCTATAATATCAAAGGAGACATATTATGCTCAATATTAGTTGCATGTATTTATTTTGGGTTTACTACAATTACTATTTCCTGCTCTAATATTTAGAAAACACTTCAGTTTTCTCATACTTTCACCCGTTCACCCTCTGTTTTAGCTCTTGTCTCCTGAAAAGCCCAGTCTGCTGGAGTTTTAGCTTCCATTTAGCTGCACTTCTACCATAAATATCACAACAAAAGCCACATATAAAACAAAAACTTCACCACCGGACATATAAACAAAGGAATATGATCTGTATTATAAAATGAGGTGGTAAGTTCACACAGTTTCTCTTGACTGTCTCTTGTTATTACACGTTAGTCAAACATCACAGTGAACTCGGAGAAGCTACGTGAACCAAGCAACATGCCAACGCCTAATTCAATAGGCTGGCCTACAAAACAAACAGTGAGAACATAAAACATGGCAAAAGTTACATCTTTCAAGTTTGGAGTTGGGTCAAGTCAGACTGCTGCTATTGATCTGTTCTTCAGCTTGTGAAGTTGCTGTAGCAGTCAGGGCGTAAAACACCCACACACAATCCCATAGTGGTCCAGTCATTGTGGGGGCATTTCCATCAAAAATAAAGTTTATCAAAGATAATCAAAACTGTTCTCACTCTGACATAAAGTTCATGGAGGAACTCGTCGATTTAAGTAAGAAGCTGATTGTGAAAATGGGTTTTCAGGGCCTTTAAATACAAGGAAATTGATTCCCATGTAACCCCATATTAAAATGATCATTATTACATTTTATGGCAGGCATAAACACTTAAAAACGGGGACTGCATGTGCCAGGTAATGAACATCAATAATAAGCTGTGTTTACATTTGTAAATAATAGTTTGAATGGAAGAGAGAAGAAGTGAACGATTATTAAAGGATACTGCAGTAAAAAGAAAGAAAGAAAGAAAAAGAAGAAAGGCATCAGCAGACACAAAATGAGCTGACTCCTTTGACAAGAATAATTTAATGGCAAACATGTACCAGAGTCTGTAGTTCATTCTGTAGCCACATGATGGAGAAACTGCAGCAGAGAAAGTATAAGATGAACATGATGATTACATGTAGAGTGCGTAGTCAGCACTGCGTTGATTACGCAAAGGATTAGGAACGAGTGTTGTAATGACAACTACACAGATATCACAGTTTTGCATAAATTAGATGATTACATCTCCCTTTGAAATTGGCTTTCAAGTCCACTGGTCAGAGAGTGTTAAACCTGCAGCTCGCACTGCTGGTGCATAAACAAAATTCAATTTGTTCCACCTGAGAAACTCCTGTTCAACAAGAAGAGGTCAAACAAGCAACTGTGCTCACGTTTTGCATTAGTCTGGAAGGTGTACCACTTACTAACAAGCAAGGATCTTTAAAAGAGCTGGAAACTGGCTTTTAAAGAGGTCTGTGTAGAGACAGACTCTTTAACATGACACATTAAGTCACAAAATCAATCATGAATGTCCATGTGTTGAGGTTTTGAGGTCATGTTGTCTGAAACAAGTGGAGCAATGTTATCTTCTCAGATGGAGTGTAAGTGATAATTACGCTGACATTGTCTTTACTAACAATGAGGATCTAAAAATGTGTATTGGAAAGTAAGTACATGATATGAGAAAAGACATGGATGGACAAGGATGTTAAATTACACAGTTAACCAGAATGGCACTCAGTAGAGTGCATACCTCCTTTGTGGAAATCCTTTCAGTAGTTTTTGTGTAATCCTGCTGACAAACCAACCAACTGATGGACACGGGTCTGTCAAGCCACGAAAAGATGTGTTCAGTGTAAAGGTAAACTAGAAAAAGATCTTATAAATTATTTATATTACTTAGAAAGAAAAGGACCCAACAACAAACAAATCAGTTACTTCCGCTGGCATGGAAATCATTTTCTGCCTCTCTAGAATGACTTATGTTTAATCAATGACGAACAGCTGCTACTGCTGGTTTTGAAAAATAAGTTGCGTAAGCCCTCTCCGGTGGCCTAATTTGGCTTATCTTCCATTATAATTAATACGCAAATGAGAGTAAACACTTCATCAAGACATAATCTCTTTGTAAGAGTCACAGCTGAACAAAAGTATCATGACTTCCTGTTTCAACCTTCACTGTCTTCTCTGACTTTAGCTTAGCTACATCAAAATGATTAACGGGAAAGCAGTTACACCCTTCAATTAAAATCCCCCCATAGGACCACCGAGCAAGATCATTCATTTTCATAATCAGAGTATAATGTCAAAATGGAAGTCATGTTTCATTTAGTGTTTCACATTTTTCCATATGTTGTGCACAGACAGCAGACAGTATGCTTATGATAAACAAGAATGCAATATTTTATAATGTTTACCTGGAACGATGATTATATCAAGTGACATATACTGACAGTGAACCGTAGAGTTTGATCATCTGTTGACCAAACGTGGTTGTAGGAGAGCATTTCATTTAAATGTTTCCAAGTTAAATGTTATATTTGTTTTGTAGTCAACAAGCATATCAATAAACTAACAAAATGATGGTCTGTTAATTTCTCTTAATTATTGACAATGCCGATGCACCATTCACACTATTGTTCTTCTTTTCTTCATTATAGTATTTTAACATTTAACATACCTCATTTGAACGTCCAGCTTTGACATTATTACAGTTACCTCTGAGCTTTTTAAGCAATAGTTTTTCATCTCGTACCTTAGTAAGCTAATGCAGTTTCACTTGACGTTTTTTTTTAGCAGTGTAGCACAAAGCATTTTAGTTTTATGATATTTCCGGCAATTCAATACATTTCTGCATTTTCAGCTGCACTTTCAGACTCATTTCAGCTGTGAGCATCCTCACTGTATTTTTGCAGGAAATACAACTTTCTAAGGCAGTGTGTGGCAATTTCTGCATTTTTCTAGCAATGGGCATTTCAGTATTTACACTGCATTTTCAGCAGGAAATGCATTTTCTAGTACCATATAATTGTTTAGATGCACTGAAGATGGCATTTGCCACATTGTCATCTGCACATTCACAATGTAATGTGACACTTTATCACAACATGACTTCATTCAGCAGTGTCTATAATTCTCGAGTTAAACTTTTGATTTGAACTTAACCCTCTTAACCAATATAGATTGATTATAGGTACTGGTTTGGTGCCTTGCTCAAGGATACTTTTGTGTGATGCATAGATGTTGGAAGGATCGAACCAGGGACTTCACAGTTGAGAGAGAGAGTCTAGACCAGATCAAGATGTTGCCGGTGGGAAAGAGAGAAGGGACTTTCTATGAAAAGATGAGAATATGGAGCTTTTTTATTTATCATATTTTGCCTGTCTCAGTGTGTGAGACAGACATCAGAGTGCTGAGAGGCCTCAGATAGTTAATACTTTATATTGTCAGGCAATCAATAATTTTACTTTGATTCATTTTAATAGCCATTTCTGACCTCACTCAGAAATAGGAACATCTTATCAGTTTCAGTCCATATGTGATAATATATATGATGTCATGACTTGTTTCATCAAGCATGAATGGAAAGGAACTCAAATGATCATCAGACTTTCAAGGTTATAGCAGATGGCAACACCTCTGAATTCAGTGACATTTCCAGCGATGGCTGTATCTTTGATGTGCAGGGATGCAGCAGCAGGGTAATGCATACAGAGCATGCATAATAAATGAAGCCCATTGACACAGAGCAAGCTGGCCTGGTTGTTTTCATTGTTCATGCACACACTCATACAAATCATGCTAGAGTGTACATGACATGCCACACATGCACAGACAAGATCAATTTACATATTTCCTGATGATACACCCTGACAAAAACCACATGCGCATAGACTGCACCGTAAAGCTCTGAGATCTTATCAGTGCTTGTTTATATTTATGATGTTTTTGCAGTGGCATGCATAATGCGGCTTTGCACCCATGATGAAACTTTGAAGCAAGGTTATTTGAAGAAGAGAGATGAGGCCGGAGGCAGAGCTGACCCTCATTTCCAATCAGTCTTTGACTCCTTGCATGGCATGTACCATATTTTTATCAAAAAAGGACCCAAACACAAGACACTACAGCAGGCAGAAAAACATAAAAGTGAGCTTTGATAAAATGAATCTGGGATCCGTCAAAAAAGGCTGGCTACACTAATAGAAGAGATCAAAAACTAAACAAACCAGTACAAATCAGGGAGACGCGAGGAACAGAGGCAGCAACACAGGTAAACAGAAAGAACAAAACAGGGCTGGGGAAGAGGCGTGAAAATGCAGACAAACCATCAAAGAGTGAAAGGAAAACACAGGGACTGATTAAGTAAGAAACACAGGTGTACTAAAAAAAGGGGTGGGGAAAAAAACAAAAACAGGAAGTATAAAGTAAAACATGACACATGAGGGAAGAAACTACAAAATAAAAAAAGGAAATTACTGAATAAAAAAAACAAACCATGACCATATTCACTTGATGCACATGATGTGATCAGTAACAGTAAGCTTTCACAATACAGCTGCTTGTAGGTGAGCTGTTAATACACTCATGATGAAATTGATTACCTCATAGATTCTCAAGGTTCATGCGAATATTCCTGGAAAGTAGGCCGTTAAAATGATCTTAACCCCCAGTTATGGAGTTATGAGTTTAATAACCCAATGAAGGTATATGGAAAATAGTTTGTCTTTCTAGCTATACAGTGTCTTTGTGTTGTCAGTGAAATGGCTTTTGTTAAATGCATGAATATTACTATAATGTGCAGCTTTTGATATTAAAATTCAGTGTTCTTGTGACAGCAGGTCCTTTCTCTCTGAGCAGAAACTCCCCCCAAAAAAACATCAAAAAATATAAATGAATAAATGAAAACAAAGCGATGAGGTTAGTCACTGGTTGAAGAGAAAATATCTTTTAACAGTCCACAGTTAACATCAAATTAAGGGAATTAATTCTAACAAAAATTCAATCAGTGTGCCTGGCTGCACCAACATGACATGACATGACTGTAGATAAGGATGTCTACTAGCTCAATAAAGAAAATTGACGCCTGGGTAGTATAATACATTATGTACTGATAAGAATATCAGCTTCTGTTAATTACAGTCACTTTGTTACAGGTTCAGTTCATTTGAACTGGTTGAACTGCAGATAGCATTTCATGTCACAAGTAATGAGTAATGTGAGTACTACTGATATTACATATAGGCTTTGGAATAAAATAGAATTACTCCAAATTCAGGACACAAAACAGGCCCATTACTATCTGAAACAAAGTGCTGTAAACATAAAAAAAAAAGGCATGTAAACTATAATCTATAAAACCAGACATGGGTGAAAACGTGACCATCTTGGCTGAGGTTATAATAAAGAAAGAATACTTCAGTCTCCATATTAACGTGGCTCAGGCTGCAATTCTTCCTATTGCATCAGTAGATCCAAAAGGCTAAAGAGGCTATTTTTGCCATTCGGCCCATGCTAAATGAAACCAAAGCACAAGTTTGATAGGAGCAAAACACACACAATACATGAGAATTTGATCAACAATGAAGTGCTCTGTCATTAGCATCTTGCAAGGCCATCTGGCCTGTTTCAGTCCCTTGTTTAACACCAGACACAAATGTGGCTTCATCTGTTTGCTCTCATTTCCCAGAGCTCCAGCCATCGTTAAGATCCCAGACAGGTCCATCTCTGTGCACTGGGTAACACAGGACAGAATGACTCACTTGCAAAGGGCCTCATTAGATGGAGATATACATGTGGTGAATAGATAAGGGTATAACACTGATAAGGCAAAGCACAGCACAGTCCTTTGACACCATGTATGTTATAGTGCAGATGTATCGAACAAAGCCCCGTCAAGGTTCACACCGTTAATGTAGCCTGTAGACTGAATGCTAATTTGCAGACTTATATCCCCGGATTAGAGTTCATATGCAACGTTTTCGCATTAACAGAGGACTTTTGGGGGAGAACATAATGTTTTGCACTAAGGCCCATATTTCCCTGGGCATTATGAACTTAATAAATATGTGAGAGTGATCTACTTGTTGGATATGCTAAAGGTTGTACATTTAAGTAATAAGGGCATTACAGATTTAATAACTGTAGCAGCATGCTCTCATCATTGAACCATCTTTCAATAGCAGCAACAGGCCACTACAGAGCTGCATTCAATTATAAACCTGAAACCTCAGTTACAGTCTCCTTGATGTATTTGTTATGTGTGATGCTTCTTTACATCCACATCAAAGAGCTACACATGCTACACAAATCTGAACATGATTTCCCCACAGATGTCTCCCTCATATCACTCTGCACATGGCTCTCATGTTCATGGTTGTGCATAATGTTCATGAGTACAGGGTTGTTGTATAGAGTCAAACACATACCCACAGCAGAAGTCAGGCTTGCTCAGAGAAATGGCTGGGCCCCTAAAAAGGTCCATTGAATGGGCCCTCCACAAATCTGTGCATGCTGGTGCTCTCTCTCTGTCTATCTCTCTCTCTCCTACATTAACACATGACTGTGTTCATATTTATCAACATCATTCTCTTTCTTACAAGTGGTGGATTCATCTGACTGACTGACACTACATGTCATGGTTTGGGCTTTTTGGTTTGCTTATTTCCTGTTTTATTTTGTAAGTCATCCTCAGGTGTCATGTTTTCCTTTTCCTTTCCACTTCCTGCTTTTGTGTTTTTTTTCCTGCCCTTTTTGATCACCTTATTAGTTCTACCTGCTCCTTATTAGGGTTTAATTCTTATTTGTTAAGTTTGTGTCAGTTTATCTGTTTTTGTCCTCCAGTCAGTCCTGTGTCTCCTGTTTCCTGTCTGTTCCCTGGTTCCGTCCATATTAGGCCGGGATGTGCTGTGTTTAGTTTTTGCAATGGACACTTTCTGTTTCTTAGGCTACCTGTCTGCCTTGTTGTGTTTGCATTTGGCTCCTCACCTTTTTGTTTACCACAACTAGCTACCACTTGGCTAGTAACATTAGCCTCCTAGCTATCGTTCGCCACTCAGCTGTCTGACCAAAAAAAATTGGTCATTACAATATTATTTGGGTCTTAATCCCTTGCTTGCTCCCTTTTGTTCTTCTATCTTTTTCTGGCTTTTTCTTCCAGACTGAAATAGACCCTGCATTAAATACCTGGTAATGGGTTTAATCTGTCACATAATTCCTGACAACCTGAAACAGAGAGTTTTGCAGCCATTCAGTACATCATGTCTTCTTGCTAATATGAGCATATAATCGCTGCTTGGCTGAGCATCCAGTGATTAAACATCCATCCTAGTTTCCCTACCCATCAGCAGAGTGCTGGAAGAGGACAGTGGCTGGTCAAACTCCAGCTGAAATCATTTGAGGCAAACCATGGACATGACTCATCTGTGTTTGTGTGTGTTAAATCTATTCTGCATTAGTATTTATTGTAGTTGTCTTGTGATGTTTTCAAACAGTTCAGTGTGGGCGTTTATTCATTCAGTGCAGGTCTACAGAAGTCAAAGCATGGGCCGTGCCTTCTGTGATTAAATAAGAGAGAATAAATGAAGTGGTTGAATGTCAAACACACACACACACACACACACACACACACACACACACACACACACATTGTTTCAATATAAAACTTCAATCAGGAAAAGGCAAAGTAGAGCTGCATAAAATCATCTTTGGCTGAATTAATTCAACTAATCAGACCAAGCACATCAAATTGAAAAGAAGCCTGATTGGTCCTGACATTTGCAATTTTTCATTGACTCCTGAGACATTTTGACTTTCTTGCATTCAAACAGGTCTGACACCGGTCACAGAAGAAAAAAGAATGGTGGGAAAATAATGTCATGATTTTCCCTCAAAGGGATGATAACAAATAGCAGCCTATTACAAAGGCGTGTCATTTTCTGTGACTCTTCCTGTGATAAATGTCAAACAACTGTGTAGATTAAAGTGGTCTCGTCCTCCTCTGCAGGGGAAACCTTGTTACCAGATTGTTTGGTATTGCTGTGGAGACCATGTGAAAAGAGGCATTAATGCTGTGGCAACACTGTGAAATGATTTAACTGGCCAAACGCTCTGGGGATTGCATCCTCGAAACCACCAGGAAAAATCTAATTACAGCACATAAACGCCTCTGGATATTCATGGGACTGAATAATAACATTCAAGCACACATGTGACATGGTCCAACATCAATACATTTGCATGATCATGTCTTGTTGCCTGGTTTCAGAGGGACACATTTTGATAATTCTTGTGCATAAAAAGGAAAAGTTGCTTCTTTCTAAATTGAAAATCTCACATTTACATCACTGAACATCTGTGATGAAGTGCCTAAGCTTCGGAGGCTGAATAATTAGTTCAATGCTGCTGCAACAAGGGAAGAGTACTTTGTCTAAATGAATTAAATCAAGGGTATAAAACTGTCAACATTTCATAATAATGTAAAATACAATCACAGTCATTTATTCTAATTGTAAGGAATGAATAAATAAGACAGGGAGTAATGAGGCAAGTTTGTTTTACAGGTCATTGTCCGCCTTAGGTAAGAGGTGTAAAACGCCCTCAAGGGAAAATACAGTATGTGCTCACAGTCCGTGAGGCCCTTTGACGGCCTGCTAAGCATTTTCCAGTTCTCAAATGTTATGATTACACTGCCATGCCTTAAAGCTGGAGAAATTGTTTAGTTCAAGACTTTCACATTAGTGATTTAGTGACACTACAAAGGTATAACATTATATAATATGATAATATTTTTCTGATGATAAGCTTGGAACTGGTCGTACCATATTTTTCACACTTACACTTGTCATCTTGAACCACTTGTTTCTATCTATCAGATGAAATGAAGAGTAGCAAGGCCGTCACAGTAGATGCACCACAAGTAAGCCAGTTGTTATGGAATATCCATTTTCCACTCTCAGATTTCCTGGTTGGAGTCATGGTTTGATTTAATAGAGTTTAAATTTTGAGGATCTGACTTGGATAATAAAAGGGATATCTGGTGAAGTCTCATGTTATGCCAACTTTCCCTCATTCAACTTAGTTCCCTTTAGTTGTGTAAAAAATATAGTCTTTACAAGGGCGTTTATGGCTTTTGGATGCTTCAGCGTAATGCTTCATTGAAGCTTGTCTGTGTGGTTTGTACTCCCTTTGAGCAACAATGAATTATCATTCAAGTTGTTCAACAATGACTCACTGTCAGTATTCACCATTAAAGATTTAATAGGTAAGAATTCTGTATCAAAATGTCTAAAAACGACTTTGTTATTTGTTATTTTATCATATATTTTGTTGAGTTGTGTACATTATCTCAAATGTTTTCAACAATTTTCAAACCCAGAGAAATCAAGTTTACTCAAAGTATGGTTTCATTCAGTCGCCTGTCTCTATTATTTCCAGGATAAAGGGGAGGAAGGGATGCCAAAGTGTGACTTAACGTGACATGAATAAAACTATTTTTTCCTCCAGAAGGTCTGACTCTGCAGCCTCTCCTCCAGAGCTGACCAGCTCCGATCAGCTGATGGTTTCATTTGCTGTTATTTATGATCATCAGAGGAATCACGAGACTGTGGAAATGGGAACGGGCACAGGCTCAGGACATGAAGGACACATAGGCCTATTTAAATGTTATTGTGCTGCACTAAATATCTGTTTAATAGAATACGTTAACTGACGAAAGGGTTTTGTTTTTCCATTTCGTAGAAATTTAATCCAGTACATCAAGCATCTTTTAACAAATCTATTGAAATTAGTTAAACTCAAATATCACATATCTCTGTAATTTATATATTTTTTTAAATAAATAAAAGCAAAAATATTCCAACAAAATCACATCTGAGAAATCAGCAGGTGATCAGTGATTTGTGCTGCAGTCAAACATCCTCAGCGCGGCGACACAAATCTGAGCGGAAGTCGTCAAATGACGTAAGAAGCGTCCAGCCTCCTTTCGAGCGGGACTTTGGCTGCTGTTTGATCACTGTCACTAAAAGTTTGATTTCTATCTGTATTATCCTCTTCATGATTACGAGACATGGCCCTTCAGATGGAAGCGGATTTACCACCCGGTCTTGCAAGTCTGAAAGTAAGTTATGTGATCCTGGAATGTTTTTGCAAACGATAAGAAACGATGTTAGCTCTCTAAGCTAGCGTTAAAGGAAAACATAAACAGCCCAACAGGAGAGTACTCCCCAACGTTAACTAACGAGTAACGTTACACATCTAACGCGAAACATGCACCTTAATGTTATAAATCCAGTTCGTTTAAATACAGTCGACTGATGACTTGAAAGCTGCTTAAGTAACATGAAACAGCTGCAAAGCAACACACATATCTGTGGTGTAACTATGCTAATGAGGTAACTAGGTTAAGTAACAACGTTACGTTACAGTCAACTCTGACAGACGTAAATCAACGTACGTTAAACGAAACAGCCTGAAACGTACTGATGATGTCCCCCTATCAAAACAATGCACCTGAACGCACCTCTCGCTAGCTAGGAGTCACATCAGGGGACTGTAGCTTATTTCGGGATGTTGTAAGTTACAACATGTATCATGACAGTGAACACATCATAAAGACGTGACTAAATGAGAAGGCATGTAAGTTAACTAAGCTACCTTAGTTGATTAGGTAAGTAGTGTCCATCTGTAGGAATGTGTTTGAGACTCTCTGCCAGGGTCCTAAAGTAGATCACCAACTCATGAAGGTTTTGTGTAGCTGCATTTTGATACTAGGGGTAGGCCGATTATTGGGGCCGATATTCAGCATTTTCCACTCATCAGTATCTGTATATCTGGCTTGCAGATAACATGAAATACTTTTAAAATGTGCGACTTTGGCCCTATATAACGTCCTCTCACACTATGTCCTGCCCAAAACACTATCTGATTGGTTACACGTCACAATTAATAGCCTATAAACACTGAATAATCAGAATCGGCAAAGTAACTAGTAACTCAATGCATAAAGTAAATGGAGTGGAGAGGAAATTTAAAGTGGCAGAAAAAAATGGCAATACTCAAATAAAGTAAATTGTACTTAATTTATTTCATCACTGGTTTTTCGAAATTTTGACACAAAGAGTTTTGTTATTACTGCAAATGAATATCGGTCCCAAATATCGGTTTTCAGTCTCCATGATTTCTAATAATCTGTACCGGCCCTGAAAAAGTCATATCAGTCGACCCTGAATATATACATATTTGAGTACAATGATTGATGTCAAAATGCAGCTAACGTCACTCTATTACAGTAAGAATGTTTTGACCAGCTTAGTTTGACCAGTATAGAAATTGTTCATGGTCTATAATTTCCTGCCAATTTCCTTTTTTTTAAATGGATGCAAAATAAAGACCCTGATCAATTTCATTTTTGGGGCTGATACCAATATAAGAAAGTAAAAAATTCCAATATTGATATATCAGAGGATATGCACACATTTATTTTTTCATTTGTGACACACTGTACGTAACAGAGGCAGGATATTTTGAAGTCAAACAATAAACCATATTGTCTAAAGTGACATCAGTGCATTGAAACTATCATGGGATTTATTAATTACTCATTGTACCAAGCAACTGTTTTTCTGCATTATAATCTCTTCAAAAAAAGAGTCTTCATATCTACACTTATTGGACAACATATACACAATACCAATATCGGCCAACTGATATATCGGTCGGACTCTAGTAAAAGATATTATTACTAGGCTACTTAATTTTCTACAGTTTTTGTACCTGTTAGAACCTTGTTGTTTTAAAACTATTATCTTAACCACTGTTGTTTCTTGCATCGACAGAATGTTGATACCCTGCTGCGATGTCCCATTTGCTTCGACTTCCTCAACATCTCAATGATGACTAAATGCTCTCACAACTGTAAGTAACAAGTTGAGCAGCTATGGTGCGTGCTCAAACAAATTTCATAGCAGTAAGTGTTGATGATAACTGATGTCTTGTCTTCCTGTATGTGTATTATGTATGAGTGTATTATTATGTATTATGGAAATGTAACATGTGTAAGCACTGATATCACCATGAGCAAGAGAACCATACTGTAGTCAACGTAACTTTCTGTCCCTCTGGATCTGCTGTTGTCCCTGCAATAATAACAATGAATGGGTTCCCCTTCTCAAGTTAAAGCAAGTTTATTTTAGGTGGATGCATCTTTGCCTGCATCTATTTTTGTCTGTAGACTCTGTAGGCTTATTTGGCTTCTGAATTTTCCTTTGTGTTCTGTATAGTCACTCACTAGGCTGCTACTCGAATGAGCCACACTAGCCCCTCCTCATATGTGGACTGAAGCCTGTCGTGCTCTAAAGAAAACATCCTGTCACACTAATAATTTGAATTAAAGAAAGGAACTGATCTGCCTGTTTGCTAACAGACATCGTCATCAACAACAACTTCATGATCTTTGTTTGCATTTTTATTTTACAGTTTGCTCATTGTGCATCAGAAAATTCTTTTCCTACAAGTTGCAGTGTCCAGTTTGCAATACAGTAAGTATGAACTCGACTTGAATGCATAATTATGCCTGCGAGTGCATTTGCATAATCATCAGGGTCATTACCTCATTAAAGATGACTCAATTGCAGGTCATCACCTGGAAATAATTGCATACATTTGATAAAGGACACAGGTTTCATTCACATCTTGCTTCTCCTTTTTCTTTTAGCAAGCAACGGAACAAGATCTAAGAAACAACCGTTTGTTAGATGACTTGGTTGTAAACTTTCGAGCTGCAAGGTAACGCACAACACATTATAAATAGTAACAGGTAAACTGGCTCGTGTCTATAAAGTATCAGAACTGTCCTTTTATATGACCTAAGTGCGCTTTTCATCGGGGGGAAAAACAATTCAGTAATCAATTGAACAAGTATCTAAGCCTTTTCCTACAGCCACCCGCACCATGTAATGGCTTTTGTATTTAGTGTAATTATTTCAACTTATTTTGCCCTCAGAGATAGACCAACAGAATAATAAAAAATGGCAGTTCATGAAGTAAGACTTACTTTACAATCCAGGTGCAACCTGTTTGTTATGACGACAGTAGTGTCAACGGAGCATCTCTCCTATTTGTTTCGTTACGGAAGAGAAAAACAATTATTGTGGTAATTTCACGGGATCCTGTCGTTATTGACAGGATTACACTTTCATGTCCACAAGGGAACCGACTTCAGTTTACTTCAAATTACCAGCTTTAGAGAAACACTTCTAATTGCCTCCCACTAATAGGCTTCTGATTTAAGGATTTTCTGCAAATCAAATGGGGATTTTGTTTTCATCATCTGAGGTCACGCAAGGTTCTCTTTGTATTGCATATTTGTGTGTGTTGTGTAGCTTTAGGCCTGATGTTTTTTTTCATTACAGCAGGATGTAGGCACAGGGAGCGGTGTGCAGATCTTGTCTAAAGGATATGTCTCGGTACTTAAGTGTTTTTTTTTTTCCTCCAGTGACACCCATCTCAGCGTTCGAAAACATTTCCTTTTCATGGAGTGTCTTGTTGTTGGTAGCACTGCCCACAGGGGTACAGCCAGCTAAATGCTTTCGCTCACTGATTGTCCTAAGCAGACTGATATTTTTTTGTCCTGCAGTGTCGCAATTGTTCTGTCAAGAAAAATAAACTGGAATTAACAATATCAAGATACAGTCGGTCACCCCAGCTTCCTTCTGGTTTAGGGCCGTAACCTCTTTCTTAGCATGTAATCCCCTCTCTGTATATCTGTCAGTCTTTTATTTGTTTCAGTGAAGAAATAACAATGCAAAACTCTTGCTATGTCAGAAGTAGAGATTGGTATAGGAACAGAGTCTGATGAGTAGAGAGCTGCAATCAAAAGAAAATTAAAGGTGCAATATGTACGAATTGGCCACCTGTCAAATTCATACTCATACATGTAAGGATTTGCTGTGTCGCATCGCATTTATCATATTAAAGAGTCTTTGGGGTTTGGACTGTTGGTTGGACAAAATAAGCAGTTTGTAGACATCACTTTGGGCTCTGGGCAATTGTGATGAGCATTTTTTCTTAACATTTTATAGTCTAAACAATTAATCAATTATTTGTGAAAATAATCAGCAGATTCATTGATGAATCAAATAATCTTATCTTATGAGGGATCTCTGTTTTTATATCTGAGGATCAACATAAGCCTGCTAAAGTAACATGACTCATTTTCTGTTCATCAGTCGGTTTGTCTAAATTAAAAAATGATCAGAGTAGTTTCTTCAGTGCCCTGGCTAATGTCGATTTAATGGTCTGAGTGTTGCTATGAGTCAATAAGCTGTGATGTTTCTCACTTTCATCAATCACCTCAATGTTATCAATACTGTGAAAGGTCTCCCTTCTAACCGTAGACCCTCTGATTGTCATCACTGTTATGAATGAGTGGCTCAAGCAGCTGCTCTTTCCACCGGTTTTTAATTTCCTGTTGTCTAGCGGGTAGCGTCTGAAAACTGTGATTCTTTGATAGGTAACTTAGTCATAAAGTGTTGTTGTTATCTAAGAATAGACTTGTCTCAAACAATTTAGTCTTGGATTAGTTAATTTGCTGCAAAATAATAAATATATTAAATTTAAAGACTATTTCTGTCGTAGATTTTAATTTTGTGCCTGTGGGAAAACATGTACATCCTCATAGAGGAGAGAGAATTGAATTACTTAAGCATCTGTCCATGTGGTTGCTATGTATTCTGCTGTTGTGTTTGTGGATTGCTTCTTTTATTTCTCACTGTGAAACTTTGTGGAAAACATTGCACTCAGTGGGTAGCTGTTGGCTGATTGCACTAATTTACTGCCATTAAACCTGAGGCCTATTTTTCTAGCAAACTGTTAGCTGTTATGGCAGTGCCCCACATTTATCTTTTCATAGTAACAACCTACCTCTTAGTCTCTCCTCACACCCAGTAAGCTTGTGCTATTATTATTTAATCTCCAGGGGCACAGTGCCCTTCTGCTGTTGTGGACATGGTGCAACTTAGCATGTTTGTCTTTCTGTATTCTATGGCATTTTTGTAGCCTACTCCATTCATTTTTATGCATTTCATTTTTCATGTGTTTTAAATGCAACAAGCTAAAACATGTTTTGACATACTTTACTTATTCTCATTGAAGTACTCAATGTTTGAATTCCATTTTAGGGTTGAGTAATTATCGAGATATTGTTTACCGTCAGAAGGTTGTTCCAAATAATCATATTATGAACTGGTGTGTCACAAAGGGCGTCCAAAGGAGTGTCGGTCAGCAAACATCTGCCTGTGTTTAAGGTCTCTAACATCTGGAGAATTCGGCCGATAGTCGAACCTCGGATTCAGGAGGAACAATGCGGTTTTCGTCCTGGCCGTGGAACACTGGACCAGCTCTATACCCTCAGCAGGGTGCTGGAGGGTTCATGGGAGTTTGCCCAACCAGTCCACATGTGTTTTGTGGACTTGGAGAAGGCATTCGACCGTGTCCCTCGTGGCATTCTGTGGGGGGTGCTTCGGGAGTACGGGGTCGAGGGCCCTCTACTAAGGGCTGTACGGTCCCTGTACGACCGGAGCAGGAGCTTGGTTCGCATTGCCGGCAGTAAGTCAGACCTGTTTCCAGTACATGTTGGACTCCGGCAGGGCTGCCCTTTGTCACCGGTTCTGTTCATTATTTTTATGGACAGAATTTCTAGGCGCAGTCATGGGCCGGAGGGGATCTGGCTCGGGAGCCACCGGATTTCATCCCTGCTTTTCGCAGATGATGTTGTCTTGTTGGCTCCTTCGAGCCGGGACCTCCAGCATGTTCTGGGGCGGTTTGCAGCCGAGTGTGAAGCAGTTGGGATGAGAATCAGCACCTCCAAGTCTGAGGCCATGGTTCTCGACCGGAAAAAGGTGGCTTGTTCCCTCCAGGTTGGGGGAAAGTTCCTGCCTCAAGTGGAGGAGTTTAAGTATCTCGGGGTCTTGTTCACGAGTGAGGGAAGGATGGAGCGTGAGATTGACAGGCGGATCGGTGCGGCGGCCGCAGTAATGCGGTCGTTGTATCGGTCTGTCGTGGTGAAGAGAGAGCTGAGCCGAAAGGCGAAGCTCTCGATTTACCGGTCAGTCTACGTTCCTACCCTCACCTATGGTCATGAACTTTGGGTCATGACCGAAAGAATAAGATCCCGGATACAAGCGGCCGAAATGAGTTTCCTCCGCAGGGTGGCAGGGCGCTCCCTTAGAGATAGGGTGAGGAGCTCTGTCACGCGGGAGGAGCTCGGAGTAGAACCGCTGCTCCTCCACATCGAGAGGAGTCAGCTGAGGTGGCTCGGGCATCTGTATCGGATGCCCCCTGGACGCCTCCCTCGGGAGGTGTTCCAGGCATGCCCCACCGGGAGGAAGAGACCCCGAGGAAGACCCAGGACACGCTGGAGTGACTATGTCACCCGGCTGACCTGGGAACGCCTTGGGATCCTCCCGGAGGAGCTGGAGGAAGTGTCCGGGGAGAGGGAAGTCTGGGTATCACTGCTCAGGCAGCTGCCCCCGCGACCCGGCCCCGGATAAGCGCAGATAATGGATGGATGGATGGATGGATGGAACATCTGGCTTTTAAAGTTCAGCAGAAGCTATTCTTGCACTCAACACCCAGTTCTAAATCGTAAAGGTCATCCTTCATGTCGTAGAGGCAATCAGTATGATAGGGCAGTTATAATTCAATTACTGGGTGCATTTAAAGTAGATGGTATTGATCTGCTTTTGGCTCCTTTGGTCATTGCAGGTCTAGACCTGAAACATCAGTGAGACTTCAAACAAAATGTCCTGATTTTTATTTTTGAAGAGGAGTTGTAGAATATGTTTTATGTTTAGGTGCCAATGCTGTGATGAGGCAACTCAGTTACTTCTTATCCTTGAAATTGTTAACTTGTTCTGTATTTCCATTAACTTCCAAGTCTTTAAAGCAACATTATGTAACTTTTAACAACTTAAAAATCATGTTGATGGTACAGTGTCTTGTAATGGGGTGAATGGTGTCTCTGTCGCAGCTATCACTTGTTTCTGCACTATCTAACTTCAGTGAGAGGGTAGGATCACAGCGTTACATACATGTATACTTCAACATACAAGTTTTCAACGCATAACATTGTTATGATGTAATGAGTTTTGTTTGTAGTTAGCACCTACATTATGTCTGACAAAGTGTTACAGACCTGGGATTTGTATTGACGACAGTGGTGTTGCACTCAGAAACTGTGGGGGAGGCAAATCGCACAAAATGCCCATTTCTGCATAATGTTGCTTTATGTACCAGGCAGATAATGTTAAACATTGGCAGTGCCACTTAAAATCTAATTACTTTGGTGATCTTAAAGACCCTGCTATTCCCCACAATTTACAGGTGACAGAAATAAAACATTCACATTCAGAAGATGGAGCAAAATTGTCTTGCAGCAGACATCATAAACGTTTTTCCTCCACGCAATAACTCATGGTTTAGTGTTAGTTTCTATTTTTAAACACAAAGTGTGCTAAATCCAAAAAAATGTAGTCTTACTTGCCCTTCTGGGTGTTGTCTATAGCAACAGCCAATAAACTTCTGCGGTACAGTTATATTTAGAACCATCTGACGTAGGAAAGTGATGGTAAAACCCGTTTGCTCAAATGAGGCAGAAAGTTACAACTAATGGCTATAGTGTAAGGCGATGGTGTATCTGAATTATCCAGGTTGTGTTGAGTATCAGTGCAGTTAGGTAACAGTGCGGTCATCATTAAAAGTAAACCATAATATGCAAATTTATAGCAGGGAAGACGTAAAATAAATTAATATATCAAACCTGCAACGTTTTGCTTTGCAACTCATGTTGATTTAGGTGCTTTCTCACACATGCTTGGATGTTTAAAAATAGTGTGTTGCAAAGAAGTGACCAGTAATAGTCATACCTGGCTGTACTCAGTGTTACGGATTAATAGTGTGGGGAGAGCATATTTCTTCTAGATCTTTGTGCAATCTACCTTTGGCAAGTGTGTGTGTGTGTGTGTGTGCGTACCTGCTCTAATGGGGACAGTGAGCACAAATACATTTTAAATATGGAAAGCAGAACATCACACACCTCATTGATTCCGTTTTATTGCCAAGTAATGGCCCAGCTGCAGTTTGTTTGCTTTCCACATTTCCAAGACTGTGGCCAAAGTGTCTACTTTTTCTCGCTCAGTAGAAAAGGAGATAATTGAGCAGGTGCCGTGAACGTCAAAGGGCTCGCTTTACTGTCAACAGAAGTTATTGGTACATACCGCTCTTCTCTTTTTAATGAGCTCAGTATGTCTGTTACACTACTGAATATACTTAAATACAGACATACTTTATACTTTGTTGTTTTGTGAGAGATGCAGAATATGTGATTTTATGTATCAGGATGTATTTAAAAGTTTAAAATGGGCATGGTTGTTTGTGTCTATATGCTGCACACGTTTTTTTAACTCGCATGCACTTTTCCTTTCTTTGTCTTCCAGACAGCAGTTGTCAAAAGCAACGTTTGACTCTCCTCCAATTTCGCCAAAGACCCCAGCTTCAGCTGTCAAATGCAAAACTCCCAGACAGAGGGGCCAGAAGTGTAACAGCTCTGTTTTGAGTCATTTTTTCCAAAAGAGGCCTAAAACATCTCCCACTAAAGAAACCCAGCACGACAGTTCTGCTGCTCAGTGCGTTCAGCGGGGGGAAACACAGACTGCACGCACCCACAATGCAAATGACGGTGACCTACATTCAGAGACAGCTCAACTTCGAGTGGCTGTGAAAGAAGAGCCGATGGATGAGGAGGAGACATCCTTCCAGAGTTTGATGTCAGTTAAACAGGAGGACACAGGCTCACATAGTATCAGCACTGGAGCTCAGACGGCACATTGCTCATCACCACCGCAAGACTTAAAGCCCGTAATCAAAGGTGAATTTTTTGGCCTCTGCAGCACACTATTAAAAGCTGGTGAGGATCCTCTCCTTGTGTCCCAAAAACCTTTACAAATGATACTTTCAGCAATAGCCAGTGATAACGTCTGCAGTTAAAGCAAAGGATTATTTGAAGACCATACCAGTGATTGACTTTTACTATCGGTCAGTGGGTGTTGCTGTTTATAATCAGCTCTTCATTTGTTCCAATTAAATCCTAAATGCCAGCATTGTCGTGTTATATTTTGTGGTGTGATGTTATATAAACTCTTTCTAATTGAGCGCGGCAAGGGGTGTGGTTTAGATTGACAGTGGAATGAGATGTGACTCAGCACCAAGAAATCGCTTTCTATTTTTTTAAATCAAGCTATTAATATTACCTGCTTGTGTATCTCTTTGCAGTGGAGTGCCCCGTGTGTTCTGTAAGTGTGCCACAGCAGTTCATCAACAAGCATCTGGACACGTGTCTCACCAGGGGAGAGAAGAAGGAAAGCTTGAGGAGGTAAATCATGTTGTTGGCTCAATCTGTAATGCTTTTTAGCAAAGTGGGATACAGGTTTAAGAGTCTTAAAAGATCATCCATAGATTAGATTTGGTAGAGAGGTGCAACAGTGTGCATAAATCTTTGTTTTTGTGTTTTCTTTTTTACACTAATACCTTTGTGGGCTCCAAAGTCTTAAAAGCACTGTGGCTTTTAAAGGTCATATTCATAAGATTTTTTATGTTAAATCGTTTTTTAAAAATGTAATATCTACAGATTAATGTTGGCAACAACTTTATGGGGCAGATAATTAGAAAAAAATCTAATCAATTTTGTTTATATAGCCCAAAATCACAATGCCTCAGTGGGCTTTACAAAATGCACAGTGCAGTCCTTAGACCCTTAATTCGAGTAAGGAAAAACCATCTTGGGGAAAAAAGTGTGGATCCAAGAGGACGACTGAGCAGGCCTCAGATGACCCTTGTGCCATGGCCTTTGAAAGTTCATTTTCCACAGTGATTAATGGTCCTTGCAGCAGTAATGAGGTTCTGTTAATGATTTGTCATATTTGTTTAGTATTACAAAATCTTAATATGCAGTAGACCTTGATGTCACAGTGATGAATTGCAGAGGTTTTAATAATCTTGCCTTATGTAACCAGCCTGCATGAGGGAGATTCTTTTGCTGCCAAGCATAATAACTTACACTTAATGTCTTTTATTCAAGACCAAATATATGACACAGGGAGCACCTTTGATTTGACAGCCTTGTTTGAGTCTAACAGGAGGACTATGGATCATCAGAGGTGTGTGCTGACAAATAGCAATTCACATCCATAATATAATTTAGTCATGAGCTCAGCCACTGTGGCCGCTTTGTGATACGTTTGCTTAAGCTAACATTTCCATCATTCTTCTCTGCTTATGTTGTCCAACGCTTTTATCTAGTATGGTCATAGAAGATAATTACAGCCGAGCACAGACCCCCATCAGGTATTAGCCAGCATTATCGGGCAATTACTAAACTAATCCATATGTCAGTTGCGGCTCCCTTGGCACAGCGAGGCGTCCAATGGGGAAGCTGGTGTACAACCTGCTCTCCATGCAGGAGCTGAAGAGGAGACTGAAGGAGTGCCACCTCTCAGTGCAGGGTTCTCGAGACCAGATGATCAAAAGACATCGGGATTTCGTCCAGATATACAACGCCCAGTGTGATTCCCTCAACCCTAAATCAGGTGAGGGCATTCGGTCCATTATGCCATGAGAATGATACTGTATTTTAAGGTGTACCTTGCAGGATTTAGTGGTATCTAGAGATGTGGTTGCAGATGGCAATCAACAAAATACCGCTAGTGTCACCCTCCCTGATGGTTGCAGTGAAAAAACACCAAAGGTTTGTCCAGTCTGGGCTACTGTAGAAACATGGTGCAACATGGTGGGCTTCATGGGAGAGACTCATAAGACTCATTATAAGATTACCAAACGTCAACGATTCTTAGTTTCAGGTGATTATTGATTAATGAAAACATGAATATTATATTCCATTTCTGCCAATAGATCCCCCTTAATCCTACACACTGGACCTTTAGTGTTTGCAGTCATGAGTGAGTAGGTATGCTAATGTAAAATGTGCTTTTGACTTAAAGGAGACCTTTTATGCTTTTTCATTTTTTTTCCTTTCCTTCAGGTTTTGTAAAAGGTCTTGAAAGTTAAATTAAAATAAGCATAATATGTCTGCTTTAATGAAGTTCATGCGTCACTGGAGCGAATGAAACAAATTTGATAATTAAAAACCCACCAAAGTGCACAATTAGCCCAATGATGTAGTCTATGTAAAAACTGTGATGACTTGCCCACTATAATGTGTGCTTACATTTATATTGCACTTTATCCAAAGGTTTTTATTAGGTTTTTGCCACCCAGTCAACCTTTCACACACACATAATCTCACACCGTTTGCAGCAACCTTCCATGTGAATCTGACCATGGGGAGCAATTTGGGGCTCAGTCTCTTGCCCAAAGACACTTGACAGGTGGAACCAACAGCCCTGTGATCAGTGGAAGACACGCTCTACCTCCTGTGCCATGCAGCCCTGTGTGTTTCCACCATATAGGGCCCTGAGTTTCATATCACCTAGTAACAGACGTCAGAGCAATGTCTCTCTCTCTCTCTCTCTCTCTCTCTCTATCTCATATATACTGTATATATGAGTAAATGTACCAACAAATGTGCACATGAAGCCAAAGATGAACAAGCAAGGAGTCAATTTAATGTTCTGAATCGTATTATTATTATTATTATTATTATTTTTATAACGCATGAGTATATAAGATGTATGAACGCAGGATATCTCACAGGTTGTGTTTGTCTTTACTGGATGCCTAAGTTTTGTACAGTGTCCTTATGTGTTCAATACTACGATTCATGTAATGTGCGATATTTGGTATCTCGTAATTGAGTTATTAAGATTTTTCTTTCCTCTGTCAACAGCGGAAGAAATTGCCAAAGAGTTGGAGGCCAATGAGAAGATCAGGAATCAACTGCAGGGGAAAACCAAACCTGTAAGTCAAACAGCTTTAAATGTTTCACTGTATTTCTTAAAAGCCCCCTGTGGAGTTTTCTTTTATACCTGAGTGGGTACTATAGAATAATGTTTTGACAGATGGTGGCAATGATGTGCCATAAAAGTTGGGAGCGAGGCAGAAATAAGAAATGCAATCAGTGTCACCAGCTACATCTGAGAACTTTTAATTGCTGTCTTAAACAAAGCTGACATTTCACATTTCTTTGCAATTAGAGTTCTAATATTGTCATGTGTTTATTAGAGGTGTCACAATTTTGATTTTAAATCGAAAATTGATTCGAATGAGCATTCAATTTTGACAATCAAATTCAAATGCAAGGACATAAAAACGCTTCAAAACACTTCAGAGGACACAGCTAGCTTACCGGAAGCCTGCAGCTACACTTCCAAAAGGTATCCTGTGTACAGGACGACAAGCAGACTAGTTCCAAGGTAACTCCGACAGCATCAGGGATGTTTCAGAGATCCTTTATTGATGAGAACAGGGTTTACTCATAGAGGAGAAACTGAACTGAATGAAACCAATAACATTATCAAAGATCCTTGATTAATTTATTTGAGAAGATGGTTTTTATTCTGGACAGGTTTGAGACACCAAACTTTGGAACAAACTGCATTTCTGTCTTTTGTTGTTTAGTCATGAATCACTGGAGGGTGGTATTTTTTGTGATATTATATGAACTTGTCTAAACCTAACCTGCATAAGGCACCAGGATAATGTCAAGCTGTAAAACACCCCTATCTTTTTAAAGAAGAGTTTGAAAAAGAAAAAGTCAGTCGTCGGGGCATAAAAGTCTAAGTGTAATAATAGCATTGCTATTCAATTGATGGTTAATGCTAATGTGCATGTTTTTGTCAATTCCAATCTCTTACAGGTCTTGGTTTTCTCAAAGAATCAGTCTGAGAAGGAGATTGATGAGATGCATTCAAATTATAGTAAGTGATTTTTCTTTTCCGGGACACTTTCACTCTCAATTTGTTGACACCCTAGAGGTGTGACTTCTGTTAGAAAGGTGTATTTGAATATAGTATGAAGACTTGACCGATGACCAATATGCATTACGGTGTGCATCTGCATGCGAGGAAGTAACTAGTCAGTTATAAAGATAAACAAACCAGCCATCCATTTTCAATCAATATTAAATGGTTTAAAAAATAAATCAAAGCAAAATAATGACTACAGCTTTTCTATGGGTATAAAACAACAAAACAAAAAGTGTAAACATAATTCTATATTCCCTGTAGAGTCAGGAAAACAGTTGAAATTAATTAAATGCTGTCACATCAAACATGTTCTTCCCCTCTTCCTATGCGTAGGGTACTGCCTAACGTAATGAATGATTGCCTCAGGGTACATTCCAATCCAAAACAAAACAGAAACGGTTAATAATAGAAGAAAAGGACACATTTTATGACAAGCAACTGTGTTT
Organism: Pagrus major; assembly: GCF_040436345.1. Taxonomy (NCBI): domain Eukaryota; kingdom Metazoa; phylum Chordata; class Actinopteri; order Spariformes; family Sparidae; genus Pagrus; species Pagrus major. The sequence goes on from NC_133220.1 coordinate 19,940,019, forward strand.
GATAATAAAGTTTGTATCCTAAGGATATCATACATTTACTTTATCGGTGAGAAAAAAGTATACGACACCATGAGCCCAAGTTTCTTGTAGCTGTATAGCAAAACTATCTAAAACTGCGGTTTAGTTATAAAATTGTATGAAAGCTGTCTTCTGTTGAAAAAACATCAAATAGAAATGCAAGATGTTGTTATTCCAGGGAGATGCACCACTCCTCTCCAAAATATAAATTTGTTTTTGAACTCCAGTTGAATTGAGCAATTTTGTGTCCTCTGAAATGGTTAGTAATGTTGCTCTCTCCTTTTTACTGTCACCGTTATTTTTGAAAACACTTAAAAGATGAATATTGGACGACGCTGTGGTGTGATTTTTCCATTCTGCTAAAGTTGTACAAACTGCGGCTCCTCTGTTTGACCAAGCGTGCAGCTGTGAATCAGATTGGGTTCACTGCTTGTAGAGACAAAGCTTGTCAATGTAAGCAGGCAACACAACACATCTGTGTCTCAGTTAGGGCAAGGCAGCATTGTTAGGAAATGACTTGAAACTTTTCTCCTTTGTCATACTCTTTATTTCAATACTAAGTCATTGTACATGAATTAGCTTCAAAGACAGACATATGCACAGAACCATAAGTTCTGCATCCACTGCACTAACTACATTTACCCGTTACAACGTTTTAGAAACCTCACAAGTTTTATTCTTTTGTCTCTGACCTTTTTATTCAATTTATTTTCACGTTATCTTGTATTTCATTTTCTTGTTCATTGACTTTTTAATTTATTCTCAAAGCCGTTTGTAGTGCTCTGGGATCTGCCTTTTGTTTGAAAGCTGCTGTACAAATATAGTTTGCCTCGCCTCACACATGCTCATTTGATCAGGGTTTCCCTCAGGAAATTTTCTTAGCAGAGGTGGAATACTAACTATGTTCTTTTCCTCTGAAGGTTTATGTTTTATTTCATAAAAGTGTGTTAACTTCTTCTGACATGAGCGTAGACGGTCTCTATTTCAGATCAGCTTTGCTTTGAAATGCTGTAAGAGATCTGGTTTGATGATTTGAATCTTCTACCTCAGACTGTGAAATGGCCATTAAAAAAACCAAAACATTTATTGCCCGCAGAACTACGTAGGACACACACTTGGGCTCCAAAGTTTTCAGAAGTTTTATCTCAGGAACAGCGTCTAAAGATTAGAGACACTTCGTCCCTCTTAATGACAGCCTGGGATGACAATTTTTCAAAGCAGACACAAGCTTATAGACCGAATCAATGCGCTAGTTTTTTTTCCACTCCTTGGCTGCTAGTTTGGTAGGAAAATCCACTAGCAAAGACCCGAATCTTGCTTGAGAGGAAATCCATCAAAAAAACAGCAGGACATAATTTTTTGAGTAATCGTAGCAGGGTAATGCGGTACAGAAGTAGAGACTGTCTCTCTGGAAACTGAAGAAGCAATATTCACAGATTCTGCGTCTCAATTTTGCATATTCAGTGTGTCGCCCAGCCGCAGTCTCAGTCTACTTTATTCAGTGTGGAAACCCTCTATTAGGAGCCGGCCTCATATACCTTCCAAAACACATTACCAGTAACAGAAACAAACAGAATTGCTGTCGTCAGTGAATAATTTAGCTGCAGGCGGGGGAAGAAAATGTAAAACTGATGAGGTGATGCCTCAGTTTAAATAATACAGATGACACAATTGTTATTATGACTTGTCAGGTGAGAGTCTCCGAGTTTGAGCTCATACACAACAATTCAAATACATACAGATGCACGCAAACCTAGACCAGGTCCTTGTTTTCATGCCCGGGGCAGAGGTCAAGTAAGAACAGCAGGATTAGAGAACATTATCCGAAGTCATGTTGTTGTGGTGGAACGAGATGAAAAGCTAGTTGGAAATAACTCTGCAGAGCCCAACTAAAAAAGTGGTTGAAAAATGGATGTGAGTCATAGGAGGTGGATTCTAAAAATAGCTGCACTGCTGTGATAACCTCTTGATTTATCAGAGGAGGATGTGGATGACTCACTCTGCCAGCGCTGGGAATTGTGAATGAGCAGACGGGGAGGTGAAAGCATCACACGCGCCTTCTCGCACACCCAATCCACGGGATGCTGGCAGCCGCTTCTTAAAGTGACAATATGTTCTTTTAGCATTAATACAACCAGAAGCTGATTATTCAGAAAACATTCTCACAACCCAGAATAACTGCAAGGGAAAAACCTGGAAACCCTGCTACATGGGACCAGCCCCAGGGATGATTGATTTGTATGTGTGCCTCCCAAATGTAATCATTGAAGAAAAAGTAACATTCTCAGGGCTCTGAGATCGAGTCTGTATTTCTATACAACAAATCTATGAATTTTACTTTCTGATTCTCTCCCATTTCAACCTCACATCCAGCAACTGGTGAAAAAAGCTGAAGCCCAAATTCGCTTTCCATGTCTTGCTTTTCCTTTGAATAGGAGACTACAGTGGACTACAGTGATGTTACATACATGCATGCATATTTGCAATGCCTACATAAAATGGTTTATCTACCATGGAGTGCTGAGATTTATTACAAATTTTAAAGCCCTTTCATACCATCACCCTTTGTGCATTTGCATGTTGTTATTTATGAGGCTATTCTTGGTCTGCTTCCATCTTATCTACATAAGTGCATCCTTCAAAAAAGTACGGGACGTTATTGTCTTCGCTCCCAGGACTTATTTCTACGACAGTAACTGTCCCTAAAGTCTGTTCTGAACTTGGAAAAAGGGCATTTAAGTGTGCTGCTCCCTCTGCTTGGAATTGGTTACAAAATTGTCTGACTCTTCGGGAGCTGGTCTCACTGGGTGCATTTAAAGTGATTCAAAACGACTTAGAAAAGAAAGGACGTCTGGCTGTAGAGGTTTTGAATGTTGATGAATGTTTTAATATTCCAGGACTCAACAATGTGTTCTTTCTCTTCACTTTAATTGCTATATGTTTGTTTTTATGTCTGCAGCAATGTAATTGTGGTGCTACCTTTCTTGGCCAGGACTCACTAATACTTTCCTGGTTAAATATAGGTTAAATAAATAACATAAAGAATGTTATGACTGCAGTTGCACCCTGAAACAGACTTTATCCACGATAGGGTTGGAATGTTAACTCAGTTCAACCTAAACATCTAAACCACATTAACCACGAGTTAAAGGTGCAATATGTTAGAATTGGTCACCTTTGGAATTCATAATTGAAACAGATGGGGGGCAGCAAATCACCGGAGTAAAGCCAACTACTGCTAACTGTAGTTGCTGTTAGCTCAGTTAGCTGTGCAGCTAGTGGTATTGTCTGTAATACAATACATAGACATCATAATGTCAAAACTGTTATTTCCTCACATTCTGTGGATAATTTTAGTTTTTTTTTTTATGTTTTCAACTAAAATCCCTACATACTGCCCCTTGAAAAAAAAAAAAGTAGAATTTTAAAAACTGTCCGCATCATTTGCCTCGCCTGCAACACCCACTGTACTCGCCACAATTTAGGATCTCAGTTGTGTGTGTGTGCTTGATTGATGAGTGTCACTTTCCCCCTACCTCACCTATAACAAGGTTTCCTCTCCTCTCAAATTTGGAGACGAGAGGCACCAATAATTGGCTAAGATAGCTGAAAAGAGGTAAACCTTCTGTTAGTTTAAATTAGTCTGTCAGACACCTCAGGGGTGTTGTTGTTGTTTTTGTGTAGACTGTATTTAACAGGGTGATTGATGACTAAAATCAACAGTTTGGGCATGTCAAATTCAGTTTTCATTATAAATAAATACGTGCTTTAGATTACTTAACAAAACCGAAAAACATTTTTGTACCTTCACTTTTGCCTGACGGAGTGCACTATAAAGCTCTTATCTGCTGTTTCCTTTATGTCTGTAAATTTAATCTGTTGCATGAGATTCTACCTTAAATTGGAACTCACAAAATGCACCCAGGCGAGACCTTACAAGCCTGCAAACTAAATCTTTGTGTGAGAATGAAACATCTCTTTGTTCATGAATATATCAGGAAAAAGTCAGCGGTAGCCGAGCTCCTCCGTGAGCAAAAAGTTCTAAATGTGTTAAGTTTGTCACCGAGTGTCTCCCCACGCTCCTTTAGAGTTTAGGTTACCCGCTGTTAACCTTACAGTGTGCATATATTGCTGCAGTGGTAAAAGAAGAAAACAGTAGTTGTGTTTTTGTCTGTTTTTCTGAGAGATGCAAATTCCTTCAGTTTTATTTTTATCAACCTCAGTTTGGTCAAAATGTAGCAAAACTCGTATTCAGTATATCATTTTGAGATCAGACTAATGTTGATGCTGTATTTGGGCATACATCCTCTTTTCTTTTTTATTCTTTATCTCAGTTTCTCAGTCTCTCTCAGTTCTCCTATTTTTATTTTTATGAACATCACATATTTGCAGATGCTCTAAATGTATGTGGAGAGTGATTATCTTTGTCTTTATTTTTGGCTCACTGCCAAAACTGTTCCTTTTTTGCTTCCATTCACAGTTGGGTTAACTTTAATGTCTTTGCAATGACTGTCTGGTCTCTACGGCAGTCTTAAAATATTTTTTTGCCACAGTGATACCATCTTGGAGCTCGCATCTGCAGTGTTGAATAAAACCTTGTATTTCCCAAAATCTATACAACCTTTCAAGGTTGGAGCTTGTCAATTCGGCGTGAAAATAAAATGTTCTTATCTCACAAAGAAAAATGAGTTTGCATTTGTTATAAATATTAATACATGTCATCCCATTGACATACTTTACAGTAGCCTATTTTAGTTTGGTATTTCTTTATATTATTTCAGTTTTCCACCCACTAAAGGCACCCAGTCAACTCCATATTATAAGAAACTGTTGCATTTAACTCATTTCATTCTGCATACAGCTCATTGATGAGTACTGCGTACCTCAGATACTGCAGGCCATTTAAAATTCTGTCCACCTCAACCTGTTCCACTATATATGCTATTTTGCCTGCAGGGAAGCAGCACAGCAGCGACTTTTCTCGCCTGATCGCCCAGGTTCGGGGTCGCCTAGAGACCAACCGACAGACTCGTATCAAACAGGAAGTCATTGTGGTGGGAGAGGATGAACCAAGCACACTCTCTGCAGGTACTGCAACACTCATTACCTTCCTAAGATTAAAATATCTTCTTGCTAAGACTTAATCAGGCTTACTTGAATTGCATTTTTGATTGCCACCATATTCCACCCATGCAATGAGCCTGTCATAAGATGGAATGAGCTCAATACACCTGAAGTATCCGAAGAGCACCTGTATGTGAGCAACACAATGACTCTGCAGTCTCTCTAATCCATTGTCTTTTGTTTAGTTTATTGTTCCATTCCGTCCTTGTCACATTTAAAACATGACTGTTCACTTAATGCCGTGCACATCTGGCAGGAGTCGATAAAGATGTGTCAATAACGAGTGGAAATGCAGAGAACAATTATTTTTAACAAAATGTTAAAGAGGAAATGCATAGAATGAAAGGAGGAATGTGAGGTGGAAAAAGTTGTAACATCATGAAGGTACCTACGGTTCTTAGATTATTTATTGTGCTGGTAGTTTATAACATTGCTTTACACGGAACAATCCTAGCTTTGAGTATAATTACAAACAGAAACGCTCTCTCTAAATAAAGCCTAGCAGCCAAACTCTACATCTGGGACTCGGGGACCAGACAAGGTCCTTCACCGCACCATTAAAACTGATACTGAAGGCATCTTGTTTGTGCTGTCAACGGTGCGCTGCAGGAGTTAGACAACCCTTCATTTTTAAAGTTAGTCAGAACAGAAGTTGTGACTCTTAATCCAGATCCCAACACCTGTCTGCCTCGTTGGTCCAAATCACAGATGGTGACTTCATTTATGAATGCATGCAGCTTGTTTTGCGTACATATTAAAGGACTCACATGTGGCTGACTTGATAAAGTAGATGTAAACAGATAGTAGAAGTAAAAATGCTGAATCAAGCCCTGGAGCACTGAGATGGCCTGAGAGATTTTCCTTCCTTGTCCTCATATAAGCTTTAAGTTGAGCAAGGGAAATTAAGTTGTTGCAGCACACCCTGCCTATCTCCTCAGTTACCACCTATTAACTCAGAGAGTAGTTGGCCTCGGCAAACTGCAACTGTGTCAGTGAAACTTTCCTCATTGTCGCAGGTGGAAGTTGGAACTAAAGTGGCTTCTGTCTAATGAAAACTACATTCAGCCTCTTGCATACTTTTATTTCAAAGATTTGTTGTGGATGTTTTTTCAAAGAAGGACACTCAAAGAATGCTTTGAACTCCAGAGTCGGCTATGAAGAGCTGCATGCAATACATGTATACCATACACCCACTATGATATGAACTTACTAAGTACCAGCAGTTACATAAGGACTCATTAAAATTAAGTTTCAGCTTGAAGGAGAGGGATGTTAAACACACCAGAAATACTCATTGGAGCATTTTACTTTGAAAGTTGCTGTGCTGCTGTGTTAGCTGCTTAGACTCACTAAATAAATCAAGGTATTGTTATTTTCTTTTCTTAAAGAGAATCACAGATTGTTCTTTTGTAACAGAATACTTCATTTCTGTCATATTGGCTGCTGGATGTTAGAACAACATGTGCCAAAAACACTTCTCTTCTATGATGACAGTCTACTTTGTAATGTTCTCCAATTCATCAAAAAGATTTTAGACATAAAGCAGCTTTTAGTGGTGTAACGATTGTGAAACAGAGACTGGAGCCGTCATTCAAACATCTACGGCCTCGAGGGCGACCCCGTCTTTAAGATGGGGCGAGTCCCGCTGGATGCTCCTGATTTGCATGAAGTAGTCTAGACTTCTACTGCCATGACTGTGCTCTACATGGTGCCTTAGGCGGCTTCTCTTAATTTACCTTCCTGTGTCACATTCCATTCACATGTCAACTAAACTCAGCTGTCTCACGGTTCATGGTGCTTTTCAGCTCATTGTTTAGCTGGCCTGCAACTCTACAGTTTTTATTCACTCTCACTGCTCTCTGAGCTTTGTTTTGGGACTTGGCAGGCCCTAAAAACAAATTGTACATTACCTCCTCAGCACCAAAGTGGTGGAACCTTTGGCAACTAAAGAGCCAGATTTTTCTCCCAGGAGATGGTAGAGCCATAAACGATCGAGCTAAAAGAGGGTAAATATTGGACTTGGCTTCATCGGGTAGAAACATGACGCCAAATGAATGATAATGGTGCTCTGGTGTCTGCTGAATGTGTAGAAAACAGTTTGATTACAAGTCTGACAGGTTCACTTAAAAGGTGACGATACAGTATGTCTTTTGCAGGTTTTAATGAAGTGGGACTTATACTTAATAAATAAATTACGTAGTGGTGTTGCCAATATGTACACAAAATGCAAATAGAAACACACACACAAAAATCACAACATTTTTCAGTTTGTCAGACGCTGGATATATGCGATAGTACCAGCAGAAGCTTAAGTCTGCTCTTACCATTGAGAATATGTCAAAATCTGAAATCAAAATGAGACTAGGTTGTCTGGGGCATTTATTTCATCCATACTCCTTTTTGACAGGTCATCTTTCCACTGTTCTATTACCCCGGTTTGTCTGACATGATGATATATATTTTCGCTTCCTTCAGATCAAGTTGCCAAATCAAAAAGCTGCTTAGTGATGAAGGTAGAAGAGGAAGAAGCTGACAAGGAGCCATCTGCAGGAAGAATTGATTTACCATCCAGCCCCACTTACAGTGACGTGTCCATCAGCAGGTGAGCTCTCGATAAAGGACACATCCTCATTAATTTACAGTAGGTGACACCCTCGAAGCTTGTCTCCAGGGTTGGTCCTCTTCATGCCACAGAAAGGTGGCCTTTCACAGTGTGCTTCCTCTTATAACTCTTACAATTCAAAAAACCTTGAAGACTCGACTGTCTTCATTCTAAAATATGATAATGACTATTCTCAGGCTGGCTGTGTGGCATTCACAGGGCAGCTTTGTAGTAATCTGTGAGTAATTTAATATTTAATTAGCATTTCATAATAAACTCCATCATGGTTATGTCAATTATTGTGGTAACCCAATCTAAGTTAATTGCATTCAGACGTAGATGCCTTTGGGGGAAAAGGGGATGACCTTCTTTGCCTGGACAGCAGTCTCTGGAGGCTTGTTGCTGTTCTACATACAAAATACAGAGTCACAGCACTCACTGAATGTGCATATTGAGGAGTTATTGTGTCAGGGGAACTTCTCTATAACTCTAGAACTGTCTCTATAATCTGTCATGTAGGTAGGATAACCAGCAGATCTAGTTAGAGCAGAGGTGACAATACTTTTTTCCTTGGACGGCCAAAACTGAAACTTAATGGTGGGCCACATGTTGTTCTATACTGTTAAGATGCAAGACTTATTTCCCCTTAATTGCCCAAAGTGTCAATCATAACCAGGAATCCTACGTAATTAACAATCATTTTAACCTCACAAAAATATAACAGCACCAACAGTGATTTCATTTTTTTTTTTTTGCGAGAATAATCCGGCAAGCCAAATTGAACCTCATGGCAGGCCACTTTGGGCATCCTGGAGTGAGAGGAACAGTTCAAATTATCACTCAGTCCTTTTGTCCTTTTGTATATGAAAGTAAGTGCTGTTTTATAAAAGGTGACTGCCTGGCGATACTTGGAACAATGATTATAGTCTGACAATCTACCCCCCCCTGTGATTTTAAAAGCAGCAATTAAACATTAAAATGTCACTCACATACAGTACACTGTATTATATTCAAAATTGTCCATCACTCACAACAGATCCATTCACGAGATTGCAATTTGGTTTCATATCTCATTGTTTTGGGATAAACAATCAGTCAAATGACAGCGTATACAGTTAATGCATTTCAATGAATAGACAGTCAGTGTGAGCTTGCTTTGATGACGTCTTTCTGATTGCGATATTGCTCACAAAGATTGCTTGCTGTTTTTAAATAAAGTCTGGCAGACGCTCCTCATCTGGGACTCAGGAACCTACTGTTTCACCACACCATTAAAACAGATCTTGATAATATCTTTTCTGAGATAAACTTTCTGTCTTATTTATCAGATGGCGATTGAGGTGATCACCATCGTCGTGTTATTGATGCGTATTATGGGAAGATCTAAACAGATAGTTGCAGAAGTACAAAAGCTGAATCCAGTCCTGCAGCATTGAGGTGGCCTGAGAGATTTGTCCTTCCTTGTCCTAGGGCTGGGCGATAAAAACGATCTCGATAATTTTCATGATTTTCATGATTTTCATGATGCAAATGACTATTGCACACTCCACATCATGATGTCGATGCTGGAATGATATATTGTGCAGCCCTAATCTTGACCAAAGTGGTTGACCAGCTAATGTGGCTAAAAATCTCTAGACAACTCTCTAAACTCTAAACTGTCTGAACATCGACTGGTTGTACATGCCTGTTAATATTGAGATAACGAGATTTGGAAATCTTGAGGCAGCCAATCAAATCTGGTTCATGTATGCTAGAAAATGCTGGTATGGGTACAAACAAGTCATAACTTTATTAATTTTTAAAATGAGTGTCGTTGAATTTCTGTCTCATGGAAGTCATGGATAAGTGTAATTTAAAGTCGGTTTGTTTATTCAGACATGAAAACAAAGAGAGTTTGTTTATTTAGTTTGTTTAGGCAGGAAAAAATCAGTCAATGAAGTATAATTTTACTTTTACTTAAGTGCATTTATTGCTAGAAAATGACTTCTGATACTTGAGTTCATTTAGTTTCAGAATCATTTCATTCATATATTCAATATAGTTATTGTTATTGTTATTGTTGCTATAGTAACAAAAAGAAGAACATCAAAGGAAAGGAGAAAGTCAAAGTATCAAAGCCCCGGTGATAAAGCCATTCTAGAATGGTGAACTGTTATAAGAAGAAGACCTGACTTTATATTTGCTATTTGTGCTCAGACCCCGGTTTGGTTCAAACACACAACAGAAGACCTGACTTTATATTTGCCATTTGTGCTCAGACCCCAGTTTGGTTCAGACACACATCTCTCTATCACAATGGAACACACACAGAGTAAGGCAAAACAAGGTAGGAGAGGGAAAAAAAGCAAGAAGGGAGAAGACTCAGAGGTTAGTCAAGGAGGAAGAAGCAATAGGAGAGATCGCTCACAGGGTAGGAGAAGACAGAGAAGTCTGAGCAGCGAGGACCAGCAGAGGAGAAAGCTGGAAGGCTCCAAGAAGGCTGAACCTTCATTTGCTTCGTTTTCCCTTCAGGGACACTTGCTCTGCGATGAACCTGAAGTGCAGACTGAAGTGCAGACTTCTCACAGCAAGACCCTTAAAGACACATCGCAGGAGATGAAAAAGTCGAAGGATCTGAAGTCAGAGGAGATCAAGGATCTGAAATCACAGCTCCAAACGGTCTCAGAGACACTGAAGGCGCAGCTCCTTGACATGGAAGCAGCAGAGCTTGAGGCTCGCACAAAAGCCGAACAGCTAGAGGCCGATCTTGTTTTTGAGAGGGCTCAAGTTCAGAAGCTGCAGGAAAAACTGTCCAAGAAAGAGAAAGAGGCTAAGAAGACTCTAGAAAGTACCCAGGCTTCCCATCAAGCCAAGCTTGAGGAGCACAGAGAGGAGACCAGGAAGATTGCATCTGCCCTGAAAAAGGCAGAGGATCTTCTGGAAACTGAGCGCCTCTGCTGGCAGCAAGAGAAAACCTCCCTGCTGGAGCAGATGGAGAAATCCAGAGCTCTCTTTGAGGAGGAAAAGACATCCCTCATTCAGGCCACAGACGACTTGAAGAAGACTGTGCAGGATATGCAACAGGAGGAGAAGAAGGCTGTGAAAAGATCTCAGGCTTCCCATCAAGCCCAGCTTGAGGAACACAGAGAGGAAACTAGGAAGATCGCATCTGCCCTGAAAAAGGCAGAGGATCTGCTTGAGACCGAGTGCCTCTGTTGGCAGCAGGAGAAAATCTCCCTGCTGGAAGAGACGGAGAAATCCAGAGCTCTCTATGAGGATCAGCTGGACGAGCAGAAACACACAAACGACAACCTGGTGGCTGCTCTGAATATCATGAACAGCCATCGTAATCAGTGGCAGGAGGAAAAGACATCCCTAATTCAGGCCACAGAAGACTTCGAATGCGAGAACAAAACCCTCGCGGCTGCTCTAAGGATTGTTGAGCAGAAGCTGAAGTGTCATCAGGTGGAGTGGCAGGAGGAAAAGACATCCCTCATTCAGGCCACAGAGGGTCTCAAGAAGACACTGCAGGAAAAGGAGCAAGAGTGGGAGGAGAAAGAAAGCTCCATGAAGTCCCAGCTGGAAGATCTCATGAGCAAGAAGAAGAAAAAGAAGAAATGGTACAAGAAGTTCTTCTAGTGGCCAGATCCACACTCAGGAACTGAGACAGATTGAAACACACGCATTTGTTCTCCCTGAGCTACAACTGGTTTTCCCCGGGTGCTCCGGTTAGCCAACCTTAATTAAAGAAGAAATTCTTTTATAAAAAAAAAAAAAAAATTAAACTAGCTGGAGAACAAATGCGTATACACACCCAGCCGTCCGTGGAGAGGGGATCTCTCTCTGAATTGCCTTTCCCGAGGTTTCTTCCCATGTCCCTTCAAATTTGTTATGAGGTTCATGGGGAGTTTTTCCTCGTCTTCTTAGAGAGCTTGGGCTGGGTATCAGTTCCTGATTCTGGTCTGCAAGGCCCTCTATACCACCATCATCATTAAGTCGGGGCATAACTCAAAAATAGCATGAAATCAGATCAAATAGAAAAATTGGCTTAAAAAGTTTTTTTTAAAAAACCCCATAATGTCAAACACACAAACGACAACCTGGTGGCTGCTCTGAATAGCATGAACAGCCATCGTAATCAGTGGCAGGAGGAAAAGACATCCCTAATTCAGGCCACAGAAGACTTCGAATGCGAGAACAAAACCTTTGCGGCTGCTCTAAGGATTGTTGAGCAGAAGCTGAAGAGTCATCAGGTGGAGTGGCAGGAGGAAAAGACATCCCTCATTCAGGCCACAGAGGGTCTCAAGAAGACACTACAGGAAAAGGAGCAAGAGTGGGAGGAGAAAGAAAGCTCCATGAAGTCCCAGCTGGAAGATCTCATGAGCAAGAAGAAGAAAAAGAAGAAATGGTACAAGAAGTTCTTCTAGTGGCCAGATCCACACTCAGGAACTGAGACAGATTGAAACACACGCATTTGTTCTCCCTGAGCTACAACTGGTTTTCCCCGGGTGCTCCGGTTAGCCAACCTTAATTAAAGAAGAAATTCTTTTATTAAAAAAAAAAAATTTAAACTAGCTGGAGAACAAATGCGTATACACACCCAGCCGTCCGTGGAGAGGGGATCTCTCTCTGAATTGCCTTTCCCGAGGTTTCTTCCCATGTCCCTTCAAATTTGTTATGAGGTTCATGGGGAGTTTTTCCTCGTCTTCTTAGAGAGCTTGGGCTGGGTATCAGTTCCTGATTCTGGTCTGCAAGGCATTCTATACCACCATCATCATTAAGTCGGGGCATAACTCAAAAATAGCATGAAATCAGATCAAATAAAAAAATTGGCTTAAAAAGTTTTTAAAAAAAACAAACCATAATGTCATGTTTGTCAGTTGTTCTTTAGAATTTAAAGTTTGTTGTAAAGCTTGAACTTCACAAAGGTCTTTTGACTGCAGAACCTGTGCTTTTACTTTGGATACTTCAAGTACCTTCAGCAGATTATACTTTTACTTTATTAAGGTTTTGAATGCAGGACTTGTAATAAAGTGTTACGTAGTTGTATGTATTTGCACATAAATAAAAAATGACATGTCATTATATTAATCAATTATTTCTTTAAGATTTCAACAATAATTGTCCTTTGCCACTAAAATGTTGAGTTTGCGGGCTTTCTTGCGTGTGCTGGTCATGTCACCATGGCAACTACAGGAACCACACCATCCCACAGCGATGAAACGATAAGATGACTAACCACTTAGAGTACTCTGAATTATACACCTTATAATACTAGTTATCAAAGTATCTTTTGATTTGAATCCATGTAGCTACATTTGTTTTGATTATAAAGCTCTGTATTCAGAGTCAAATCATTGAGTTGAATAAAATAAAACAACCCAAAGGCATTTCTTATTAGATCAATATTTTATATTATATGAGTTACTTATTTCACCGAATGGCAATAATGACATGAGTCAGATTTCCTGTATGTGTTCACATACTTGTCCAATAAAGCAAGTTTTGATCCTGAAAATCATTTTCAAAGAACACAAATAAATACAAAGGCCTAAAAAGAGTTAAAAAGGTATAATGACAAACACAAGAATGTGAATAATTGTCAAATGAAATGTATCACTTTTCACACAAAATACACATTCATTTATATTTACAATTTTACATCATCATGCACATGTGAAATGTTAGACAGCACATCTTCAACATCTTCTTCACATGCAGTATTACATGTGCAACTCCATTTCCAGTGTGGTCACATGTGATAATCGAGTGGACAAATATTTCACATGTGATGAAGTAAAGAGTTATTTCATTCAAAGTTTGCACATTTTTGACAGCAGTCATTTTGACATTATTATCATTATATGTTATGCGTTGAATCTATATTCATAAACTGATCATATACTGTGGATGTCAAATCTTCATTTTAAAGCAAATAAATAAATGCAGTGGAAAAAATGTACTTAAAATTTTACCTGATTTAATGCTTAGCTACTTTACACCACCATCCTGCTGGAGAGGAACCAATCCAAGCCTTGTCTCCTGGTCTCAACCGCACATCCACCCTCCACCCACACAAAACAATACAAAAATGTCAATTTAAAGAAACAATTTATCAATTAGCAACACTATCAGGATTGTTTAGATGTGTTCTGCTAAAAAAAAAAGTGTTTATGGTGTCTTCTCACTGACAAGACACAGTGTTTTAAATTGATGATGCTTCCTGTGGTGGATTTGTTTCATGTTGTGGAGCAGGACATCCCCCGTTGTACCTTCACAACTGGTAGGCAGTGATGGAATGTTATTAAGTACATTTACTCAAGTACTGTGCTTAAGTACAATTTTGAAGTACTTGAACTTTACTTATGTATTTCCATTTTCTGCCACTTTATGCTCCTACACCAATACAATCTGTTTAACTCCATTATATTTATTTGATAACTTTAGTTATGAGTTACTTTGCAGATTGCATGCTAAATCAGAGCCAATAGTGTTGTTTAATATTACTTTATTATATAGCATCTGCAATAAAAACAAAACAAAACAAAAACACCTGTAATGATGATATGAAAAGTGCTTAAAGGGGTGCTATGTAGTTGTGGAGAGGAAATTCAAATGAATTGTAATATTTACAATATTAATGAGGTGATAATACAAACTCGGAAATATGTATTTTTTTCCATAACTGAATAAACAAGCTGTTCTTAGAGGAAACGAAGGTCCCGAGAACACTGTTTGAAGCTAGAAAGGTGGCAGGGTCCGCCACATAGGGCTGGGCAATAAAACAATCTCGATAATTTTCATCGATAACGATGATAAAGTTATGACATTTATTTTCGATATAGTTATTTTTGAGTCTGTTTTCCTTTACCTAGAAAACACTATATCAACAGCCAATCACACAGCAGAAAAACAAATGCATGTGGTGGATGTATGTTTCCGGCCCCTCCCACTCACAACTACTCAAAGTGACGGTGACCACCTGTGTGTCGAGCCGACAATGAACAATGAGCGGTCCGACTAGCGACACCGAGTGCGAGGAAACTGACAAAGATGAAGAAATTGTACCGAAGAAAGGTCATACCACTTCGGTTATTTGGAAATAGTTCGGCTAGCTGAAGTCTAACAAAGGACAGACCAGCATTAGATGCAAAATGTGTCGGTGACCAGTCCTCAGCAGAACTGGAAACACCACCAACCTCTTCCATCATCTCAAAAGGTACCGTCCAAAAAAGTACTCTGAAAGTATGAGTTAGCGCTATCATGCTAGCGTCAGCCTCCCCTCAAGTAGCCAACAGCCCAGCCCCACTGCTGCTACTAGTCAAACTTCAGCTCGACAACCATCAGTTGCCGCTGCTTTATTTAGACATTAGCCCCTCAGAGATGTCACCTTTGATATGTGGTCTGCTCGCACGTCCGAACCACATCAGGTCTTATAGAACAGGAGGCATTAAAGCTGAACTGAACAACTACCTGCAAGCTCAAGAATGTGCAATATTCAAAGAATACAGTAGCATAATCATCGTCAACATTTACCCTTTTATTTTATTTTCTTTAATCAATGTTCAGTTCAGTATACTACCTCTAAAATGTTTGAGACACGTTTGAAACAAGCAATTTGTTGTACATATTCATCATTTTATTTATCCAGTGTTTAACATAAAGCCATTTGGTTGGTAGGTTCCGTTGAATGTTTGTCACCTATTCATTCTGACAATAAATAATTGCATTTTATAAACCATAATTAACCTTCTGGTTTGTTTTGGGTTCTGTCCTAAGGAGAATACTCTTAAAACTGTCAATTCAACATTATTATTGTTAAATATACTGTATATTGTGATAATTATCGACGGCGATCAATATAAAAAAACATATTGTGATAACAGTTTTGGCCATATCGCCCAGCCCTAGTCAGCATCAACATTTTTGTGACTTGCCAGGCATGTTTATTTTAATTCTGTTCGGGCATTAAGTTTCATGCAAAACACATTTTCTGTTACAAATCAGTAATTTCTCAGAGACAAGGCTGAACACTTGACAGGCTTAAGAAGACGTGGTAGACGTTGAAAGGATAAAAAGTTACATCTGCACTAAAAATTCATCTTTAACTTTAAATTTAATGTAAACGTTGAGGGTTTACTGATCAGTCAGAAACTTTTGACACTCGATAACCCTCCCAACTCCCACCAGACAGGAGCGGGAGATTTATTCATCTCGGCTCGAATCATATCTAACTTCAGTGAATATCACTGTAGCACGTTGGGTACTGAGATAATCTGCAGACTCTCCACTTCAAGATGAGATCATACTTTACGATGGATGCCCTAAAATGTAGCCTGTAAGAGGCCGAGTAAGCTTGCAGTAAACGTCTTTACTATGTCGTAACACGTATAATAAAATGGTCAGGACCACCTTATTTACATTGCATTTCATGCAAATGACTATTGCACACTCCACATCGTGATGTCGATGCTGGAAAGATATATTGTGCAGCCCTAATCTTGACCAAAGTGGTTGACCGGCTAATGTGACTAAAAATCTCTAGACAACTCTCTAAACTCTAAACTGTCTGAACATCGACTGGTTGTACATGCCTGTTAATATTGAGATAACGAGATTTGGAAATCTTGAGGCAGCCAATCAAATCTGGTTCATGTATGCTAGAAAATGCTGGTATGGGTACAAACAAGTCATAACTTTATTAATTTTTAAAATAAGTGTTGTTGAATTTCTGTCTCATGGAAGTCATGGATAAGTGTAATTTAAAGTCGGTTTGTTTATTCAGACATGAAAACAAAGAGAGTTTGTTTATTTAGTTTGTTTAGGCAGGAAAAAATCAGTCAATGAAGTATAATTTTACTTTTACTTAAGTGCATTTATTGCTAGAAAATGACTTCTGATACTTGAGTTCATTTAGTTTCAGAATCATTTCATTCATATATTCAATATAGTTATTGTTATTGTTATTGTTGCTATAGTAACAAAAAGAAGAACATCAAAGGAAAGGAGAAAGTCAAAGTATCAAAGCCCCGGTGATAAAGCCATTCTAGAATGGTGAACTGTTATAAGAAGAAGACCTGACTTTATATTTGCCATTTGTGCTCAGACCCCGGTTTGGTTCAAACACACAACAGAAGACCTGACTTTATATTTGCCATTTGTGCTCAGACCCCAGTTTGGTTCAGACACACATCTCTCTATCACAATGGAACACACACAGAGTAAGGCAAAACAAGGTAGGAGAGGGAAAAAAAGCAAGAAGGGAGAAGACTCAGAGGTTAGTCAAGGAGGAAGAAGCAATAGGAGAGATCGCTCACAGGGTAGGAGAAGACAGAGAAGCCTGAGCAGCGAGGACCAGCAGAGGAGAAAGCTGGAAGGCTCCAAGAAGGCTGAACCTTCATTTGCTTCGTTTTCCCTTCAGGGACACTTGCTCTGCGATGAACCTGAAGTGCAGACTGAAGTGCAGACTTCTCACAGCAAGACCCTTAAAGACACATCGCAGGAGATGAAAAAGTCGAAGGATCTGAAGTCAGAGGAGATCAAGGATCTGAAATCACAGCTCCAAACGGTCTCAGAGACACTGAAGGCGCAGCTCCTTGACATGGAAGCAGCAGAGCTTGAGGCTCGCACAAAAGCCGAACAGCTAGAGGCCGATCTTGTTTTTGAGAGGGCTCAAGTTCAGAAGCTGCAGGAAAAACTGTCCAAGAAAGAGAAAGAGGCTAAGAAGACTCTAGAAAGTACCCAGGCTTCCCATCAAGCCAAGCTTGAGGAGCACAGAGAGGAGACCAGGAAGATTGCATCTGCCCTGAAAAAGGCAGAGGATCTTCTGGAAACTGAGCGCCTCTGTTGGCAGCAAGAGAAAACCTCCCTGCTGGAGCAGATGGAGAAATCCAGAGCTCTCTATGAGGATCAGCTGGACGAGCAGAAACACACAAACGACAGCCTGGTGGCTGCTCTGAACAGCATGAACAGCCATCGTAATCAGTGGCAGGAGGAAAAGACATCCCTAATTCAGGCCACAGAAGACTTCGAATGCGAGAACAAAACCCTCGCGGCTGCTCTAAGGATTGTTGAGCAGAAGCTGAAGAGTCAACAGGTGGAGTGGCAGGAGGAAAAGACATCCCTCATTCAGGCCACAGACGACTTGAAGAAGACTGTGCAGGATATGCAACAGGAGGAGAAGAAGGCTGTGAAAAGATCTCAGGCTTCCCATCAAGCCCAGCTTGGGGAACACAGAGAGGAAACCAGGAAGATCGCATCTGCCCTGAAAAAGGCAGAGGATCTGCTTAAGACCGAGTGCCTCTGTTGGCAGCAGGAGAAAATCTCCCTGCTGGAAGAGACGGAGAAATCCAGAGCTCTCTATGAGGATCAGCTGGACGAGCAGAAACACACAAACGACAACCTGGTGGCTGCTCTGAATATCATGAACAGCCATTGTAATCAGTGGCAGGAGGAAAAGACATCCCTAATTCAGGCCACAGAAGACTTCGAATGCGAGAACAAAACCCTCGCGGCTGCTCTAAGGATTGTTGAGCAGAAGCTGAAGAGTCATCAGGTGGAGTGGCAGAAGGAAAAGACATCCCTCATTCAGGCCACAGAGGGTCTCAAGAAGACACTGCAGGAAAAGGAGCAAGAGTGGGAGGAGAAAGAAAGCTCCATGAAGTCCCAGCTGGAACATCTCATGAGCAAGAAGAAGAAAAAGAAGAAATGGTACAAGAAGTTCTTCTAGTGGCCAGATCCACACTCAGGAACTGAGACAGATTGAAACACACGCATTTGTTCTCCCTGAGCTACAACTGGTTTTCCCCGGGTGCTCCGGTTAGCCAACCTTAATTAAAGAAGGAATTCTTTTATTAAAAAAAAAAAAATTAAACTAGCTGGAGAACAAATGCGTATACACACCCAGCCATCCGTGGAGAGGGGATCTCTCTCTGAATTGCCTTTCCCGAGGTTTCTTCCCATGTCCCTTCAAATTTGTTATGAGGTTCATGGGGAGTTTTTCTTGTCTTCTTAGAGAGCTTGGGCTGGGTATCAGTTCCTGATTCTGGTCTGCAAGTCCCTCTATACCACCATCATCATTAAGTCGGGGCATAACTCAAAAATAGCATGAAATCAGATCAAATAAAAAAATTGGCTTAAAAAGTTTTTTAAAAAAAACCCCATAATGTCAAACACACAAATGACAACCTGGTGGCTGCTCTGAATATCATGAACAGCCATCGTAATCAGTGGCAGGAGGAAAAGACATCCCTAATTCAGGCCACAGAAGACTTCGAATGCGAGAACAAAACCCTCGCGGCTGCTCTAAGGATTGTTGAGCAGAAGCTGAAGAGTCATCAGGTGGAGTGGCAGGAGGAAAAGACATCCCTCATTCAGGCCACAGAGGGTCTCAAGAAGACACTGCAGGAAAAGGAGCAAGAGTGGGAGGAGAAAGAAAGCTCCATGAAGTCCCAGCTGGAAGATCTCATGAGCAAGAAGAAGAAAAAGAAGAAATGGTACAAGAAGTTCTTCTAGTGGCCAGATCCACACTCAGGAACTGAGACAGATTGAAACACACGCATTTGTTCTCCCTGAGCTACAACTGGTTTTCCCCGGGTGCTCCGGTTAGCCAACCTTAATTAAAATTCTTTTATTAAAAAAAAAAAAAGTAAACTAGCTGGAGAACAAATGTGTATACACACCCAGCCGTCCGTGGAGAGGGGATCTCTCTCTGAATTGCCTTTCCCGAGGTTTCTTCCCATGTCCCTTCAAATTTGTTATGAGGTTCATGGGGAGTTTTTCCTCGTCTTCTTAGAGAGCTTGGGCTGGGTATCAGTTCCTGATTCTGGTCTGCAAGGCCTTCTATACCACCATCATCATTAAGTCGGGGCATAACTCAAAAATAGCATGAAATCAGATCAAATAAAAAAATTGGCTTAAAAAGTTTTTTTTTTAAAAACCCATAATGTCATGTTTGTCAGTTGTTCTTGAGAATTTAAAGTTTGTTGTAAAGCTTGAACTTCACAAAGGTCTTTTGACTGCAGAACCTGTGCTTTTAATTTGGATACTTCAAGTACCTTCAGCAGATTATACTTTTACTTTATTAAGGTTTTGAATGCAGGACTTGTAATAAAGTTTTACGTTGTTGTATGTATTTGCACATAAATAAAAAATGACGTCATTATATTAATCAATTATTTCTTTAAGATTTCAACAATAATTGTCCTTTGCCACTAAGATGTTGAGTTTGCGGGCTTTCTTGCGTGTGCTGGTCATGTCACCATGGCAACTACAGGAACCACACCATCCCACAGCGATGAAACGATAAGATGACTAACCACTTAGAGTACTCTGAATTATACACCTTATAATACTAGTTATCAAAGTATCTTTTGATTTGAATCCATGTAGCTACATTTGTTTTGATTATAAAGCTCTGTATTCAGAGTCAAATCATTGAGTTGAATAAAATAAAACAACCCAAAGGCATTTCTTATTAGATCAATATTTTATATTATATGAGTTACTTATTTCACCGAATGGCAATAATGACATGAGTCAGATTTCCTGTATATGTTCACATACTTGTCCAATAAAGCAAGTTTTGATTCTGAAAATCATTTTCAAAGAACACAAATAAATACAAAGGCCTAAAAAGAGTTAAAAAGGTATAATGACAAACACAAGAATGTGAATAATTGTCAAATGAAATGTATCACTTTTCACACAAAAAACACATTCAATTATATTTACAATTTTACATCATCATGCACATGTGAAATGTTAGACAGCACATCTTCAACATCTTCTTCACATGCAGTATTACATGTGCAACTCCATTTCCAGTGTGGTCACATATGATAATCGAGTGGACAAATATTTCACATGTGATGAAGTAAAGAGTTATTTCATTCAAAATTTACTGTGATTGTTTAGATGTTGTCTACTAAAAAAATGTGTTTATGGTGTCTTCTCACTGACAAGACACAGTGTTTTAAATTGATGATGCTGCCTGTGGTGGATTTGTTTCATGTTGTGGAGCAGGACATCCCCCATTGTACCTTCACAACTGGTAGGCAGTGATGGAATGTTATTAAGTACATTTACTCAAGTACTGTGCTTAAGTACAATTTTGAAGTACTTGAACTTTACTTATGTATTTCCATTTTCTGCCACTTTATGCTCCTACACCAATATAATCTGTTTAACTCCATTATATTTATTTGATAACTTTAGTTATGAGTTACTTTGCAGATTGCATGCTAAATCAGAGCCAATAGTGTTGTTTAATATTACTTTATTATATAGCATCTGCAATAAAAACAAAACAAAACAAAACAAAAACACCTGTAATGATGATATGAAAAGTGCTTAAAGGGGTGCTATGTAGTTGTGGAGAGAAAATTCAAATGAATTGTAATATTTACAATATTAATGAGGTGATAATACAAACTCGGAAATATGTATTTTTTCCATAACTGAATAAACAAGCTGTTCTTAGAGGAAACGAAGGTCCCGAGAACACTGTTTGAAGCTAGAAAGGTGGCAGGGTCCGCCACATAGGGCTGGGCAATAAAACAATCTCGATAATTTTCATCGATAACGATGATAAAGTTATGACATTTATTTTCGATATAATTATGTTTGAGTCCGTTTTCCTTTACCTAGAAAACACTACATCAACAGCCAATCACACAGCAGAGAAACAAATGCATGTGGTGGATGTATGTTTCCGGCCCCTCCCACTCACAACTACTCAAAGTGACGGTGACCACCTGTGTGGAAACTGACAACGACGAAGAAATTGTACCGAAGAAAGGTCATACCACTTCGGTTATTTGGAAATAGTTCGGCTAGCTGAAGTCTGACAAAGGACAGACCAGCATTAGATGCAAAATGTGTCGGCGACCAGTCCTCAGCAGAACTGGAAACACCACCAACCTCTTCCATCATCTCAAAAGGTACCGTCCCAAACAGTACTCTGAAAGTATGAGTTAGCGCTATCATGCTAGCGTCAGCCTCCCCTTCAGTTCAGTATACTACCTCTAAAATGTTTGAGACACGTTTGAAACAAGCAATTTGTCATACATATTCATCATTTTATTTATCTAGTGTTTAACATAAAGCCATTTGATTGGTAGGTTCTGTTGAATATTTGTCACCTATTCATTCTGACAATAAATAATTGTATTTTATAAACCATAATTAACCTTCTGGTTTGTTTTGGGTTCTGTCCTAAGGAGAATACTCTCTTCTTTTCAATTCAACATTATTACTGTTAAATATACTGTATATCGTGATAATTATCGACATCGATCAAAAAAACATATCGTGATAACAGTTTTGGCCATATCGCCCAACCCTACCTTGTCCTAATATAAGTTTTAAGTTGGTCTAGGGAAATGAAGTTGTTGCAGCACACTGTGCCCACCTCCTCGGGTACCACCAAAGCGGATACTATCTGCAGCTGTCTTCATTGTAGTGTCTGGATGTTACAAAAACAAATGCAAGACTGAACTAAAAGGCTTCTCTCCAATGTTGACTTCATTCTGTTTTCAGTTGTTTCATTCATGTTTCCTTCTTTCATAGTCTGTCTTTGTCTTGTCGCCATTTGTGCTGTTGTATAAAGACATCATATCCAAATGTATCTTTAAAAGTAGAAATTACTTTCACCTCCTTTCATCATTCCCATGCAAGTACACAAACTTTTACTATTCATTTCATTTGCACTTTATATCCTCTGTTGGACAGACATGTTTTTATTAAGTGTTTTGATATCTAAAAAATGAATAATGATGTAATATATAATGTTCAACTTCACCAGTCACATTTGTGTTTTAGGTTTACTAGACGGAACGGGTGCAAGAAAACTGTCATGACAAATTTATGTTTACTTGCTTATTTCTTTTAAGCCAGAAATGTATTCCCTATTCGTCCTCTCTGTGTGTCTGCTGTTGAAAATCACAATAATACAAAGGCATGGCCTGAGTTTGAGTTTCATAACAACCTCAAAAAGTCACACAAAAACAAGCACATACTTTTTCCTAGGCAGCAGTAGCCTATTAACTTTGGTACACAGAGGGGAGAGTAACAAAAGTACTCCAACATAAAATACATGTTTGTGCCGAAGGAGATTTAACAACATTTAAAAAAACAAAAACAACAGCAGGTAGCAAGTAACAACAAATTAGTCAATTTGTCACCTGTATTTGTGGATGTGCTTTTATTTCAAGCAGCATGAATGCTAATGAGCAATGAGACCAGGTTCACATTGCACACAACAAGTCAATTCAGGACATCATCCTATTTTGTGTTGTGCACGTGGGCCATTGGGAGAGAGTTGAGGGACTTGTTAATGCTAGTAAGCTATATGGAAAATTATATATATATTTTTTTAATCAAGAACAAAACAAATGTACCTGCTATTTGACAAATAATTAATCACACTCTAAAATCATCTTGTTTTCAAGCCCATTTGGCACTTTTTTCATTTCAAGCTGTATTTTGATTGGACAAACCGAACCCATCCCAAAGTTGGAGTGGTTGTCAGTGTTGGTGTATTGCTCAATTTCATTCACAGGATATATACAGAAACATCTTACAATGTTAGGAGTATAGGGGGAATGCACAGATGGTGAGCTGTTGAGGCAGTTATGGATGCTTCACTTCCAGCTCTCACTGACAGCATGAGGTGGAAATGAGACGGTTCTGCTCTTTTATATACGTAGTGTGGCCTGTTACGAAGTGTTTGCCTGAGGCAGCTTCACGCAACCAAATCCTCTTGGTAGTGTGAAAAATCAGATATCTAGTTTTGATTCCTTTTTCGAAGTAACATCCTGCGCCATGACAGTTTTTTTCCGCTCACATTTGTGTGTGATGTATAAAAACACCTCCTCATACGAGTCTTTAACAAAAGGCACTACAGCAAATATCCTGTATTGGGTGACATCTTCTACCTTTCTTTCTCTCCTCTCTCCTCTCCCTCAGTTCTATCTCGGACATCTTCGGTCCAGAGCCGGCCAGAAACGTTGAGTAAGTGATTCTGCTGTCGTTGCTACTGTCAAGAAAAATGTTAGGAATGCTATACTGTCTATCTTCCATTATAAGTAAATGTATGTTTGTGTTGATACATAGGTTGGATGTCAAAAAACTGTCAGGAATGCTGAATTGTATGCAAACTGATAAACACTATGCATATTAGGCATCATACACTACCCCTATACCACTTAGATAAGCTTTTTAGCCACTCGATGCCTCTTGAAGCTCGAGCCTTAGATCTAAGCAAAACAAAGAAAACAAAAAAAATATTTCTCATATGTTATTCAAAAAAGAATTGGCTCATGAGCCGTAACTTAAGGTGAAGTGTAGTGTAAAAGAAAGCATTAGGCTATATCAAATAATTGCCTCTTCTCAAAGACTGAGGATATTATAGATTATAGCGTTTGTTTCATTCCACTGGGTATGGACACACACAGTATATTTACAGCAAAAGTGTTGTTTGTTGTTTTGGCCTGGTCTGTATCTGCAGGCAGGAACACACTTGGGTTATGCCGTTGCAAATCAGTTGAATTTTTGATAGTTTCCAAAAAAATGCTGCCAGTTCACATGTGCCAAAACATTTCAATGTCTCTGGTGGAGCACTTTCAAAATCACAATGTTACCATAGTACAGGGCTCAGTAGCCGATGGCTGTCAGCCATTAGTGATGGACATGGCACAGTCTATCAGCCCAACCCTATCAATTTTAACAGATTTTCACAGTAGCAAAAACAGCAATAAACAGGATAATGGAAACCCTGAACAGAGGGTCTAAATGATGGCTGTGTAGAATGGGCTTCATGATTCAAACTGTGTATGCAAACTGGACAATACAAACAGTTAGCACACAAGTTAGTATCTCGTGCACTGATGGGAATACGTCTTCCTGAATGTTCCAGCTGTGTCTCACATTCCTATCAGGAAAAAAATAACGTCTCACTCAGTCTGAAAATAAAAACAGATATTTGATACTTTTTTGGATCTCTGTATAATAATACCTTGATGTTTCCCTCCTGTTATTGCCTGTTAGCAGGGCTATTATAATTTTGGTTAGAGGCACTTCATTTTGTCCCCCAAGCCACAATAAAGCAAGAAGAGCAGCTGAAGCCCGCGGCCGTGTTTGTCCTTCAGATTTTGTTCTACAGTCACAGCTTAATGTTGGACAGGTTGTCCCTCGTGTCCTCTTTGACCATTTGATGTAATGCTTTTTCTTGTGCACATTTGGGAAATACCCTTGTTATCAGAGACCGCAAGAGAGCACTGCTCATCAAGTGTTAGACAGTTGTCTTTCTTTCTTCTTTCAGTTTTTTAGTTGGTGTCCCTAAGCTCCTGGTGATTGTTTAGAAAGATGATTTTATCCACTTACACTGTCAGAAACTGAGTTATGTTAGTAGTAAATGTAATTATCCAGAGACAGTGGAGGTCATATTTCAGTCCAATTAAAACCAGTGGGCTGAATATTGTGACTAATGCATAGTGTTTTAAGAAGACTGCTTTCTGTTTTATCCTCTCTCTTTCCTTGATCATATATTCATTGGGCTGTTACTGCTGTCACCGCTGTCAAATGATTTTAACAGTGCAATAAGACAGTCACACACAGCTCTTCACCTTGGAGAACATAAACAACTGCACTGGCCTGTATTCATTTACTTGCAGTGTGTGCACTGAGACAGAGGATCATAGCTTTTAGTTACAGAATTCAGTGTCGCATGCCGTTCACTCTCATTTTAACTAACCCCCGTCATTGGTAGAACAAGTACAAATAACAAATTAAAGTCGATGTTTATAACATCTTCATACACATTTTCATCTCAATACGTGCCATATTGCAGTCCATGTTTGTTTTTTGTTTTTTTCCTTTTGAAACAGCGCTTCGGTACTTAGACCTTCATCAGGTTATCTCCTGATAACTAATGAAGGTCTAAGTAAGTAATAAGTAAGATGATTTTGTTGGCCTTCGGTCTTCTCCTACACACCTGTCGACCCTAAGGTGGATAAGGGAACCGATTATTTCACATTTTTGTATTTTAAAAAGGAGTTCATTACCTGTAGTCTATGCACACCTGAGGGTGAGAAGGGATGATTTAGTGTTATTTCTTCTTCTCCTTGTTCTTTTTTTTTGTTGTTGTTCTTCTTCTCCCCTTTCCTCTTCTTCTCTTTCTCTTTTTTCTTCTTCTTCTTGTAGTCTTGTATAGTGCTTTAATAAGTAGCATTTAGACCAAAGACATTACATTACATTCAGACTTAGCATTGGAGGTGGAGCCCCGTTCATTCCTGTGAAAGCTGCTCAGTGGCGTTTTGAAGCCAAACAAGCTCGACTTTCTGGCTATAAAACTACCCGGATCTTCCGTGTTGTGCGGCTCTTCTGAAGACTTCTGCCGACCAAGCCAGCTAACTTCTGGTTGAGCGCCTGACTCACATGAATGGGGATAAAATAATTTAATCATGCAGCTCTTCTAGACTTTCCAAATTTTATTGGACCGAATGGCTCCAGTTATGACGATGAAACAAGTCATTTCGCGGCGGTTGCAATACTCAAAAAAATTAACCCGCCATTTTACAATGTAAGCTTATGGGGAAAAGTGTATTTTTTGCCACAGTGTATCACATCACGGTGTAATTCCACTGTTTTACCACCACGAGAAACTGGCTTCAAAGCATGTCGCTCTTCCTGGGGGCTTGGTGGTGATAATGTGTGACACTACAGACAAAACAACACAAGCGCATACATCTGAATGTGATTTCTCCTCGTGTGTGTTGTGGATCAAAACTCTGCTCTTCATTTTTCTCTCTGAATGACCTTGAGGCCAAACCTGCCTGTGTTCATTCCAAATGTCATCCATCCACACAGCACTGTTTCTGTATGTAGTCATAGTACACCAGCAGCAGTGTTGAACTTTTGGAATGCCTCGTCAACTCGATGGGCAGAAGCCAAGTATGTGCTTTGTAGCAAGTGTGAAAAGACATTTTATTTCCATCAGGCGAAGCTTTATCTCTATCCGCCAGCTTTTGTCAGACTCTGGCAGTGATGACATGTTAACTCTTGATTGTTTTAGTTCTTATCCACGCTTTGCACAGAGGAAACTGCCTGAATCCACTTTTAGACGTTTTCCCATCCCTGTGGCCCACATGTGGATTTCTGACCCAAATTCCAGTACTGGAATTTTGTTTATCCAGTCCATATAGTCAAGATAACGTGACATTGGACCTTGTCACTGGCTGGAGGGTGATATACATCTGAAGTACAATCAGCTGAAGAGAGCCCTTCATGTTAGGCCATAAGTGGTTCCACGTGTAGAGTTTAGGGCTCCCCTCTGGCTTCTGAGCCATGTTATCTGAACATTTTTCACAGAGGATATTTCAGTGTCCACCAGTTTATGTCAGAGGTGATTCAGTAATGGGGCTGTAACTTAACACTGCATGCTGAGCTGTGGAGCCCAGCGGGGCTCACATGGTAGAAAGACATATTGATGTGGCAGAGGGTAATCCATGAGGGAAAAACAGCTTATTTAGAGGCATTGAGTGGTCAGTCCAGATGTGTTCTTCTGACGTTAGCGAGGTTTCCATAGTGTCTACTTAGTGTAGTTGACCCAATGTTTTGCACTTTAACAAAAGAGAATAACAGGGAAATGTTGAAGTTTAAGAATAGCTCACCCAAAAATGGAAACATGTGTCACCTTACTGGATGGACAGACACTAATGCAGAAGAAGCACTTTGCGTTCGCATAAACATTAATATTTTTTTCCATTTTAATTGGACACAAAGTTCCCACTAAGTGATTTGTACTGGTGTGAGCAACTAAGTAGTCCAGTGTAATGTGTTTGCTGGAGGGATGTCAAGCAGTCAATTGCTCAAAGTGGAGTCAAAATAATTTGTAGAATCACTTCAGTGGCATGATAATCAAGTTTGAATACACCTCCTTCCATTTCCTTTTAGTTGATTGAAACCTGCAGAACTGATACCGTCTTCTCTGCATTAGCTGGTAACAGCGAAGGAGCCTTTGTTGTTAATTGACTGTATGAACTGCTGGTTGGAGACATTCATTTTAACTCCTCATTTAAAATTCACATTATTGCTATTTTTGAAGCAGTGGTGGACACGATCCACAGAAATGGTAATGGCTAAAGTAATCATGTTGATAGATGCCTGACCAGAAAAAAACTTGGCACTTGGCAGCGCCACTGCTCACACAGCTGAGCCACATTTGCCCTGATGGAGGTCACAGTTGAAACCTTAAGTACAGCTTCAAGATGGGCATCAGTAAGCCTTGACCTGTACTTGCATTTATTAAAGTTCTTAGTCGAGAACAGTTTCTCCCACAGATATGTGCTTCCATAAAGGCACATTACCCGACTCAACTCTTTGGACAGCTCTGGGATAGAGGGAGTTCTCTCAGAAATTGTCCAGTCATGTCTGCTTTTCGTTGTGCCTCTCTGAATTTAGTCTTTAGCTCAAAAACTGAGCAACTCTTCTTTCACTTCGTATTTGTTATTAATACCGCTGATGAAAATGGCTAGCTTTGCATTGTTGGCCCGGCAGTGAAACTTCGGGCTTTGTCCCGTAACTCTTCATAAATGTCACTTGATGACTCGTTAATCCGCTCTGCCACTGTGTTTGCTGATAGAGAGGTACGTTTGAACATGCTCTTCTTTGCAATCCGTCAGAAACGGCCTTTATGGAAAAGACCTTGTTGAGATGAAAGTCCTCTATGCCCCGGGGGGCAGGAGTTTGAGACCCCTGCTTTATGGCTTTACGAGACTGTGTGCAGGAGTCAAAAAGACACATTGCACCTGTTTAGATTATCCTACTGTATGTGTTGATGACATGTGTTTTTTAAAAACCTTGTACATAAATGTTCTAGACATGAAAGTCTACTCATGATTCAACTTCAACCTTTCTTTCTTTTTTCAGAAATTTTACATATTTCTGTTCTCTTCCCGTCACAAAAGACTAAAAGATCATCTCTGATAATGTTCTTTCACAGAGAAACAGAGAGGACCTCAGTCCAAAAGAGAACATCCAGCGCGAGAGAAGACGGCGCAGCTTCATCGCCCGTACTTGGAAAACGAGGGCGTAAAAAGTAAAGAGAGATGGAGGAGGAGGAGGAAGGAGGAGAGCAAAATATCTCTAGCAGATCAAATTAATACCAATAAACCTTTGACTGACTTTCAAGCAAATCAGGGAGTTTTTTTATTTAATGCACATTCCTGTCCGGCATTGCAAGGAATTTTCTAAAGTTGCACAGTTTTCTTATTTTTTTATGGTTTGAATAAATGTTTAGTATTTGGACATATTTTGTAGTATTGTGATCCATGATGAGCTGTGGCCTCGAGGATCAGGAGGTACAAGACTATGAAATCAATACTTGAAACACAGAAACTAAAGATTTAGCTTCCATGTTTAGAGAGTAGACATGATTTCTAGTTTTAGACTCATTGTATCCAGTGTCGATGACCAGTTTTTTGTTGCTGCTTGTAATTTTATTCCTCATTATGTTTTATGTTCTCCTAATTTTGTTCCTGAATTATTTTCTGTTTCTGTTTCTTTGTTGCATGTGTAATATGCAGTTTTAACTGAAATAAACACTCTGTAGTTTTGCAGATGAACACTTTTTGAGTTACATAATAGATTTATCTTCCAGCATTATCTGCCCATGTCGTCACAAATAGATGTTTTAAGTTTTTGAACACTGTGTGTGGAGCCAAACTTCTGGACTTATTTGCTGTGGTCTAACTATCGAAGCAGCAGCTGTAGAAATTATCCCCAAATATGCATTGAAAATGCACTTTTTTCCACCTAATAAGCTGGATGTCTCTGTTTGCTAACCTATCACCTCCATCTTCAAGTTTACCCTCGTATTTGGGTTTCCTCTTTGCCAACTCAGATTAGGAGCTCAGTTCCGCGGGATTCATCTGTCATTTGCCATCTCAAAGCACGCAACAAACCTTTAACTTTCAAATTGATTGTTTTCTTTGAAAGAAAAGTAGCCGGGGTGAGTTTAATTTAATCTTGTGGAAACCCCGGGTTAAAGCGAGGGAGAGTGTAAACACTTAAGATGGGGAGATGGTGTTTATGTATACGTGCATGGGAGAGTGAGCAGGGAGCACGTTTGGGAGCCGACCTTGATTGAAAACAGATCTCGCCTGGAGTCAGAAATACTCCGCTTCTGGCTCTCCCCTCAGATGAAGCAGGGACTTGATTCATTTCAGTGTGGCATGCTCATTATACCACACACTTACACGTCCCGATGCTTCTTCACTTCTTTCCTATATAATGATGCGGGACATCACTCTTGTTTGAAACCACAGGAGAGGACTGAGTGGCTGCTGATCCCTGCCTCCATTTGGGAAGCAGTGACGCAGAAAGTAATATCACTAATTCCACACACACACACACACACACACACGCCTCCAGGAAAGATCCACAGAGACCCGTCAGCAGGGACCTCAGTCACCCTGTCTGTCTGCGTGATGATGTTGAAGCAGATATTGATCATCCGTCCAACACAAGGTGAAACAGGTTTTAAATCTCAAATCTGTTTTAATTATAGGACGTCACCCCACTCTGCTCAGAATCTACATTCGCTTGTGTTCCAAATGGCCTGTACAGCCGTGACAGCCTTTTGTAAACCATCCAATCCTCCTAAGGAAGGATAACCAATCTGAATGTCATGGTGAGGGGTCAGTAACATTCTTTCAGTAATGCAGAGGAACAGGCCTACGGGGGCACGTTCAGCCTTGGGAGTTCTGCGTGAACTTCTCTGGCCCTGACCACAGCTCTCATTAAACAGCCTTGAGAACAAAACAGGCAGCATTATTAACAGCCCTCTTTGCTTAAATTATGTTTTCTTTTGCCCAAAGACAGTTGAAATATTCTGCCAATGTAGTCACTAATTTCTCTTCATTATGGAATTACTCAGAGGCAAGCTTGGTGGGGTGCCCACACTAACAGGGAAATGTCCGTATGTTGGTGTCAGATTTCTTTGAGGAGGAAGAGGTTTCTAATTAACTAAAGAATCCTAAAGATTTCGTATCTGCAGCACAATAACCTGGAAAAGGGAAAATTATTGTATTCTGCTTTCCGTTTCTGTGGTCTGTAATTATACAAGCAATATATCTCCATCAAATGCTCTTTTGACAAAGATACAGTGTGTAACAAACTTCATTGTCTAAAATGACATCAGTGCAGCAAAATGGTAAACTTCACTGAGGACTTCACAATTATAAACTATCTCAAACATCTTTTTCTGCATTACATTTTCTCAAAAAAAGTTAAATGTTCACGTATATCAGCCAACATATATGCCAATACTGATATATATTAGTGATAGGCCAATATCGGGCAATTATATTGACCAACCGATACATTGGTCAGGCTCCAGAAATAAAAGCAAAAGAAAAATTCACCACTGATTCAAGAAATTCTTGGAGACTCGATCATTTAATGGGAAAGTATATAAGCAACAATAAAAGGGATAATACAGAGAGATTCCATGTCAGTTTTTAAATTAAACTTTCACAACAAAACACAAAGCAAAAAATGATGACTAAGTTAAGTTTCTTTTCGGGATTTTGGAGTCTTATGTCTTTTCCTTATGAAGCAACACTTCTATAAACAGATTCTTTGGCATCAGTGTTTTCTCCTTTTTGTAATTTTTCACATCTGCATTTCAAAATGGTTCAAAAACAACTTCTGTCACTGTTTTGATGGATTAGTGTGGCTGCCAAGTCTCTTAACAAGGCAAAAGGATTCTCCCTGTGCTGTGTCATGAAAATATTTTTTTCTCTCTTGTTTTCAAAGAAATGAAGATCTCTCACTTTTGTTCTGACGTTCAAGATAGGTGTTATTTTAATATGGAACACCATACTTTTTTATTTGACACATTTTCTTTAAAAGCTACGTATTTCTTGTAGGTAGCTATTTTTTTTTGTTTTTTCAGATAGCATTCATTATGGCTCAGAATTTGAAATGCAACCTGAAAAAACAGTCATATGTGGAGACAAGCAATCTGTTGTATTTTGGAAATTGATGCAGTCCCAGGGCACACCGGTGTTGCACACTTTTATAAAGACAGCGGTGACACTCTGGTACTGCATCGTACCTTGTTTTCCACCTCCAACATCAAAACTAGTGTGATAAAGTAACTGTATATTCTAAAAGATTTCCTTCTGTTTGAATAGAGCCAACAGTTGTAGACGCTGGGAGACGCATGCCACTATTAGTCAAGTTTATAGCCCTCAATTATCGTCTCAGCGGGCCTCATGATGCAGATGAGATAGTGAATGAAAACCACTCTACCCAAACATAGATCCTCAGTGGTGACGAGGAAATACTTCCATGGAAACATCATAATGAAAAACAAAATGGTAGTTTACAGTACTGCACAAAGCTGAAGGATTTATACTGTAGCTAAATGCAGCCTGGGGCGAAACACAATATACTGTATATACAAAGATGTTGAGCTGGAAGGTCCACACTCGAGAACATCAGCTTGACCGTGAAATACTCGACACAAGGTCCCCTTATTTTATGCTGCTGAAGCTTTTGCATCACATCTCATGGCTGTCTTTAGTGGACGGAGTCCTTCAGACAGTCGATTGAACCATAAACTAAAAGCATCTCACTCGTGTACTGCTGCTGGAAATCTTTTCGCTGCTTTTTCCTTAAGAGGATTTGTGATGGCAAATAAAGTATTTCTGTGGGGAAATACATGAAATCTCATGTCTGGTGTCATTTTTGGGGTAAAAAGTAAGAAAAGTAAGTTTTGAGCTGAGCCTTTAATATCTTTGAGAAGCACTGTTTCAGTACAACAAATGTTTTACAAAGGCTGTTGCAACAAGTCAAATCACATTAAACAGGGACCATAAGCTGATCCGGTCAAATGTCTTATCCCATTAATTTCTTGCTGTATTGGACTCTTTTGTCCCCTGACCTCAGTAATGATACTGGTGATCACTGTTACCATTGCAGATAGAAAAAAAGATGGCCCCAGCTCCAAAAACTAAAATCCTGGCTGTGAAATTTTCCAGTAAGAGATTTATTTCCAGGTTGTTGATAACATCAGCACTGCAGCATTACTTTTAAACTTGTGACCCGTCCAAGCCTTCACTTTGTACAGAGATCTAATCTGATCAAGATGAGGCACTGATGTGTGTGACCATGGCTTAATCCCATTTCCAATGTTTTACCCCTACCCCTCATGTTTGTGTGATCACAATGCTATTTTCCATTTGAAATACATCAAAATGCACGACTGCCATGTACGAACAACATAATGTTAGCTAGCTAGATATGGCTAAGTGTTAGGGGCAAGGGGTGCATTCACCCTATAACAAGACACTGTACCATCAACATGATTTTGAAGTTGTTATTTTAAGGTAAAAAAGTTACATAATGTTGCTTTAAACTTTGGTTACATAATAATTCTTTAGTTTAATACTATATTTAATTTGTGTGGTTCAAGTAGAACAGCACTTCCCAACAACAGGGCTGTGATTGTCTTTTTTTACTTGCAATCAAAGAGAAAATAGTTAAGACCTATGACAAATGAATTCAAATGAACTACCTGGTCGGATGGCTGGTGTTCCATCCAACCGGCATATTCATTTAATAACCTCAAAGAGGCAGTAGGAGACAGAGATAAAACAGAGCTCATAGAGATGAGCCAAACTCTATACTTAACTAAATCCTCAGACAGTGTCTGGCCATAATAAACAGCAGACTTGTTATTTGACAAAGCAAATTGATCTGTTTACATTCCTGTTTCTTCCTGTATTTTCTTTGATGTCTTATTATTTTGGACGGACCCACAGTACCTTTGCTGTGCTGACTTTGGCTGTTATTGAGCTATTTGACAGCTCCCAGTTTCCCGAGGGAGTTTTCAAATAGGCTGAAGATTAGTTTTACCTTTAAAAAACATTGATATGCAGGACACTGTGATGCTTAACTTGGGAATATCGAGTACCTGCTTTACTTTTTGCCATTGGTAACTTTAATGAATGTCTTTTAGTTGCAGTGAAGAACTGCCTAAGAAAATCCTGCTTTATCTTTGTTATCTTTTCAAGTTTTAGCAGTTTGATAGAGACATGCCAATCCTCTCCAATCCCTCATTTTCTTGTCAGCAACGACATCACTTCATCACTGAAGTTAAGGACATGTCGCCATTGAAAGCATTTTTTAAAAGTACTGAATCACACTGACAGGCTGAATAACCGTCATTTACAATATCGACAGTTTCCTTGGCACATAGACTGACAGGAGCTCATTCTTTAGTACAATAAACTGAAGATACAGTGCAGAGTGATTTCAAACTGCCTTTCTCATTTACTACAAAAGCTGCAAAAGATAACACATCATAAGCGTTTTTTCTTTTTGTGAAAAAGTAGCTGTAGACGCACATCGAGAGTGATTATCTGTGCAGTATAGTACGTAGATGTCTGTTTAATTGTGTACTTTTATTCAAGAATGTATGATTTATAATAGATTCTTAAATTGTTAAGAACATCAAAACAAAGATGACAGAGACTTCTTTGCTTGTTTTAAAGTCAAGCCTATTTTCAAAAACCTCTCATTCAGCTTCGTTTGCTTTGTTTTAAGAAAGTTGAAGCCACGCTGATCTATCAAAACACTGACAGAAGCTGACGTCTTTTTGTGAAAGCTCAGTAAGTCTGCTCTTTTTTCCTTTGGTTCCTCTTAGAACTCCAAGGTATGTCAAACTTTGAATCTAAGACATCAAAACCGTCTATTGCATTGAGATACAGATACTTGGGACAAGATATAAAGCAACTTTCATAAATGTGTGTGCACACAGCCTTGTATTCTGCTGCACTGTGTAATTAAACACTTCATTTAGATGAGAATAAAACAGTGAGACTCAATTTTTTCTTTATACCCACCTAGTTAAAGCATCTGAAAATCCTTTTATCGGTTGAATTTCATCTTTACAGTTTGATATAAAACACTGATTGCATAACACAACTTCATTACCAGATGAAGGCATGACATTTAAGTTAATTATTCCCCGGGTATGAGGAGGATGCGATCAGTGGTTGTGATTAGTAATACTGCTGTCAAACAAAGTGTTTGAACAAATAAACAATATGTCCAGGATATGGCAAATTCAAGCTGTTGTTACAAGTGCTACAGCACAGATGCGCAACTATTATTTACTATTTATTTATTTATTTATGAGACCTTTTATGTTTTATGGCTTTTTTACTTTCCTTCAGTGTGTTAGATAATGCATGTCAAAAGTCCACACCAACAGACGCTCCTCTCTCCCACAGAAAACGCTGCTCCTGAAACGCGTCCTCAATAGTCCTGCCTTTTATTCTGTGACTTTGTGACATCACACTATGTCACAGAATTCGGCATTTGCATAATTTATGCCAAGCAGCTAGTTTGGCACATAAGAATTAATCTAGCCCGGCCTGTCTGTTGTTATTGCTGGTGCTGGATCAGGCGTGTGAGAGCTGACCAATCAGAGCAGACTGGGTATTCAGGAGGAGTAGCCTTAAAGAGACAGGAGCTTCAGACATGAAGGGGGAATACAGTGCTACAGCACTGGACAGTATGAGAAAACTGATGTGTTTTTTGTAGGATGCATGTAAACCTATTCTAGTAGTAACCCAAAATAAAATAAATAAATAAAATACCTGAAACTGAGCATAATATGTCAATTGGCACAGAATAATATGATGCTATAGTGTACAGTAGCTACACATGGCTAAACATATCATACTGTATGTAGATGCCTGTATAAGTTGAACAAAGTGTAGACCCCTACTTACATGGAAACTTTGAGCTCTACTTAATATTCAGGCTTCTCTGTGTGGATTTGTGCAGATGATCCAATTAGTTTCCTGCATCAATAGCCTGTGTCATGAGATTTGTGGGGGTTTTCCGACATAATGACTATTGAGCTACCAAAAGTACTGAGTCACTGAAAAAGAAATTTGCATAAATACAACAGAGGATCCTTGATACTCAGCTGTGATTATGCAGTCCAACTCCAGAGATCAAGAACAAAATCTGCCGTGGATGTTCAGACAGATCCCTTTGATCTAACTTAAACGATCTTTGCCATTTGTCCTACAGTGAGGTTGTCTGAATGACATTCATTGAGCAGTAGACATGATTACATTTTTAAAAAGGCTTCTTCATATAAAACCACTGGGATGAAGCAGTGATTCAGTAATGCCAAAACTGGACTTGCTGTGATATTACATCACCCAACTCATATTAATTCTGTTTAACAGAATTATGACTTTGACATCATAGAAGTTTTTTCTTGGCAATTAAAACCTGTAGTTTCTCCAGGCCCTGCTCGTATATTTTCAGAGGCATTGTACCGTATCGACTGCCTATTTTTGTGATTTTTGCCCAACGAGTGCCCAGAATTAAATTACCCCTCTGGGAGAAGTAAAAGTTTGCTGAATTGAATTACAAGGCCATATTTTCTTTATGGCTTCTGTGACTTTGAGAGACGTGAAGGGGTCGCTCAGCAGCAGCTTGTGTATTGACTTGAGCGACCTCTTTTTTTTTTGGCTGGCAGAGTGAACGCGGACATCTTGCAGCACTCAAGTCTCATCGGAGAGGACACTGAATACCCATCAGCACCAGTTGTGTTGCACTGAAGCTGACTTTGGGCCTTGACCTCCCTGCGGAGAAAAGATGCATCTCAGAGATCAATAGACTATAAACACAGATCAGTTCCCTTATGTATATGTTTGCCAGTGTTGAAGCAGTATAGCGTGACCCCACATTTTAACCCAAAGTTTCTTCTTCTCCAACAATTCTTCCACCACAAGAATATTTTCTACCTTTAATAATCTCAGGTGTGGCATTTCCTCAGCCGATCTCTGTCAGTGCTCGTTACCATGTTTAATAGCATGTTGAGAGACTTCCGCAGGAGAAGGCATAATGAGGCAGAGGATAGGTTAATTAGAGGTGAGAAACATTTTCATCAAGGCTTTTTTTTTTAATCACTGAAACATGATGAGGTTCTACCTCTTATAATCATAAGTAGTTTTCAAATGAGCTCCCCTCATGTCGAGGCTCTGGATCCTAATCCTATAGCACATGAATCCCTATCTGCTTTTAGACGAGTGGTGTATTAAATTCACATGCAAGACTTGTGCAAACAATATATCTCCTTACGGAATCTTGTCAATAGCTGGGTTTCTCAATAGTATGTTCATCTGAAGGGTTAACTCAGAGAAAGTCTCAGAGAAAACGGCTGAGGAAATCAAAGGATGTGATTTGAATTGATTTGGAAACTCATGTCCAGTTTGTGCCGATATGGAAACTCTTTTTTTAGGTTACAATGCAGAAAAGGCTTGCTTGGGTAATTTAAGTTTATTTTGGCAATCCACAAATGTCATTTTATTGTTTGATAACCACATTTTAGGGATCGTCGCCAAATATATATTTATATCAGCCGATGTATCGTTATTGGCATCAGACCAAAAAAAAAACAATATCACTCGGGATACAGTCTGCAGCACGCTCCTCACCCCTACTTGAGGTAAGCAGCTCAAGGCTTCATCAGCCACTGATGCTCAAATCACTGACTAGGCCACTATGACAGCATTTTATGACAAATTAAAACAACATATAGAATAAAAATGTTTTATCTCTGATTCTGCTGCGTTGAGACCAAGACTGAAAATGTGAGTGCAGTGCTAAACTAGTAGAAAACTCTCTTAAAACATGCAAAAACTATTTCAACCCATAATCCTTCGTTTTCAAGTTAGCACATTTTGAGATAGATGGTTTTCACCGGAGAGTGACGAAGACTAAATTCATATTTGGTTATGATTGCATTCTGTTTGTTCCAGTGATGCGTGCAAAACACAATGATGATAAGAGCTGGTTCACACTAAAGCAGACCAGAAAAACTGATGACATCCAGGTCAGTAATCAAAAAGCATACGGTAGATTTTACAGGAGAAAAGTAATGAAGATAATACACAAAGTGTATGTTGTGTCTTTTTTGCTGTGTTACCACATGATTTTTAGATAAAAGAAGCATACTATAATCATGCACTACACTCCAACAATGGATACAATAAAACAGACACTTTTAACTGTACTCCAATGAACTTTTGGCTGGTTATGAAACAGTCTCGATTTATTAATAATGCCTATATAATAATAATGTGACCCACATAGGCAAACACAGCCATCAGCTAGAAGATTGACTACTTCTGTAGGATTACTATAGTTATTCTTAATGCGAAACCAGCCTATCCAGGTTGCATAAGTCACAAAATTACTGTAAAAAAAAAATTTTTAATGGGCGAGTGCTGAGGATGACATGAGGAGTCTCACAACCTGAGGAAAGAAGCAGCTCTGTAGTCTGATACAGTACAGCACTTAAGTGAAGGTTACTTAGTTTCAGTCTCTTCATCTTCTGTCAAAAGAGGGCTGCTAGAGCCAACAAAAAAAGAGAGTTTCTTGTAGCTTTAACAATCTACACTGGGGAATAGATGATAATTACAAACCCCAGTCCGTCTTTTTCATGCAGCTGAACATGACATACTTCAATTTGACAAACTGTCCGTGTTCTCCATTATCTTCTTCTCATGTTTTTTTTGTCTTTGTCGATTAGCCGACACTTTTCTCTGAATCATCCTCTTTCTCTGTGTAACCTATTACAGCACTCTGTCCATTTGTTCATTGTGATTGTGTTCCAAGAAAGGACTAAAAAACAAATTTCTCCTTGTCTGACCTGTATTCTTTCTTTCAGCAATGCACAGACCTCAATATATCATCAAGTGTATGACGAAACAGACTTTAAAACATGGGTCCTTCAATGTTGATATAAGAAATATAGAAGCAGAAGCTCAACCTACTAGTTTTCTTGCATTGCCAGACCTTTCTCTGTTATGTTTGCACTATTCCGGCGCAGTAGAGAGTAATATTATGACCTCCTGTACCACCACTTTGAAATATGTATTAAGGGCCTGCAGCACTGACATCATGCTTTAGCTGTGTGGACTCAAAGTTGCAGTTGCCTCCAGCTCATCAATTTATCAACTCTTTATTTTTTTTGACACAGCCTCCCTTCTGTTGTCATATTTGGAGTGAAACTCAATAATTACCTTGTTATCTCAGGTCAAGCGCATCCCGGTCATTTGAGCCAGTTATTTAAGTTAGTGTGAGGATAGCTTTGAACTTGGAGCTCGTACACAGAGCCATAGAAGGCAGTGAAGCGGGTCTGCAGCATCTCCTGTGTTAAATTCTTGTCAGCTTATCTCACCAAGGGGGAAGAAAATCCACAAAGGAGGTTTTCTGATTTTGTAACTGCTGTCGGTCTTTTGTTAAGTTTCCTTGTGAATCAATTGTAATAAATTTGTGGTTTGGAATCAATATGCAGGCAGGCATTCTTTTCACCGAGGCTGATTTCTCAAAGCCTTGCGCCTACATGAGATGTACTCTCCCACTAATACACACAGGATAATTATCACTGTTCCTCAGTGCAAATCAAAATCAGCCTTTTTCTTCTGTTCTCATCCATTAGAGCTCATTTGACCACAGAACTATTCCGACTCTGTGAAATATCAATACATCAACTAAAAATAGAAAAATCTTTTTAGAAAAAAAAGGTGTTGGATGTTGACTGCAAATGGCTTGATTGAACGGTTACAAAACGTGTTCGTCCACATTTGCATGCGAGGGAGCTGCTGAGTGGCTTGCTGTGTATCCTGTTTATCACTATAAGCGTTCTATAGGGGACACGACTGCTTCACTAATTTTCCCTATGCTTCCGATAGAACACGACACATCATTACAAATCACATCAGGCTGCTGGAACATCTGCCTGAACACGTCTCATAGCCACTCCCAGTCCCAGTTTGTGACTCACAGTCACTGGGATGAGTTTCAAGGTTTCATTTCTATCTCTGCCTTCTAGAGCACTGTTTCAGAGGCATCTCCTCTGGCATAAAAGCAATGCCTTTCTGGGAGCTCATCACTGCTGCAGGGTTTTTTTTTAATGTTTTTTTATTTACATTTATTTTTTCCCTTCTCTCTCCTGCTATCAACATGATTTTACTCTTTGCTGGCTGTCAGAACCGGTTCTTAATGTATTTGTCTGGTTTTATGCAAAGGTTGAGTAGAAATAGAGGTTAAATCAGAATAAATATTGGGAAAGCCAGCAGGAAATTGAAAACACCAGACCAATCATGCATGCCCTCCGGGCCTGAACCCCTTCTGAATTTCATGGGATAATTTTTGTCCCTCAGTTACACTCACTGACTCAACCTTGTCCATTTTGTCTGTTGCCTTGGTGGATGGTCACACAGTTACACTGAAAGCATTTCTTGCGTATGGGATTAGCATTCAATTAATATTTATCAAGGTAATATTATTGCTGTGAGGAATAATTAAAGCATTTGGGAAATAAAAAGCACCCCTAGCATAGCAGAATCCTTGAGATATTTTTATTATTTCCTATTGGCAATATCTTAGCTGATAACAGTGAAACTGTGGCATTTGTGTATTTCACTTCTAAAAGGTCACTTCACAGTCACACAGTGTGAGGAGTCTTTGTTCTTGATGTCTCTCTCTGGGCTCCAGCCTCGACATTTGCGAGGCATGATGGACACTGCTGCTCACGATAACAAGTCAGTTATTTCTAATTTTTTGTTCTCAACTAACTGTTGTTGCAGCTGAGAATGTCATACTTCCTGTGAATTAATTGAAGCTGCGTGTTTCAATCAGAAACTGTAACATTTTTGGAGCTGGGTTGAAAC
This sequence comes from Pagrus major, assembly GCF_040436345.1. NCBI lineage: Eukaryota > Metazoa > Chordata > Actinopteri > Spariformes > Sparidae > Pagrus > Pagrus major. Next base: position 19,980,519 of record NC_133220.1, read on the forward strand.
ATTGGTGTGTGTTTCTGCATCAGTCATCAAATGACACCAGCATAACAATGACAGAGGAAATGTCTTAGGTTATTTCTCTTCTTCCACAAGTTATACTTGATATGAATGTCTGAAACCACTCTGTGATGTACATCAGAGAGATTCAGAGATGGAATGTTACTGAGTACATTTACTCAAGTACTCTACTTAAAGTGTAATTTTGAGGTACTTGTACTTAACTTAAGTTTTTCCATTTTCTGCCATTTTATACTTCCACTCCACTACATTTTGGAGGCAAATATTGCACTTTGAACTTCACTACATATATTTGATAAATTTAGTTAGATCCAATTTGTATTTTTTTCCAAACTCGGATGGCAGCCGACCCGTCTTACCATCCCAACACTCAGTATTAGATGAGTTAGGAATGAGACTAAAAATTCAGCACATTTTCTAAATTAATACATTTTATCTGCGATTAAAAAAAAGCAAAAAAAAAAAAAGAAATCGGATCACATAATCAGCCGGGCTAATAATCAGTTGACCCATAGTATACAGTATAATCATACATGTAAATATATGTAAATTTTACTTTTACTTGTACTTTTGATACATTTTTTATGGGTGACTTTCACTTTTCACTTTCCATGTGCTTGGAGAAACTGGATCTCCAGCACATCAAAGACAACATCCCTGGACCCTCACCAGTATGCATTCAGAACCAACCGATCCACGGGGGATGCCATATCCACTGCCCTCCACTCAGTCTTCACACACCTGGAGAATAAGAACACTTACATCAGGATGCTGTTCAATACAATCTCACCCATGAAGCTGATTGGAAAACTTCACACTCTGGGCCGGAGTGCAACAATCTGTGATCGAATATGGGACTTCCTCACAAACAGACCCCAGACAGTGCAATTGGCAGTCACACCTCGTCTACATTAGTGCTCAACACCGGAGCCCCCGAAGGCTGTGTGCTCAACCCCCTCCTGTTCACACTTGACACCCATGACTGCACTCCCAGACAGGAGAAATCTTTTTTGAAGTGTGAAGTGTGTGGGCGACACCACCATCATCGGCCGCATTACATACATCGATGAGAGCTCATATCAGAGGGAAATCAACAATCTTGCAGAGTGGTGCACAGAGAACAATCTGCTGCTCATCGTCAGCAAAACACACATCCCTGTCTCCCTCAGAGGAGCCGAAGTGGAGCAGTTGCAGAGTTTTAGCTTCCTGAGAATCAACATCACAGAGAACCTGTCACGGTTTTCACACATCACCACCCCCCCTCAAAAAAACTACAAAGAAAAAAAGCACAGAAAAGACTCTACTTTCTAAGGAAACTTAAGAAGGCTGAATTCCACAACCAAGTTCTTGGTAACTTTTACGGATGAGCGATAGAAGAAATAGATAGAGCATGCACTATAATTTTTTCTTGTGTAGTTTGAAGGGACTACAACTTGCTTTCCATACAGCCCTGTGCGGCAAAATGACAATTAATGGACCTTGAATCTTGATTTAGACGTTTAATTTGCGTCTTTTCAATAGCTAAAAGGTGAGGGTTAGGTGATAAGTGTCTCCAATTCCAGAAATAAATCCAGAATAATACGATTCAGAATTTGAAACTGAAATAACTTAAACTGGGGTGTCAAAACTTGAAATATCTTTGAAGGCATTTTTCCCATGTATTTTTTGGATGGTCTGTCTTGTTTAAAGGTCAGCGAAACAACTCCTTCCAGAGGAGCAGAGCTCTCCACTGGATGTTTTTTCTGACATCCTTTCTGAGTCGTCCCAGTACATCTGTTTGTTTTTCTTACATACCCCAGCAGTGTAATCCCTGTCTATCACATTGTTGTCGGGATCAAGTATAGCCTGTGGTGAGGCATGCTATATCTACTGAAGTGTCCCTGCATTCGCAAAGCAGCTTTGCAATAGCAAGAAACACAACAGTTCTTCCAGAGGGCAACATTTCATGTGCTTTCCTCTCATCTGCCAATATGCCACAAACAATTGAATTTGTTATTGTCAGTCGAGGCCCAGTGGGGTGCAGGACTGATCCATCTCTTAGCTGCCATGATAGGATGTAGTAAGATTTATAAAACACAATTTCAATAAACAAGAAATTCAAGTACGAATGCCTGCGAAGGTGAAAGAAAGGCTGACTAAGACGGAGAGTGGTCATGAGCTTCTTTGTAAAAAGTCTAACTGAATCACTGTCCACTGTTTTCCTTGACTGCTGACATTCTGACTGAGTTGATTTTATTAACTCCTGCACTGCCATTTGCATGAATCCTCTACTGTCTCCCACTTGTGTGGCCCTGATTGATCACTGTCAGAGCATGAAATGGAAAGAGAATGAAATGTGTTTTAATGGAGGCGGATCACGGCACTTTCAGCTCTCGAGGGGATTGTAAATACGATGGGGCGGGTGGGTTGAAGGGGGAGAAGAAAACATCAGCTCTGTGTTAATAGGTTCAGAACATTGTGCATGTAATCATTTCGACGGCTTGTAGATTAAATGGTTCCTTGGAGACAGCACACAGTGTTCATGTTGTCAAATCTATTATCTGAGAGAGGCTCGTCACTGGGGGCAACCTTCATAATCCTGTGTGCCTGTGTGCTATGACTTTGTAACTGTCCACACTTACCTTGTGTGTTGTTGGCTGTACTGTCTGTGCCATCTACTATGCTGAGTCATGCTGTAGGACCAAGGCCTACACATTAAAACATTAAATATTCTTTACTTCCTGTACTGACAGACGCTTCAGGATGTCATTTACATCCATAAACGCCCACTCACTCCTCCTAGCTGCTGCCTTAAACCGACGATGACATTCTTCAAATGATGCTGTACGTACTTTTATTCCCTGACATTTAGTATGTCTCACAATGTCTTCCTCTTCCTATATGGGAAATAAATGTGTGGAGTTTCCATCTAGATCCTTTCTCTGCTCAACTTAACGCTTGCAGTACATACATTATGCATGGTTATGAGTTCACACTCACACTGCCTTCTGCTGCTCATCAGACATGATTTGGTTTCAAACTTCATAAAAATTTATGAAACACATCCTCATTAATCCGAAACCATAATAAATGTGGAACTGAGATGGTCTTTTATTCCTTTTTACTTTAAAAAAACTTCCATAAGCTGCTTCAAGTTCAGTGAAAAAGCTGACGTGGCAGACGCGGTACAGTCTAACTGAGAGCTGCTGAATGTTATTTTGAGATGACAACTGCACATAAAACGATGCTTAAAGGGGCTCTATAACAATCTGTAGCAATTTAAATGTACCAATCTCTTTTTTATTGGCCATATATGAGTGGATTGTAATGTGACGTGATGAATATAAAACCTTCCTTCTCTCTCAGTTGCCTATACAAACCTGAGGACGATTTGTTTAAGTTGTTTAATACTGCTGGACTGTGGGTTTCTTTGTAAAGGACTCGGGCCAGATTTACCAAAACAGTCCAAAGGATGTGACTCAGAGCCTCCCTCAGTGCCAAAGTACAATATTTGCCTCCAAATCTAGAGGAGTGGAAGTATAAACTAGCATGAAATTGAAATCCTCAAGTAAAGTTCCTCAAAATTGTATTTAAGTACTTCAGGAAATGTACTTAGTTACATTCCATCACTGCAAACAAACAGCTCACCACGCAACACAAAAGTTCCATGGAGCCCCTAAAAACACTGGACATCAAATGAGAAGCTGCTGTAGAAAATATAAAACAGCACAAGAACATTTACATTCTCATTTAACATTTTTTTAATTAGCTTTTTCTTTTTGCCTTCAAACTAGAACTGGAGCAGCTGCTTCTGAGAAGGTTTGTAACAATTCAATTAAGCTTCAGTGGAATGCCATGCAGTGGGATTTCTGGATGGACAAAACAACAGGGTCTGACTTCCTGCTCTGTCTCTGTCTCCTTCTCTGAACTGTGAGACTCGGTGTGAATATAAAAGAGCCTGCAGGTACACAGCATGCCACACAATGCAGGAAACAGTTCAGTAACCGAACACCCATGCCTGTCACGCTGTGTATGAAGCAGCGAATACGAACAGGACTGATTGTATGAGAACAGTTGTTTGTTTAAGCTACAAAATCAGATCCCTGAGGAATCCTGAAAAATATTCCCCAAACCTTTGCTATTTATTTGTGTTTGTATGCAGCTTTCTGTTCGAGTAGATGTGCTTATTAAAATCTCAGACCCCAGGGTCCATCCTGCCACTCACCCCTCTCTCCTATGAAAATTTAAACCTGTAACATGAAGATCTGCACAATCCTCTCCCTCTGCAAGCCAAGTTCTTTTGTTCACAGCATCACAATTCAATTTATCCACTTGTGTGAGTTAACTTTGCCAAAGAAGAGAGCACAGAGCTCTCAAGGGCCGTTTGACGAATGTTGTCAGTTCCTGTCTTGTTTGGTTAGAGTTTCTGAACATTTAATATGTTTTTGGGAAAGTTTCACGAATGCAGAATGTTAAAACAAAGGAAAGTGTTAAGGCTGCAAATAATTCTCCTCAGTTTGGAGTAGGACACTCACAAAATAATGATTTTGCATCCTAACCTCGGTGGATCTCATTAGGACCCCACATTACCCTTGCCTGGAAGTATTTCCATTCCCATGCGGCAACTCCAAACCGAGTGTGCAAAACAGCCAAAACAGTCAAACAGTCTGACAGCACAACTGGCCACCATGACTCAAACAGATTTTGGAGGAGAATTCTTCTGCAATAGCAACACTGTCACATTAATTGCACTGTGCAGAGATGCAATGCATAGTTTGGTGGCCCAGATGGCTCGATTTCTATCTCTAATTAGATGCGCTCTTTCTTTTGGGATTCATGTTTGTGTGCAGAGGCACATATGCTACAAAAATCATTGTTTACATGCTTAGAATGAGCGATATCAGCCCTCCTCTGCACAGTCTAACATGCCCCAGCACCACTGAGCGCAGTAACAGAATAGCTCAGAAATGAGCTGTCCTCATCCATCACAGCAGGCTCGGGTGGAATGTCGTGACCTCCCACTCCTCAGCAAAATGAATAACCAGTTATGGCTTAAAGGTCCTTGTCTTCTATATAAGGAAGTAATATATCTTTTTTTTTAATGTCTATTCTTAAATATATTGCACAACGCACTGGAACAACGCCACTCTGGATTTATTTGTTTTTTTGTCAGAATTTCAACATGTTTGATGTTGCATAATTAATGACTAGCATCAATAAATAACATAGGAATAAGTTCAAGTTTCAATGTATTTTTTTTATTTTTTTGTGCCATTTAATCTTTAATCAGATGTGTTGAAGTGCGTTTTGATGGCATGTCAAAACATGGTAAGGATTACTTTCCAGTGCGTAAGCAGGCTCTTGAGGGAGAAATATTTTCCAGTTATTTTGTTGGCTTTAGGCATCAGTGTCTTTTCGTCACTTTGAGGAGAGAATTCAGAAAAGTGAATTCTCCTCTTATTCTCTATTTGAACATCGCCTGGCCTGATTATGTCTTTCCCTTTACATCCCTGATGCAATGATGTGTATCATTGGCATTGCGCATGTGGTCAGGATCATTAATTTTTCAACATGTCTCAGGTTGCATTTCAGACCTGATTAAAGGTTTCCCGGAATTAATTATTGCGCGATTTAATAATGTGTAATCTTATTTGAGACATAGTTCATTGTTTTTACAGTGACTTAATTATCTTACGAGCCACAAATCTGATTAAAAATCAAGATGTTTTATGAAATCATTAGGAAGAAATCTACTTTGTGGCTCCCACAGGGCATCTTCATTTATACAGTTAGTCAAAAAATATGGAGGCCGTTGGATGAGATCACACCTCTGCATGAAAGCAGGCCCAAAGTGCTTTAAGGTTAAGATGGTAAAAGACTGCTGCAATCAAGCGCTGTCAAACATTTTCCTCGTATGACTGCTCAATGCTGATAAACGTTTCAAATATCTGTCATGAGCAATGTATTTATAGCCATCTGTTTATTCCCTCATTTCAACTTCGTAATTAATTGGCCTCATATTATTGGCAATAATTTCAATCAGCCCGGTGATGCATGTTCATTGAAGCTGCAGCCGACATCAAACATTTTCTGTAATGATACTTAGCATGGATAAGTCAGGAAATGATGCAACAAATAAAATAAAATCCAGTTACTGCTCTGGCAGAAACTGGAGACATGCATTAAAAAAGACAGAACTGAAGAGACCTCTTGGATGAGAGGTGAAACGTCTTCAAGAAACTGAAACAAGTTCAGTTGCCTACGATACAGCACTTAGAATTACCCTGACCTGGATGACTGAGAACCTTCATCGAGTTGTTCAGAGCTTGATTTACTTGATTCAAGAGTGACCTTGAAGAGGTTGTACAGCCTATGATTCTTTTTTTTATAGTTTTGTTGCACTCAATAATAATCAAATCCTCTCTACCTCCTCAAATATACTGTATATTGTGTGTTCCTCAAGTTCATGTGAGGAAAATGATGTGATAAATCCATCTGTCACCAGTAGTTTCACGTTAATTTAAGGGTCACTCCACCAATTTTACACAGTAAAATGTGTTTACAGGACTTGTGGACTACTACTGTATATGTGAAAGTATTTTAGAGCCCTTTAATCTTGTGTAATCTGATAAATTGTCTTAAGTGATGTCGCTCAGTCGCTGTTGATTTCTGGGTAATGTAGGCACCAGTTTTTGAAAAGGAAGAATTAAGTGTTAAAAAAAAAAAGGTGTAACCTCTGGTTCAGCTGTATCAATCTTGATCATTTGTTTTCAAACTGTCCACAATCAGTTATTTATTTATACTACTTTTTTCACATGTGTAGGAGTACTCCCCAAGACCTTTATAGAGACTTTAATGTGTTAAATTGGTGAAGTCACCCTTTAAAAATGGTTTTGCAACAACAGGTAAACAACATCAACCATTGTTCTGACCAAAGGATGTCCAGGCTAAGCTAGTGTGTAACACTAACTCCCCCACGTGAGTCTTAAACAAAGATAATACACACACAGCTCAGCATTATAACACAAAACAACGCAACACTTTTGTCAGGCTTTTAATCCAAGACATTCTGGCACGGTCAATAGGCCAGGTCTTTGGCCTTGGTGCAATTTACTTACTGAAACCACTTTAGACGGGGTGAGCGCTAAGGCTTTTACCAAAGTGACTACAAAATGGGAGTAAATAACGATTTGTGATCTCAGGTCTTCCAAAGACTTTGATTACACTTGACGAGCTGTATAGAGCAATTTATTGTTTTAAAGGTTTTTTTCAAGTCCCCGTCTACTTCAGTTGTTTAGGAGAATGCTGCAACACTGTTTTGCTGTGAAGCTCCAGAAATGTTTTGTAGACTACGAAACTTCACCTGACTTTCCATCGACGAAGTCACAAGGAAATAATGACATAATGGGTGAGTTGTTCCTTTAAGCTACATGAGTTCGCTGGCTTTTCTACTGAAATTTGAATTAAAATGTGTTTAAGTCCATTAATTGTTTTTTCTCACACATTAGAAGGTCATTTTCTTCCTGGCACAATGGACCCTTCACCCATGGCTATTTAGACTACATGGAAAACTTGACTCTAATGCAGAGTGAGCATAATCCTCAGTCTATCTCTTAATGGGGTGACAGAGAACTGACTAATAAGCTAAATTTCAGCAGCAAAGCGGATTATGTTTTGTTTCAACTAAATGGGATTATTGAGCACTGAGTCCCCTGCTCTTTGGTGTTGGGCAGGATCAGGAGCAGAAGTTCACTTTCATGATTGTCATCCACTGTCTAACAATAACATCATTACACTCTGGCTGCAGCTGAAGCATGAAGTTGGAAACTCTTTGTAGGACAGTTACGTAAGCATCAACATAAGTCTAATGTAAGTAAAACTCTCTGGAAAAATTTGCTGCATTGGAGGAGTTTCACAAGAGCGTTTATGCATGAATAAATAAAGTTAACGACTAGCTTTTGAAAACTGCGGATCCTGTAGGAGTAGTCGGATACTTTTCTCAGAGGCTGATGGAGACCAAATCAGGGCTAATAGAAGAGTCTATGTTGGACTTGCATTCTCCAAATGCTTGTTAATGTTGCTTTGTGTCTACTACATGTGTAAATGAGCAACATGTTTGTCATTTTAACTTTATTGGTGATAATGTGTCAATACTGTGTTTTGCAGCTTGTTCCGCTCCCACCAAGTGGAATCAATAAATGCTGCTTTAATAAGTGCAGTATTTACCTGTGAAAATCCTATTGATACTATAACAAAGTCAGAGAGCCATAATATGTAGCTATGAAAGAGTTTTTATTGATAGTAATTATTTTTGACATTCCTAATTATTGTTTATTGATTATTTTCTAATGAATTGTCTGGTTTAATGTGGTTTATTTCATTAAATACATGACATAGCTCAGCAGACATACAGAAATGTGTATTATCAATCTATGCAAAACATAGTGCTATTTGTGTGTTGGTGTTCTGGCTGCTAAGACCTGACTCACTTCAGAAAATTATTCTTGAAATGCCAAACAGTATGTGGATCTTACTGCTGGCAGCTTCACCAGTTTGACTCCAATTCAGAGATGGCCAGTCAGGGCAAAGTCACCTTTTGTGTTTCATATTTGATGAGTCAGGCCAGTTAGTTTCAATTAGTGTATTTTTTTATAACTTCATTTCAGCCGAGTAATACCTCATGTGCTCAAATTGTAAGAATCGTTTAAGAAAATTAGGTAAGGGTGTAGATTACAGCCCACAATGTACAGTATAATTCTTTCCATTTTAGTAATGGTGTACTTTAACTTGCACAAACCTCAGTCAGATAAAGGATCAGTGTGAGTCAGATGGACTAGACTAACATATTCTTCTAAACAACCTCTCTGCCCTTCACTCTCTCTGCTACTGGGAGATGCACGGGGGTGGCAGGCTGGGCAAAGTCACACTTAAAGTGTGTGATGCAGGCAAATGACCATCGCCTGGTGATGCTGAATGCCGTCAGTGAGGGATGTGAGTGTCAGTTTGCTGGTTTATAGTGTGTCTGAGGGGGTCGACCACACACACGTCTGCGCTGTTGATTGTGGCTTCAAAGTTCACCAAAGTCATATCTCCACGTGATGCAAATTTGCTTCTCAATTGGCTGTGAATGTTTTATTTACCGCACAGTATATTGATTCTGTCATTCAAATTGTAATAAAACTGTTATTTTCTAAGAAGGGGTGGGTGTAAAGTGGTTAGTCGGGATACAAATGAGCCTGAACCTTTCAGATTTACCGTTGTAGGAGAAAGTACACACAAGCACTTCACTTAAAGACTTTGAAATGCACAGGCACATTCTACATGAGGACGTCAAGTTTACTGATGGCAGCTTTCTATGTGGTTTCTGAAATCACTGTGACTTAGTGGCTGGGAGCAGAATTAATCTTGCATGAATTACACTTCAAATGAGAGCCACAGGCCTAACGCTGGACAGATACTAGAGCTATGGATGCAGTTTTTTCAGGTGTATGTAATGGTACAATTAACTCAAAAAAAAACCCAGAGCTCACCTCCCACAGCAACACACGCTCACATGCAGGATAACAAACAGTCCGATGGCCAGCAGCTAACTGGTGTGTTTGGAGGTAATGATCCGAGAGATGGGAGCTACCGGCATTTCAAAGAGCTCTGATTATCCTCCCTCACGTACAGCTCGGTGCCAAGTCTGTTTGTCTTGGTCCAATTTGAAGTCCAATAAGAGAGTATCCCTTATCATGCTGTGTAGGAGGTAGTATGATAGCTTTGAAAGCAACACTCGCTTCACTCCATGCACATACATGTCACATCTTGTTCAGTTCAAGTACATCTCAGCGGCCCATTTTTAAGGCTTTTTATGCAGCTAAAAAGATGATGTCAAAGAATTCAATTCAAGTCCAGCACACAAAGACATTCGAGTGTTTAAATCACATATTCACGTCTTATCATAGAGCCCAAGGTCATTACATTTGTTCTGCCTTCATCAATACACAGCAGGTGAATTCTTTTTTAATTTAAATAACTTAACAAAAGATTCACCAGAAATTCATCAGAAATAGAACATGCATTGAACGTGTAGGGCAGATGAGCTTATTTCTTACTCCTATAATTTCCTTTCATTTGAATTTAACTAGTACAGCGCCTCTGCCTGATCAACTGCTCGGTCACTGAAGCTTTCTTGAAAACTGCTCATCCAAACATCCTACTTCAAACTGAAATTAGCTGAAGCCTCGTCAGATATAACCAGTGCCTATACTTCAGCCTGGCTCATAGCTGGTAGCTCATGTTCACCCTCAGCTGTTTCAGAGGTCGTGTTATGTTCCTGCTGCTGAAAACCAAACATTTCCTAGTTTTGGTGCTTCATAATAAAAGCTTTTATATACTGGGGGACTTTTATTGTGAAGGATTTATGGGAAATGTGTTTATCACCAAATTAGCAGAGCTTTGTTCGCAGCGATTCTTCGACAATACTGCAGAGAGGAAAACTTTTTACAGCTGTTTCTTTGACCACAACTCAACATAAGCTCGTCATTGGTTAAAGACCTGATTTCTTGGTAATGAAAATCCCTGCCACGCTGGGCTGATGGGCCGAATCATACCGAGTCAGGCCGAGCCAGCACATGTTTATGGAAAAGCTCATTACTGTTCACAGTCTCGACCAACTCTGCTGTGAAGATGTCATAACATTGCATAAACAGAGACTTTTAATTTGACTTCTGCGGCTGCAAACAACACGCATCGTTTCAGTAGCTGTTACACTGCAAACCAAGTCTATCTACAATTGTCTGCAGCTCTGTGTGCGTGTTTGTGTGTTGTGTGTGTTTCTCAGTGACTTTCTTAATATTGAAAGTGTCGTTTGTTCAAAAATTGCACCAAATTTGGCACTGCACTTCCTTGTGTCCTCAGCAACAGACCTGCCATGTTTAAAGTAGATCGGAGGAATGGTTCTCGGGATATGTGAACCACAGAAAGACAGAAAGACAGGCAGATATTCGTGATTTATAGTAAGATGTTTCTTCCCAAGACAAACATTGAAAATAAGAGTTTCAGTGTTACCTGATCCTACGGAAGCTCGAGGAGCAAGTGAGATTTTTTTTCTGTTGATCCATTTTCTAAGTTCTCACTTGTGCTTCAGGGCTTCCGTAGTTTCCTTTGTGAAATGTGTGCGTGGAAACCTTTTTCCCCAACAAGCATGTGATAAACCAAGTTATGCAAAATTAAAATTGTGCTTAGATGGATCATCTTCTTTACAGTCAATGATTTGTCCCCCGTTAAACATAAAGGGTGTTACATGTATTCATGGCAAAATCAGGAACATTGTGCTTTCTTCTCATTAACTTTTTGTTTAATCTATCCGTTTCTACTTTATCTTATGCAGTGAGATTTATCAGCAGCAGTTTCACATTTGTGTTCAGCATTTCATTTGTTTGTTTTGTGCATGCTAGCTGCTTCAGCACACGGTATACCTGCAGTAAACGACGGCTTGGCTTCATCTCAACGGTGCAGTGAATTATGAGCAAGGAAGGGATTTGTGAGGCAGGTGCATGTGTGAGGTCAGATGTTTGAGAGGCGCGAGTATGACTCCTCGCTCCATACAACCATGAGAAACTCTAAACAATGTCACATTAAGCGCTGATATATTGTGAAGGTGTCCACTGCTCTAACAGCGATGTCCTCTGCTGCGCTGCTTACTCGCCCGTTTGAATTTCCATTTGTCTCAAGGTCACAGTGGAAGTAGTTTTGTTCTGTTAACTCCAGTGTCGTTTATGATCATTATCTGCTGCACTGGATTGATATTGCTTGCCCATTGCTTAGGAAGAATGGTATAAAAAGTACCATAAACATTGTGGTTTTTAACAATTGTCATTCAGATGTAAGACAAAGCCAATCACTAATGAAAATGTTCAGTTCAAATGTGACATTATTTTCTTTTTACATGTTAAAATTTTAGTTAATATGTGGAAATAGCTAATTACATGTGAAACTAGTCAATTCACAACAATTTCACATGAGAAAAGGCAAGTCACAGTCTCACAAATTTCACACATATTAGTGATATATTACATATATATATTATATATTTCAGCTTTGGACCAAGGTGGTGGACTGACCGATCAACTGTCAGAACTACATTTCCATCCTATAGCCATTCTGCTGATGGCCAAAAATACTCAGGTAACTTCAATCTTCAGACAAAAAGTAACATTTTTTTGATTCATCAAGTCACTGCTACTTTACAAACACACTTGTGCTGCTCTGCGAGATCTACAGTAATCAGAACAACATGTTGTTCGGAATGACGGAAAGAGAAGTATAATGGATGAATTGCTATTCATAGTGATGACAGCCCTGATTTATCACATCAATAAAAGCCACAAGAAGAGGAATTACAGTTCACTGGTCACAAAGCATGATAAACCCAGTGTCCCTGTTTTTATAAACTCAGGCTTTGTGAATGTGGAAAACCCAATTACATTTATCTGACATCACAGCAGCTTGTAATGAAAAGTGATGCACAACAACACATCTCCGATCACTGTGTTCTACCAAGTTTCCAATCTTCACCCCTTTGTGGCATTGGGTCATTTGTATCCACCCATTTATTATACAGTCAGTGTTTTTCTTACAACAAACAGGCCAAATATGACCTGTGTGTTGCCACACTGCTTTGAACAGTGTGTGCTCTGTCCCACAAACATAAAACGGGCATTAGGTAAGGGGCATTGTTGAGTTGTTTACTTTCTGTCAATTCAAGATCCACTGCCACTTCCTGTAAAATGGCCTTCAGAGTGGGCAAACCCAAATATAAGCAACTTTTCCAGACGCACCACAGGAGGCCTTATCCTGTTATTGTTTTGGAAGCCGATGAATTAGATCCTGACTTTAAAAAAAGCCCAGGGCAGAAACTCAGGAAGCTCCTGTAATGAAACAGGGCATTCTCTCAGAAGTGAGGCCCACCTGAAGAACCCTGCATGCAATATTGTCTAACACATTCGCAAATTAGAACTCCAAGCTTGAGTGAGATATGTCTCAAGCTGGTGTGATGTATGACTTTTTGTTCACTTGTTTACACTCAATCTTACAAGCTTCTGAAACATCACAGAAATCGCCAACACCCTCTCCTTTATAAAGGTAATGACTCACCGTAGTTCTTTAAGTGATATTAGCATGCAGAATATATCATGTACCCACTGAACCAGGATTGGCAGCATCCCTTTGCACCCTGCTGCGTGTTGGTCTACTTTTTACATGCGCCTCATGTCACGAGATCACCCAGAGGAAAATGTTAGGCTGAGAACCTCATGTACTGACTGATTACATAAGCAGCGGGAGTATTACGTGCAGATCCTTTGTATTTTACTTCATCAGGAGCTTGGGCCTGAACCTTGTCTCTAATTAGATCTGTCAACTCAAAGCTCAAAATCTGTGGGAATGGCACAGAGAACTGCTGAGCAGCTGGGATCAGTCGGGGGGGGGATGGGATGGAAACCCTGTGCAGGTTTCCATGGCTGGAGAAGTGAGAGAACATGTTAATTTATTCCTAAGACACTGCATGTGATCACCAGCAAAGTTATCAGTGGCTAAAACAAGGGCTTTACCAGTGTATGTCCACTGCCACCCAGTCATCAAAATGTGTAATAGCTACGTTGGTCCACAGCGCAAAACTTAGTACTTTCTCAACAATAGATCTAAAATTTTGAGATACTTAAAACAGAATCATGAATAAAATCAGTTTGAAATAAATGATGGTTTTGTAACAAAAAAGGCAAAAAAAGGACCGGCGGCTGTGGCCTAGGAGGTGGAGTGAGTCATCAAGTAATCAGAAGGTCACGGGATTGATTCCCTGGCTCTTCCAGCTGCACGTCCAAGTGTCCTTGAGCAAGATACTACACCCCTAATTTCTCCTGATGAGCAGGTCAGCACCTTGCATGGCAGCCTCTTCCATCAGTGTATGAATGAATGAATGGGGGATTGTAACAAGTGTTTTAAAGCGCTTTGAGTGGACAGTAGACTGCAAGAGTGCTATAGAAATCCAAGTCAATTCAATGGCGGTAGTTGAGGATCATAAATTTTGCCTTCCACCATTCAAAAATGACCAAAAAATCTTTTTGATTTATCAGAATGAAGCAGAAACAATAAAAACTGACAGCCATGACATCAACATATCGTCTTGTTGTATTAGCAAGGACACTGTGATTTTTTTCTGTTATACTAGAAATATAACACAATAATTAGGATATACACTATAATATGATCATACAAAAGCACAATAATAGCAACATAAACATCTTTTCATTCTGATTTAAGACGCCAAATGCTTGTCTTTTTGATTTTCACCTGACTCATTTTTGAATCATAGCATTATATGTCTGCAGAGCTACTTTACCATTTTGTCCTTCATCACGCTGAACCGCGCCTGACATTACATAAATCCGTTTAATATTTTTTAAAGACTCTCTCCGACAGCATCATTAATATCAGGAAATCCTAGAGCATCACATTTTCCATTTGCCATCTTTCTTACTTCAACTGTTTCCATGATAGCTCGTGCTCACCACAAGGAACCTGGACTTCTCTCAGCCTTGTCATCTTAATTTTCTCTCTTCATGGCAAGAAGAAGCTCTCCTCCACACTCCTCTCTATATTCAGCTCTTCTCGGCTTCAACTCTCACAGTTTTCTATCCTTTAAATCCAGCGACAGAAACTTCAAGCCAGACCTCATGCTGTTTACCTGCTCACCTGAATTCACAATGCCTCACTTGCAGTTACACTTCGTTTGGACCATATCACTTTTTTGCCAGTATGAAGTATTTAGACCACACCCTAATCCGACACTATACCGGTGTCAGGTTTCAGAAGCTGAGTGTTTTAAAGCATATGGTCCATAAAGATAGATCCAGCTCCTCCTGCCTCAACATAACCTCTCCAACATTAGTACAGAAGCCCTGAGACCCAAGTGAGAAAATATTGTTTTTTGTGTCATCTGTGAAAACAGCTGAAAAGAAGTTTTGGCAGGTGAGAAAAAAACAAACTTTGCCAGGATCATTTTTCAAGGTGTTTTTTTCATCTGTGAAAACAGATGATTTATTTTCTTATTTTTGTCCCGATCATTTTTCTAAGCTTTGTTTTTTTTTTTCCATCTGTACAATTAATCAGATTTTTTCTTATAAATGGGCTCAATGTGACAATTTGTAGCAATTTACATGTATTAATCACATTTTTGTTGGCCATATGTGAGCAGATTGTAACTAGATGTGAAAAATGAGACCTTCCTCGTCTCTCTCTCTAATGCCTATACAAGCCTGTGGAGGATTCAGGTTGAATTTTTTCAGCGACAGCTTAAAGGATGTGACTTTATGCACATTCTCAAGTGTCTCGTCTCAGCGCCTCTCTCCGCTCCGCAAACAGAGAGCAACAGTAGCTAATGTTAGTTTAGAAATGGAGTCCGCAAACAGAAACTAACGACCAGTTTCCAGCGAAGTTCCTCAGAGCCCCTTTAATAAATGTAATACTCATCAAGTCAAGAGGCTCAAGTACACCACTACCTCATGTTCGAAATAGGACCAAAAGCATTCATGTTTTCTTCCAGATGAGTTTTAATTTTACTGTGCACTTTGAACACAAGGTACACAGATGTGCGTTAGAACGTTAAGTGGCATTAATGTTTTGTTTTTCTTTTGGCTATAAATGTATTTTAATTGCCACTAATCTGCTGTTTGCATTAGCTATACTGACGTTAGCTGTCAGCTTGCTAGCTAGCAAATGAAAAACATTGTTCATGGCTAAACCAAGGTCAAAATAACCCTTATAACATAAGTTGATTATAACGTTTGTCAATTCACAAAATTAAAAAAAAAAAAATCCTAATATAGGCTATATGACATTTGGAAACTTGCTCATGGAATAAAGTTATTTTGTACATTTAATGATGGCTAAACCATGGAAGAGTACCAGGGCCAGGGGTTAGGGAAAAAAATGAGAGGAGCAACAAAAAAGTTGAAATGTCGAGAATAAACTTGACATGTCAAGATCAAAGTTGACCTTTTGAGACTACATCAAACAGCACATATGACTGCTTCAACAAAATGCCTTGTGTAGATGAATTGGTGATACTGTACTTCAGAGTTAAAGAAGTTATTTCTCTTTTAGCTCATAGTCGTCAGTATTTAGACTTAGGACTAGAGATCGTAACACTACACACAGAACGTTACACTCGTAGGTTCGGGCAGCTCGCATAGCTGTCAGTCACTCTGCTAACTGGATTTGATGGACCAGAAGAGTTGACTTTACTCTCAACATTTAAGATGTATTCACAAAATTGTATTTGAACTTTTTTCTCGTCATTTCAGCTTTTTTCTTGAAGTGCATAATGCAGAAAAAAACTTCCTCCTCTCATTTTTTTCTCACCCCTCGCCCTAATACTCTTCTGTACTAAACAGAGCGAAGTGTACACTTTAAGTAAATTTGATTTTGACATTGTCAATTAATATGGTTATTATTCATATTTATCTTATGATACGGATGCTGTTTTGTTAAATATTACAATTATGATGCAATTTTTTTTAACAGAAATGTTTCATAATTGCTAAAGCACAGTATATGCACTTTGCTCATTTGGAAGGAAACATGAATGCAGTGCTGCCCTTCTGCCTCTTGTGGCTGAAATTAGTATTACAACAACAACGATAATGACAAAAAGAATCACTTGTTTTTCACAGAAGAATAAAAAAACCTTAGAAAAATGATTTTTTTTTTCACCTGCCTCTTAGGGCTTCCTTAGGATAGTCAAAAATATGAATATATTTTTCTATAAGGACCGTGATGAACGACGTACCCGGGCAAATTGTTTCTCTCGCCTCACTTATTTAAGTCTTGCAGTAGTTTTTTCATGGTGTAATTTGTAACAGCATGTAGCTGGAATACCTGGTAAATATGATGTAGTCACCTCATATTTTTGGACTTTACGAGTTGATGAAGGACACCTGAACGCGCCATTAAACAATTTAGCAGCACACCGTGGATTGTGGGATACTTACTGCAAAGTAAACATAGGTAGTGTGCGCCAAATTCAGACTGTTTCTTGGCTGCACTTGGAGGAATCTTTGAAATGGGACAGACCTTGCCAACTTGTTATGACATATTTAGTCTAGAAATGCAGACTTTGGAGGATCCAGCCCCCAAAATGGGACAAAGCTTATTTCTGACAATAACCCCAACCCAATAACTTTAAGTCTACTATTATTGTAAAAATTCAGAAGGTGCTTTACTGTCACGCCTGAGTATCAACAGACCGTACAACTAACTTAATCTCTAACATTTTGCACATTCCTCCATCACGTACTCATTACACGCTAACTTTTAAAGCCCACAGTCATAAAACTGTGGAAAAATATTCCTTTTGTCACATCAACGAACACTCATCAATCTACTAATTACTTTCTGCTGAGCTGCAATGTCTAGTGGGACTTAACTTTCCAGTTTTCAGGTTCTGACTTTGTCACATTAGGCCAGTTGCACTTGTTATTTTGTTGTTGTTGTTGTTTTCACACCATCCCCAGTTTCATTACTCACATGCTGGCTCTTTTCATGTGGCTCACCAAAAATGTAATTAGAGAGGTTATTAAACTTTCATTCAATTTAATTTAATATACAATCACTCTTCTTTTCTTTGTCCATTTAATTCCCCGTCAGTGCTAAATCATCTTCAATCTTCATGTTCGACTTTGAGATTCTTGTGGATGTGCCATTTTCCAAAACCCAAAGCCACAAAGTGAGGGAGCATCTCTCTGGTACAGATTAGACCAGAGGCCTGGAAATTTAAAGAGCAGCGCAGTAGCAGAAAAATCTCACTTTTCAGCACCTCTAATTGATGTGACTGTGTCCATAAAATCATATAATCTGGCATTTCCATAAATGTTTCAACATGTGTGAGTCACTGATAGAACTTACTAATGGTCATCATCCACATTTATGGCGTATATTTTTTCAGTACCACGGAGCACTAGAGTGACAGACGATTGGTGTTTTACATTGAGATGAAGGCAAATTTTCATGTCTGGCCTCCTTCATTCACTAAGTCATGTCTGCGCTATATTTTCTACAATCATGTATCTTGGTTTGTTAAAATTATTGAGTAATGCACTTCACCAACACCATCATCTTCAATTAAGTGTCAAAAACCACCGTCGTCATTTCAAGTCCTTTAAGTTTCAATGAGGATTTGCACTTGCAACACAAATGGAAGAAATATGTGTTCACAGGAATCACTGGAATGTAGCACATGGACATTAACATAGGCATCACACACATAGGGAAAAAAACTATGTATACCAAAATGTCAATATGGACAAAACATCCTGGAGATGGACTGTGTTGACTTTGTTGCGTTGCACTTGTCTGAAGTGTTTATTTTAATCTTTGTTGGTACTTTCTTTTTCCCCCCACATGTATGAGGGTAACAGGTCATTGTTGAAGCAAAGCAAAGTCAACTCTAAAATAAACCACGTTATTATTCCTGTCATGGTGGAGTGTTTGCTTGATTCCTCAACACACCAACAATATTTTCACAAAGCTTAAAGAAGCCGAGTCATGAATCCAGTCTGACACATGTTGACGGCACCCGATGTGATATTCTAGGAACATGTGTTTAGAGATTTCTCTGGTCTCAGTGCCTCTCCTGAAAAAGCTCAAAGGAAAAGCTCACCCAAAAATGAAAATTCAGTCATTATCTGCTCACCCCCATGCTGATGGAAAGTCGGGTGAAGTTTCGTAAACTAGAAAACTTTCCTGGAGCTTCACAGCATTCTTCTAAACAACTGAAATAAATTGGGACCAGAAAAAAAACATGAAATGTCTCCGTACAGCTCATCTGGAAGCACTGAGACCCCAAATTGATTTGAAAAGACATAATTTACAGTCTTTTTTCAGCTGAAATCTTCACTGCTGCTAAGCTAAAGTGTTAAAACTTCACCTGACTTCACACATCAGCATGGAGGTAAGTAGACAATGACTGAATTTTCATTTTTGGGCGAATTTATCCTTCAAGGCTTTTTCACACCCATTCACAATGAGCAGATCACACTGCTGAGTCTATTTATTTTTAAAGCTTTGTTTCTAAATGAACTGTGTAATCTATCCTTTTATAAATACAAAGTCTAGTATTTTGTTCCCTCATGAGTTGTAATGCAATTTACCGTGCTGTTAAAGAGAAATGTTTGCATGTTTTTTTCAAGCACTTCCCCTGAGAAATTCATTTATTAATCACATTTGCTTGTAATCGTATTATTTTGACTCATATTTTCCTCGCAGTGGTGTGGGAGGTTGTGAATGAGCGTTTGTTTATTAAATAGCTGTAACTTATCAACCACTAGATCAAAAAAGAAAAAAACTTATCCAAGTCTCCTTCACAGTGTTTAGTCTCGTTTTCTCCCCGGATTTCAGCAAAACATGAAATAATGGAAATGTTTGTAATTTCATACAGTCGCACAGTGTCTGACAACAAAACACCTGCTCAATTGGGGTTAAAACAAAATGAGAGCTCTGTCTCAGAGCAGATCTGGGGGTTCATGCTCTGAAGAGCTCCGAGCTGCAGAGCAGGACAGGGAGGAGGCTGACAAATGAGTCACGTCGCCACCCTGTGGTGGTGATGGGTAAGGCTGTTTACTGTTAGTACTGAACCAGGGACAGATATAACAGGAGCTTATGTGCTGTAGTGCTGGCCACTCCGATTCTTACCAGAGGTGATGATGGAGCTTTCATTGTCTGCTGCATTTTTTTTTCTTCTAATAATTTAATTTTCACAGTTTCATTTTGTTTTTTTAAAGTTCATATTTTCGCTCGATCACAAAATATTTCTTTGGATTTACTAAACCTAATTTTGGTTTTGGATTAAATTACCTTTGACCACTGAGGTGCACTTCTCACGTATCTGAGACTCCAGTTTTTCTTTTTTCTTTTCTTTTCTTTTTCTTTTTTTTTTTTTAGATCCACAGTGCAGATTTCTGCGCCTTGACTTCACTTTTCTTTTGCGCACAGATTTCGTCATTTATCATTTAGATAAGTGCAAATATTTCTCTTCTCCTCTCAAGCGTCTTCAGTTTTCTGTTTTGTTTTTTTAAACCATGGGTGATTGAGGCTCAACCACTCCTTGTTATCACTCCAGGGACATGTTTTGAGCCCCACGCTTCGTCTTGTCACCCGTGAGGACGCAAGAACAGACTTTGTCACTCAGGACCCATTCAGGTGACCGTTTCAGCCATTGCATGACTGCACAACCCTGACGCATCTGCAGAGGACAAGACTGCGGCAATGGAAAGTGTTTCCAATGAAAGTGACTTTTGGCAATTTAACGAGTCCTGGCGCAACTCGAGTCTCGTTAACGGGACCGGGTGGTTGAACCAGACCAACCCTCTGAAGCGGAATGAGGAGGTGGCGAAGGTGGAGGTGACTGTGCTCGCCCTGGTGCTGTTTCTGGCGCTGGCGGGGAACCTGTGCGTCCTGCTGGCCATCCACACCACCAAGCACAGCCAGTCCCGCATGTACTACTTCATGAAGCACCTGAGCATCGCAGATCTAGTTGTGGCGATATTTCAAGTTCTCCCTCAACTTATCTGGGACATTACATTTCGGTTCTATGGACCGGATATTTTGTGCAGGTTGGTGAAATACCTACAGGTTGTTGGGATGTTCGCCTCCACTTACATGTTAGTTTTGATGTCCGTCGACAGGTGTTTGGCGATTTGTCAGCCTCTTCGCTCTTTGCACAGGAGAAAAGACCGTTTCTATGTCATATGTTCCTGGGTCCTCAGCCTGCTCTTCAGCGTCCCGCAGATGTTCATTTTCTCCCTGAGAGAGGTCGGCGCGGTCGGATCAGGAGTGTATGACTGCTGGGGCGACTTCGTGATGCCTTGGGGAGCCAAAGCTTACATCACATGGATCAGCCTCACCATTTATATCATTCCGGTGGCAATACTGAGCATCTGCTACGGGCTGATAAGCTTCAAAATATGGCAAAACTTTAAACTGAAAACGAGGAGGGAGCAGTGTATCAGCCTGACGCCCAAAACCTCCAAAGGCAACACACTGGCCCGCGTGAGCAGCGTGAAGCTCATCTCCAAGGCGAAGATCACCACCGTGAAAATGACTTTTGTGATCGTCGTGGCATACATCGTCTGCTGGACCCCCTTCTTCTCTGTTCAGATGTGGTCCGCGTGGGATCCAGCGGCGCCCCGTGAGGGTAGGTTGAATTTTAAAGTTTAACCTTAAGGCGAGCGAGTGCGCACCACTGCTGCGCAAAAGCTGATGTATTACGCATCCGAAACACTTACACACTGCCCTTCTTTTCCCCTCCTTTGCACATTTTCCGCACAATACTGCTCATTGGAAATGAATGTATATTTCTGACTGACGCGTCCTTCTGGCTGTGCGCATCAGTGCTCTTTACGCACGAGGATTCCTGGCGCTTGCTTATCCAGCTGGAGACAAAACAGCATTTTTTTGATGTGTTTATTTTGGTTTATTCATTCTGGTGGGTCGAGCACTGTGGCTCTGTGGTCGACTCGGTTATAATCAGGTTCTAGGTGTGGTGCAGATGACAAGGCGACAGGGCTGAAGCTCTCAGGAGGTTTTGACGCGAGACAACATCCAAAATAAAAAGCCAAAACAGAAACGTAGAACACATTTTAGATCAATTCATCTGTCTGAAACACAAACTGGTCGCACATAATTTAAATATAAAGCCCCCAAAAGACATTAGAGCATGCTCTCATTTTCAAATTGACTGACAGGTCTTACAATAGACAACTCTTAGTTATTAATCTAATGCTTTCTGATGCTGTTAATGGTTTGTTTTCATCAGGAATACAGAGAAGGAAAACAGGCTGTTGTTTTTCACATATTCTTAGATTATAAATAATAATCCCCCTGTCTTTTGTGTGGTAAGAACAAACAACAATGAGGCCTTTAAAGTGCAAAAACTGCATGAGCAATAAGTTTCCTCTGACCTCCTCCTCCTCCACACACTGCAGAGACCGACTGACGGCTAATCATTAATCAAATTAGTGTGCGCCACCACGCGCCAAGCAGCTTGTATTTGTGCCTGTGGGGCACGGTGGAGTGCGTCGTTGACATTTAACCACAATAGGCCACTAAGCAGCAGTCTACTGTATGTGGTCCCTGTATTTATTGATCTACTGGGCCGTGGCCACACCCATATAACAACAGACTGAAAGAGATTAAAAAGATTTAATGTGCCAGTTTGACTTTTGCACTGTGGCTCTGTGCTCCATTCATCATTTCATTACGTTTAAGTAGAAGTAAGTACAATGCACAATTTAGGTAAAAGCCTTGAGAGAAGTAAAGATGTGTTTAATCTGAACGGGGCTGTAATCTGTCTGTTTGTGTAAGGGGGCATTCGTTGTACTGGGAAAGTGAACTGTAAATCTAATTAGAGCTTTTAATTTGAAGGATTTGCAGAATAATGTGTGTGAATTGAATCTGTAAATATATACAAACATTAACCCAAAGATACAAAACTTGTTTTCCAAGCAGTTTTACTCATTGTTCCTCAGACAAAAAGTAAAATGAGGAACATTTTCTTATAAAAACAGACTAAAATAAGACCATAATGTCAGGAAGTAGAGAGAAAGCAGACGTTGCCGTTTCAGGCCTTTTCTGGTTCTTTTCTTTTGCCTCTGTTTGTTTGTGTGAAGGGATCCAGCTGACTATTTCTGCAGTGCTGTCAGCCCCCTCAAGCTGCATTGTTTAGACCAGCTATTAACACTTTGGAGCTAAACAGTTGCACAATACACTGAGCTGTCAATGCTGAGGAGGCATTTTGTTCCATGCGCTTATGATATGGCAGTAATTGGCTCTGATGCTACATCTGACAATGATATTTCAAAGTCGCAGTAGCTAAAAAACTAGCAGCAAAAGTGCATTAATTTACTGTTACAGAGCCTGGATCAGTGCAGGGAGGAGGAGTCTGAAGTCTGATGGCTCTCCTCCACGTGAACAGCACTCAGAAAGGCCAGAATTGGCAGTGACACGTGCCAGTGTTTGTGTACAAAAGATAGGCTGGAGTGTCACCTGTGTGTGTATAGATAAAGTGTCCATTAGAGTCATACAGCAGAGTGAGCGAAGACCACACGGCTGAGAACAGAATGCCCTAAAGGAAGAACCTCAACACTGCAAAGATGAGTCTCAGTTATTAAGTGAGATTGTGTGTTGATGTCAATTTGGAAGAAATACCAGGTTGTGATCATATGTTTTATAGGCAACACATAATGCTCACTTTCAGGTTCATAATTTTATTATGGGTTACTACTAGAATAAGTTAACATGTTTTAATACCCAAAGAACACATCAGTTTTCTCGTACTGTCCAGTGCTGCAGCTCCTGTCGCTTTAATACCCAGTCTGCTCTGATTGGTCAGTTCACACACGCCTGACCCAGCACTGCTAACAACAACAGAGCAGCTGTGCTAAAACAATTTTCATTTGCCAAACTAGCCACTAGGCATAAACTATGCAAATGTGTGACATGGTGATGTAGTGTGATGTCATATAGTCACGGAATTAAAGGTGGGACTACTGACGAGGCGTTTCAGGAACAGTGTTTTCTGTGGGAGAGAGGAGCTTCTGTTGGACTTGGACCTTTTTAACTTTTCAACAAATATAAAACACTGAAGGAAAGGGAAAAAACGCAAAGCATAACAGGTCTCCTTTAAATTGTAGTTGTTGTGGGGTGACTGAATTACAGATTGTACCTTTAAAGCTGTTTGTGTTGCAGCAAAAGATTAGTGAACGGTTAGGAGCACATACAGTAAAACAAATCATTAATGTGTAATTATTGCTTATCAGGTAACCTAAGCAAATATTTAGATAGCAGCAGATCTCAAACACAGAATATATTGTTACATGGGCCATTCCTTATCACGAATTCTATTATTTTACCATGATAAACATGAAACCTGATTGAAACTAACATTATTAACAGACATGAAAGCAGTCATGCAAACACATTATTTGATGGAAATTTTACATGCTGCAGAAAAAAGTCTGTTGTTCCAACATGTTCTTGAGCGACTGGCACCACCATGCCACCACTCGAACTTGAAAGGAGGCTTACTACTTAAAGGTTGCTGTCTGTCTTTAAAAGGCCACTCTTAGCACTTTCCTCGCCTTTCTTCAGACCCCCTCCCTCTCCACATGAGCCCATTACTAAAGTAATCATGTCTTCTGCTGATGATTCATAAATCCTTCCGGACAATCAAAAACCAGATTTGTCTAATTAATAGTTTGACATTTTGGGAAATACATTTATTCTCCTTCTTGTTGAGAGTCTGATGAGAGGCCTGGCTCTGTGCAGAAATATTTCCGGCTTTGTACAAACTATTCTTTGGCCTTGACTGGTAAATTCCTTGAGTTTCTGCTTGTTAATCCAGCACACAGCCCACCATAAAATGACAATTTTTTGTTTTAGACAACATTTTTAATCACAGACTAAACAAACTATGTACCATATTGACATTTCTACAAGACGTATCATATCACATTCACGTTACATGTTTATGATCTGACAGTAACACTTTACCATAAGGTTTATAAAAATGTGAGTAGTTACTGAGGAGTGAATAAGGGATGAATCAGGAATGACTTGATAGTTAATAAATTGTTAATGAGTAATTCCTGAATAACTGTGATTCATGGACTATACAGTTGATAATGAGGAGTTACTGGAGAAAAGACTGGGAGATAATACATTAATGAACCATTAGGTAATGATTAGCTCATAAATATCTGTGAATCAACATACTGACCATTTTCTTTATGAGTTGTTCCTGATTAACTATCAACCAGATGCTGAGTGGTTTGAACTCGTGATGACTCATTAATAACTAATAACTGAGTCATTGGTTACAGTTTTTGTATACCTTCAACTAAAGTGAAATATTATACTGAATAGTTACCCAATAGACTCATTAAATACTAATGACTTAATCAGTAATTCATATATTATTAATTAATGTGTCATCACTAGTTTGTGCCAATTACATGATCTTTTCCAAACCATAACCAGACCACAGGCACTGCGCTGTCACAATAGAAAATAGAAAATTGAACATTAAGAAATGTAATATTTCAACATATCCGCGGTTTGCAGGAACATATATTGCCAACTCAACCATGACATCTTGTTTAAGATGTGGTATTAGTTGCTGTTTCACTTAATTTAAGTTGAAGTGATGGTGCTGGAGCAACATTAACTATGATGTTCAAGGAAGAACATCAACACAGCGATATCTGATACACTGGTGTAGCACGCACACCTTTTTAATGTATGAAATTTTGACCTCTCATGAAGAAATTCATTGTGATTGTTAAGGTGAACAAAAGTGAACTTGTGTCATCCCTCAAAGCTTCCATGGACCTCCAATGGACCTTTCACAGGTCAAAGAAGTTCAGCACCATATTTGTCTTTGTCTTGTATTTGATTTTTGGAAATGTCAGAAGATGGTAAAATGCCCAATTCCTCGACGCTTTTTCATCACTGTGACATCAGTGTGATCTCACATTTAAAAGCTATAAAGATTTCATTAGGCGGAGGACCAAAACACCTTGAGGTTAAAGCCTGACTCAGACACTCACACAAGCTCCCCAAAAAATCTATGAACACAAACATCTCCCCCTGCTGAGCCTGGTGCCCTCGAACGCTGACTCACTCTGTGGGCTATTGATCTGAATTAAGTGCCTGATGGACACAAAGCCCAGAGTTCAATCTCTTCGTGTTTAATTCTTTTTTTATAAAGGTTGGTTTATATATACTGAGTTTACAACAGTGAGAAAAGCAAGGCAGACGGAAGCAAAACTTTTTAAACTTATAAAATAATGTCAAATTCGTTAATAGGTAAGTGCTAATGGTTTGTGTGCCTTCGAGGAAGCAGAATCATTGTTAAGAGTTCTCATTAATGAATCGCAGAAGAGTCATTGTGGCTGCCCAGTCGGTATCAGCCCTGACAGTCAGACAGATGTACCACCCAGGGGATGATTGTTCTGCATTTTCATTCACTCTGTGATTTATCATTCTCTTGTGAAAGACACCCTCAGATAATTCACCAAAGACTTTTTTCTGATAATTCCCCCTATTATTCAAATTAGATCTAGGCTCTGCTCTCATCCAACCTGATAAGAATACTTGATAGCCCACCGTCTCCAATAAGGTGTGTTCTTCCGTCCACGTCAGACAGTCCATATTAGAGCAAGGTGATGTGTGTCTTATGAGGTTTGTTGAACATAGCAGTTGGCCAATTAACACATTTTATTATAGTTTGAGTATGATTTGTAATGTGAAAAATCACAACGCAGCGCTTACTCAAAAGCAGATTACAGAAGCTATGACACGGTAGTAGAAGGGTAATTGAATGATCTACACTCAGTTAAACTCGTGTTTTAGTTTCATAAATCAAACTCTTAATGGCTCACGGTCAATTCTTGTTAATCATGTGTGTGACTCTCGTGCCCTTCCAGAGATCATTTGCACGGACTAATTTCGTCAAAGCTCAGGGAGTGTCTTTAGATACTGTGAGAATAGCGGGAGCGCAGACAGTCTGAGAGACAGATTAGCAATCAGTAATAAGAGGTTAAACACGGGATACGGGCCAATTACATGAATCCGAAACTCATTTGCCAAATGTCAGTTGGGTGGAGTTGATGCAGCGTAAATGTCATCCAACATGCCACTGCAGGTTACTTGTCTGATGTATCACCACAACGTAGTTAGTGCAACATCTCCACCTCTCCCCTTCTGTCACTGGAGATGTTTTTGCAGGAATTTGCTTTGTTTTAAAAAAAATCAGTGCTGTGATAAATTCTTTTGTTTTAAATATACTGGAACTGTTTTCCTCCTCAAGGATCCCTCCAGCTATAATCATACAGTTATAACTGTATGACTGAAACTTTTAATTGAACTGACTCCAAATTGGCAGAAAATGGAAGATGGGTGAAAGTAAACAAGTCTATCTGAGTCGACAGCCATGACAGCTGCTCTGTGAGGCTGTTCTGACTGCTAACTAGTTGACAATGCGAACATGCTCGTGTTTAGCAGTTGATTAAACATTAAACATTTCAGCCTAACCGTGTTAGCAATTACTATGTGCTAATTAGGTCTTAACACAAAGTACGGATGAGGCTGATCGGAAAATAATTTGTTTTGTAGTTTTTTTCATAAACCAAGTATTGGACAATTTTAATTAATTCAAGGATAATATCTACTCCCCCCCCAAGCAATCCACCTTCTCTTCAGTTGCTAGTTAATCCCAAAGCAGTAAAGTTATACACATTTTATTCAACTTGCTACCTGGAACACAGCATCAAAACATTATTCCAGCATTTGAGCGTGGCTTCAGAGGAAAATGGCTGCCATGTGAATGTAGACCATACCTCAGAGAAAACAAGCTGCTGGTTCATTTTTGTCGTCACATCACAGTAACCTTCCTCTCTCTTTCTCGTCTCCTGCAGCCATGCCCTTCATCATCTCCATGCTGCTGGCCAGCCTCAACAGCTGCTGTAACCCCTGGATCTATATGTGCTTCGCCGGGCACCTGTTCCAGGATCTTAGGCAGAACTTTCTGTGCTGTTCGGCTCACTACCTCAAGTCATCCCAGTGCCGCTGTGAGCGTGACTTTGACTCCAGTCACAAGAGCAACTCCTCAACCTTTGTCATTAAGAGCACGAGCAGTCAGAGGAGCATCACACAGACTTCCACCACATGAGCACAAGCCCTCTCATCCCTTTAACAAGCTCCCTGCCCTGCCTTTCACCACATGCCGTCAGCCATAACAATATCCAGCAGTTGGACAGATACCTCTCACCCTGAGGCCGCTGTTCGAGGCCAGAAGGGAAAAAACAAAAGTCTTAATTCTTGGTATTGGAAATGAAATAATGAAATAAATAAATGTACAGAATATCATTAAGGGTGCTTTATTTTGTTTATAAAAACTTACAAGATAATCAGGTCCAAGTTGAGCAATCACCTGAAATGTTTTTGTTGGTATTCTTTCATTTTTGTTGTTCATTTAGATGTACAGTATATATCTACATATTTGCAATGCAGAGAATGTAAAGGAAAAGCAACCTTTCAAGCAGCCTTGGCCAATCACACTATTAATTCAGTTGTTGTCACCAGCAGAGCTAATGGATTCTGTTTGTCTGTGTTATGATGAAATTGCTCACCTGTTCTGAATATTGTGTACGATGTTGTTCACTTTGTTACATTTGCAATGGATTGCATACATGTAAACTGTTACTTGAGATATTGTTAAATGTCATTGGGTGTCACTGGTAAAGATTTTAAAAAAGCTTAAAAAATAAATAAAGACTCAAGCATTAAAAAGCACTTTATTATTTACACCTGGCTGATGCTTGTTAGAGCTCCTTCTGCCTCCCAAATTGGCTTAAGAAATCTTTGGCACGCTCTCAGGAAATGTGCGAGAGGGATGTTTGTTGGCGATAAATCAATAACGTCACCAAGTTCCTGCAAATTTTTTGGCAGCACATTGAAACTTTGAGCATCCTGTTCACCCAAGCCCGAAAATGCATCATTGGGTTGAGACCTGGGGACTGTGCAGACCGCTGGAGGTAACTTGAGGCAACAATCACTGCGTGACGTGGTGCATTATCCTGCAGGAAGAGATAACAAAGGTATTCACTCTGGCATTCTTTTTTTGCAAAACTAATTAAGTCTGAGGCTGTTGTTTAGTCAGTTGTGTTTATATTCACTGTGAACGTTTCAAGTATATGAGCCATGCAGGGTGGGAGCTGTTATTTTCATTACAGAGCATCGTTTGTCATTGCCAACAATGAGGAGGGACCTGAATGAAAGGAAAAGCTGTACAATAAGAATGATCCAAAACAATATATCTGGAATAATATTCAATTTTAGTTTAGACAGGTGTTGACTCAGCTTTCAACTCTGTTATTTACACGCTAACTTACACTTACACTGCAATACAACATTATGTGATTTGTACCACAAACAAGAGAATTATAATTTAAAGTAGTTATTGTGTTGACCACTGAAGTGTTTTATCATTTTATTACCACAGGAATTGAAGGATTAAAGTGACAATATGATACTTTTTGAGTAACATTGGATAGAGCTGCAACAATTAATCAATTCATCACTTAGTTGTCAACTATTAGATTAATCTGCAGCAATTTGGATAATCAATTAATTGGCTTTTAAGAAAATGTCAAAACAAGACATTTCAACATCATCTTGGGCTTTGGGAAACACTAATGGACATTTTTTTTTACCATTTTCCGACAATTTATTGACCAAACAATCGATTAATAACTAAATTAATCATCAAATTACCGACAATGAAAAATAATCAGGAATCTTGAACATCTGTACACTATTTTTTTCATTTCACTGTTATATTTAATGGAAGTTTGCTTCCCTTGTAGCCTTGATAATGTGACCTTTCATAAAACAATCGTGTGGCAGTGTAAAATATTGTATCTGGAGAAATTCTGTAAAAACATAAATCTTTTAGAGGCACCAGTTAGCCCTAGTGTTGTCAAGATACTGGAATATCTAACTTCGGGACAATACCTTAAAAAATATTGATATTCCATACCATGTCTGATGCCACAGGGAAAAAATGACACAACACTGAGGGCATAAAATGATAGCTTTTTATTAAAAGATAAATATAACAAGGCTTGTTAACTATGTGTCAAACACAACAGCCTCTAAGTTAAAGCTGAAGAAGGCAGTTTTAGAGAGAGATAGTTGATTATTGACTCTCATTCCCAGGTAGTCTGAAATGGAAACTTTAGGTTGGCCAGCTTCTCGGTGGCCAACCTAAAGCTTCAGCCAACTGGGACGCTGGCCAACCCACAGTGTCAGTATTTGACGACCTGGGAATGAGACTCAACAATCAACTATCTGGCCAGAAGTGTCTACTTCAGCTTTAATTTACTTCTGAGTATAGTTAGAGGAGTGGGAGGAGGTGAGCCTGTGTGGGCGCTGCAGCGGTGTGTGTGTCAACTCGCTGTCAGAGAGAAGAGAGAGCATTTGCAGCTGGTACCAGTATACAAATGAGTATTGAAGCCTTTTCAAATATTCAGAATTGATACATTAATATTTTTAAGGCATTTAAGATTTACAGACTACATTAAAGGGTAGCTCCACCAGTTTTGCACATCAAACTGTGTTTAAAGGTCAGTACTACTGCATGGGTAAAAAAGAAAATAGTATAAAGCTTTTTGTGGCTCCAGAGGAAGCTGCATGTGATGTGATAAATTACCTCCCATGGTGTCACTAAGTGGCTAAGTTGCATTGTGGGTAATGTGGGCACCAGGTTTTGAAAAGGACAAAGAATGTGTAGAATAAAAGAGATGATATCTCTGGTTCTGCTGTATCTATTATGATCACAAAGCTTGTTTTTGTAGACCAACAGTGTTTTAGGACTGCAATATTAGACAAGTTTTCAAAACCTGGCACCTACCTTACCCACAATGCAACTTCACCACTGAGTGACATCACTGGAGGCAATTTATCAGATTACAGCAGCTTTCTCTGGAGCCACACAGAAGGCTTTTTACTGCTTTTTCACTTATGCAGTAGAACTCACCAAGACCTGTAAACACACTTTAATGTGTTAAATTGGTGGAGTTACCCTTTAAAGACCTTTGCTATGAATTCCATGAGCCGATGTTGTGAGTATTTTTTCTATTCTTAAAGATGCTAATTAGTGTGGAGGGCAATTTATGTATGCAATATGTCTGTAATTGTACAAGTGAAATTAGTTATTTGCAGAAGGAAAAAATATATAAATATATTGTTAAATAAAATAATGAGATCTGTATTGGTGGAGGATTTGTTGTATATTGGTGACACCAAACGTGTATTTATTCTACATATTAGCTGTCTCTCTAAAGTTTCGGCCAAAATAAATCATCTTTGCTCGTTAATTACACTGCTTAATGCAGTTCATTAATCAGAGTAATGCTTCAACACAATGTTCTGCTCCTGCGCTTATCAACTCTGGACAGAATCGGCCAGAAACAAACACACCAAGGTTATGAACAAAGACAGGTATGCTGACACTGAATCATCAATAATGGATCTCTGTAGACAGGGAAGAAAAGCAAAGATACATGTCAAAAATATCACAACAAAAAAAAAGCAGCAGATGTTTGGTGAATCTTAAAAATGTATTTCTAAAGCCTCTCAGAATGATTTGAAAAGATACAAAGAACTCACTTTCATTCAAACACTGAACCAGTGGCGCAATAGGCTCATTATTATGAGGACAGTTGTATAATCGCAGGTACATAATATCAGCAAACATGTGACATTTTTCCACAGAATTAAAATACCACTGTGGAACATTAAAATGGGTCTCATACTACATTAGTAGTTAGGTTCATACTTGTTTACACATACTTGATTGAAACAAGCAAGTAGGTATTAATTCATATTCCACTCATTACACTTTGGTAAAAAGGAAGTAGATTGTCTTACATCTGCAAGTCTCCTAATCTCTGGTGGAGTCAACACAAACTAAGAGGGAGATATAGATCAGAATACATGTTTTGAAAACTTAAAGCAGTCGCACAAAATAATTACACAAAGAAAACGTTTTAAATTCCTTTCTTTCCATTAGAGCATTTCTACTTAGGTTACATTAATTCAGTTCAACTCAATCAGAACAAAGTTAAACAACAGCACACACAGCAACATACAGCATCAATGTAACTTTTAAGAGAGGCCAAATGTAATGCATACAGGCAGTATTGTCCACAGGTGCAGCAGTGTTTGGGGAGTTCATTCATTTATTGTGAATGAGTAGCTGTTGTTGGGATCCAAATAAATGAGGGCAGACAATCCTCCTCATGGCAGGCGGCCCTCCTCTCTCTCCCTCAGTGAGGAGCACTGAGCCCTCCAGGAGTGCCAAAGCTGTCAGGGAACAGGGCCGCCTGCTGCAGCTGTCACAGAGCTTCTGGTGGCAAAAGGTACACGAGTCATGTCAGGACTGAGAGCAGAGAGCTTGAGAGTGGGAGGGTTGGGTGCAGCATTTGATGAAAGGAGGAGGAGTAGGGAGGGAGTAAGCGAATATGCCAAGACTGATCTTTTGGTGTATAAAAAGATACCGTACTTCATCCGATCATACTATAAACACTACTGTGTGAGTACTTAGACTTCTTTGCGCAGTGCGACGCGCACACTGCTGAAGATCTTGCCCAGGGCTTCGAAGAAGGGATCGCAGAAGGTCTGGATGCAGAGGGAGTAGATGCGGCTGATGCACTGCGACTCAATCAGACAGCTCTTGATGCAGGGAACCACAGCCCAGATGTGGCAGAAGGAGATGCATGCAAACAGGAAGCCCCAGAGCAGAGCAACAGGGATACCGAAGACTGCAGACAGGACGCGGTAGCACCAGTACTTGGACACAGTGAAGGTGGTGTAGCTGAGCTTCCACACCCCATCCAGGCTGTGCGTGCCATCAGGCTCTGCAATGACATCCTCAAACTCCACCTAATAAGAAAAGAGCTTACATTAAAACACAATCCTGAGTGTGCTTTGCTTTTATGCATCTCCAAACACCAGACCTCTGCAGGCTCAAAGTAATATTCACACGCCGTTGTTAAGTGTAAAGATAATACTTGTGAAAGCTGCAGAGTGTTAGGATCAAATTTATGCAGAGGAACCAATTATCTGTTGCACTTCTGAGAGGAAAAAACTTAATGTAGTAGCATACAGGCAAAGTTAAAGAGGGACTTTTAATGCTGTCTCCTTCTAAAAGCTCAGTTCCAACATCAATTTATTAGCAACTGAAGTTCACCTAATAAAAATGCATGAGAGGAACTGTACAATGGTCCAATTAGTTGAGTTTCGGTATGTGCCAGCTGGTCTTTTTGGCACTTGGCTATAACGTGAATTAACTTGTCTGTAATCATGGCAGGCAGACACACCACGCATAAAAAAAAACATCTATTTTCTTCCGGACCACTGGATAGGATCAGTAAAGGGAAGTAACGGGTCGCTGTCCATTTCCCGCAGAGATAGCAGGCAGAGATCATCCACTGAATGAATGGCTGGACATGTTTTGTAATTTTCTCTGCAAAGGTCTGGCCTCTTTCAGCTCTTAGAAATTCGGCAAAAGAAAAATCAGACAAAAGATGGACACCGGTGGCAAGCTAATAAACTCAAAAGATAAGATTCCTGGAGTAATCAAGGACACTGCTTCGATAGATATTGCCGATCCACTTTATTTTTATGGTAAGGCAAAGGAAAATAAGAGTAAGAAATGTGTGCAGCAGGTGCTTATCTATCTTACTCAATGGACTATAAAACTGTTCAGTTTAAAATACGTCATCTTTATCAACTTCTTGATGTCTGAAAACACACCCAAGCAAGTCGTTCCAAAATGAGCCCCGCTGACACTAACCATGCTGTACTGATAACTCATGTTTTACCAGCTGCTTCCAGTCAAACACAAGATAACCTAAATGTTTATTCGGTCCTGACTTCACAGACACTATTTTGTGGTAATAACATAGCAACAATCGCAGGATAAACAGTAGTCCACCCTGGTGTATCAGTTTCACTCTCTTCTACCCCATTCCCAAAATAAACTCTATGTTCTGCTCATGCACGGGAATAGCTCTTGGTCTATTTAAGGATTTTCCAGACAGTGTAATAACCTGTCCTCCTGTCTTTGCTCCTGCTGACCACTTTATTCATTTTCTCCACATGCTTCCACACATGCCAAGACAAGGGTTAAGTTCTTAATCCTCTCAGTGGCAGGGCGGTGTCTTCATGCTGCACAAACCTTCACCACGTCCTCATTGATCTGCTTGGGGTCTCTGTTGATAAGATCAATCTCCTTGGTGTGGCTATCCTTCACAATCTTCTCCTCATTGGTGTACTGGTACTGATCCGCCATGGTTGGGCTGCAGGTCCTGGCCGGGCCGAAGACGTTGAGAGTAAAAACCTTCCTGGATCAAACCCTCCGTTCACTTCTGAACCCCTGTATCACCACTGTGACGCTCCCTCTGGCATGCCAGTGGACAGCTGCTGCAGACGTCCTGGTAAAAATGGAGGCCTGACCCCCACCCTGCATGCAAGTGTACACACACATACACGGAAAGTGTACACACACACACACACACACACACACACACACACACACACACACACACACACACACACACACACACACACACACACACACACACACACACACACATTGTAATGCACACAGACAGAAAAGGCATGCCTTAAAGGAGAACCCAGGGTTGTGTCACATTTCACATGGGGTTGTGGGGCTAACTGGGCAGGGTTTGCACAGTGGCACGAACTTCCACCACGGAGTGAGGCAGTGAGCACAAACACACCCTCCTGCTCTGGCTTCAGCTGGGACACCGTGTTTGAGGCCTAATACAGATCTTCATTTTTAAATGAAACTTTTTTCTTTTACAGCACAACAGAAGAGATGTAGAAAAAACAGATTTAGTGTTCGCATGAGTACAAGGATTACAATGCAAGAATCACACTATTACTATGAGTTGTCATTCAGAAGGAGGCAGCAGTACCGAAAATCTGTACTTTACTTTACCATCAGTACAAATAAAGTTACATTACTGAAATATTACTCAATTACAAGTAAAACTACTGGTATTAAAATAATACTTTAGTAACAGTACAAAATATTATTATATAGTATAGTATAGTATAGTATAGTATATATAATAGTATTAGTTACTTTTTAGCCGATGTTTAAAGTGCTCTGTTGTGCTCAGTGGTCATGGTCACCTCTCCAACCCTGGGCCTGCAGCAGAGTTTTGTTTTCTTTATCCGTATGTCAGGGTTGTCATTGGCCTGTTAGTGATCAGAGCCTTAGTGGCTACAAAAATGCAGATGAAAAGTTCAGTTATTCATTCAAATTGTACTCAGTATTTAACTATCACTTTAAAAGTAACTAAGTAGATTACATGGTGTAATGCATACTTAAGTACGAGTACAATTACAGACTTGAAAAGAACTCATGTACAAGTACCCAAAAAAGATGACTTACAGTCACTTTCATCATGTTTAATACTTGAGGTAACTAGATGGCAATAACAAAGTTCATAGACGTCACCTCATTAGTTGACATTATGCCAGTTTGAAAAACTATACTGTAGCTCTTCTGGTACTGTAACCCTAGAGCTAGTTTACAAACACTCTGTAGAGTAGTAAAGTATTTCTGTTTCACTCAGAAATGTAATGATCAAAGTTATTCTGATGCTTTTGGTTTTTATTTATCAACATATTTATTGTAAAATTGACACCAGAGACACCATTCACCCTATTACAAGACACTGTACCATCAACATGATTTTGAAGCTGTTATTTTAAGGTCAAAAAATGACAATGTTCCTTTAAAGAAAATTTAATTCAGTCATTAGGACATAGAAGACGAGAAATTAAAATATATAATTTGCCATTATATTAAAATCAACATACAGTCATAACAATAAAGTGTTTCAGTCCTTTTCTGCAGAATAGCCATTAAACATGATGGCTCCTGCGCTTCTTATTGTGGCAAGGTCCAATACATAAAATTCAATAGTCCCCCAAAATAAAACTCTGATTCAGTCTTCCTTAAGCTGAGCAGTTGTTGCTATCACTCATAGCTTTCTATATCAGCTTGTTGCATAAACAAACTCCAGAGTAGAAGGAGGCGCCTGTAAAAAGTGATACAAGGGCTCAAAACCCCCCAGCTGTTATTTATCTCAGAATGTGGGGTGTAAGAACAGTATAGGAAGAAGCGTGACTTCTGCGCATTGGATTGGCATCCCTCGCCCCGGATCCCTGGTGGCAGAGACAGGGAGGGTAGGAAGGGGATCAGAGTCCATGTGATCGGGAGCCAACCCAATTAGAGGAGTATTCTTGGCGTGGCAATGGAGAGATAGAGGCCAGTTAGGCGTGGAGGCAGAGAGACAGAAATAGCTCAGCAGCAGAGAGTCATGGTGGGCATACCTCTGCCTGTATGGGTGTCAATGCGATCAGCTGAGACTGCACTGGATCCTGTCTT
Organism: Pagrus major; assembly: GCF_040436345.1. Taxonomy (NCBI): domain Eukaryota; kingdom Metazoa; phylum Chordata; class Actinopteri; order Spariformes; family Sparidae; genus Pagrus; species Pagrus major. Next base: position 20,016,598 of record NC_133220.1, read on the forward strand.
CCATTTAATGTAGACAGACATACAGGGCTCTATATTTAGAGTCACATTGAATGCAATGGTAAGAGTGGGTATCAGTAACCCGGGTTACTCTACAAATATCTGTGGTGCTTCCTTTGAAACAGACAGTGCTGTGTGTGTGTTACTGGACACATACAAAGTAATTTTACTGTCTGTTCAGTATGACACCAGCAGCTGGTTATCTTAGCTCAGAATAAAGACTGGAAACAATGGGGGAAAGCTGGCCTAGGTCGGTTCAAAAGTAATGAAATCTGCCTGCCACCACCTGCGAGGCTCACTGGTTAACTCGTTCTATCTTGTTTGTTTGAAGAAGAGCTACTGCATGTAAAAACATCAAGTCTTTATGCTAAGCTAAGCTAAGTTACTGCAGCTTCATCACTTTTTTGTAGTTGGTCTATTGATTATTTCGTCACATAAAAGGAAATAAACATATTTCCCAAACTGTCAAACTATGACTTCACCTGTGCACGATCACTGAAAAAAACATACTGTCCAAAATCAAAGTTATGTGATCATGTCACAATGAGAAAGCTTTGTTTTATTGTCTTTTAACATTTTATTTTCATGCCCAGTTCATATACTTTAGTTTTGCTCCATAAAGCCCTCGATAGCAATCTTTAAATTAGCGACGTATGTAAATAACCATATTGCAAACTGCACTTGAGGACCTGACTCCAGTGATGTGAGTGGTAGACCTTTAACTCTACTTCTAGTTGTCCAGTGTACTTCACATCTATCTGATTTGAATTTATATAAATGAAACTAGGGTCACCGTATATGTTCTAATCTTTTAAGATAACATTTTTTATTTATATTAACTTAAAATTTAAGTCAGAAAGGTGTTAATATCTGCAGAAATGTGTTGCACTGTGTGATTGCTGTCTTAATATGAACTAGATCTGATCTGAACTCCTTGGTGAAGGTAACTAAGATGCAAAATAATCTTAGTTACCTCCGCCAAGGAGGTATTATGTTTTCACCTGTGTCCATTTGTTTGTTTGTTTATTGGTTGGTTGGTTTGTTAGCAGGATTACACAAAAACTATTGAACAGATTTCCACGAAACTTGAGGTTCTTTTTTTCTCACTTTCTTGAACATTGCGAGATTGGGCGTTTTTTTTTTTTTCTCGACACTTTCAATAATTTCTCAGGGAATAATGCATGGATCTCTTGGGTCTTGGTGGAGGTATGTACTCTGCTAAGTGCCATTCTAGTCATTGCTGTTTTTTGGTCTGTGGCTCCTGATGACATCCTCTGCATCCCTGATACAAAAATAATGGTGCAGTCATGTCAGTGGGACAGCAAATGTTTTTATTAAATTCAACCCCCCAACAAACCTGATTATGTCAGCCTTATCCCCACACAAGACTTAATTACAATCAAATTAAGAAAAACCATTATTGAAATTTGTAAATGTGTTTTCATTCAGCTTATTTACAATTTCATTACATCAATATATATTATTAATACAGTAATTTAGAAAGTTGTTCTCAACTCTATTAACATTCCTGAAATGTTCGTTGGTAAAAAGTCATGTAGATCATCAAATGATGTAGATCATTTGTAATTTAATGCTGTGGTTTATACACATTATTTTTGCTTTTTTGTCTGTAATTGTGCATTAAATTGTTTTTGGTCCATTTACCCGACCCTTTCTCTCAACACATGAGAGTTAATATTATTACAAAGGAGCCAAACACCATGACAGTTGAGAGAAAATACAAAACAATTAAGGACAATTATGATACAGCACGTAATCTGTTCCCACTTGCTTTTTCCTCTATATCCTCCATTTTAACCACACATTTACACACAGCAAGTTTTTCTATCTGTCATCCTCTTTTGCCAGACGGATGACGATTCCACCACAGCACTTTCCAATACTGGTAAAGAAGGGAGTGATGAGAATGTTCAGTATGCTGCTCCACACAGTCTGGACCCAGTGCATGTTGATAAGAAGGAGCTGCACACAGGGCATGATCAACCTGGAGTGATACAGGGACAATACATCAGCTCACCTCACTGATAGAAAACAGAAGTCCTGCCACACTCCTAAAAAGGACTCTCAGTGGGACGGAAAAAACATCATTCAGCTACCAAATAACTGATTCTTATTTTGTAAAAATTGTTTTGCACTTCATCCTTGCCTGCGAGTCAACCTCATCTAAGTGTAACAACAGTCCTACCAGATGTGAAGGCAGCTGAGCACAGCAAAGAGGAGCCCTGCTGCCAGAGACACAGGCACTGCCAGGAGGAGGGAGACGAGGCGGTAGCACCACAGTCTGGACACCTCGAACAGGGCGTGACTCCACACCCACACTTTATCAAAGCTCCGCACGGAGGGAGGCTCTGCAATCACATCCTCGAATGTGACCTCAAGACACACACAGAGACACTGATTTCAGGGACAGTTTTTCTCATGTGTGTAAAATATGACATGCAGAACGAAATCTGAAGGGTAATGCACACAAATGTAATGCAGCAAGCAGTTTTTAATAACAGACCATGTCATTTTTATGTCACCTGTTTTACTTTGGAGTAGGATCTTACAGGCAGAGGCAAAAATAGAACTGTGTGTATGATCACGTCCACTTGAGGTCAGTATTATGCAGCATATAGATATTTACTGCATTTAATTGCTCCTCTTATAATACCTGAGGACAAAAATTAAAAGTCATTGGTCTAGACAGACATTTAAGTTAAATGTGTGTATTTCATTTGTCCTCAGAATCATGAATCCTCGCCAAACAGATCTCCGCTTCAGTGTTACATGTGGTTCTGTGTTAGACAGGAGGAGTGGTGCGTTTATTCAACAGACCCATCAAGTTCTCTGTTTCTCCACACATAAATAACATACCTCAGCTTGTGGCCTGTGCTGTGTTTTGTCTGTAAAAAAGTTTAAGTGTGTTCTATGTTGATTAAATCCCTGTGACACTGAACATTAGTTACCTTGAGACTCTTGTTGACTCTTTTGGGATCCCTGTCGTGAAGCAGAGGCCTCGTGTTGCTGTGGGTGGAATTTGGATCCCCAGATGGCACATCGACTTTGACCTCCATCAGTTCCCCTGCTGGTCTCTTGTCTTTTAATCTCCGTTCCTCCATTTCCACTGAGTTGAACCGCGTCTCGGCTTAGTCGACTGCTGCGGTCATTTCACTGGAAACATGGAGGATGAGCAGGGTGTAGCAGGAGGATGGCTTGTCACTGACACCCAGGTGGAAAATAGTGGAGTGCTGACTGCTTTGCTCCTTGTTGTGGAATGCCTTTATTGACTTTTAAGGGCCTGTCTTCAGTGACATTTTCCATGTGACACACTACAAATCTCATTTAGACCTGCATGACAAATGTCTAACAGCTAACCCTTAATCGCACAAAATCTGCCTGCACTTCCTCCTTAAATGTTGATGGAGCCATGATGATAAGCAGTCAGTATTTTGGCACTTTCATGGTTATACAGTCTTCTCATCATCAAAGCGGAGTTGGCAGTGCTGGTCCATTAAGAACAGACTTCTCTCGACTGCTTCTTGCCAGCTGTCCTGCTAATCGTCCATCAGAGCTGGGACTTTGCTTCTCTGCTGACCTTGTCTCTAGAAACAGACTGTAGTCTCAGCAGCTGGGTTGCCAGAAAAATGTTGCCGTTTTATTTTTCTGCAAACCACAGAAAGGTTTCAATTTTTATGTGCCATATGTTCAATATGTGTCCTGTCAAGTGCACATGACTTTCATATCAGAAGATGGAGAGGATGTTGCTGGTGTTAGAGTTAGACCCCTTTGTAAACGTGAAACCACTGGATAATTTTAAATGAGGGACCATGGCATTTCAGCTTTTGACATCAGGACATTTCCAGCTGTGTTTGTGGCAACAGAACAGGGTATTTTAGACCAAAATGTGATCTCTTACAAACCCTAACCAAGTTTTTTTGGTGCCTAAACCTATCTAGACCGTAAGCACAGCGTTGCCACAGTTGGTAGTATAACAAACCACCAGCTTCAATGAGCTGAAAATCCAAAAAATCCAAAAGTGCAAACAATAAAAAGGCAGGCGACAAAAACTGGTAACAAAAAGGTATGCAAAGGAGAATACCAAAATAATAAATAAAAAAACTGAGGACAAACCAGAAACCCAAAGGGAACAAATCAGGAACACAGAGAACACACATGAACTGGGGAAACGGAGCAGACACAGGACTAACATGAGGACAACAACAGACGGACTGACAAAGAGAGGGATGCACAGACTGAATTCACAGGAGGCTAATCAGGTGAAACTAATCAGGACAATCACAAGGGAGGGAAAACAAGAGGAAGACAGGACATAAAACATGACACATGAGGATGAAACTTACAAAATAAAATGGGAAGCAATACCTAAACCAAAAACCCTAACCATAACAATCATTTCAACCTATCTGTGGTTTGCAGAAACACATCTTACCTGGCAATTTACCAAGTTACTCTCAAGTGTGGCACCACACATAATGCCTGCATGTGGACTGTGCACACTTACACCTCATCACTATCTAGTGCAGTTGGTGTGGCTCGCAGTTTGTTGAAAAACTTCAAACCTATCTAAACTCCTCACAGTACCCTCAGGAACTAATGCTCCACGTGGTATGATACTACAGGCTTTCATTTCACGCACACAACTTCATGCAGTGTAAGTACATCTCAGTATATTGGTGTGGTGGTTGCAGCTTAAATACATCTCAGTATATTGGTGTGGTGGTTGCTTATGATACACGCCAAACTCTCCACATGCCCCCGTGTAAGTTGTTATAAATGTAATGATGTTTCTACTTCATACAGCCATGTAATCATGTACTTACCCTGGGGCAAAAATGAGCTGTGGCCCACCGTTGACCCACTGCCTCCCACTCTGTGGGCATTGTGTATAAATCCTGTGGCCTTCAAATGCCCCTTAGATACAGAGCACCCAGCAAAGAAAATGCTGAGGTAGTACTTTGACCCAGGTCATTAAAGTGAGATTAGGCAGGAATATGAACACAACATTCCCAAATAAAGACGATATCTACCTAATCTGATAAAGATCTTAAACTGCACTTACTAATGTTTGGTCATACGGGTGCACAGCACTCACATACATTGTTATCACCTTGTAAAGTTGATATGAACTTGTAAGCAAACAGTTGCTTATTTACACATCCGGTAGATGCAAAGCAGCATAAGCCTTTGTTTGGAGTTCTGTTTTTGGCCGCCTGATGAATGTAAATCTATTGTACTTGAACGCATATCCGGAAATATCTGGCTCTTTAGCTGCTCAATGCTCTGTATTCACTTGCTAGTAGCTGACTTTGCCTGTGTGCTGTTTGGTGCCGAGCAGGTACAATGGGTAAAAGAGGTTTTTACCTGAAAACAGCTGCCCGCTGCAGCCAAAAACAACTGTATGGGAGAGGTGAGTGTGAACCAAAACAGTTTGCTGCTGAAGGATCAAAACAATAAGATAAAAAATGCAAAGAAAACTGCAGGTGTCAGATAGTAATTCTCTTATTTTGTCACTGCAAGCTACTCCTTTGACATGCAAGTAATCATGTGATCTTCAGTTTGTTTATATTGAATTTTAAGGTGTGCTTATTATATAATTTAGGCCTAATGGCAGTTACTGTGCTTTACCTTGTACTTCTTCTTTATTTGGTACATATAGTCAACTCTGTGTATATATCACTAGCACTGTCTTTATTGAACACTGACTGTGAGGGCCTGTTTTCTGTGAGGAAGACCCAGTCAGTCTTGGCTGATCCCAGCCACTCTCTGCCCAAAGAGCTCGTGTTGCCTCCATCTGGCTGCAGAAACATTTTACCATGATGAGGACTGATAGACTTCCAAACTAATTTGTCCCCACTGCCATTAGTCTTTTAATTGACTTAATATGACATGACCATTTTTATTTTTTGTTGCATTTTCATTTTTGTGTTTTTTTGTTATTGTTGCATGGCTGGCTGTATAACAAATTGCCCCTTGGGATGATAAAGAAGCCTTTAACCTTGAATTTGTGTATTTGTTACACTGCATTACTTCATTTCTTCCAGGTTTTATAAAATGTGCTGCCTAGTGCTGTCATCGTTTATGTGAACAGTGTCTGTTTGCTTCGCTTTAACATGTCTTATCAAATTGCCTCACAGGTTCTATGACAACAGGAGCGGGGTTTTTTCTGTCCCTCAATAAGCAGCAAGCTGCCTCTCCTAACCTCTGGATTAAATCAACTCTACCTTCTTTCCAAGTGGACTACTGAACCTCCGCACTTACCTGCATAATTGTGCATGTTAACGCACTGTTTATTTACACTGATCACAGACATTCCACAGATAGACAACAATCTGACTCCAGCATCTTGAGTGAATTAGGACGTCATTCACAATTTGAGTAAAATATGACCAGACATTTGGCAGACAACACGTATCTCACTGCTTGTTGAAAATTCCTAGAAGCCTTCTCAGTCAGAGATGTCCAAACAGAGGAGGGAGGGGAATTGACTGGTAGACAGCGCACTCTGTTGGTCATGGTTTGTCTTTGTAGTGCTATAAATACAAATCCTCATTATGTGCCATTATTGGCTAAATCAGCAGCGTTTCCACTCACACATGTCCAATTGGCTCATTTTCTTTCAGTGTTTCCAAAACCAACAAAGTAGTTGTTTTCCTAATCGCACAGCAGCACTACAGTGGTCGTGATGTGGACGCAGGGTCTGATTAGCAGATGATTAATGGTGTGTGTGTGTGTGTGTGTGTGTGTGTGTGTGTGTGTGTGTGTGTGTGTGTGTGTGTGTGTGTGGAAACCATGGTGATGAAGAGCCTCCTATATTGTGTCATGATTGTGTCTGTGATTGAGGTCTGTAGATCCTCGCCTTGACAGATGCTAGTCACATCTGGCTCATTTCCTGGTTGTACAATAATCATCTGAATTAAAACTAGTATAATGCATTAAATTGAAAGACAAATATCACAGTTAAACCAATTATTCTGCCAATTTCAGATGCAGGCAATAAAGGCGAAACATAAGTGTCCTGCTAAAATTAAAAACATTGAGTATGCTTTATCTAGATTAGGTTCTGTCAGTGCATGCTGTCTGGTACGACTTTCTGAACCAGCAGAAGACACATTTAAGCACTGGTTTGTAGCGTTTTACAGGTATTTTGGTGGGGAAAAAATGGTATATCATTTCTACTACTCTGGCACCTAACCCCTAATGCATGAATAATTAATCCCAAAGTCAGATTTTGTTTGTTTTTACTCTTACAGTTACAGAAATGTCCACTGCAGTGGACACCATGCATCAACAATGTAAAGTGATTCAGGAATAACTGTTAAACCCTTTTATTCTAAAACATAACTAAACTATGGGTAAAAACAATATTTTTCAGCTAAATAAGATGTTAGAAAAACCTTGATCCACATTTTAGTCATATTTTTTTTATATTGAAAATACATCTTTTCACTCCAGAAGACATTATGCACCAAAGGGTATATCCCATCTATTGTACTAAGACTATGTAATATTGTTATTTAATAAAACTATTCAAGTCTAAATACATCAGAATTCTTAATAAAACATACGAAATAAGCCATCAAATAATGAGACCAAAAATAGGCAAAACGCCTGCATTGGACAGATGTATTTTCAGTCACAGAAAAAATGTGAAACAAAAATGTAAGTAAAATGTTTTTAGTAAAATTTATATCTATTGTATTGTATTATGTGTAAAGACTTATTTTCAAATACTGCTACAATATATCAAGTCTATCTAATCTATTGTGAATGTCCTGAGTCTGGAGGTCAAATGGTCTAAATGAAGAGGACAGTGGTTATGTTAATCATCAGTAAGCTTGTCAATAAGATTGTCCTCTGCTGTCACCTGATTAACAACAGATGCTCTTTTACATGTAAAGCTCCTTAATCCACTTGTCTCATTACTGATTACATTTCAAACAAGCAGGCATTCACTGCTTCATAAACAATGGTTATTATACAACGTTATCGAGACATTAAAGTATGTATGTTACCTTACGTAAGTCTTGTCTGTGTTGTTGTTTAATCTGTTTAGCCCATATTAGACCTTTTTCACCATGGCCACCACATTTTGGTGGCCTTGTCTTTCTTTGCATCTATTCAGCCTGATGAGATTACAATACTTGTGTAGCAACACTCTACAGCAATATCAGGCTCAGTAGGTGATCTTTGCTCCTGCTGTCTTCTGTGATTAGTACAGTGTATAGACCACACTCAGATTCTACACATCTGGATTTAAAATTTCCAGACCGAGAGTGTCAAAGACGCACACATTATGAACATCAGCAAAGAAGCAGGGAAATTCTTTCATGAAGCTAACAGATAAAAAATAGAAAGATACAAAAATACAAGGCCGAAAAGATCCAAACTGGCATTTTCCATTTACCCACATGTCATTTGATTAAATCTGAGAGGAGAAATCAAAGTGCTGAGCTCCAGCAGTCACCTGCCCGTCCAGATGCTTCTGGAACAACATGCCTCTGGAACAACATGCTCTTGTCTGGGTTTTATTTAAAAATCTTGTCTGAAAGCACAGAGCTCTGAATGTAGTGAATAATGATGAGACAGAGAATAACAGAAAAGTTCTTCAGACAGGTAATGAGAGATTTGATGGTCATCCAGACTGTGTCCTGATTTGTATTCATAGCTTATATCTAGGTCCATTTGATGTCTTGTTCCAACTCTATTTTTTATCATCGTCTGTCCACAAGGATTCATGAACTCCAAATCCTAGCATGTACGTTGTACCTTTTATTTTTTTTACCTCTGTTGTCAGCAGCTGTCATGCCCTGAATTCTGAGTAGTGGATAGATACTATAAAATTTGCTCTGCTGGCCTCATTATTAGACATTTGGGTGGATAAATTTAGCAAGAGAGAAGGAGTATAAAGAAAGAAATGATCAATAATCCACCATGATATTCATTCATGTCTCTGTGCTGTGTGTGTTCAGCAGTGCCCACATCCTCCTGGTAAAAAGGCTAAGGCAGTCCTCACCTCAAAGTATCGTTAAATACACAACCACAGTTATGTAAGAGCAATACAGCAAAATGGTGTTTGCCATTATTTGCTTTAACCTCACTGTTCTTCTTTGTTCACCATTTCTGCTCTTTGTGAAAGACTAATACAAACAGCAGAGGCCATAAAATGGCACTTTGTTACCACTCTCAGAGCATTATCAATGGCCAGTACTGATTTCCATTGCAAATTCGCTATCTCCGCCTCACCGTACCCCTGTCACTACTACAGCAGTCCATACTCGCAGGGACTTGTGGTACCTTACCCTCAGCCTCTATTCACATGTTAATGTGCCTGTAGCTGAACTTAAAGGTTTCGTGTGTGTCAATCTGCATGTGGAAAGCAGGCATGAGACAGAATTAATAGACTCCAATCAGGATTCAAACGTACAGAAAAGCATACATCCAGCCGAAGAAGGGTCCTCGTTGCTATGTGAGTCACAGGCTCACTCAATTTCCATGACAGCATGAGCAGATGATAATCACCTTCTATCGGCATATCTGCTGCTCACAGGAACTCCAATGTATTGTCCCTAAGATTCATAGGACACTGTGTCAGTGGTCTGAAGGGATCATTCAGTGATGTGCGAGGCTGCTGTTTATCAAATTATTCATTAGATTTATGAGACCACTGCTTGGCAACGTTTACATCCAAATGTTTACAAAATAAAACAGAGTCAGTCACCAATATACACATTGTTATTGACATGAAAAAAATGATACAGTAGAATCAAATCATATTCATATGGAGAACAATATGGTTCCTAATTAAATACAATAAAACATTTAAATATTCATCAAACAACGTCCTTGTTATTGCAGTTACACTCCAGATTTTCACATTTATAAACATATAAAACATTTCTACATACATCATTAAAATCAGGTCCATTGTAATATGAATGGAAAATATGCACAGGGGAACATTTACAATATCACTACCTCGATATTTTATGTACAGTACAGCCATAGCACCTTGGCCTGAAATGAGAATGCCTCCTGCAAGAGATAATAAAAGGCACTGAGCATTTAAGATGTATTTAAGGCATATGTTCATATTTCTATCTTAAAGGAATACTCACATGTCCATATTTACATTGGAAGGACTGGATTGGTTGCTGTAATTGTTCCTCTTGTCAACACTGACCCCCTCAAAAAAAAAACCTTAAAAATGAAATTCAGTCATTACCTACTCACTGATGGAAAGTCGGGTGAAGTTTCGTAGTCGACAAAACATTTACGGAGCTTCACAGCAAAACAGCGTTACAGCATTCTCCTAAACAACTGAAGTAGACGGGGACTTGTCTTAAAACATAAAAAAGTTACGAAAGAAATACAAGATTGCTCTATACAGCTGGTCTGGCGTAATTTCAGTCTCTAGACGTTTTTAACACCCTCGATGCACAGTTGAGCTCCTGCACCCCAGGGGTGCGTGTTGAAGCTTTTAGCTTAACAGCTTCACGAAAGGGTTTAAATGACATCTTTTGAAATCAATTTGGGATCTCGGGGCTTCCGGAGACTTGGATTACACCGGACAAGCCGTATGGAGCCATTTTATGTTTGGTTTTTTTGTTTTTTTTGGGGGGGGTGTTTATGTTACAGCTTCAGTTGATTAGAAGCATGCTGCAATGCTGTTTTGCTGTGAAGCTCTAGATATTTTTTGTGGACTGCAAAACTTGACCTGACTTTGCATCGGCATGGGGATGACCACTGAATTTTTTATTTTTCAGTGAACTTAACTTGTCCTAAATTCAGCCAAAGATGATATGAGGCCTCAGTAGATTGAGTAATCTGAATCAAGTGGATTTCACTGTAAATATGGGCATGTCAGTATTGATTTCAGATAAAAAAAATACCTTTTGCACACGTATAGATCGCCAGGTGCTTATGTAAAGCCCATGGGGTTGACAAAATCGGAATAAAAGAATAAACCTAGTTTAAGATAGACTTAAATATGAACCTATTAAGACAAAAATAAAAACAAACATAAACTGACATGGCTTAAATATTAGCACAGTAATCCATAACTCCATTGGTCCAATTTTTAAGTGTGGTCCTCGGGTATTTGTCCGGGGATCTTTACCCCCTGGTCCGTAGTGTTTTTGGGATGGGAGTTTGCACAGCTGGACGGTGTTTCAGCTGTGCTGCTGCTGGTTCTCTGGATAAACTGGAGGAAGTTCTCCTGAAGGGAACCCTCGTGGCTGGATGCCCCAAACTCCGCCGGCTGGGTCAAGCAACAGCGCCGAAACTTGATCAGCTCTTCTCTGATCTGCCTGTTCAGCAGGCCGTAGAAGAACGGGTTAACTGCGAAGGAGGAGTAGGCCAGCCAGGTGACTGCCTCCTCTAAGTCCCCGGGGCTATGCATGGAACCAGTTAGAGACATGTGTAGGTGGAAGATGAAGTAGGGCAACCAACAAACCAAGAACTGGCCCACAATGAATACCAAAGTAAGGGCAGCCTTTCCTCCGCTGAAGGCCCTCTCTGGAGATAGTCTTTGGGGCAGAGTGCGGGTGGTGGCGATCATGGTGGTCTGGCTGTTAATGGAGTCCGAGCGATTCTTAGCAGGGCTTGCATTTGTCCAAGTTGGCACAGCAGGGACTTGCTGCAGGGCTGCAGAACGAGCTACCTTGTACACAGCACCGTAAACGGCAAAGATAACCACAGCAGGAACCAGGAAACAGACCACACTGAAGAGCACTGCAAACACATTTCTTAGACGACTGTGGCTCGCGTGGAGAGAGCAGTGAGCTGCAGCTATAGAGCTCTGATGTCCATAGGCTGGCCATCCTAACAACGTAACCAAAGCTAAGAGGACGGACTTAACCCAGATTAGGAGCATGACACCAATAGCAAGGTTGATGGTCATCTTGACCTCATAACGCATGGGGTGTACGATATAGAAGTAACGCTCCACACTGATGGCTGTGATGGTGAGAATAGTCAGACAGATGAGGAAAACATTGAGGAAGATGTAAACCTGACACTCCAGAACAGTGAACACCACGGTGCCAAAGAACGGCGAGCTGGATATGATACCCAAAGGCATGAGGAGGATGGCACACAGCAGGTCCACTCCACAAAGGTGACACACAAAAGCGAACCTCTTCAGGTGAGGGGCGCGAGCAATGGCCACCATCACACCAGTGTTGGCCAGCAAAGCAATGAGGTTAAGGGTCACCATGCAGAACAACCCAAAGAGGTCTTTGATCTGCGACTGGGAGCTCGTGACGACGCCCACGTTGGCAGGAACCGTAGGATTGGGCTCCCATTGGGCAGTGGTGAGATTCGCCACTGAGTGATTTGGTACAGAGGCAATCATGGGACCAGTCTTGTCGGCCATTATTCATTCATAACTTCCTCCATTTGGATCTCAGATGTCATCATGTGTGGATGTCCTGTGTTGAGAGGACAGGAACAGTTATTACAGAAACATAAATAACACAAATATAAGGCAGTTTAGATCATATACCATCCATCCTGCTATATATACTGTACGTTATCACCTCCACCTGTACAACATTTAGAGAAAGTCAAACATAGAAGAATATGGATGCAGGATTAGGTTTGATTATTTCATATCACATTGATTAATAGAACTTATCTCCAATTGAAAACTATAACAGTTGCTTACATGTTTTGAGTGTAAACAGATTCACTTGCGGGTAAATAGGAAACTGTATAAATAAAGAAATGACTTACCTTCATTATGTAAAATCGGTATTAGGCGCCCTGAGGGCCATTCTACACTGTTGTTACAGATAAGATAGAGTTGTGAGGACAATAAGCAACGACACGCTTCAGTAGCCCGAGCCATTCCCTGCCTACGATCTTATTTAAGGTGCTTTTGTTTTAGGTCCAATATATTAGTTTGTTTAACTTTACATAAGTGAATCCTCTTTCGAGACACACAAATGTCTTTGATTCTTGAATTTTATAGAAGAAATGAGAATCTATGAAGAAGGAGTATCAAACTGATGTCATATACTAGATGGTGTCATACACAACCAAAGGACTGCTTTAATGAGGGACCAAAAGCTAATGTGCATGTGAGTCTATGTTGGAAATATGGACAAAAACGACATTATAATGCTACAATATTGGACAAATGCAAGTCTGTCCTGAGTGCCAAGTATTGTCAAAAAAAAAGGTAAGCAAGGCTTTCACCCACTCCATCTTTAAAAGCTCTGAACATGTTGTTTATGCAGTCTCAAGACAAAGATTATTACCACGTTAGTCTGAACTCACAACTGTTCCAGAGAATGAAATGTTTAGGTTAAATCCATTTGAGATTTAAAAAAAGAAAGAAACATAAAAATATCAATACCTGAAATTCATCATATCTGCAGGATGCAATGGTGTCCTGATAGTAAAAAAAACTCAAATTAAAAACATATTAAGGAAATATCAATACCCTCATGTCTTACTGTGTAATATGTGTTAAAACATATTGATTTCTTGTAAATTTCTGTCAGATTTCAATCATCAAAAATATAAAAACACATACAGCACTTACCCATGATCCACTGTCTGTGTGGTTCAGTCAGTTCAGACTAAACAGGTTAACCAGGTGTCTGACTTGACAAAGCTCCTGTTGAAATCCCACATATGTTTAGATATGCTCAAACCAGAGGCAGCCCAGCGTTACTTATTTTTTCCCTGAAAAGTAAGAGTCACACCTCCAACTGAAAATCCACGCAATAAGGTCCAGTTAGGTGTCAGAGGTTTGGTTCTTCTGTAGAGAAGATCCAGAGGTCCACAGTAATCACACATGTGTATCTCCAGTTAATTAAGAACTGATCACTGATTCCATGATGATTTTAGATGTGACATGATGCTTCCTGTCTCCACTAACACTCTCATTCCTGTCCTGTGCTGTGTATGGCAGTGACTGTCACACATTGTATTGTGAGTGTTTTTTTTCTCTTTCAAATAGACACACACTCCACTGTCCCACTTCAAGAGCCCAGTCTCCCCTGGGTCCTAATTTCCACCAGATTAAAGGGGAAACTATTGAAATTAGACTCAACTGTAATGTCACTGAAGAATGTAACTGCTTCCCTGACAAGGAGTCAGGAATAAACTAAACACAAAAAATAAAAATGCACTACAACAAAATGCATACTAGTTTAAATACTGTATATAAAGGTGATTGTATTTTTTTAAACCCAATCACCTGAATTCAATACGTTTAGCTAAAATTTCTATAATAATGAACCTCAAAAGTCTGTCTTCATATGACTGCATCAAGTACCTCAGCTGAATTTTCTTTTCCAATTATATTTGTTACAAAAGACAATAGTGCATGTTTCATCCACCCCCCAAAAGTATTTTTCCTGAGTTAACAGAACCAGTGTGTCAGGTTGTTCTGGCCTGCAGTTGTAGCAACCTTCTTGATCTAATTAGTGTTGTAAAATGCAAAATAGTATGACCAGCATAAAATGTATGCAGGTTACCCACAATCTGATGAGCAGCGTTAAAACAATATTTAGACAGATACATTTTTATCTCAATTTTAGAACCAAAAGGTCATGCAAAATTAATTTGTTTATGTTGATTAGATTTCCAAGTTTGAAATTAGAATTAAAAATCATAGGTGGGGTAGATAAATAAAATTCTCTGGGAGACTTATAGACAGACATTTCCTTTATTTTCCATTTCTTAGAGTCAGAGATAACATGAGAAGATATCGTAATGTATCGTAAATGCATTATAATGTAATTCCATACACCTGCTTCAGGAGACAGAAACAGTTTTCAGCGTTGAAATAAGGTTAGCCTCTACATTATTATCATTATTATTTGTCTTTTATAGATTCCCATGCACTTTAATTTCATCTTCTTTCTGGTAGGCCAGAGAGCAGATTTATTATCTCAAAGCCAAGAAATGAGGTATATCAAAACGATGATCATTTGATGATGCTGTTTCTTCATTTTACAATGTGATTATGTAAAGTGTCTTTGAGAATCATGAAAAGTGCTATATCAATAAAATCTATTATTATTATTGTTGAAAATATGCATTTCCAATTTGCTACACAGGATGTAAATTTGAAGATGAACTTGTTCACACACCATCATCACTGTCTTTTTCTAGATGTTTTACTGCCATAAAAGTAATTTGTATTGCCTTTTATCAAATATAGTCCAGCAGCATACTGAAAATGTCAACAAAAACAAAAACATTATAGTTAAACAATGACCACCATGTAAGTGCCTAAAATGGCAAGAATACAAGTTCAACATCTTAAAGCTCATAATCCAGAAGGAAAAACAACAACAGCAAGTAGGAGAGTCACTTTAGTTTATTAACCAATTTACCATTGATTCAAGTAATATCTTAGTGCAAAAATGCTGAGTTTGCAATTACATTACAAAGGGAGTCGCTCATTACTGACACCATATGTGTCATTACATTTGTAATGATGCTAGAAGACCTACTGGACAGGATTTTGCCCGGGCTGTTCATGACTTACAAGTTACATTATTTTGCATTGCAGAAGCGCTTTCAGTTTCTTTCTTAACAGCTAAAGGAGGATATTAGATTTATACTAATGCCTGAACATTAGCCACAAATTGCACTTTATACCTTCGCCTGTAAACTTATCTCTGCATAGAGTATCATTTTTACTTCTGCTTTACTATATAGCAATATTCAAAATGCCTATATGACTGCAAAAGCATGTAGAAAATTCCTCCTTCATTTCAAAGATATTTTCTTTCTTAGGGACAGGTGAATATTAGCATTATCATTTGGATTAAGTAAAACAAAATGTAAAAGGTAAACTACTCAGTGCCAAATAAAAAACAAGGTGCAGCAAGAAATTAAAACAAATATCCAGAGGCCTTTTGGACATTCAAAAAAATCAAGATCAAGTAAGAAGTGAAAAAGAAGAGTTTTTCATTGTACAGAGTAAATACAATTTTTGTTAAAACAGAAGTGCAATCTATCACACTCAGGCCAATGTTTACAGTGTGCAAAATATAAGGCACAGAGAAGTATGAGTCATTTAGGCATCATGGAAGGTATATCTGCACAATAACTGTAATAAAGACAATATCCATATTATTTTAAGAAAAAGCACAGCAAAGCCTTTTAGGAAGCCCCATATACAGTATAGAAGAAATTTGATCTTTCTAAAGGAGCTAAGCAGTATTATTACATTTTCAGCTCCAGCAGGTAGCGAATGCGACACTGGCTTTCTTTGTAGATGAGATATTCACTGTTACCAAAGCTGCTACCTGAGAACTGGGGCTGGTCTATGGGCTTACCCTGCGGCACAGCAACTTTCTTGCCATCCATGGTGATGAAGATGTCCTTGGATGGATCTGAAAACACAGGAGTTAACAAATTTACCAAGAAAAGGATGCTACATGATATCATATTTGATCAACTAGTCACAAAAGGAGGCAGTAGAATTCTTATGGAAACAACATGATCTCAACCACTGACTACGTGTTTGTTTTTGTGTATGTTTCTTGTGAGTTGCTAAAGTATATAAGTATAAAATGCTAAAATGGTTGAAATGGGTCACCAAATATATTTAAGTAGCCATTCATATACCTGAACCGCCCAAGTAAAATCTATATGAGGTGATTGTGAAAAGACAGCTAAAGACTGTTTTACTGAGTTTTATTTTGTTTATGTTGAGTTTGTTAACAAGACCATTAAGATCATCTTAGTTTATTAAAGAGAGAAACTTGATGGAGTTGAACGGTAGTATTTTTTCAGTTTAGTAAAGAAAATAGATGTGCTAGTATTTATTTTCTTGATTTTCTTGTTAATTATTTAACTTCTTGTTAATTTATTTAACTGTCGCCTCTTTAGGTCCGAAGTGGAATTAGCATGCCATGTTCAGTAGACATAACTGCATCTCTGCAACACAATACATAGATGTCTTTGACTTAACATCGAGACTGTTATTGCTCCACATTCCATTGATTGTTAGTTCATTTTTTCATTTTCAACTAAAATTTTTGCCATATCTTACACATTACACCTTTAAACTGCTTTAGTTTTTCAGCACAAACTACATGTGGCTCTCTCAAAATACTGACATAGGCTGTTTATAAGTGTATGAATAAAGCTGAGAAAGAATAGTACCTGGTTCCACTGATCCTCTTGCCACCACAGAATCAAATCCTGCAGGAGCCTTCTTCAAGGAAGAGTCGTCTCTGGTGATGGTCTTCTCTTTGCCGAGTGCGACCTCATTCAGAAACATCACTCCAGTAGTTTTAGAGGTGCTCACTAAAAACACATGGCAGACAAAATGTGACAAACACCATATTATTGTTATGATTGCCGTGACATTATTATCTTATTCAATCATTGTCTATTCATACAGCCTCACCGTAACCTGCAGACTTGCTGTTTTCAGATGCAAAATAGATACCGCGACCAACACGGCCTCCTGAATGGGGCATTATCCTCAGACCGCTCTTCAGGATGGCTGCCACCACTGCAATGTTTGTACCGTGCCACAGCAGACGGCGGTTCTCCAGATTGTCATTCTCACTAAACCGTGTTCCCTGCAATGTGCAATGTATGTGTCAGGTAACAGGAGTGCAGTCTTCTGTATCACATAAAATAAGACTGACTGTAATAGTTTTACCTCCGTCTCTCGATCGACCTCGAAAACATTGAGAATTTGGGGTTTACAATACGAGCCTTCTGACGTCATTTTCAGATATTTTTCAATGATCTTTAAAAACAGGAAAAAAAATGTTAATATTGGCAGACAAGAGGACAACATGAATGGAAGATGACCTGTCATGACAGTAAAACTGCTTTTTAGTTACTGAACCTTGTAATAACTTATGACACAGCACCTTATATGTGTCTGAACCCCTGTCCACGAGAGTGAGTCTGCAGTGAAGAGAATTGTAGTCCTGGTCTACAGGGTGAGGAACTGTCTCTATCATCTCTTCCTGAGCCTTTTCAGTCTCTGACTTCAGAGTCTGTGCAAGCTCGATGTCAGCCAACACCTGCCAAGGGCATGTCGAAAAGAAAGTTACTTTAGGACTGAAAAAACATCATTGAAAGGAAGCTCATCCAAACATATAATCTTAAAAACAATCTTACCATGAGCATCTCTTTCTTCTTCTCCACAATCTCCTTGTTGTCGATGGTTGGCGGTCTTTGGCGGCCAAAGTTGTGCGGGACAGTGGTGAAGAACTTGGAGGAAAGTTCCTCCAGACGTGCACGTCCTCCTTTTTGGTTCATTGCTGCCTCGATCTCCTCCAGCACATCAAAGCCCTTTGCAATCTGCGTCTTACTGAGTTTGCCCAAAGGCATCTTCTTGATGTCTATATAAAACACACACACGCAGAAAACCACAAATCCAAACCAAACCAGTTATTGTAGGATTTCTTTGTTTTTGCTCAGAAAAGGGATCTCACATTCTGTATTTTGCCTATTTTAAGATGCAAACTGTTACTTCACTTACTTCCAAAAACAAATGTAACAACAATGATCTTGTTATCACAGCCCATGCCACTGATCGGATATGTTCAAAAGGCTGAGATAAGTGGATATGCTGTATAAATGCAGACTTTACCCTCTGGTCAGTCATTTACATGTCACATTCTGCTCTCTTTGATCTCGAGTTTCCTACATTTTAAAGCAAAAAAGCTAAAAGATTTTCAAACTTTTTTTTTTCATTTAGAGCAACAGGCACAAACAGGCATGTTACGAAACAGGTCTTTATTTATGCACACTAAGCTTTAAGCAAGCTGCACGAACCTGTTTGCATAAAAGGGTTGGTGAGTTGAGACACACCTACCTAGGTTCATACACTCCATGGCCTCTTTAAACATGTCATTGCTGAAAATGAGCTCGATGAGGCTCTTTGTGGCGGCGTCCAGGGTGCAGGGTAGGACTTTATTAGTGACTTTGACGCTCTTTCCGTCAACAGTGTCCACCTGCAAGTACAGCCAGTGAAATTTCGCTACGGCTTAAACTGAATTGCAAAGGTATAAGATGAAGTACATCATTGATAGTTATGTGGTTCTATTAGATGATGTGCTCCTTGTCCAGGTAAAATGTACATTTACCTTGACCTCGGCGTCCTGCTCCCCATCCACCTCAATCAGGGTGTACTTCCCAGCGTGAGACACAAAGTTCAACCGATCGCTCCAGTTGTTCTTTGTCTTGTCCTTAAACTTTTTCTCAAAGTCCTTGATGGCACTTTCAAGCTTATCCATCTTGTTAAGTTTGTTTTGTCCCAATTCCCCCTGAATTTAGATCAGAGATGAGGCAATCAGCGTCAACACACGCTATTTCACACAATGTGTGCAATAATTATTTAAACTCATTAATGATCTACTTTAGACATTTGTTTCAACAAGCTTTTGAATATGGACAGATACACAAATAAAAAGGAGGAAAATGGGAATCAAATAAGTGTTGTCATCCCAGTTTACAAGTACCGTAGTTACTAATATTAAAAAATGAGCACAAAACAGAATGAAGTAGAGAAAAAGAAGAAACTTACCACTCTGCCCCATCTGTTCCACGAATAGTAACCGTTTTTTTCTTGAACAATTTGAATGATATAAAACTTATTATTGTTATGTCCAATGTTTGTCTGATTGAGCATGCAGTCATAGTCCTCATACACCTGTTAGAGACAGCACAGAACATTATTTTTCTCTTTGAATATGATTGCATAAACCTGCTGCAAGTGAATGAGGACACACATCACCTGTCTTACCTCTGCAGAACTTGACAATGGGCACTGCTCATCCACCTTCCTCTTCCCTTTCACCTGTGGCCCTGCAGCCAGGAGAGCCTCTTTAGCGGAGGTGAAGGCATCTTTGGGTTTTGCTGCCTGCTCTTTTTTCGCCTTCTTGCCACCTGCTTTGGCAGCAGCAGCAGCAGCAGCAGCAGCTCGTCTCTTCGGTGGCATGATCCTGGCTGAAGACCCTGCGCAGAAACTTGCCATGGTTATTATGTGGGCATGATGCCTGGACAAGCTCAGACATGCCCTCACTGCTCAGCTAACCCTCTGAGGCTGTGCAACAACACGAACCAATCCCAGTACCCCATAAATGTACTTACTGAGTTATTACAAGTCAGCTACTGTGTACTACCACAACTGAAAGCGATCCAACAGTAGTTTTGATGTGTTTGAAATCAAGGCCGGAGGAGATCCTCAGCACTTCCTTGTTTATCCCGAAGGCGACCTGAATTCCCCTCAAGCTGAAACTCACCTTTAACTTTAGCGTTCAGTAGCGTCAGTGGAGGACAGGAGCGCAGACGGGCAGGTAGGCAGGCAGGCAGGCAGGCAGGCAGGGTCCCCTTGCTGCTGGTTGTGTCTGAAGTCGGCTGTCTCACAGTGATTATCGGGAAGTTTATATTCAGTTTACAGTCATAGGAAGAGGCGGAGCTCGACTGTATGACTCTGGCTTCTTGCTGCTGCTCGGGTGGAGTCCACGAACTGCAGAGCTAGCTAACGGTTATACCGCCACCTAGCTAGCTTACGCCGGTATGTAGTTTGTACAGTGGTGTTTTAACAAGCGATACATATGTTCTTGTCGTGTTTTAATGTCCACTTTTGTCTTCTGTTAATATCTGAAGACATCATAGCCTCAATGTTGGGCATGTTTGGTACCTCAAATAAGAAGATAACAAGGAGTTATGGAACAAAACACACAAAAATAACGTCAACTAAAGTTAGCCTGCTCACAGAGGGGCTTCAGGCGACCAGCGGGGGAAACAAAATACTCCTTTATTCATACTGATGTAAAAGTAAGAACACCACAGTGTTATAATACTCTGTTAAGAGCTAAAGCCCTGCAAATCCTGTTACTGAAGAACTGCTTGGGTAGTACAAAGTAAAAGTATTACCAGAAAAACTGACTTATAGTATCAAAAGTAGGAGTGCTCACTATGCAAAATAATAGTGTCACATTATGGAGTTTTCAAGACCATATATATATATATATATATATATATATATATGTACATATATATATATACATATATATATATATAAAAATCTACAGCTTATTTCAGAAGTGAAAAGTTACAAAGTACATTTACTTGTACTGCACTTAGCTGCAATTTTGAGTTACTTGTACTTGACTTTAAAACTAGTTCATGTTACTTTCTACTTTTATTCCACTACATTACAGAGGGAAATAATATATTTTACAACCATAATTACTTTGATTTTACATACAAAACATACGATCAACTTATTAAATACGATTCATGATTGTTATAGATTAAAGGCCCCTCATACCTGCACAGGTGTTTTCAGTTATGTTGCTGATTAGACCTAGTTAGGTTGAAGCTCTGTAAAGAAAAAAAAAGAAAGTACAACATTTCCCTCTGAATTGTAGTGGAGTTACAGTATAAAGTACCTCAAAATTACAGGTAAGTATTATAAATAGTAAATAGTCGAATACATGTATTTGTACTGTGACTTTTCACCACTGAAATTGGTTGTAGATTTATATATGCATATGTGTGTGTGCGTATATATATGTATATATATATATGTATATATATATATGTATATATATATATATATATATATATATATATATATATATATATATATATATATATATATATATATACTTCTCATTCAATGGTTTTTCTTTATTTTTATTATCTTCTATATTGTTGGACATCCAAACTATGAATGAACACATATGGAATTATGCAGTAAACAAAAAAGTTTTAAACAAACCAGAACATGTTTTATATTTTATATTCTTCAGAGTAGCCACCTTTTGCTTTAATGACAGCTTTGCACATTCTTGGCGTTCTCTCAGTCAGATTCATGAGGTAGTCACCTGGAATGGTTTTCCAACAGTCTTGAAGGAGTTCCCAGAGGTGCTGAGCACTTGTTGGCTGCTTTGCCTTCAGTCTGCGGTCCAACTCATCCCAAACCATTTCAATTGGGTTTAGGTTGGGTGATTGTGGAGGCCAGGTCATCTGACGCAGCACTCCATCACTCTCCTTCTTGGTCAGATTGCCATTACAAAGCCTGGAGGTGTGTTTGGGGTCATTGTCCTGTTGAAAAACAAATCCCATCTGGTTTGCACTAAGCGCAGACCAGATGGGATGGCATGTGGCTGCAGAATGCTGTGGTAGCCATGCTGGTTAAGTGTGCCTTGAATTTTTAATAAATCACCAGCAAAGCACCCCCACACCATCGCACCTTCTCCTCCATGCTTCACGGTGGGAACCACACATGTAGAAACCATCCGCTCACCTTCTCAAGTTTGGACATATCAGATGAAAGTACCAAAGTAGTACAGATAAGTCACCTTATATACGCTATTTGTAACACTGTTATCTTGGATCGTGAGCACTCTACCACTTTATACTTTTACACTACATTTCGGAGGGAAATGTGCTTTTTTATGCTACTAAATTCATTTAACTTCCATAATTACTTTGATTTTACATTCAATTACAGAGCCTCAAAATTGCACAAGTGCAGTAGTTGAGGAAATGTTCTTTGTAACTTTTCACCACTATAACTGGCTATAGATATGAAAAGAACTACTGGTTTATTATATGTAACATTTAAACAACAGTAAGGTCACTGTTGAGGAGTTAAGCTTTGTTTTTTAAAAACATCTTAAATTCACTTTATCTGACCAGCAAAATAAAGTCTTACTAGCAATTGACAACAGTAAAGTTTTGTTTAAACTATTTGTAAACACAACACCATTTACCTGTCCCAGTGCAAAGTTGCTGTTTTGAAATTTAACAAAAAGGTGACTGGAGTTGAAACACTGGAGTGGGCTATGTTTATTGCAAGAACTTAAAGGAAGGAAGAAGGAAAAAAATATTTATGACCTCCTTATTTTCTCTTCTATTTTTGACTTCCGTTGTACAAACACTGTTAATTCCATTATGAAACTAAGCTCCCTACATGGTACCTCTTCTCTAATAATACATTTAAGTTGCAGGATTTCTCTCCTGCATTCCCAAAATCATCAGAGAAGACAACTCTAAGAAGTGTGATGTAGAATAAGTGCACAGCAGGGCTTTTTCTTCACATTAACACACCAGCTGACACTTGCTCTTACAATTGCAGCAAGAAGATTTTGCAGTACATGCTGTACCTGGTTTATATAATAACAGTAATTTGATGATGGGCACTGAGAAGATCTAATAAAGTGAGACAGTGCTCTGATTATCTGTCCACTTCCTCCATATGTAAATACTCTATTTACAGCAAGCCCCGGGGCTGCCTACATATTGCAATGTGCAAGATTAGATCAAACAATTTGGACACAAGATGGCAGTGTTAAATCACAGATACAGTATGGGTCTATTTTTCAAAGCATCTTCCTTGTGTACACAGGGGTAATGACTGCTGTGTGTATTCCTGGGACAGCTTTGGTAGATTTTATCCCAAATCCAGCAGATGATGATATTTGTGCTGGTAATTTTTATGGAGAGACCGTTTGGTCTTGGCAGATGGTGTAGATTGAAGCTGATTAATATTAGACAGCCCAGAATTCAAACCCAGACTGAGTCCACATTTAATTCAGCTAACATCATCATATATTTTAAATAGTCAATGACTATCTGCTTTGCTCTACTTCCACAAGTGGGTTTTTATTCATCCCAAGGTTGATGGTTCAATCTCTGGATCCTCCGTTGAAGTGTCCTTGAGTTAGAACAAAAACATGCATGGCAGCTCTGTCTCCATCAGTGTATTAATGGTGTGAATGGGTGAATTAGAGGAGAAGTGCTTTGTTCAAAAACATTTGGACAAACAGTATATGTGCAGTTACTTAAGCATATTATAGATATTTACTAGTTTGCAGCAGTAGGCAAGGGTGTAAGCAACATGTTACATGTATCATAGTGTAGTGTGACAACCAATTTGTGCAGATTACTAAGACTGCAAGGTTAAATTCATCGTTTATAGTCAAGGTAAGAAAATCAACATCTCAAAGCATTTCTGTATATACTACATACACATAATATGCATCTCAGTATGATGTGTAAAGAAATAGTCAGACGATCAGTCATCTCGGTATTAATAAAAAACACATTTTATTTACATAAATTACAAGAAAGCACAAACTGGTTCACCAAAATCTACATTAAAAACGTCTTGTATATATTACATTTAACAGATTTACTATAATTTACGCCATTGTTGCAAGTAGAATCTTCAATAAAAACAAGGGCTATGCGTATGCGACTTTATTGGCATCTCATTTAAAATCGCTACGAGTCAAAGAACAAAATAAAATAATTGGGACATTGTACTCACAGCACTTTGAGGACAACAAAGTCAGGACGATCATCTGTGTGACCTCTTTAATATCTGAGACACCTGATTCAGGACTAGTGATTATATAACTGTATACAATGTTTGGCAAAAGGAACTCAGCTAATCTTCACAAAGAGGACGTTGTGGAGTCCACCACCTCTCGTCCGTTACACACTGTTGGAACAACATTGGAGGCTGATGCTGCAAAACATAAAAAAAACTCTTAAGTTCACAATACAGACACAGAATGTAACATACACCACATGCCCACTGAGCTGCAGTACTGTAAACAGCAGGGATTACTCCATGCTTTTAGATAAATTAGCAGCATGATAATCAAGTAATGAAATCTGGTGTTAATATCACATTTTCAATTAATTATCCAGAGACAGTGGGTGGCCATTGTCCTCTAATTACTGACTTATAAAAGTGACAAAAAGCTTCTGTATTTTATCTGGTTTTAACCGTGTTTAATGGAGGCGTAGCTCGAGAACGCTGGAAAAACTGTTATGCTCTTTTGGTTTTCCTGATCTGAACCATGCATGTTTTGTGAAAAGGTAAAGAGTAGAGCTGCAAGATTAGTTGACTAACTGATTTGTTGATTGACAAAAAAATGATCACCAACTATTTTTGTGATCGATTAATCGTTTCAGTAATTTACCAACAAAAATTGCATAAAATTTAGTTTTCAACCTCTCAAATACGGATATTTCCTGCTTTTTATCTGTTTCATATCATATTAAACTGCATCTTTTGGTATTAGACTTACAAAATGAGACATTTAAAAAAAAAAATACTGTAGACTGTGATGGATATTTTTCACTATTTTCTGACATTTAATTGACCAAACGATTAAAAAATCGTCAATGAAAGTAATGGTGAGTTGCCGGCCTAGTTGAGAGGATATAATAGCCAGTGCTAGAGGTGTGAAAAAAAAGCAGCCTGATATAGTGATACAGTTCTTATAAAGAATGTAATAACATCACAATTCAATAAAGTTATAGGTTTTTACCAGTGTTTTTGTTGGTGGTACCTTGAGAGAAACTGGAGCCTGGACCGGTGGTGACGCTGAAGCGCGTGGTGGCCACTCTGAGATTGCAGACATTCTTCTGCGGCTGGAACAGGATGATGTGGACCTTGGGAGCAAAGAGGCAGCCCAACACCACCGACCCACTCAGACTGACGGAGATGCACATTGTGGTGGTCTGCACCTGGAGGAGGAAAGAGAGGTGAGAAATTCTCTCTCAAAAAACAAAACCATGCTTATGTAATAGGTAGTCTGGCTTTGAGCTCTTGCTCCTGCATCTGCTGTGTTTTTCACAGATATTACTCAGTGATTTGAGGTTTATGTAACAGAAAAGTAAACTCACATTTCTGGATAAATGTTGAGAAAATTCAGCACAATATTAATTTCACACCAGTGCCATTTGTAATGTTTACCCACAGCCCAGGTTCCAGTGTTAATGTGTGTATTTTCAGTAACATTTGTGAATTTAAAACGTGTTCGTTCATCTATAGAGCCGATATGGCTCTAAGGGGAAGGTTCTTAACAACAAGACAGTGTTATATTGAGGTTAAGGATCATTTTGCTATACAAAAAATCCACTTAATAAGTAAGAGATTCAAAAGCCAGAAAAGAAATGATAAAGTCCTCCTTTCATAATTCAGAATCAAAGCCAGGTGCGACAGAGGAGGAAGGAGGATGCCATCAGTTAGGGGTGCTGAACAGAGGTGTTAAGCGAACTGTTTATTTGCTTGTCAATCAACTGCTTAACCCTCACTCCTTTCCCCCTCACCCTGCCCACATCTTGCAATGTGTCATCGGTCTGCTGCTCCTTCATTTCCAATCTCCTCTCAGCTTTCTTTTTGTTTTTTTTCTGGATAACAAGATACAGCCCAGCATCGTGTGGTGTGTGGCAGGTGCATCCTATTTTCACAAGGCACAGCAGGTGTCTGTCATCACCCGGAATGCTAATGTTGGTATTAAAATAATGTGGGCTCCAAGTATCGCGCTGTGCTGTTCTGCAACAAAGATAACGAAGATAATATGATAATAGTGAGAAATCAGCATCCATTAGTTTGGACGGAGACATAACTGACTAGAGTCAGGTAATACAATCATTATTTGCAGAACTATGTTTAATCATCTTACTTAAATGTTAAATATGTAATAAATATGTAATTAAATGTTTATCAGTATTATTCTAACTATCTCACAGTACAAACGTGCTAATTACTGGCATAGTATTAATCAATTGA
This sequence comes from Pagrus major, assembly GCF_040436345.1. Lineage (NCBI taxonomy): Eukaryota > Metazoa > Chordata > Actinopteri > Spariformes > Sparidae > Pagrus > Pagrus major. The sequence continues at coordinate 20,043,161 of NC_133220.1, forward strand.
TAATAAATGATATTATGATCTGTAGAAAATTATTTAACCTTAACATATTTGATATATGTTTACACCATAGTGGTCACTGACATAAGGTCATAGTGTACCATGTAATGTGAAACAACTACATCACTGGATTTATGTCTGTCTTTCAAGATGTATTGCAGGTTGCCATGTGCAATGAATTCAACATTAAGATTCACCTCATGCCACCTCTGAAATACAGTACACACACCGACATTCTCGGGTCCTGGGCTGAGATGTAAATGCACAAAAGAATCTACCACTTTACCATTTTTCCTGTATATCTGACCTGTTTATTTGGATATGGGGTAAGATACAGAGTGACAGTTTGTACATAATAATCTGAGCAATACGGAAGTGCACAGAGGCTAAATGTCCTCTACTGACTTCAGAAATAGTTTTGAATAAAACGGGGGACAGTACTGCATAGGAATGACCTGTTAAGTGGTTTTAATAATTCACAAGATGTTACTTTGGCAGAGCAAAGGACAAGGAATCTGCCTTTGCAGTAATATATTTCCAGATGTCTTCTGCTCGAGTGTGGTGAACAGCATGTAGAGCATGGCCACTACGGTTTCTGCTCCGTCTCTGTTCTGTTTTACCACCTTTGAAGGTATTATTTTATTTCACAAATACAACACCGCTGCTTCTGATATAAATAATGTCTGCTACGTTCAGGTAGCATCATTCCTCCAGAGAACCTCCGAGAGGAGATGAGATTTTTCCTTTTATTGGGCTTCGTGCTGTACATTTATTGAAAAGCTTTATTGGATCAACCAGCCACAAGCCAGTCTTGGTAGGCTGACACGGAGAAAGAATTGAAACTTGTGAGATTTCACAAGTGGAATGATGTCCGTCTGTACTCTTTTTTAGTCTACTGTAATCAGAAATAAAACACATGAATTAGGTTAGTGAGCATTGTTGTGAAACAATATGAATATATCTTTGGTATAAAAAGGAATCTCATGCCTGATTCCCTCTGGTATCATCAGCTGATCAAGATAGTGTACAACTGTATCTGTATTTGCATTGCTAGATTTATTCCTATATTTCCTCTATGGGGTACTTCCTGGTTCAACTCTTGTTGACCACTGAGAGCTGACACTCACATTATGTGTGTCAATGAGATCTATAGCATTCTAAAGCCAAAGATATGGTGTTGAAACCCCAAACATTCCTCTTACCTGTAGTGCTATTTGTATATCTAGGGTGTTTTGGTTCGAGTTGCCAAGTTTAAGAGATATTGGCTGTAGAGATGTTTGCCTTCTCTTGAAAATAACATAACTACTGTAGGTGGCACTCAGCTTGTGGTGCTCCAAGCACAAATACATGTATTTGAAAAACTCAACAGCAATGTCTCTTACCAGAAATCACAACCTGATTAGTCAAGATAATCCATAGACCTCGTTATGAAGAGTGTCATACCAGCACCCATCAACCGTATCATCATGCAGAAGGCAGAGTGCATCTACTCGTGGACGAGAAGCTAGCTTACTAAGCTAACATTACAGCTCAGCTGAGCAGGACGCCATTGATGTTTACATCCCATGCTGTAACAAGCACAAGCCTCTTGTCAATGAGTACATTCATGCTTCCTTCGCGCAGTGATACTTTTAGGGGCTGAAGATAGGTAGAAAGAAAATGTTTTTTTACATGAAACTGCTCATAAGGTCTGTTGATTAGCTTGAGTAACGGAGTCATGATTTCTGGAAAGTGACATTGCTGTTTTTTTATTTTTTAAATGCATTTTTGGCAAGCTGATCTGAGTTCCATCTAGTTCCATCATGTTAAAGTCGAAGCAGACATCTATACACCGGATATATCTAAAACTCGTCAACTCGCATCAAAAGAATCCAGATGGATAAATAGCACCACAGTATGGATGTGGAATATGGTATTTTGATTATGTTCAGGACTTATTCCTTGAATTAACAGAGGTTAAAAATGATTTAGGAAGGGTTGATCTTTATTGAAACAATAATGTGACGTGAAGCGGTTGTGAGTCACAGGAAATATTTTTCTGTCTTTCGGTGTCTGTAGCGTTCACTGTTTTCATAGAAGTGCTGTGACTTTTGGCAGCGGTCGCTGTTCAATCAGTTGTGTTTGCTGCCGAGATAAGATGACCAGCAATGGCATATGAGAAGACCCCTCTCCCTCAGGGTGCACAGAACAGCTTTAATATTTAATATGGTAATCAAATGTGTTATTTGTGGCTCAGTAGACTGTATTTAGTTTACTTTAACATTTCATGACAGACCACAATCAAATCTGTATTTGTTATTCAGCTGGAGATATGCATCAGACTGTGACAACAATTTGAAAAGTGGTGTAAAACTAGGAGAACACTGGTAATATGTCGCTGCCTGTGAAAAACTAGGGACACTGTGCTCAAGTCAGTCGCCTCAGTAATTATTTATCAGTCAAAGGGGAGTTTTGCGTCTATCTGATGAGGCCGTATCCGATGGCTGTGAATTGCTCGTGTTGCCTGGAGGGCCTGGAGGAAGGGTTCCTCTGAGCCTTACTGTAGTCCCAGGACAGAGGGCACAGCTGGGACGCAACATCCCAGTCTTTCACGCTCTATTCGGCATAGCTACGCAGAGGGACACACTGGGACGCTCGGTTCCCTTTAAGCCCTCATGGTCTTGCCTGCCTTCTCCATGTTTCTGCAGAGGAAGCTGTGTCAGGGGATTCTTCTTGTCTATTTCTCCCTTCTGTCTCTCTCTCGCTGTTCAGATCCCAGAGGAATAAAAAACCCCACTCAGGCCACCCCTTTCTCTGAAGTTCTATCAATTTGATGTTCATTATGTTCCTGTGTCTACAGATGACCATCAGCATCCATTTAGCACGCACATTCAGAAACTGAAACATATCCATCTATCTAGCTATGGAGTAAAATGGAAATGCTCGGGGTGGAAGGATAAAATTACATCCTGCCATAACTTTTTATTTTAGGGGAGAAGTGAAGCAGTTGGTGTGTTTTCCCTCCATTTCACTTGTTAATCTTAACCACTCTGTATGTGTGTCTTGTTCTTAGAAAACCTAGGGTACTTCTTGTCAAAACACTACGTAAGTTATTACCACCACCAGAACTGGGGTGTTGTTGTGAAGAGTAAGATATTTGTCAGCCTGTTACCTTGGTCCATGACTTGAGCATTCATATTTTATAATTTATCTTCACTTCATTAATATTTAGCGTTTGAAGGTAAAAATAAGGCTGTTAAAGTTCTTGTCTTAGAGAGCACCTGACAAGCTTAAGTATGCTGCTAATTATGAAGACTTAAAGCAATACAGTATTCAAGAATATATACTTCTGAGAGCCATGGGCAAGACAGACCCTGCTGACTGCCGAATCAATACTAGCTGACAGTAGTAGTGTGATATCCTGCATATAAAACCCAAATTCAACCCCATAAGAAGTCATTATCTGCAAGGATGTATTCTGCTCAGATTAAGATCCTGAAGCCAGATGAACAAATAATTCAAGACAAATCATTACCACAGCATGTATTTCAAGGAAAGTATAAAGTAACATTTCATTGTTATGAGAAACTTGTAGTGATTATTTCAATTTTGCTTCATTCTCTTGAAGCATGTATAACCAAAACTGTGACCTTAACTCACCCTGTAGTCACTGGCAGTAACGTAGAAAATAGGCTGGAAAGCCAGCCAGATTATGCAGGTGGTGTACATGGTGAACCCGATGAACTTGGCCTCGTTGAAGTTCTCGGGGCATTTACGTGTCTTGAAGGCGTAGACCGTGCAGAGGATAATGAGGATGCAGTTGTAGGTGAGAGACATGAGCATGCTGGAGTCCTTGCTGTTACACTTGAGGGTGACCACGTCTCTCCTCTCCGGACTCACTTCCTTTCTCACTCCGGGGGTCTCCACCAGCAGCCAGACCACCACCACAACTAGCTGACAGGAGATCAGAGCACCACAGATGGCGACCTGGGAGGCCGGGCTGATAAATCGAGGCCGCTGGGCTCCGTCCTTCACCCCGCTGAAGATCCGAGCGATGCGATTGGTCTTAGTCAGGAGGGCTGAGTAGCACACAGCAAAGGAGGTGCCTAAGCCCAGCCGGCGCAGTGTACAAACTGCCGTGGACGGTTTGGCGATATAGATGAAGGTCATGCTATAACACATCAACACTCCCAGCAGAAGAATGTAGGAGAGCTCACGTCCACTGGCCTTCACCACAGGTGTCTCATTGTGTTTAAGGAAGAGGCCAATGACAAAGAGCGTACACATCATCCCTAGACAGGAAATGGTGACGGGTCCAATGGCCCAGGCATCTTCCCAACGAATGTACTCCTCTGGCAGATCATAACAGCCTGTCAGGTTGGCCAGTGGCCACTGTCCAAAGCTGCAGTCAGCACAGGTGAACTCATCCTGCAGATACTGGTAGGGCTGACAGGGGATACAGATCCAGCAGCACACATCTCCAGGCTGCATACTCTTCACCTCATTTTTCCTGCAGGGGTCACTGCACTGTGAGGTTGGTGCAACCTGGCCAGCCCAGGGGATGAGGCTAGTGTTCAGGGTCAGGCTCTGAGCCCAGTAGCCAACCTTTTGGTAGACATAGCGTCCACCTTCTTTGTGGTAGTGGAAAATGTTGTAACGACCGAGGCTGTCCCCGAAGGCATCAAAGCGGACTACATTCTCTGTGTCTGGTGGACGAAATGGTGCTAAGGGTGACAAGAAGAAAGAGTGTGTTTGAAAACAAGGGGTAAAGGGGCATAGTATAATTACAATAAGAAAACTGTCAAAATGAAAGCAAATAATAGACATCAACATTTCAGAAGAACAAGGCTGTGCACCATGAACTGATAACTTATAAAGCACGTTTTTCTGGTAGGAGAGTCTCATTTACCTTTTTGCTTATTTATGTGTCTCTGCTGACTTTTTTATTTCCACAGTCTACAGTGAACAGAAACTGTGATGGGACACAGGTGCAAATTGTCAATTTACATGATGGAGCCACAGTTTGAGTCCATTTACTTAAATGGGAAAAAGCTCTGGGACTGAACACTAATGGGAAATCCAGACAGATGGCACTTTAGATGAAATAATGTTTAATTTTCTTTATGAAATCAAGGCTGAAATGAGGCACCACTAACCAACTAACATTGAAGTAAGATGTAGCAGTGCAGGATTTCTGAAAACCTGTGTACTAAGGGATTAATCAGTTATTAAAATATTGTATTTGCCATTATTTTTGATTAATGAATTTAATTTAATTAAAAAAGTAGTTGATTCTTTGTATTATTTAGTGGTAAAACATGTAATACAGTAAAGTATTACATGTTTTACCACTAAATGGTAAAAGCATTATTAAGCAGCCATTATGTTATATATTATTGAATATTGGAATAGCTTATTAGTAGCACTAAATCTGCATCAACCTATCATTGTATTTTACTGTTTATAGTTAGTGGTCCACCTGTTTTTGTGTGTTGTCTCCTTGGGGTGTTATTGTGCCTGCAGGGATCGACTATTTTAAGGCCTTATCCCATCCAGTCTCAGGATAGTAAAATCCTGTGGGTATTTGTTTTTTTCCACAAATTGTTGAAAAACAGAAAAGCACAGCTGGATGAGAGCACAGCGACACACCTCTATCTCCCATCAATGAAAATGTCAGTATTTACATAAATGAAAGAATAAGACAACAGAGCTTAGCTACGAACCTGAGAGCATTTTAATTTGTGGGTTTTTTGAGATGTGTTGATGTGCTGATACAAATACTGTTACATGTTTTGTGTTGCAGCTTTGTGTAGACAGGCAGAAAACAAGTCATGCTTGCACGATCAGTATCTGCAGTGTTCGAACCGAAGAATCCTCTCTGTATTCACACTTAAGCCAAGACACATGAAAAGAAAGAGCCTCTGAGGAAATAGTTTCGTCTTTGCAAATTGAATCATTACAGAGCTTATCTGCAGCTGCAGTGTATAAACACGTAGAATTACTCTTGCACTAATTCAACATTTTATTTGAATTGGTAAAATGAATCTAAATTGATATAACCTAATTTGACAGCATACAGTACGCGCAGAGTGCACTTGGGGAAATTAAATTATATTATATTGGGATTTTACACAGATGACAGAATAATGAGAAAAAGGAAGCTGCTTTACATCGTGTAAATGTTGAGAGACTGTTATAGTATTACTTTATCAAGATTTATTTTACTCACCTTCAAACTTGACCTTGAGAATGTAGTCCCTGTAAAACTTTCTTCCATTGCCAGGTTTAAGAGCTTCACACACCTTTGTGGAATTGGGGCATAAGGCCTGCCTCATGTTATGTAAGGCAGCAGCCATTGCATAGACAGCATTCACTACAAACATAATCTTAGATTCTGGCTGAAACTGAGCTTCCCGGAGTGAGTGCTTCCCACAGCTCAGATCATGGAGGCTGCATTGGAACTGGTTCTCCCAAAACTCTCTGAACCAAGGATTCCTGGTGTTGTTGTACGGGTGCAGGGCAGTGAAGTAGTCATTAAATTGGGGGATCGGATAGGAAGCCAGTTCAATGGTGAATGCCCCGTCAGCAACAGCCTCACTGCCTCTCACCACACTCTCCTGTGCTCCCCAGCCATCGCTGGCCACCCAGGTGAAGGTGACGTTCATTCGGTTGGCTGCCACCAGCAGCTCACGGGCATCTTCACTGCGCGTGAACAGGATGACTACCTTGGCGTTGGACTTCTGCTGCAGGGAGCGAATCACGTTCTCATAACTCCAGCGGCTCATGGAGCGGCTCACCTTGGCTGAGGTGGCGATGCAGATCTGACGGGCACGAGCCTCCTGCTGGAAGGCATCAATGCCAGTCTCACCATAGTCACCTTCAGACGCCACCGTCGATACGTACGTCCAGTTGAAGTAACGTAGGATCTCCGCCATGGCCTTGGCCTGGTAGAAGTCAGGGGGCACAGTGCGCGCAAAGTAGTCATAGCGGGTCTTGTCGCTAAGCTTGGCACTGGTGGAAGCGTAGCTTATCTGAGGGATTTGGAAGAGTCGCAGAAGGTTGGCCACCTGGAATAAGTGAGAGACACCCCAATGATTATGTTTGTTATTTGTCATTAAGGGCATTGTAAGTATTTATAAGCATGCCATTTTGATATATTAAGTTGAAAACTGGCAATCAACTTATTACAGTTCACACAGAAAACACACACCTGCCAACTGTGGGAATTGCTTAATTGCTTATCATTAAAATAATTAATGAAACTGGCTACACTGCATTGTTTTTCCCCTGCAGATGCAATTAGTCTCACCCCATTCAGACTCTCATTTTTTCACTGGATCCCTGCTGAGCCTTTCACAACTTAGCTCTCCTGCTGCCTGAGTGGTGGGATCCTGCATTTAACAATCATGGGGATTAGATGTCTAGCTCATTTTTTCTGATCTGTCATGCTGTCATTGAAGTTAACCAAACATTACAGAGGACTGAGTGACCACAGGTGTTAGTCACAGTGGATAGAATTTACTGTACTACAAAAATGGACAGATTTTAAGAAAGTTCCTGCTCTGCTTCAGAGAGAAGAGAGAAGCAGACAGGAACAGACAGAGAGGGGCTGAGGGCAGGGATTTTGAAGTGAAAGGGAGTCAAAGTATCAAAGAATCTTGAAACTTTGCGTTTTCGGTGTAATAGGTTTTGTCAGTGTCGTGACACCGTGCAGAGTCTGCAGACACAGCTACTGACTGGCTTTTGCTTCAGGCACATCTGTGGAAGCCGAAGGGGAGCCGGTCTGATCAGTCAAAAGAATGCCAACCTAAATCTGGTTGACTTTAGTGCCAGCTCTCACACCAGCACACTCATGGCACAACATCTTGAATGCCAATGAATCACTTCTGAGAAAGTCAGAGAGGAAATTCACAGTCGAGTGCATCTTCTAAGTTTATTTCATAATTCCTATATTGTCAAGTATAATAAGTATGATATGATAAGTTTGGAGTAGGCAATTCAATCTGCTGCCCATTACCCAAATGATTGTCATGTTGTTATAAAAAGTACTACAAATGAATCCTTTTAGAGAAGAAATGAGGCCCCACATAAACTGTTTACAAGTAGCCTTTTCATTTGTTTCAAGATCAGCCCTTTTCATGATAATATTTACAGTTTCTACTAATGATTACATTTTTGGCTGCAGCATTAATTGATAGCTCATTGAAAGAGAATAAAATTGAATATTTCTGGTTGTCTTCTAATCCTTTATACTGTACTGTGGGAGTGACAGGTTGTCATTGATATAATTTAAAAGAAGACAGAGACACATTTTGGGGGAGGACAAAGCATTACTTAATCAGAATTGAAAGGCATCCAAGTAGTAAAACCAGATATTAGATATGTAATATGATGTGTCAGTATTTGGCAATGTAAACAGTTTCTTCCTGCATCCAGTATGCAAATTGCAGGTGCAGAAAAAACTATTAAATTACTTGATTTGGATGGAAAACAACAGCCAACATATTTTCAAACATAGACCAAATGCGCCAGTGCAGAAAAATAGACTGGCAAAGACAAATGAGATTCATAGACACTTCATTGATTAGTTTGTATCCCCACTGAAAAAGCAGTACTGCAGTACACTGAGACATTATAGTAAATCTGGTGTGATGTGCTTCAATGGATTTTTTTCATGGAATCTTTGTTATTGTGCAGGATCAGAGAGATAAATATTAAATGAGCCAATGGCAGTGATTTCCAGACCACTAGATTTATTGGAATTAATGAGAGAACTTTACACAGAAAAATGAAACCCAACAGCAGAATCAAAAGAGACTGGACTCAATTTTTTAACACCACCCAAACAATGTCATACTGAGGCAAAGCTGAGCAGATTTGCCAGTTACATTAGAGCTATTTCTGACTCGTCTGTGGTGAAGCAACTGAAAGAAAAATGTAATGAAAATCTAGATTGTTGAAACACATGAGTGAGCATTTCATATCAGTTCAAAGGTTGGCTTCCCCTGAGATTTCCAGGTCAGCTGGAGAAACCCTGATTATGCAGACAGGCTAATAATCACATTTCCACATAAGAATCATCTCTCTCCTTAAACCGCCTTGACAGCCTTTCTCAACATGTGGTGAAACAGCTTGCAGCAGTCCGCTTGGTCTCTTATGAAGAAATCAGAGTATGATCTAGAGTGGCAAGTGGCACACAAACACTATCTGATTAATCCTTGTCACTTAACTCAATGTTATATTAAAAACTGCAAAACCCATTCCCATCAAGATAAATTCTCAAGTGGGTCTTCTCCATAATTCATTTTTAATTGCATATGAATACTTTTCATAACAAAGGATTGGTATAATATATTGAGGCCAGTCCAATTCTTGGGTTTTGTAGTGTGAACTTAGAGTGAACTGACCTAGTCGTTATTTTCAGCCCCCACAAATATCACATAACAAAGCATTCACCAACTCTAAAGTTTATTTTAAGTCCATAGAGGGAAAACAGCATGTTGATGAAAAAGATCACAGTAGATGAGAATGTTATGAATGTTATTGACTGAAAGTACAGACGCAATGCCCCACAGGCTATCATCTGTGATCCCAGTGAGGCAATGATTTTGCTTCTGGGAGCAACGGACAAAGTTTTAGGGCTTCCGGCATAGCCAGCAGATATTCGGGCAAAGACTTCTTCTCCTGAGCGTCAGTCATCATCTACATTCAAATTTGCAACTTGAGATGCAAGAAACAACACTTCGGCTAATCACTATCAACAGTAATCTGCATATGAAGGCAGATTAATAAGCTAATAATCATCATCGTTGAACGAGAGCCGATGGGTCCTAAAACTGCATTTTGGTCAATACATTCTGCCTCTTTTCTCTCCACATGGACTGTTTACCTGCATGCAACCAAAGCCTGCTCAAACATGATTGGTCAATAGTACTCGGACTACGAAAACCAGAAATCTTCTGATACCGAAATCTTCTCCCTTGTCCACATATATTGCATTTATATGCATTTGTAATATATGATTTTCCCTGATGTTTCTGACTTGAAAAAGATAAATCCCTAACTACAGAGTCGTTAATATTGGCATTATATCATGTGACATGACTGAAAAACATATTTTCTCTGATCTCTGATGCTCCTTCAGCATGTGTTCGGTAAAATCAAAAGCTATATGTTAGAGAAACACTGCCATGATAGAAGAAAAGTAATTGCAGTAAGAATTTCATATTGGAAACCAGAAATGTGTGTTTGTTTTAACAATAATTTATTTTAAGGACATATAACCCTGATTTAAAATCAAAACCTGTTCAGAAACAACAGCCTGAAAAGATGGTAGTGCTAGGTCTGTAAGAGATATAGTTTAGAGCCTGATGTATTTGCTTGAGGATGATTAGTCAGATACATGCTGACTGAACGATGAGGATTTTAAAATAACTTAATGACTTTATAAAATTGCTGTGCTAGACTTTCTTTCTTTTTTTTACTTTAAGGAATGTGGATGCACTCTGGTTACCGTTGGCGTGTTTTAACACAAAGGCAGTCGGAAGGGCTGAGAGGGGCTCCTGTAGGGAAGATACAGGAGGTTCTAGTGGGATTTGAATCCAGGCCAGTAAGAGAGCATGTGATTCTTAAGCTGAGGTTCTTAACCATCTCTGAGCATTAGGTCTTTCTAGACAAAGGAGGCACAGAGCACATGTTGGTGTATTAACATATTGCCACATATAGATACGACTACACAAAGACAAACTGCAGTCAATTTAAACCTTCACCTGCTCATTTGATAATCAATTGATTCGTCAACCATTTAACTTTGTGGAGCCTTGATCTACACTTTAATATACTATTATAGAGATAATACTTGACATATTATATAAATATGTTCATAAGTTGCTGGCATAGTTGCGTTAATCTGATTATTTTCTCTACACAGGTACAACACGCATCCATTCTGCTCAAATTTGGTGATGCTTGCGGTAGTGAATGACTAATTTCTCTGCAGGGTATGTAAGGGAGCTTTATGCCAGTTGTGTAATCCACTTACATGTGGCTTATGGAGGTTATAAAGCACACTGCCAGACATGTCACTCAATACAATGGGCTCACTGGAAATCATTATGTAGATGTTCACATGGCTTATATGAAAAGCTAAGACTGCTCCACCTGCCAAAGCCTGTGAGGAGTTAGGGTTATTATCATTGCCTTTATTTATAGAGGGAAAACCATTGAGAGCTGTCTTTTGCAAAGATGCCCTGATAACAACATATACAAAAACAATAGATAGATTACAGTAAATTTAAGACAATGAACGAAAATACAATAAAGCAATGGGTGTAACAATTCAAATAAAACACCTACATTTGTAACACTCACCCTCTATTAAAAAGAGATTTCAAATGATTAAAATGGATTAAAACATCGACATTCACTCACTCAGTATCTATTAAAAGAGATTTAACATAGGGCGCTGTTGTATATAAAATGGCATTGTCTGTGTACATATGAATTGAACTGTTTTTAACTTTTCACCTAATTGATTCATAAAAAATTGAAAATAAGTTGTCCGAGAATAGAACCCTGTGGCACACCTTTGTGAATGCCCATAAAACTGGAGACAGCCATCAGCGACAACAACTTGCATTCTACCACTGAGATCATTTGCAACAACTACAGAAGTATTGAAGTATTTACTGCAATATTTCTGATGTCATGTAGTAATATCCTTTCTACAATTATGCGTTTTACAAAGTGCTGAACCTTGCACAGCCTTGCTTGTGTAAATGACTGAGCCTTTTAAGGACGCCCCTTTCATACTCAATCACAGTACTATCATCTGTTACCAATAGACTCTTTTCATGGAAGCACAAGGTGTATAGTATAATAACTTTAATATTGGCTCCTTTGCAGTACAGCCTGAGCTATCAAGATAAGTCATTCTAGGTCATGTCAGAGAGTGAACATGCACATTACCTGAGCACTGGAAATGGAATGCAGACATCATTAGTGTTGTTGTTCCACCTGTGCTTCTCCTGCTTTCAAAAGTTTTAATGTCCACTGTGAAAAGGGTCTATATACTTGTTCATGTGTGAAATGTTCTAGGTGTTTTTCAAGCTTTCCATATTTACCAAAATCAATGAAGTTGTCGACATAAAACATTACATATATTGTCTTTGTACTGTTTTCAACTGAGTATATGCAAAAAAGGATTATTACATTTGTTTTATTTATGTTTTACACAGCATCTCAACTCTTTTGAAAATGGGGTTGTATTAATTCAATAAGATAAGGTTTGGTGTCAGTTACACCATACTAAGTAATGTATCTAAGTATTTTTGTGATATGTTTTGTGCTTTCAATGTTTATAGTACTAAAAAAACCTAAATGGTCAGCCTTGTCTTGCCTTTCTCATTTTTATTTAAACACAAAGGACAAGAGGACGGTGATAGAATCAGAGTTTATGAACAAAGGCACTCTGAACACTGATAGACTCCCTCTTGTTGCACCCTGCAGGAACTGTCACTTGCATGTAAAGCAGATCTTTCTTTTGATTCTTTCATAAGAATATAGTGCAAGATGATATGCCTGAGGTTTTAGCTGCATGGTGTGGCTTACAGTCTCACACTTTCAGCTATAGGGATCAGCATGCATCAGACAGCACATTATTTAATTAAGAAAATTAAGAAGTGGACCGGTGTGGCTTTGCACTGCAGGCTCTGTTACTGAGCAGATTACTGTGAAAGTGGTTTCCGCCCAAGCCGTGAGAGCATACAGGACCTGGTAGCTGCATTTGACACAGAGACAGCGAGTAACAGGATTGTTCTTAATCTTTTCAGCTGTCGTATACTGTTTCCATAGAGATACCCCCAAGGCACCAGCCAACACCATGAGCTAGAATAACTCAGACTGCTCATGTGAAATGTCAAAATACAGTTGTGTAACACAGCACAAAAGCTATTCATACAAGATAAAAAAAAAAAAAAGAATTGATAAAAGTCCAAGATTTTGTATTTCTCACAAAAATTGACAACATGGCGTTTTAGTTTGTAGTTAAAAGGGTTGCAGCGGTACACCATGGGGGGAAAATTGATGGTTATACTTTTATTTTACTGTGTAGGTGTCATTTAAGGATATTTCAAGTTTATATCAAGATTCATGTCTGTCAGGGCATAATATTTTGTGAAATTATAATAAAACATTTGTTTAACCAAAAAGAGCCTTCCAGTTTTTATTCCTTTAAGGGTCATTGTAACTGATAAGGATACAACCCCAATTCCAAAACAGTTGACAGGGACGCTGTGTAAAACATGAATAAAACAGAATGCACTTATTTGCTCATGTGCAGAAACACCTGTTTAGACCATTCTACAGGTGAAACAGGTTAATTGGAAACAGGTGATAGTATCATGATTGGGTATGATACGCGAAAGGCTCAGCTGTTCACAAGCAAGACTGGGGCAAGGTTCACCACTTTCTGAATTGCATGTTCAAAGGATATTACTACATGGGCTCTGGAACACTTTGTAAAACCATTGGGAAAAACAGATTACTTGCACATTATCTTTATTTATGTTTTACACAGCGTACCAACTTTTTTTAAAATCTGGGTTGTAATAATAATGTAATGTGTAGTTAAATTTTCTGAGATGGTTATTGTACCATGAAAATCTTGCACCCTTGCGAGCCTACTTACAAATGCTGAATGTGTAGAAATTACTCTTACAGTTGATTAAAGTGAAATAGAATTGCGGTTTCATCTCCTGCACATTACACATACTTATTTTGATTTGTCTGCTTAACATACTGTTGAATGGGTGAGCAGTGTAAAAGAGTGAGAAATGAAGAAAAAACAGACGTGAGGAGGGACACAGTTGGGGCAATAGTCAAATAACAGAGCAAGAGATATACAGGGACACAGAAATAAGAGACTGCGGAGAGTGTCCTGGTCCAGGAAATATCAGGCGTACTTTGTAGAGATGTCATGATTTTTTCTACATGAAAAGCCCATCTGCTCCTCCCAGAAGACTGTCTCAGTATGCTTCAACAGCAATAACACTGTATTCCCAGAGCAGCAGTCCTTAGCTCCACTCAGTATCACACATACACAGTCCACTGCAGTGCCCCGCAACACACGAGCAAACACACGGGGAGCTGACATGCATGCGCATCATAGCATAGTGTATAGTTAGAGTATGCAATGCATTAGATCATTATTAGTTTATTTCTTATGATTTAGTTGCTTGGCAACAGCTTAACAGGCTCGAAAAATGAACTGTTAGATACCTAGAGCAAGGATGTTTTTTGATTAGGTCCTGCCCCCTCATCCTGCAGGATAATATGAATCTCCTTTGTGCTGCAGAAGTCTTTCAAAGGCCCCAGAGTCATGCAACCATTCAGACTACACCACATGTTAAGATATGGCTGCGCCTCCATTCATTTACAATGTCAGTAGCTCAGCTTTTGACATGTACTTGCCTCCATTCATTTCATTTCTTTCCTCCGTGACTCAGTGCATTATCGTTTCCCTACAATCGGCCCTGTTCTGTCAAACATCACAGGCATGCTCAGTGTGATCAAGCAGGAAAGTTAAGTTTAACTGAAAATTCACATGCATGACAAACGAAAAACGGAATGCAGCTGACTTTAACATTCATTGAGTTTGTGCGGTGGACATTATACGTATTTCAACTGCACAAATAGTGCGTTCTGCCAAGCCACTGAATAATCCAATCACATGTGAATTATTCACAATTTTTGAAGCACGTTCTTTACTTTTTACGCATGAATAATGCATTTTCACTGCATGGCTTTACTGATACGTTTCATCATTATTGTTCTCTCTTGCACGGATTCTGTCATGTGTGTATCCATGTTTAAATCCTCTGTATGACTCATGAATGCTCCAGAGATTGGCACCGTCTACCTGCACATGAAGACAATTCTATAAATAAGGTTGTTTGTGGATGTTTAAAAAAAAAAAGGAGTCTTCTCATGAATTTATTATTCCGTTCACACAGTTGAGTCTGCAAATGTCAAGCAGTGTGTTGATATCAAGATCTATATCCTCAAATTCCACTTTGTGAGCATGTCTCATTAATCGGACAGTGTGCTAAAATATTCCAATTAATTCGCAAAGGTGCCATTACACAATGAGAATTTTCATCCAAAAACCCCGGAACGAGCCAGGTTTCTTCCTCCAGACAGCAATTTTTGTATGCTGCTCTGAAAGATTAGAGCAGGTCATTTTTTTATTGTTTTCAGATTGGTTCCAGAAATTTCCTCTATCCGTGTTTCATGCCTGAGAATAATTCTTCAGCGAGCGTTTCAGTATTTGACATTCCAGAGGTGTTGTTCTTCTAATGCGCCCTGGTGATTATGATGTTTTTCCTGGGGGATGCTCTCTCACCAGTGAGTCATATATAGCAGCACAGACTGCTGTCGGGATAACAGAAGTGGAGTCCTTTCCATGTTTTAATCAGAAGCCAGCCCTGAGGCTAGATGTTCCTGGACTGTAATTTTGTAATATAATACGTCTCTGATTAACCCACGCCTTCAGGACACTGAGAAGTAATAACGCTAATGTTCCCTCTAAAAGCAGTTATATTCCCAAAAAATCATACCCCGGATGCAGACTGACAGTGTTTTGAAGATTGTTTATTATTTATGCATTTTTTGCTTTCAGTATGCGCCATTACTGCAGAAAATCTTGTACTGTAGGTAAATGTGTATCTTTGCACATGAATGAAGATGCTGAATGTAGTGAACATGTCATCACAAGGTCATTACTCACTTTGCACTGATAACCTGCTGTTTAAATAGACCACAGGGAAGATGTTCACTGCTGAACAGTTGAATCACATAAATATTTCCACCAGCAGATTCATTCAAATTGTCCAGATGGCTTCACAGACTTCCCTCTGACTGTTTAAGATACAGGCTTTTGATTCTCGAATGGTTCGACGCCATATGATGCCACGTGACTCACTCCATCTCCCCAAATCCCCCCCCCACCAACCGGGGATCGTATCTGCTCCTCACTGTCTCAGTGTTTCTGTGAAACATGATCTCTCATTCGATCCCTCTACATCCTCTGTGCGACAGGCACACCTCTGCCAAACCACCAGACAGCGCGGCAGCAACCACAGATGGGGGAGACAGGACCTAGCCTGCAAGAGCGTTATAGAACTTCGCCTCCACACTTAACTCAATCTGTGCCCATGTAACGCCAGCATGGCTAGGCCTGCAGCCAGATCCACCCCCGTATCTGCGATAGTCACACCACAACACCAGCAGCACAGCAACACGCTCCTTCATTGTGACAGATTTAGACAGCACTCAGCGTTCTCACCACCTGTCGGTTCACCATGTTCCACCATGTCACCATGGCGATAAGGGCCTTTGGACCAATATTGCGAGTTGTCCTCTGACTGCCTTGCCTTTTGGGTGAAATACACGCATCTGACTTCACCGCCTGCCGTGCACACACAAGAGCAGGCACAGTAGCCTTTCGCAAAGCCAGGCTGGTTCACTCAAAGGTCTGGCTGGCTATAGATTATGTACAAACCAGGTGGCTACAAAGGACGGATACGTTGTGTAGAGATGGTATCTGCAGCACTTGCATGCTCCAAATGCATATCTTTGTGTATTTACATTACCCCCGAAAACACAGCTGCACATGTGAACAGATACACATACCAGTCTTGTTTCCAAAGGGCACATCTGATACGGCAATTTTTTTAAAACATTGGGAAGATTAAATTAGTTCCAAGTGAAGGCCAGTGTTATCTTTTGTAGGACATAATTGTTTGATCACAACTCATTTTATAAGATAGTTTTAAAAATTTACAGTCCCAGGCAACGTGAGCGGTGTTGCTCAACCAACCAGAAATACCAAGAGTTAGCACACCTCATAACCAAGCACATTACAATATAGAGGGTAATTCATGGTGAGAAAGGGATCTGTGTCCTGTG
This sequence comes from Pagrus major, assembly GCF_040436345.1. Lineage (NCBI taxonomy): Eukaryota > Metazoa > Chordata > Actinopteri > Spariformes > Sparidae > Pagrus > Pagrus major. The sequence goes on from NC_133220.1 coordinate 20,060,102, forward strand.
GTGCACTCCTACTGATGAGGAAGATTCAGTGAGAAGCTGGGGCAGACCTCAGACCTCTGGCTCGTAATAGCACATCCATAAATTACCACAAGACAAGGGCGCTCCCTGAGGAGCCCCAGATGCAGGGTGTCACTAAAATTACAGCTCGTTTATCAAATCCTTTATTTCCAAACTGTCCTTTTCACCAGGAATCCCAATATAGGTGTTCTGAATCCTCCTCTTACATCATTCCCAGGAGCTCCCTGCCTGTATAATATACTGTACTATATATTTGACATTGTGTTTTGTCAGTAGAAAGGTTAAAACATTTGTTTTGGAACTACAGAAAACAGAGTTCCAGTACAAGCAGGGAATATTAAACCTAACTTACTTTAGTCATTTAAATTAAAGAAGATATTTTGATTTATTTTCAACGCACTGGTTTAAACTAGATATGGACAGGATTTTTACGTGCCATCTTGAGGAAACATTTATATGACAGCAGACACTAAAGCAGCTATTCACTATGATTCATTTATTGTCGGCATGCCAGTGCTGACATGTCTACTGCTGGCCACTGTCCTCTACAAATCATGACTAAAAAGTATGGAAGGATGCCACCACCAGCGCGATTGTCCTGAAATATCCAGTGGGGAAAGCTGCTAACAGCAGACTGCTGCTGGCAGAGGTTCCTACAGTATCTATGGTTTATCAATCATCTGAAGCCAATTATTATATCTGGATGGGCAGAAGTGTGTTCCTTTCTTCAAACAGGCAGATATCTGGAACACGAGGCTGCGGGTCTCGAGTGAGGTGAACCATGCTCTTCAACCGAGACAGCAGACACGGTCCTCTGGCTGACTGAGCCGGGATGACGAGTTAAAGTTAATGCTCTACGACATGTATATTTGTAGATATTTACAAAGCTCAGTTCCATGTGACACACTTATCTCTTTTCACAATGACTTGAAATTACACTGATGTGGCAGCCATATTACGGCTGAATATTCGGAGACCCAATTAGCAGAGCTTTCATCGCATCACTTTGAGTGAGCCGAAAGGAACTGCTGCTGCTGCTGAGAGTAATCATGCCGTCACTAGTCATCCTGTCAGACCATCCTGAGCGCAACATCTGTAGCACGTCTGCCTCTGACAGGACTGCAGCTCAAGTGTGAATTACCCGGAAAGAGAAAGAGATCTTCTAAATTAGATCAGCCAAGCATATGGGCGTACAGGTAAACAGATCCTCCTTGCGGAACCGATACTCATTAAGTCCCTGTGTTAACATCTCACAAGGGGTGATTGCACATGGTACTTAAGTCTAAATGGACAGTTATATGACCATCCATCACACTCTCACGCTTGCTTGTTCACTCTCTGTCTCTCTCTCAAGCCCACAGTAGCTGCTGATGGTTAAATGCACATTCTGTAATTGCTCTGTCTGAAAAGATTAATCTAGCTTTTGACAAACTCATTTCATGATATAAAACAAAGATGATCTTCAACACAAATGTAAAGTTAATTATTTTCTTGTAGATACTATGTAGACATCCACTCCCTCTCAGTTGGTGTGTTTTCATTTGTTCCTACCTGAATGGAGACATCACTGTAGGAGCCTCCTATGACCCCAGAGATGGCCAGAGGGACGTCATCATGGATGGCGTAGGAGCCGTCGGGGCACGTATACTCGCTGTCGTCAACTTTGGTGAGGGAGGCCCGAACAAACTCTAGAGACTGCTCCAGAGCGTAGGTGTCCTTAGAGCAAGTGTCTAGTATATGAGCTCCCAGTCTGATCCCAGGCAGGATGCGTTCATCCTTGTTGATTTCATCTAGTGCCAGCAGCATGGCCTCCAGTCTCTGGATCCCTCTCTGAGCATTGATCTTCCCACAGTCCTCTGCGCCCTCACCCTTCTGGTGCACAGGGAACAGGCCGCCAATCATCAAATCTCCGTCCAGTGTGATCTCCCTCTTGGAGTCAGTGTTATAACTCACCACAGGCAAACCCTGGGGAGCCTGGGCAAAGAGAGACACACAGAAGCACAGCAGGCTGAGGTGGGACAGCCAGAGGGGTCGGGGCACAGGGCGCACCCCCGACACAGGGGATTTCCCCAATGACATATCCCTGGGCGAAACAAGGTCAGCGTCCTGCCTGTGGTTTCTGGTCAGCGACTGGTCAAGCTTTGAAGAAAAGAACAACCAGTGTTTTTATTCTGACAGAGGCCATTTACAGCATCAGTGCCATCCTCTTCGTCCTTCTCTTCTTCAGAGTTTTTTGTAGATTACAGCCTGCGGATCAAACAGAGAGAAATTCAGTAACAGCCTTTGAGCTGGAGTACAATGAACCCTTTGTTTCACACACATTGTGGCTGCCAGGGACCGACTCGTCCCATAGAAATATTTGACAACTGTACAAATGAGTAAATATTTGTATCTTTTGATGCCTATTGATGATGGATGTGACATGCAGGACAGAAAGAAATAAAGACATTTCATTATCAGCAGCAACCACACGTGCTACAGCGCAACAGGCGTAAACTAATGAAAGAGATGAGTCTAATTTAACAAGACAGATCTTTCATTTGGTTTTTAGTAAACACAAGGACAGTTACCATCAGAAATGTCTCTGTTATGTAGAAGGAGTCGTGAAGAGGCACATGCTGTATATAGTACTGTATTTTATGGAAATAACCAATAAAATGTTGGCAGAAGCTTGAGGACAGAGTTCACCATCAGAGCACAGTTCACTGAGTACAACACAAACACCCTCCAAATGGTTTTCTTGTCTTTTCAAGCAGCACACGGTTTAACCGTCATTGTGAAAGGCTTCATTCAGTGTGTGTGTGTGTTTTATTTTGAACTCACTTTCTCCTCCTATTACGTTGTTTATCTGAGATCAAGTTGCTCCCCTTTAGATGATGGTAGAACTCTTTTATAATCACATGTGCACATGCTCCTGCACACCGAAACTCTACAGAGATAGCAAATGGTGTCCCCGAGGAACATTTTGTCAAACCACATCAACTGCTCACACGCGCTTACCAAAAAAAAAACACAATTTATGCACAAAAGCAAAATCCACATGCAAATAAAAGGAGATAAAGCATTGTCTATTTCAAGCGTACAAATTGAATTAGTGAGATTTTATCAATAGCTACATAAACGTATTCATTTGTTCTGCTGTCTGTAATATGCTAGATTATATATTTTAATTACAAAGTGAGATGCAACTGTGAGCATTTCTCCCAGCTAAAAAACAAACATGCAAGAAAAACAAGTGTGACTCATACTCAGAAACAAACACTGGAAAAACACCGCATATTTGAGGCCTGTCTTCAAGTAATGAAGGCATTTACTGTTTGTGCTCATTTAAACTAGTAATGACAGAAAATTGATCTGCCAGGTCAGAAGTTAGGGCTAGAGCAAGAGAAGTTAGGAAAAACTTTATGGCCTTGAAGTTCCTGCAAAATAGAAGTGACAAGAGATTGTGCTTTGGGAATAAGTTAATTCATTCTGCAGCGCAATCTGTTAAAGAAAATAGAAAATAATTGCGCAGTCCACAAAACATTTCAGAAGCTTCACAGCAAAACGGTGTTACAGCATTCTCCTAAACAACTGAAGTAGATGGGGACTTATCTTAAAACTTAAAAAAACAGCTTAAATAAAACATAAAATGGCTCCATACAGCTCATCTGGTGTAATCCAAGTGTCCAGAAGCCCTAAGATCCAAAATGTATTTGAAAAGACATCATTTACACCCTTTCTTAAGCCGAAATGCTCACTTTAGCTGCTAAGCCAAAAGTGTAAAAGTGCACCCCATCTGAAGAGGGTGCACAAGCTTGATGATCGTATCGAGGGTGTAAATAAAATCTTTTCAAATCAATTTGGGATCTTGGGTCTTCCAGAGACACTGAACAAGCTGTATGGAGCCATTTTATGTTTTTCTTCCGTTGCTTTTTAACGGTTTAAAACAAGTCCCTTCTTTTCCAGTTGTTTAGGATAATGCGACAACGCTCTGCTGCTGTGAAGCTCCAGAAATGGTTTGTGGACTACAAAATTTTACACAACTTTTCATCCACATGAGGGTGAGTAGATAACGACTTTTTTTTAGGTGAACTTTTCCTTTAAGCTGACATAAAACCTTCTACCTTATAAAAGTTATTTGCCTGAAATAATACAATTACAGTATAGATCAGTATAATAAATCAAATGTGCTTTTTACAGTTACTCAAATTTGTCATAAATCTAGCATCAGCACTGTGCCGAGCCACATCCCCATTTAATGTGACTGTCATGTAAGGAGTTAAAGCTGATGTAGTTCATGTATGGATTTACAACAGAGTGTCGCAGGGTTATTGTTCAGTCCTGGTGTCAGTCCCCACAAATCCCAGAGGCTTAATTAAGCAGAGTGTTGAGTGTGGGAGAAGTTTATCGCAGTAAATTATTGAGCTAGAATGATCTCTCATATCCACTGTCTCAACAAGACAAGTTGGCTGACAGACAGTAATTAACTGTATTGATGTGCAATTATGAAACCATAGCAGGGGGATATTAATACTCATATTTCTTTCTTTCCCTTTCAAACTGACCTACCTATTAAAACAACGTATAGCTCTCGACAGGAGTCGGACTGTAGACCATGTTCTTTGGGGGTTTTTCTCTGTTTCTATCCTGTCTTTCTCTCTCTATAGTCTCTCTCGCCCTGTTGTTTCCATGGAAACTTGCCAGTAGATGGAGAGGGTGAAGAGGTAGTGGAAGACAGACCGGGACAAGTGGACCAGTCTGACCATGCATGGTGTCAGACTGGTCCTGTGGGAGAACTGGGAAGCCTGTTCTGTGAACTGACCGAACTGATCTGACTCCAGTCAGAGCTTTTCATGTTCTTCCTTTTAAACACATCCCAAAAAGAACAATGACTAAAGCCTCTGTTTCAAACTACTAATGAGTTTAGATATTGCTTCCAATATCTTATCTATGATCCATCATTATTGTTACTTGTCCAGAAGTGACTTGATAAAGAATCACCGCTTTAGAGATGCTTCTGGTGCAAACACTGCAGTCTTTTAATAAGAAATAAGATGTGACATGTTGCATTACATTTGATGAACCAACTTAAAAGGGCTTTTTTTCTTCCACACAAAATAAGTGCGTGGATGTCAGACTTTCCATTTTCTCCCTCAGCGGCTTGTCAACAAGTGAGAGTCCATTGCAACAGCCGGCACATATGGGCTAAGTCACAACTACTTCCCTGGCATACAAAGGCAGACAAGCGAAGGAGCACAATTGTGTTCTACAAGAACGTTATAATGTTCAGGGAGTGTATTCTGGCTGTAATGCAGCTCTGCAGCGTGTGAAACATTGCCACACAAGTCATAAATGCCCAAATGGGGAAAGAAACAAAGAAAGAAGGCTGTAAGCTGACCAAATGTGATTATTTGGAATAGAATTATGCAGTGAAAAAAATGGCAGCAATAACAGTGTTGAAGCACTTAAGCACACAGCCTCAAGAGAGAACGGTGACAAAAGGATTTCTGGCTGACACATTGTCAGTCTCCTCCCATGTCTTGGATTCCCAAAGGAGGCCTCCCTCTCACCAGTGGACTCTTTCTCTCTCTCTGTCTTCGTTCACTAAACTCCAGTATACAACCCATTATGAAACCATTCCTTTGGATAAAAGCAGCAGTCGATTTGTTAATTTTTAATGAACCCAGTTCATTTCTCTCGCCTGTGAAAAGTGAACTGACTCTTTTGGTTGTTTTAGGTTCAGAGCCATGGTTGGGGATATAGATTCTGACTTGTACAAAGCTCACTTAGACAAAAGATCAATAAGTAGGGTCAACAAGACTAACATATTCAACTAAACCCACTCTCTGCTGCTATGGAGTGGACAGGGTTGTGGCAGGTTAACAAGGGGGATAGATTTTGGTCATTTTCCTATAAAGGGAGATGGCATCGTCCCACATATCACCTACTGTATAAAAGCCACAAGCAGTAATCTCCATCTCTCCTCTACATGTTACAAGAATGCTTATTTTTAGGAAAATACACTTTTTCTAAGGGTTTTTCAAGACGATTGATTTTGCATATAACTTGTGTGAAAGTTATATGCAATAGTGTGAAATATAAAGCTACTAAAAGCAGATGGTTAATAAGTTTGCTTACCAGAAACTCTAAAACGCCCTCATTATTAACATTATCTTGTCTGTTTAATATTTAAGAAAAGGAAGGGGAAAAGATTTTTTTACAGTGAGTTTCATTTTCTGGAGTCCTGCTCCTGTTTAAGAAACAGTCCAACACAGCTCAGTAAAACAGAAATGCATCGTTTTTATTACTTTGGTTATTGTAAGGATTAAACAAGCTGAATAAAACGTGTTAAAGAGGCTCTGTGGAACTTCTGTATTGTCCTGGAAGTCGGTCATTTGTTTGTGTTAACGGACTCCATTTCTAAACTTACGTACCTCTGTTGCTCTCTGTTAGCAGAGTGGGGAGAGGCACTGAGACGAGGCACTCGAGAACGTGCATTAAGTCACATCCTTTGGACCGTCGCTGTCACAAAGACATCCACAGTCCAGCAGCATTAAACTTGAGAGGGGGAAGGTCTCATTTTCACGTCACGTTGCAATCTGCTCACGTATGTCCAATAAAATGCTACAAATTATTTCATAGAGCCTTTTTAATTTGCATGCTTTAGATGCACTAGTAGGCATATTTTGTTCTGTTTCCAGTCTTTTTTTACGCTAAGCTAATCGGCTGCCAGGGCTAGCATATTAGCCGTATAGACCTGAGATTGGTATTGATCCTTCCCAGAAAGTGAAGAGTACCTCCCAAACTATTCCTTTAATAAATATGTACACAAGATGGCAGTGGGTCTTACTCAGTTTCTAGCTCATACACTAGATAACTCAGTGTGAGGCAATCCCAAAATACTGTCTATGCGTAAATGACAGATGCTAAGAGTAATATTTACACTTTAGATGTATTATCCCACCCAGGATTCTGTCGACACGTTAACTTCAAAGTAAAAACTATGCCTCTCATTTTTCCTCTCTCCTCCTATGCAGCCATCTCTGTTTCCCTCTTCACCAGATGGCCTTTTTAATTCAAGAGCGTAAAGCCTGCCAGCCTCTTACACACTTCAAACCAGACTGTGTGAAGGAATGAGAGGAGTCGATGGGGGCCGTGAAAAAAAAATACAAGAAGAGATAGCAGATGTGTGAGGTGCCGAAAAAAATATAAGAAAAGGAGGAGTGTGGGCAGCAGAGGGATGTGGGTGGGGTTTTAGAGAGATGCTATCCAGGTTGCTTTTTTATGACACTCGTGCCCCGGGAGTCGAGTGTGGCATTAATATGGTAATATCTCCCCAGGCAATAGTGTTGAAGAGTGGAGGTCATCTACTGTATATGCAGCCCTAAGCCTGGGTGAGCAGGTTGGAGATCCCCCTGTGGAAATGACTTGGAGGATGGCTAAGTGGAAGCAAAGGTAATGGGAGTCAGGCTTCCCTAAAATCACATTTCCAGCTGACAAAGAGAATAGTCCTGGGTGGGGGGGCGACTGGAAAAGGTCTGCTAATGGGAAAGAAGACTCGAGAGTGCACACACACTTACACACTCACACACATATTACTGAGCAAAAAACTATGCATGAAACTTCACATCCTGGAAGCACCTGTGACACGTGAACCTGAGTGTGATCCTGACTGTCTCATACCTTAATGAATCTCTTGAGACGTATTAAAGGATGGTGATATTCTGTTTGTGTCTTACTGTCACAACAATTCACAACAATTAATCCTGCAAACAAGTATATAATAAAGTCTGAAATTGTTAATCTCCACCTAGATTTTAACACAAAAATATATATTTTTTTAAAAATCAGTGAGCCACACCGTTGAATCAGATCATAGCATCTCCATCATAACCGTGAACATGCACATTGTCTATTTTAAGATGGTTCTACAAACGCTGTCCTGTTGCTGCAAATGCTCACTCAAGCACCAAGATGTGCATATATTAATCCACAGCCGGCCAGAAATAGTCCCCGGCATAGCACCATCTACTCTTGTATGAGTTATGTTTTTTATGAAACCTTTTTCTTTATTCGTGAATCATATTTAAAGATTTGCATCCTCATTCAGTATGTATGGACATCGAGCTGAGTGCCTGGCAGATCCTTTTAAGAGATATGTTCATACTAAAGCTGAAGTCTTCTGCTTTAAAGATATTTTTCACATTGACCAATCGTCACATTTGAGAGGCTGGGAGCCGCAATTTTTTGCTTGTTTTTGCTTGATTAACTATCTTCATGTAAAGAGGGGTGGTGTGTTTTTTTCTCCCATTCTTAGATGCACAACTTCTGCAGTATTTTAAAGGATAGTTCACCCAAAAAAAAAAAATTTCTCACCCCCATTTTTGGGTGAACTGTCCCTTGAAGTTTTTCGGTTCCAGCCTCCAAAGAGGAATTGAATCAGTCACTCAGTGTGCTCGGTGCACATGACTGTATAATGCGTTTTTGAGATTTAAGAGGTTTTTGTGCAGGCTACTCTGCGACCTACAGTTACCCAAAACATCCATCTCTGCACGGGCTGGCAGAGAGAATACATTTAATTTTGCTGAAGCATAATTCAGCTTGAAACGATCGATATCCTGTCAATCAATTCATCAATTAATCATGTGTAAGAAATAAACTCTTGGATTCTCTTTACACATCCGCACAGTTTGCACATAGAACAACTAGAGTCTGTGTTTTGTGACTTGATTTTCACTGTGTAGACATAACTAATTCCAGCTTTTAGACACAGTTATTTCAGGGTCTCCATGTTTGTCATCGTGCATTCACAACCCTAACGGCCCCTGGGAGGTGAAGACAATGGAGTGGAAGCGCTGCTGGGTCTTTCCGGTGATCACACACAGGTTCTCTGTGGAAATGTCAGGTTTACTCTGCTTATTCATTCTTGTGAAGGGCTCATTGCATAGGTGAAACATGGTCTCGATACAAAATATAAAATGCAATTCTCCTTCAGAAACAATGCAAGGCACACTGTAGGATATGTGCAAAATTGAAATACCTTTATTTTACATATGTATTTAAAAGGCTCTTCTACCGACAAAATAGAGGTTGTATCCAATATGTGTCCACACTGGATGCTTCTTCATCCATTATATAATCATTTTGAAGTTTTTCTCACTTAGCCCCTGTGCAATTACTCATAATGAGTCATTCAAAGAGCAGCAAACATGGCTACTTAGCACAGTGAAGTGCTTCAGCCTATTTAATCAGCGGCATGATCTAAACCGATCTTTACAATATAGTGATGCAGGCGAGACGTTTACAGGAAATCCTACAAGGATTATCTCTGAACAGTCCAGTGCGTGAATCCAGTTCAGTTAATGCTTCGAGGACGATTGACTGGATCAGTGATATCCGCTGAAGCTACGTCAGTAAAACGATAAAATCTCCTCCCAAAAATACAACTGCTGACCTTTTCTGATAAGGTCATTTATACAATTAGCAATTAAAGAGTGAGGAGGTCCTTGAACAGGCTCTTTGAGTAGCAGCTACCGCAATTAAGAAGACATGGATCAATTCGGAGGCTCATTGGATCACTGTCACACAGCCATGCTTACGTTCAGTGGGAAAACAACCTCATATTGAGTTCCTGATTATCATACAATCCACCTCATTCAACGTGTGCTTCACTATTTAACAAACAGCTCGCTCCAGCTTTCAAAACTGACTGTGCCGCACCCCCCAACACCCCCCCCACCCCCCACCCATCTCCTCCTCCTCTCTCCACCTGAAAAAGAGGGAATTCCTTGCATGTGTTCACCAGTCCCTTCACCTCCCAGGAGCCCCATTCTGCCATCCTCATCAAACATTCATCCTCTCTCTTTGTCTCTCAGAGATCATTACTGCCAGTCCTATTATTGGCCGGAACACGGTGATGGATGTATGGTGCTTTTGTTTCAGAGGTTTTTATTGTATCTTTGCATTATTCATCATCACACCACCACACTGTTCAAAGACAGTGGCCTGAAACAAAATGATTCTCTTTTTTGGAAATCATTACAAGTGCTGTTCCTGGACTGACAGTTGATATAAGTGAGGCAATTAAAGTTACATTATCTTAAACGTGAAGAGATGAGAGCTCACATTTAGTTTTTCTATGTTTTTTAAATCGCACCATTTATATGACTAAAAAAACAATATCCCGGAGCAGTAAGGATTGTTTTTTAATAGATGCTTCTATTTCTCTTAATCTGACAGTTTCATTGCGTTCAGACGGAGCTGTGATATTTTTAGGGGAATACCACCATGCAAGGTTACACAGTGGTATTTTACATCTTTATTTCAGAAAGCTGTTGTGGTGCCCCCTCTTTTTATTAAAGTATCTGATTTTGATTTGAACTATCCAATAACACGCAAACACATTTGGGGACTTACCTCAACATTTTTGTTGATCCGGTTGATATGATAGGATACAACTTTATTGTCAGTTTACACTAAAATTCATCCAGCACACATACCGCGTAGAATGATGGCACTTAGGCGGTCCACTCCCATCACAGAATAAACCAGAACTGGCCCAAATCTGCACCACACTTGATTATTTTCTGATGGTCTGGATCTGGCACAGGCTTGGGCCAGTTCTGGTTGTGGCTCAGATCTGGCAAACAGGAGCCGACAGCCCAAGTGCCATCATTCCACATGCAATATGGGCTTGATGAATGTATTTTCCTAAAATAATGAATACACAGTATGACTGAATTGTTCATAAGCTTTAACACTCAAAATCCTGACTTGAAGAGATAAGAAAACAAGCCCAGCCCACTGAACAGTCAGCGTTTCAGGTAAAAAATTATTGGTTTCTAACAATGAGGATACGCAGGGTTACTGCTAAAGATATGAATGTTAATCATTGAGCTTTAGAAGTGCTGGTGGTCGCATTTGTTACCTTTGAGCAGAGTCCTCTGCTCCCAGTCCTTATACTGAGCTAAGCTGAGCTTCACATGTATCAGACATTGGAGCAATATCAATCTTCTCTCGTCACTCTCCAAAAAGAAGCAAAGAAGCATATTTCGCAAAATGTCAAACTAAAGCGTTTTTTCAGACAAGTCAATAACAGTCTGATCCAACAGATTACAAACAGTACCTCAAATTTGGGACATGCAGTGCTAAAAACCCCACCAGTGGGTTACAAGATGATTCCCAAGGCAGGGAAATAAAAAAAACTTTGATAGACAACATTATGTTTATTTTTCAGACTTTTCTATAATCTTGGCTTCTCTCCTGTAAAATAGTGTAGTTTTACCTTCCTGGGCTCCTCCATTCTCTTAATGTCTCGCTTTTGATACATTTCTAAGTCTCTGGGAAACACTTTGCCTTGTGTCTGGATGGTGTTATATAAATAAACTTGCCTTGTCTAGAGATTATTAAGTTGAAACAACTGAGCTGCTCATTACTTATAGACAACCTCTGACAAGTGACTTCAAGGATGTTTCTTTATATTAAGGCAGGTTCGGAACAACTGCTTTCGTGCATCATCGTTGGGTTTCTTGCTGTCATTGACAGCAGATCAGCTTCCAACACTTTTGATGGTTCGAGACAGTTTCTTTCAACAGCACATTAGCTGCATGAGCAAATTTCAGCAACTGCCTGTCAATCCAGACTGACGTACTGCATGTCTTTGTGCCCAGAATGTCCTAAAATAAAGGCAAATTCCTGAGGTGGAAACCACGAGTCCATATAAGATGCAAGCAGAAGAAATCAACAACAGTTCATTATTACTCCTGATTGGAATTATTGATGCAGCTGATGACCCAGAACTCACCTAAGAACCTCTCACACATACTTAACAAATGTAAAATAGGAATGAGTCATTTGCAGTCAGCGCAGCAGTTAATTTTAATCGGAGACTCATGCGCACATCATTAATTAATTGGAAGCTTCTCTATGCTTTCACTTGAGTAAGTCCATGCTTAAATCTTTCTACTTGAGTAGAAATCCACTGAAGGTACAGTGCTTTTTCTAAGTTTGATGTCTGATTTAAACATGATTTTATCAGTGCTGCATTGTCAGTGGCTTCGCAGACTCACTGAAGATGTATGACATTACATTTTTAGGAAATAATACCTTCAGTGCATCATTAAATCAATTCCATTCATCCTGTGCATCCAAAACTAGGGTCAGGACTCTGTTTCCTGTCATTTATCATCTTTGATTGTCACTTTTACACATGAGGTATATAACTGTGTCTTATTAACACTAGTGCAGATGTACTATCAGCTAACAAGATACAAATCAGTACATACACACCTGCATTACCATTAGTGCAGAGGAGCAGTAAAAAATGTATTTAACAGATGATATGGGTGTCAGGTGTGTGCTTTAGACCAGGCTTTATGTGGATGAGACTGACAGACGGCCAACCTCACCTGCACATCTGTGTGTGTGTGCACATGTGAGGGCATGACCATAAGGAAAAGTGAGCTATTAAGCTGTCCTTTTTGATACAACCTTTGCAATTCATCCTACAGGAACCGAATCACCGACACACATGCAGCCACTTTAAAGGGTAATTAAAGTGATCTTGCTGTTATAACAGACTTGCCTGTTCCAGAAAGATCAGGCGTTCAACTTGAGCTAATACAAGTCTGAGAAAAAGCCTTCCCTGCTTTGGCTTCTCTTTGCAGATAATGAGTCATTTTTTTGCATTGTTTGTTCCAAAACTCCACCCAGCTCTGGTCGTCCAGCACCCGATGTAATTAACACGGTTCATTTATGCTGCACAGGCAGCGAGTCCCTCTTCACGTCGAGTTAAAAAAGTAACAGGTGAGGCAGACTGCATCCAGGTCTGAGCTGTGAAAGAGAGCGCAGGTCAGACAGCCCTGCCTCCTCCTGTTACTTTTTGCTCCTGGATTCAGATGATGGCAGTGGAGCATGGTCCTCTTCAGTCAGCCATGACCTGAATAATTTACTGTAATCAACATCTTCAGCTGTGAGCGCTCAGCTCGCACATCATTTCACTTTCTCAGTCTTACAGGAGGGAGATTTATTAATAAGCTTCATTCTGCTGTGAAACATGCATCTGATTACTACTAATGCTCCTTTAAACACTTTGCTTTTTGTTTCTGTGTGAACCTGTGCGTTGAATGAACTGATTACACTGCATCATGGGGGTGGGGGGGTGGGGGATTTTTATTGTGTTTTATCTGCTGAACATGCAGCACAGATGCCCCTGGGACTGGAGGAGGCATCCACAGGACATCTTGCTTCCCTTAATGACTTTGTCCAGCATTGGCGACGCAGCCTTTAAATATTTGCGCCTCGGGGTATATACATTAATATTCCTCGTGTGTTTAAAAATGTATCCTAAACTCTAGATGATATGATAACCGAAGGATTACACGGACATCTCACTGCTCTCATGCTAATTTACAACAGTGAGATGTTAATCTGCACTGGTGGATAGTGGGTATATCAATTTAGATTGTTTTTTTATTTCGAGAGGGGAAAAATGAAATTATGAGCATCATCTGAGAATCAAACTATCAAGAAATGACTCCGAAAATAGAAACCAAACGAAAATATGTTCATCTTCTTGTCTGTGGCACACACGCTCTCAAGTTTTTGACTTTTAAATCGACTTCCTCTCCGATATTTCCCACTTTTTATCTCACGAAGAGGAGATTGGAGACATGGCGGTTGTTACTGCAGCATCTGTTTAGTAGTTTGTCAGCAGCCTCGCACATGTGGAGGGTTGTGTAGCAAGTAAACAGCCACAGACGTGGTGGTCAACAAAAAAGGGGTGAAAATCTGCTCATGATAGGGTAAACAATCACCACTGGCAACACAAACAATAACGGTGGTGCCAAAAAAAATGCCAAATTACGCACGAACTCGTTCTGTCATCTCTCTTCGTTTGGAGGTTGTAGGAACATGACAACACTTTGAAGATGTAAAATTATGAAGATCTTGTCAACATAATAATAAAAAAAGATGACCCAACCTGAATAAAATGACTCAGATCACCAGCTGGTAGAAGTTAACCAAAACACACCAAAACGCACATGCATCCTACAAAACATCTCTTACCTGTGCAGGGTCTCTCAGTTTCCAGCGCTGCCTTGAATAGATCGTGTAAACCCAGCGTATATCCTTGTGCAGCAGTTGTTTTTTTATTTTTATTTTAACAGCCTAAAACCCGGCGCACTACAGCTGAGCAGGGTGGAGGAGTGAAGGAGTGAAGGAGGAGAGCGTCGCTGCTTGAAGTTTGCGACGCGTGCAGGAGCTGTCCGTGGTGCTGACGAGAAAACACCAGCCGCCGGGTTCCTGGAGGTCTGATCCTGCTGCCAGCGGCTCAAAACTCACATTTTCCTCAACACCCTTAAAACAAGTGCAACTGACGCCCACTTCATTGTGCTGGAGGAAAGAAGAAAAAAAAAGGCGTTTCACTATCTGTGAGGAAATATCAATTTAAAGAGCAATCTTGAACCAAATGTGACGTTTATGAGCCTGATAGGATGTCAGATTATCTGCTCTAGCGCTCAACAAAATAAAAGTTGAAATTCTACCTGTTACTCGAGTGAAGTGTGCAACAATATTTTCGAAAATGATCCTCCTACTGCTGCTGCTGCTGCTGCTGCACCAACCTGAGAGAGCTTCAACTCTCAGAAGGTTTGGACACTTGGTACAAAGGCGCAGTTGCTCCACGCACGAATAGTCCGGGAGATGATCTGTCTCATCGCCAACACGGACAAATGAACACAATGTGATTTAGAGCCTGATGGAAAAGGTTTCTGTCAGCCGCTTTGCTCTGTGTTGTAAGCTGCTGGGTGTCAATGAGGAGAAGGTCTAAGAGTCGCCCCCTATTTGTTCAAGCGGTCAGGAGAGGTGGGGGGTCTGATACATCAAAATAACGATTCTTTGGAGACTACTTGTCGTCAGCGTTGGAAATGTTTTATTTGGGATCCGCAAACAAGTTGTGACACGAGAGAGTGTGAGGTCAGTCCCAGATGGCACAGTGAGGCGCGCAGGGAGACATGCGCTGTGAGAGGCTGAGCTGCGACCCTCTCCTCTCTCCTCCTGTCAAAAGCAGCTTCAGACACGCAATGGTCAGCGTCTAAATTTGTTTGTCGAGACCCCCCCCCCCCCCGTCGTCGCTCTCTCTCCACGTGCAATGTAATGAGATTAATAATTAACATCATGGGAAGGCAATAATCGCAGTGCCCCCAAAGCTGCATGACACCCCCTGTGGGTTTCACAATTAATTAAATCAGTTGTGGACCCAGTGTGTGTCATGGCAGTCTCTTCCAGAATGATCCTCATTTTTGCCTTTGGATAAAGATTGGGGTGCCAGGATTAAAAGTGGAAGTGCAACAGACATGTGGTGAGGGCATCTGTCCCTGCAGACTAATCACACCTCTGCAGGCAGCGCAGCTACCAGGCTCATCATCACAAAAACAAAATGTTGCCCACCGACTGTTAGGTGAGATGTTTTAATACTTTTACTCCCGTGGTTTGAGAACCGGGATGATATGTTTGTTTGTGGATGTGATGCCTCATATCTATACATGCAAGAACAGAGTAAAGATGGGGTACAAATTAAAGGTTAAACCAACGTAAAGTGTCTTAATTAGGTGTACAAACAGTTTAAATGCTCCTTGGATTAGAGTCTCCAAGTCTCTGCACCAGGGCCGTAGCATGGAGTGAAATCAGAGGGTACTAAACCCCCCCACCCGCTCAAAAAATAAAATTCTCCACATGCAAAATGACATATTGATATTCACATAACCTTTTCAAGGTGACGTGTTATTATTGGTACGGTGTTACAATAACAAGTGTCCCATCAACAGCTGATAGGAACTAGAGTGTGGCTCCTGCCTTTTTCTGTCCGAACCCGACCGAGTCTGAGAGAGTAGTAACCGAACAAACCATTATTTGAACCTTGTATGAAATTGCGATCGTTATACTTCTCTGCTTATTTATTCAGGTTCTTCCTTTGACTTGTCTCCCATCTACAGTGTCTCTTGTATCATTATGGACTGTTTTCCTACACCTTGGCAGAGTCAACAATGGTAAGAGCAATGTAGAAATTTTAGGGAAGATACTGATGTTGATATTTGAGAGTTTAAAATGATCAGATACAGAAATAATATAATGGTGGATATTCATTTTTATACATTTGTGCTGAGGATCCCTTCAATTTCAACTGAACTGGACATTGTCTCCCTCTCTTGTTAATGGCCTATTAATAGGTAAATTCACTGTGCCTGCTGTGGTGCTGGATATGAATGAGGACATTTGTACATATAGGTCACGATGCTCATTAAGAACCACTGGCTGAAGAACACGTGTGTCCATCAAACATCGATAGTCTGCTGGAGCCTATTCTTCCTCTTCTGCTGTACACACAGCTGATTAAATAAATTGTGGCACAAATGCCAAACCTCTCATTCAAATGCTGCTCAGATCAATGAAGCGCCTGCCAAAGCAACAGAATTCAGATACAATAACATTTTGTTTCATAGTCATATTTTTAAGTATTTGTGCTTCCAAAATGTACCCAAATTTGTATTCCTTTTTGCACATTTTGAAGTGTTTTAAGGTGAGCCAGGGGAGGCTGCTCCCACAAGAAATCTTATAAAAGCTCTGCTTAATTTGCTCAACTGGCACTAGAAAATACATTATGTCGTTATTGGCTCTTTCTTGAAGTTTTTTCTTTTATTCGGCTTTTGAATTCCACAGCACAGACAGTCATTACAATGTGAAACCGCGGAAGCCATTAGTGTTTAAAAGGGAGCTTAATAAGTTATTAAGCGCTTACTGCCTCATCAATAACTTCTAAACAACAATGTGTCCCACTGCCGCCTCTCAGTTTGTTACATCTCTCCGTCTCTGTTGAGAAACAGACAAATAAAAATGGATGTCCTCAGAGTAGAGCAGTAATGATGTGCTTTGTGTGATAAAACTTCAAATAAATGTAATTCTTCTGTACAGAATAAGGGTTATATAAGTGTTTGAGCAACAAAATTTATGCACAACGGATTCCCGTCAACTGAGCTTTTCATTTGAAAATTTTATTACAGACAGAAGACACAACCATGGCAATGTGCTGTACATTATCTCTCACAGCACCAACAACTTCAACCTACAAACATATCACAACTAGTCTCTGGAAGTGAGTGAGTTTTGGCTACAAACAGAACTGGAGAAGTGAACATTACGTTAAAAAACTAAAGCAATTATCAGAGCGCATAGGAACAATGAAATGTTCTGTACAGTATCCAAGGGGAAAAGTTTACATCTTTGAATTGCATTGCAAATCCTCGTCCTGGTGACTCCGAGGCTTTGGAGATGTGATTTTACTTCTGGTGTTGATGACAGTTTGTTTTCCCTCTGCCTCAGATTTCAGGATTTCCCCTGTGTGATAGATATTCTCCCAAAAAGAATTAACAACACTATGAAATAGGTCCGTCAACATTAGGTCCTGCACATTTTCACCCCATCAACACACCACAGTCAGGTACTGCACACAAACACATGACAAAAATCCCTCAGGACATGATCTTGAAAGTTAGGTACAATATCAACTGTCACACATGGGCAAAAAGATGCTGTATCATCATCCAGGGTAACGGGCGTCAGTCACTTTTCTTCAACCGAAGTGTCACTTTCTAGTCTGCACAGAGGAATGGTGGTGAATCACATACGACTACAGTTTGAAATGAAATAAAGAGTTGAACAAATCTTGCCTCTCATTTGCTGCAGAGAAAATTAGGTTTACTCAAGAAGACTCTATGGGGGGTCGTCTGTTGTTCTATCCTGACAAAGTTTAAATATAAGATCAGGAATTATGTTTAAAAAATGAGATTACAGTATAACAAAAAGTACAGGCTTAGGAAAGAGGAATTAGAAGGCGCAGAAATGCGGCATGTTGGTCATGGCATGAGCAGCTTTAGATCCACCAACAAGATTAAATGACAGATAACCAACAAGAGCAACGACTGAGAAACTCTCTAGCATGCCAGTGTTACATGGCCTCATCCCTTATCTCTTCAGCATCCTCCCTACTCCTCTCCATCCCCCAAGGGCTCCTTCTTCTCAGCCACCAGTTCAACTGCTTCTGCAGCTCCGTCTTCACCCTGAGGGACCTCCTCATCCTCCTCTCCATCTTCCCTCTCTTCTCCCCTCTCTTCTCCCTCCTCCTGATCCATGTCAAGCTCTTCAAAGGACGAGCCGCTGCCCATAGACTCGTTCGAGCCTCTGTCGCTCTGGTCTCTGGGCTTAATGTCTTCGTTTGCATCCATTACGTCCCTCAGAGGCAGGGAAGAGGCCAGCGAGGCGGCTGTGGAGGCAGCTAGGGACGTCTCTCTGCTGTCCCAAGGCACGCCGCCGCTCACTGAACTCACATCACTGTGGGAGTCTGCACCTGCAGCAACACGGGAAACAGACACAGATAAAAGATTTTCTGTGAGGATGCAAAATCAGTCTCACAAACTTAAATGATTGCAGGTAAGCACAACCGAGTTGGAGTGAACTAAAGGTGCTTACTGCAGGTGCTGATTTATTATTACTCAATCTGTGGTACTTGATTATGTAGGAATTCCCTCAGTGGGACTGGAAGGAAGTCACTACTATGACACAGAAAAATAAAGTTTTGAATACACTTGAATTCCTAAAGATTTACCCTACATTACAGACATGGTTGGACATGGCTATTTGGAGATTTGGATTAAAAAACCATGGCAGTGGTAAGCCCACTGAAGCTGCCGGCAGCCATGAACATTAAAAGAGAAACAGGGGATAAACATGATGTTTTTGAAGTTATGCCTATACAGTCACACCGGCAGATCTGTGAGGTCTGCTAACATCTGCATGCTAACATGCAGATGTTAAGCAGGTACAATATCAACCATGTTCCCCGTCTAAATTTAAGGTGTTTGCATGCTAACATTTGCTAATAAGCACTGAACACAAAACACAGTACAGCTATAGTGTGAGATAAATTTACATTTTGGGCTGATAAAGGGGCTGGATGATGTCAGAGGATTAGAGCCAGATCCATACATGATTTTTGGGGCCGATGCCAATATTAGGGAAAACGGCAACAGTAATACCAATAAACATTTTTGGCTAGAATGACACCAGTGCACGTAAAACGTACACTTCACCGGGAATAATATAATAATATATGATAATATCAGCCATCTAATATATTGGTCGGCTTCTACAGAGGACCACAAAAATTAATAAAATTCATCCATTGCAACCACGAATATCTGTATTAAATTTCATGACAATTCATCTGATAGTTATGAAGACATTTTATTGAAAGCTTATCTCAACCCTAGGGTGGCACTAGAAGAAAAGGCAGCACATTATGATATATCATCTGGGTACCAGGAACGTCTACACCAAATGTTGTCCCAATCCATGAAGTGGGTGTTTAGATATTTCAAAGCATAAGTACATTTTGATCTGCTGTGGGAGCTAGAGTCAGTAGGATTCAGTACTGCCACTTCATTAGTGTGGCTAAAAACCATCACTATTTTTATGTAGAAACGAAGGTTCATTAGCATTATGATTCGTAACAAACCTCATCAATGATGATGCAAGGGTGCACAGATGTTGTGTTTATGCATCTTCATTCTCTGCAGTCCTTTGATCACAACTGAGCAATATGAAGATTGTGTTATGAAACGTCACTGAAAATTCACCAGATCTGTCTCGGAGAAACTTGAGCTACTTTATTATAACGATACCAAGCCCACCTGGTTATTAAAGCTCATCAGGAGACTGCGTGTCAGTTGAGGCTCACAAGAACCAGATTAGTATGGTTAAAGGCATAAACTCTATTATATAAACTCAAAGACCTCTCATTACCTGCATCTAATTTCCCATTGCATTGTGCTACTGTACAGCTAACTATAGCGTCGCAGGGAGAGAATGTTCTTGCTGCAGCCGTCTGCAGCACAGAACACGTAATCTGAACTCATCATGAAGAACGTCCATTAGCTTAATTGATGGAGATATCCTCACCCACACGTTCAGCTTGCTAATGCTTTCTGACTAAACCTGATTCTAATTGGCCTTTGATCCATGATTCTCTGTGAACGAATAGCTATTCATTATCCCTCACCGCTGTTTGTTTGCCAGCGAACCACAAGACAAACGTTGTAATGTGCTCAGAAACATCGTAATTGCAGGAAAAGCCGGCAATATAAAAATCTTACTGGAAGGTTGAAAATTCATAAGGAAAGTGATTCGTGTCAGGTAGGTCAAAGATTTAAACACAATAAAAACAACTGAAACTACAGACCGAAGAATGATATTGTTGCTTAGACAGCCTTAAAATTACAAATAGGAAAGCAGGAATCAAGATTAAATATAAGTGGCACATCACATCTCACACCTACATAACAAATATTACTCAGGCAGCTGTCCACAGTTGGTTTCAGAAGAGACTTCAGAGGCAGAAGAAAAGACTATGTGAGAAAAATTAATACATAAACCCACATGTACAAATGTCTGAGTAATCTTTTGTTTTCCTAACGTGTTTTATTAGACGACTGTTCAAGCTGTGATCAAGATAAGATGAAAGCTTCTGAAATCTTAAATTCTATAATCATGGGTAAAGTTTTTCCAATTTATGACTGTTATTACACTGTTCCTGTTCTTATATTCAATATACTGACCTTTGTTTTCTTATTAGAGAAGTATGATGTATAGAGCTACAATGATTAATCGATTAGTTGCCAACTATTTAATTAATCCCCACCTATTTTAATGATCGATTGATCGAGTCAACGCAATTCTTTGATTCCAGCTTCTTAAATGTGAATATTTTCTGTTTTTTTTTTTGTTGTTGTTGTTTTTCTTACATTATGACAGCAAACTGAATATCTTTGGGTTTTCTAGGGGAAAAAATTCATTTGATGATGTCATCTTGGGCTTTGGGACATTTTTCAACATTTTATGACATTTTATTGACAGAAATTTCTATTGATCTCATCAATTTATCAAGAAAACAATCGACAGATTAAGCGACATTGCTAGTTGCAGCCCTAAGGATATATATATATACAATATATCATTTGTATTATTGTGTATTATGCCAATAATGAAACTATAGCTGATAGAGCTAGATAATACAAAGACTTCATTGACTTAAAAAGTGCAGGGGTCGTCCACCAATTGGAAGGGTCGGTGGTTCGGTCCACGGGCCCTGCAGCCTAGATATCCATCCTAAACAGCAGGTGGTGCCTTGCCTGGTAGCCTCTGCTACTAATGTAGGAATGTGTGAGTGAATGGTTGAATGCCGACATGTGTTGTAAAGCACTTTAAATAGTCACTAAGACTACATAAGTGCCATATAAATACAGTCCGTTTAGTATCTACACATTCCAGCACAGCAGGTGGCGTTATACAGCTTTAAAGTTGGTTAGCTATCACCAAATAAACACAGAGGAAAGAAGAAGAAGAAGAACGCTGTTGTCGCGCTCATGATGTCAAACTGCTGCACTTGTAGAGCCACACAGTGTAGACTAGACATTTTTTTAGAAACATGATTATGATTTGCAAAACATGTTCCACAAGGGTTTAACAAAACAAATCTTAGAGCAATGATGTGGAAATCATCTATTTTACTAAATCCCAGCCTTTCTTAGCCTCGGGTGTGCATAAATCACAGGTTAGGAACTTCTTTTTAAAGTTCTAAAATTTATCGACTCTCTGATCGATATCAGTCAAGAGAAGCAGGTATTTTTTTGTATCTGCTGAAAAAAATCCATATTGTGCATCCCTACGTATTAATAACACGATCTTAATATGTCTTATCTGGTTCAAAATGTACGGCAGCGATATAAAACGTCTTCCACAAATAAAATCTGACTCAACTTGACTTGACTTTCCCACAGGACACTGAAACACCATCCCTGCTACTTTCCTGCTGCTTTCACACTCCAAATAAATCTCATCCACACATCAAAGTGTGTTTGCACTAAATGTGTCACCAGGGACCCGAATACAATAAACAGAGAGTCTCTGAGCCCCTCGCTTGGGTCAGTCTTTCCTTTTCATTCACTCGAATCCCAACATCACTCAGCAATCTAATTATCACGTCCAGCAGATCTGATCCTGTCTGCAGTGAAGAATATTACGTACGAGAAGTCCATTTAGGTTATTTATATGATCTATTTACGGGCCTGTTGATTAGCGAGCAGGTCCAAACTAAACCACGGGGAATGGTCTTCAGTGGAACAGGCCTGGTGTGAATGTGTCAGAGAGGTGTATGGAGAGATTTATTTTTCATTTGCATGCTTCAGTAAAAGGACTTTTCCAGAGAGACTTGTTTTACAATGCAAGGAATTTTACGGGGAATAATGGGTCTATTTAGGGTAATTGGGTGGACAGCCCCCTAAGGAAGAGCCTCAACATGCTGGACAACTTTCACCCCCTCCACAACTGTAAGCAAGTCCTGAAATTGGTACCCTGGTAGAAGCCAGCCAGCTGTGCCTCTGAAAGTCTTTTAGGTAACATTTGCCTAAATTAGTTGCTAAATTGGGCCCGCTGGGATTATTAGCAGAGAATCAAGGTCTTGTTCTCGAAACCGTTTGAAACAGAGGAGAGGATTTTTCTTTTTTAAGGAAGTAATTAGACACAGACAGGGCTGAGGCATGCTGAGAGTTTGGAGACTGTGAGTCAGACAGGATGGAGAGAAAGGAGAGATGCATAAATAGAATTAAAAAAATAAAATAAAATGCATAAACAGGAGTGAAGAAGTTCTACAGTGGATACATTTTGTTGTTTACAAATTAGGCAGGAGCATTTAAGGATACTGCATGTATTTTAAATTGAGGAAAAATGGAGCCATTGAGAAACGGTTCCAAATTGTCTGAGCCATCGGAGTTGTATACCACCGAGCTTATCAATTCCTTGGTCCAAAGCATCGCTTCATTTCCTGAAGAGTATAGTGCTAGCTGTAGTGTCTGTAAAATTATCATTTTAAGTCAGGGTGGAAACACATCCGTTACTGAGGGTAAATATTGTATGTAATAATAATAATTGCACAGGCAGGCAGGCTTAGTAGATTCTCTTTGACTAACAACACCTAATTGAAAACAAAGACTGTACACATTTTATCTCACTTCACCCTTTTTAGACGATGACAGACTGTCAAATCAGTCAGGTAATCGAAGAATAATAAGACCGATAAACAGATTCGATAACAGCATTGGTATCAACAAAATCTCAACAATTTCCATCCCTTTTTCTAAATATGCGTATGTTCTGTGGCCTGTGTCAAAGTCAAAAGTTTAATATAATAGAAACAAGCAATAAATACTAAAAAGAATCCTGCAGTGTTAATGAAGCCACCACTGTTATGTGAATATTAGGAGTTAGGCACGTTAAGAACAACAGTTGGTGACATTTCTCTAGTCTGATGCTCGTAGGTGTGACTTACAGCTGGGACTGTCTGCAATACGTTTTAAAATGGCTGATCTTGTCCCCGTCACGTCAAACTACTGTACTGTATTCTTGTAAAAGGTATGACTGCACTGCCACTTGTGCACTAATTGTTTTTTTCAGTATTTTGCCCTATTGATGCCCCGTTATGCAGGAATTTTTTAATTATCCACTCTGACCTTGTACCAGTCCCCCTCAATACCACTGCCTGAAATAACAATTATTTGTTTAATTAAATAGTGTATTTAAAAACATATGAATAATATGATGGAAATATGGCATCTATGTTTGTTTCATATATTAATTTAAAGAAGGTTACCGTCTCCTCTTCAGATCCGATGTTTTCTATCTCAGCAATGAGCGTTTGAGTCACATGTTTTACATACGCCATATGTCGCTATGTCTGTTGTTTTGATTGATGCGCCAACCCCTTTTTTCGAGCAATATTTTGACTTTTTTCATTTCTTGCACTGAAAAACAGGTGGATGGAAATGCATTTAACGTCTCAACTTAGTCAGTAGAGTCAGGCCCACTCTTGATGTAAAGTGAGACCTGCCGCAATTATCACACACTTAGGTGAGCATTTTTACCCAATGTTGCGTATTTATATAGTCATTACAATCAAATAACTAGACATGAAGTAAAAGCATGTGTATGATTACAGATTTCAAGTTTCTTGATAAGTCTAACAAGCCTGCCATATTCTGTAAGGTTTGTACCTCAGCTGGGTAGCGAAAGTCCCCAGTGGCTTTCTGTAAAGAAGGTACCATTCATCAGTGGTCCAAATGGTATAAAAAATGAAGCCCACTGGCCCGTTTCATACTCAGGCAGGTTTGTGTCCTCAAAAGATTAACAAGCTTCTCGCAGCACAAACAGTGGCTGCTGTGATCACCAGATTATCATAGAAGTGTTTTCATTTTGTTTGGGTGTTCACTGCTCCCAGTGTGCTGTGATGGTAGAAGCAGGACAAATGTTCAGGCA
This sequence comes from Pagrus major, assembly GCF_040436345.1. Taxonomy (NCBI): domain Eukaryota; kingdom Metazoa; phylum Chordata; class Actinopteri; order Spariformes; family Sparidae; genus Pagrus; species Pagrus major. The sequence continues at coordinate 20,084,522 of NC_133220.1, forward strand.
CAGTCAGAGTTTATGGTCACGACGGTCTATACATTGCGGACAGTGGGGTTGAGGGATGAAAAGTCGAAGGCAATCTCCAAGGTGCCCGAGTGGGATTTCCACGGTTGGCTTGTCAGACAAAGCTTAGCTCCACTGATTGATCTGTCTCTCATTAAGAAAGCTCAGCCGTGTCTGGGACCCAGAACATAAACACCAACACACACACTTTGTTCTGTACAGTCTCCATCCCTGACAGTGGCTACTGAGTCCAATACCTCATGTACTACAATAGAGATATCATAGAGGTACCAGCCATGATGTAGGAACACTGCACACAAATAGGCAGACATTCATACATCATCACACCCACCTTCTACTTCCTGTATAACATACAGAACCTGTGCTGACTGTGCAAATGTTGAACAAGTTAAACAATAAGAAAGTGCACACCTCACCAAGAACTGCAGTTTCTTCAGTTGAAAAAAAATCCTGTGTAAAAACTGAACTTTGCAAAGAAACAACCAAGATTAGTTTATATACCAATTTATGGTTTAAGTGGGTGCTGCAGAAGCTCAATATACAGTGCAGCTGTATTAGTTCGATAAAAGTAACACTTCACTTGGCAGACGAAATTCTGTCACTCTTGCAACTCCGATCACACAATAGCTCCCTCTCGGCTCGCCTGTGAACAACAAACAGACCCTGTGTTTTTGTAGCCAATAACCTGCAGTAACGTGCTTCACTTTAGTTTACTTAATGACTATTTGATTCAATGTGATGGCCTGAATTTGACTATTACCATTAGATTTTTAAAGGTCCCCTCCGCACAAGTATTAGGCCAACATAATAAAGATTCTGTAATGTGTGTCTGACAAGATGTAGTAATGACTACTGAGTACTTATGGATCAGAACATGAACTTGTCGTCTGGCATTATTGCTAACACTGGCTAAAATTAACATTGCTAACGCTAGCTAGCTAACATCAGGGCATTACAGTATTCTGGGTGCATACTGTAGAACTCAGCCACTTTTCCAAGTGCTGTATCGTAAGCAAATGGACGTGTTTCAGTTTCTTGAAGACGTTTCACCTCTCATCCAAGAGGCTTCTTCAGTTCTAACTGACTTGTGGGTCGTTGAGTTAACCAGCCATTTTTATGTTTTGTTTTTTTGTTTGTTTGTTTGTTTTTTCACAAACTGTCAATGACCGAGAATGTTTATCGCTGACGAAACACAAAAAACCAACGCCGGTATACTTTTGGCTCACAAACCTTTTTAGAAGCTGGAACCAACTGTCAGAATGTCACAATCATAATTATGTTTTTAAGGAAAAGAGATAGACGTTAGACGATAGACGTTTCTGACTGGATTGTGCTGCACAAGCTGTTCATGTTCATATTATAACCTTTCTGGTTCTTTAGAAGCAGCTTCACTTCACTCTTTTTTCCAGTATTATATCACCAATAAACACTTCGTCTCGTAGGCAGCTTGATGAAATTTATGAGCTCATCTGATCAATGTGTTTGCTTGAAGCTCCACTTTGAACCTCACGGCAATCAAATCAAATTAGTTTATTCAAATTGCCGAATTCAAAATTATAGTTTAAAAACACTTCAAATTCTCTGGAGAATCTGCTTCACTTTTTGGTTTCAAAACAAGATTCTGAAGGGAAAAAGATGGACAACTGTGTTCAAGACAAATTGTCTGTGTGTGGATGCATGTGTTTGTGTGTGTGTATAAGTAAGTTTGTGTAATGACACCCTCCTTTAAGGATCATGAAAAATGTAATATCAATTTAATTTTATCCAAATTACACCGCTGAAATGTTTCCTAGCACTTAAGATTTTTTTAATTAAGTTTCTCATTTGTTGAAAAGCAAGCAATAATCAAAACTTTGCTTTGCTCTGGTGCCGCTGACAAACTAATTTACAACCTACCAAGCTGTGAATAGTGTTAAATCTCAGTTCAGAGGAATGTTAGTGGCTCCACAGCCAACAATTGTTCTGTATCTGTGTGAAGAATTGCTTTTACCTTTGCTTTGCTCAGATGCCGACCCCAATCTAAACATGCCAAAACATGTACAGATCATGAAAACCCTTCTTCCTAATACATCTTCTGAATTGAAGATGTGTTTACAAGGGATGTAGCACGATCTTAGCTCAAGGCAGACAGCACCAGGTGTACATCAGCCCACCTCCACCCACTCTCTCCCATCAACCAAACACTATTTTCTTTCTCTAGTGATTTGTACAATGACAAAGTCAATACCGCCATAGGTCCTGCCTACAGGTCCAGCAAGTCGTAGCAGCAGAGAGGACATTGCGCTTGAAGACACATACTTGCAGTGACAGAACTATTACAGAGTCTCATATATCACATGTCCCACAGTGATCGAGGGCAGGAGGGGAGTCAGGGCAGTGTCGGACAAAATCAAAGTTTCCACATAATTCCTGTTTGTTTGCTGTGAACTGACACAAGCTGTAGTCTCAGTGGAGCTGAAACATGTGTTTCTATCAACACGCTTCATCAGATTGCAAAAACAAAATAACACAAAAAATGACTGTCATCTGTTTTCAGTGAAATTAACGAATTGAAATTTTGTTTAGTACATAGAATTATTTTCAACAATCAAAAGTGACAAGAATGTTTGGTTGGAATGAACAAAATACACAGTGTCACCTGTAATGTCAGTTCCTCTGTCCTCATCAGAGTCCTCTTCTTTAACGTCTGTTTTAACCTCCTCCTTCATCTCTGGAACAAAGAAGTCTGTCTGGCGTGACAGTGGAACCATATAGTTGATGAGATCTGTACCACAGATCTCAATGGTCGGGAACGCACACAGCTTCCTCTCCTGAGAAATAAAAGAGACAAAATGGACAGTTAGCTGTATAGCATTAGATAAAAACAGCTGCTCTGTATGCACTCTACATCAGTATCAGCTGAGGTTTTTGCACGACACAACCTCAAAAACTTTCCCCACAAAGTTCTCTATAATTAAGATGGTGTTAACCTTTCATAATTACATCGTGCTGTGAGAAAACATGTAGGTTATTATGAACTGCAAATTTGGTTACAAGAAAGTACAGATAAGACTGAACATTGTGGTAGAAAGTCATGTCACTGTGCTTAATAAAGGTTCTACTAAGATCCCACAAACTCAGATTTACAAAATGATGGTCTTTATATAGAAAAGAGGATATATATTTTAAGGCCCTCATGTGTCGGGGGAATCTGGCATGCAAGAAGAAAGTCTTCTGTGTGGCACATCTACAGTGCGCCTTGTCGTGATTTCTTCTATATTGTTGTAAATTGTTTTTCATTTGGCAGCACAGCGGTTGCTATGTACAGCTTGAAAACACTCAAAGGCATCATAAGATTCACTGTTAAATCCTTTCTGTCAACACCTCTCACATAAAACTTGAGATATGACCACAGTAAAGACTGCAAGAGGGTCAGCAGTCATGGCAGATTTGAGACGAACTCTGCTTAAAACAAGCGCTGGAAATACGGACAACGCTGATATGATGGTGATGATGATGATGATGATGTTAGTTTTAGATGAGCAGAAACCTCAGACAAGCAGAATATCTCAGGCATATGTAGATTTAAAATGCCTTCACTTTGCTGACATAACACTATGTCTTTGACCCATTAATATGAATACGCCCTCCCATGTGAGTCCATTAAAGTTGCATTACCACATCTACAGTATGTATCTACGTTTGCACCCTCCAGTGGTGTGTACAGAAAGTGGAGAGTTTATAAATATTAGACCATATTTTATATAAAGAGGACATTAGCATTGCATCATTTTGCCTCGTGCTTTCATATAGATTGCAGAGACGTGAGCTCTCCATCGGGCCATCAGAGTGCAGCTGGGTGAGGCTTGCCCGGGGTGTACAGGTCGGTCTCAGCTATGATTGGTCGCAAAGTGCCAGATGAATGTTTTAGTATGAGATACCGTGCAGGAATACTGACCAAAGTGGTCTACTCAGTTGCCATTACTACATTATTACATGAGTACTCAGTACTTATGGGTCGGACCACAGCCATCTTCAAACTCAGCCTTCATTTTGATCTCAAGTGCACACCTGTGAAGATTTGCGACTGTATCCTTCATGGTTGTGATGCTATTGCGCTGACAAAATGTGAACTAGTTAATCTTTCATTGCTAAGTCATACATAAGGTGTGTCCTATTTACTGGAGTAGTGAACAATGTTTCTACTGCATAAGGACTGTATAGATTGTAATGACTCTTTCAGCTATTAGTCAAACTCTCCAAAAAACTTTTTTAATGGTTCTTAAGCAGTGTATGAACAAGTTCTTATAAATGTCTTACAATCTAAAAATAAACATGTTTATGATGCTGTTATTATTAACACATATAGTATATATGATAATGACTTATTACCTATTAACTTATTTACACGTGAAGCATTTCAAGATATTCTACAAATGATTGTTCTTTGAGAATAAACTACGTAACACATTCTGATTTACAAAGTAGGCCTCAGGTTCAGTTTTGTATTTGAACTGCTGACCTGAAGTGACCAGTTATCTAAAGTGCCTTTCACGTAAGATGCAGTTTCTCCAAATCTCCACTCTCTCTGTAGACTCTCCACTTTCTAAAACAACAGAAGTTTTACTTCTATAAAGTAACTACTGGATAAATGTCTTCATTCAGCGAATTATACTTTTCTGTTCTGCTTTACTTTGTTCAGGATCTCTTGTGGTTGTATCCTTTCCCACGTGAACATGTTATCAGACAGATCACCCCCTCTTCACCCTACTACACAGTCTAACTCCCTTTATTTGAAGTTTTATGCTCACGCAGGTCTGCCCCCTCGCTGTGCCAACACTCGTCTTTAAATCTGAATACATAGACTTGCACTGTTGCCATGGTTGTGTGACAAATGGGGCTATTCTGGGTTATTCCAAGAGGGAAAGAAACATGGATGGTCTTTCAGCAGTCACCTGACTCATTTTACTGTGGGTCAGGGTGATCTGGGCTGATTGATTGGTTTTAATCTAATCCTCTGCTAAATAAGACTGTTTGGGAACTAGTATGAATCACCTGGCTGCTATACACAGGGGTTCCAGCCCGGGGCTGCCTATGCAAATGAGTACCCATCTCCTTGAACCTGTTCCGATAATGAGCAGGGAAATCGAGACAAAGGCAGCTCACTATACTGTAGGCACACACACATATATGTCTCCAAGGGATACTGTCACAGATGAGAGAGAGAGAAAGAAAACAGCATGTGAGAGGGATGTTCACCAATACATGTGTGCACTACTGACAGTAACATTTACCTTGTTAAAACACTAACTCGTTCATAATTATCATATTCTCTCTGTGTAAGAGGTTTTAACCCTCGCGCCATGAGGGACTGGAGGTTTTTAGGTGAAGTTACTGATTAACACACACACACACAGCCAGAGAGGAGAAACTCATCATGAAGTCACCTCTCATTATCTTTTGTGGAATGTATGAAATATGAAGACCTGAATATTCACAGCTTTCCATGACTATATGAGACCTCGCTCTCCAACGTGAGGACAGATTTTTGCTATCAGCACAGGAAATGACAAACAAGACATTTTTCTACCAAATCAAAATATATTTTGTTGTAGCCGTAGGTGATCAGTGTTGCTATGACATTAGTAGAGGATGTGAAGCTAGGCGGGCTTTCCAGGGAAAAACAAGTTGGATGACTTGATTATGCATCATTCTGCTGAATACTTTCAGTTGTTTTGTTTACAATATGTTTCTGTGAGATTGCTTTTCAGTTATCGTCAGTAATTCGATAAAATGTATTATTCTGGTACAGAGTTTAAGCCACTTTTTTGTTTACATTCCTTTGAAGTCAAATAATGTTAATGTTAAAGAAAAACAGTTTGTCTGTGGTGCTGAAAATGTTGTGATTCTTGTATCTTTATATCAGTGGCATGTACTTTGGTTTATTACAGGATTATCCCTGATAAGTATATTGATTGATGTATCAGGGTACGTCTTTTCACTTATTAGATTGTCTTAGACCTTTGCTAGTGACATACAGTATCTACACTAATAATTAGTTTCATTATTTTATCATAATCCCATGAAATGTGTGTATGATCTCCTAATGAGTCAGCAGAGAGACTGAGACTAGTGACAAAAGCTGTTGAAATATTAGCTTTGTCAAGTTGATTGTTAAAAAAATCAAATTTTCACCTTGCAACCAGACTCTCTCCAAACTGAGGTGTTTATTAAAATGCATCCCTCCCTGCAGTTTTTTTCCAATGTTTAATTTGTGATTATAATATTAATTTCATCTCCACTTTCTTTTGATATTCAGAGTTTTGCTCTTCGATGAATTTCAAAGTACTCTCTGACTCCACATGTGAATATTAGATTCTTCCTTTTCACTCCCTTTATTGTTAGCATGTTTTTACAAGCTAAACATTAAGTTTTATTCATGTTACATTTTGTCTTTCACAAACTTTACTCTGAGTCTATGGCAGATGTTATAGCCACAGGCGACCAAATGAAAAACGTAAGCCCTTTTCACAGAGTTTTCACACTATTGTCGCAACAAAGGCTCACCTTTATGCCATGTTTGTTTGTTGACAGAGGCTTTTCCACGTATAAATGCATAAATCTTTTGTGGGTTGAAGTGTGGGACATTTCTCTGAAGGGTGTCAAGTTGACTGTTTAGTTGTCAGACTGTGAACACCATCAGATCGACACAGCCCTGTCTCGCGCTGCCAGCATTCCCATTCAACACAGACACCGTCTCGACTCTGTTGCAGCTCTGTCACTACCTCAGCTGGCGGAACAAAACTGTCTCCCCACTCTGCCTCTGTAACTTTCACACAGACTGCGAGGCAGACTATCGATTAAGATAAGATTCCTGCCTTGAAAAGGCAGTGTGAATGGGGCTGTAGCTACCTTGAGTAAAGGTGTAGATTGCTGTGGGTTTGAACATTGCTGAAAACATTTGGAATAATGTACACAACTCAACAAAATATATAACAAAGGTTGAGTCGTGTTTAGACATTTTAATGCAGAATTTGTACATATTATATATTTTAATCTGCTTGCAACAGTCATCATTTTTGCTGACAATGAGCACCACCGATAATGTTAACTGTGGGAGAGCATATTATGTGGAGGGCAGGGCTAAATGAACTATCTTTTCAGAAAAGTTTATTATTATTGCTCACGTTGGTAGCCAGGGTCACTGTTGCTCTAAGCTTCTATAAAATTTTATATGAACTTATTTATTTCCATATTACATATAATACACATCCATCTAAAATCTATTAAAACATTTTCAACCACTTTGTCAGATAAGACAGCCAAAGCAAAAAGAAACTACTAACATCTATTATTAAACAATGATAAGCAAAACAAACCAGGTATCATCAGGAAGGTACATTTTACTTACCAATAATCCATATTTCCCCTCACCAGGGAAATGAATAAAGAAATAGCCAACAGATTAACTGTCCCATCATAATATAACCTCCCTCCTGGCTTGAATGTTTTAATTATACGACAAGCAAAATGTTCTATTTCCTCCCCGTGGCCTTCTCGTCTCAGCCTGCGTGTCCGCTGTCTGATTGGGTACCATCTATTTCCCTATAGTCCATCATGGAGTCAACATGCATCCACTTAACCTGCCTCTGTGTCTGGTAGCTGCTGGGATTGAAATATGCTCTCCTGCAGGATAGGGAGGCAGATGAGAGTGAACTGTCTAAAAACAGGTCAGCCGTTCCTCCCTGCCGCTTCAGAGCACACTTAACATTTATGATCATCACAGTCACACTTATTCACTTGCTGGTTCTTTGTCCAGGATGATGGACCAGTGCTGAGTGAATGACTGGCTGGTATCAGCACCACAAAACCAATAAATTCCACAGGTCATTATCTGTTCCTAATGATGGTTCTCCAAATTGGGTCACTCTCAGTCCTGGCCCTGCTCTCTATGTTATGCAACCACACTCTTAATAATTTATGACCTTGCAGCACTTAAGTGTTTTGTCTATTAAGCATGTTAAACATTAAATTAGTTAGTTATTAAAGTGATACGTTTTCCTTTACAAAATACTGTATCCCTTAATTATTTCCACGAGCAAATCACACAGCTGTTCATCATCAAGAAAATATTCCCATGTCTGTGATATTGCACCTGTAAACAACTGAAAATCAACGTGTACGAAAGAAATCAAGGTTTTTATGTCAACCATAAACTACACCATCTGATTTCACTACTGAATGCTGAAATGAGTTCAAATGACAAACTGAATACTCGCAAGCCTCGATGGTAAAACCACCACACGAAACCACCTGAATAACATTTATCATCTTTGGGCTGTATGAGAGGTTAGGGTCAGGAAAATGTTTTGGCTTAAAACACCCATCAGAAACACAGCTGGAGATGTCCTGAGATCTCCTTAAAACTATCCCATGGTTTCACTCTTAAAAGTGTTGAACTGTAGTCTCAAACTAAATTGACTGGCCTGGCAGGCTTCTCACCCCCACCCACCATCTCACATTCTGATATGAACGTCGAGTTGTAAACATGTAATGTGAACGTGTCCGCCACGTCATAACTATCAAGCATAAGAACATAAAACACTATTTAGCCTAGTTTTTCTCAGGGGGAAACCCTTGAAATTTAAGATTAAATTCAGATCAGTTACTGAGCCTGTGTAATTCACAGTAGCTTTGTAAGAGACCTGAAAGATCAGAAGAAACTTCCTCGGGTTTTGAAAGATTACTATGTATGATCTACTATCACGCCTAATTAAGACACTAATTATCTGTGATATGATGTCTGGCCTAATCCTCAAAGTATTTGGCTAAAATTTGAATCTATTGAATAAACAGAAACAATAGTATTTACAGGATCTCAGAAGAAGGCTGTGAGAAAGAGGTGTGAAAATTATCAAGTAAGAAAATGTTCAGGAGGGTGAAATGTCCAGTCGCAAGCTCGTGATTTAACAGATTGAAGGACACAAGTTCAAGCATCAGTTCTGCTGAAGTGCCCTTGACCGAGACGCTGAATCTCTTGCACCCCCAGGGTACTACTCTGTAGTTGACCTCATACCTTAACTGGGAGATACAAGCAGTAATTTCGCAGTAAATCAATAAAAGTGTCAGATTTTTATTATTACTGCTCACCTAGAAGCCTCCCAGGAATAGTATAATTGTAATTCTAACATCAAAATGAGCTTCATAATCTTCATGAGTCTTCTCCGGTGACAGAACGCAAACAGCCTTTTACAAATCCAACCAAGTGAAACCGAACTGCGCTTTTGAGATAGATGAAAAAACAAGTTGATGATTGGGGTATCGACAATGTTCAACTCCTACCTAGACCTAATAGGATTTTCTGTCCACGAAGGCATTCATTTAAGGAAGAAATTAGTGCTGCTAAAGCCACTTTATTGAATTAGGAAGTTCATTAAATGGTGATGTAACTAGACATCGAGGCTAATCAGGAACAATTAGGATGATTGTCTGGGAATAGGCATACACTGTGAATGTAAATCTGTTTGCCTGTATGTGTGTGTTTGGAGGGCGGGTTGAGGGACTCAGAAACAGACAGATATAGGGGAGGGTCTCATGGGGCTTTGTAGTGTCTTTGACCTCTCTGCCAGCTGCTCTGTGAATACACAGCATTCCTCCTCCAAGAGAGAAACCAATAAGAGGAAAGTAAACATAGATAACAACACCCCTGGAGCTTGATTTAGTGCATCACTTAACTAGCCCTGAAATATAAACATGGCCACAGAATAACTGGGCCATAAGTACAGCAGGAGAGCTCAATACCAACGCTGTACACAGTATTCCAGCCTTTCATATATGACATGTATTCTATGCACTTAGGTCTGTTGATTAACACCCACGCAAACAATCTTCCACTTCCAGATGTGGCTTGAAGGATGTGACTTCAAGAAGCCGTTTTCAAAGAATTGTGCATTAGCTTCGTTCTTCTTTTCATCTCACAACTCAGTGTTTGTTTTCAGCTCAGCGGCTCTCCTGGCTGATGGCCAGAAAAAAAAACACAGACAGGAGACGGTGGAGAATCTCGCTCTCAAGAGGCCAGCAGTCTCACAAAGTCGAAAAGCAAAAGCACAAGCAAATATCAAGAGGTCTGACTGGAGACCCGCCTGCACAAAAGGGGAATTTTTACCTCACTCAGTTCTGTGTGCTGGTAGATATGCACTGCAATGTTTGTGTGAGGCATGGATAAAACTTAAACAGTTTGTGCTGAGGGGAGGATGTGCTTCTGGCAAATTACCCTTCAGTCTGTTCTCATCAGAAAAACAACCATTTCGGTCGACTGTGAAAGCAGCTTATTACGACCCATATTTACGTTTATTGTCAGGCGGTGACCTCTAGTGGCCACAGTAAATTACAGCAGCAAAGGAGGAAGTCAGGCAAAGTATGATAAAGAGCAACAAAAACAGCGGAGGGAGGAGGTTGAGGATGAATGATTGGCTTAAACAAGCACAGGACTTTCGATCAGGAGACAGCTGTTCATATCCAGTGTCTAACGGACTGTCAACAGTCAGTCAGTAAAGTGACATCACGTGTATACATAACTGAGGTTACATACCTAATGTATATACATTAGTAACTTAAGTAACAGTAACACAGTTAGTTTAACCTAAATATGGATGTTTTCCCAAACCTAAACAAGTATATGATGAAGGTTCTGTTCACCTATCGCTGGTACGCTGCAGCGGTCACTCTGTTTTGGGAATGGTCATATGTTGTTTTGGTAGCAACTGGACCTATTCAGTCGTTTAGGTATGTGGATGTGTTGTAATATTTGTTGTTATTCCTGAGGAGAATTGGCCAACTGTGGATGTAGATGTAAAGTGGCATCACATTAATTATCCCTGCCACAACCTTAATGGGATTTAATTAGAGGGAAATGATCTGTATAAGTGGTTCACATCGGTTTTGGGTTAATTATTTCAGAACTGAAGAAAAATAACCTTTTTAAACACAATTATGTTTTACAGTTATGTTAAATTAAATAATCAATAACAGGAGGAAAAGGAAATGATTTCTCCTCTGACAGTCAGCTCACAGTTCATGAATATCAGCCTCTACCAAAACTGTAAGACACTCTTTTAAGTGAAAAGCTAATGCTCTTTTGTTTCAGCTAAAAACGCACCATCCTGCCATTACTTTCAGTTCACTGTGTTCATTATTCTTTCCAACAACATATAAAACTCCGCTGGACACCGACGGTCCTGTGGAGTTCTCTGGAAGACCTTAGAAAGTATTCTGGGAAATTGAGAGAATCACTAACTTAAATAGAAGCAGGCACGGCAGACTGAGGAAACATGTAGGGAAACAAAAAGGCAAATTACAACACTTCATCACAGCGGATATCAACAAAGGAGGATTTATATGAGAGGATAAAAAGAACAGTGGCTCCATCTTTAATTCAGGATGGGAGAGTGGTAAGAGGTCCTGCTTCATATCCAGAAGGTCACACATTCTTCCCCTTCTTTCCACTACAGCTCTTCCTTCCATCTGTCTCTGTGTTGTCTCTGCCTAAAGCAAAGTCAGCACAGCCCGTGTTTACGCTTCATCTATGTCAAGGTCATGGGTCACAGATTGATCAGGAAATTGAGCAGCTGCTCTACCACAAAAAGGTGATTCCCATAACCTTTCACAGTGGAAAGTAGAATGGCACTGAATAGAGTGCATACCTCCGCCAAGGCCATAAAGTCTCCTTTAATTCAGTCAATCCTAATCCAGTATCCTATTAGTTACCGTATAGCGACTGAACAAAGACCACCCCTTTATGAAAACATATTTAAATCCCCTAGATCTCGATTTTTAATAGGGTCCGCATCTAATTTTGCTCACTCATAGACACCAGCCACCTAAATAACGCCATTCATTATTAACAAAAATGATGAAAAACGCCCTCACAATGTTAATGAAAGTAAGAAAAAATGTTTGAATCCATCCATTTAACCATATCCACACCAAAGTTAATGGGATTAATGAGTCCCATCCTCTAACCAGGTTCGGTGGAAATCAGTTTTTGCGTAGTCCCAAACAAACCAACCAGGCGGAGGCAATAATGGTAAAAGGTAAAATTGTGAATGTCTGTATTTATATGATGCTTTTATCTAAAGCACTTAACAGTTTGTCTGTCATTCAGCCATTCGCTTACATACACGATGATGGCAGCAAGCTACCTTGTGAGGTGCTGACCTGACCAGTGGGAGCAAAATGGGATTTAGTATTTTGCCTAAGGACACTTCGACAGGAGGAGCTGGTGTCACTAGTGTACAACTTACTCTATCTCCAGAGCCACTGCAAGAAAAATCACAATGCTCACCAGAATACTGAAATCTAGACAAACGATGGATTCATCATTAAGTGTATTATTGAACAAAAGTTTCATTAAAATGATGTTACACATGACATGACCACCGTGACATCACCCATTTCTTTGTCGACTACCATTCTGAAGCCTCGAGTTTGGCATTATGGCCGTTGCCATCTTGGCTTAATGGAGCCAGAAGTGACCATATCTGGATGAGTGGGTATAGCTGGGGAGGATATCCTGATTGGATCGACCGAGACACACTTTTACTCTAATTTACAAAATTACTATCATGTTGTATTGAAGACGATTTGAAACTAGAGATGAGACCATAAACTCATTAGGAAACTAATTACTGAGGTAATAAATCAAATGAGAAGCAGGGTCATTTTCTCATAACCTCGTTTACAATTTGGGTTCTTTTTTAAAACCAGCTGAGTTGCCCCCTGCTTGCCATTAGAAAGATTTTAGGTTTAAGGCACTTCCGCATTGGTTTCACTTTTCAGACGTGGAAGCTCCGTACAGAGCCTTGGTCTGCTGGTGTGGACTCTGGGTCTGAAACACTTAACGTCAGCTAACTTTGTGCTACATAGCCAAAAGGTAACCATTGAGTCACTGTAATTTCTCTATCGGCAGGGACATCATTTTTTAAAACTTAATAATGGCTTAAACTGGCCATATTTTAAATTTAAAAGGAGCCATTGTTTTGAGTTAAGAGTTTGGCCGTGATCACAGACATGTGCCGATGCTCACAGGTTTGATTGAAAACAGCTAGCTCATCCTGCATCCCTGCTTTCAAAGTCATCCCTAATACAGGAAATCATTACTAGAAGAAGATGATGATGAGGCAGCTCGAGGGAAATTGCGCACACTTGAAAATTAAATCACATCTCTTCATCACAGTTTGATAAGACCTTAAAGACGGTCCAAGGGTGGATTTCTCCTTTAAACGTCCCTGACTATCATTTGAAGAAACTACTGATCCTGAGAAGGAAGAAGCTGTTGTCTTGCCAGCGGTAAGAATCGGTGACAGCACACCTCCCCCTCTGGGGAGAGACGTGAGATATGGCTGAGGAGCGGTGGTGAATAATGAAAGGAAGACAGAACGTTCATCCAGCCCTGGATTCACAGTGACAGCCTCCAACTAGCATGGACCCTACAGCAAGATGGAGAAAGACCCCTGGCCCCCTAGCTATGGGTGTAAGCCATTTCATCACAATGGGTTCAGTACAGAATAGACACCCATCTATACACATACACAAATGTATGGACACACTCACACATCTATTTATAGGTGAGATGATTTCTCACCCTGGTCCCCAGGCACACAAAGAGGAAAATTAATACAAAAACTAGGCGACTCATGGTGACAATTGGTGACAGTCCCCTGAGTTCTCTCTCTCCCTTGGTCTATTTACTCCCGCTGCACTATTACAGCCACACCGTCCACCCTCCTCACACCCACTATAACCTCCTCTTCCCCTTCCTATCTGTGGAAAGAGACAAAAACTCTACTTCACACCTCGGTAGAGGTGTCCAATTCTGACTGTCCCTTATGGTCACACACTTCCCCGGAACAGAGTATTTTCATTCTGCCTGCAGTGGGGCTATTTTCTGCATCCGTCTCAGCAAGCCCAGGCCGCCTCCTTCTCACTTCCATGCCCTGGTGGAAGTGTACAAAGAGTGCTGTGGGTGGAGGTAGCGGAGATCTGAGGACTGAAAATGGCATTGTGGAGCTAAAAGGGTGGAAGGCAGGCCGATGGGTTTGTTGCAACCTCTACATGCACCCGTGCGATCAATAAGCAGAAGCACTGGATGAGCTACAAGTATAGTGACTCTGTCAGCAGCTGCTGTGGTCTCCAGAGCTCCTCTACAATTGATCTGGTGAGCTGGCAAGAGGTGAGAGGCAATAAGAGGATCTGGTCTCCCAACTGTGGTTTATAACCCCCCCACCCCCACCCACCCCCCACCCCCCCAAACACATTAACTTCCTTTTTGTTCTTCACTTGGGAGCATGAAGGTAAAAGGGTAAACAGAAAATGAACAGTAAAACTACTGAATACACTGTCCCTCTACACTATACTGTATGTGGGTTACAAATCACTGCTGAGCAAGTAATACACTCAAAATGAGCGTGGACATAAATGATGATGGTCTGTCCGACACTTTGGTCCAGATTGAATTATCTCATCTATCAGATGAATTGCCATGAAATTCTTTGCAGAAGATCTTGAGATTGACATTTTTGGTGTTAAGTAAAATGTCTCAACAACTTGGATAACTTCGGTGATCACTTAACTTTACATCTAGCATTATCATCAGGTTAAACTTACAATGGTCTTACAAAGTCTTGGTTATAATTTTTGTTTAGATTTTTTATAATTAGGGCTACAAACAATATTGTATTTGTTTTGACAGATATTATGATTGCGACATGTTTCACGATTTGTTGGAGTTATCAAATTTGCATTACAATTATCATTTTCACTGAAGAAAAAAAAAATGAAAATCAGGACGATGTGACATTTGTTGGGTTCTGTCCCAAACAAACTTTTTTTCTTACATCTGTTGAACAGCGAAGGCATCTGTACAACACTACAGTACTTTACACAATTATTAGTCACTATAATGCTGTTTTGTCACACATTTTACCTTTATCTCAAAATTGCAGCTTCTCCTTCTGCAGCTTCCAAGATAGTGTGTTATTAATTAATCTACTCAGAGTAACACATTCCCTGTGTGAAGTCTTTGTCCTGAAATACGCACTTTTAAAAAGCAGCCTGAATCCTGGTTAACGTTTACATGTAAAAATCAGGCTGTTAATGGGGATTCTTTTAATCCCCAACCAAGTTTACAGAAATGTAGGTTCTCATTAACACGGTGTTGAGAATATAAGAAAAACAACATGAACCAGTTTACTTGAGTGCATGCAATCACGCTGAGTGAGATGCATAGTTCCTCCACAGTTCTTTATGCAGCATTGGAGGAGGAAACTTAACCAGTCTCTGAAAAAGTAAACAGTAGCTTTACAGCAGCTGTGAGAATTCCCTCTGAAAAGTGATCTGACAGAAAGCACAAGGCCATTAAGAAAACCATCGGAGAGGTTTGCAGTCAATTAGTCCTGGCCATTAAAGCTTCAAAATTCAGTGAACCATTGGATGGAAAGAAGGATATGGAAATACATGAATATGAATAGTGATTCATTTTAAAACAGGCAGATAGATTCCCTCCTCTAATTGAGATCTTAATCTGAGAGTCTAATGTTAGAGATATTCACATCTCTGTTCTAATGAGATACAATTAGGAGGAGGGGAGGTGGACAGTAGCTGTGCGACAGAGAGAGACCAGACTGTCTCTTCGTCTCTGCTGCAGCCCTCTCACGTGCAGAGCACCTCAAATATATAACACATAATAAGTCTCTACACACCACGGCAGTTTCTTTGCACTAGCAAACCTGGAGGCATTTATGGGGATCGAGAAATTATTAGTGAATCATTTCTGACCTGTCAAGTGAAGAGGGCTTAATTCTACGGAAGTGGCATTTTGTTAAGAGCTTCAGCGGTATAATGAGGCTCACATAAACACCAAACCTTTAGCAGATCATTAGAATTGTGCCTATGTCCCTGTGGCATTCTTATAGAGACATGTGTAGCCAATCCAATTTGATGCTCGCATCTCATCCAGACATAATTAAAAGTTAGGAAAGGCAGCAGCAGAAAAAAAGTATTGTATGCAACGACAGAAAAATGTGTGATTAATGCAGCAGCGATGTGATTAATGCAGCAGTAATGACTTCTGTCGAGTGTTTTTGCGAGATGTGGCCGAAGAATGAAATGACAGACAAGCCACACTGAAGCATGAACTAAGAGTTAAGGAAAAGACCTGCACATAATAGAAAAGAGGTTATAGGTGATGAAAATAATTCCTTCCACGCATCAAAATACATTTTCAACAGAGAGAAACAGAATTCTGTTCATCAGGCTTCACTTCTTCATCTATTGTCCTTCACAAAGTCCCAGCCTGCCTGGCCTCGTAGCCCTAGAAATGAGCCATCAGGCATTCTACCACCTCTCTATGAATAAACCATGGGTACCAATCCTTGGCATTCACACAGGAAGAGGGCATACACCAGCTCAAAGCACACATGTGGCCATGGTGTACACGCCAAATTAAATGCAGCTGACAGGAATACAACAAAAAAAGGACTTATTAACCTCTTCAGCTCTAATTTTCTCTTCCGATTTTGTATTAATTTGCATTAAAGTAAAAATAATTTTTAAAAAAAGTCACACTCCCAGTATATTCTGTACAATCTGCTTGTTTCAATATTTAATTGGTGCCATGTTTCTTTTAGCAGAACCATTACATCAAAAAGAGCACTTTGGATGTCTTGTGCATCATTTTATGCTCACACACATTTCTCCATATACAACCTGACATATTTGGTATCTCTGGTAACCTTGGGTCCTTGAGCATAGTTTAAAATATAATTCTGTGGGTTTGAACAAGACAGCATGCTTTTCTAAAAGCCCTACCGCACAGACTCGTGACTGGTACAACTAATTGTCACAAGTCTTCTTCTGAGCCCGGTCTTCCTTCTTTTATAATTCCTCACCTCCACTCCCCTTGCTGGCCATGTGGATGATTGAAAATCCCCAGAGCAGAACACTAAGACCTCAAAATCCTCCTTGTGTCTTGGAGCTCAACATGGCATCTCCTTAACTAGAAAGCCTATAGAGCTGAATTAAAGACAGGGACGGAGAACTAAATATAAAGCATTTCACAAGCCCTGTCGGGTCATGTTGATCATAGTATGGATCCACACAGCCTTGAAAATGTGTAATGAGATTGGAAACAGAAGAAACTCACAATAGGTGATTCACAGTTAGTGCATGAAAACCATGTTCCTGTCCTTTAGCCAAGGAGTGAGAGAACATATTCTGACTTGGCACAAATTGGTTTGTCTGCTAGCAAGCCAATTTTTCTTTAAACAGAGTTGAGGGTAATGTATTGAGCCAATACTTCGGTTTAATAATGTTCTTTCTTCCCAAGTTTAATTAAAAATATGTTCTACTGTTAGTTATCAGCTTGTTAGGGACCTATAAGTTGTTAAGTTAACTTTGGTCATCTGTGCAAGCAGCTTATTATGACCCACCTAACATTTATTGTTAGGCAGCAACCTTCTAGTGGACGTAGTAATTATGATGGGAGCAGAGCAGGAAGTCAGGTAACATAGCATAAAGAGCGATGAAGTACGCAAATGGAGGAATCGGGATGGCTCCGACACATACTGTACAGACTTTCACCAAGGAGGCCACTGTTCATGTACCATGTAAAAACTAAAAGTTAACACTGATACATTTTAAATTACCTCACAGATTTTAAGCGAGCATTAGTAAGTTGCTCTAAAAGCATTTTTTGTTATATTTGAGGAAAACGTTTTGAAGCTGCTGTAAGCATTGCTGTTGCTTTGGTAAAACTAGTTGCTAACACAACTCCCAGCTGGTCAGGGAGAGGTATTGGGCAGTTGTAACCAGGAAGTTTTAGTTCCTAAACCTAACCAAACTGCAACCATTTCACAACGTTAACCTCATTACGATGAAGGTCCAGTATGCCTGCTGCTACTACAGTACTTCCAAATGGTCAGTGGTCGTGGTGATGAAATATTAGAAAACCATCCAATAGTTGAGACATTTCACTAAAACCCAGAAATGTCAACCTCAAATTGGCAGAGAGGAAAAGATAAAGGATCACCAAAATAATTTGGGTTCATCCTCTCTGAGCAGAGCAGCGGAAAGACCAGCTGACTGGCAGACTGATTGCCATCCTTAGAGCCAAGCTGCTAGCATGGCTACAAAAAAATCCAATTAAGAGTAAAGGGTGAATGAACTTGCACTTAAAAGAAATATGACTTTCAATATATACTGTAGATTCATTCTAAAGCTTGCATCTTTTCTCCAGAAGAGAAGCAGAGAAAAAAATATTACAAGGAAAAAGATTTTTGTGAGTAAACTCTGCCCTGCATGTGTAGCCGCTGAGGAGCACAGTTGGTCAAAACAGAAGGCTGAATGCCAAGATACAATTTCCCGCTACACATGCCTCTTTCAACTCTCAATATGAGCCAATGTTTCACCCATCACAATGCATAGTCCTCAAAGCAATAGTATTGGCAGTATCTAATTATGGCACAGCACAGTGACTAACAGGAGTTTAATTCTATTCGAGTCTTTCAATTAACCCCCATAAAATTCTCACACAGCCCACACAGCGGTGATCAAGAAGGCAAACAAACTTCACTCCCATGGCCACAATCAACGTGAATGGAACAGAGAGAAGCAAACAGGAAACTGGAGCTGATCTTCTGACTAATGGCATGTTTTTAAAAGGGAACAAAGATAACAATTTGCTTCAGCTCTACGCCTCCATCCCAGAGGACCATGGAAGAAAACACAGAGAGGGATGATCCGGTGTCAGCTATAAGACAGAAGCTGTTGGGTCTGGGTAGAAAGTCTCTCTAGCCCTGCCACTGTCCACAGGGCAAAAGCCATGTTTAAACCAAAAACCACCCTCTATTAGCGCTCTGTGAGCCTGGCACAACGGCAGCCTAATGGTTACAATTAACAATCCCTTCTGCTGACAGAGCTCCTATCTGACTGTGCTCCTTTCAGTCGGATCCTGCCCTAATGACTGTGTTTTATGGGTGCAGTGAAAGAGAAACCCGGACCAAGAAATGTGAAGAATACAGGAGGAACAGATTTATAGAGGAAAATGAGACAGAAGCTGAGGATAAATCTAAAAGTTAAAAGTGCCTGGGGAAAATAACAGAGAATGTGACTCTTGGGTTTAGACAAGAGATAGTATGCTGTACTGTGATATGCTGTAGATACAGCCAGAGTCAAGGAAAGCATTATTACATCATAAGAAACATATAAGATAAAAACAACCAATTCAGTTTTAGGGTTTGTTGCAAACTCCAACTCAAACACCAAAAGCCATATTTGATCTGTTGCCCATTTTTTTCTTAAATCTACTAAGGTGAACAATACTCACAGGTACCAGATAAAGTTCATATTTTTCTATCGATCTGTAAAAATAGGTTTGCTTTCGTTTGAGTAAGTGAACCCCAGAGAAGAGACTCCCACAACAAGCTGAGTAAAAGTGCAATAAACCCCCGCTTTACAGTATTTTGTTTGTTTCACTCCTTTTGGCCACAAATTTTGCTCCAATCCTCTCAAACAAAGAACAATCTGTAAAAAAAAAAAAAAAAAAAAAAAAAGGAACAGCTACTTCTTCAGTTTTGGATGCAACGTTAATTTAATAAGCTACAGTTCTTTTGTAATTAGTAAGCAGGTTAGGGAGATATTTATTAGTCGTTTTAAAGTTGCCATTGCTTTCCTTTGATGCTACTTTTATAGTTATTTAGTTATTCAGAATGACACTTGCGTGGATATTGGCAATCAGAGGCAGACAGGCCATCTGGAGAAGTGGGAGTTTTCCTGGTGGGCCGGTCGACCAGTGGGCTGGCGATGAGTCTAGCAACACCAATATAAAATCAGGGGAAAGAAAAATGTCTCATGTTGTTTGATCCTTCATTAGGCTGACCGGCTGGCTCCGTACAGATGTGAGTCTGGCAGTGTTTAAATTCCCATCTCATGAGTCCACCTCTCTTCTCCTGCCAACTTCACTTTTGTGCATTTTGCCTCGAAAACCATCCAGCAATGACAATGACAAAGTTTTTCTGTTGTGTACTGCTGCATGTTGGAGCTACAAGGTACAAACAAGGAGTTAAATATGGTGAGTAACAAACAATGATACCTTCTGATTTGGTCATGTACAGACTTAATGACTCAAAATGTATCTATTACAATATTACAGCAACATTATGTAACTTTTTCACCTTAAAATAACAGCTTCAGATCATGTTGATTGTACAGTGTCTTGTTATAGGATGAATGGTGTCTCTGTCTCAGCCACACTATGTTACTTCAGTGAGAGGGTAGGATCACAGTGTTACATACATGTTTACATCAACATACAAGTTTTCAACATGTAACATTGTTGTGACGTGATGAGTTTTGTTTGTAGGTAGCACCTACATTACGTTACAGACCTGGGATTTGTATTTGCAACAGTGGTGTTGCACTCAGAAATTTTGGAGGGCACCAAATTGCACTAAATGTCAATTTCAACATAATGTTGCTTTAAAGGCCATCAAAAAAGTCTTATATGCTTAATACAAAAGAAGTTAATTTACTGTTTATGTGCAGAAAAAACACAAGCAATGACTGACTTCTGTGGTGAAGTCCCAAAATTAAAAAGTAGAATCAGATATAAAAGTTCATCAAGAATCTGCATATTATATCTTTTAAGATGCACATCTTAAAAGATATAATATGCAGATTCTTGATCATGCTGAGTGAGGTCATATCATTGAAAGCTGCAGTTCATAAAGGATACTTCACTAAACAGTCACTAAACAGTAGTTAATCATTTCATTTGATCCGTGTGACCCATTTTGTACCTTTTTATAGACATTTTTATTGACTTGTTGATTTGACAATACCCACTGATAAATGAAAAAGGTTATAATTGTTTAATCTGTGACAAAAACATATTCATAATATGTTATATTTAATTTAAACAAAAAAACATGCAGATAACAAAGAACCCCACAACCTTTTGTCGTTCCTCTTCTCGTACTTTTCAAACTCTTTTCTCTAAAAAGCAGATCACCTTGCTCCAGGGGACTCTCAAGTCTGACCCAGCTGTCTCCTAAACCCTATTCAATTTGGCCACACCTCACTGAGTCTAAATTACTATTTAAATACCTAAGAAAATCCTCATCAGAAAAGCCCTGTGTTAGAGCAGAAGCCCTCTATAAGCGTGCCTTTCACTGCTCTCCATCACTGTTTCTGTCCATCAGTCCAAAGCGTCTCTCCAGCCACTGTCACTCCACCTCTGATAGGTGCTCATTATGAGCCGTCTCTGGAGGTTAAACTTTAACTTCCAACAGCAGCCCTCCTGTCTGTCACTCACTTAATCCTCCGAGCTTTTTCCCTTTGAATACCTGCTGACTTTTATAACACTGAAGCTACACATCAAAGACATCGCTTTATATTGTACAAAATGGGCTTTATTCTGACAGTTCCTGAACAGTATCTACAAAGTTGTATTCAGACTGTACTAGGGCTGTCCAGAATGTCCTTTTTAAAATATATAAATTTGAAGCTTGAGGTTTTCAAATGATGTTTTTAAATGTCTGTCAATATATTTTATGACCTCATTACCCTAAAAAAATCCTCAAACAAAACCTTCAATATAAAATATAGTGAATCATCGGATTAAATGGAGTCCTAAGCAACAAGTGGATGCAGATACACAATATGATCTCTAGTAGAACGAAAGCTGATTTTAACCGCTAAGGTGAAACGCATATCAGCAAAGGGGACAGAGTTTGACGCAACACCGGTGAATGCCCATTCACTCTCGTTTTACCTCGGTTTCCATCACTCTCCCTCCTCCATCAGCGGGGTTCGCTTTCTTTTGCAGTGTAGATTTTTCCGTATTCATCAGCATTACACTGCAATCAGTATGTACAGTACTTCATGAGGGTAAAATTAAGCAAAAAGTTATCTTTTGCCAAGTAATGTAATATAATAGTATTAGAGCTGAGATAGATTTTTTTATTATTGTGGCTATATAACTGTGACTTATGGTGCCGTTAGACTGCCTCATTAGAGGTGAGCGATTCTGGAGAGAGATAGTCCATTGTTGAGTCTCATTCCCAGGTGATCAAACAATGAGCCACCATCCCATAGAGTCGGTATTTAATGACATGGGAATGAGATTCGATAATTAAATATCTTTCTCAAGAATCACTGAAAAGACGTGCAAAATTTGAATGTTAATTTCAATTCAAATGTCAGCGTTATGAATTTAAGCTTCGAACCTCTCAGTACAGCCCGATCTGCACTGTATAATGATGATGCTGCATTCCTTGAAAATGTAATACTAGCATTTCCTGATGTAGACTTTGTTTACTAACCTACAACCACCCAGAAGAACTAACCCCTGAGACACTATGTGACACTGATGGGACGGACATCTGTCCATTAGGTGCTGTGCTGCTGCATTTGATATGGCTGACATTTTCATTTTGGACCTTTACTTTCAGGTCTTTCTATGGTCACGTTCTCAACTTGTCAACAAATCACTAATTAGAGTCCCTAAGGAGACGAGGCATTTCTACGCCAGCAGCAAAGTTGCTTTCAGTCAAGACCTGAGAGAGCCACACACACATGCATTATTTAGTCTTAGAGATTTTGGATGCTGCTCCAAGCGATAAATCAATACATTTTCTCAACCTGAGCTGTAAAGTGCATGAAGGCTTTGTCAGTCCATGGATGTACAGCCTGTCCAATAAAGTTTAGTGAGACATGAGTCAGTTTCACTGTAGCACATCAACAAGAGAGACGTGGCCTCAGACAAAGCTGTGGATGTGAAGGTAAACCTGCAGCTTGTCAGGCAGTTTTTATGGTTTTCTACAGGTACTGACAGGGACATAAATGATGGAAATGTCAACACTGACTGCTTCTTTCAGGGAAACACATGGCACGAGCCTGACAGCCTTCCTTAAAAGACACCGCTGCACAGAAATTCGAGGAGAACTGAAGCGCTCAGCAGCTCTTTCTAACAATCTGTGACACAATGACAGCAGCTCAGTAGCACACGTTCACAAAATGCATAAGTAGGGTGTGTGCGAGACAAGACAAGGCACTGCTGAGGTATGTTTGACTGCAGATGTCAAAAGTTCTCGTGTATGTTTACCAGTAGAAAGAGATCTCCATACTTTTAATGAGGAAGTCGTCATTACAGTGCTACAGTTTCTGGTGTCATGGCAGGTCAAAATACAGGAGGAGGTAAAGAGAGAAACTTTTAGCAAAAAGAATCATTGTTTTAGGAAAAGTCTTACAGTTCAGACAGTTTCATACTTCAGAAACTTAACAGTGTATAAGAGTGAGAGCCGCAAAGATCCATCAGTCTGTAAAACAGATCTTAAGCTACAGGATTTTTCAACAGCATCCTCCCCACGGTTGTCTTGCTGGGGCGAGACAGGTGGGTGCTCCATCCTGTCAACTGTCTGCCAACTCCCAGTTATCTGGTTAAGTCGGTTGTGTTTTACTTCTGCTCTGGGCAGCTGACTTAACGGAGCTTGTTGCCAGGGCAACCGCCTCTGCCAAAGATCCCCCTCTCTATTTTTTCACGGAAAGCGGATACTTTGATAATCTGAGGGATTGCAGAAGACGTGGGGGGAGTGTGGAGTGGCTGCCAAATGTCTTTTGAAGCACAGGAGCTCTCTCAAAAGCGCAAAATGAGAGCAGAAGAAGAAATGCCACCAGTGATACTATGTGCTATTGAGATGTTTGTGTCAGCCGCTCATTTGTAAGTGTGTTTTATCAGTAAGTATTTCTATTAAATATGAATAATGTACAATTATGTATTGATGTTTTTACTGATTTGTAATTTATCTTTTATTAAATTAGGTTAAATATAGTGGAGAGCACTTAAAGATCAAATGGAGAGCGACTGAGAACAAAATTCAGGCCAATTTGATAAAAGACACACTGTCCAACCAAGAGGCAACCTCCCAAGCTGAAAAATGAAGCCAATGCGGAAGTGCCAAAAACTGCACTTCTTGGGGCCGCGACATATGGCTGGCTCCTAAAAAAAGTCGATCCCTGCATACCTCCATATTAAAATGGCCGACTTCACAGCAGTAACAAACATGTTAAGAACTTGGGATGAAAACACTTGTTTCATTCAGCTCCTATTTTTGGATTAGCCAGGAGTGGAGCTCAGTGTTGGAAAGAGCTCTCAAAATCGTACTTAAGTGTCAAGTACATTACTAAAATATTACTCAGTTACAAGTAAAACTACTGGTTTTAAAATAAGAGGCCTACTTCAGTAAAAGTACAAAATATTCTTTTCAAGTTTTTGTACTATCTTAATCAGTATGCAATTATGATTTTAAAAGTAACTAAGTAGATTACATGGTGTAATACATACTTAAAATTACTTAATTTGAGTAGCTGTAATTATTTACTTCCACACCTGTAAAGTGGAGTCGAGCACTGCCAAGATGCCACAGCCATCACACCGAGCTTCAAAATGGCTCTTCAGAAAACTGATGTCACAAAGACTTAAAAGTCCATGTCTCTCTCACCAAGTCCAATCTATGTGTATTACGAAGAAGGTTGTTGGATTTTCTTTATTTAAAAACTAATTATCTTGCCTCCCTGTAGTCACACGCATTATGTACGTTTAGTTTAAACTCTTTCCTCAAATCTCAAATATAAATCAGATTACAAACACAAAACAAGAAGTTAAACTGATATGCCGATGACACTGGATGTGTACAAACCTCAACACCAATACTCTCCATAAATTTGGCCATTCAGCAATGAAAAGGTTAAGCGGACAAGAGGAAGGAATGTTTGTTTTCCTCCCCCCGCTCATGCAGTAGAAGAAAAAAGAAATTTAAAAAATGATCTGGTATCCCTGCTCACTTTTTATCCAATCAGGACAGAGACCTCCATTAAGAGTTGGGCCTGTCTGTTTGTGAAAACAAAGAGAGCAGGATCCTCCTGATTTGGGCCAACGATTACCGCTCCATGTTCATGTGTGACGTAGAGAGGAGGAAGTGGATCGCTGACTGCAAAACCAACAGGAAGTTAGCTCAAATGACGACGGCGCTTACAGCAGCTTTACCTAATATTGTTTCAGCCAACATTTTTGTGCAGATACAAAGCACAGCTATGTGATAGGAGTGATTCTAAGGGATATGTTTTTGTACAAGGATCAAGTTTGACTCAATACTGACTCAACTGTTGGTTGATTTCAGGCTCTGAAGAACTGCTTTCTCAATGCATTCAACCACAAAGTCTTTTGCTCCTTTTACAAAACAGCAGCTCCCTCCTTTGAATGTTGTTCTTTTTAAAAAACAGGAACATCTTATTTATCTATGAAAAACCAGCTAACAAGAATATCTCTTTTGGCTAATGTTTTTCATCTTCATCCTCATCACCAAAAAGGATTGCCCCTGAGTCAACTTCATCATCCTAATAGGATTTGTGGCAGATATGAAAATGATTTTTAAATATGCCAGGGAGATGACGAAACACTTTAGAGATGATTCACAGGCCTGGCTGATGGCTGCCAAGAATAAAATTAAATAAGATCAAAAAGGCAGAAAACCCCACACAGAGAGACATTCGAGTAGATTCCCCCGCTTTCCGACGGTATCAGTTTTATGAAATAAAAGCAAACTCTTCTAAAATAAATGCTTTTATTAGCATTTTAGCATAAAACAGCAAAAAAAATAATATGTTGATAGAGCCATTATACCAGTGAGTTGTGGGGAGACAGCGGAAACTAAAGTAGATGCTAAATCGGCAAGCAACATTATTTTTTTTAACATGTGAAACTTTAAAGTTATGAGCAAACACGCTCATTTATATCTCTACCTCATTACACTACATCTTGTAAAATAAACAGAAAACATACAGTCCAGTTGCCCGTGGGTAGAGAAACACAGAAAATGAGCATATATGCAAATGACTCCGGGAGAGGAGAAAATGTAAATTTGTTCCCTGCTCTCCACATAAAACAGAGGAACAATTTATCTTCATTTTCAGCCAAATATGAAAAAAGTTCCCCAGACATGAAAATATGGAGAACAATAAGCTGCCAACGAGTCTCAGGGGACAGTGGATCCATATGAAAGTATTCCTCATAGCCGACGCTGTGCTGGTGACAGGAGGGAGATGTATGGAGCTGCAGCAGATTGTTCTGTTCTCAACAGTGGCAGAGTGATGCCGTTATGTCACGTTATTAATGTACAGCAAACAGGGAGCATCCTGGATTGCAGATCAACGCCTGATTAAAACTGTCAGATGAAGTGATGAGAGATGTAACGCACGTGCACATACCTGCGTGTGCACACACACACACATTAAGTTACAATGTGAGGAACGTAGCTGAAACAAATTCGTCTTCCCACTCAATGTGTAAGGGTTCCAGGAAAACGCTATTTATAGTACTTTCTCTCCAATTAGCAGACATGTGCAAAAGCAAAGCAGCCCACCCACCCACACACATACACACACACACACACACACAATTCAACCCCTTTCTCTTTCTGATATAATCAAATCACCAGTTTTCGCTCTAAAAGCACTGATATATGTGGAACACAGATATATTACACAATATATTGTGTAATATGGAAAATATGTTGTTCATCTTTGATCAACATGGCAACACACACATCAGCTTCATTATACAACAAAAGACAAGAACAGCTAAATGAGACTGTATGCGGGCATAGTTAACTTGATATTCTACAGAGTAAAGTTATAAAAACAAGCATTTCTTAAAGGGATGCCTCAACCAAAATTCAAAAACCTCATTTTTCCCCCCTCTTCCATGTAGTGCCATCTATCCAGCATGACTGTTTTGGTGTGAGTTGCCAAGTTTTGGAGATATCGCCCCGAAAGATGTCTGCCTTCTCTTGAATATAATGGGACTAGATGGCACTCTGCTTGTGACGCTCAAAGCACCAAAACAATACATTTGAAAAACTCAACACCAGTGCCTCTTTCCAGAAATCAGTACCCAGCGCAGTTACTCAAGATAAGGCTAGCTTACTGAGCTAACAAAGCTAGGTACGTTACAGCTCAGCTTAAGAGGTAACAATTAACGATTACAACCGGCGCTGCAACAAGCACAAGCATTGAAATGGGTCTATTGAGGTTAAACTACTATCAATCTGGGTTAGACAAATCAAGTTCGAATTTGGTCTTTTTAGGACAAAATTACCTCTGAACAAGGAATAACCCATGGTGATTTAAGGTGTAAATGCATGAAAAAGGCACAGGAATGCTATTAGGTAGCAGTCAGGTGACCAAACTAATCTCAGCACGTTCAAAGACCCAGTGTGTAGGATTTAGTAGCATCTAGCTGTGAGGTTGCAGATTCTAACAGACTGAACACCCCTCGTCTCACCGTCACCTGTGGTGGCCGCTAAAAAAGTTTTTTAAAAAACTAAACAAAAGGCTTTCTCTGGAGCTACTGTTTTGTTTGTCTGTTCTGGGCTACTGGAGAAACATGGCAGTGCAACATGGTGGACTCCATGAAAGAGTACTTGCTCTTTCTGAAGATATAAATGACTCATTGTGAGGTAACAAATGCACAAAAATTAATTTTCAGGTGATTTCACACTAATAAAAACTTAATTACTGATATCATATTCCAATTTTGCAAATAAATACCCCTGAATCCCACTGACTCCTAAACACTGGACCTTTTAGTCTTTACTCAAATTGTGAAAAAAATGAGTGACATGAACAACACGCTCCATTATTACAAAGTTGACCTGTGCCACATATTCTGGGGCTCATCTGTATGTTATCCACCTCATTTCAGATCCGCCTTCACTGTCATCGTCCGTGATCTGCAGCACAGCTCACTGGTGTCCTGCTGCAAAGTGTGTCTGCTCCTTCGGGCTTGAACTCAAGAGGTGCCATAAGCCACATATATAAGAAGCCATAAAATATACACACAGGAAACCAGAGAGGAGGAGGAGAGTGTCTGACGGTTCACATGGCAAAAAGCGCTCTTCACCACTCAACTCATGCGGTACTCTTCATTGCACTCGGATGAATCCCATCACCTCCTGCCATCCTGCTCAGCAAACCGCTCAGTGCCATGAAGACTGTTATGGTATTTCACACCCTGCCCTGCTCTGCCTCATTCCTCTGAGCGACAGCTTCATGAATGGCATTAATAAATTGAGTCGCCCTGTTAGCTGTCTTCACTTCAGTTCACAGAGGAACAGGCACTCGGTCGGCATTTGTGAGGGACCTGAGGTCAGAGGGGGAGGTTTGTCTGAAGCATTTTATCAACTTTAAAATGCCCGCTGTGCGTCGTGAGCCTGTACACTACATTAATTTCTCATTATTCTGCGGCTCACTGAGGCATGTCAGTAAGACACTGGTCTGTATTTGTTTAGTTGTTGGCATGATTATGAAGGCACGGTGCAAAGCATGATTGTTCACAACATGATCCTTAATCCTTTAACAGAAGATGCAGTTTGACTCTATTGACATTGCCTGTGATCCAGCATGTTTTAAACTCTGCATCAAATCCATGAAGGTACATGAAGCTCACGAAGTTCACTCACTGTATCTCACAGCATCATCCATGTTCCTAAAAGACCACTGCTGGCAAACACCTATAAACTGCTTCCATTTGTATTCCCCACCATCCCACATGTAGCCCGCGTGTACAGAGGCAAGTTCGTCTTACTTTATAGGTGGTGGACCAAATGTGAAAACATCAATTTTAATCATTTGTCTCTCGGGGGGTTCACGGGGCTGTTTGGCTCAGCCTCACGCTTTGACATCATTTCTGTGTAACATTAACCTTTCCTACGGTTCCTGATGCTTCCAGCCCCCGCGGACAAACAAGAAAATTAGAGCGGGCATGGCAGGGGAGGACAGGCCAATAAGGACACATCCAGGGGTTGTAGTGGTGAGGGAAGATCTATGAGGAGAGTGAAGGGCAGAGGGGGTGGAGAGATGTGCCTTAGACTGCTGATCCATAACCTGTGGCATGTTGAATGTTAAAATACCACATCAGCCCCTGAGATGAAACGCCCTCCTCTCTCCCACGCTCTCCCCACAGCTCAATGATTAACATCGGTGCCAGGGCCAAGCGCTGCTTAAAGGAACATAAAAGTGTTTATCTTCTTGTTGGAACAGATCTTTACATATTAATTGGATGGTGTCACTATTAAAAGACTTTCCTGGTATATTTTGAGTCATCGTTTCAGTCATCTTAGCTGTTTAACCGAAGAAAATATCAGCTCAAATTAAAGAAACGCCTCATATTCTATTCATTTAGTGCTAATACTTCTACAGTATCCCTGCAGTAGACACTTGTATATCAGTGATGATCCTTTGTCTTTATTCAGGCTTTATTTGTGTATAAAGCAAATGTATTTATTATTATTATTTAGGTATTCGATCTAGAGCTGTATGGCGTAATAAGGTGTTAATTTTGTTTTAGGGTCAATCCATAATCACTAAACTAAGTCCTCCCAGATCATGTCATGGATTTTCTTGAAAAATTTCATGTAAAAACTTTCACTAATTTAACGGGACCAAACTTAATCCTATAGCTGTACTCCAAACACTTTTTAAGTTATGAATTTTTGAAGTTTGGCCCTCAGAGGTAAATGATTCTTTGTTTATGTATTCTAAGCCTCACTTATTTTCACTTGATTGGGTTGAAATTTGTCCTGAGCATCCATAAGGATACTTGGTAACATGTATTTCTTTAAACAGTTGTTTGCTGAATGGCTACAGTAATGAATAAATAACAGAAAATCATTTTCAAAGATTAATATATCCACTATTTTTCACTTTGGTGCAACCAAATTTTGATTCTGTGTATTATTAATGTAGTTCTGTCACAGCTAGAAGAGGAAATGCCTCCACACTTCACAGAGTGATCTTTTTTTTCTCTAAATGATTGACAGGGCTAATAATATCGGGACAAAACGGGGCAGGACCAACCGAATATCGCTGATGAGACTGCAATTACACTGCAAACAGGAGCCTTTCCCAAACAAAATTGAGGGACAAAAAAACGAGTCGATTCAGAACAGTCGTTAACCTACTCTCTGAGGTGTGTACATTCATTTTGTGGAGGCATTTCTTCATCAGAAGTCATATGATGTAGATATGTTGGGTTTTAGTGTGTTTCTCCATGCATCTCCCATTGACTTTAAGACAGCTGTCACCACAGTCTGACACCAAAACAAGATTCAGTGACATAATGACGCTTCTTTCTTTTTTAGGTTCCTTGGTTTTGAAAGGGAAAGCAATGTGCCAAAGAAAAAGCACCATTTGCAGAGCCACCTGTAGCTGAATGTTATTTGGGCTGTTTAGTCAGGGGCACGTCTGGTCTCTCAGGTAGGATCTGGATAGTTTCCAAGTCAAGGTTGACTAACACCATGCTACTGCTATGCTCCACATTACTCTATTAGCAGAGATGAGGAAAGCCATATGGTTGAAAGTGTGAATATAAGGACGTGGTTCCAGACCTCTTTTAAAACAAGTATCACACTGTCTGATAGAGCGCTTATGGCAAAGGCCCAACCCCCAGGTGGATGATAGAGTCAACCTCAACACGCCCGAGCTTTGATGGTGGTGCTGTAGCGGTGAAAGGTGAGGGATGAACCACAGCTTTCATTGTGCTCTCGGGAACAAAGGCCTTTTTGCAACACATTGTGACACAGTAACATCAAGAGTGGTGTTCTCAGGCCATTTAACAGCGTTAAATATTGTAGCATAAAAATCCCTCACTCCTGTTAAAAACACACTCTTATGAGTACGCACTTGTTCTTTATTGTCTAGTTTTACACAGCCCTTCACCGTCTTCTTAAGTCAAGCTGGCAGCACTAAAAAGAAAGATCTTTCTTCACACAGACCACTCTTACACTGCACACATTTCCTACTATATGCCATTTACTGTCCGTCTGAATACTGTTCAAGCTCTGTGAGGAGTGACGAAATGCATAAATCATCATGGAGACTGCTGTTCTGTCTGCATAGGAGATCTATAGGCAGCTCAGGTATGAGAGCTGTCAGCATGATGCCACTGTCGGACTGGGTCTCAGGCATGCTAATGTGGCATTTGGGTTCAGAAGTGAATGTGACAGGAGATAATGGAAGTGGACAGAGGACAGGCAGGACTCGTATTATCACTGTGATAACCAGCACTTCCTTTCACTCATTTCATATTAAGTCAATATGAATTTAACCACAGAACATGGCTTAGTCAATGCATGCATGCTCCTCTTACTCTACGATGCAATTAGCCTCTGATGCAGAGCTGATCAATGGAAAGAGAGAAGGAGAAGCAATACATAGACTGCTGGATTTAAAAGAAACACTGTGGGGTTTTTGATAAGCAGTATTTTTATTATTCTCCCGGCATGTCTACAAGGACCAAGGACGGACACAAGCTCAGATGAGACATAGCAGGCGTGCTGAGGCATATATCGACAATTGGTGGCGCTAATACACTGTAAAAAGTGGTAGTGCATCAATAAAAAAGAAGAAGAAAAATGCATACTGATGTAAACAACAGGCTTCAAAGATTTTTTTTAAAGGAGACTGATTATGCTTTTTCCTTCAGTGTTTTTTTTATGCTCTTGTGCATGTAAAAGATCTTGAAAGTTAAAAGATCAAAGTCCACATCAACAGAAGCTCCTCTCTTCTGCAGAAAACACCGCTCCTGAAACGTCTTGTCAGGTGTCCCGCCTTTAATTCGTGACTTTGTGACATCACACTACATCACCATGTCACATATTTGCAGAATTTATGCCTAGCTGCCAGTTTGGCACGCAATAATTGATTTAGTACAGCTGTTCTGTCTTTGTTCATGGTGCTGGGCCTGGTGTGTGTGAGCTGACCAATCAGAGCAGACTGGGTATTAAAGAGACAGGAGCTAAAACAGAGCGTTTCAGACAGAGGGGGAATACAATGCTGCAGGCACAAAATTGTGGCTAGCATGCGAACAGTTGCCATGGCACAGAGCGCTTTATGCAAATGCTGTTTGAACACGTTGACTGACAACATGCAAATAACTTTTCCAGCTTCACCAAATACTGTGTCTACTGCTTCATGCACGGACACGGGCTTCTTTGTGAGATCCTAACTGTCAAATGTAGATTTGCAAATTGTTAGCATATTAATTTTATTAAAATGATGGTAAAATATTTATGCTATCATTAAACAGGATGCTGTTACTACTGCATTTCGGAAAAGACTGAGTGTACATGAATAAAGTCTGTCTAATTGTCTGGACTGGAGTGCAGCTGTCTTGTGTTTTCTGCGAACATATGGACTGGTCAGCCGCAGGAGGTGAAGGGAAAGTGTTTTGACCTCTGTCACTTCTGTAACTTCTATTGATCACAGTGCTGCTGCGGAGCGATCTACAGCCAACTAACTTTCCTCCACCTCTCCATTCCTGCTCAGCCTATTGGCACATTAATCCCAATCTGCAATAGCTGCCGTAACCCAGATTGCATTAGCTGCTGAGTGATCAAATTAGGCGCTAGCACGCTTACCCGCCTCCACAATCAGTGGCACTTTTCCGATGGAGACAACTACGCGCTTACAATCAATTTGCTACCCTAATCTAATCAAGCAGCTCACACACAGCTCGGTGCCCTGTTTTATTTTTTTGCACACTTGGTGACATGGAAAACATGAGCTCTACAGCTAAACAATGACACACACACACACACACACACACACACACACATCAACACACCCACAAGTAGTGACACAACTGCTTGAACACACATGCATAAACCCCTTTCCCAACATCCACTCATCCTCATGGACATGCTTCACCACATCAACAAATAAACAAATTTGCCTCCTGCCTCTCCCAGGAGCTGGCTGCCTTCTTGCTACGAGTCGGTTAAGATTTAGAGCAGCAAGTAGAGAACAGGCAGAATACGATGTTGACACTGTCTCTTAATCAACACCATTCATCTCTCAAGCATGCCTTTAGCAGCTTCACAAACAGATGAGAGGTGACAAGAGCTCCAAAGTGGGACAGGCAGTGAACACACCAGTATCCTGCTCGATCTCACACAGCAAGTTCACTGAAAAACAAGGACTTCATGAGCTGCACCTCCTTTCCTTCTTTCTTTCAAAGAAATTTAACACAGAATTATTTAATTAAAGTAAATATGAATTCATAGAAGCACAGTGCACCCAGGAGATTATGTTCGTTTTGAGTATTGGTAAGTGAATGCCTAGGACTTGTGGTTTCTAACTTTCACAGAAAAATATCCACATTTTTAAAAAATGAGAATAGTTAAAACTTTTTTTGTTTACAAACATCAAAAACTTGTCTTCCCCACTGCAATTAAAAATGTCACTGTCCTCAACAAGTAAACAATGTTTTGTTGCAAAAGCACTCGAAGGGAAGGGAAGAAGGGACAAATACACAAATGAGCTGCTAAACATGCACTAAAGTCCATTTCAGAAATAAAACAATGTGTGTTTACACTACACATGGTGTTTTTAAATTTTGATTTTCACCTAGATATTGATATTATTAATTTCTTTAGCCAAATGTACCTTTTAAACAATCACAATGAATCCATACAAATTCAGATATTCTTTAATATAAATTTGAAAACAATGAGCCCTACGACTACTGTCATGCAAAATCTAAGTCACTTCAGTCTTTGATCATTAATCAGAGCAAATATTCAACCACATGGATCTACAACATTCATCCCACAGGGAGAGAAAAAACAGAATCAATATTTGCACCCATGAAGCATTTCTCCAGGCTCCGCTGTACAAACCACTGATGTCTCATCTCTTTTAATGAGGAATGGCTCACCAGGCATCTTTAACACATAGATTGTTCCCACTGCAGCTCCGGGCAGCTCCAGGCTCGCTGCTAGTTAGAATGTGACATTCAGTAAGAGTGCGGTCCACTGGGAGACGCAAGAAAGGGCTCAAAACATTAAACAGCATGTACACAAATTTAGACATGGCATTATTATGCATCATTGATCCTTTATTTCACACGAGGCAAAACGCAACTTTACTGTCTCTTTAATTTACACAAGATATGAATGATTGAAACAAGGTGAGGCTCCTAATTTGCTAACCTGAAAAGTATTGGACATTTAGGAATATATTAACTATCAGCACTGGTATACAAATTGTGGTGTTGGGCGGTTGAGCCAGCTGAGTTTCAGCTGCAGAACCAATGTTGTTTAAATGATAGGAGGCACATAAACCATGGCAACACTATTGGATATAATGTCTGCTGATGGGTAATTTTGCCTGTCAGTTCAGCCTCATACAGGCTTTTCATGCAGGCAAACATGGAAATGAGGCAAATGTGATCAACATCAGCCTGTCTCTCCATAGTTGCAGAAAATGAAATGAGTTTCAGAGGCAACTTTCTTGAGTAGTTGGTGGCGTGCACACGTCCCCAAGATTTAATCCAATGTGAAACATCACCCTGGGCCTTTTTGTGTGCACGTTGTGTCTGCATGACTTTCTCCAGGTGCTCTAGTTTTATCAAAACTCCCAAGACACGACACACGGTGAACTGGAAACTCTATAAATTGTCATAGGTAGGTGTGAATGTGAGTGTTAATGTGTTTGTCTATATGTGTTAGCTGTATGATTGACAAGTGACCTAGACTGGATGCAGTGAACCTCTCACCTAAGCCAGCATTTCATCCAACCACACCTTCAGTTTTAGTGCCACACACCAATCCCTTTGTGTATAACATTGATTCATTTATCACCATTTGCCTGCAGTCATGCTGTCACTCACGCAGCATCCCCACAGTGGGACCTCCCTTATAGTTTTGATCCTATATGCTCTACTAATTTGCTGCTACAGTATAAGCTAATGATGATGTGCTTCAGAATAAAGACATTTTTTAAACTAAAATGACAATCAGAGCGCATGTCTCCGCCAAGGCCAAACAGTTCCCTTTAATTCAATCAAACCTAATCCAATATCGACACACCACTCATAATCCTACACGTGCCTTTGACATATTTTAGACAAGGCCCATGCGGATGCATCTATCCTTGGGTCAGTAAAATTTTACTGCAGTGTAATGAATTTTCAGGTGTTTACAGGGGATCTGATTTTGAGTTATGTTAGTGCCTGCTGCAAAATAATTAAAAAGAAGTTATTGCCCCTCTTTGGGACTTAACTACACACAGAAATGAAGGCATACAAGAGCAACGCAGATGAACAAACTCATATACCAACAAACACACACATATAGAGAGTATAAGGGAGTACAAGAGTCCTAAGTAAACGGCTGCTTAATTAAAAGGTATTTTATTGGACAAACTGCTCTCTGAAGCATATAGACTCCCCATCACTGGCTTCTGATGGAGGCCCACACTGATTCATTAAAGGCTGAAATTACCACTGCAAATTGGATTGCCTACCTGAGAATCATCATTGAAGAATCAATATGACTTAGATGGATGTATTTTTAAGGCCAGGTGTTGTTGCAGCAGGGCCACCGTTTTGGAAAACAATCAGTCAGAGATGCGACACCAATCCAAGAAACCTCAAATCGGGTCACAAAGTTCAACAAACACCATTATGAGTCAAGACAAAAAAAGTGAAGCTATGGCTTGGCAACACTGCCAACACTTAGGCCAAACTTTAGGACAACCTTCGGGGAAAAGGTTTGGAGTGACATTTAGCTTCAAATATTTCTATATGTCTCAGCTGTCTTAGCTCTCTCTTTATATTCTTTTTGATATGGTTTCCCTGAGGACTTCTATTAATCCAATTAAAAGCATGATGACATTTAGTTTCTCAAGGAGGCTGCAAGAATGGACCAGAGGTTCAAAAGTACAATGGATTTGGAAGCCGCCTGGGACAGAGACTGGAAAGACACAGTGGCAAAAACAAAAAAAGGTTTCTGACAATTACTTTCACAAAACAGTACAGCATCTATTGCAAGACCTTCCGCTCTTTGAACCTTTTTAATTCCCTCTAAGATGCCAGAGCAGCAAGTGGGCAGTGATGCTGGCAGTGACGAAGTGTCCACAGGACAACACTGATGAGGACAAAGGAGATGAAAGCTCAGGTTTGATCGTAGGGGATTCAGTGTTTTATCTTAAAATGCTACATCACTGAGCCCTATTTCATTTGAGACCCCTGTCAAATAAAACAGGGCTGTGTACGGACGTGTGGAGCAAGAAAACAGAGACACAGAAAATGCTGTGTGACTCTGTTATTATCCCTGCTCTGTTTATTAGAGACATAGGTTCAGCTTCAGAGAGCATGGTGCTAAAGTTTTCATATCGTGTAGGCTCACAAGATAGTCAAATATAAGAATGTATGTTATTTAATATAACCATGGATCTCTGAGATAACAAGGTAATATTTCCCCATAATACTGCCCTCCTTACTGTGAGCAAGACGGCTTGTGACAAACCTGTCACCCCCACTCACTTGGTGATACAAGGGCCTCTTTCACACTGTTGTCACAAACATGGGAACAGTAGAAAGCAGCAGAGCGTGTACTCACCTGATACCTGATCATTTCTGTTGAGAGGTGCACATGCACATGCACATGCACATGGAGGCCAGTTACAGCGGTTCCTTTTTTCTATCCTTAACTTCAGTCTCTCTTTCAAACTCAACCCGGACTAAAAGATGTTTGAGTTCTACTGGAACGGAGATAGATGGAAAAGTATTCATGCGGCAAAGTCATCGTCCTTCTTACTATTGCATCGGAAAAGGGGGGGAAAAAAAAGTCCACCCAGGTGTTGCATTTCTCCATCTCTGCCGATCAGCACTGTAGCCAATAAATAACTACTACAGTCGTTTGACAAAGGACTGAATGCCAATTGTCCCCTTTACCACTGAAGACGAAAGCAAGATGTTTGTGGGCATTTGTGGGTTTTTTGTCCAGTGTGAAAGAGGTATAAAAGTCAAGGCTATAGCCTTACATAAAGTACCTCTCAATGCGCCAATAACAAGACAATATACAATATAATTACGTTGTATGTTTTTTGTTTGTTTGTATGTCACTCCCAGCTTCATTCAAGTGGTGAAGCAGCCCAGTCACAAGGATACATTGTTGGCAGTTATCACTTCTGCAAAACATAGATATATCCACACGTACATGTCTATTTGGCTTGACTAAACCAAGACAAAACATGATGTTTTCCTCACCCGATTTTTTTTCTGTGCCTTAACCAGAGCATAAGCGCAGCATTGTGACAAGAGAGAAACAGAAAACTGAACCAAAAGAAAACTAGAGTTTCAACAAAAAGAAACACAGTTATAACTCATCTGATGTTTTGCAGAAACAAACATTTATTCTGGTGATTGAGTTGTTGAAGAATGTATCATACATGAAAAGGATAAATATTGGCTGTAGGTAAATAATCATGAGAATGCTGCCGTGAGAGACAGGCAGGCATTGACAACCATACGAAGGACAAGCGGCCAACGATGATGTGTTGTGAGGATACTGTTTGCTTTGACTTAAAATAAAAAACATGCATATAAGGTTCTGTATGTCAAGGTACTTTAAAATATTTGCAGAACACAGTTGGGAATCTGTTCGGTCCCTACAAGAGAGCCAATGTACTGAGCTAACTACCATTACATCAATGTTTAAAAGGCAAAACATTAATGCAAAATAAAGGAGGCAAGAACCACAGTGTCACTGTTAAGCCAGTTGCATTTAAACAGCATCCAGCATAGAGCTACCAGATTATGACCACTTTTGCAACATAAACACAGCATGCCCCATCTCCTCCAATGTAACTGCTTACCCGTGTTGTTGGTACAGAACTGCCCAAAGGCCAGTGCGTGTCTGTGTGGCTACTTTACATAAGCTCAACATCTTAGTGTGCATCCACTGGAAAACAAACAAACACTCAGAGAAAGCCGTCTGCAGCACAACAGCAGCTATAAAATCAAGATACAAAAAAAGCTATACTTGTAACACATTTTTAGGAAATGTCAACAGCAGATGTGTTTTGACACCTCTGCTCCTGCTCTTCTCCTGAGTCTCCACAGCCACAGGGTTGTGGATTAGCTGCCGTATGTTCCACCCAGAGGGGTCTTTCTCACTAATCTGGCATCTATTTAATATTTGCTCACCCACAGTGGCAAGGCGGTGTGGCCTTTTCACTGCGGGACAGCCAGTGAGGCAAAATGACTGCCTGATAGAGGGGACTGGATTCATGTGGTCCACAGGACAATATCCTTCTGACCTGGGGGGGGGCTGGGCTATGTGTGAGGTTGAGATCAAGGTTTGGCCATCAATTGTGGGCAGATATAGAGACCTTTGATTGAAGTGAGAATAGCTGCCATGGTGGAGACTAGGGAAGAATTTAAAATACAGTGAGACAGATTTCATCCTCTCTTCACCGACTAAGCTACATGGGCTTTCTCGGAGGGTTAGTACTGCTGGAGCAGGTAAACATAAGAAAGCTAAATGTCTGTCCCAAGTTCTTGTGAACAATTGACTGGAAACATAGGAAGTGCAAGGCCCAGGACAGGAAGGTTCTGCAGCGGGTGATTAAAACCGCCCATAACATCCCCGGTACCCATCTACAGAGCATCAGTGACATCAGTGAAGTGAGATGTCTGCACAGAGCCCAAAGGATACTAGAGGACAACACCCCACCCCAGCAACAGTCTGTCACAGAGAGTAGCAGTATCCGCTGCCGTCCCGCCAGACTACAGAGCAGCTTCTTCCTTCAGGCTGTGAGACTCCTTAACTCATCATCTGCACTTAAAATCTAAAAAACTGTTTAATTTTTCTGGCCTATTCATTATTTATTAGTTTTATTAATTATTTAATTTCTGTTCGAATAGTAGCATAGAGGGACTGCAAACTATACTTCATTAAACAACTTTGTATTGTTTAATAATATTAAATTAAACTTGTATCTTGTGCTTACAATGGCCACTAAAGCATCATTTTGTTTTTACTGGACTATGAGCACTTTTACTTGTGATACTTTAAGTAAATTTAGCAGATAAATCTTACATACTTTTAATTAATCTGAATGCAGACCCGGTCATGGCTCAATACTGAATGGCACTTTCAAAGCAGAGGCCAGCATGAAGAGGACCAGAGTTTTAGCGATAAACAAAAAAAAAACAAGACATTCAAGCTTACAGAAACAAAAAGAAAGTAAAGAGGACATTGCTGCTGTTCTGTACTTGCTTATGTCTCCTCTCTCTGCTCTGTGTGATGTCCACAGAGCAGCCTGTCCATGTTAAAATGTATATACGATTCTATTTCTTTTTCTTACCTTTTTATTATATTGTTTATTTTTTACTATTATTATTGTTTATTGTTATACTGAACTGTCCTCTGGCTGCTGTGACGCACAAATTTCCCCGTTTGCGGGACTAAAAAAGGAATTTGGATTCGGATTCTGATTAAAGCTAAGTGTACTGCCTCTCGGCACCTCCTCTCAGGATGACGATGCAAAGATACGCCTAATCTTCACTAACCCACCCTTTCACAATCTGCTACTTCAAACAGACTTAGACTGAGCCCAAAGTTCCTGTGGAGAATTGCATCTTAAAGGCCATGAACTTCTTTTTAAAGGCCAAGATGTCCTTGCCGACTTAGCTGGATGTAATAGGCTGAAATCAAGTCAATAAACCTCACTGAGCTATCTGACGAATGAGCTACTTGACACACACAAACACGATTTTGTGAGAGCATGTGTTTGCGGAGAGGTTAATGGCGCTTCCAAAGAGGGCTTGTACATCCAGATGGGCGATGACCAGATACCCTGTGGATGCAAGACACCTCTCTGCCATCCAAATTCTCCTCTTTTGAAATGTCCCACTGCCTCAGTCTCGCACTCAAGCTGCCCTCCACATGCAGATGAAAGAGGGAAGGCCCACACATGCAAGCAGACCATTATTAGTTTTCTGTGTCAGGTCAGAGCAAGAGTATTAATCTGTGAAAGAAAAGGACAACTCTGAATATCAAGATAACATTATGTGCTATGCATTTATTCATCACAGCAGTGGCTAAAAAGCACATTTAAAAGTTAGAATTTCGAGGACGTGTTAAATACTT
Organism: Pagrus major; assembly: GCF_040436345.1. Taxonomy (NCBI): domain Eukaryota; kingdom Metazoa; phylum Chordata; class Actinopteri; order Spariformes; family Sparidae; genus Pagrus; species Pagrus major. Next base: position 20,124,568 of record NC_133220.1, read on the forward strand.
CATACGCACGCAATACTTGTAAGCATAATTTGTAGATTTGTATTAAAAAACACAAAATTGCCATGTCTTAGTGACATATTGCCATAGCAACCATCATTCACATCAGTACAGATGGGGTCGAGTGGGTCAGAAAGATGTGAGAGGCTGATTTAACCCTCAGCCAAACAAGAACCAGACGAAAATACACACTGGTCACAAATACAAGAGTGAAAACACAACCTGTCAGAGTGTGCTCACAAGCAAGAGTCTAATTGGCAGCATGGTGCGTGATGCCCAGCTGGAGTTTCAGAGGGAAGAGTATCCCAGAGCTGGAAGGGAAGCAGGAATCAATAACAACACCACAATCGCTTCTGCCTGCTATCAACCTCACTTACTGCATCAGTGGATTGTCACTAAGAGTAGGAGCCTCAGAGCAGCATTACAAGACTGCTAGAATGATTAAAGCCTGGGGCCACTTAAATGTTTACAACAGGGTCTTGAAAGGTCTAAGAAAATGAAAATACTTAAAAGGAACTACTGCAAATGTTACTGTTGTTCTGTAGGAAAATAAGATTATTTTGCAAAAAATCAAACTATTCATTTAGCCCTTTAAGACCTAGGGTGCCTGTTAAAAATGCAGTCTAAAACCTGAGGTATTATTTGAAAACATCCCATTAAACCTGACAGAACTGTCAATGTTCACTGAAACCTTTATTTCTAAGCCTTTGGAGCAGATAGAAAGTTAATATAAAAAACATTCCAGAACTCAAGACTTTGCTTTGCTTTGATTGGAAATAATGGCCTTTGCTCTTCATCAAACATTATCCAAAAAACGCCTAAATCGCATCAGTCTCTAAAGAAGAAACATGCAAACATCGCACCCGGTCCCACTCAGTTAATAGACATTTATATGTATCTAGAAACTCTTCAAGTTGTTAGGCACTGGATTCACTGTAAATGTCATTCAGTTTCTCCAGATTGTAATTTTAGTTTTGTTAGCATTTTGTGTTTATTATATTGTTACTACTGTTGTTAATGTTATTATTGTGTATAATCTCCCCACTGATTGATTCCCCCCAAGTCATTTTTCTTTTTTTTTTTAAGTTTGTCCCACAATTTCCAGATCGAGGGAATAGGGTAAGAGGGTGTTGTATGCTATACAGTTTGTAAACACGGGTTTATGAGAGGTTTTAAACTTAAAAACAATCAGAGGTCCAGATTAGACTAGATCAGAGCCTTTTATTAAATAAAAGTTCAGATGTAACCAAGGACAAGGTTCTGGATGAAAAACTTAATAACTTAATACTTGAGCTGCTGTAATTCTCAGAGAGTCTGGTAAGGCAAACAGGAAAGGAGGCATTATATGAATTTTGGGAAGAACCCAGTGTGTACACATGGCTTCAGCGCATTGTAGCTCACTCCTTGTAGGCAAGAAAAGGAAAAAGAAGTGTTGAAAATGTCATCAGCGTCACTGGTGTCTAAATATAGCCTTGTGCATCTACAGCCAAGTGTTTCCTCCACAGACTGTCAAATGGCAGAATGAAGGAATAACAAGACATATTAACAGTAAACACATGATATGAAGAATGGCAGGTCAGAAGCTGCCTCAGCCCCAGGGCTGTCGCTTTCTGCTATTATTATTATTATTATTGAAAGTCCTCAAGAAACAAGAAGTGTTAACCAATAAAAATGTAATGGTGGGAACAATGCTGTGGAATGACAGCATTAATATTGAAGGAGACTCATCTTGCTCTCACCACAACCTGCATTTTAAAGCACACAGACACAAACAGACAAAGAGCAGACAGACACGAGTCTCCTCTAACTCCAAATTTTCACCGAGTTCCCCAGCAATCAGTCGCAGAGACACATGCTCGCTCACACGTTCGCACGTCGCTTATTGGCTCTTACTCTGCTTCTCTGCACTTTGATGCCATCGCAGCCACAACCCCTGCAATGATTCTGCACCATCCCACACAGAAATCGCTGAACAGAGAGCAGTTAAAGGGAGTCTGCGCCGTGAGCCTAGGAGGCATTAAACATGTAGAATCCTGCCACGCCTTCGCCCCCTGCCTCCATTTCCCTTTGGGATGGCTTCAAGTTCTCATTGCCTGACAAAAAGGAGCCTGGAGGGTCCATGTAGACCCTTATAAAACCTCATAAGGGCTGGTGATACTGCACACAAAAGAGTGCCAATAAAATGTGGATGCACAGTGCTGCAGTTGGGTGCTGTGGTGTTCTGGTAGAAGGCGCAGGAGTGCATCATGGGGGTTAACCGGGGGTCAAAGGGTAGGGATGAGATAGCAACAAAAAAAAATCCAAGTAATTGTTTACAGTTCAAAAGGATAAATATTAGGGGTGAACAAGTTATTATCTTACCAACTAAATTATCTGTATCCATATTAGTACTATCAATGGGCGGGGCTTAATCTGGAATGGGTGGTGTTTAAACAGGACGTGGGTGGGACGAATCAGAAGTTAAAAGTTCCAACTGACATGGGTTGATCAGTTCGATATTTTAGATCACAAGAGTAAGAAAACTGTATGTTTTTTACAGAACCAGACTGATATATCAGCTGGCCAATATTATCATCCAATACTGGCCTAGCACAGGTATATCGGTATATGTGTTTATGCTGTTTGGTATCTGAAGATATGAAGGAGGAAATGATGCTGAAAAAGTTGCTTGGGAGTAATTTAGAATTATTGATTAAAATTCCCAGTAAACCTTACTGTAACCTTATAGAAAATAAAGTTTAATGTTGAACTGTAAAATATCCTGTCTCCGCTACATATATTTGTTGCAAATTGGTTCACTGAAAAAAATGTGTATATCAGCTGATGCATCGTAGTCGGAATTATTTACTCCCCAATATCAGTATCGGCATCGGCCCCGATAATCGAGAATCAGTCGGGCTAGAGTGTTTTTATAAAATGTAATGAATAAACTTCAGTCAGCTACCAAATGCATATTTTGACACGAGTACAGATATTGATACATTTTACTCGATCAATCATTGTACTTAAATGTAAAATCTACATTATCTCTACTGACTCTTGATTACCTGTGAGAACTCGTTCAACCCTAATAATTATTCAAAGCCTTTTTTTTCTATTTCCCAACCCAAAACCAAACTATCCTTCTAAAATATTGTTGAAAAATAAACTTGTGCAATTACACTTAGATGCATTGCCCTCCTTCCCTCTGTCAAAATATTACCTGTTAACCACGTCTTGTTAAGCCCCCTCTCTCTCTTGCAGCATCCATCCAAAATAATTAGGAGAGGAAAGCCTATTAGCATATTGCATTATCGTGTACTTCGCACAATGAGACAGGTGGGGAAGACAAGACAAAAAGGAATAAAACGCAATCTCTGAACAAAGCCTCAAAAATAATCCTGAATAGATAATCAGATACCACAGAGAGCCTTTAAGAAGCTATACTATCTATGAGCGCAGATGGTTCTGTGAGTGTGTGTGCTGTCAGTATGCTATAGAACAAAGCCAAAAAACGAGTTGTTATCTGCATAACAATTCATTCTTCAAATTGGTACCTGAATTCAGCTCCGTCAGCCAGAGAACAGAAAAAGAGCTGTAATATAAAGCGTGATATTCAGAAATGCTGGGGTGTGAGGCAGCGAGTGGGAGGATTCCTTTACCTGACTTTAAGGGGGAACTAATTGGCTTTAAAACCATGTAACATCATTTAGGATTATTATTAATAAATGGTCTGTGTGAGTGTGTTTCTGTGAATGTGTGTTCAGTACAGACAGAACTATGCATTGGTGGTGGTGGTGTTTGAAACAGGGTTGTTTTACAGGAGCGTCCTGATTCCCCATTCACTATCCTGCTGGTTGACTGACAGACAGCATATAGTTTATGAGCCACACACACAAAGACACGACAAGAAGAGGCAATATACTAAAAATAGAGAACTTTCTAGAAACCGAGAATGAATGTAAAGGAGGATAAAAACAATATGACTCCATAATTCAGGATCCATTTTGCTTGCATTTATATTCACCAACAGAAGCATCTAACCAGAGCGAAGGGCGTCTCAGTTGTTGTTTACACGGTGGATACACCTGAAATCAGCGCAGTTCCACCGGCTAACCCCTAATCAGGCCATTGCTTGAAATATAGATGCTGTGGACAAGCGAGGCAAATACTTTATATTTAATTCAACAAATAATAACATCAAAGAAGACGGAGAAAAGTGGCTGGTGAATAAACCATGAGCAGAACGGAGGTGAGGAATCAACACTCAGAGCAGGGAGGTGCCACTAACTAAAGAGGTGAGAACAGACACCGAGAGGCGAGGAGTCGCCTTCATTTTGTTAGCAGATAACACCAGAATTTAACCTCACCACAGTGATAACATACACTTAAGTCACAACAATATTTTTATCTGGATTTATCAAGATCATTCAGCTTGGTATATGTTGTATTAGCAGCCAAAGGAATTTCCACTGCTTTCGTTCCATGAGGCGTAATAAAGCTTTTAGAGCATAGCCAAACATTTCCAATCCACCCTGATCTTTCCAGCAGCTTCCTTCTCCGTCACCCAGTCGAGCTATTTGATGGTAGGCCCATTTAATGATCATTGATCTTCAGTCTCTTGCCTACGGTGTCCAAGTGTGAGGTCAAAGTAAGTAAATCAGCACATTGCAGAGAACTGCAGGCACATTTTGCCTTCATTTACTTTTATTCAGATCATCCGTTTATCTTCGTAGATGCACTCCAATGCGAGCATTTAAATTCCCCAAGCAGAACTATAGAGTCTCCAGGACACACCCTCCCTGAGACTCCAGAAAGCTCCAGACTGCTGTTTAAGTACAAACTCCCCCATGTTATTAGCTTCCCCTGCTGCACAATTGGCGACACAAAAAAAACCCATATACCTACAACTGTGTGGGGTCATATGCTGGGATTAGTAATTCAGGCTGAGCTCTGGACAATATTCTTGTCGTTTCTGATTGTGACAGTGGTTAACTGCTTGGACTTTATTTCTAGACACTAAATTTAAACAAAAATATTTTGCTTAAGTTAAGTTTTTGTTATGTGTTTGTGAGCTGAAATTGTGACAGCTCTGCTTATGATTCCTTCTACTCTAAAAATAACATTATTCCTCTATGCGCACAGTGTAAACAAAACCACACAGCACAACAATAGAATACAACCAAGATATTCTAGGGGGCTTTTCAGATGCATGTTAATTGTTGTGGGACCTGCAAGGCAAACTGTGAGTTTGGAGTGAAATCTGAAGAAATGATAATGCTTCTATGACACTTAGAGCTTGATTCAGATAAATGGATTACCAAATGGACGGAAGCTATCAGTTTCTCATCTTCTTTCTGCTAACAGGGACTGTTAGTCTTGTTTGATGCAGACACCAAAATAACAACCCAATGATTGTTTGCTTTCATTGTTTAGATCCCGAAAAAGGTGCTTTTGACAAATCCTTTAATATAGTGTGACAGCTACTTCTTTATCTGCTCATGTTTCCGTCTTTCACCAAGAGCCTTTTTGACGGGGAGATGACACAATCCCAAGCATCCTGTGCTGATACCCACTCACTCACTTGCTGTCATTTAGACTGACATGAATACACAGCTGCTGAACTGGATTACCAAGATCTCACATGCAGCTGAAACCACAAATCCACGGATACCCTGTGATTATTACCAGCACATTAAAAACATCAGGATTAAATACAGTGAACAACTATCAACTACTTCAGATCTTCTAAGCTACAATTTTACCTCCTTGTGTGTGTGAGTTTGTAGCTTAACTGTTGTGTGTGGAAGAGATAAGGCAAGGTAAGCTGGTGTGGAGATGGCGCTGTTGGGCCGGAGAGAAAGCATTGAAGTGAAAAAGGGCAGTTATGCACTTAACCTGCTGTCTGATAAGTGAAGCACTGTAGAGGCCAGGAGGTGTATAGAGGCTCAGAGAAAACACTTTCACGCTGAAGGCTGGGCACAGAGCCAGACACTAAGCCCACCTCACCAGTCTGGCCTCCCAAGTGTCGCTGGCAGCACTGGTTTGCATAATTCGACAGAGGATTTCGAGGCTTAAAACTGCACTAATCAAAGTTTTATATGAGTCGCTCAAAGTGACAGAAAATATTGCCCAACTCTGTTGTGTGGTGATCCAGTCAGGTAATAATTCCTGGTGATACCGTGCATTTTAGCGTGGTTTAGCAAACAATTTTGGTCCATTCCACTGCAGGATTTAAAAAGCTCCGATAAGCCCGCTGTATGCTACCTTCAAAGTGCCAACCGAACCGTAAAATTATCAGCTAGCTAGTGAACATAGTGGAGTATGAAGCAGCTAAAGAATTCGTTTTTTTTCCCCCTCAGGAGGTAGTGAAGACCAACGCAGAGTTTTAAAAATGTGAATATTGGACATTTTACAGGTGGCCAGAAAACTGACTTCAAATTAATATTATATTAATATAATATTAAATTCATACTGCTGAATATCCAAAGGTAAAGGTAAAGTTAATTTTGCAATACCGTCAAAAGTGTTTAGCTTGCTTTACTGTGGCTGCAATAACAGGCAGTTAAGAGGGCTAAACAAGTACTCATAGAACTAAAGTTACATCCAGTAACAACTGTTTTCCTCGCTACTAAAGCACCCCAATTTCTGCTGTCATCTGCGAGACCCAACACAAAGATCTTCATCTACTCCCACCATCCGAGGAAGTCGAACATCCATTGAGTTTTTATTTTATCATTTTTGCTCCTATTTGACGCCAACAAACACATCTTTTGTTTCTTCCTTAAGATGTGTTCCTTTACATTGCTAATAGAGAAAAGAGGTTGAATCTTGTTTGAGTGGAGTATCCCTTTTATTTTTATAATACCGCAAAAAACAAACAAAAATATACAGTGATCTCGATTTTAGGTAATATTGCCCCACTCCTATGGTGCAAGAAGAGATTTTTGATACATAGTGAAGCATGTAGTCATACACGAGGTTCCTTGGTGATACATAGAAATCACTATCACGAACTCTCAAAAAGCCTGTGGTTTGCATCATTAACGGTTGCCGAACTTTTGTCTGCCGTCCATAAGGAGCACAGTCTGAGTATGCTCTTTTGTGCATTGACCACTTCATCAAAGGTAACTTTGTAACGTCTGGGCTACTATTTAGCCAACTGCTCCTTACTTTGTTACACCAGTTATTGTTTTTTTTTTTTTCCTTAGCTTTAATTGTTCCCCTGTAACTGACCTGTAACCTGTAACAACAATACATAGCAAGAATAACCAACTTTCCTCCATCTCGTCCATTCTACTTTTTACTTCATCTGAATTTTACTTGTCATCGGAATCACGTGACTGCAAACAACCTTTTTCACCAATGTTCTGGCCATGTCACCAAACATACTAACAATTCGGTCTACTGGCCTTCATCAGAGGAAGTACGTATTTACCTTTAGGTGTTCAACATTTTGAATGCTAACTGAGCTCTGTGTCTTCTGGTTGTGTAAGTAATGTTTCCTAACCCATATCGATGTTACTAATATCTACTTTATAAGACAATGATATTACAGCTTGTTGCAGTTCCATTTCTGTACCTGTTCATAAATTAGCATAAACTTGGAAGTATATTAAGGAAAATTCTGAATTTACAGTAGATATGGGGTACAAAGCTACGTCACACACACAAGTGTTTCCCCCCCTGCAAAGTCCCTCATTCTACAGACCTACTCAATTAATCATACATGCAGTATATAGGCACACATTTCTAGCACATTCACATACCACCCTCTAACCAAGCCTCTCAAATCCATGCTCCATTATTCATTATCCTCCCTCTAGCTAGTATGCATAGTGCACTTGCCACTCCACAACTCAAACTGGATGTTAGTGTGTTATTAACCCATGTAGTGTACAAGAGCAGCTCCTTAACAACCTGTCACAGCACTCAGGTCAACTGATGGGCTGCGACAAGCACGTCTGCCGTATTGCCAACAAGTGTGTTGGAGTAAAAACTCATGCTTTCTCTACGGTGTTATCAGCTAGCTTGACAACCAGAGCTGCACGCTCACAGAAGATTCACACTGACACTGGCCATGATTATGTAACAGCTCTGGAGCCTAAAAGGGAATACTACTAAATTTTAACATGGAGGGACGCTATGCCATGCCTTCAGACCGTTTAGTCTGTGTCAGTGCACATGTTAAGAGTTTGTCCTGCCCTCTGATGTTGGCTGTTACAGTATGCAAAGTGCCTCAGAGACCAAACTGCAAAAAAGATGAGAAAGCTGGTAAACTATAATAAGCTGACCCGACAGTGGTTCTTTAAGGATTAGAATTTGTAGGTCAGGAGTGATATCACCCCTGCAACCTAAATGTGTAAAAAAGGTAGTGAGAAGTGTTTCCTGTTTAATATCACACATTATAATGTTGCTTTTATTACTTTTAACTCATTGTTTTAATGCAACCAAAGTTCAATTTATGGCTACAGCGCTCCCAGCTCACCCAGGCAGCAACAAAAACAACCGTTAGTGTTTACTTGGTGGGAAGCCAACGGGGGATCATTTCCTTGTCGATGCCAAAAAACCCAAAAAAAGAAGGAAGGGTCATTTTGTCGCTGGATCTTGCTTTGGCGCCAGACTGTAGTGACAGTTGTATTGGAGATAATGGGAGCATGGCGAAACACACTAAAAGCCGACATATCTAAGTCGTATGACTTCTGATGAAAAAATGCCTCAAGAAAATGAAAGAACCCACCTCACCCACCTTAACACAGTCTGGCACCAAATCAAGATTCAGTGGTGTAATGACCCCTCCTTTTTTAAGGTTCCTTGGTCGGTGCGCTAGCAACTTCCACTTCATGGTCGAGCTGCCTGCCTTCAGGGCGGTGATATCTGAGTGTAAGACCCCCAGGGCAGGTGAAAAGAAGCAGCTGCTGACTGTATGAGGAGAATAATCCAAACCAAAATGGGAGTGGGAGACAATGTTCAAGTCCATTTTTCAACCTAATCCCACATTATTAACAATACAGCTTTTATGTTTTCTTACAAATAAACACGTTACAGACTTTGTCATCAGTGCAATGAATTTCAGCTACCTAGTAAAATAAACTCTGAATCCAGGATGGCCAGGCCAGGATGAACGTCAATTATACAACTGAGACCATTCAAAAATGGTCTGCCTACGACACACAGTCTATCTTTAGCATGGCTTTGATATCCTGGCAGAGCTAAATTCAGCAAATGAATGATCAGCGGGGTCCTCAACCCCCTTTACAGTCCCGTGTTCGTCACAACACAGCAACAGATTGAGGACGGAACCATCTCATGCTGATGATGCATTGGGCAAATCAAACACTGCAGTTTACTGATAACGTACAAAAAAAGATTCACAGAGTTAGAGAGTAATACTAATTAATTTCTGCACTCAAATGTGAACCCTCTTGTCATTGAACAGTTTTGTGTGAACGTCATTTCTCCCACCGTCATGAATAAGAGAAAGAAAAGTTTGTTTCACCCACAGAAGGTGAATGTGAGAAGACATGACGGTACATACATTTTTTTCCTCCTGTGAAAAGACAAAAGCTTACAAAAACAGATGGACGGCGTGCGAGTACGCATGTGCGTGCGCTCACACACCGGCACGCGTGGAGCATTATTCATGCAGTGGGATGCCCCTAAATGAATCCATGTGGGTAAATGTCATCAGTAAATGTCAATAGCTTTTTGAGGCCTGTCCTGAGGACATGGGGCCCAGCATATGGGCCGCAGGACTTCAGACGTACCTTCATTTCCCACTACTTCATCTATTCTTAATCTACTTTAAGGACCTCATCTGCTCATGTGATGAATTAAACAACAGATGAGTGAGGGTCTTTTGACAAGCAGGAAGCAGAAACGAGGACAGATATGATCACAAGACGATTGCCATCCACTGCATAAAAAGATCATAAGAAAGAGAATAGAGGAATACTCCCGTCTTACATTTTCATGTGGGAGACGGCTACAAAACAAGTCAAAAAACTGACACATCCTGTAAACACTGGAGACATGTACACTGTTCAAACCTTTACACCTGTGTTCCTGAGGAATACAATTTCAATAAAAGAGATAACACTGATACTATGTGGCTAAAGACTCCAGTGATTACAGGTTCAGTATATCCACATTCATACTGTCTGTACCTCAATGTAGGAAGCGAGCCTGGGGTAGACCCTGTAAGGTCCCAGCACGTGAGACAGAGGGGTGGTGCAGGGGAAGCTGGTGGTCACAGCGTGGCTCACTTCAGGCAGAGAAAACACCTTGAAGCCAAACTTCTCATACAGCTTCTGCAGTTCTTCATCGGGCTTCTCTTCACCCTCACACAGGACACTGCCCACCACGTAGCGGCATTTCTCTGCCGGCCTCTGAGGGGAGGAAAAATGGAAATATATCAAACATTTACAAATCCACTTAAAACACTTCAGTCAGTCACCTCAGAGCACCATCAACTTATTTATATAACCATCAAACACATCGCAGCTCAACAGCTTCTGTTGAAAGAACAATGTGTTTCCATTGGACACATAACTATCAATAACAATAGGTGACTGTTGAGGTTAATGCTCTATCAGCACAAAACCCAAACATGGAAGTAAACATAGAAGTTGTTTGATTTAAACTTGCGGAGACACAGCACCGTCGTGTGGCACTGAACAGAAGGCTGCCTGCTCTGCTAGACCTCCAACAGCAAGGTCATATATGTGGCGGTTCATATTATATCTTAGCTGAGAAGCATGTTAGTCAAGTGTGCCAGGTATGGTCACATATTTTACACCATGTTCCATGCTAACATTATTAAAAGTACAATAATAATAACTCTTTGATTTTGCCTTTTGCATTTTAACCAGGTTTCACATGAAAATTAACAAATGGCCGCAACCACACATTATTTCTTCTCCACTACAAATATTTTGGGAATGAGGAAATATTGATAAATCTTCACAATGTCATGTTTTAGCTGGTCATGACTATATTACTGAAGTATTTAACCCTCAAAAAATTTAATATTTGTAATTTTAGCTTCAGAACAGCAACCCTGAAACATGCAGGGATTGTTTTGTTGTCTTGCCTGATAACACTTGAGGAGAGCTGATAGAAGCCGACATGGAGGTTTGGTCTCCGTCGCTACAAAGCGTCTCTCTGCCACCATAATGTTTCTTAATGTGCCCACATGTCTGCATGCAGATGAGAGAGAGACAGCGATCACAATCACTGAGCGAATTGTCAGTCAGAGGAGGATCTGACAGAGATTCTCCCACTCACATCTGTTTGCAGACAGTCACATTCACACATTCAGTGGGAGCTGCTGCTGCTGAAGGACCATACAGGCTTTTTTTTTCTTTTTTTGCATGTTTTTGTCAGTTAACTAAAAATCACTTCAGTACAATTAACACATTTCTGGCCACAGTTTTCTAGATCTTGCCATAACATGTTAGATGTCTAAGTACATGTTTCCTAACTTCCAGGCAGGCATGGGCAAAATGTATTGTAATCATTCATGTAGACAACTGCCAATAATAATGGCACATTGTTGTAAGATATTATGTACAGATTAGAGCAATAATCTAATAGGCCTCAGAAAACTAGCGACATCACACTCCACTGTTTTCCATTCATTTCTGCACAGTTTGACAATATCTTCCCCATAAATTATGATCCAGATCAGAGTCCTGATCAAAGCGGCTGTAAATCACGATACATTATTTTTTTCTCCGAAGACTGTTCTGCCTAGTCCCGCCCTACAGTGCTGTGATTGGCTGTGAATGACAGACCACTCATTTAGAGTAGAAATAAATGGAGTGATACAATACAGTACAATACAATACAATACGATACGATACGATACAACTTAATTGTCATTTTATAATAAATACAATAAATTAAAAAGTAAAAAGTAAATAAATGTTTTTATTATAAGTGATCATTTAAATGTATTTACATATAAATAAATACATTTAGAAATATATAAAATAAATGGGCGCATAAATACATACAGAAAGCAATGAATATATATACATACATATATACATATATGTGTGTGTATATATATATATATACATACACATACATATACATATATATATACACATACACATACATACATACACAAACATATATATATACTTAAAAAAAAGAAATATCAATTGATGTCACATTTTATACATTCATTAATTCCTACATTTATTGTGGTGCATTTAATGGCATATTTATTTATGTATTCCTTTTTTTGATTTTGGCAGTTGCAGTCATAGTAATGAGTAACATCATGTTAACACAAACAATCTTTCTGGAAATTTCAAGCAATTTCTTTAATTGATAGTCGGCTGCTTTAACAATTAATTATCTGTTAACGGGAGGTTTTGATGATGCTCTTTGATGTATTTCTACACATCTCTGATTGTCGCATAAAACATTTTAATCGGTTAAATTCTTAACAGTGATTCATCGATTAATGAATAATTATTAGCATCTCTATTCCCAATTGACCTGAATCTGCAAGTTGATTTTTATTCTGCGCTGAGAACTGGGAACCAGAGCGTGTCTGAACGGCAGGATTAACAACATCAGAGGTAAAAAAATAAATAAATACATAGAGTATATGTGATTTCAAATATCTGGGATAAAACATACAAAATCCCTTGTCTGGTCCTTTAAGACTTGCTGCTGGTTTGTGCTCTGTGACAGTGGCGGTCTGTGAAGGGCTGGCACTGAGGGGGCACAGATGGAAGCCAGCAACACTCATCTTCATGTCCCTGGCATCTTCGCATAATTAACACGTCTAAACGCCACAACCTTCTCTTCTTTTCCATCTCATTTCTCACATTCAGAGATATTTTTTGCCTGCATTGTGCGGCTACACACTGTTCCTGCTGTCCTACTTTGTTCATACAGCAGCTTTTGTGGCGTAATTCAGCGCGGTTGGCTGCAAGTGAGATCCCCCCCCCCCCCCCCCCTCCGGCTGAGATAGATCTATTTGATCATCCCACCCCTAACCCTCATGGCCTCTTAATGTCTGCATCGTGTGGGTAATAATAATGACTGACAGTGCCTGTTCTGTGTGAGCAGATAATCTTTGCTGTCACCTGACAGAGACCCTTGCCACCATGTTGAACAGTGAGTCAGAGAACACAGATCCCCTGCTTCTGACAGGGAATTATTCATTCAAGGCAACAAGAGATATAATAGATTTATTGACAATGAAGCAATGAGTCACTGCAAACACAGTCTATCACAATGGCTGTGTAAGTAATGTAGACAGTTCTATTTTAAACCCTGGTAACATATTAGCCTATTGACGAGATCACATTTTAAAATGAGTTGGTGGAGTCAGAAACCATTATTAACATCATCAACTTGATCACCTGACTTTTACTTTTGCAAATGATCAACTACTAGCAAAACACATAACATTTCCATCAGCCTCAGTTATACCTTGTGTTTAATGCTGATCAGCAAATGTTAGCATGCGAACGCGCTAAACTAAGATGGTGGACATCAACAACCTGCTACACATCACTGCTTTACATTACTTTGTGAGAATGTTAGCATGATGACATAAGCGTTTTGCTCAAAGTATTGCTGTACAGCCTTACAAGTATAACAGCATGGCAGCAGACACGAGTAAACTATTTTTAAAATATTGCAATGACGATATGACTTGCAATAAATTAACAAATATTGAAATGCCTACATTAGCTCTTTTATCCTTCATCAACTGTCATGCTAACTAATCACAACCGCCACCAAATTGACAGTTAATCTGAGGGACAGTTAGCTGGGGGCTTCATCTTATTTATTTATGTATTTATTTTTATTTGTATTGAGACAAGTATGTAGCATAAACTGATGCCACACATCAGAGCATTTATAGCCAGAGCTCATTTGTAATGCCCGTCCCTAGATGGGCCTTTAAAATAAGTCAAATTCAACAACAAATACACCACAGACAGTAGACTCATGAACTCAGAAACAAATACAGGCAGAATATAAAACACAAACTGTAATACAGTGTAACAGACCACCATAAAACAAGGAGCAGCAGATCATTCATGACTACACGACTGATCCCTCTTCAAAAACTGCTTCAGGCTGAGTTTAAAGTGATTCCCGTCAGGATCCAGTTTGAGTTCTGTTTGGCCGACTGTTGTGAATGTATGAACCGTGCACCCAGGGCTCCATCTGATGGGTCAAATGTTCGCATCCGAAGTGTGAATGCATGGTGTGTGTAAATAAAATGTTTTTTTCATTCGTCGTGTTTCAGGCAGTCTTTTACGATGTGTCTATCACGCATCTTTAAATCACAATGACAATTAAAAACTACAATTTATCAGTCACCACTCAAGTGGACATCTATATTCATCATATGTCAAATGTCTGCAAAGGTACAAGGGGGCCTGGAGCCGATCCCAGCTGACATTGGGCGACGGCGGGGTACACCCTGGATAAGTTGCCAGTTCATCACAGATATAAAATAATGACATTGCAATATACGTGCTTCCTTTGTTATGCATTAAATCAAAAAGTTTTATACAGGTAAAAAAAATAAAAATGTTTTTGATCTGATTAAGCTTATTATCATTAATTTGGACATTATTCTTAACAGTAACAGAATATAATCATATCATCATTACTATAGTAATACTAAATCACTCTTCCCTATATGCCATACTAATGCAATTGTTTCTTGGCCTTTTGTTAACAAATTCATTGTATTTCTCACTTTCTCATCTAAAGGGATTTATGTGCAGCAGTTGCTCTGCATCGCTCTCTCTCCTACATGAAGGCATCAAACGTATGGGCTATCAACAAGCCTGCTGCACAGAGCTACTCCCTGTCAACACTGGTGGTCTATGATAAGAAGCAACAATAACCATTCAAACACAGAGGGGATAACAACTGTCCTCCCACAGCCTTGCTTCTGTATCTTACCATCTCGCTATCTCTCATGCTCTCCGCACTGATAGACTACAGTGTGTTAGCCAAACCAGTAGTTCACTAATGATATCATTCAGGGCTCCAGCTATCATTCACATCCCACACATTGGCAAGAACAAACAGCAGCCCTGACTGCATCTCATCTCTGTTTCCCTCCAGATAACACACCCCTGAGACTGCAGGCAATTAGGAAAGAGAGGAACACCACTCCATGTACTTGACTTGTCTCGTCTTCCCCACCAAAGTTGTTTTGTTTGTGTCTGAAATTCTAACACCGCAAGAGGTAGAAATTCTCAGATGCTGTCCGTGCTGTGCAGCGGTGCTCTTAAAGTCAGCTGCTGCCAAAGCTGTGTTTTTGAAAGACAGCGTGTGATTCCATTTCTCACTGGTAGCTAAGGAAAGCTGGCTGTGGCTTTTGATTGGCCGGGGTTGAGTGGCAGAGAGTCAGATAATGGGAAGACTTGTGGAGCTTTTACCTCCGAAACTGAACACTGACATATTGTGATTCTGTACCGAGCTGCAGAAAGCCGATTCAGTTAACAGTGACTTGTAAAATCTGAAAGCACACTGCAGAATTTACAGAAATGTCTTGTTTCATGTAAATGTCTCTGTTGATTTCATGCAAACATTCACTCCCTACATTTCCCTATGCTAAGTGAGCTTGTTAAAACGGGGGGGGGGACATATAAAGCCAACTCCGGTAGAGCTCATGGCCCACGGGACTCTAAGATGGCTTCCCTGCACAAATGGTGCCATTCTCATCTCTACCTGATTCCCCTAAGCCATGTCTCCAAGGACCTGTTGGGAGAGAAAGTAATTTCAAAAGCAATTCTTTGCTTGAGGCTACAAGGGCCTTTTTTTGATGGATGAGGGCTCTCCAACAATAAAAAGGTACGGCTGACAGAGGTAATTCTTTATTAGCAGGCACGTAATGAGGATTTACTCTCTTCATCTTTGCTCCTCTTGGCCCCGAATCTCTTCCCTCCTGGCTATCACCACCTGGGATGTGACATTGCTTGGAGCGCTGGCCCCATTTACAGTTGGTCATTTCTAAAGTGCGAGCGGGTCAGGGAGGACAGGGATTGACAAGCAGGCAACCAACACTCTGCCTTACTGTGACTTAAAGACAGAGATCATAATGAGCGTACCATACCCTGCCTGCCTGACTGAGGTCCATTACAACGCTCGTTAAAACACAACTGCCAAGCGACCGAAGAGCAAAATGCAAAGCTAAATTAGCAGAGTGGGAGCGATTAACATTGAAAGAGCATAACGTAAGCTCTCTCTTTAAATGAACCATATAAACAATGTAAAGACAACATAGTCGCACCGCTTCGAGGGAGAAAGCAAGGATTTTAAATAAATACATTTCTCTGCCTCTTAAAGTATGCAATCTAACAACCTAAATGTGCCATTGAAATGTTTAAAAATTGGAAAAATGTTAAGCTTGAGAGCAAAACATCAAACTTGCCCTTCATGCTCATTGGCACAATGCCTTCACCATTATACCAGAATGGAGTTACGAGAAAACTGAGGAAATACCTCAGTTTTCTCGTAATAACAAGTTTAATATTATTAGTTTTCTTGAGATCACGAGTTATTTATGTCATTATCACAGAATAACAAATATTGTTTTCTCAAGATCTCGTGAAATCGAGTTATGTTATCCACTAATAACGAGATAAATTAACCCGTTATCACTAGAAAAGGTCGTAACAAATGATCTTGTTAACTTGGGAAAACAACATTTGTTATCTCGTGATAATGACATAAATACCTTGTGAAGAAAACAAATTACATTTTACTCATCATGGTAATAATAACAATATATTTGACCCATGGCCATATAGGGCTTCTGTATACAAGGGTCCTTCGCTGAACTGCAGTCAATAAAAAAATCTAAAAATTTGGAGCCTCTCTGGACCTCTAAGCCATCTTCACATCAACATCTGCTGTGAAGATTACACCAAGTTTGTAAGGAGCTCATAACAGCCCCCCAAAAATCCTATTTAATCCGAAGTCCAATCATGCAAACAACACACATCACTGCCTTTACAGAGGAGCTCTCTCTTTGTGTTCACGGTATCATTTTCTATCTATATCAGAAGCACCGAGACAGATGGTGTTCAGGGCACTTCCATGAACAAGCAGAGATCCTGACTCATGGGGAGCAAGGAGAACAGAGGACTACAGGATAAGCAATCTCCCAACAAGATGCTGTCTTTCGCCTCAGCATGTCAGGGCGTCTAACCTGTCTGAGCTGTCTGAGCTGATTGGAAGCCACTTGCCCTCCTGCAGGCGGACAAGGCAGCAGAGACACAGTCACCAGGAAGGAAATTGAAACTAATAGGGCTGCGCAGCACTGGGACAACAGGTATGCTGTGATGGGCATTTGCAGCTGAATTAATGGAGCAGTAATTGCAATGAAGCAGGTATGCTTACTAGTCTGGGATCTGGATTTCTGCTGCTGGAGGATCACTGCAGGTAATGTCATTAATACTTCCTTATTAAGGACATATTTTTTCCCCACTCATCCCACCGTTATTGATCAGGATGATACTTTTTATGACCCATCCCGCCTGATCCACGGACTGAGATTCGCGCACAGAGGGACGCAGCAGCGCTCCTGCTCCTCCTCCTCCTCAGTTAAACATCAGTTTATTTTTTCATATGCAGTCAAACAGAGTTGTTGATGGGACAGATGATTGTGAAACGGCGGGGCAGAGGGTCCAGCAGCGAGGATCACATCCTTTTCCCTCAGCGCAGATGAGTGCTACTGTCCTGGAGCACCTGGCTCTTAAAGGGAATGCGAGACGACACTTGTTTGATCTATGTTCCGCCCGAAACACACCCATGACTGATTCAGAGCTTCGATACCACCTCTTTGTGCCGTGCGCCGCAATTTGCGCCCCGATTACCCGCCGTTTAACTAGGTAAATGGACTTGGACATGCCCTAAACGCACCAACACAAGGTATAACCATATGTAAAATCTTAGACGATATGTAGTCTCGTAATGATATAATATCGACACATCGCCCAGCCCTAATGCCAAACAGATGCACTTAAAGCAAAATCATGAAGCAGGATCACTTTACAATTTGGGCACAAAGAATAACCAACCGTCACACTAACTGATATAATATTAATCAACTTGAAGATGGCAAATTAAAATGTATCGAATTACAAAGATCAATATGTTCTTCTATGGAAGGTGGGGACCCTCAAGCACCCAAATCACATTATCTATCCGCTGTAGTGATGAGGCGTGAGGCCCATTGCCCCCTTGAGTCAGAAGCCAGTGGAAATCTTTTTTTTTCGGTCTCTCTCACTCTCTTTCACCAAGCACAGCTCGGTGCCTTTAGGCTGTTCTCAGACTTAGCTGGTAATTACACATGGCATCCTGGGAGTTCTGGCATGTATAATTACTGGCGAGGATAAGCAGCCTGCTTGAGGGAGGCAGGACACAGTTTTCCTTCGCCACAGTTGTTGAGCTGGTTCACCGCTCCTTCGCCAGCTGGACACAGTGTGGCACTCCTCCAGCCAGATGTCACAGAGCAGGGAGATAATCTTGTCCAATAGGACATATGAATCAATTCCTGCCTCCTCTCTGCATAGGCTCACTTCCTTCTCTACAAATCTTCAACTCTCCTTCTCCACCTCCTTGCTCTGTGAAAGCTGCTCTGATAAATATTCGTCTGTGTAATCCAATATCCTGCGCATCATAAGACAGGGTGAAGAGCCAATACATGTCACAGGATTGATGGTGCAGAAGATTTAAAGGCATTCTTCACCATCTTGTTTCACTGACTAATCGTAACATGTCAGCTTGTAGAGTAATGTCTTTCTCTCTCTACACAGTTTGTGGAAAGAGATCAAGATGGCATCCTAAAAATACACTTACAACAGTTCCAGGATTAAAAAGCAGCCGTCCGTTCGATAGATTTCTGTCTTATGCGCTGTAAAAAAAATATCTTTTTTTCAAAACAAGAGAAAATCCCTTTTGTAAAGTACAATCAACGTCTTTAAATGACAAGAATCCACAGTTTAATAACACAATTTTTATGAGTGTAACATTATTAGTTATCAGTGTAAAAACACAGTCATTTTCCGTTTTCTGGTTGAGAAGCATTAACACATCAGTTTGGTGTGAATATGTCCAACATTAATGATAAATTATTAGCTTCCATTCAGCTGACAAGTTCTGAAAATAGCAAACGCAGTTAACTAGCTAGCTAATGTACCAAGTGTGATAAGCACGTTGTCACAGGGGGAAGTTGTTCATTGACTTTCCAGCACTGCATCTTACCAATTAGGTAACAACGTAGCGTGAAGTCAACACTCAACAGACTCAAACCACCACCATCACACAGTTGTACCACTGAGCTGCAGAATGAGTGGGAAGAGATGCTCTGATCCATAATCAATATCGGCTACATTACTGTACTGACATACTACAGCTGGCATGTCTGACATGATAGCTTTCAGGGACAGCACAGACTTATATTAGAGTTATTTTGAAAAGGGGAAATAATTGGATGTTGATGTATTTAACTACTGAACATCTTTACTGTGAAGACACCTCCTGCCTCAAACCACTTTGCTCTGCTCTGTGACACGTACTCTGCTGCAGTGCTGAGAATAGTGTGGCCAAAGACGACCCACTTTTCCCATCATGCAATGTGCAGAGTAGTTTGTCAAGTTTGTTGTTTATGTTCCAAAATGCAAATATTACTTTTTGTTAGTGTCATCCTGGCTGATATCTGTTATTGTCACTCCTACCATTGGTGAGGTGGGTGGTTACATTTATTGAAACCATCTTAAAATAAGAACCTTGTACTCATCTCCCCTACATTGAGTGTCATGAAAAAGTTGGCACTGTAAAAGCTACTTCTTGCAGTTGCAGCACCAGTTAGGGTAAAAAAAAATCCAGTGCTATAACAGCAAGCTTTGGTGGATAAACACTACATTGTAATAGTTTGTTGGCCGATTAATCAATGCTAAACTGCTATCCATGCAAGTACACAGGAAGAACATTTACTGGCAGATTACCTACGTAGAAGATATTTAATCAGATTTAGATGACAGTAAATTTTATGAAATAACATAATTACGCTGCTATTTAAAAGATAGCCACATTCAAAGTTTAGACTTTAAATGTATTAATGCAGTATTTCTTAATCTTATTACCTTTTAAAAATGTTTTCAAATAAAGAACATTTTTAATTCTATTAAAATTACAAAGAATCAGAATACAGTGGAAAGCTGTAAATCATATTTAAATTATGTACAGTATTTTGCTGTAATTTTACAGGGACTGTTGCCTCCGGACATGTTATCGTTTTTTTATAGTGTGGGTTTGCAGTATCTCACTCACTATAGAGACGTACATAAACATTAATGGGATGCTTTTACTATAGGGAGAGCCAGCATGTCCACAATCTTGCATAATATTGACTTGTAGACCTGTGGGACCAGACTTCAGAGCATCAGCGTATTTATTTCTCATTTTATATCCACCTTTAAAAGCGGCAACTCCTTGCCAGAAGCCCCCCTTTCATGTTGTTGCTGTCGACCGACAGACAAGCAGCAGTAAAATGCTAATAAATTTGACTGGGAGTGCGCCGATGCTCGCTGCTCTGATCTGAAATTCCGATTGATGAATTGGAGCACTGCAAGACTCTCAAGGTGAGTCAGACTCCTACCAATTTAGACCCCTCTTCCAAGGCAGTCCCACAGCTCGCCTCATCTCTCACTGCTGCTCCCATATACGTCTACACATGACATTTCATTTTCTCCTGCTTGTCATGGGAAGCCATGAATGGGTTCGCTTCAGAAGCTTAAACAAAGTGGGGAATTCAGTGGATCAGAGTGATGAACCAAACAGCAGCACTAGTTTAGCCTCATTACGAACACAACATGTTATCAGGGTCAAAGTGCTACCAAGTATGGACGGACGTTGATCGAATCTACTGCAGAGTAGAGCTGCATCGATTAGTTGACGAGTCGATTGAAAGAAAATTGTCAATTATTCTGATCATGAATTAATTGTTTCAGTCATTTTCCAAGCAAACGTCAAAACATTTTCTGGTCCAGCTTCTTGACTGTTAGGATTTTCTGCTTTTCTTTGTCATTTATGAGTCTTTGGGTTTTGGACTGTCGGCTGGACAGAAGAAGCAGTTTTGTTGTTTTTTTTACATATTTCATAGACTAAACGATTAAACAGTAATCGTTAAAATAATCTTTAGTTGCAGCCCCACTGTACTGTATACGGCATAATGGCTAAATAAATTGTCTATCCATAATTTTTTACGAGCTACTAATTCCACTGAGACAATAAACTGGCATTTATCTTTGAGTTTCTTACTCTCTGGTAGTTATTTCCTGACATACACACCGGCCTCTGAGTATTCACTGCTGCCCACTCTTATTAATGACTTTTGCTCTGGAGATTCCTCGCAGACAGGCAGCCTGCAGGTGGATTTTTTTTTTTTTTTTTCTTCTTGCCATTCTCCAACACAACAGAGACCTAGAGCCAAGGAATCCAATGATTTAGTTTGTACTTTATCCAGTCTGGGATTTGTTCAGTACTCGTGTCAAAGCTCCATTACAGCAGAGCCTGAGGCAACTCTGCCTTGAGTTGTTTTGTTGAGTTTTAAGTGTAACCTCCAATGCTGTGGGTCACCGTCCAGCTGAGTTGACCCCTGTGAGGCAAACTGCTAAACTGTTCAATCCCTCCGGCCTTTCAGATAATAAGTGATGGCAATTATGAGCGTACATGCAAACACAGGCATGCATGAGTGGACGTACACAAGCTAGAGGCATCAAGAAGAGCAGCTTGATTTAGTGCTAATTGGTGTTGCCTGGGGTGTCTCAGCTGAGTGAGGTGAGGATGTCAGCCAGCCACCTTTACCAGCGCAGACCAGTGAAATCAAACGGTCCATAAAGAGCTGCGTGACTTGATATACAACAGTAGATATGTCACTATAACAGAAGCCTGCTCATTCCATATTCAGTGATTAATTTGATCCGTCGGTGTAGTTGGTTTTGAAGGACACACAGACCTGCTGGTTTGCATCGCAGTCATTAAATAAAGACTATATTACAACTTGGATGCGGGGTGAATGCAAATGACTGCAATTTGTTTTAAAAAAAAACAGCTCTACTCTGAATCCAGGAATGAAAAGCACTGGTGTAGTGTCACAGTGACCAATTACCACACAGCCAGTTGAGTAGGTTTGAAATGTATTCTAATATAATGAAATTCAATTTTGACTGAATGAATTATAAGAGGCTGACTCGCACTGCTTATGCCATGGTGATAAATTAAGTATGAAGATCAACGTGTGCCCACCTCTAAGAAAACTCAATTTCAATGCTAAGACTGCCATCTAGTGGCTGCAGTGTGCAGTAAGCAAACAGGCTGACAACATCCAGTGTATGGTTTACAGCTTTAATACTGAGTGTACTCATTAATTAACAATATTATCTGATTTAATACTCTAATGCAATACATTTAGATGTTCTCAAAAACTTCAGAACCGTTTTAGTGGTATATGAGTCCTTCTGTGTTAGTGCAAGTGTTAGAAAACTGAATGGAAACCGCGTGAAGGGGATTCTGGCTGTGACTGCATCGATGAGAACTGTTGTGGACAACATGCAAGCGAGAAAGCATCAATTAATCATTCATTTTCAATAAATTCAGCTCTGCTAGAATGACATTGGATGCAGAAAAATACATCAACACATTTCAAAAAAACTCAAATATTGATTTGTCAGTGTTGATTTTTCCTCAAAGGACTCCTGACAGGAATAACAGGATTTTTTTTTTTTCATTCTGGACTGGGGATTTGACTGGTCGGTATCAATATTACACACATTACTGAACACTTTTGATGAGTGCATGGTAGCAGAGTGAAAAGAGCAGGCTGCTGCTTACACTGGATGAAGTGGCCACCACAAATATTGAGGTCAAGTCTAAACATAGCAAGTTGCAAAATCCACTGTAAATTAGTCAAATAACTCAGAGTTGACCTTCTAAACCTTTTTAAACATCTCAGTTAGAATGGTGTGCCCATATTTATTCTTTAATTACTGCATTTTACACATAAAAACAAATATTATTATTAAGTACAAATTCCATCTTCCAAAGATTAGCCGTATGGCATCTCTCCCATTTTCAGTTTACTTACAACCCCGATTACAAAAACGTTGGGACACTGTGTAACTAGTAATCAAACTAACTCTGTTTAGTGACGACGGCTCCTGAGCTCGTAAAGTTATATTCTTTATACCACGAGTGCCCAAACTTTTGCTCTGGGAGGGCCAAAACTGAAACTTAATGACAGGGTCCGAGCCAAAGACATCTATTTAATTGAATTGTTGAGATGCAAAATGGCACTATGATCCCAGCTGACTCGATCCTGCATGTTTAAAGTGCACATTTTGCTCACAAAAAAACAGCATAAACAGTTATTTTTATCATAGTTATTTAAATGTTCAATATGTACGAATTTGCCTTTCGCAATTCATACTGAGAGCAGGGGGGGGGGGCAGCATATCACCAGAGGGAGCACTTAATGCCGCTAACTGTAGCTGCCTTTAGCTAGTTAGCTCAGGTAGCTGTGCAGCTAGAGGTCCAGACTGTGTGCACCCGGAGTTAGCATGCTAACTTCAGTAGACGTCACTTCAACATAATACTGCACATTCAGTTGATAATTCTAGTTAATTTTTGAATGTTTTCAACTAAAATGCTCACATGTTGCACCAAATGTATTTATTTTTCCAGAGAAACATCTGGCAGGCCGAAGTGAAACTTATTGTGGGCCCAAGATGGCCCACGGGCCTCACTTTGGGCAGCCCTGCAGAATACAATCATTTTTTTCACAAGGTGGCAAACATTGCTACATCCTTGCTTGTGAACGACTGAGCCTTTCAAGGATGCCCCTTTCAAACGCATTCATGATACTATTACCTGTCACCAACCAACCTGTTCCCAACAGGTGTTTTCATATTTCCCAGTTTTCTGTTGCCCCTGTTCCAACGTGTTGCCCGCAACAAATTCAGAATAAGCACATATTTACCAAAATGGATTAAAATCATGAGGTAAAACATTAAACCTACTGTCTGGGTACTGTTTTTAATTGACTAAATGTCAAAAAGGATGAGCGAATTATCACATTCTATTTTACACAGCAACTCAACTTTTTTTGAATCATGGCTGTGTGTTGGTAGTGGTGAGTAAACAGACTCTTGGCTTTTGTAAACTAAGAGGGGCAACAAATGCTCAGGTCACAAAACAAACATTGAAAACAGATCAAACAGCTATGATTACAGCCCTTGGTAGCTTCGGTGATAGAGGGTAATTCAAGCATTTAAAGCTTACTGTATGCCATTATCACTCCACCATTGGCTTTAATTCAACTTAACAAGTAAAAATGTTTAACTATGAGGATGACTGCGCTCTTATTCTATTCTTCTATTGATTTCTACAAGGAAGTTGGAAGTCCATAAATCTTCAGCTCATAGACAAAATAGACAAAAGACGTCAGGACAGGGTCATCAATCCATGAGGAGACCTCTCTGTTCCCTGCCAAGACATCCGAACAATCCTACAATGGTCCCTCATGATCCACAAATTCTGACACCAGCAGAGAAGTTTTAAAAGCTCTTAAATGAGCCTATTGCCGTAACTTTCCACTGGTATGAGTCACAGTCAGTCAGGGTTTCCACTAAAAGCCTTTACTTAAAAAAGGACAGCGTGGTACAGAGAAACTGGCAGAGCTAAGCAGAAAGACAAATACAAAGTGCTGCCAGTGTGCCACATTCTTTCTTCCACAAAGGAGAAATTATGTTTTGGCTCAGCAGCTGGGCATGACTGAACGCTGCATGTCACAGTAGGAAAGAGCAAGTTATCATATGCTTTGGTTTTTATGAACTGTGGAACATTCTCCCCTTTGATCTTACAACAGCTAAATCCTTTTAAAAAGTAGTTAAGACCTATCTTTTAAGTCTGGCTTTTGTTTTGGGTTCACTTCACTGGTATCCGTGTTAATGTTTTATTGTATTGCTGTCAAACTATTTTTGTTTGTTTATTTGTTTGTTTGTTTTTCTTATTGCCATTTTTGCTGTTTATACCTATTTTTATTGTTTATTTTCATCTGATCTTGCTTTGTTAGCTCTGTAAGAGCTGAGTGCAGAGCCAGACCTTCTGGAGGAACACCTAGAGTCACGTCGGATTATGCTCTGATCTGAAGACATTTAGCGACAGAAAGAGAGCTCAGTGATTATTTAATCATTTTGGGGATGACAAAGAGGATTCATCTTCACTCCCGTTTATCAATCTAACTACAGCAGTGATCAGCAAAGTGTTTGGTGGGTGTTTATGTCCTGTAAAGTTTACTTTACTTCATGAACGTAACATTACAGAGAGGAGGGGGGCACTTACCAAGTGTCTGGTAAGTGCTGAGTTCAGTGGCAAGCCCCTAAATTCAAACTCATACATACCCTCGGTGAGTGCCATTGCTTGCTATTTTGTGGCTAATGTACAGTAAAGTAATTTGGTTGTTTGGAGCAAATGAACACTTGCACAAGTAAAGTGAATAAATGCAAATGGTCTTGTGGTGACAAGCGACCAAATGAAACGCACTGTGACCTTGAGTAAAGCTGTGGATTTCTATGGGTTTGAACATTGTTGGAAACATTTGGGACAAACTTAATAAAAAGGTCTAGTTTGGTTTTAGGCATTTTGATGCAGACTTCTCATGCGTTGCATCGTGAAGTTTCAGAAACCATAAAACACTTGTTTTCTAATCTTTATGTATCAAGTTTCTCGCTTTATGTATGTCTTGTACAGCATTTTGTTGATATTGTGATGTGACAGAAAGAAAGATGGACAAACAGAAAGACAGACAGACAGACAGACAGACAGACAGACAGAAAGAAAGAAAGAAAGAAAGAAAGAAATAAAGAAAGAAAGAAAGAAAGAAAGAAAACAAAATAGTATTAACTAGGCTGTGCAACTTTTGGCTGATCTGCCCAAAGCCTCTATTTTGCCATATTGTTTGTCAGATGGCTTAACTCACCCAACCATAAAAAACACTCAGCACTGAAATGTCAGCAGATCTAACACAATATAAGCTAATCAAAGAGCAAACCATGCTGCACGGTTAAATTTGTTGTTAAGTCATGGAATGAGCCATGAATAGGCCTTAGTCTGCCTTTGAGAGATGTTATCATACTGCACACCATATGTGTGTGTGTGTACTCTTCCTCTATCAGCTGGGAACTCGATAAACATTCTCGTCTAACAAGCAGCTGTTGTGCAGACATCTCTTGTTGACTAAAAACACAACTCGTGATGAACAGCGGAATGAAACCACAGATCCCATCAGAGAGAAAGACCTATTTATACAAAATTTGGTTTTGGGTGAGGATCAGGATGATGAAAGGGGACTCGTTGCTTCTAACAGTTGGATTGTGACTGTAATTTCATAACCATTTAAACTAAATCATAAAGTGTACTTTTACAGACATCTAGCAGCTCTCTTTAGACACACGTGAAGAGGCTGAGTTTGCCTCTCTTCTAGCTTGAGTCTGGTTACCATCTTTGAGTCAGAGGCAGACAAATGCTGAACCACCCTGGAACCACAGACGAGAGGGGAAAAAAGTATCAACAGTGCAACGTGGCATTGAACAGCTGACTGGTTTCATCATTCAGGCTCCGTTCCTTCAAAAGGCTGCTTGTACATTTAACCCCTTAAGCCATGCATGCTCAATTATACCAAATTACTTAGTTAGACAGTGCATTACACGTGTTATATATCCAAGACTGTTGCTAAGTACACAATCACTATAAAAACTCACTTAGATTGTAAAACAAAACAATAATTTAGAGCCAAATGACTAGTGTGAGGACAGAAAATTAATCAGCAATAATTTTGAGAGTTGTCATTTTCGAGTTTAAAAGTGCAATATATAAGAATTGACCACTTGTTGAAGCAAGGTCACTCCAAACAAATAGGGGGCAGCATATTGCCAGATTAACCAGTAACTGCTGCTAACTGCTAGCTGTTGCTGCTGTTGGCTACCTAGCTCATTTAGCCGTGCGTCTAGCGGTTGAGACAGCCAGCAGTCCTGACTGGGAGCTCGGAGTGGTTTTTAAGATAAAGGACAGGCCGAGGCTAGCTGGTTCACGTGCTATCTATGTATCTGCAACACAATACATAGATGTCCCGTTGTTGAATGTTTTAGGTAATTGTTAAATATTTTAAACCAAAATTCTTATATATGGCACCTTTAAAGCAATAATGCAAAACATCTGCTGGTTTTAGCTTCTCAAATGTTAGCTTTTCTTTGTCATATACAACAGTATGACATATATTGTTGGATTGGACTGGATAAAAAAAGCAGTGCTGATCACTTGGAAACCTGTAATGGAAATCTTCTAATGAAAATCTCAATTTTATGATATTTTATAGCCCTATTTGCATTATACTTTCATATCTCCATGGCCTTATGACATGACTGTTGCTAGGTACACCGCACACACAATCACACCTCATAAGATACTCACTGAAATGGGTTAAATCTAAGCTTTAAACATCAGCCCCTGTGTATGACCTTTATGACTGTGTTCAGGTTAAACAGAGCATATCTGTCTAACTGTAACATCTTATCAGGAAACAAAGTACACTGGGGTTCGTGGTTATGTCATGAGGTCAAGTGTAAACACAGACTCTGCTGTGTAATTAGACTAACAGGTGTTGAGCCCTGGAGTCTTACCTGCTTGGGGTCATCGTAGAAGACACCGATGGAGCTCAGCTTTGGCCCAATGCTGCAGCTCTCTGTGTAGGCTGCACCGCAGTCCTTGTATGATCCCTCTTTGAATTTATAAGCAATGGTAACATTTCTGACAGGAGGTGGCCCAGTCTTTATAATCACGTCAGACAGTAGTCCCGAGTACAGCAGGAAGCCCCCGATGGTCACCATCAAACTCACCAGGAGCACGACACAAAGGAGCAGCAGAATTAAATCAGACATTGTTTCCCAAAGCGGTGCAGCTACAGTCAATGCAATACTACCAAAAACCTGCCAAGCCTAAACGTCCTCCCTCCGGGTCACACACACCGAGACTGTGCTCCAGCAGATCCAAAAGACGCGTGTCTGTTCAAGAGAGGATGTTAAACGCGTCTTTCACAGTCGCAATAGCTGAAACGAAAGAGGAAACACTCGTTCAAGTTGACAGTAAGGACAGTTTGTTTATGGGTATTTCCCCAAACAGTTGAACATGCTTCCTGTATAGACCACTCTCGCCTTCAGAGGAGGGGGCGTCAGCGTATTTTCTTAAAGGAATTATTTAATTAAATATATTACAACGTCGAAATATTAACTTTACACGCAACACACAGTCATCAATAACTATTGCTCCTCTTGATCGATATAAATCTTAGTTAGTCACCATAGCATACGCGTTTATGGCAAAGACACCCCCCTTCCGTTCATCACGATGGTACAACCCAGGTGGCTGAGAAGAAAGATGATGTAGAGCTGGGACAAAATGAGGCGATTTCCTGTAGTTTCATCAGAATATTTTGTTTTTGTAGTTATTCCCGTGCTCCGAACATTATGTGAAGGGCTTATTTAGAGGATGTTGGTGCTGTCAGATAGTTTTCAGTTCTGTTTTTACCGCCTGGACAGTCAAACATTGAGGGTTTTGTTCAACCAAAGTCCTGCTGACGTCAAGTTCGTCAAACTATGGAAATTCATTGAGGACAAAATATGAAGCGTATCCAGGGGGTTTTAGTGTGTCAATACTAATTTGTAAGCCAAAACAAGTTTTGAGAACAAGCCATAGTGTTATTATAGTACGCCTGACTTACTTGCCTGACTTTAAAGCTGCATTACTGATAGTAAATCTTTGGCCCTATGGAGTAAACTAAAGAAAAGCAGATGGGTACACAGTTATTATATATATGTTGGAGCTCTGCAGTTATGGTCATAATTATATATCATGTGAAAGAAATATAGTGCAGACAATGTTAACTGTAAAGTGGAGAGTGATATCTAATGCAACTCTCTTCAACTACTTGTTAATTGGACTTTTTGGCTCACCACATTTTGGATAAGAATACTTCCACTGTGCAGTTCTTCTTGCAAACATTTTAGCACACAATCACTTACTTATGAGTCCATTATTCATGCTCCTATTAGCTGTGTTTTGCTTTCTGCCAACTCCTATCGGGTAGATGCCAGCAGCTCAGACTTCAGAATATATTAAATGCAAAACAAAAGGCGAAAGAAGCTAAACTGAGATAAGAGTAGAATCAAAGATACTGAAGGCTTACCCAAACACATTTGGACCCAAGCCAAGAACTTGAACAGGTGAAGTTGCAAGTAGGATTTTTTTTTTCTTTTAAGATGGAAGTAGACGTGAGTCAAAACCTTAACATTCCCAAGATAGGCCCTGTCTCTTAAGTGATGTCATTTACAGCATTGTTCATCAGCCTCTCAGTTTCTTTAAATAACGTAGGGTAGGCTATGTGTCAGGCTGGAGAAAATAATGATGGCACACACTTTTTAAACTGAGTGGCCTCCAAACCAGGATTCTGCACTCACTAACCTGTACATATTCAAGTGTTCCCGTACTGACTGATGACAGTTTAAATTGTTTTGGGCTCCCCCAGTAGTTTTGACAATAATAAACTGCTAAGTCAAACTTAAATGGAGGGGAATGGTGTTCTTCTACTGCTTGACCCCTAAAATACAACATACGAGATGCGTTCGAATATCGTAATGACCCTTCATTATGATATTCGAACGCATCTCTTATGAACACACATTAGAGAGCACCAAACCTTTCTGTGGTAAAAATATACACTCAAACTGAATTAAGTTGCTTTGTTTTGAAGATGAACAGCAGAGACAGGTTTGAGTCATGAGGTCATCTAGAGACGAAACTGGAAAAACCTACTTACTCACTGGGTTATTTGGCCCTGCAGAGTTCCTGTATAGGGAGACAATGATGTAGAAATGTTGACTCTAGTGTCCAAAATAGCTCAGAGGAGAATATGTAAATGCTGTTTTATGTTGGAATTTTCCTTCAGCACCCAACATCCAAGTAACTCCCCTACTGTCCTTGGAGACCTCAAGGGGACAGACTTGGCTAAGTGGCCAAGCCTGTTGCCAGTTTGATTTATTGGGATTTAGGATTATGAAAGCTGAATATTCCAAAAGGGTTGTTAATTTATTTTATATTTTTCATGAACAATGTATTTTGTATATATTGCTGCCTTATGTTGTCATGTGTCACATGGTGTTATTGTTATTGCTACGAGGATAAACCGCTCTCATCAACCATTGTTTATGTCAATGAGAAAATAAATTGAACGAGATGTTGCTGCCTCCTGAAATGGAAAGATTTCAGCTGAGACTGAAAACAATTTAAAAGGCACAATTATGTTGGGATGAAAAAACAAACTTCAGGCACTCATGCGTGGAGCAGGAACAAGAATACTTGAATTAGATTAAAAAGCCTTTATTCAAAAACATGGCTACTTACAGAACAATAAATCACAGACCGGTTTTGACCTTCTTCATCAGGGTACAAAATGGTGGACAAAGATCAAGCAAACATTTTATAAACTCAGCTAGGGGTGTGACCCAATCTTAATTGAGTAAACAGTTATGTTGTGTGGTGTTGTGCTCAATAAAAGTTAAACACTGAGCCTTTAAAATGCCACATATAGACTCCAAAGCCATTTATAACATAACGCATTGTCAATATGAGCCCTTTCATTGCCCTGCAGGATCCAGTCCAATCCTCTAAAGCCCAATACATTATTTAACAGAGGTGAGATGCATCCAAACTACAAATAGGAATTCTCTTCAAACTACTGCAGATGACTACATGACTAAAGCAATGACTGACAGACTTGTGCCTGTATGTTCCTTAGAAAAGTGATTAAATCATCTCTCACATCCTGTTTTAACATGTTCACAAATGAGTCTCCAGGACTTCAGAGTATCAAAGAGATGTCTTGCCTTCATTTAAAGCTCATGTTAATCATTGTTGTCCTTCTTTATGGGATTTTCCAGGAACAAAGATCTCAGTGTTAAGTGTGTGTACTGTGGAGTTCTTTTCCCAAGCTTCAGTAGTTTTTGCTTGTTGAAAAAATACCATCATTTTATCTTATTGTAAATGTGTGGTCTTGAAAAATGGGAGAAAAGGACAAGCTGTTAAAAAGATCAGTTTGTCACAAGACCTGGGATACATAAAGGCCTCTAAATTAAAATAATATTTTTATCATTTTTAATTGTTTCAGTATCAAAAGTAGCAATGTGTATTTGTTATAGTATCTAAAAAGTGATCTTATAAAGGGATTATTTAAAACATTTTTAATAATGAAATGAGAAATCAGACCAAAACAATTTCTTCACAATCTATATTTTATTTTGTTGGCAAACAAATGGAATCAAACATACAAACCACACATTTTTTTTTCAGAAACATACTGTGAAAACACCTAATTATTAGGCATGTTTAATCTTAAAACAGTAAAGAGAAAACCTGTGTGAGTACATAAACGCATCCCATGAATTTTTTAATGTGCTAACAGTGTAACTGCCAAAAGAATACAAGAACTGTGATTATTTATTTGTATTATTGATCCTTTAACCTGCACATGAGTAGCAGTAGTCAATACATGTAGAAAGTGTTCATGTAAAAAGACACTAAAACTCTTCTGGCATTTGAAACGTCAAAAAGTGATCCACAAAATGTTTAAAATCAAAACCAACAGTTTATTGTTCTGTTAGTCGGAGTCGATGGAGTCTTCTGTAATATCTCCTTGATCCACATCGTCCTTTCCATTGACCTTCTTACTTTCCTCAGAGTCACTCTCCTGGACCTGATGGAAAGCACAAGGAAAATATTTGGCTAACATGCGAAATTAAAAAGATGAACCCTCTTGCACAAAAAAACTTTAGGAAGAAATCCCACAACTAAATCAAACATTTTCCCTGTTAACTGTGCCAGCCACTAATCATTAGCGTGCTGGAACGCTCTACCGGTTATCTTATCAGCCCATTGCCCTCTACGGTCTCAACTACCTGTTAACTGACCTGGATGGCTTGAACTTCACAAAGCAATGGCCCACTCAGCAGAAGTAGAAGCACAGTGCTTATGTAACTGACTGAATTACAACTGAGGGCTGCTTATCCCTTCACATAAAACCTGTGTTTTGGTCCACACTCCTGCTAATCTTTTCAGACACATTACTCTACCCGATTCTCTCATGTATTTATTTACACATTTTGCTCAGTTTTATGAAAAAGACTTGATTCAGTTAATTATGAACACTACCTGACTTTGTTGTATGCCACAAAATCTTAAAAATTCACCCAGGTTATTGCTTTGAAACACACCACAGTTTACAGTAATTATAGAATAAAGTACATAGTATTGTATCAAATACCTGCTGGATTCTGTAGTTTTCAGACTATTTTTAGTTTCTTATGTCAACTAATTCTTGGTTAGATCACTGCTAAATGTCTCAAAACATTACAGAATCAAATCTTTTTATTTCCCATGTCAAAATTCATCTGTACAAATAATAACATACTGTCATGCATGATAAATGCTAGCGGTGGGGGAGTCGAGTCACGAGAACAGAGGTCTGTTGACTTCTAATGTAGCCTATTCTGATTTTGTGTCAATCATAGATCATGTCATACAGTATTTCATACATTATGACATAATGATTAACCTATAATTGATTGTTAAGGCAGCCAACTATCAATTAAAGAAATTGCTTAAAATTTGCATCTCTGGTTAAGACTTAAGACTTGCTTATGACTTATTACCACCTCTGAAACAAAGAATAAAATTCCTAAACTGGAACAAATCTGATATTTCTGTATCAGATGTAAACATAATGCCTTCTAAGAATCCTGGAAATGCAGGTACCTCATCGCCGGACTCTTCCTGATGCAGCGGTGAACGGTGCTCCTCATCATCATCGTCATCACTTTCTTGGGACCTCTGAGAAAGAATCTCTTCACCCTGAAGCATACAGTGTTCCTTTGAGTAAATGACTCAAATGGACAGAGACACAAACTTTTTAAAGTTCAGTACTGTTTTACCTTCAGGTTGCGGTTCTTCAGGTTTCCAATCCAAAAGGCCTCCTGACAGTTGTGGAGTGTCAACATGGCCTTCACTCTGTAAACAAACAGCTCCAGGCTCTTCTTCAAGGCTGGTACGTGGTTGGTCAGGCTTGTATCCTGACTAGTCTGAGCACCAACACATTATGACATAATCAATTATTTAGAGAGCACCTGAGGATTAACATATACATTGCCCAGGCTTGGACTGTCTTTTCTCTGATTTAACAGGAATATTTTGTAATCCCCAATTGGTAGATTTGGCATCAGCGCATGCAGAAAGATGCACTGTATCCAATAAAAGATATATGATGAATGAACTAGAAACTGATTGATCTGTGGATACCTTAGAGTGTCCACACATGTGATGGAGCTGGCGGGTGCTGAGCTGGAAGGTTTTCAGCAGGCTCTGGACATCCTCCTTAAAAAAAGGCACAGCATCACACACAGTCATCTCACTGGCACCACCTTATTTTGCATGTTTTTACACAACACATATTGTTTTTCTGTTCTTAGTGCCAACCCATTTTTGAATGATTTAGGAAAGCAGAAGCTGAAAACATGCATTTATATATAAAGCAAGTTAGGAATCAATCCTCAACTATTAGCGGCACAAAGTCAACTAAATGTTAGTATAATTATTAATACTGGCTTTTGTTTATATTTAATTCGGAACATGGGGCTAATTCCCTTTAGTAAAGTGTATTGTGGTGGTGTGGTGTTTGCAAAAATAACATCAAGTTGAACCATTTAACACCACTGTCTAGATCTCCAAGGCCATACTTACACTGGAACTGCAACAATTAGTCAATGAATCAATTAGTTGCTCAAAAGAAAATTAATTGCCAACTGTTCTGGATAATTCATCATTTCAGGCATTTTTCAAGCAAAAATGTCCAACATTTGCCGGTTACAGTGTCTTACATGCAAAGATTTGCTGCTTTTTTGTCATTTATAAAAGAAAAGAAAAATCTTTGGGTTTTGGACTTCGGGACAAACAGTTTTCACATTTTTTAAGCATTTTATAGACTAAACAATCGTAAAAATAATTGTTAGATGCAGCCTGAAAATGTAATATTTAGCTTAATATGACATTCACTGGATGTATTAGGTGTACCTTGTGCCTTTTGAAGCTGTTGTCCAGAAGTGGCATCCCCAACTTCAGGAAAGATTCCAGGAAAAGGCGACCGTACTACCAATAACAACATTAATTTGAGTTAATACAAAGTGACAGCAGCTTCACCTGAATGTGAAATCTTTTTCAGCATCACAGCTAGCTCACCTTTAGGCACACATTGAGCACCAGCCTTGAATCAAACACCTGTAATAAGAGATGAGTGGACAAATAGGTGAGCAGATGAACCTAACTGATGAATTATAACAAAGATTAGATGGGATACAAGTGATGGCATGTTGATGTTACCCAAAAATCATGAAATACCACATCATAGAGAGTCAGAGATGAGGACAAATGTCAAACTCAGCACATTCACAGCCAGGAAGTTGTACTAACTGACCTTAACAAGGTTGAGCAGGATATGAAAATCTCTGACCGCCAGGTTCCATGTCAGCAGCTTCTCACTCAGAGTCTGGAAGGAGGACATGGGTCACAAGTTTTTAAAATAAAAAATAAAAAACCCAGTTATTTGAATCTTGAGGACAAAGTAACCATTTACTGTGCATCATACTGCACAGTCAAACATGCACTAAAGTCTAATTCACAGGAAGTGTTTTGGGGCTCTCTGTGCGACACCTGGTGGCTGACCTCAGAGTTGTCACAGATTTTGACAGCAGGAATCTTCCTTGCAGCCTTTTCCAGCTCTGCCATCAACACTTTATAGAACACCAGGAATGTCTGCCTGAGGGGAAAGAAAAGGTAATGGAACAATAATAAAACAAAAAACATACTTTTGTAAAATCATTGTTCCATTTAGAAGACTAAGACAACTAAGCATGAAGGACTGATGGTGATGAGGATCTACCTGTTGAGAGTAGGCCAAGATGAAGAGCTCTCATCTTTCGATGCGTTGACGAGCTCAGGGATTCCCTCTTGAGCTATTTCCTCCACAGCCTTAAGAACATCATCAACATGTTCCATGTAGATGCTGCAAAAAAAAGGACAAATGGTTCATACATAAACATTTTAGTTGCTTGTTCATAATTATAACAACACAATATGTGATAATAAATGGTGTTAAGTGGCTCTATACGCATGACTACATCCCTAGGTGCTTTGGAACAGGCATTGTGTCAACCATGTGTGGCTGGAGAAAATGAAAAATAAAAAAGTATAACACAATGAGTTGCAGTCAGTGTTGTGTAATTGTGAGAAACGGTGAACAAAATACAGACTTGATTCATTCTGTGAGTGAATGCAAATACACTAAAACTACTTATGTGGTGTTGTGGCTGGCCAGAAAGCCTTCCTGGAGATAATGCTTGTTTGTTTGCTTCTACAGCACTGCAGACATTTATTAAGGAGTGACAGGTAATTTCCTTAAGCAGTCTGCATTGCAAACAACATCACATACACAAACCACACCATAGACACATAAAAACATGAATGCTTTTTTAAAGGTTTTTCAGAGATGAGGTCCTTTTTTATGCACAAATTTAAATCCTTTAATACATTATAAATTATTAATTATCACACAAACTAGAGCCCGACCACTACTGGAAATGTTTAAGAACAACAACACACATATTTAAGACCTTTTTTTCTTAACTGATACCACTGTGTGATAAGTGATAAATGTACAGTATCAGACAGGCTCTATACATGCATCTTGGTCCCTTTCCATCGATTCTACATGCAAATTTGTTTGTCTCCTGTACAAGATGGCCATTTATAACCAAGGTTCCCACACTTTCCTAAACATCAATTTTCAAGAACCTTCCAACGACTTAACAGGCCCGGTTCCCTGAAATTTGTTTTGCTGTGTTGGATCATTTTATTTTATTAAATAAAACCACCCAGTTTGAGTTTGAGATGCAAATTAAAGTCAATTGCTGTTACAACACTGACCATTTTTATAATGAGAAATACGAGGCTTTACAGAAGCTCACAAACAATAATAACAAAGAGAGGCATGGTAGTACTGTGTTAGCGGCTGATCACACCAAGACTCGTTGCTAGATATGCATCACCAGCAAAACCATGTTTGCATGGTACAGCACCTGGTGTGTGCTCCTCTCTTGTGCTGCATGTTATGTTTTTTAGTAGTTTTAGGAAGTTGAAATATTTTAAACTTTTCAACGCAAGGAGCAGAGTCACACTGCATTTTCCATTAATTACATATGATGGCTGGCTGCGCACACAGCCCCGCTCCATGCTGTTTTGTCCAAGGCGTTTTTGAAGCAGCCATGGCTGTAGCGATGAATGTTTGATTGGAACCGTAAAGTATTGGCAGAAAACGGCAGGAGACACACATGCAGACAGCTGAACACAGAATATTTACTATTGTAAAGATACAGAAAAATATCAAGACCATCAGTTTCTATTCTTGCACAAAATATATGTCTAAGTGTGTCCATTTTCAAAAACCTTCAATGGCTTGTTTTTTCCTCTCACACTCACAAATTTTCAAGGATTTTAAGGAGCTGTTGTAACATTGTTTTAGCATGCAGACACACCTTAAGACAGAGTGAAGGGTTTCATTGAATTTGCTCCCTCGTTCCTTCTCGCCGCTGGCTGTCACCCACTCTTGGCTCAGGAAACGTTTTGCGAGGGAAGCTAGAAAGAAAAATCAAAAAACCAGCCAATCAGCATCACAGTCGCATTTGAAAAGAAGCAAAGTTGATTTAAATGATTTAACATGTCAGACTGACCGGTCTGCTCTCTGTAGGCAGCAGGGTTCCCTCCTTTCTCTGACACGGTGGACAGAAGCTGGGAGAGACACAGGGCGGTGCTGAGACATGGCACTGTGCTACGGAAGTTCAGCAGGTACTCAAAGCTGTGTCTAAACAGAACAAAAACACACATGTGATTCTGTCAGCACAGAAAAAACACAGCAGAATTTTGGTATTAAGATTTCCTTGTAGCATATTTTGCAAATGTGCTTTGCTTCTTTGCTTGGCCCATGGATATTACATAATACATTTGATTCTATGACAAGGTCTGTTGTTTTGTAAAGAGAGGCTATTTATTTAGTTATGCAGAGAATTGTAACTTGAAGCTATACTTTGTAAGAAGAAAAAAAAAAAGAATATATATATTAGTGGTTACTCCTTTCTGGTTCTTAAACTCTATCACTCACTTTACAAGTTGTTCCAGGGTCAGTTCAGCACCTCCCTCTTTTAGTCGTCCAGCCAGAACTCCCAGAGCCTTCTTCAGTAAGCTCCGCTGTCCTGGCTGGCTGAATCCAGACCTGACAAATACACACATACACAGACACATACAGTGGACAAAACTCAAGAGGAGCCACAAACACTTCCAAAGGCAAACAACATCTTGTTTCAAGTTAAAAGATTTAACTCACCAGCTGAAGGTGGTGTTCAGGACCTGCAGGAGCAGCTGGTAGCCTGATGACATCAGCTCGTGCTCATGAACATCTGTGGCAGGTCCGTCCACAACGCCGTTGTTCTCAGACAGCAGTGTCTGGGGTAAAAAATCACAAATGTATAAAAAACACAGACCATTTTTTTTATTGACAAATTGGAAGAAAGAGACAATTTCACTCATAGCTGCAGAAGATCTCAGTTTCAATCCAGTTGTAGCGCGAAGAAAATAGGATGATCACAACTCAAACCTCAGACTGTGAACTTGTGCACTTGCAATGTTTCCACTTCAGCCATGCGTAAAACCTATTAAAGATATTTCAAGACTTTTCCGAATTTTCTGTTTCCACTCAGGTTTTTAATGCACAAACAAAAAATGTGCGTACAAACTGCTGAACGGAAACCCACCTACTGTTTGTGTCTTTACCTGAAAATGGTTGTGGCAGTTCTCCAGGTGTGAGCAGAGGGCCGGCAGTAGCTGGACACAGCAGGAAGCAATATCCTTGGTGCTCCTCTGTTGTAGATGGGAGAAGCCCACACTCTTATCAGTCCTTCCCTGCAGAGAAAACAGAAGATATTTCATTTAGTTTTGTCTCAATTAAATCTGCATATTACAGTTTAAGACACCTGTAACCCTTCATTTTATTTGGAAAAATCTAGAAAAGCAACATGAATATTACAATGACTGAATGACAATGACCTAAAATGTGTACAGTTTATTGTGACAGAATAACTTTTTTTCTGCCCCCCGTTTATCACTGTATGCCTCCACGTTTTTCTGTACCTTCAGGAAAGGGGCTCTCTTGGCAGGTGCGGCTGTAAGACTGAACTCCAGTTTGCGCTGCATATCTTCTAGCAGGAAAACCAGCTCAGCAGAACCCAGCAGAACCTCCTCTCGCACCTCATGGATGTAAAAATATTCGAGGAAAATATTTAACTTCCGTTGTAGTGATGTATGTGGTGCATAGATTTGTGTAGTAGCTTAAAACTGATCTGATTCACCCTCTGACACTGCTTGAAAGTCTTGATCTTATTTTTAAATAATTCAAAAATTACAAAATCATAACTGTTGTGAAGAAACATATAAAAGGCCTATTCTCTTTATATAAAACACAAAACTTCTCATTCCTTTTTCTTTTTACCTTGGTGTGGAGCTCAGAGTCCAGCAGTGAGCGGGACAGCAGGCCACACTGCAGCATACTGAGAACCTCTATGTCCAGCTCTCTGAAGAACGGTCTGTAGGACACCAGGCTGACACCCGGCCGGATCTCCTTTTCTTTCTCCTTCTCTGGCGCCTCCTTCAGGACGAGAGGAATCCCTTTTTTTAAGCTCAGTTACATTAATTATGAGATTAATGTGGGAAGTGAAGGTTTACCTGCAGACTTTTGTCTACTTCAGTTCCCTCCTCGAGTTGAGAGCTGCTCTCTGATGAATTCTTACCAGGGGCCTTCCTCTTCTTCCCTGTGCCGTCTAGAGAATATCATGTGAGTTAGTTTTCCTTTTCATTTGGGCTTATTAACGTGTAGTAAAATAGCTCTTTCTAGGCATGGTTACCTTTCTTTGCCTTATTCATCGGAGCAATAGAACTAAGGATAATCCCATCTGTGCTTTCACCATCAAAGTTGGCGACAGGTGGAACATAGCCAGGTGTTGCTGAAACACACATTAAAGAAAAAGCACGTTATTCTAAAATAGTCAGTAACATTGACACCACACGGTGTAACAGGGTGTATTGATGGATCACCTGCCAAAGCCTTCTCCAACAGCGTCTGAAGGTAGGTGATGTTCTGCAGACGAGTCATCACTTTCATCTTCATCTCAAGTTCTTTTTGTGTACAGAAGGCATTTATGACCTGACACAAAACAGGGGGAAGACGCAGCTTTAGTCACGTACCTATGATGTCGTATTAGGGCCGTTGTAGGTAAAATATAATAAATTATTGAGCTCAGATTGAATCACAAATTACTACAAAAAACTCTTTTTAATCAAGGAACAACATCCCTTAACTTTGCAAGGTTGGATCAACCTCATCACACCACAGATACCGGTATTATGCCTGCAGTGGATGACCTAATAATACTTTGCAATTGGATTTAGCAATGAAGAAATTCTCGTCATTTGCCCAAATCATCATATTTTCATGAGCATCCAGACTTTGAAAAGACATGCAGCCATGTTCCTGCTGTTGCATCTCCTCACTAACTTGTCAAGATTTTTCTTGGATTGTTACCCTCCTCCCCTCACCCCAGTATTTTTTATCTTTCCCCTGAAAGACCCTAATACGCAACTGTACATAACTCCTAACTTTGAGACATGAATTACATTTGACATGAATGTGCTGTTACCTCTCTGAACCAGTTGATGGTGTGAAACAGCAAAGAACAGAGAAACTCCCTCTCAGCTTTTGACAGGCTCTCCATTTTCTCCACTACGTCCATGTCCATTAGGATCAGAGGGCAGCCTGTGCTCCAGAAAATGAAAACACACATAAACACATTATTTTCTTACAGCCATTGAAATGAGAACAAACTGGTCTCAGCGGGAAAATTGTAACTTCCACGTCCTCACCCAGCAGGCCGTCGATCTCTTCGAGGTCTCCAGCGTGCTGCTTCTCCTCGCAGAGTCTCAGGAGGCGAAAAAATGGAGACAGACAGAGAGGAGACACTCGCCTGTCCCCAAAGAAACAAGTAAAACATCTCACTGATCACATGGATGTTTGTAAGACTAAAATTACCCATCTGAATGTACTGTAAGTGAAATACATCACTGACTAAACATATTGTCGTGGGGAGACTGACTTGTGTGACTTCTGCGTTTGACTCTGCTGCTCTCCTTTGTTCTGGATGTCTTCAGCCAGTAGAGGCAGCAGGTTGATGGCGATGCTTTCCTGCCTCTGGTCCTCCAGGTTGTACATTACACGGGTGGGAAAGGGCAAGGAGCTGAGGAACACAGGTGGAAGGGATTAATGACACTGTTTGAAGGACGGGAAGTATATTAAAAGTAGTAATTTCTTATTCCATCTGTCCAGCACTGACCCCGATATTTCTGGACCTAGATCCACCACAAAGTCAACCTGGAAGTCATCTACGACACTGTTTGCAATTGGTTCCTGTTGGTAGCAGGAAGATAACAGGACCAGCGTGCTTAATCATGCCTTAGTTGCATCTTACGAAGCCAGGTGCATGTCAATAATGATATCCGTGTTTAATTATACAAATTAAGAGATTAGAAGAATGGTAAATGTTTGTTTGAGACACACCTGCACCTGTGGGTCCAGGGTGGAGCTCTGGATCAGGTTGGCGAGTTCATCGTAGTACAGAGCCGCAGACTCAGGTGAGCTTTCACTGCTCGATTTCAACAGCTCCAACAGCGCTGTCACCTGCAACAGGCAATACACACATGCATGAGCATGTCTAGAGAGCAGAAACCTCCACAAAAACCAGCTTTCAGATAACAATAACGCTGTTTCTCTTAAAGTTTCTGGAATTTTATTTTGCTCTTTATTGCACAGGCAGGTTACAGTACAGGGTTAGTTACTAAGGAGCAAACTCGTAGCAACTAACTGTTATTTTCCTTATCGATTGATCTGCCGATTATTTTACCCATTAATTGATTGGAGTGATATTGAAATAAAAATAAAAAATATACATTGTAGTTTGTACTAGAACTAGAATATATCCTTGCAACATACACATTGTTCATTCTAATGTTTTAACAGTCATCATGTACCTGTCTGACTGTCTCCGGGGGTAACGACCCATTCTGCTTTGCCTCTTTTACTTTTACCCTGTGAGAGTAGACAGTGTGATCAAGACATAAAGTGGCAGAATGAACAAGAAAAACACTGCATGTCCCTGCGAGTTACAGCCCTTACCTCAAGGCCCCCATGCTGCCTACAATCATGACAGCACCGATGATGCCGATACGCTTGTACTTTGGCACAGTGCTGGAGAGCTGTTTGCGGATCACTATGTGCATGTCATCCTGAGGGGACAAACAGAACAGAAGATGGATGTCAGCTATTGAGATGATGACAAGAAGAGGCAGAATGAAAAGACTGAATTATCTTGTGAATGTGCACCTGGATGTGAGATCCCTGCTGCTGTTGCCCAAAGGCCAGTCTGCTCAGGAGGTGGAAGAGTCTGCGGATCTGCTGGGGTGTGAGATTGTCCATGTAGTCCAAGATTCCCTGTACAAAATATCCTGCTCTGTTAGAAACGCAACACAATGATGCAAAATCTTTGGAAGAACGCCATCAGGGACAGCTAGTTATAAACCATTGATCATACAGTACATTAATTGTGCTTGAATTTAATTTATTCTGTTTTTCAGTGAGCTACAATAACAGACATATGAATCACCTCCTTACCTTGACAAAAACAGCATACAGAGCCATTTCTGATGGCTTTTCTGTAACCAGGCCACAGAGCAGCTCCAGAGCCATGTCCACCTCCCCACCCACACCACTGCACACATGGGTCACCAAAGAGCCCACCACTTCCTAGAAAACATAATGCAGGACGGAATTAAAATGACTCAGACACATTGATTCAAAAACAAATGTTAAAAAATGAATCCTACCTGTTGGCAGTAAGAGTCAAAAGCAGTGAATGAGTGTCGGTACATGTGTCCAGCGAAAGGCACCACACAGGGGTCAGGGGAGCGCAGCAGAGTCTGAGCCAGAGCCAGGATGGAGGGGAAATACCCTCGCATCACCTGTGGTATCATCATTAATTAATACAACATGATATTCAAATAACGAATCACTATACATAGGTATAACAAAGTGCACTTTTTTTATCTTGTACATCTGCAGTCAGACCCACCTGAGAGTAGTCCCTGAAGGTCCTCTGGAGCAGAGTCTCCTGGATTAGTCCTGTCCTCACTTTCACCTTCAGCACCCTCTCTGCCCCCCGTCGGCTCTGGTTGGCATTGGTGGAGTGGAGGATGAACAGCACCAGCAGATCGATCACCTGAAGGACAGAGCAGACCTCATTTTAGGGAGACACATATGGATTCACATCTCCCACAGACACACACATACAGGATACATAAAAAATGTGAGTGAAACTTTGTGAAAGTTAGTGCACACGATGCAGAAAAGTCAATAATCAGAAATTTACAACCCAACAATTTGGACTGCCTGTAACAATTTTGTATGACCACGCTTGTAGGTTCCTTATGGCTGAGGATGGCTTAGAGATAATGGAAGTAAATTAATCTCTTTCTTTTAATTATAGATTATGAGCATTACTATCTTTAAAAAGTAGCAAATAGTCACACAGTGAGAAAAAATAAATCATGTATAGACATCAAAAATTCGATAATGGTATTGTAGTCACATCACAGCCCTGAGTCTCAATTGAATCAAATCGTGAGGTGCCAAGAGATTCCCCACCCTGAGTTGATATATGCTAATATCAGCTGGGTATAAAAATCCTGGTGGTCATTACATACATGTAATGATGATTCTTTACATCATCAATGACATCACGATGAAATAATGGTCTCTGTCAGCCCAGAACTTTACCAGAGGGTAACCTGAACTGAGGAGATGACTCTCACCTTATGGTCCTCCGGTTCATCCACAGATTCAATTGCCTGATAAAAAGAAAAACAACACAGTAAAAGTTCAACAGCCATACTAAAAACTGAGAAGACTGTTAGTCATTATAAATAAGAAATAGCAAATAGCAAATAAGCAAGAGGGATTATGAACTCGTGAATTTCCCACCTTGAGCCAAGCTTCAGATATCGTTTTCTGGAATCGCACTGCTGACTTTATGCCATCCAATATCAATGTAACGCTGTCCTGACTGCTGCCAGCTGCTGGTGTGGAAGTGGACCTGCTCCAAAATCAGACTTGTTAATTTAAATCTTCAGGAATGCAAAATATAGAACTTAACAGCCTCCTTCAAAACAGGTTCCTGACAAAATGTACTGATGTATAAGTTGTGAGTGAACTGGAAGCTGTGTTGTCTTACGCTGCTGATCCTTTGCTCTTAATGCGACTCTGGGAGGCCTGCAGCACAGGAGGGAGAACACAGTGCTCCAACTCCAGCTTTTTACGAAGACTACACACCACCTAGACACAAGAAAGACACAAAACACACTTCCTGATTTCAAATATAAGAACTATAACAACCAGAGCTCACTTACTATCTTATTTTTTTTAACACACAATCCTCTGGATCTCTGACCTCATATGCATCAGAAGCTGAGACAGAGTGCAGGATGAACTTCACCACCACAGGTAGGTCTTCCAGTTGCACAGCAGCCAAAGTGGCCATAACGGCTCCTCGAACCTGAGATAGAAGACGGACAGGCCTTTAATAATTCACAGAAAAATATGTGTTATAGTGTGTGTGTGTGTGTGTGTGTGTGTGTGTGTGTGTGTGTACTACCTCAGTCAGTAATGAAGAACTGATGTTCAGACTTGAGAGGGCATCCAGGATGGGGACTGTCAACTGAGTGTTCTCCTGCAGTAAAGAGCTACAGAGACAGAAACCGTGATGAAAATAATCAGCAACTCTGAAACCACACATGCAGTATAAGAACCACAGATGTGCAGTAGAGATTTACTGTACACACTTGAGCTCTCTGGCTATATCATTATGCTGGGAGTCTTCCAGTATCTCTGGCAGGCTGGTGATGATGTCACGCTGAACCTCCACTGGTGCCGCTGACACCAGCTCCATGAGCTTCGTTGCCAACTC
This sequence comes from Pagrus major, assembly GCF_040436345.1. Lineage (NCBI taxonomy): Eukaryota > Metazoa > Chordata > Actinopteri > Spariformes > Sparidae > Pagrus > Pagrus major. The sequence goes on from NC_133220.1 coordinate 20,168,874, forward strand.
CTGCAAACAACAAGGAATACATCGTCATCTTGAAACGAGTGATTGACTGATATGAGGAAGAAATACATGATTACAGGTTTAATAGAACACATCAGCAGAAATGAAACTTTAGTGGGCTGTGACGCAGCAAGACCTGTGATCACGGAAATTACTACCTTGCTGTCCACAACTCTGTCTAGCCATTTAAGTTGGTTGATAATTATGCGAGGAATACTGAGCCCCACATCTCCAGTGCTGTGAGAGACAGAAAGAGATGACATTTAGACGAATAAGACAACGTTTAAAAAAGTGTGTTGGATGATTAAAATGCAGTAAAGTGAACTCAAGTGAAATACTGACCCATCAAACATAAATTCTGGGAGTTTCTCGAGCAAGATGTTAATGACAACAGTCTGCAAGGAAGAGAAAAGTAGTAGTATTTGCACATTTCATAGCAGAAAGTTACAACTTGTATTTGCTTTTCTGTGTGACATCCTTTGCAGTTGTCCCTGGCAGAAAATGTTACCTGCAGCATCTCAATCCCCAAGAGCATACGGAGAAGGCTTTCCTGGAATGAGCTGGCACAACTGTAATACGGTGGAAAACATGTCAGTATGTCAAACTATACACGTCCCCTGCAATAAGCCTAGTCTCAGTTTTAGCTGTGCCCTCCATAATTTAAAATTGGAGGTAAGCATTCAGTGTTTTTATAACAGTTACCTCGAGTCTCCATCAGACAACCGTGGGACACATGGGAGGAGGCTGTTCCTAAACCGCTCAGGGTCCTCAATGTGAGACTCCAATCCAGTGGTAAATTCCTGCACAATCTAAACAATGAAATGACAATAATTAGATTTTACTGTCTCATACTAAATGTCTTCATTTTGTATAGAGATGGTGTGTATACTTACCCCTGGGTATCTGGGGCTCTTTTGTAGTTTTTGCTTGATCCTTTTTTGAAAAACCACTTGGTCAACAGCTGGAGGGGGAAAGATAAAGATCAGAAAAATCATAAATGGAAAAACTGATTTCATCTACAGGCCTGGTATGTTTTGAAGCGTATATTGAGCAGGTTTACCAATCTCATTGGATGTGCCATCTTGTTTCAAGGTCACACCTGCCTCTCGAAGAAAGACCCCAAAGACACTTTCATTTGTCTCTTCAGGAGCAGGTTCCTTTGGTTGGCGGCCAGTGCTGCGACTCTTCTTAGCCTCTATAAGGATAAGAGAATACATTTTTAATAAAACAGTATCTTGCAGAAAAAAAGTGGACTTCTCACAGAGATAATGTTTAAGATAAGGTGCCATCAGTTAATGTAAAGTTAACACAATTGCCAAGTATGTTGGTGTATTCATGTCAATTTGAAATTAAGCATGCAATGGTCCTGTCAGATGTCATACACATGTAATACTACTCTCAATGAGATACAGTTAAGGGTAGAGGTAGATCGATTATCTGCCCTGACCGATTATCGGGGCCAGTATTCAGCATTCGCTGATTATCGGTATCTGTGATTTTTCTGTCAGATTGCAGGTACAAGATCCTCTCACACAATGTCATGCCCACGACACTATCTGATTGGTAACACATCACAATTAATAGCCTATAAACACTGAATAATCTGAAACTGCAAAGTCACTAGTAACTAAATTAATCAAATGAATGCATCAATGGTTGTTCTATGTTTTGACACCAAGATGTTCAAGGCCAGACTGCAGCGAAGACACAGCCTCTGTACATGGGATGCACGCTGAATCAACTGAGTTATTGTGGCACCCAAGATTTTCATTTTTACTGCAAATAAATATTGATCCCAAATATTGGTTTCCTTCAGTCTTCAGTCTCCTTGACTTCTAATAATCTATACTAGTTAAACTAGTTAAGGGTACAGTGTGATGGGAATCTGGGTTATTTGGATATTTTGGCTAGTTGGAAACACATAGAAACGCTGTACTGGACCAAAGTTACAGGAACTGATGTGATGTTAACGTTACTTTATCAAACTTACTGGTGGCCGCAGTAGCTCCTTCTCCTTTACCCACAGATTGCCGCTTTTTGCGCATCATCTAATGAAATACAAAGGTCAGAAGGTCAAAAAAGCTAAACAAGGCTAGCATCCACAATAGTAAATGAGCTAGAGTATTTATGTGAACTTCCCTGCGGACCTGTACAGCAAAATACTTCCCTGTAGCTACGTTGTTAGCTACTTCAATAAATCAATAGCTATGACACACACATATCATACTTTAAGTTCGTAATGTTATATCGTCGTTATATTGCTGGTTGTCATTATCTGTAGGGATGATAAAAGTTAGACATACATTGAGAGACGATGCTAGGAGCTCAGACGGCGCAGTTACAAAACAAACTTCCGCGCCAATGTGCTCAGCGCGTCATCAACAGCAGTTAGGGATCATCTTCGTGTAGTTTAGCCACCAAGGGCTGAAAGCAACAATATATTCCCAATACATTTGATTAAAAAATCAAGTAAAGCAACTGCGCAGTATATATTTAGCTCCTTTAAGTTAATATCCTGACTGGAATCTTTGTAGTGCTGTTAAAATAGGTCCGTCGTTCAGCGTTACAACGATTACAACATCTGTCAGACGGTCTCTAATGTTCTAGCAAAGGGCTGCGTGTTTTCTCAAACAATCCCGCCGTTATTGGGCGGGGTTAGAGCTCTGTCGATGTATTTCTTTGAGAAGAGTGTTTTCGGGATACGCCGTGTGAGGAAACATGCCAACCCCGGAGCGCTGTACCTGCGCAACCAGATCGAAGAGTTTACAGCGGATCAAGCGGTTTCCCTCCTTCATGCTTCCTTCTTCGGCTAGCCTCTTGGTTTACTCATACGATTAGCCAATTAACGTCTTGATTGACGAACTTAATGAGCCATTTTATTTTCAGAAGTACACTGCATGTTGTTTTCAAACATTTCTGCAGCCAAATTACTAAACTTCACCTATAAATAAGCTAGCAATGGCTGCTGAGTGACTGAGATATAAACCCATCTGGTTAGTACAGCAGTCCAAGACCAGTTCCCTCAGGTATGTTTACATCTACAATATATTGTACAGTAACACAATATTATCTCCTAGCATTAGAACATCTGCTGATCTTTAATGTTAGTTGTTTTTTGTTTTTTTTTAAATAAACTTTTTGGCATGTTTCATTGTGCTTAAACGTATTGAGAAAAAAGACAACATCATCTTCAACAGTATGAGCCAGAAAATAAAAATTGAGAATTATGAGATGTAAAATTATGTATAATTATGACTTAGAAAGTCAGAATGTTTATTTACTGTGTCATAATTTGTTTTGTTATTTCCTTTGTAATAATACATTTATTTTAACTATTCAATCATTGCGACACTTTTATACTTTTATCAATCCCGGCTTTTCATAATGTGATGGCGCATTAAAACGTCCAAGTCGGCCAAAGCCGCTGACGCCGGGGTGTGAACTATCTTGAGATCTGAATACAAGATCTTCGCCCATACAAAGGTTGGCTGAAGGCACAGGAGGGTCAGTGTCACTGAGACGTGAACGAGGTGTTTGGACCCTGAGTGAAGGAAGCAGACAGCACGATGGCGAAGTTTTACGACCTCACGGCCAAACTACTAACAGGAGAAACATTTAAGTTCTCCTCCCTGCGGGGGAAAGTTGTCCTCATTGAGAATGTGGCGTCTCTCTGAGGTACGACCTCCAGGGATTACACCCAGATGAACGAGCTCCACGAGCGGTACGCCGCCAAGGGGCTCGTTATCCTGGGAGTGCCCTGCAACCAGTTCGGCCATCAGGTGAGGACATCAACATGAAATCCACCAGCGCTGTTTGACTTTCAGGCAGACTGTGGCTATGATGCTTTGTATATTCATGTATTATATCTCTGTTACTCTGCTACTGCTTTTAGACTTCAAAGGTTACATTTTACTTTACACTGTAAATTGAGGAGATTAATCCCTTACAATTCATCTGAATTTAATCAAATGGAAGTAGTTTTGTTCTATTTATGTTTTTTTATGTTTACTGGCCTGATTTATGTTTACCTTTAGCCTTATACTAGTCAATTTACTATGCTACAGACACAATAATCCAATTAAATGACTAACCTACATAATATAGACAAATGATTTAAAGTTTTGACAGAGTAAACCTGAAATGTAAGTATATTTTTTCTTTCATGTGAGTAAGTTAGTTTCTGTTGTTAGTTTCTCTCACGAGGGATGTGCAGGAATGAGGAAGTTGTGGTGTTAGTCAAATGTCCAACAAAATACATATCACACTGTTAAAGTTGTTCCTTGTAGCATCATGTGTGTAGTCTGTAAATACTGAATTGGTCTTTGTTTGTCATTGATTAACTCAGTGTTTACAGCAGCAATCTTAGTGACTCATTACATTTAAGTCTGATAATCGGCAGGCTTCTTCAAACAAGAAGGAAGTTAAACAGGGTCTGTCTGTATGGGACGGGTTCTTCCTGTTTAAGATATAGCCATTTTGAAAAGACTGAGCCAGCTTTGTTGAGTGAGGATTAATACATTGTGTGAGTCATACCCTGGCAGACCAAAGGTCACTTGTGCATTAGACTGGTTTGCTGATTTGAAAGCGTCAAAGGATTTATTAGCCATTTATTAATTGTCACCATTTGTGATTATCTGTTAATACAAAGTGTGATTAAAGGTCAAATATCAGGCTGTTAAAATATAAAAAGATATCACTTCCCCTCACGCAACATCCATCATATACCTGTAATACTATAAATGTCTACAGGCACAGTAATGCATTTATTTATTTCATTTTGCCAGAACATTTGTATATTTGTCTGTGTGCCACAGCTCTGAACATAATCCTTTGATCAACCCATGCAGGAGAACTGCAAGAATGACGAAATCCTCATGTCCCTGAAGTACATCCGTCCTGGAAATGGCTTTGAGCCAAAGTTTCAGCTCCTGGAGAAGGTAGATGTGAACGGGAAGGATGCCCATCCCATGTTTGTGTTCCTGAGGGAAAAGCTCCCGTTCCCCAGCGACGAGCCATCCGCCCTGATGACTGACCCCAAGCTGATCATCTGGAGCCCGGTCTGCAGGAACGATGTGGCCTGGAACTTCGAGAAGTTCCTCATCGGGCCAGACGGAGTGCCCTTCAAGCGTTACAGCAGGTGTTTCCTCACCAGCAGCATTGAGGGAGACATCAAGAAGCTCCTCGAGAAGGCCAACTAATTGACGGCCTTCGAAAATGTCCCGTCCGAAACACCTGTGAGCTCACCTTTTCCCTCCAAACAGTTTTAATCACCAGCTGTGCTCACCTGTACACAATCGGCTGTGTTCTGTTCTTTTACTACATGAAGACATCCTTTGAAACCAAGCTAGTTGTGAGGAGGGTATCTGATCAAATGTAAAAGGCTGAACGTTTTCAGCTGCATTGGGTGCATGTAAAGCACAGCTGTGGTTTGATGTATTAAGAGGACCAATAAATGTATTTTTTCAAACATTTTATGGTTGTCTCTGAAATTATGTCAAGATTTTACAGTTTTTTGTGTTTTATCTTTAACCCAAACATGACTTCTGAAGTCATCAGTTGCATTGAAAGTTTGCATCAACTTAATATTTTTAATTCAAACGCCATGAAAAAACAGCATTTAAAAATAAACTTGATCTTGTACAAAGGTCCCATATGAAAATTACATGAAACCTTCAGATGAAAAAGTTATGGTGTGTAAAAATATCCACCCTGAACTTAAAGCCTGTAGCTAAAACTTGTTTTGCAGAAGCAGTTTAGTAACTGCACTGATTACAGATCGTAGTACATTTTGCAACAAGTCAGCATGAATGGTGTGTAATTATGGTTGCATCACCTGCAAGTACGTATCATTTTGCAATACAGGTATTTCACAACTCCCACTGAAGCTACACCAGCTCAGTAGAGAATCACAGCTCAGGGGTGTTTACACAACCCAGATTCCGCAAAAGCTGGAACGTTGCGTAAAACATAAAACAATTTGATATATTTAATGTTTTATCTTAACTTTTGGATTTGTGTAAATATAAGCTTATTCAGAATTTGATACCAGCAACAGACTTCAAACCAGTTGGGACAGGGAAAGTTGTGGAGTGCTCCAAAAACACCTGTTAGGAACGTCCCACAGGTAAACGGGTTCATTGGTGGCAGGTGATAGTATCATGATTAGGTGCCCTGAGGACGAGGCGAGGTTCACCACTTTGTGAAACACACGACTGCAAAGAATATTACATGGGCTTGGGAACTCTTTGTAAAACTATTGTTGGTAAACACAGTTTGTTTGTAAAATATTGCATTCTGTGTATATATGTTTTAAAAAGTGTCCCGAAATTTTTTGGAACCGGGGTTGTATAGATTTTTGTGCATGTAATTACTCCAAACAAACCAACCTGTTGAGGCTTCCAGTCTTTATTGTACTTTGAATTCAAATAATTCTCAGTTAAAAACAAATACTGTAGATATCGGCAATAAGATAAATATGAGGACAAGAATTTATACACCTATTTTCAATAGTGTGATTATTTACATCTCTTCGGTTATTGTAGAGAGTTTTGAATTGCTGACATGATTTTTAGGGGGAAGAAAACAAGATTCGCTGCATTTTGGCAGCTGAATGTTGTTTTCAACTGAGTATCTAGGATTACAGATATGATGTAAAGCTTTTCTAGTCATAGGCATACATGATTATATTTAGGTAGTCATCTCTGAACAACATAAGGATGCTAAGACCAACCAGCTGAAAAGGGGACCAGGAGGCCCTTTATATCAACATGCTGTTATGCAACAAAGTGCAGAATTGATGCCACAGAACAAGACTTAAAGGAAAAAATCCGTTAAGTACGAGCTGTCTTTACTAGAAGACCTTTGGGACTGAGTGTTAAAGTATTCCATTTTATACTCAGTCACACTCACACAAGACACCTGTTATTACTGTGCTTCCTGTGACAATTGTGTGTCTATAAAGACCCCATTAAGATGACACAAAGGGATTATTTTGTGATGCTACCAACACACAACAATTCTGCCATGTTTTACTAAACAGCTGAGAAGGAAAACTATTGGCTCCAAATGGCTGCGTTCAGCGAGAATGCTGTTAAGGTAATGCTGTCCTGACCCTGTCTGATGACCCATGATTGTTCCTCTCGACAAGGAGCAAGTTTTCAAGTTTCATGAATAAAGCACCACTTTTATTCTAGTTTATTTTGCTTCACTCAGTGTGCTTTGAAGATATCAAATAACATAGCCATTTCATTACAGAGCTGCATTAATGTACAAGACTAATAAGGACAAGCCATTGCAGGTGAGCTAGGGGGTCCAATCAGGCAGCAATCAAAATATGCTCATAAGACACATTAAAATGATCTGGAAGTGTATGACAGACCATCACCCTTAATGCTAAGGCCGAACCATACAATTCTGTCATGTCTAGATACATCAGAAGCAGGTAGATCATGTACTCATGGAGAATTCAAAGTGCCTCCTTTTTAGTTAGGTTGCAGGAATCAAAAGGCCGCTTTTGCATCATGATTACAAAAAAAAAGGAAAATAAAAAGTTGCTAGCAGGGTGAGACTCCTCTCATGGGTTTGGGGTCCGAGAGAAAGCAGAGCCCGTACTGTGCGTCAAAGAACAAAAAAAAAAGATGGCTGAACAAGGGCGAGGTCACAAAATGGCTTCTGCCACAACATGTCAGATCTTAAAATCTTGAAACAAAACATGCCTGTCTGTGGTTTGGATTGCAACACAGCACTACTGCCACAGCTAGTCTGCAGCAGCGAGATACCCCATCATACATCCACTCTACACAGGTGGAATAAGGTCGCATTTATCTCAGCACAGCAAGATGACCACAGATCAATCTAGGCACCATGCCAGTATCCTGCTAATGTCTTGTCATCATAAATACCTTGGAGCGCTTTGGTTGAAACAACATTTGGCTTCTTTTTTCTTTAATATTTCTGACTGTTGTTGTGGGAAACAGAAACATTTTGTTTATCTACGTATTTGAGGGCACTTCTAACATTCTGTTCATCCAGTGAGAGGATCTATATCCATTTATACTCCTCTTAGTTCCAGACTAGTAAACTATGTTCAGGAATCAGTAGGCCACCCGCTGCAGGGAGGAAGTCTCTCAGGTCACTCTTCTGACAAGGCTCTAGTTGACAACATACGAGACAGAAATAAAATAAAATACGGGGGAAGGTAGGGTTAATAATGTTAAAGTCTGTGGAGTCCTCCGTCACTAAAGTAGCTTTGTGTGTGCGTCCGAGTGTCTCTATTTGCTGTGTGTGTTTTCAGTGCGTGTCCCTTCCCGCGTCAGGGGCTCCTCAGTTTGTGTCCATGTGGTCGTCAGCTGCTTCTGGTGCTCCTCCTAGCGAGGCCGAAGGCTGAGGTTTGGATGGGGCTTCCTCATCTCTGCGCTGATAAAACAGCACGTAGGCTGCTTTAGTCTGTGAAGGGAGGATAAGGGTAGGATTACACTAAAAAAACAAGGATACCCAACACCAAGGATAGAAATCCAAGAAGGCCGAGGGCTTATCTTTATCAAACATCAGATAATAGATAAAAAAAAACACACAAGGATTACAGAATACTGCAAATGTGAGGGTATTGAACTACAGGATGCACAGATCTATGACCGATAAAGAGTCAAAACTCACCACGATCTGGTCCTCTGTGGCAGAGGAGACGCTGCTGTCATCAAAGTAATACCACTTTCCATCCACTTTATTCTTGCCATAGCCTGTGTCTGTTAAGATAAGCGGAGAGCAGCGTTAAACAGGTATTGCGGCCATGTGTTTACCCAGAAGAGCTCCTATCAGAACAGTTCTCTTTGAAGCACATTTAAAACAAAAAAAAAACACTTGTCAGTGAGTCCACTGAGAACAAAGATATGTGAGGCACTTTGCCATATTGTAATGTGAGTGATTGTAGCGTCCATGGAGGCACAGTAGATGTTCAGCACACCATCTGTTGGCACTGAGATTGTTTGATGACTAAACAAACTTTGCTGGCAAAAGAATTAGAGTGTGGCTGAAAATAAAACAGAGCTCCTTATGGCATCTTGATGTGGAGAGGTAGTGTACGGTGGGTTATTAAAAAAAAAAATGTATATATATAAATAACAATGACTTACAGTGACCACCTCCCATTCCTCCATAGTGGTTTGACACGGCGATGAGGTCATATGTGTAGGGGCCGGCCTTGGGGTCGCACACAAACTCTGACATGTTCAGATCCCTGACAAAGAAAATGCAATCAGTGCAATGTCATTGAAATTGAGTTATCAAACATACAGTTCCCAAGTAAAAAAATAATAATTCTGTTAAGACGTCCAATGTAAAACAGTTTAAAATAAAACACAGCATTTGGCTCGACTGTGTGTTCAAGCCAGCTTTACCAAGCGGGCAGTCAGCCTTTAAAAAAAATAAAATAAACAGGATTCCAGTAATGTTTCTCTGCTTCCTTGTTTCAGGTGGATCAAGTTCCTCAACAGAGATGCTGCACACACACACCGTGTCCAGAGTGAGACAGGCAGTCGTTAGGCCACATTAACCTGAGGCAACTCTATTTCAAAATACAGAGGGAAGTTTTGTACTGTACCAAGTCAAAACTTGGTTGGTTTAAAGGCCAAACAGGTTACACAACCAAATAAGATAAGACAGCAATGACACAGGTTTTATTGTTCTTTGGAGTATGATGTCAATTCTCTGAAGACAAGAGTCCATTTCTTGCAAGTACAATAAAAACAGTGTTTCCTCATTGCTCAGGTCTCCTTTGAGTTTCACACTACAGCGCCATCTGGTGTAGCAGTAGCACTGACACCGCAGTGATTCTCACTTAGTTTGGCACACTCTTTAAATGACAAACATTACATTTAAAATAATGAGAAATAATGTGCATCGAACATAAATAAAATGAATGGTTAGTGTTGCATTCAGTCGCATGTGGTGTCCAAAATCTATAGCACATGTAACATATTCAGAAATATGACATTCAAACCTTTAGATGCAAGATATTCCAGCCAACTGTGGAATTTATTTAAAGGGCACTATATAACAATTTACTCTTTCTTATTGGCCATGACTGTAACATGCAAGAATAAAGAGACATTCCTGACATTCAGTCTCTCTTGGTTGCCTGTAAAAGCCTGTGGACAATTTGTTAAAGTTGTTTAATGCTGCTGGACTGGATTTCTTTGTGAAGGACTCGGGTCAGATTTTCCCTGGCACTGCAAAGGATGCGACTTTATTAACATTCTCGAGTGTCTCTTCTCAGTGCCTCTCTCCGCTCTGCTAACAGAGAGCAACAGTAGCTAATGTTAGTTTAGAAATGGAGTCCCATAACATAAACCACTGGCTAAATGACAGGCTTTGAGCACAACAAAGAAGTACCACAGAGCACCTTTAAGTTCAAGCTAAGATTTAAAGGCCCTGCACAATGACAGGTGTTTTTAATTTTAGCTTTTTAATAAAGCTTCCCTCCTGAAACCCTGAGGCAGAAATTTCAGACCAACTGGTTCCACTGTTCACAACTTTCCACAACACTGCCTGCATACCTGATGGGAAAGTCCACCACTGTGTCCAGCTTGTCCCTCCAACAGCGGTTGTAGGAGAAACGCTTTAGATGAACTACCAGAATGCGGGGCAGCGACCACAAGTCGAACTTTTTTGTGGCCTGTTGGTGTTTCTTACATGTTGGACAATACCTGCATAAAAAGGATTATATTTGTATGAGACATACAGTGACGAAAGTGGAGGGTTTTCACACTGATTTAGACTGTAGTTGTGAACCCTTACCATGGGTCATGTTCTCCAAGAGTCTCCATGGTTGTAAAAAGCTCAATGCATTCCCTCAGAGCAACAGTGGCTTTCTTCTTTTGGGGCTGGAGCATGCTCTCATGCTTCTCGTAGGCCTGCACACAATATTTACACAAATATAAATAGACCGTTTGCACATCCTGTCACAGGATAGTGTGATGAATATCATCCCACTGACCTCAGCTTCCTGTTCATCATAACACAGTTTCTTTGACTCCGTGTCCCAGTCGATCGCCACCGTGGAATGTGCTACAGAGAGAGGAGGTGGGAGGGAACGTGTCAACACAAATTGGTTTTGAAAATCAAAAGAAATCAATGTAAATAAAGTTAAGAAGATTAAGGCTTACGATTGAGCTTGAGGACATTTCCATCACAAGGCAGCGGGCTGATGTTGGCTGTTCCGTAAGAGTTGACTATGCTGAAAGTGAAGAGCTTGGCTGGAGAAGAACACAGTCTGGCCGCATCTCCTTTAGGCCCATTTTCCAAGTCGGAGGTCTCCTCTTCCTCTTCTTCAGAGTGGCCATTCTCTGGCTCTGGACTCACTTGGTGGTCCATGGCCTCCTCCTCACCTGAACAGATACAGATGAAATCATTTTGGAGTTGTTTGGGGGGTTTTTTGTGCCTAGCGGAATTTTTAAGTGTACTTGGTACACATTAGTATAAAAATATTCTGATGGGTAACAATACTCTGATAAATTTTTCCTTTACATTTATTTAAAGGGACAGTTCAACCCAAAACACAGATTCGTGATCCTGATATAAACATTAATGGCATTCGCCTCGCCTTTGCTGTAACCTTAGCTTAGTTAGCTAGCATTCCATCCATGAGTATATGCACGCTTTCTTCTGATACTGTTGACAGGTGTAGTTTGCTGGAAAGAGAATAGTTCCTACATGGAAAACTTGGCAACTCACACCAGAAAAATCTAGACAGATAAATAGCACTATAGGTAAGAGGAAAAATATGTTTTTTGATTTTGTGGTGAACTGTCCCTTTTAATCTGGTGAGAGATAACATTAGGTGCTTACCATCGTACAGCCCATTACTTTCATTGCAGGTCCCTGAGTGGTTGCTGCCGTTACTGGAGCTGGCACTGCAGGATGCCCCGTCTGACAGGGGGCTGCCACAGCCCCCCAGGCTGGCATTGTGACTGGATGATGTGGAACATTCAGGAGCCTGGCTGCAGCTGGCGAAGGTCGCTGAGGCTGAGGCTGAGGCTGAGGCTGAGGCTGAGGCTGAGGCCCTGCTTTCACTGTTAGGGCTCTGGGCATGTTTTACATAGCGTCTGCAACAGGGAACAGGGAAAAATGTCAAATATTTGCTGGTTTCAGCTTCTTAAATGTAAGGATTTACTGCTTTTCTTTGTCATTTGTCATTTAAGAAAGTAAACCTTTGGGTTTTGGATAGGGACCAAATAGCAGTCGGTTAAACTTATTATGTTATTGATGTACATATTTGAATTAAAAACTCACATAATGGCACTCCATTACTAATGTTGACAACATTGGTCAACTGCGTCTAAGATGTAATGTACAGTACGCAATATTTTCTCAGACAATGTTTACCTTCGAGATTATTTTTTGTCTAATTCTGACTGTTTTCTGAGTGTTTAGTTACTTTTAGACTAGTCAAATAGTTTAAGCTTAAACGTCAGGGAAATAAGTCATTAGGAACATCCCCAATTGGTTGGACATTCTGAAGACATATCTCTCTCTCTCTCTCTCTCTCTCTCTCTCTCTCTCCCTCTCTCTCTCCCTCCCTCTCCCTCTCTCTCCACACACAATCACTACACACATATGTAGTTTCCTCCCTTGCTACACACATGAAGCTCTTACCCAATCCTCTCGAGGATCTTGTCATAAAGAACGTCTGCTATGAGGTTGTGTTTGGGCACGGTGATGAGTAAAGGCTGGCCAAACAGCATGGTGCTCGTGGAGCTTCCAGCATGCTTGGAGTGGCGCTCCCTGAAATACACAGGCAGGTTCATCCTCTCGCTGTCCTCTTCCTGTACCTCATACCTGCAAAGAGTAACACAAAACATACATATTACACACCTAGCATTTTACAGCAACCACAACAACTAACTTAAAACAGCTTAGTCAACAACAAAACCTACACAAAGATGTCATCTTTTTCCATGATTTGATTGAGGCCATCATCCCGTCTGTAAATTTTATGGAACCTGTGATTGTAAACGTCAGCCACCACCATCTGGAAAAACAAGTCAGTTGCAAAGTTAGCACAAAGGATTTCCATTTTAACCTGAGACAAAGAAAACTTAAAGCTAGAAGTACAAAGACTAGACAAGTTCTCACATTTTCTGGAGGGAAACCACAGAGTTTGGACAAGGCGCTGCACAGGTCTGACACTGCACCCAGTTTAGGGACCACCACTCGATACTGCAAGGCAAAAAATAAAAGAGATATTATGATCCAAGTCAGTGAACCGCTTAATTAAATGCTTCGGCTTTCAGAAATCCAGGACTCATTAATAGTAAGTACAAAGACAACAATGCTACTATCGGTTAGTTTTAGTTTAATAGTAGCTGTTCAAGTCTAGAGCAAAAACACAGGAGCTTTATTCCACCTCACCTGTGTGGGTCTGGACTGAGGGTCTGATCGCACCAGGAACACCTCCATAGTACGGTCCTTCTTCATGGGTAGAGGCAGTGTGAGGTAGCAGAATGGGTCGAAGGTAACAGACACCTTAGAGCACTCTGGGCACACCAAAGTGGATTTGAAGAGGCCGTGGAAAATATCAACTATGATAGAGTCATTGCGCAAGCGGTGGTTCGTCCAGGCTTCCTTGGCAACAATCTGTGATTACAAAAAAAACCTTCATTATATGCCTTTTGGGAAGAAAGTGTGCAACTTCATATTGTAAAGTAATTCTTCTGGGCCTTTTCTCTGCTGTTCCTAAAAATCAGTGAAGATCAAAGCACAAAATATGCAGCTTAAAAAAAATCCTATGCCTAGGAGCACTAGTCAGAGACTAGCGAGCCTTGCAGCTCAGTCAATCTCCTAAAAATGTAAATGTCATTTCAATTTCATAGATCAAAAAACAACAAAGTAGGGAATATGTTGAATAAATGAATATGTTGTAAATATAGATGAGAAATAATATAAAAACGCTCCTGAAATAACAATACCACAAAATTTAGTATCCCAGCATTCCCACGTATGTGCTATACCTCATCTGGACGGCCCTCTGCATCCCTCAGGGCCAGGTAAGGCTTCTTCTTGACACGGTTCAGATCTTCATGGAGCCCATCCAACAGGAAAGCCAACAGCTCCTGTGAGTCCTGCTGCTGGTAGCCTGAGAACTGGGGGGCAAAGCGTCCGACCTGGGTCTGGAAACCAAAATGCACATTTTATTTATTTATTTTTTTTACTATACTTTTAAAATAATTATGAATAGATCTTCTTAACATTTTTACATTCACTTCAAACAAAGTTTTTTGACACAACTCACTTTGAAGGTGCGTGGGGCCACATAGCTGCTGCGGCTTAGCCACATCTGCTTTACTAGATCAGCGTAGGCCTCGGCTATCTCGCCCCTCATTCCCAGGGGATTCTCTCTGTTAATTTCTGCCTCATACTGGTCATTGAGGAAGTACTCTGTGAGTGGAGATGCATTGCTCAGGCACTGGAGGAGGAGGGACAAAAAGTGGATTGTGTGAACAGAATACCCCCAAAAACATGGTGACAGACTCTCTCTGAGTGGAAGGTCTTTTTTACCTGGAGGGCAGAGTTCATGAAGCATGTGTTGCCCAAATTACTGAGACCACATAGGCCTGGCTGTGACTGGGACTCTCTGTAGTTGTAGGAGGAGCTGTATGAATTGTAGCCCCCCAATCTGTTGGAAGAGCAGATCTGTTACTGTTGGTATCCTCGAGACATTGTGCTGTGATGAAGGCATTGTTTCAGGCATATGTATAAGCATAATATTCAAAATGGTATGAGGATTTAATATCAGACTGACAAAATACCACCGCAAGAAACAGTAACCACTTATCAGGAATGCCTCTTTGAACTGTCAGAAAGTAAGAGTGGCTAAAATACTGCCACCACAATCTTGTTCTCATTAGATTACTGGCACACTCAGTCATACAAATCCTGAAGATAAGTTTAATGTCACATTTGTTTCATGTCTAAAAATGAGGTCTGACATTTGCAAATTCAGTCAAATTTGTCATCTTTTATTTTACACATCAATTTGTGTGTCTAGCACACACACATGCAGTTGCATTCAGCAGGATACCAACTGTGGTGCTCTTCTACTTGGACTGCATTTGGATTGTAAATATTGCTCCTACTTTACGTGTCAAACCAGCTCTTGAGGTGGTGAAGGCAATGAAATCACATCAAAGCCTTTTGAATAAAGTGCAGCCATTTCACCAAGTCAGCATTAAATGTAGATGTCACTTCTGTACTTACATCTTATTTCCATTTAGAATTTAATGCCCGATCCCCGACTGCACCAGTATGGAGACAAACATTGTGCTGACTTTGAATATCAGCACAAATCTTTCCCTGTATACTAAAACTATTCTTAATAAGGACTCATTGGACCATTTTGTTTTGTTCTAGTGTAAGCTGTGGCAATATACTCTACACTGAGATGGCACCTAATGCTAGACAATACAACAGCCCTGCAAGAAATCCTGCATCCAAGAACTACAGTAAAATTGTGGGTTTGTGACTTTGAAACACAGTGTTTATCTTTATCTAATCAAACTGCATTGTTTCCCTTTAATTTCACAAACCAGTTAATCAACTCTTGTGGTGATCCTACTGAGCTCTAGGAAGCAGCGAACTTCATGAAGCGCTAATGCAAGCACCTTAAGGCCATAATGAGTTTTCCAGTAAGCACCATAATGGACCCGTTCTGCCACAGTACAGTAACAGTCTGTTATTTCATTACATGTTCCTCACCATGACTAAACTGTGCTGCTACAGCAACCGACTGCATGTATTTACTGATAGCAGCTGGCTTTCAAATGGCTGTTAACATGCACTGCTACTCCGCACATTAATAAGCAAATAAAACAGACAAAATTTGCAATTGGAAAACTGACAACTATTCAAACAATTGAAAGCAGAAGTAGAATAAGATAACAGGTAGTGATATAACGGACAGAGGAAAAGTACATGTTCATACTTCTGCAGTGTGTAGCGGAAGGACAAAGGGAAAAATTCTGTCTTTGTGCTTTCTTTTGTTCTTTCAAAGACCTCATTCATAAAGTTCTGTTGGGAATGAACCACTATTGACTGATGTACTAATCCACTGATTCAATAAATGTCTTAAATGCAAGAGAACCTTCCCTACAAAGCACCTGCATGAGAAATATTCTATATGCAAGTTTTTTCTCTGGTCCATTTGGGGCTTTTTCATACACCTGCTGGCTCAATTTGTCTACTGATTTCAACCCAGTGCCGCTGGGATTTCCATTTCCACTACAAGACGGCTACCCGCATGAAGGTGTGTCTTTAACTAATGACGAATAAAGCAACAGATCAGCTGTTAATACTCGAAAAGCCAAAAGTGCCAGCGGAAAAAGCACAATTGTCAAGTAACACACAATGAAAATATTACAACTGGAAACTGCAAGACGTGAGGAAAGAACTGGGGCACAAGTACAATAAATTAGGTTTACGGCTAATTGTTATGTGTAGAGGATCACCAAAGAACAGCAGTGCCACATGAAACATACAGTAAAAGCCAATAAGATATAAAGGATGGAAACAGTGACAAGGTGATAAATCAGATAACAACTCTTGCCTGTTGCCAGAGGAGGTGCTGTTGTTCAGCGTGTAGCCTGGGCTACAGCTGCTGTCTCCATTGGTTACTGTTGAGGAGATACTGGCTGTCGAGTTGGAGGAGAGTTTTGGGGAGGTAGTGAAATTCCTGGATGGGGTGGTACTGGATCTGACGATGAAGAGCAAAATCATGTCTTAGAGAAGTACCTCGAACTTCGGTGTCAACTCTATACTAGGTATCAACGTCTGCCCTTTTACCGAGTGACTAGAAAAACAACAAGGTATTTGCTTACTTGGGATGTGAGGCTTGTCTAGGCCACGTTCCATCCTCGTTCTTCCGCTCAATCACAAGCACCTTTGGGAAAAACAAGTTGCATGAGAGCCAGACTGGCACAATCAAGTGTATCAGATCTATCATGTTTCAGGCTTGAATTTAATAATATACGAGCTATACGAGCACACTTTGAGTGTAATTTGCCTGTTTTTGGACCTTAAGTTTACAGTTTTAGGCCAACGGTTGCTCTGATAAACTGAAGTACTTTATTTCTTATTATAAAATACAAGAGCATGAGGCACTAAAGCGTTTACACCTTTACGGTTTAATATATGTCAAGGTTTTGAATAGTACGTCTTTTAAAGGTCCTGTTTTGAAAATGTCACTATCAGTTCATCTGCCAATTATTTTTGTGATCAATCGATTAATCAATTAGTCCATAAAATGTCAGAAAATTGTGAAAATGCTTGAGAAAAAACAAATAACTGAAAATCCTCACAATTACGGAGCTGGAACAAGCAGAAGTTTGACATTTTTGCTTGAAAAATGATGAAACGATTAGTCGATTAACAAAACAATTGGCAGCTTATCTTCTTTTGATCAATTAAGCGATTAATCAACTAATCGTTGCAGTTCTGGTACACTTGCAATTCCACACCATCACAGACTTCAGCTTTGAAAATCATTATACACCAAAACCACAACCATAACCGCATTAAAACCTTAACAACATAAGTTTTATTCCAGGGCTAATGTATTGCATTAGCCTCTCAGATGTTCCTGTTATTTTGCACAATGCCTGCAAATGAATTATGTATGCAAAGTGAGTACCAGTATGTTACTTGGCTGTGGTGGTGTTCCTCAAAATAAAAAGCAAGGAAGAGAACGTATCAGCGATCTGAAGGTTAT
This sequence comes from Pagrus major, assembly GCF_040436345.1. Classification (NCBI taxonomy): domain Eukaryota; kingdom Metazoa; phylum Chordata; class Actinopteri; order Spariformes; family Sparidae; genus Pagrus; species Pagrus major. Next base: position 20,186,629 of record NC_133220.1, read on the forward strand.
TTGAATAACACAGCTTTACGTTACCTGCCCCTGGAAGAGACCAGCGTCCTGTACAGTGCTGTCTGGCTTGTTCAGCTGCTCGTACGTGTTGCTCATGTATTTGTTCCAGAGCCGTGTCTCCTTCTCTGACGGGATATTGAACAGCGTCCTCATCTCCTTCTCTATAGTATCTGGAAAGCGGGGAATAGCGACACTTGCTTATTATCTTACACGAGACACGTTCGATGGCCGACAACATGTGGATATTACCAGTTCATATTTGGACATTTATCTGGTTATTTTCAATGCAAAGTTGAATACACAGAACCCTCACCTATTGTATCAGCTTTACTGAAATGGCGTGTGACCACATTTTCCATGTTGTCATTCTCACACAAGTTCAGTTCCAGCAAATAGACCTCCACCTTACAGTGCTTGACAAACATGCCATGTTCAACAACCTAAAGAAAAATAAAGTCATTTAGGAGGCAAATCCATAACTGAATGGTCACAGTAAAAAAAAAAAAAAGTCAACAGCATTACCTTCCTGACGATGGGTCTCTGGCCATCAAGGCAGCCGTACCAGCTGACAAGCTTATTCCACGCCTCAGTGGGTACAAGGACATAGTCCAGCTCATCTATAAGGTGCTCTTTCAGGGCCTGAGTCTCCTGGTCTATAAGAAGAAAAACAAAAACAAAATGATGACTACAGACTGAAAAAAAACCAACTCTTTTAATGTCAGTGTGGGATTTGTGTTGTTCTGAAGGACAACAACTAATACATGTTACTTTAAAGATAACAGTTTTACCTGAGAACAGCCCGGAGTTATCAATTGGTCCTGGATAGAGGCTTCGTTCTCCGACATTGTACATGTCCCAGCTGTCAAAGCCTACGTACTTCTTCCATTGTTTGAACCACCGGCTGTCTATAAGATACCTTAAACACAACATTTTTGGTGACGGTTAATGACAAACATCTGACACTTTGAAGACACCTTATCGTTTCTCCTGAACATCTGTGACTTCATAGAGGATTTTTTTGGTCACCTATTATGCGTAAGATATCCAGCAAGGACAGCAAAGTATCAAGAGTCACAAGTCTCACGCCAACCCAGAACATTATGCAACAACAAACAGCCGTGTCATTAGCAGATATAGCAACAGCAAGCTAGTTTGACTTAATCTCATCCCGAGCAAGAATCTCCTTTAGTTAATAGGCTTGCTAGCAGCAAGTGTTCATATAGTTGACACTGGGGTCACGACACTCTGTTTACATGCAACCACTGTCAGAATTAATGTAACCCCCTTAAATAGGTGTAACAGTAAGGTGCATTATCTTTGCCCTTTAACCTGGGGTGAATCTCTCCGAGCTATGCAAAAGTGTACATTTCAGCTTGAATAGCAGGAGATGGTAGTTCAGTTTAACTACAGTATCATGAAAACACCATCTAAAGGCAGGATCTGACTGATCTCAACAACTATGTGTGAACATGTTAGCAGAGTAGTTAGCAGCTGACATGAAATATAGGGCATGATCTTCCCTTTGTGCCCATTTCTAACAACAAATCCGACATTTGAAATAGTTGTTCATCTGACAATTCTCTGTTGTAATATTTAATTATTAAAGTGAAGGATCTTTAATACATCTGGCTCCACAATGCCCCGGCCTGGATGGTCTTCACAGTCTGAAACAATGTTAGCTAACACAGGTCCGGTTAGGAAACCTGTAGGACCACTTCCAACTGGCATGTCACAACACACAGGGAATGACATAGCTTTCGTTTTCCTATAAACGGGCCCATTTCCTGATTACTAACATTACTAAAGTAGCTCCGAGCCGATACGACTGGCAGGAGAACACTGCCTCTGAATCCAGGGCCTCTTCTACCAGCCGACCAGCCACTTCATCTGCCTTATCACAAAACAGCTACTAACGTTAAGCGATAAGTAACGTTACTACACCGATAAGCAACTCAGCTAGCTGTGTCAGTGTGGCTGTTTACGATAATAGCTGTTGCTGCAGGCACAACTCCTCACAAATAAACTGTAAAGTCTGGCTAGCAGAGAGGGTGCTAACTTGTGAAACACTAGCTTGCCAAAATATCGTTAGCACAGCAGCTTTCGATTTCAGACCTGCAACCGTTAGTGTCGTTAGCTTGCTAGTTTTAGCATGTTAGCATTTCCTGTCTCTCACTCGCTAGCGTTAGCTTGCTAGCGTTAGCTTGCTTAGCTTGCTAACGCTAGCTGAAACACCCAGTTAACGTTAGCCGGAGCCGACTCTTACCATTCGTCGCCCTTTCTCAGAGTTGTTTTCAAAAGTGACCCAATAGTCTGTTTTTGACTTTCCGTTGAAGGGGTTGGCATTTGAGCGGCTACCGGCTCCGAGTCGGAGTCAGCCGCGCCACCCGACTCGGGTCCGCCTCCCTCGGCCATCATGCAGCGAGTGTGCCGGTATCGTGAACGAGCGGATGGAAGAGACGCGCCTGGGCGAGCGGCACAGCGCTGCTCATGGGAAACCTTCTTCCTCTACGATCAGAGGAGAGCTGCTGCAGCATCGCCACCGCCACACCAGTCACAGGACAGGACCGTGTCATGCAATCACTGTACCAGAAGGTGGGTACTCTACAAAAACATCCGTTTAGTGTTATGAGCTCAGAGCATCCTCTCCAGGGACATGTGTGTGACTACTGGCTGTAATATTAGTCAAATGACTCGTGTGCATAATAATGAATATGAGCAACTAATTTGGGGTGCACTGCCACAAATGATGAACCAAGTGTTTAGTCAAAACAGGCTTTATGCTGTACAAAACACAGGGGAGTTACATTACAAAATAAACTGTCTACATACTTTAAAAACAATATTTCAATCGCACAAACATGTTCACTGCCAACAACTAATCAGTTCTGGGTCTGCTTCCAACTCCCAGCAGCTGACACAGAACAGTTGACCTATGATCTAACAAAGGAGTCATTAAAGACTGTTAAAGTATAATTAAATAGACATCATTCAGACCTGGAAAATGGTAGTGCCCTATTTTTTTTAAAACACGATGATACATATGAAAATCGAGACAGCTGGTCCACCTGTGCATGACATAAGAAAAAAAAAAAGCACTAGGTAGTTCATATTCTATTACCTAATGGCATACAGTTAGCAAGCTAATAATAATGCATTTCAATAAGCAAAATACACTCAATTTCTCCCAAAAGTCTCCCCGTCTAAAAGGTGAGATAACAAAGCAATGCTCCCTAATTTGCATGAGACAGCAGCAGAACCAGTGTATTTGCAGTCATTTCATTTGTTTTATAGACAGGAATGGAAAGGTGATACATGTGACAAGACAAGGACCACAAATAAGTGAATGTAAACTTTGCATAACATGAAGGGATTTGTCCCATCTCTCAAAAACAAATCCCTGCAATGATCAAAAAATTCAAATTGAAGGCTCCGAGTAGAAGTGAGCAGGCCATCAGAAGATGCCGCTCGGCAGCTCCTTGCTAAACATGCCGTCAAAGTCCAGCTCTCTGCTCATCAGGTCCTCCTCTACACTCTCCAGCGCCCACTGATGGTCAGTAAGTTCCAGTGCCTCCCACTCAGCCTGAAATCCAAGGACAGACATCACATGAACAACAGAGCAAAACCCACCCTCAGTAATGCATTATGCCGAAACTACATTACGTACCTTGAAAGCTTTATTTGTATCTGCAGGCATGGCCATGGCAGCGCCGCTCATCTGCTCCTGCATGATCCTCGACTGATCTGCACCTGTGGGGGTTGACAGATAGATAATTATCTGAATGCAAACCATATATATTGCATTACTGAATTAACCAAAGACACATGCTTTATTAAAACTATAATAACATTAAAGCTTTTATTAAGGTTTCCAAATCAAGTTTAAAATGTCCGAATGTCAGAAAAAGAAACTTATTATTATAGTGTTATAGTCAAGAACGGAGTATTTGTTATTGTAGTTATGTAAATGTAATTTATGGGGCTGTCAGACTGCTAGTAGACCACCTTGTTAATACAGGTCCATGCCTCCCTGTTTGTGTAGCAAGCAAGAGAGCAAACTGTTTTTTGACCAGAATGAAAGTTAAGTTTTTGAAAGGCTAAATGGCAACAAATATAGATTAAAGCAGAATATTTCCTTAGATAAAAACAAATAGTGAATTTTGAGTTGGAAACAATCCCACACAGTCACCACTGGAATCTTATTGTACAAATAGTATGATATTAATAATGTCAAAGGGGCTCTGTTGAACTTCTGTGTTGTGCCGGAGGCCGGTCGTTAGTTTTTGTAAGCGGACTCCATTTCTAAACTAACGTTAGCCACTGCTGCTCTCTGTTAGCAAAGCAGAGGGAGGCGCTGAGACAAGACACTTGAGAACGTGCATAAAGTCACATCCTTTGATTGCGCGGTAAATCAGACCCGGGTCCTTCACACAGAAATCCACAGTCCAGCAGCATTTAACAACTTCAAAATATCATCCACAGGCTTGTTAAAGATAATTAATAGATGTAAAATGCTAAAAAATTGTTACATAGAGCTCTATTAATTGATTTTTAAATATCACTGGCCCGGATTTATCTGCAGCTAAACCCTGCAAATGCAACTACTCTCAGATTCTGTTTACTAAAACTGGATATTGTTTTCATGTTCATATCCCTGTGTATAGGAATTATTATCAACATTAAAAACTAATGGTCAACTGAACAATATTATCAAGAGTCCACCAAAAAAAAATTACTACGATAAGGCTATAGTCACTATTGTGAACCTTAAGTATATGAAGCATTTTCAATCATAACATCATCAACACTCAAAATTATCTTAACATGAACTACAATTACCATTATCTTGGCCCAGAATTAATGAGTACATGCTTCGTAGTCCAAACACGTTGAGGAAATACCATGACGCTGAACTCACCCTGGATGATAAATGGACAAACAAACAAACCAATTAACAAGACAGTCATAAACTAGCTTGAGCATCTTGATATTAATACACAAAGACTAATGCAGTTTATCTCCATGCATCTTGATATATTAGTTTACCAGGAGGCATCCAGTGAGAGCAGCTCTATTCCTTGCTGCAGCATGGGCTTGAAGCGCAGAGTGAGAGGGAAGGGAACCTTAGCTGCGGGAAACAGAGCACAGGAAGGAATCAATGTATTTCTATCAGAACAATATCATCTGTAATATATGTATATACAAGCTGCAACAGAGTGAGAGCATTACTTGTTACGAATCCTGAAAAGGTCCAGTTGATCCAGCCTCCAATGAGGATCATGGGAAGCACATTGGTGACATTTCCCTTCATCATGTCAGTCAACATGCTGGGATCTGTTAGAAGACACAGTGTGAAACAAAATGCAAATAAATAACGAGATAAATACCTGCAAACTGGACTCTCATACAGGGTAGTATTTCATCTCTTTTAAGCTGTTCTGGACATATTTGTAATAATCAAGGAAAGAGATAAAGAAATGCCAGCGCTGACAAGATAGAAGAGAAGAAAAGACGGTCCTGCAAATCTGTTACTCTACACGGTTTACCCTTTTGCATATTCAACTATTTAGATGACACATGCATTTTTCTTTTAAACGGGCTTCCATGTGGAGGGTCACAACATTGAAGATAACATCCTCACATCCTGTAAATAAACAAGGATTACCTGTCATTGGAGATGGTGGAACAACCTTTCTTTTGGTCTTCTTGAAAAATCCATCTTCTTGATTATTGAAGTAGAACTTCCTCATCAAAAATGACTAAAACAAAGACAGTTATTCAGTAACATAATAAATACAATGTCCGGTGGTTTTAGTGTTTTTTATTGCCTATATTTTAGACAATAATGTTCAGATGAGTTGGAGAAATCATCTGGTGAAGAACAGTATGTATGAAACAATGTAAAGAAGGAGTCTCCACCTGTTTGGGAATGTATTTTCCATTTTCTCTCAGGATTCGGCTCCGAATCAGAACCTGGCTGTGTTGGGAGATTGAGCATGAACACATTAATTAATTCAAATAAATTGCAATTGTTTCTATAATATGGTCCCCCCCTTTCAATTGAAGAGTACATACCTGTCAGAAACCTGTTCTAACGTCAACTTCTTGTCACTCTGAAGAAGGATGGACACATAATGACGGATGACCCCGACAAAAAAGGTGATGAAGACAATGGGCAACACGACCCAGAGTCGGATATTGGAGTCCAACAGAAGCTCCGGTTCAGCCATACAGCCTGGTGGATGAACTGAGGAGTCGAACACAAAGCGAGAAACACTTATTTTTTATTACCAGTATGAGGACTGCTTTGTTATAGTTTACTAGAGGCTTTATTTCAAGCTGCGACTGAGCACCGACACCACAGAGGGATGGGCTGTCACTCTCAGTCCATACAGCTAGCTTAGCTAACCAGCGTCATTAAGGTAACGTCAGCGAATAGCAGGTATCAAGCTAATGAACTAGCGTTAAACAACCTAAGATAATTTAAGCTCCACTTCACAAAGTGGAAACGACCCGTTTCTTTAATGAACCAGTAGCAACGACGTGTGAAGCTACCACACATTCACACAACCGATGCTAATGGCTCGCTAACGTTAACGTTAGCCAGCTGGCTACCTTCTTCCTGATGCCCGGGTCACAGTCGGTGGGAGCTGGCGAGTCGTCTTAGCGCAGCGGCCGCCACCTGCAGTGTTTTTCCCAGCTGCGACAGACGCAAAACATGCGCTACGTGAGGTAGTTAAATAAATTATACAATGTTCAACAGCTCGCATCCACTAACACGGCCATTGCGCTGTGGTGTTGTCTCCAGGGATGAGAGCAGATTTTTTGCTTCGGCCGCTCATCCGCATCTCAGCGGGACTGCAGCGCCACCCTGCGGTGATGGGGGGAAGCGCCTGTCCGGGGCCAGCAGCCAGGTGTCCCTCCTGCCTGTGATGTGGTCCATGGCAGCACTCAGGGCTGACTGCACAGGTGACACTAGGTGACATGTTGCAGGGTGTTTACTACACTTTGAGAACAAAAGACATGAGGAATAGCATTTACAATGAGTTGATTTAGTGGTTTTTAAATTTGAACAATTTTGTTTGAACTTAGTGATGCACAATGAATCGAAATACGATCAAAATAAAAAAAATAACTAAAGAAGCTGCAATTTTTTTGATCAAGGTTAAATGTGTGACAGATATGATAAAGTACAGTGTGCTGCAGACATGCTCTGGCCTACAGATCTTGTTCAACAAATGTCCCATCATCATGTTTTTCATATTTTTGTGTGGAAATGAAAAATGATGCAAAAATAATCTGTCCAACTAATCATATCGTAATATCTGTCAAAAATAATCACTAGGATTTCTCTTTACCACATCAAGCATCCCCATTGTTAATCATGTGGAAGTCAAAGCATCTTCATGATTGTAAAGGCATACAGACATGCAGATGATGAATGCTAGATAATAATAATAATAATAATGCAGAGTTGTATCATACTGAAACAAACAATAATATCAGTAAACTGGAGAAAAGTGTCATCTATATAAAATTGAATGATTGTTGGGAAGACATGGGGAGCTGGAAGGAGCCTACTAGTCATGTGACCAGGTGGAGGACAAGTATTTATTTAAGTTTTTCTGACTTTCTTTTGATCAGATTTATTGACCAGGTATGTCAAGGCACCTCAAACTGATACTGTAAACTGCTTATTACAAGGTAAACAGCCTGTGTAGATGTATATTTGACAGTCATATAATTTCTTACATATTATTGCACAATTGTATGTTATTATGTAATATCTCTATATGTATATCTTTTAAGGACAGTAGATTAGAGTCATTTAACAGGGATACAGAGTTACTGCGCTAGGATAGCATAGCACAAAACAAAATATGATGCATGATGGCAAAAAAAAGAAAGTAATTAATGTTGCACTTATGATTATCATTCCTGCCAGATTAGTTATTTGGTTGTTTTTTCATTTTTTAATATTTTATCAGCAAGACCACACTGTACTGTGTATCCGCCACATTCCCATCCACACCACTAGGTGGCGGTAATGCGCTATTAGCCTGTTAGCTAACGACTATTAAAAGAAGAGGAAGAGTCTTCAGCTGACTGACCGGAACAGAAACCCTCTATTAGCAGGTCATTATCAGAACTACCAAGCTTTGTAATTTAAAGGTATGTAACACGAAATAACGCGGTAATTTATTTTATATTTCGGCTAACGTATGCTAAGTTATTTAAGCTAGCTGTCCCATATATCCATCACAACGTCAAAGCTAAGACGCATAGCTAAAGTGGCTGCTTGCTGCCTGTTTCTGCAGGACAGTCGCTGTTGTTAAAATGTCAGTAGACCTGTTATGTTGTAGCTGAGGTTCACCTCCATCTGAAACAGAATTATTTATTTAGTGTACTTGTATTAGTCGTTTAAAATCAGGGCTGTGTTATCATTTTCTTGGCATCATGTGACCTCAGCTCCCCATAAGTTGACTGAACCAGTGTAGAAATCTGAGCCTTTTCGAGCAACACAGTCAATGTTAGTGTTTTTTAGAAGTATTCATGACACACCTGCTTCTTAGCTACATGCAGTTAAAACAAGTCAAGGCTCAAAGTATCCTTTTGTTGATTTCTGTAAATATATCAGAGGTTTTCTCTGGCTGAGGTCAAACATCTAACTGACGACTATTGATTCATTGCTTAAAAATGTTTTCATGTTTCTACAAAGATCCTTGATCAAGCGTGTGCCCTCTTCACTAAACCATGGGAGCTGATAAAAGGTAAGACAAACATAATCCAACCTAGAAGTGTCTCATATTCAGTCTATTCCTGTATTTCACCTGCACTCATTTTCTGTTTCAGGCTCAGTCGTGGTGAACGCAGTGGAAGATATGGTTCTGACGGGAGGAGGGATGATCCAGAATGGCATGACAGACGAAGAGGCAGAGACGTGGAGAGGGATTATGATCATCGTTGGGGTGATGATAGACACAGAGAGCGGAGAGACAGAGACAGAGACAGTCCAGAGGTGAGTGTTTAGGAAGACCTTTGTAAGCTCATGTTACGTTTACACCTGTCGTAGAAAACAAAGCCTTGCAGTTTTTAGTTTAATAATAACAGCATTGTTTTTTTCTTTGTCTGCAACAGAGGGGTCGAAAACGACGCAATAGTGACAGATCTGATGATGAATACGATGGGGATTATCCAGACCACCATTACAACATGGAACCAGAGGAGGAGAGCAAGACTATTATGCTGAGGGGTCTCCCTCTTAATGTTATAGAGGATGATGTAAGTGTCACTGATGCCTTTTTCAGATCCTTACCTTTATTACATACAATATTAAATACAATCTTACACCCCCCTTTGATCTAATTAAAAAAACATGAAAGGGCATCACATCTCCAATTTCCAGGTCAGGAGAGGACAGGGAGTCAGAGAGGACAAAATACTCACATATTGGGTCCAACGCTCCACTACGAATCTCTCTTTTTCAGCACACAAAGAGCGAATAGACAAAAAAAAACAACAGCAATGACATCAATAAAGTAAAACGACTCTGAACCTTCTGAAAAGAAGGAGAGAGGCTAAAAGAAAAAGAGCAGAGAGAGAATATAAGGGAGGTGATCAGTCAGGTGATCAGTATTTCCAAGAAATAAAGTAATCTAAGGAGGGTTGCCATCTTTTTTAAAAAAATGTGGACGTTTCCTTTTCTGCAGTATCTTACCACTGATGCCTTTTAAGGGTAAAACTGCACCACCACTAAGGTAGAGCTGCTGCCCCCAGTACATTTTTCACAAGGACCTGCAAATTGCTTGTAAAGAGTGCAGTTGTATTACAGGCAGGGAGGAGGCAAGAAGTCAGCTCTAAAGGTAAAATTCAAATCTGTGATCTGACCTGGAATCAGTCATACTTGAGAACCAAGTGTAAGTTGTAAAAAATCAGAGGCAGCTTCTGCACCGATCTAATTTAACTGACCTAATCTGAAGAAACACTTGGTCTGGCATGATTGCCATCAAGCAGCTGATTGTGGGAGGTTTGACCTCATTCGATCCGGTGTTACCATAACCTCTGACAGTCTGTTCAGGCAATTTTTATGGTTGAGGAAGTTGTTAGAGTGTTAATTCCAACTACTTTTTGTGCTCCGACGACCTAGTATGGAAGAGGCAGCTGAGTGTTTCTAAAAATTGAGAAATTGCAGAAATTTTGACAGTGTTGGCTGATGATTGTGTACTGCTTTGAAAAGCTTTTGTATTCAGATTAATTTGACCTTCTGCCTGCCTCCATTTTCCAGATCCGCTCAGCACTAGAGCAGCTGGAGGGGCCCCAACCTGTGGAAATTCGCTTGATGAGGAAAAGAAGAGGTGAGTGCTGCTGTTCAGAAGAGTGTCTCACATTCACCGCCATGCTCTGTCTTATATGATCCACTTTTCCTCTTTTATCAAAGTCCCTGAGAAAAAAGCTTCTTATAACAACTGTCAGAGGATCCTTTGTGTCACATAGATTGTCTGGTTTTGATGATATGGCCAGGTAAGGAGGTAACTGTATGTACTATATCTCTACTATTTTTGTACAAACTTTAGATGCCATAATAATAAAACAAATGTATCACCATGCCCTTGACCTTGTAAGCACCCTTCCCGACTCCAGTTTTTAGTTGAATCGGACTTTACAAGCCCTTTGTGAGTTTAAATGTTGCACCAAAGCATTCTAACTAACACGCCTCCCGTCTATATTTGAATACTGTCTCTAGGTATAAGCCGAGGTTTCGCCTTCGTGGAGTTTTATCGCTTGCAAGATTCTACCCGATGGATGGAGACCAATCAGGTTGCCTCAACAATCACCAAGTTTAGAATTACTCTTGGAGATTAGAGCCCCAATTAACCGACACATGAGTGACTGATCTTTGAGAGATTAGCAGTATTTGCAATATACAGAGCTTCAAACTGTTAAGTAAATATTTTTGATTTCACACACTTGGAGATTATTTTTTAAGTGTACAGAAGTTTTTTCAGCTAGAATGAAAGTCTGTCAACTGCTTAGCTTTATGTTTGCTGTGAATTCACAATATAAAGGTTTTTGCTCTTGGAAATTGCATTGAAATCTTTAGTTCTGTTACAAATTTCAACAGAGATACAGTGCAGCAAATACTGAATAAGCCTTTTGCCTCCTTATCAAGAGTATACTTCCTGTTCACAGAGTGGCCCAAGTAGTCCATAGCACATTCTGCTCCAGCTCAGTCACTTGGGATATTTTCTCAACTCCATTTAAAATCCGAAGACTGGAGTGAGACAGGGACGAGCTGGCAGCACTCCGTTCCCAAACACTAAGGACCTTTTTTTTTTCTTTCTTTCTTTTGAGAACTCATTCCCTCATACACAGAACAGCAGCTTTCTCTCTGAACTTCTTTCTGCCTCTGTTCCTTTTTTACTCCCTGAGACACTCTACCGAAGCAACGAGTGTAAAGCCTAGCCACTCTTTCCCGTTCCAGCTGCTCTCACTCATGGGGTGGGGTAGCAGCAGGACCTTACCTGCCTCATTGGCACAAACATGTCAGAATTTGAAATAATTGGTGGCGTTTGACTTCACAGAACAAGCTGGTGATCCAGGGGAAAAGCATTGCGCTGCACTACAGCAACAGGAGACAGAACGTTGAAAACTGGCTTTGCACTGCAGTGAGTATCATTTCTAACTAGTTCAACAAACTTTATTTTCCGTTTGCACAGTTCACCCAAATAAAAAAGAAATGCAACAACAAAAACAGGAAACATAGAAGAGGTGTGGAGTAATGAGTAGTCAAAAAGAACCAGAAACACGGAGAACATTCATGATAATGTTTTCATTAGTGTATAAATACCTAAAACTAAGAATCCTGTTTTTGTTACCTTAGAATGAACCTTTGATATTTTAAGAGGTAGTGAGTACAGTAGCCCAGAACAGACGAACTGAACACTGACTCGAGAGAGGGCCATTTGTGCTTTTTGCATTTTTGTGGACACTGTCGGGGACAGTGAGGCAAGGCGTGTTCAGTTGGTTGCAATCTGAACCCCACATTGCTAGATTCCATTAAATCCTACACACTAGACCTTTACAATCAATGTAAAAAGTACAAAAAAGAATCAAAAACAAAAATACAATCTGGATAACATGAATTAAGTACAGGTTTAACAAGTAGGCCTGTTGCAAATGGACTCAACGTGGGCTGTAAAAGTAGTGCTAGTATGACGATGACAGAAGTGCATGGGTGCTTTAAGTACTTCACTGTATTCCCAGAAAATGGGGAATCTTTTTTTCCCCCCCTTTTTTTAAAATAAAGATCATAAACGAAAAAACATTGTCATTTGTTTATCATAGTGTGGTGTGTACAATTTCCGCAAGAAGCTGAAGTGTTTCAGGTGTGGAGCAGCTAAAGTTGGTGAGTCACTTCAACAAAATAAAACACATTTTATTTTTTATTGTATATCTTTGACTCTGTTATTGTGGCTTGCACCGCCTAATTGTAACCTGCATGTCGCTCTACTTTGTCTTTGCTGAGTACAGACAGAGAGTCACCGGGACGAAGTGGTTCAAATGCAGAGTCTCAACAACAAGGAGATTACAATGGAGACAGTGAGTGTGTTCTTTAACCACCTATTGCAATAATACATTCTTTCCCTAAACATATTCTAAATCTAGTTTGTACTTTTTTTGTGTTTGCAGCACTAATTTTGAGAAACATTGCCCCTCTTTCAACCGTGGATGGAATTTTGAACATGCTGGCCTCCTACGCCAACCTGTCAGCGGGCAACATCCGCCTCATCAAAGACAAGCACACAGGACAGAATAGAGGCTTTGCCTTTGTTCAGCTCTCGTCTCCCTTGGTTTGTTATTCCTGTAGTTAACATGTGGTCATGATGTAAGTCAGAATGTTTATATTTGGGGTGAATACATTTGATAATCTTACGTTTTCACTTCTTGTACAGGAGGCTTCTCAGCTGCTCGCTGCTCTCCAGGGCCTTCAGCCGCCACTGAAACTGGATGGGAAAACAATCGGTGTGGATTATGCCAAGAGTGCAAGGAAGTGAGTCACACACCTACAGTTTTATTCAGTTTTCTATGAATAATGCGCATGAAAGCTCTGCGCTGTGGGAACTGCATTATGTCGGGAGTTTTATTCCCAGATAGATATTATTATTCATTTGTTTTGTTGTGTGCTAAAATAGAATATAATTGGTTCACTTTTGTCTAAAATTTGGAGCCAATAAATGACAGATTTTTATCCTGTATGTTCTACAATGAAGGTTTAACTAATCGCTCTGTATCCTGTCCAGAGACTCAGCGCAGCTTGATGGAATCAGGGCCAATGTTCTCTCTGTTGCCAGCACAGCCATAGCTGCAGCTCAGTGGTCATCCAGCCAGGTATCAGGTTTTTACTTGTGCCATCTTGTATTTCTAAGTAATTTAAATTTGCTGCAGAATACTGGTTAATTTGTTAATGCAACTTGGCATGTGTAGATTGGGGCTCTTGTATGTTGTTACTGACTTTGCTGTTATCCCTGTATTGTCTTTAGCTACAGCAAGCTTCAGCTACCACCTCTGACTACATTACTCTTCCGGAGGGTTATGCACAGCAAACACAGGTCAGTTAGTAGACTATTATTTAAAGACTATTGTGTGACAGGTAAAATACATTTTTTAAATTACTTTAAATCTTTTTAAATATACAGTGAGTATTACTGATGTAGGTGCTATTATTTGAATACATTTTACCTCTATTGTTTTATATTTATTGTGATTTTTATTGTTTTAAATGTGTTGTAATCTACATACGATCATTTCCTGTTTGAATAAAAGTTATGATAATAGTGATAACAGTAATGATGACTGATGTAACAGCTGTTCCCTCTGATGCAGGGACCGAATTATCAGTCATGGCAGCAGCAGCCTGAAGGATTGGCTCCTGTTGTTGGAGATGGATTGCTCGGAGGTAATTTAAGCTGTCACTCACTCAGAGAATAGAGTACTAAAACATAATTTTAGATTTTAGATTGCTAATTTTATCATCACCAACTGTCTTTAGCTGCTCCAGAAATGAAGACACTGCTCCCTGTAGCCACAGGTGTTGTCATATCCCAGACACCTCAACTTTACCAGCCTGTCGTTATCAGCCAGCCTGCCATACAGGTAGATGGTGTATTAATATGGCATATTTGTACTGCAAACACAACAACCTGTGTTGTATGGTGAATGCAAAATCTCCTCACTTTCAGTCACAACAGTTAGTGAGGCCTGTCGATGCAGCACATCAGACTGCTGTGAGTGTCTGCGCTGCATCACTGGTAACACCAGCAGCTACCACTGTTGCAACTACTGCCTGTGCTGCCCCAACTACTAACACAACAGGTAAGATCAGTTAGTTACAGAATGAGTAGATCGACCGTAGATCAAATTTATGTGTTTTTAAAAAAAACATTTGTTTCATATGCGCCTCTCTTTGTAGCTGTTGTTGCCCCTGACACCTCCACATACCAGTATGATGAGGCTTCAGGTTACTATTATGATCCACAGGCTGGCCTGTACTACGATCCCAGCAGCCAAGTAAGAATTCTGTCATCTCAATATATGTACAGAATATCCTGCCAAACATTATGAAATTGTATGTAATTGTTTTCTAAACCTGTTTATACATTTTATAAAGTTTCACTTATGCGTGTCATCCACAGTACTACTATAACTCTGAGTCTCAGCAGTACCTCTACTGGGACAGTGAAAAGCAGATGTACGTCCCTGCACTGGCTGAATCAGACACAAACACAGAGCAACTGGCAAAAGAGCTGCGGGAAAAAAAAGAGAAGCCCAAAAGCAAGTCTGCACAGCAGGTAAATGCTACTTTTTTGTTCTTGTTTGTTTTTGCTAAAGGTTTTATGCCTCTGCACCAGCTGTAGGCTGAGGCGTTATGTTATTTGGGATTATCTATCCGTCTGTATGTCCCATTCTTTTGAAAGAAATATCTCAGGAACACCTTGAGGGAATTTCCTTAAATTTCCTGATTATATTTCATATGCTAATTTTGAAAAAAATTCACACAAATGTCTCATATTGATGAAGGCTCGCAGTCATCCAGGTCAAGTGCTGTATCGTAGGCAACTGGACTTGTTTCAGTTTCTTGAAGACGTTTCACCTCTCATCCAAGAGGCTTCTTGAGTTCTAACTAACTGAGCAGACTTTTAAACTCTGTGTGGGAGTGTCTGAAGAACTGAAGAAGCCTCTTGGATGAGAGGTGAAACGTCTTCAAGAAACTGAAACAAGTCCAGTTGCCTACGATACAGCACTTAGAAAATGTCTCATAGAATGAAGCAATGACATTTTATATCCAAAACCTCAACGGCCAACTTCACTGCAGTTTTGAAATTAAGTTATTCAACATTATAACTCAGGAACAGAAGAGATTGTTAACATATTTCACATTTGGTTTGACACTGAATTGGTGACACAAATCTTTGGTGCCCCACCTCGAAACTGTGCTGATTGTAGAGCTCTCCTGCTGCTGGGTTTAAGATGTGAGTGTAGCATCCAGTTTAAGACTTTGTAGCTTCTTCTTGTTCTGTCAGAATCAGCTTTGCTGGCCAAGCATGTGAACACATACAAGGAATTTGACTCTGTTTTTCTTGCAGTTAACTTACACACTAATAGACATCAGCAGTAGTCAGTGTTTTTCCTTATGTTAAGCTCCAGTTGATGTTCTTTGTACCGTGTGACGAAGCACTCCGTCAGTCCTCTGTACTCACCAGTAAAAATAGCCTCTAAAAGGAGACGGCATGTTTCTGACAGGAAATGATTTACTGGAATTATACATAATAATAATAATAATAATAATAATAATAATAATAATAATAATAATACAGTGATAACCTCCATTTCACCAAGAACTGCAACTGCAACTGGGGCACGGGGGCATACAACCGCAGGCCGTAATTCAAGTTTCTGGATAGTTCATATCTTGTCATTTAAATGATATCTGTACTTAACACAATTGTAGATCGCAAAGGACATGGAACGTTGGGCAAAAAGCTTCAATAAGCAAAAAGAGAGTTTTAAGAGCAGTTCCCAAGGCTCAGGACCATCCAAGGAGGAGGACAGGAGAGAGTCTGCAGCTGCTGACGCAGGTTTTGCTCTCTTTGAGAAAAAGGTGAGACTAATGACAGACTAACCTTTCTGTTGTGGACAATTATGATAACATAGTTTGCATGTAAAAATGTGTTGATGAGATTTGTTGCTTCCTTTTAGCATACAGGAGGCTTTGACATACCATCATTCATGACGGAACAATTCAAGATCCTAGAGCATCAGGAGACTTCAGCTAAGGTTTGTTTGGGCTTTGGCTTTATTTCCCCACTCCGCAATTATCAGTAAAAAATAAAGCCCATAACACTTTTATCCATTTTTATATCATAGACTGGTCTGGTTGCTGCTTTCAACGAAGATGGTGATGCAGAGGAGGGCGGCTCAGATCGAGCTGCCTATGAAGATGGAAAAATAACAGACTGGAGGAAGATGGTTTGCCTGCTGTGTCGACGGCAGTTCCCCACCAAGGAGGCTCTGCTGCGTCACCAGCAGCTATCTGACCTCCACAAGGTGAGAACGGTGACACAGCAGGCGTTTAATCTGCGAGTAGCTATGAATATTGCGGGCTCTGCCATCTGTTCAGCTTCTATGCAAAAGGAAAAACGTTATCGATCTTCTACTGTCTTTTAAGATATAGTATATGTGAATATGATATTTACTTTGAAAATGAATTTGTAGTTGAAGCTGCTTTTCGATTTGTTTTAGCAAAACTTGGAAATTCAGAGAAGATCAAAACTCACAGAAGCTGAGCTGGAGGAGCTGGAGAGAAAAGAAACTGAGGTATTTTGGCACAAGATTTTTCCCATCAGTTATATTGTCAATGAAGGATACATTGAATTAAGTTTCATGGTCATTTTTACAGCTGAAATACAGAGACAGAGCTGCAGAGAGAAGGGAGAAGTACGGTGTCCCTGAACCTCCCGCACCAAAGAAGAGATTCTATCCACCGCCAACCCCGACAGTGTAAGTGGAACTTTTTAATCGCCCTGCAAATCATCTGCAGACTCTCATCATCCTGATTAACGCCTTTAATTTAAAACATTTTAATACCTCCTGTCATTCATCTTCAACAGAAACTATGAACAGCCCACCAAAGACGGCCTAACGAGTGATAACATCGGGAGCAAAATGTTGCAAGCAATGGGCTGGCAGGAAGGCAAAGGTCTGGGGCGCCACCAGCAGGGCATCACCGCTCCCATCACGGTGAGGAGGCCAACAACAATTCTTTTTGACATTTTTCTTGAAATTAAAACTCTCATCTCCCCACCAGCTCCTGACAGATGGAATATGCATGCCAATGTGTTCTTTTCCCACTCACAAAGCAATTAACACTCTTACCTGAGGGGCGACCTGTGTCCAATCTGCCTCCTCTAATGACCGTCTCTGCCTCTCCCCACAGGCTTCATTAAGGACCAAGGGCACAGGCTTGGGTATTAAAGGAAGCTCGTATGAACTCTCAGCATCTGACACCTACAAGGATGCTGTTCGTAAGGCCATGTTCTCACGCTTCACGGAGATAGAGTGAACTGGAGAGAGACAAGTAATCAGAACCCCCCCACACACACACAGATTGTACTGTACTGTGATTGTTTTCTTTTTTTATGTATATAAAATGCAGTTTTGTTTTTATAGCCACATATTTTGTCATCCGAAGTGTTTTCAGTTGAATGAACATGTAAATATTGTACAGTGTTTGTACATCAAATTATGTGGACCTGCTGAGGTTTTGTCTTTGTGAAAATCCAAAGAATAAATGTGACAATTAAATCCGACCTTTGTGCTTCACCATTGTCTGCAACATGTTTTCTCCCTTTACAGGAAACATCTTGTTATGACAAGAATAGATAACTTTGTCTCAATAAGCCTACTGGGCTGTATACCATATGGAAGTGAGATTGACGTTAATGAACTCTAAGATCAATATCTAAAGGTTGAGGTGGTCTGAGAGCTGGAGAGCAAACTGTCATTCTTCCAAGCTACCTGGCAGCGTGTGTGGTGATTCTTGTCAAGATTGTATCATTAAACGGCCGTGTAGAGCTGTACGTTGATTTCATGGCTCCAGTCTGCAGGTTTAGAAAATGGTCTCTGAGTTATGAGGAAGAAGAAGGCATACTTTATTAATCCTCTTGGTGAAATTCACTTATTTCTTTACGCACTGGTGCATCATACACACGAACATGCGCAAACAAGACCTATACACATGCATTAGTGTATGGAGAAATGTCAGAGCAAGGGGGCTGTGCTATAATCAGGCTCCCCGAGCAGTTAGCGTTTCAGTGCCTTGCTCAAGGGCACCTTGGCAGAGCCCAGCAGGTGAACTGGCACCTCTCCAGCTACCAGTACCTGTCCGTACTGATTCGTCCGGGCAGGATTTGAAGCAGCCACTCAGCCAAGTCCCTATGGACTAAGCTAAAGCGACCAAATCTATCTATCTATCTATCTATCTATCTAAAAAACACTATTATATTTTATTACTGCATTAATATTTAAGCAGAAACATATATTTGACCATTTTATATAACCAATGATTATATTCAGTATGGTTTAAGCTTCTGGGTATTTTCTCAATCAGTCTATTGCTGTTGAGTTGTAGAAAAAGTTATTTCATCCACTAAAACCACTAATTAGAGTCTTAGCGGCTGAACAAGCTGGTCTCGTGTATAGAAATGCTCATATCATTTTATCTGCACATGTTGTGCAGGTTAATTATACAAAAGCTCTAATGATAAATCAGTTTTTATAAAATGTTTTGATGTCGATTCAAGGTGCATGATTTAGTTTAGTTTTAGAGGGTTAGAATGGGGTTTATATTCGTCTCTGTTGTGTTACAGGCTTGTATCTCTCCTACCTGATACAAACAACAGATCTGGCTTTTCATTAAGATTGAGTCCAGTCATTAAGGTGGGATGTTAGATAGACTGACACAATCTTGAGCATCAACATATGTGTAGAAAACACTCCCCAGTTTATGCCGCATCTCCATCTCTTAGCCATCATGATATGTTGTCGTCCATTATATCTGCCAGCCCCCCTTGGCTGCCTTCATATCCTCTTTCCTGAGGCTTAATGGCTGGCATGTTTCACCAGCTCTCACTTCAGAGGGAATGGCAGTGTTTTTGAAGATGCTCCACAGAATCTTTGCTATGTTTCTTCGGGTCATTCCATCTCATTGCTATTTCCTGCAAGAACCGAGGGAAAGCTTGAGGACAGACTGCTGTTTGAAGGCACAAAGATACAGTACAGTCGCTCCTGTCATCTAAACGGCTGCGTGTTGAAAGAGGTGAATTTAAAGTAATTTGGGGTGCCATTCTCATTCATTTTAATGATCCAGACCTCAGTTCTAACTTACAATTCAAGTGTCAGGTTTCAGGTGAAGGATTTGAGAGACTTTATTTTAAAGCTTCATTTATGGTCTGATTGTGTTTGTTGTGTAGATGTCCCTGTTGTATAAAGCAAAAATTCACTCTCATCCTCATCACTAGGGGGCAGTGTCACTTTTAAAGGGTATACATTCAACCAGTTACTATTTGACATGATAAAAAAAAATACATTACCATTAATCCATTAAAATTGTGCTCTCACATATGGAAATTTAGTTCATACATATTTGTTTCCAAAATCCTCACTTTTTTTGCATATAAATAATTAAAGCAAATGTATTTATTCTGATGATATGAGCACGTTTCATGTGTTATTCCTTGAAGGATCAAACCTTTTCTCCATTTTGCTGGCTGTAGTTTTTTGTCTCTGTGCAGCAGCACTGTCTGTCCCACAGTGACACCATGATGTCCTCACTGCTCCGTGGCACAGGGTGGGGAGGACAGGCAGGGATTAACATCACTGGCGTTGTGTCATAACACAAGTCATAATGCTACAGCAAAAGGTTAATTTGAATCATTTGTTTTTCCTCAAGATATCCTCCCCTCACATTGCTACAGTCAGGAATTCATGCATCATATCAGGTGGCATGGAGAGGAAGGATGCCATCTTCTCCCCAGGTCTGCTGTTGAGTGACGGCCAACAACGGTGCAGATTAACTAACCCTGTAGTAGCAGAATGACAGCTTTGATCCCCCTGTTGATTAATGCTGCACCACAAAAATGAACTGTGCTCACTGTCTCACAGGGACACTTGTGAATGCCTACTCAGTTTTCACATGGCACTGGCTCAGCTTACCAGAATCTGTGTCAGTTGACTAAGCCGTTTTGCATAACACAGTCAGTGGCCACACTTGCTGAATAAAACTGGGAGCGGATGAGGTTGGCATAATGTACAGCATGTTCCAAATGTATAGGGAATGTGTTATGAATATGATTTCAGCAAAAACACCCTGTTCTCACTGCTTATGGCACAGAAACAGCCAAGTCTGTCTGAATTCAGGGAACAGCTCTTGGAACAGGTCATACAACTATTGCCTCACCGAGTATTATTTTATTGTGACATTTACATTTCTAACATACTGCAGAGTCACACAAACAATTTCGGTCAATGAAACTCAAACTTGCCGTCTACATTTTCATAAAAAATGTGTTTTTGCACAATTTTTAAAGTATCAGTGTTGCACGCCAGAGACAGAGCCTCTGATTTTAGGACCTCCACAATATTATTTATATCACCCTCAGATAGATGAACAGCCTCCAGCTTCTCTTTGAGCTTATGAAATAGATGAAACTGGCTGGCATCATGCACATCCTGTAAATCCTCAATAATGGTCTGGATTACTGAGGATGGGAGGTAAAACAAAGCCAAACTGTTTAAGAGGAGGGTGTTGGGTCCTGTGGGTCCTGTGTTGTTGGTAGATGCTACTATGAGGAAAATTGGACGGCGCTCCTGTTGTTGTGGCCACAGCGGTGCCAACAATAATACCACTTGGAGATGCTCGGAGGGGAAAAGTTCACTGTTGCCACTATAATTTATTATCCCAAACTGAAGATCATCACTAATAATGTACAGTCTTATTGCTGAGAACCATGGCTTTAAAGCAACATTATGTAATTTTTTTTTACCTTAAAATAACAGCTTCAAAATCATGTTGATGGTACGGTGTCTTGTAATAGCATGAATGGGGTCTCTGTCTCAGCTATCACTTGTCTCTGCACTATGTAACTTCAGTGAGAGGATCACAGCGTTACATACATGTTTACTTCAACATACAAGTTTCCAACTCATAACATTGTTATGATGTAATGAGTTTTGTTTGTAATTAGCACCTACATTACGTCTGACAAACTGTTACAGACCTACATTAACATGGCCCACAGTTTTAAAAGCCCCTGCTGCAGGGAGAGGCATGTGATGTGGAAATAAATAGGATGATACATCGTTACAACGTGACAAGTATTGACACGAGAGATGGAAGCTAAAAACAAGAACTTTGCTACATCATGAGGCAAGCTGCTGATAACTGGAAGGAAATCATCACATGTGACAAAACAACTATAAGAGCACCAAGGTCTGGTGTTGTCCTTGACACAGCATTATGTCAGATGGCTGTCTCTTGTTTTGTTGTTGCAGTGGCTGACTTTGCTCAGCCTAAAAAAAGGAAACGTCACAACGTATTTGTCACGTTGGTATGACTGAGCTTTTTGAGAGAGTAATTCATATTCCATGTGAAACTCTGTGTTTGTACACAGGCAGGTGCTGTGGCTGAAGTCAGTGCTGTCACTCTAAAAAGCGAAGCTGTCAGGTGGATTGTGGTGAAGCCTCACTGATCCGGAGGACACACTGTACAGCGTTGTGTTTTCCTACATCTGACATGTTTGTGTTCCGTTCCTCGGGGATCAAAAAGGAAATACATCTATACTTGGAACAAATGCATGACAAACAGAAGAACCCACACCGGTCATACACTTGTCTCATGCAGGCGAGCCATTTAAAACTCTGGCCAGCTGTCCAAACACAAGAAAAGTGAATTCAATAACTGAGGAACTTCTGATCCACACATTCATTTAGAGAGAGTTTAGATGTATTATTGAATCTTAGCATTCATAAAATGAGGTATTTCTGCTTTATTATTTACCTATTATTCTAAAACATGTTTGGGATGTTTCTCCCAAGGGGCCCATAAAACAGCTTCCTGACAAGATCTGTTTGGAGAGTTTAAGTCTGATTCTGAATGTTATTAACCAACATAGAGTGATGCCTTTAATTATGTTTGTTTGAGTACTTTTACATTGATTGAAGTATTTGGTGACGTTATGCACAGGAAATGTCATCAACTCTCTCACGGGACAAACTCTCACAAGACAAATTGTTTTTACTTCTTACATATTCTCTCAATGTAAGTGTTGTCTTGATGATCGGCCACACGAAGTTGTCACACGAGCCTTTCCCGACCCTTGCAGGTGCCCCAGGTTTAGGTTGAATGCAGTTGTCCCCAAGCAGCTGGCAAAGGGATGAAATTTGATGAGCGTAAGGAGAAGCTGACGAAAAGTCCCCTTAAAACTGGCTTCAGTGAAGGGCGACCAATTTGGATCATATTCTGTCTTGGTTGAAAAACACAAGTGGGGATAACAGCAAGTAACAATCAACAAGATGGTTATAATCAAACTGCACAAAAAACTACACAAACTGTAAACCTGGTAAATGGTATTAAAGAGTTTTTAAGTGCATCTGTGTTTTTTTTGCCAACATCAGCTGTTTTGCAGGTATAGTATTTAGTGTTTATCATCTTTTCAATTTTGTGTATTAGGATGCTAAAATTTCCTGATTAGCAAAACACAAAGTACAACTGAGGCTGAATAAAATTTCAGTAGTTCTGCGGGTATTTGGTCATCAAAAGATCACCAAAGCTATTACAGATCCTGTGTTGAACATGTGGAAATTGCACACCACGTTTCATGGCAATCAATTGAGAAATTTCCCTCAAAACCACAAATGTCATCCTTGTGGTGGCATTAGAGGAAGACTGGGTAGAAAATAATCAGTAGGTGTCATCTTCTGGGGACCATGAATGTCTGTACAGAATTTGGTGCCAATCCATTCAGTAGATATGTACGCATTTTACTGGATGAGTGAAAGATTTAACTGGCTGGTGGCTGGGGTGGACAGATCAAAGGATGGCCAAAGTCGTTAGGATTCATCCTCCTCATGGGTAACATGAATGTTTCCCCAAAATTTCATGGCAATCCATCCAATAGTTGTTGAGATATTTCATCCAATGAGTCATGGTTGTCATGGTTAAAATGGCGTATATTGTGTGATGTGTCACACAAATGTTTTCCAAACCATGATTATTTGAATTTAGCATCATTTGGAACTAGTCTCACATAAAATGTATATTTATGTATCCTAAACAACCAAACAACAGCTTAAATGTTTCATTGTGAATTTCTGAAATTATAAAGTATAAGGGACAAATTATTTACTTTTCAAACCAACAAAACTACTGAGTTTTTTTTTTTTTGTTTTTTTTTAAGATTTGTTATCCATGATGTGTTTTTTCTTTACTGCCTACACTCTCTGCCTATACACCCTGACATTGTTCCCTCTCCGGGCCTCGATGTTGCAGCTCCCTCTTGGAATGGCCAGGCTGCTCCTTCGGGGAATTCCTCCCGCAGAGAGGAATAATGCTCAGGACTCCTCTCTGTCCTGCAGAGCTTTGTGTGTGTGTGTGTGTGTGTGTGTGTGTGTGTGTGTGTGTGTGTGTGTGTGTGTGTGTGTGTGTGTGTCTACTACAGTTCAGGCTCTTTGATCACAAAAGAGGAGGGTGGGCAGGTGGCCCGAGTGTGTGTTTATGTGTGTAGGAGAGGGGACACTTTGTGAACCTCTTCTGTAAAAACTTTCTCAGATGATTGAAGTCTGGAGAGAATAACAAACAGCGTCCCCCAGAATGACAGATGTGTCCTCTTGATAAATGCCTCAGAAACTCCCTGATTACTCCGGCTTACTGCGCATTATGTAACATTCACAGTTGCCGGCAATATGCTGTTTTGTTTTCAACCAATGTTGAAGTGGAAGTTGAAATTAAATTCTATGAAACTGGATGGCGTTTTCCAAAGCGGTGATTTCATTTAACTAAGACAGCTTGCATATCACAGGATCTATCGCCACAGCACACTCCATCCACTGATAGAGACAGTGTGATATGGTTGAAAGCTCCTTAAAAGAATTAGACAAGTACATCGTCAAACTACTTTCTCCAAAAAAGGGGGGGGACAAACACTTTCATGCAAAGGCAACTCGGACAAGAACTCCTAAAAGTGAAATCAAAACATCTACTGAGCTCACATATCAACAGATCCATCTCCAACACATCTGAGCAAACTCCAGCCATTAATGAAGACCATGAACAGTTTGAAGCTCTGGAAAAAGCTCCTAAGTGGAGCTTCAGTTGGGTTTGTATCCAAGGGTGCCCTTCTGTCTGCCACTGATTTGCACATTAGCGTTTTACTCTTAGATAAATACCTCATGTATGTAATTCTACATAGTTCAACTTCTTCTTCTTCTTCTTCTTTTTTAAATAATGCTCTTTTTATATTGTTTCATTATGATGTTGTTTTGCACAGTATTACAATATAATAAAGTATCTTAAATCTTGAGACAGATTGGTATCGGCATATATGTTGTCTGATGTGCACCAATATGACAAAAATACAGAATATAATGCAGAAAAAGATGCATGGGGTATTTTATGATTATTACATTCCCATTTAAATTGACTGTTTTAATGCATATATCTTCCAAAAAATATCCTTTTGGACCATAAAGTTCATTGTTAAACTGTAAAATATCCCGCTTCCATGATATATCTTTGTCACAAAAGAAAAAGGTGTTTTTATTTTTATATACTATAAAAACTATTGGCTGATATATCGATATCTGAAGGTTTTACACCCAAATATCAGCATCAAACCTAAAAATCGAGTACTATACTAAAACATATGTACAAAATCTTGACTAAATGTTGACATATGGATCATATTCTTCTCTTCCTTATTTACCAGGTTTGTTTGAGCAAACAACCTGATGGACTGAGCAGGCATGTAATGTTCTTTAACACCTACAAACTGACTCATGTCTGTATCCCCAAGGGCATCACGTCAAGTGACGTCAGTGTTGGCTGATGTTCACACTGTATGAACATGAGTCACCACCACTCTATTCACAAGGCATTATTAATAAACCTCCATCACACTGCCTATAGTCCCACGTAAAGCTCCATCTCACTGCCTATAGTCCTACATAAACCTCCATCTCAGTGAAACCAGCTCTCAGGTAATTGCATAACCGCATCATTTCCACAGCATGGCTATTTCTTGCTCACCCATGAGTGGACTGTGGATGATCACACAGTGACTGGCATCTCATGCCCAAATGATGAATGCACTGGGAGATTGACCTTAATTGAGTTTGATTGCAGCATCTTCCAGCAGGGCTCAGCAAAATAAACTGAATGGGTTTAGTGGTCTGTGATGAGATCTCTTCTTCCTGTTTCTCCCAATTATGTGCACGGCTGGGGCTGTGGGGATGTGGAGGATGGACAGGAGGTCATGACTGACCCTCAGTCGAAAATACAAGATTGTTTTAAATGTGTTCTCATGAAGGCAATCAAGAGACAGGCAGATGTTTTTTTGTTCGGTTGCAGGATAATAAGTCTTAGGGAAAAGAGAGATGTTCGTACAGTTTGAAAATAAAAGTTTGGGTTTTTTTTCCAGTCTTGCCTTTGAAAAGTCTGAATCCACTTATGTATTTACCACAGTTAGAAGCTCTTATGTTGTGAGGCAGATTCGCCTGACCTCCCAGAAGTCACAGGCACCCATTGTTTTCAGAAATCCATTCAAAGCTGTTCAGAAGCCTGTGCTGCTTTGCTGATGTAATACATTAGGTTCAACAGTGTGGGCCACACAGTATGTACAAAGATGACTCTACACTTCTTCTATGAATCTTCTAAGTGACACACTACTGTCTTTTGAGCTCATTATTGTGAAAACAGTGACATCTAAAACTGTGTGATATGCTTCTGCCAGCATTTCTATTGGCTAGCAATTAAAGGGCAACTATGTGTGACTATCTCTGGAAGTACTTTGTGCCAAGTGTCACCTATTTCAGTACAGAGTGGTGTAGTTTGTAGTCCTAAAATCCGGGGAAACGGTTAGCATTTTTGCCGTCTTTGCAGGACAACTTTAGTTACAAACTATTCTAATTTTAACTTGACTTCCTAGTAGATTGATCACTTTACAGAAAACGTGTCCCTCTCCAGTCAGCGCTGCTGTAAATGCACCAACAGGTCAAGCCATCTTTCAAGGGAGACATGAATACAGATTTTTACTACAGGGTTAGGTTAAAAATGAGTGAGGTTAAAATGAACAAATCACCTGCTGAGTTAATTGACTTTACCACGTGGCTCAATCTGTGAGGCACTCTTGCATATTATGTCATCTGTGAGCTAAAACACATTAATTGCTGCCAGACTTCATTAGTCTGTGCTCAGTGGTCATCCAACTCGAGCTGCAGACCTTTGCTACACCCAGTTACTATGGTTACACCTTGCTGTGCACTGCTCTCGGCAGTCAGAAAGTCCTCTGGAGAACCACACATGCATCACCTTTTCAGCTGACAGATAGGTGAGGCAAGGTGAGGCTACACATACACCATTAAACGAAGAGAGAACAGGGGGAGTTCATACAGCTGAGAGAAAACGCTGTGCCTCCAGAACCAGTTGCCAGATGTCCTTCGCCTGCTCACCCTCTCCTCCTCATTAGTTGACAGCTCTTAAATTAGCACAACCAAATAGGAATACGAACAACCAGAGGACAGTGTTCTGCGGCTGAACCGTGTGCTCACATGCACTTGAGATGCTGTCTTTGAACTATAGCATACATCTGTTGAGCTCCCCGGCTGCTGACCTCTGGGGATGCACCGGCCACTTTCTCAGCATCTCTGGCCCTTTCCTCTATGGGTAGCCCGTCCCCCACTGTGTCACCCCTCAGACCAGATGCTGAGCTTATATGTCCCAGAGGTTGAATGTCCCCTGCTTTCCACAAGGTCAGGTTTACAGCGACATCTTCAAAGGACATTGTGGTTGACAGAATGTGGTGTTAGTGGGAGAAAATGCAGAAAAATGCCTCAGCTAAGTAAATGAGTCAGTTCTATGCAAAACGTGCGTTTGGCTCATGTGCTCCAACATGAACACAGACACAGGCTCGCATGATGGGGGGAACCTGATCTAATGTGACTGCCAGGTGAAAATGAGCTGGAGAGAGAGAGAGAATAAGAGACGATCCCCGGAGCGGCGTGACATCAAAACGAGCTGATGACCTAGAAATGGAGCGTGCGTATCCTCTGTGCGTAAGCAGCAACAGTGGGCTTTGTGGCACATGGCTCAGGCAGCTGTGTACGTTGGTGATGGTTGCGTGTCATACATGCATTGCAAATTGCATCGATTTTCCTTCAAGACCCCGCTTGACTTTTATTTTTAGAGTTGATGAAATAAATGCGTGAAGTGTGTGTACGTGTGTGTGTGTGTGCGTGCGTGCGTGTGTGTGTGTGTGTGTGTGTGTGTGGTCCTCGCGGTCATTCCCCGTCTCCATTGTCTCATGATGCGCGCACAAGCACGACGATAAATCCACAATCGTGAAACGCAGCCCCGCCGCCGACACCTCCAGCACGATAAAAGCAGCGAATGATATCAATCCTTTACGATTGATTGATAAAAAAAAAAGGAAAAAAAAGAAAAGGCGCGTGCCAAATAGAGAGGGGGGTGGGGGGGCTCTCGTGTCCCCGCGCGCACGCACAACAAAACATTTGATTGGCGTCGCTGTGCGTGCGGTCGCGCGGTAGGCGGAACCTGGACACTCTTCACATCCCACTTTTAAGGAGATTATTACGAGGACACTGTGGTGGGAAACACATGACATTACTGCTGTCTGTCTGGACTGAAGGCGGACGGACGCAGAGGGACCAGAGGCAGGACGACACGGTACCGCACGGCACGGCACGGCACGGGTCGAGGCAGAGCCGAGCACCGAGCAGCGAGCGGAGGCAGCAGCAGCAGATCCGTGTGGAGATATTTGGAGTTGGAGGAGGACGCTGGTACTTCTCTGGTAAGGCGCTGACACTACGCTTTAACCTTGTTGTGTTAGTCCTTATAGTGTATTTAATACTTGTGCGTATTTGTATGTATGTGCACCACTAACCTGCACTGAGGCCACAGGACGGGAGTTAAATGTGAAGTCAAAGTCAAGACATATGCCGGAGAGAGAGGTGACATGACAACCATGCTGCACTTGTTCCTCATGTTCAGATCCAGTGCCCTCCTTTGGACGACACAGAGCTCCTTTGTGAGTGCTTTTCTTCCTCGGGGCTTATCAGAGAGAATCTAGATAAATGTTTACTCTGTATCCCAGAGGATGATGACAGAGAAACCTCTGATTAAAAACAGTTACCCCAGCCTCTCTCTACCATGATGACCAAGTGGCTTAGAGGGATCAAACTTGGGCATTGGAGTGACCTTTTGGAAGCTCCTCCATGACCCTGTGAAGCACTGCTTCTAAGTGTGGTTTTCATTCCTGCTTTTGCTGGCACTCACGTCTTGGAGAAACAGCGTGTCAGTGATGCATGTTTTAGTCATCCTTGGCTCCTGCAAATGCATCTCACAGTTCAGAGCGTCATTTTTTTGGGGATCGTCTGCCCATTTTTTAAGTCGTGCTGGCGGAGCATCCACAGCTGGCTGACACCATGAAGAGTCACAGTTTGGCCACAGGTGCCATCTGGTCTTCATGTTTCGTGATCTCGCCTCTCTGAGCAGGGACATACCCAGGATTTTGGTGGGAAGCCAAGTCTGACTTTCAAATCATAATATACATCAGTGGTTTTCAAACTGGGTCATTGAGTGGGCTGCAGTTGTAACTACCCAAGTTTTTTGGAAGTTGGATGAAGAGGGAACGAAGTAGGGTTGGCTGTTTTGATTGATGGTGATTTATATTAATCTGAGACTGATCAACGATTGACTGTTAAGTAGACGTAGACAGGTTATCAACCCTGGATGATTATCGGGCCTGCGATTCAGCATTTTCCAATTATCAGTATCAGTGACTTTTCTGTTAGATTGTCGAAAACTAATATAAAAATGTGCTACAGTACTTTGGCTCTGATGCAACATCCTCTCACACAATGTCCTGTCCACAGTAATATCTGATTGGTAACACGTCACAATTAATAACCTATAAACACTGAATAATCTGAATCTGCAAAGTAACCAGTAACTAAATGTATCAAATACATTTATCAAATAAATGTAGTGGAGAGGAAGTCGAAAGTAGCAGAAAATGGAAATATTCAAGTAAAGTAAAGGAATTAGCATTAGAGCCCAACCTATATATTGCACTAACCAATATTAGCAGAAGATGTAGGTCTATCCCAGATATATCGGTATTGTCAGATATGTGGCGATATAAAATCTTTTTTAACAGATTATAATGCAGAAAAAGATGCTTATTGTTACTCATGATTATGAAATTGTTTCAGTGCACGATGTCATTTTGGACAATAAAGTTTATTGCTAAACTGTACAAGGCTCCAGACTAATATTTTACACTGGTTGCACTGGTGCGCCTAACTTTTTCTTTTAGGAGCAACAACACATTATGTAGGTACACCCAGTAATACATTTTAATTTAATTTCTCGATGATTGTGAACAGGAATAAGGGTACAAATACATGTTTCTCTTCTTTTAAGTTACAGCCAAACAAGAAATGGCGATAACCTCAATTGTTAAAAGAATAAACTGCTTAATCTTCGGTGCAGCTGTGCGACCAATAAAAAATTATTTAGTTGCACTGTTTTTGTGCATGTGCGACCAAAATGGTTTCAGCCTGGAGCCATGCTGTAAAGCATTCTGCCTTCATTACATGTCTTTGTGACAAGTGCAAAAGAAAAAAAAAATACACCGATATTTGAATTTTTCACTCCCTCATATCGGTACCAGCATCGGCCCCAAAAATGTGATATTGGTCAGACTCTAGCCTGCACGCATAACATGAGTTTTAGCAGATGTATTTAGATATCCAGCATCCTGACTGGATAAAACTCTTAACAGCAGCATGACTTCTGGAGTCACCTTCAGCTAGCAAAGTTGCCAGTCATTCTCTCCTCCACGATGAGTCATCTCACAGGCCTGTGGGCAGCAGGTGAGATTGTGACTGCTGGACTGGACTAGCCAGAGCTGGCGTGAGGAGAGCTCTTGTGTGGCCCGCTTGGCCTCTGCTGTTATAATTGACTGACTCCTCGCTCTGGCGTGTCATGGGCCCATGTGCTGCTGCCCCATCCCAGAATGAAATCACAGTGTGAACACTAACAGACTGATCCGGCCTCAGCCTGCATCGGGCGTGCTGAGCTTTTGATCTGCTGTGTGATTAAAGCCTTGTGTGTTTCAGATTGTATTTGTGTACATGTAGCGTAGATTGAAAAGATATTGTGATTTAAAAGTCATTGCCTCTCGGGTTGATTGCAAAATGTATCTATTGACATGAAAAGTCATAGAGAGTGAGGAGTGCATTGCTACAGAGTTCACGGCCCTCATTCACAACTAGAAATGGTTCTCGTCGATTACAATCATGTCTCTTTCCAGTCTGTAGCCTTCACATCTAGCCAGCAGCAAAGAAGCTATGACAGCAGTATTTAGTGTACTTAGTAGTTTTTCTTCTCTTTCAATCAAGATGGATGAGAAACGTTTGTGGCTTTTTCTCCCGTTTCTTCTTTTCTTCATCATTGGATGAGACACAGACTCAGATGTTTACTAAGTTAATATTAAATCTGATCAAAGCTCCGTGTCCTTGTCAAATACTGTGCTTTCTCATCCTGCAGCAGTATTGGTTTGCCTCTGTAGGAATGAAAAGAAAACATGAAGGTATTGTTCACTCTTAGGAGGGTAGTGGAGTGCAATGTAGTTCGCTGTGAGAAGAAAGGGACACCCTGCTGCGACTTTGTCGACGGTATTAAACTCTGAAAGGACATGAGCTCCTGTGTGGCTTTGAGGTTTTACAGAGATTTGATTTTGGTCTTTGAGAAGGAAAACAGAAGTATTGTCTTAACTCTTTCCTCTCTCTGGTTAATGAAAGGCGATGTTGGGTTTGCAAGGTCAAAATTATATTTCGTCAGTTTAATAGATGATTTAATATGATGGGATAGAAGATGTAGGACGTGCCTGATGATGCTGTGTTTTGAGAGCACATACTTTTAACTTTGACATTATGTATCAAGCTAGTTGTTGCCAAGGGAAGTTGAAAAATTAAATCAAAATAGAGGACAAAGATCGCAGTTTGGATCGTGGATCGTGATTGCAATTCTGTGACGCCAAGCCCGAGTTTCAATCTGATATTTTGTCAAGGGCAGGTATATCCATCCCTCTGAGGGCAAGGAAGCTCATTTGCCTGTGCTTAGACAAATCACAGTGTTTCTTTTCCAAGCGCAGACTGGTTTATGAAAGACTTCTGGTATGTGAGGACATATTAAGGGATATCATAGATGATTTGCTGCTTGGATAAGGTAATACCACTTTAAATAAATGGCAGCCCATTGGTTAGAGGAGCTCCAAGTAGGAGAAAATGATTAGACCCTCACTGTGCTGGCCACTAATCAGGAATAGATTAAGAAGAGTCTCGAATCCGTGTCTTATGGGAACAGCTGTCTAATGTAATTGAAACTTCATATTGGCTGAAAAAAACGTGCATGCACTGTTGAATCGTGAAAATAAAAAGAATGTGAAAATGTTACGACAGTTGTCAGTGCATAAAACCAATGATCCAGGGCTCCAGGGTGTGACTGCATGGTCACACATGTGGGCAAAAATGTAGTTATTTATTCGTTTTTTAAACGGTTGAGGTTATTGCAATTGCTTGTTGCGTGTGCTGTGATTCAGATGAAGAAAAACACGTATTCGCACCGTCATTCTGTTTCTAATAATTTACAAAACGTGTTAAAAAATGACATTAAAATGTTTTATTAGGTGCACCTGAATTATGGGCTGGTGCACCTAAATGCAACCATTGTGAAAAGGTAGTCTGGAGCCCTGTGATCTGTTTGCCTTTCCAAATCCAGATGCAATGGTCGAACAATGGCATAGCTGTCAGCTCTGAACATTTTTTAAAAATTGAAAATCAAATTGAATTGTGGATTTTGAAAATTGTGACAAAAGGACAGATTACCATTGGGCCACCTTGAACACCCCAAAGTCTAAATACAAACCTTTGACTCTCAGCTAGAGCTGTATTTTTGCTCATTATCCATCGTTGGCCTATTATACCATTCTTAGTTCTATAAGGGATTTGATACTTAAGCCTCACATTGATCTGCTCACAGTGGCTGCCCACTGTGCTTGTGAGGTCTCTGTCAGTGGATTGGGGATTTGGACTTCCGTGGTGCTGCGGCATGTGACAGTGTCAGCAGTGCAACATCCACCATGGTGGTCACACATTGCGCGAGTTGTACTCTCAGCTCTCTTTTTCTTTCGCTCTCCTCCCATGTGATGAGGAGGAAGCAGGAGGGAGACGGGTAGCAGATGCCAGAAGAGGATGGGACTTTGTTTGCAGGCACATGATTGAGAGAAAGACAGAGCTGCCACTGAACAGTGTGGTGTAAAGGAGGTCTGTCTCTGTGGTTAGCTAATTCTGACCTATTGTTCTAACTAATGTACAGCAGGCATATGGTTTCCTTATAGAGACTGTGCCCTTGACTGAGTCACTGCTGTCCTTTATGTCCCTTTACTTCATTGTGTGAAGGAGCCACAGCTGACTGGAGGAGACAAAAAGTCAAATCCTGTCTCTTTTACATCAAGTAAGAGCTGCTCAGCAAACAGGTAGAGCAGCAAAGATCAAATGTGATGATTCAAATCTGAAAATGTGCTACTTGTCTTGCTCTTACATTATAGTAAATGAAGTGTTAGTCTGACAAAACAAGACATTTGATGATGTCATCTTGTGCTATAGGATAATGTTACAGGTATTTTTCCACTTTTTTTTTCTGATTAACTGCGAAAATGGATAAAATGATTGAATGAAAAATAATTGTTAGTTGCAGCCCCATACTTATTAAACCTAGATCCAGTTGATACCTAGATAGTATTTGCTGTAATTTAACAGCCTGGTATAAACATAGTACAGAATAAGGGCTATGTGGCATCTAAGTCAACTTGATTTTACTGGATTTGCATTATTAACAGCCTGGAAGTGAGATGAAACATGGGCAGAGGGGGTTCTTGTCATCGTTTTCTCTAACTAAGTAAAAAATAGTTTTCTTTGTACTTTGATTTTTGTCTTCAGCATTTCCCTAACAATCATAGTTTCTTCACAACAGAGCTGCCGCAGGAATGAGTCCTAAAACCTGGACATCAGTTATCAGATTGATCAATTGAAAGTGAAGTGTTTATACTATAGCATAGTAAGATGCTTAGTGCAGGTGACGTTGAAGTCATGCGACTGCAGTGTAGTTTGTTAGCTTTTTACTTCTGGCGATTTCATTTAGGCTTCAAAAATCATAAAAGTGGTGTTCATCTGTGGAGATAATCTTGCTGAACAAAACGTGTGAGTATCATAAACTTGTGTTTGCCACAGAGCTTATTTTCTCCAATAACCCAAAATCCAAATAAAGTTTTTCAATTCCTTCCAAGATAATTGTGTTAACCAGTGAAAGTCTAGTCCTGGTCTCCATTAGTATCATTGTGTAGCTGGCAAGATATTTAAAATATGACTGAATTTATTGTGTTCATCCAGGAAAAAACAAGTGGTATGCAGCTAAAATAGTCGTGTTGGCCAGCTGATTTTTTTTTTAATATTTGCACACATCATTTACCATCAATACATCATCACCTGCAGTGTATCAGCAGCACTGTGTGTTTGTCAGATATTTTTGGTTTACATTTATATAGCTATACCTAAATCATCTTGATGTGAAGAGTGTGCAAATCATGTCTGCTCTCACCATGACTTCATCTGGCAGTGAGTGTACTGGCATTCACTTTTTCCAGTGCTGTATTTGACAGCAGTCTGAGAACAGGCCAGATTTGATTTGGCATTACCATGCCAGCATTGTGTTACTGTCCAGGCCAGCACTTATCACCCTGATTTAGTTCATTCAGATGAAATGAATGTAACACATGTGGCATGTGAAAATGCATTTCCTCTTTGTTCAAGGATGTTACATCCATCCCAGTAACTCTCTGCTTTGGGCAGAAGAATTTAATCTGATCATGCAATTGGGCAAAGAAACTAATTCATCTGTATCTCATCACTTTCTGTTTCTCTCATGATACTGCCAGTACCTCCGTGAATATAGTAAATATGTTAAAGGTATATTGTTACATGTATTAATCTCTAACTTTAACCATACACCTTTTCTGGCTCTGACTTTTCCTTCTACCTTCATGATTTCCTTCTGCAAATGACATGTACACAATATCACATTGTCACCAATGTCATTCTAATGTCAACTAATGTCAACATTGTCATTAATCACACAATGTTCTTTTGTAATCTCTACTGATTTTTGTGTATGAATTGAGGGGGTGCAATAATGTAAATAATGTTAAAACATTTTCATAGGGATGCACGATATATATGTATCTGACCGATTAATTATTGGCTCAATATTTGGAAATTAATATTGTTGGCTATTTATCGGTATCTGTGAAATTCTAGGCAATAAATACAGCTGGTAATATCAAGCCAGACTGATACAGTACGGTAGGTGGCTTGTCATGCTTGAAAGTCGATTTGTAATACATCAATAAACACAGAGAAAAAGAAGAATATGGAATATTAAATCATCCATCTTTGCTCACTACATCCTAGCTCCTCTTACCCTCAGGTGTGCATAAACTACATGAACTTCTTTTTAAAATGCAAACGTGAAATTATTGGTTATTGTATAAGTATCAGCCATGAGAAGCAGGTAATTATCAATTATCAGCTGAAAAAAAGGTAGATAAAACACAGTGTGGCATCTTGTAATAAAACACTTAGACTGTTGTACAAGTGGTCAGCAGACTGCATGTAAAATACGTCATAAACTGTGCTTGTGACAGTTAATTTGCTGTTTTGGCTTTTAGGCATCGTAGCACAGTGTTTGTGTGTTCTGCACAGAGGTGATGAAGGCAGCTTGTGAGCCAGAAAAGCCACAAGGCTGAAATCTCATTCATAATAAGTGTATAATTTTAACTAAATACGTAGTGCTTCATCGAAACAGAAATCGTACTGCACAGAATCTCAAAAATCTGTCAAATATTTGAAACAGCTCATTAACTTAAGAGCAACATGACATTCAGCATATTTTTTCTTAATTTTGATTGGCTGTCTCTTTTTGTTTGGGCGCACATTCCTGCTTATAGGTTTTCTCAGAAGTCAGACCACAACACTCAAGTTAAGTCAACAAGCGACTTAAATTTCCTTGCCTTCTAGTTGCTGTTTATCGGCGCACTCTGCACCAGAGGAAGTGTCTGTGTTATACTACGTGCACATTGTCTCAGGCGAATGCAGTTGTGTTTGATAGAGAATTGTGCAAATCACAGGAGGAAGTCTGCTTGATTACTGATTTCACTGGATTTAATAACCTTCACGCAATTTGCAAGGACCCGGAAATATCTCCAGAGGATTGTGACAGGGACTACAATTAGATAAAGGCATGCACAAATAGAAAGTAAAAGACCGGTAATAATAAATTCATCATATTTCACTATTTTATAGAACCAAACAGACAGGGGAAAGGAAGTTTTGGTTTTATGGCACCTGAACTAGGTAATGTACTAAACCAATCTAATTCCTTTGGTTAGACATTTGCAGTGTGCTTTTGTTGTGTTTTACTCTGGTATTCGATCGTCTTTTATTTCCTCTTGTATTGTTACAGCCCCAGTCTCTTTCTGTGTAATTAGTGACTATAATGACCTGGTCTCATTTATTGAATGAGATGCTAATTACATTCTAAGAACAAATTTAAGCAAAGCTCAGCGCCCTGCACTTTCATGTACATAAATCTGACCCTTAATATGGTATTGATTACTTTAGTCCTACATCTTACCGCTTCCCTTTTGTTTTGTCTCGTAGGACTTTACCTCCGTCCTCTAGACCATCTTTGTAGCTGCCTGCATTGTCTTAAAGCCCAGTTTTTTTAACTTCTATGTGTGGTTACGCTGCTGCCTTACTGTCCCCTCTTGTCTGTGGGGTGTCCAGTGTTAGAGTTGAGCCAAAGTGACAGATAGTTTCGTACGATTCTATAAATAAAACACATTGTCAGTGAGTCACCAGGCTGGGTTAGCCCACTCAGGCGCGTCACAGTAAAGACGACGCTAAAGACAATACACATTGCATCCTACCTCATTCTCTCCTTGTCCAGCCTCATTTTATTGTGCAGACAACCATCATCCTTGTGCTACAGCACGCCAGTCAGGCCAGGAGACAAAACAGTAAACTTTTGGCTATTTTTAGTTTTACGGAGAAAATATACAAATTACATGACTACCCAAAATCAACATGTGGGATATGTGTTATTGAAGAGGAGGTATTGTGGAAAACAAGTATGGTCTTGGAGTGGATTTTGCCATCAGAGTAGAGTTTTTCTACCTGCCAAGAACTCAACAAGTCACACAAAGTATTAGGTTCTGGATAAGATTTTGTTGTGTAATGCGTCAGTCTGTGTAAAACTACAGTATGTTTGATAATTTCTAAATATAATTTGGAAGGAAATTTCTCCCCTTCTCTCCCTGACTGTGCTAATCATCTGTGCCCTTGTGTGTTGAAAATAGATATGCAATGCCCAGCGGGAAGAGGGAAAGACTGGTGAAGGGATAAAATAGAGTAAAAATAGCTTTGGATATTGGGTCAGGCGCTGTTCTCGGTTGCACCAACTTTTGCTAATTGGACAGTTGATAGTAGGCAGTAAGGGGAAAAAGAGAAGGATATGTATGACATGTAGCAAACGTTACCAGCTGGAATCAAACTAAGAACATTATAAGATTAAAAGACGTGTTTGACGCCCACTGTTTCCCCTAACTTTCTGATATGATGAAATTGCACCATCTGAGTTAATTATTTTAAACCGCTCCCCAGTGTGATGTCACGGTCAGCTAATCACATGGGTGCAATCGGGAAAGACAAGTTAACATAATTCAGAATCTTTACTTGGTAAAGACTTTGCGTCGACCCTATCTATTATATAGATGTAAAGGGATAGAGCCCTATAAATAGCGGCAAAGCAGAGATCCCCCAAGGGCGACTTGACTGTGCTGGTGTTGGTGGTGGAGGGGTGGAGTGGCATAAACAGCAATGACAGCAGAGAGAGACAAAATAGGCAAAGATGGCTGATAGATGACAGGGAGCCCTGTGCACAGAACTGAAGTAATTAAATAGTTGAGATGGGGAGCCTCAATGTGAAGCAGAAATAGGCTGGCAGTTGCCTTCCTCTTTGAACTTGTGCTAAAAGCTTCATTAGGCTTGAAGAAAATGTCACAAACAACAAGCCTGTTTAATTAGAGCAGGCTGTGGGGGAGGAAACCAAATGTAAGACCATGCAGCCTTTGGTGGTACAAATGTCACCAAGGTAATCCAGTTCAGTTATACCAAGCACACTTCATGTATCATAATTGTTGTCTAATAGTGTATTTACATCA
The DNA here is from genome assembly GCF_040436345.1 of Pagrus major. Taxonomy (NCBI): domain Eukaryota; kingdom Metazoa; phylum Chordata; class Actinopteri; order Spariformes; family Sparidae; genus Pagrus; species Pagrus major. Next base: position 20,224,317 of record NC_133220.1, read on the forward strand.
GTACAGGCATCATACTATGTTATATTTTAGCCCTCTCTCTTTGTTTCTTCAGCACATGTCGTGAAAACGATGGCAAGAAAATAAAAGTCAATTTTATTTATATAGAGCCACTTCACAACAAAAGTTATTTCATGTCACTTTGTAATTAGGACAGGTCTAGACCATAGTCTGTAATTTACAAGGACCCAACATTCCCCCATTAGCAAGCACCTGGCGACACAATGCCCTCAACTAAACTCTGGTCCTGTTTCTCTCTGCATCAAAATAAAACCTTAAAGGCGGAGCACTAACTTTCTCAACCAAACATTGTTTTAAGTGGTACATTTTAGACACAATTTTAATCAATGTTACCTTTTAACACCTTATTTCTTACATTTTATTCACTTTGTAATGGATTTAAGGATTCAATTAACCATCAACTTCTGACAGAGGCTCTAAGACAGTAATAAATAGTTTAGTAAATAACTGATCCTGTATGATAAGAGATCTTGCCTATAACTTTGCATAATTTGGACGTTCCTTAAAATCATCAGGCATGTAGAGCAGACATAATTATGTGTTGTGATGTTAAATCAGATTACTGTTTCTTTGACAGTGTGCCATGCAATTCTCCATTCCTATTCCGTCCTTGCACACGTCAGCATCCATCTGTAACGAAATGTAGGTTACCGAATCATCAAAGAAGATTGGAGAACAAATTACTGCAATCTTTTTTTCCCCTGCTTTGAACGTACACAATAATCCCGATTAGAGACTCTGTATGAAACACTTGACTTGCTGTGAGATTATACCTTCCACCTAATGGTGTTTATTTAAATACACAGCCAAGTAGAGACCACGTCCTGCATCATTTTATAGCCTCTGACGTGGGCATCTCACAGCAGCTTATAGGAACCCTGGAGAGACGAGGAGCATCTTAGAAGCTGACATACAAATCTCTCAGTCAGAAGTTAATCTGTTATTCTCCCTGCTGGCTAATCACAGCACAGAGAGAGAGAGCGAGAAGAGATGGCAGGAAAACACTGTAAGGAAAGGGAATTGAGGACAGAGAGGCCCATAAGGCAAGTAGTGTCTAATGATGAAATTCTCCTAAGTTTTATTGTACTCTGACGCAGCAGGTATGTATGTTTCAACATTAGAGGTATGAATGGAAATAATGGGAGAGAGGTGGGTAAAGATATACAGCAAAGGTCCTCGGCCGGACTTTGTGTGGTCCATTCGCTGCATAGTTGGTGCCCTAGATCTCAAGGCCACAGAGACCCATCTCTATCATTCCTATTAGTACATGTTGTCCAGTAACCTCACCTCCACTAATTCCCATCATAGCTCCTCGCAAGATGAGGTCTGATTAGTGAGAATGATTAAAAATACCTGTGTGGCTCTGCAGGGCCTTAAATTATATCTTCAGTATTTCTCAAAATTAAAAACAGGATTAGTGATTTTAACTACCCGTCAGATCTTCATCAATTTGTGACGGTGAATGGCTCTAAATACTACACTACATTACTGTGGAGAAGAAGTCAGTCAGAGGCCCAATTTAGAGCTGTAGCTGGAGGGAAAATAATATGCTTTGCTGTTGCAGGAAACCAGATATTTTTTTAACAATGCTAACATTTTCTTTTTCAGAAACATATAATATGTAACATTTCCACATTTAAATATCTAAAAACAACTGGACCTTTTGTTATATATTGCAGAATTGTGTACTTACATTATCCCAAATGTTTCCAACAGTGTTGAAACCCAGACAAAATCTGTAATTTAACTCAAGGTAGCCTGTCAGCCCATTTTGTAGCCTGTCGCTTTGAATGCTGGACTTTTACCTGTATGGAGAATTTCTACACCTTGGTATTACATTTACATCTGGTGTTCGTTTAATCATGACAACAACAACTTCTTTGATCCCATACTACTTGTCTTTTTGATTGACAGACCCCTAGCAGCAGAAATGACATACTGTGCATTCAACATATGAATTATTTGTGGCATGTCCAACACAAAAAACACAGACAACACTACAATAAAGAAATGTAGTATGACTGAAACATAAAACATTCTGTAGAACAAGGTAAATATTGGCAGGGGGTAGTCATGACACCAAGACAAGAGGATAATAACAATACAACCACAATAAAATAAAATAAAATAAAACAATGATGAGCATAAAAAATACATACAGTATATGAGACATTTTGAAGATTTGCTAGACACACTGTGAGCTACTATCATTGGGATCAAGAGATGACTGCAGGGATGCTAACATTTTCTACACAGAAAATAACAACACTTTTTATTTCAGGCACCCTGGATGTCCAAAATAATTCCTCCCACTTTGCAGCTCTGTAATTGAAAGACTGACTCAGCAGACTGAACATAGTGAACCTGTTGTTAATGCTGAACATGTCATATTTTGACTCTCAGAAACTCAGATACATCCTTTATTGTTTCCTAATGCATTATCTGTTTAACTGCGTACAATTACGTACTAATGCTGGATGAATTCTTTATCATGTTCTACGAGAATTTAGTAAAGGTTTACGAGCACAAGCTCCTTCTCATAGGTCAAAAATAGCTGATAGCTGTAGAAATGCAGCTGCTGAAATACAGTCGCATCTACTTCATCTCACATATAGAGCTCACATATTGCAAACCTAGTTCTACACCGCTCTCAGTTACACAGTTTGGTAATGATGATAGCTTTATTTTCTGCCTGTAGCTGTTTGGGAGGTGTCATTCATTCAACAACAGCATGCAAGTTTCCCTGTAATTACACTGCATATGTGTTTGTGTGTGTGCCATCATGTGTATTTATGTGCATGTTCACCCTTGTGTGAAGAACCAGAATACAGACAGATGGTTGTTGGGATGTGTTTGCCGAGTGTTTCCTGCTTATTTCAAGCAGCTGCTGTGATCAGTGGCACGCGCAGCAGCAGCAGCACTTAAACACAGCTTTGTGTGTGACATGACGTTGGGTTACGACCAGGCTATTCACTCCTCTGCAGCTATTTTTAGACAGGAGAAAGAGTGTATGGATGGAGCGACCTGGGCTGTTTGATCCTGATTTCCTGCCTGAGCGAGATGGGTCCTAATCTGGTCTACTCGATCATCCCTGACTGTCAGAGGTCACAAGTCTCAACTCACTGTTTTACAATAAAATGATCTCTGATAGATCTATTAGCTGCTCATCAGTGAAATTGTGGGCATGTGTAATCTGTTAATCTGCACAAAATCTCTTCCTGTTCATGGACATAAAGGGAGGATGGGGAATTTGCTTCAGATGCTGTCTGTCATTTTTCCAGTGATTATTAAAGGGACAGTTCACCCCCAAATCAAAAATACATATTTTTTCCTCTTACGTGTTTAACCATCTAGATTGTTATGGTGTGAGTGTCCAGGTTTTGGAGATATCGGCCACAGACATGTGTGCCTTCTCTCAGATATGATTGAACTAGATGGTACTGGACTTGCATTGCTCAAAAAATGAAATCATGACCCAGTAACTCCACAGAGACAGAGACAGTCAGGCAGAGATAATCCACAGACCTTTGTCTCTAGTTCACTGTTGGAACTTTTTTCTTTCTATTGAACTACACCCACCAATTGTAGCACTGCGAAGAAGGAAGTGTGCATCTATTCATGGACTAAATAAGCTAACTAAACTTACTCACCTTACAGCTCAGCTGAGGACGGCGCTATTAATGTTTACCTCCTGAGCTGTCACGAGTCTCTCGTCCATGAGTAGATACACGCTTCCTTCTCATGGATGTATTAAAATAGTTCCTACACGCTATCACTATTGCTGTCTTTCAAATGACCTGCATACGTGATGATGCTGTAGAGGAAGGTTATGACGGCTTCTTAATGGCATTTAAAACATTGTAGCTCTGCTTTTGCTGCATCCACAGAGCTGGGTGTGAGGAAAAAAGAGTGAAAAACAGTCATGATTGTCCACAAGCACTGCAACAGATTAAGAGAAATTACAGTCGACACTCAATTAAGAAAGCTTATGTGGCCAGAGAGGCATGAGAATGTCATCAAGTAGTGACGGAGGACGCAGTGTTACACTTTGAGATTACTCATTGCATAAACTGCACACACACACACACGCGCACACAAAGCCACACATTTAATTATTCACAGAACGAACTACAAACGCAGATGCACACATGCATAGCAATAAGTGAGGATGAATCAGCATGCACAGTGTTGTTTGGTTCAGGTATCAGTTGAGGAATAACAATCAGTGGAAGTGCCTGGCTCCATTTGCCTCCTTGTGGAATGACGTTTCTCTGCAGAGTCGCTGACGTCAGAGCCAGCGAAGTGGGGCGCATGCACTCGCTGTGTGTTGGCAAACTGAGGTGATGTTTTGGACGAGGGCTTGAACAAACATAGCCTCTGCTGTTGCTGTGAAAAGACTCATTTACTCCCACCAAAAGCATCACAATGTAGCTTTAACTCTTGCATAGGTCTTTGGAAGTTTGATTATCAATAGGGAAACATTGGATTTCCAATGGTGTTTTTTTTCCATCTAGTTCTGCTGTTTATTCTTCTTTTCTCTTCTATAAAACTACTATTTTATTTTTTTTGTTCTAAGGCTTTATAAAACTGTGCTTCTAAGAAATGTGGTTTATTGGACTTATTTTATCAGTAACAGATGGCACCACTGAGACAATCAGGCTGTAGAAGAAGACTGATTATCACCCTGTCAGCCTGGTTATGTGTTGCACATGTAAACATCATACCCTGGTTTCAGAAACCTAGATGAGCGCTTATCACAGCTTTTAGAAACCAGGATATGCGACCTGGAGTACCCTGATAGAAACATGGGATACTGTGGCATGTTAATACCAACTTATCCAAGTTATATTGAGTGTTCTTTGTTGGTAGAGAACACACTGACTGAGATGATGAGAAATCAACACAGCTCCAGGAAAGATGATCAATGAATAACCAGGTTTCTCTTTCTGTATGAGGAACCAGCACAAGCACTGCCCTGTCTTCTAGGGGTTCACCTCACAAACAGTCACACACTATAGCCACATAAACATATCAAACAAAAACAGATAATTGAATTAATAATGAAGTATGGATTGCACAATATAGATTTTTTTCCGCTGATACGATCACAGATAATTGATCATAATAATTTCACATTTTTGTATTTTAAAAATAAGGTTTGTAGTTTATGCACACCTCAGGGTAAGATCGATGTAGTGAGCAAGAGTTGCATAATGCAAAATAATATTTCTTCTTCTTCTTCTTCTTCTTCTTCTTCTCTGTCTGTTGGGGGATTTACCAACTTTTAATACATTTGTAAATGTTGTGCTTGTTAAGCCAATAAAACATGTTTTGCTTCATATTACTGAATCTAGAAATTTCATAGATACCGATAAATACCCAATAATATGAATTTCCAAATGTCGGCCAGATATATGTCATGCGCCCCTAATCAAGTACATACAGAAGAGAGACAAAATTGCATTTCTTTAAAGAGGCATTAAGCCAAACATTGAATTATAAATATAAATAGCACAAGTCCCAAAATGTATCATTCATCCCAATTTTCTTTTTCTTTATCATACGAATGATTAGCAATTCTTCCTAAACATAAATATTTGGCTGAATGACCTTATTAAAGTATAAAACTGTCCATCCTGCACTTTCTCATGTTCCTTTAACGTAATATCCAGAATAAGATTAAAACCATCATAAGGTCAACAATGTTATGGGATACTAATGAGAATGTAAACTCAAATAAACCTACATTATTCATTTGTATATCTCACAAATTGTTGTTGTTCTTCAGTCACATGGATGCTTTTGAAAAGTGAAAGTCTGCCCCCATTACAATGTTTTTCTTTTGGCAGGAAGACGTTTTGAAGTCAGGGTAAACTAACTGTTAATGCAGATAGCTGCAATGTGTTTTCGGATGACATCGTGTCTACAGACTACAGAGCATTTCAGTTTTGCTGAGCAGTTCCTTACAGACACACAACTCTTCCTCTGTTTCATACCACAATGGTGCTATGGTAACTGGCGTTCAGGCCCGGGGGGCTGAACTCAATTGTGTTTGTGCTCGTTCTCATTTTCTTTCATTTCGGGGTTGTAATTGTCGGGGGTGGCTCGTCACTTAACAAATTTGATAGTGGTATTAAGATTTTGGCCAATTATTTAGTTTGACTTTATGTAAATGTATGGACAGTATTATTACTCAAATAAACATGCATGTTAGGGAAGTTGAAAATGCTAAAAGGTCTCCATTAGATAATTTCATACAGAATTTGTCCTATATGATACTTGATCCTTGTCAACAGCATTCAGATCTTCCACTGAATCTCTATTATTTCAGTGCAAATATCTTTTTTTTTTTAGCACATAACACCTGATATCAGAATAAGTATTTCTGCTGCCAAAACCTTGTCCTACTTTTAAAGTAGGAGCATTTCCCCCACAGAGTTTCAGCTACCTCCGTCTCACCTTCATTTGCTTCAAACTTGAGGAGGACTGGAGAACAAGCTTTCTAAAAATAAGAGCTTCAGACTGAATGAATGTGCTTTCACTCAACTATTTCCAAGGATGTTATGTATTGCCCTTGTTATTGAACATAATGATTGTAGGGGCCACAACGCACCCTTGGAGCCGGACAGCCCATCGTGTATTGTCCTTGAATGGCTCCCCCCAGCCTCCTTGTGATTTGTAGACTATCTGAGTGACAGTGTGGTTCTGTGCAGTGATTTGTCCCACGAGAGGGGCCCTGCCTCTGCCATTGCTGTCGTCAGCAACTCTGCTACAACTGTGCATGAATACAGGATACTGGCATTTGCTGAATTCAAGGTGGCGTCTTTTCAATTAGAGCCCAGTGAAATACCTTTTCAGCCTCTCGAGTGGCCTGGCGAACTACAGCCAAGGGGGCCCCGGCAGTATAATGATGCCTGGCACAATAGTACCACTGTTCTCCAACCCGTTCCCAGGAAACCGCACAACATGTGCCATTGTGCCTCTGTGCTTTGCTGCCCAACCACGTTGCCTGGCTTTAGCTAGAGACACCGAGAGGCCTGGCTGTGCAGCGAAGCTCGCAGCAGCGTGGTTGGTCAGACAGGTTCAGAGGGCTGCTCGATGAAGTCCAGGGTTTATTCACCTCACGCCGCGTTTGATGTGTTAAAATAATTTTACAAAAAGCTACATTTTAAAAGGGCAGGGTTGTGGAGCGGAAGAAGCCCGAGGGAAAAAGGACAGCTGAGTGGTTGCCAGGAATGGTAGTAGAGAAAATCCTGAGCATTGTTGCGATGTTGAACCCTCCTCAATAAAAGAGGAAACCGAGAGAAAAGTGACAAGCAGAAAAATGGGGGCACAAAGACGGCTAGAACTGGTTCGTGGCTGGTCCTAGCTGGTTCTTCTCTATTTATCTCAATGCTGGGGGTTTCAACCGTTTGTGTGAGTTCCTCCTCTATGGCCCCCAACGCGCTCTCCATTATAGCCTCCAGTGCTGTTTATGCATCAGAGAAAAGGAGATCATTCAGGACCAGCCAGATAGGGGGCTTTGGTCAACAGCATCCAGGAGATACATGGCACAGGGGCCTTTCTGGGCCCCTCAAGCCAGCTGGGCAGCTAAGACACCGCAGGAAATAGAGGGCTGAATTAAAGCCCAGTGTGTCACAGTTAACTCAAAGCTCTGCTTCCTCTGAGCGTAGACCTGTCAGTTGATGTGTCAATTATTCATGGGATTTGCCAAAACATCCATTTACTGTCAACTCTATTCTTTGACTTTCATAGTAGCAGTCGGTGTTTCTCCTTTAGGTTACAAGTGAAAATGTTTGTTAGTCGCACAGTCACTCTGACTTTAAAGTAACAGTATCAGGGTTTCACAAACGAATGACACAGTATTTTAATCTGAATCCCCAAATCATTGTGGCGTATTTGAAATGTAATTTAGTCGCTTCATTACTTTTATAGGTGTGCAAGGAATTTTGTTTTATCTCTCCATTTTGACATCTCTGTTGCCATCCTGTCTTGTCAGCATTCATCAAGTGATTTGGAGTTCAGTCACGTCCCTGTGGGGCCTTCAGGAAGATACAGATTCACTTGAATGCCCTCATGGTGGCCTCTTTTATCTTCCCACGTGTCTCTTGTTGTTGTAAACTAGGAATTAAAGCATTTCTAGTAGAGTCAGGCGCCGTTCACATTTTAACTGGAATTCAGCAATGGTACCCAACAGTAGTTCTTGGTACATTCCTGTCTCTGTAATAGCAAAGATGTCATATCAGTTGTAAACTAGAATGGCACTGAGTAGAGCTCGTACTTCCACCAAGGCCCAACAGTCCACTCGAACTGAATCAAGCCTAATTACTTACTTACTTGGATCCGCATCGCATTGTATTCACTTATAGATACCAGCCACCTAAATATGCCTGATTTTTTCTATTGAAATCCATGAATTATTCCCTGAGAAATGTACAAAAATGTTGAAACCCTTATTTGCAATGATAAAGAAAGTAAGAGAAAAAATCCTGGATCCGTCCCTTTATCCAGATCCGCACCGAAACTTAAAGGGGTCTGTTCTGGACTTAGACCCGTTCTCCATCCAAGTTTTGTGGAAATCCATTCAGTCATTTTTGTGTAATCCAGCTGTCAAACCAACCAACAAACAAACGGACAAGGGTGAAAACATAACCTCCTTAAAAATACAGATATCATTAATTGAGACATGAAACAAAAGTGTGATTGCTCTTATACATTCCTATCTTGTACCTGCACTGTCTGGGAAAAGCATTAAAAAATGGGCAACAGGCTTCCCAGTGACTTTATAAACAAAGAATTGTGAAATATTATGCTAATTTGTTCATATCTTTTCTTCCACAGATCCCAGGGGGAAAATAAAAACTTCACTCTCAGAGTACAAACACTGACAGCCTCAAACATTTACACACTTCAACAGACTGATCGTTACAGACACACCAAGGCACCAGAGCAGATATGAGTGAGGATAAACCAGCCGACACTGTGGAAACTGCCCCTGCTGAGTTGAATGCTATTCCTAATGGGAAAGGCCATGAGCCCGGGGAGGAGATCACAGCATCGGCCAAAACACCGCCTGCAGGGGACGCTGATAAGTGAGTATAATCCTACTGAACACGGTCTGTGTTGATCAATCAGTAATACCTTTCTAATTCATCACAGCTCACAAATGTCACTCTGAGAATCTCTTTCATTTGAGCATCCCGTCCTCTACTACAGGCCGGCTGCCTCTATTTAAGCTAGGTGATCTGATTTACTGTCCTCTTGCTTTTACTTGTCGTCTTAACTTGCCACTTACTGAAGATCTTACATGTCTTTCTCACGCATCGCATCAAATTACACACTGTGTGTTAAGAAAACATCAAGTGAAATAGGTGTCGTGTGTCGCCTGTGCCTGTTTCTGTACCCGTCTTATTCAACACGAGAAGGACCAGACTCACTTTTAGAAGAAAGATACAGTATGATGTACTATATTAAGCTGTAATTTCATATACATCAGCTAGTAGGGTTTGGCGATGTGTATCCAATTGGCAAATGGCGATGTCCACAGTAAAACATCGTGTTTTGAGATGGAGTGCCGCCTCAAAGTTGCTGTAAGATTGGAGTTTTTGGCTGTATCAGGAGGGCTGTCCCATAGCTGAAAAGCAGACTGCTCAAGTGAGTAGTGAGAATCCTCACCAGCTTACCACTGTAGTCACTGCCCGCTTCCCACTGTACCCAACAACCACCTCCAACTGAGAAAACTCTGGCTTCCGTCAACAGCGAAGGGAGCAGGAAGAACGAGCGTCCAATATACATTTAAAAGGCTTTGCACTTATGTTCTGCCTCTAAAGCTTAAAACCGAATTAGACAGCTAGCTTTAGTGAGCTAAGAAAAGCCAAATTATCAAAAACACGCTTGAGAAAAAACACTATGACCCTGATCACACAGAGACTCGTTGCCACAGGTTTGGTTGCTTCATAAATGCCTTGGAATAGGTGTTTGTGGGCAAAACAATGTGGCAGGAAAGCAGCGCCCACCAGGCGCAACGTACTGTAGGAAAACTGGTTTTGCTGGTGAACTGGTGACACTGGTGCTGGTGCGACGTGTCTTGGTGTGATCTAACAGTGTCCTGCAGATAGGCAACACTGCTGCCACCAATGTAACCGAGTGTCTTGGGTTCGCCTAGCTGAGTAGGTTTGATATGACCCTCATTTATTGAGGAAATATCTGGTGTACTGTATTTGTTTTGGGTGCTTTGTTTTGACACAAGGCCTAAATGCTCAAAATACATCAAGGAGAGATGAGAAAATCGAACCTAATTGTGTGTTTTGTGGTGAGACTGATTATGTCACTCTGCTGCCTGAGGTAGCAGTTGAGCCTTGTTACCAGAGTGGCTCTCTCATAACCTCAGGCCCTCGGGCACAATCCCTGTAACAGCAAATACTGTAAGTCCATTAACTGCCTGATGATGTGCCTTTGAGCAAGACTCTTACCTCCCACATGCTCCCTCATTGTACAATAATCTGTGCTGGATAATGGATTGAGCTAAATGCCTGATTATCATGTCACTGGTTGTCTAGCAATATTTTTTTTCCTCCTCTTTTTATGTAATGGATGGCTTAATTAAAATGTCTCTCCCGGGATGCTGATGATAATTTATAGCTGGTCCCTGCACTGTATTATTTGCCTTATTGTATTATGACTGAGGGTGTTGTTTTTCCACTTTGTGCTCTCGTTGGATGATGGATGGCCTCTCTCTTCACTGCTTGTAGGGAAACTGTACCCAATAGTGCCCAGAATGATAGGTACGTATGTTATAATAACAGAATGTGTTCCAGATTCACTGTGTTATCCACAGAGACACATCTTGTTCTGAAACAGAGTGCGCTATATTAAAGAAATGACAGTTTGTGATGAGTCTTGAGTGTTTTTGTTCATTGTGGTGTTACCTTTCGTTCTTTGACATTATTTATTTCTATTCAGTGCCCACAGAACTGAGAACACGGAGGCCAACCTCCCAGAGAGCCAGGAGTTCTTATCAGGCGTGGATGACAAGAAAACAACACGCTTTACAGATGTGAGTTCAAACACAGCCCACTGGCTTTTCTCAATGACTACATTCACATGCACACTAATATTATACACGCTAATATTCTGAATTTGACAGTATTCTGAATTAAAATACATAATCCAGACACCATATTCTGTTTGGTTATTCAAACTCAGGACTAGTCTGATTTCCCAGATGTAGACTCTTGGTATAAAGTATGTAACTGTGGACCTAGTCCCTCCTTCCCTTCGCTATCTGCGTGTCCTGTTTTATAAAAATCCCCATCGCTACTTGAAACAACAACAACCTCCAAGCTGGCAACCTTCACACTAAAATTGGCAAGTTAGAATGATGCTAAAGGCACAAACCTAAACAAGCTGGCTGCTGTTATCTTTTCTTTTTTGGGGATTCAACCATTTTAATGCCAGGGCTCACCCCCCCACACTTGTAAACCAAGAAAACAAAACAAAACATGAAAACACCTATACCAGACTGAAGATTGGTGCATCCAGACCTTTCTCCTGCGCTGACACAGTGCTGTGAAGATAAGTCTGGCTATGTGAGACTAAATTAGGACTTTTTCCGAACGTAGTATTTTCCAGTTAAGATGTGGGATATGCCAATATTATTCGTTTTCTAGGAGCATTGTTTGGACGTGTATACAACCCATTCAGAATATGTTTTTCATTTATTTTTTTCCTGTAGTTTGCGACACACAGCCTCTTGCCTGTTTATTGTAAGCTCTATGCTTTGCCTAGCCAACCATTTGCAAGGCTGGGGTAGAAATGCATGCACAAAAGAAAAGCCCGTGTTTCTGGTTGAAAGGAGAAACACAGCTACTTTCTAACATCATGAACGACTTAGATGTAAACAGGTTTTGGATCTGCACAAATATTGCAAATCTGTCCTTTCAGGAAGGCGATTGGAGTTTGCACAGCTGCATGTAAACAGGACTATTAGTGGAAATATTTATTTCTATTACCAATGCAAACAGCTTAATAGAAATACTGTCTTTTTCAGAATAAGAGCAAAAGCTGGAAAATTTTGAGCATGTAAACGTGGTCAGTGATATCATATACCGCGCATATTCAGTACTTGAAAGCACTGTTTGATGATCTGACATGTTTATTTCTCTCCTCCTTCTCGTATCGGTCATAGTTTGAGGGGAAAACCTCGTTTGGGATGTCCGTCTTCAACCTCGGCAATGCAATCATGGGAAGTGGAATCCTTGGACTGGCCTACGCCATGGCCAACACAGGGGTCGTCCTCTTTTTGTAAGTTATTTATATGCATTTGATACACTGAATATGTAACACTGTAACGCTCATCCAGTGGAGGGCTGCGTCACGTATAAATAGCACCTAATTATATTGTAATTGTCTTGTATTTACCAGGCAACAGTCCCTGTTTATGACGCAAAAGCCGATGACATAGGGCACATTTGTCTGATAAATCAAGGCTCAGATCAATAGAAGACTGGAAATCATTTACTTGAGCTATAAATGAGTGTAATCACAGCAAAAACAGATGCAGAAAATAACCGCGTTGTTTCTGTGCAGCTGATTCTCTGCCTTGAATCAGTGGGTGTATGTACTATATACATGAGGGGCTTAACATTTTAAAGCCTCCGCAGCATCATTGTCTGTCAGGATATTGACGTCACAGTCAACTGCAGCTTCCAGGCTCGTCATTTATGTTTTTCTGCCTGATTTAGATGCACCAGAAGCTGCAGTGAGTTCTCTCACCTCGACTCAGTGAAACGAGTCAACGTAAAAACACTTTTTATGACTTAATGTGGAAGTAAAGATATTATGGCGTTGTTTCTTGTGTTGCCCTTCTCTGACATGGTTTACCAAGGTCTCATCTCTCTTTAGCAAACAATTCAGTAAATTGGCGCAAATAGTGCATTTGTTAGGGACAGTTTTCAACAGTGGATTAAAATATATTTTCACCATGTTCACCATCATAAGAGAGACATGTCACCCAGTGTAACAGTGAGCCTCACTGATTGGTTTTACATTCTTATGGATCAATAATGGACCTCTATGGCAAAGAAAAATAAGCTATATCAGGTGTTAGACCGTACTTGTTAGTGGCATCAATTTATTGTTGTTTTTTACCTGTAGCCTGGCATCGACAAACTGATTCATGAAGGCAGATTAAGCTGGAACCTCTCAGTTCATGTTTGATTTCCAAGTGGCGTCAGACCGACGAACATGTGCGATGTTGCACCCAGAGCCCTTTAGTAAAGAGAGTCGAGTCATCTCCGTTTACTCCAGTGGACCATTTTTTTTTCAAAGCAAAGGCAGATCGTGGTTCTTAGCCCAGTACTGTAAATCAATCAATCAATAAATAATGTATTAACTACGAACTGCTAAACAACGTACCTCTGTCTTTCTGTATTCATGCATTTAAAAAGCCTGCTCAGAACTAGAACTTTGTGAAGTCTCCGTGATTCACATGACAATCTGCATTTTTGAACTTCCGTTGTTGCGACTTTCTCACCTCAAGGGCTCTGGTTGCAACAAGCAATAAAACATTTGAAGCAAGAAATAGACAATAAGAGAATCTTGATTATGTTTTTATCAGCAGTTCAACAGTTTGATTAGAGTTTTGTGAGCCTTGACTTAACTGCAGGCTGGATGAATTTGAATAAACAACCAATCAGAGCAGCACAGTGTGTGATATGTGACTTTTCAAGTTTGGACCAGTAATGCTCCTCTGTCAGTCATCGAATCAAACCCGCCTCATATTAGAGAAATGGTCGTGATTGTCCCGTCACAATCCACGAAGCAGTGAAATCTGTCTGAATGGGAGGGTGGCCCGATTAAACAGCTCGCAGATTCGTCTGGTATTATTGACAACAAGAAAAGCACAGGGTATCTCAATCTTTATCCTTTAAAGCTTGTAGACTGAGTAATAGCTTGCTTTCAGGAAATTGTCAACATTTCACTGGCATCATCATTAAATTGCACTGTGTGTCGTTGCTGTTCATCATCAGCACTTTAGTTGAGCGTCCAATCTGTCTCAGACTTATCCTGCCTGAATCTCCTGCCATCAGGGAGAGCAGGTCCAGTCTGCTGGATATTACTCACGCAACAATTCCAGCTAGTGGGCATAGATTTGATTTATGGTGGCTGGATTCTGTACAAGCATAATGGTGGCATAATATTGGAATGATGTGCTGTCACTGATTTACAATCACGTGCCACTGCATTTTAAACTTCCCCTTTTTCATGAGCTTTCCAGTTGTAGGGTTGATCTTTTTCATTGCATGTCTCAAAAATAACTCATGTTGGTGTTTCTAGAGGGTGACATCGACACTTTCACCTCCTTGTCTTCCTCGTGCTGTTCTGACACCTCTTCCTGACGATGCTAGATTGTAAGGTGATGAAGCTGGCTGAGCTAAGTGTTTTTCTGTGAAAGCTAAATGGACACTGCTGTAAGCTCCCCAGCGTTACATTTCTTAGAAAATCGAGGCAGTGCCGTTTATTTAACTACAGTAAGCGTCCTTGAATAAAAATACAACGCAGAGCTCCAGTGAGAGGTGGAACAATGTTTTGGATGTTTGTGTAAGTCTCTTTTAGGAGGATTTGTAGCTGTGGTGAATAACTAGCGGAGGCAGCCTGTTTATTTTTGAGCAAACCGCAAAGTAATAACATAGTCACATCAGCATTCATATGGGAGAAATGTCAAGTTAGATAGTGTTAGACAGCTACCACCACCCTTGGATATTATTCAAGGAAGGTTTTTAGCTCTTTTCCGAGGCAGTCATGTCTGTAGGATTTTGCCTCGTGTTTGAGAAAGCTTCTTAATTTGAGCTGAGTTGTGTGACTGTGGTTTTTCGAGCTGTCTGCTGTCTGTACTTGCTGAACCCAAACGCCAGTGTATTTGACACTTGACTAGGCAGGAGCTGAAGTGAGCTCTAGCTGATTAGTCTACTTTTTACTCTGATGAATGCATGTAATCGCGTGCGAATTAATAGTACGTGACTGAATGCAAAAGAGAGTGTGTATTTATCCATCTAGTTACAGATGAAAGGTCTTTGTGTGCATATCTGCATGATCTTGTATCAAACAATAGAGTAGCCAGGCAGGGTCAGTGACATGTTTGGCGCAGAGATACCGGCTATTTTTCTGTGTATAACATTAGACTCCAGGCCGGTGATCACCTCAAACAACATTAAATCTTTCTTTCCTAGCAGTGTACTGTGTCATTATGAACCTCAGGTTCTGCTCCTTAAGGGGAGGGGAGACCTAAAAATGAGGCGACCATGTTCGCTTAAACATGAGGAGGTAAACAAAGGCAGAAATAATGGCCAGCAGCAAAAAATAGGCCTGTTGCTGAGTATTTTTGTGACAGGTCGTGCTCGTTCCCACCACTGACTGGGTCGCCTACTGCAGACATCTTAAGCACATTGGACCTTGAAGTATTGTGATGCGGTTCATTCATCCACTTCAAGCTGAACACTGATGTGAGGCAAGATGCATCAGTTCATTCCACATGTGTCAACATTTGCGCATAATTGTGTCTATTGATTGATAACTATAATTATAGCTGTGGATAAATTCTCAAAAGGAAAATAATCAAGTGTGGTGTTGTTGGAGGGATTGGCTGAACAATAGGCATGTTTATAGTTTTTATGGCACTAAGTACATTCTGTATTGTGTTAGAAATTGCAAAACTTGTTGACTTTAGTGAGGACGGAGGTGACGAAGGACAGCTTTTGGATAATAGAGAGAGCCACATGCCCTTGGCGTTTCCAAGCAGATGCAGCCGCTGCAAAGACAACCTGATCACTCACCTTAGCAGCCAAAAACAAATATAGAAGTTTGTTTCTTTTGTTCCTGGCTTACCTTGCAGCTCCTGGTATATTTTCTGACTGCTAGCATCAGCTTGTGATAGCGTAAACAACAAGGCTACTGCCAGCAGCCTGGCTACTGTCCAAAGCAAGAAAGAAGAGGCAGGGCTGTAGTGGGGGATAACTTTTGAAATAGCGTTCACTCTTCTTTTTTTTGATAGTTTATTCACTTGTCATTGATACATTTTTCATGCATTTAATGGTAATTTTTTTATGTCAAATTCAACTCTTTTGTTTACCAAGTTTTATATGACCCTTAATTTTCCTGATGTGTTGCCTGGCACACGCCCCCTCCTCTCTCCCTCCTCTGTCCCCTCACCCTTTCGTTAGCGGACAGAGTTGCCTCTGTGCTCGCAGGCAGATGTCATAAATGTGGGCGCACACCCACGGATGCAAGAATACCCGTCAGTTTTTCAGACATCGTCCTAAAAAAGCACGACTAGAGGTTGAAAGTTGTAAAAAGTGCTTTCTTGTTTATCCATTAGATTAACGCATGCATATGCCCAACACTATTTATTATTGTGATGCTTGATGCATTCAATTCATTTTCAAGACACCTGACTGGCTGATGTTATTAGGCATTAATCTACCTGAATGCTAACATTTAGCCTACATTTGGAACTCAGTTTCAACTGATGCTGGCTGGATATAAACTTTCACAGTGAATGCACTTTGTGTACCCTACACTAGTACACAATATGATATGATACGAAATACTTTATTAATCCCCCAGGGGAGAAACCATACATTTAAGACAACAACAAGCAGGACAATAAAAAAGGCCATACACACCTCAAGGCAGTACCAGACAAGGGGAGAGCACAGCATCATACATAATAAATAGCCAAATAAACACCAAATCAACAACAATGACAACAGTTATAGATGGCTACTACTACTACTAATAGTGTTAATAATAAAAATGTGTGGTTGTGCAATGGCAGATGCGCTGCCTTTGTGCTGTAAATCAACAAGAAAAATCTAAACATGGAGTCATTTTTACTGCACAATCAATATTTTCTTCATAATGATTAGTTCATGCAAAAAATTGTCTATTTCGACTTTAAACTTAATGAATTAATGAATATTAGTTGCTTAGGAATGTCATTTGTTTCTGTTTGCCTTGTGGCCCGATGTTTCATATCACACAGATTTTTGTTGGCGGGTGCAAAGGCTTCAGCGGGTCAGTGGCCCCGGCCGGGGTAGGAATGCAGCGGGGTGGAAAGCTTTGAGCAGAGCTACAGTGACCCAAGTGTGTCATTCTGTCTGACTGTCAGCAGATCTGTCCTCCCACTGCCACTTGACTGACCAAATCCTCCACCTCAACACAACCCAGCATTCTTTCACACCGCCTGAAAAAACTAGCTAAAAAAAAAACCAGAAAAAAAACCAAACTGTTAACTGGCCAAGAGTTGAAGTCAAGATGAAAGACGTGCTGTCTGGCGAGAGGAATTGAGAGAGAGAGAGAGAGAGAGAGAGAGAGAGAGAGAGAGAGAGAGAGAGAAAGTTAATGTTGCCAACAGTAACAACAAAAGAGAAAGAAAATAGAAAATAGTTGGAATGAGGTGGACTGGGTCAGGGAAAGTCTGTAGACCGATGACCCATTTCACAAAAAGTCACAAAAAAAAGTCTTGAAAAATAAATATTTAATACTTGTGAAGGATGTAACATTTGCATCTTACAAGCTAATAAAAACATCATTAATGGATGTAGCAGCTTTTCAAAGTGTTGTTGGTTTACAAACTTCGGCTCAAAACCATGGCAGACCTGCTGGTTTCAAAATCTAATCTCACTCAACAAACCAGTTTGAGATGGCACTATCCAAGGGAAAGAGGATGGTAGAACTGGCGTTAAAAAGAAAACACCCAGAGTATGGTGAGTGATGATGACTGTATGCATTAAGAAAGTAGCAATCACATTATAAAATACCTCTCACCCTGCTGCATAAGCTCAGCTGAGTGACGGGCGTTAGCTTACCTGCCCCCTGCAAGCTGAAACACCATCCTCTATAACTTCACATCATCTCTGATGCCATGTCAGGTACGGTTCGTCATTCACATCACAAAGTCAGTCCATGAAATGTCAGGGAGGTTTGATACCGCCTGAGCGTACTGTCTTTATGTTTAACAAATATACTTATGTAGGTTGGCTGATACATGTACAATTAAAAATCATAGAAATCATATTAGTCTGTGTCTTGAATACAGCTACCTCTCATTTTTAATGCTCATGCCAAAATTATGAAATTAAAAATAACACTTTAAGAAATATAAGCGTTTTGTTCTGAAAAGTTGTCTTAACACAAGCAGCTGTGCAAGAACGTTTCCTGAATAAAAAACTAAAAATATCATACTTTTTTATCAGCAACTATCTGATCAGTGAATCTGGAAAAAGATTATAAATCTGAGCAAACATTTGATGCTGCCTTATGGTGCTTCAGCAGGTTTCAGTAGACACAATTTGGTTAGGTCCAAAAAAGTATTGAGGTTTAATATCCTGCCATTGTCTTAAAGCATTACGTGAACTGCACATGTTAACTGATAAAGTACCACATCCTCATAAATAAAAACATCATGAATCACCCTATGAAGGCCGCATACTTGTAAGTCTATGGTTGCAAACATTTCGTGTGTTTGTGAATTTGGCCCTAGGTTTTTCATGGCTCAGGCCTCTCCGGATGGTTGGGTATATTCGAAAAATTAGATCATCATCTTATCATACTTTATTATGTTATACTCTTGTGTAATATTTTTTAATGAGAGCAACAGTATAGGATGATTTTTGGAGAGGATTAGAAGCTTCACTGCAGACGAGTACATGAGAAGTAATAACATGTAAACATGAGACGAGACGTCTCTGTGATTGAAGTGGAAGGACTGACTGCTGTTGTGACTGAAGCGGGTTATCCCACCACTGAGAAACAAAGACGAGAAGATTAATGTTTACAAAAGGATTTTCCTCATTCTGTCAATCTCAGCATTGCATTGGAAATGTTTCTTGTGAAACTGTCCATCTGGTGTGTGTGTGTCACTACTTAGTGTGTCAGAGGGCAGAGGGGCTGACGGGGCAGTCTCCTTGGCTAAGCTTGAGTAACAATTCAGGGTAAAGAAGAGCCACAGGGGCTCTCTGTACGACACAATCTATGCACCAGCATCCAGGAAATCTGTGCTCATACTGCAGCTGTGTAAACAGCCTGCAGGGTAATGTACAGTTCACTAATGTAACATATAAAACTGAGGTTTTCATTTGTCGTGGAGAAAAGATGAAGTCGCGTTTTATAAGGGCGATTAAAATTGTGTTTTTGCCGGTAAAAGAAGTGACAGTGGCACCGTACATGTTGCTTGTTTTTAGGGCGGCAACTGACGATTATTCTCATTATTGATCCATCTACCAAAATCATGGTTAACTGGTTAATCATTTAGTCTATAAAAAGGTCAATAAATTGTGAAAAATGCTCATCACAGTTTCACAGAGCCCAAAGTGGCATGCTTCTTTTGTCCAGAACCCATAAACATAAACATAAATGACAAAGAAAAGCAGCAAATCTTTACATTTCATTAGCTGGAACGAGCAAATGTTTGACCCTGTTTGCACAAAAAAGGACTTAAACCAGTGAAATGACCAGTAATCCATTGTCTTCTTGATTGTCTGTTTCAGGGTACTTCTAACAGTGGTGGCAGTCCTCTCATCGTATTCTATCCATTTACTGCTAAAGTCATCTGGTATTGTAGGTATGTATGTAGCCTGACAAACAGCATCTTCTGATTCTATGATTCAAGAAATGTATTGTCATGTGCATTAAAATGGCACCCGTGCATTCTCATACATCGAAAATGTCCCCTTGCAGCGTTACAATTTAAAAAGTATACTGCAGTATAAACTAGTACATAAAATAGATAAATAAGTGGCCACTGTGCCCTGCAGACTGTTAAAAAGCGACAATGTGTGACTATAAAAGCTCTGTTTTAAATGACTGGTGGGCACGTAATGCTACAACATCGTGAATGACACCTACGTGGCGTCATCTTCAGATAAGCAAGACCTCAGATCACAATGTGTGAACCCCCAGTACTCTATGAACTGCTACACAACCGATGTAGAAGCTTAATTAGATTGACTGTGTTTTTGAAGTCCTAGATCTTGTTAGCATGGATTGAAAACATTGATCTGGTATGTGTGGCTCAGGTATTCGTGCGTATGAGCAGCTCGGCTACAGGGCCTTTGGGACCCCAGGGAAGATGGCGGCAGGTATTGCCATCACGCTGCAGAACATTGGAGGTGAGGTCACACTGCCATCTGTCCTCACGCTTACACATAAACACTCTAAATTTCCTCTGACATTTCTGGGATAATACTCATAGTACTCTGTGATTTGTTGGCTGCGACTAGTGTGTACGTGCTAACGTGTGAGGGCGCTTTCATTGTTATACTGTGCATAAGCTTGAGCGTATTTTAGTCTGAACTCATTGTGTGTTTGTATCTTCTTCCACAGCCATGTCCAGTTATCTGTACATTGTCAAGTATGAGTTTCCTTTGGTCATCCAGGCCTTTCTGAAGGTGGATAAACCTGCAGGGTGAGTGGTCAATGCATGACATAGAAGTTTTCATTCACACTATGCAACAAAATGAGTGAACACATACTGATATAGTAGCTCATGTCTGATTTAATAGTTAAATGTGTGAAATCTACAAAATAAAAAAAACCTCTGAACTTCAGAGCAGCAGAAGTTGAAGGAGTTAGTCACATTGCTCAAGGTGTGCTTGTAAGTGTGCAACCTGCGACTCCTCCATCCTAAAGGTCGCTGTGGCCGCTCCTTTCTGGCTGTGACTATCAGCTCCATAGGTCGCTCTGTTGGCTGGTCCGCAAAAAATTTCCCACCCTTTGGCAGCCACAGTTTTTGCCCTAGGAGGTTTCCTCTTCCATCTTCTTCTTAAAGGGTGTGGCAGTAGGACTGGCACATATCTTTTTAAATGATTCACATAAGATGACCAAAATTAGTAGAAAGACACACACACTGTTTTGCCATGTCCCCTTTCATAACTCCTGAACTGGTTGCGGTAGACACTTGTGGGAGGCATTGTTGGACTGAGCAGAGTTCCTGTTTCATCGCTCGATCTCCTCCTGTTGGTCCACTAGTTCACTGGCTCACAAAGCTGTGTCAACACTGTAGCAACTGCAACTTTCTATCTGCGAGGCTGAAATTTTCCATAAAGGAGGCTTGAATGCATAAACACGTGGATGCTTGCACGCACCTGGTCGCAGCTGTTGCTCATTTGATGAAAAATGAAAAAATGTTTCTAACTTTAAGTTTTATGACTTGTGCTACAAATCATGGCGATGTTCAAAATGGCATGCCAATTTGATGTAACTAAGCACAATTTGCAGGTGTTTTTCAATTAGAAGCATATACTCATATTTTTGTACTTAATAAGTCATCCTACAAACGTGAAATACTGTGACTACATCTGGTTCAGTTTGACATTTGTAGACACTGCCACGCCTCCCGAGGATTAAAGAATAATCTGCTCATGTTTAAAAAAAAAGCAGTGTGATATCCCATCACTTCTCTGTGTACAAAGATTTTAGCCTCTGCAGAAGAGTTCAGTCAGGCTGCGCCAGTTGGCGGGTCTGATGCTGCTCTGGATGTTCTGAGCAGCTGGCGTGAGAACAGCTGTGATAGTGACCCTGGAGGAGGAGAGCAGCACGGCCACAGAGAAACACTCACATCAAAACACAGCGAGACTCCACGGCGGAAAACGTAAACCATGGGATATCACTGCCCGGCGCAGGTGGCCGCAGAGACAAACAACGCTCACTTCCTCGGATGGGATTTCGAGTGTGAACCTTTAACCCTTCCCCCAGTTTGAGTCTCTCTTCACCTACAATTCTGGCTTGAGATAAGTGGGTGAGGAGGAGAAATTGGAGTGATATTCCGGGTCACACAACCCTGTGTAAAATGGGTAAAGAGTTTGGTGGAGCATTTTGCCTCAGAGGTTTTGTTCCTTCAAATTAAAAAGTGGAGTGATGACATTTCGCTGCATCTCACAATCAATACAACAGAGATAACTAAAGACAAAAATGTGCTGGTTTTAACCTATAGTGAGGAGAATGGAGACTATCACGGTTGCTCATATTGTTTATTCAGATTGATGTTTCCCACTATAGAGTGTGACAACATGTCCATGTTGTTTTCTGTTTGTTTCTTTGTGCAGTCGTGCTTGCTGCTGTTGGCTATGGTCAACAATCACTGTTTATTTGAAATGACAGACGAGATTGTTCCAGTGGCATTTTATCTTGTCGGTGGGTGTGTGTTGATAGTGCTAAACTGTGCAGGGGGTGGACAAAATAACAAGGACACCTTATGTTCTAATGCAAAAGACAACAATGGGTCTAAAACAAATACCTCTTTGTGATGTAATTACACTGTAATGTAATTACACTGTAATAATAAATGATAAATTATACATCTAAAAATGAAATTGATTACAGCTTGCAGTGTTTGTTGGCAGCATCTATGGTTAATTACTTTTGGATAATTTTACAAAAAAGAGTTTAATCCCCCAGGAATTATTCTGTTTATTTAGATTTTTGAAGTGTTTTTTTTGTGTGTATGAATTTTAAATATCAATCTAAAATCAGATAAATAAAGAATGATTACCAATACATACATTTCAGTTGAAAATCAAATAATTAAAACACCATTTGCAGAGCAAACACTGTATCTGTTTATGGTAGTATTTTTGAGGGACTCTGGTGGTGCATAATCAGGAGCTGATTTGCATTTTCTCCTCATTTTGTTCTTCAGTTTCTCTCTCTAGTATACCATGCTGTGTTCTCACAGCAGGAAACACAAGAATGTTTACATGCCCAGGGACATAAAATCCACTTGAAGATCAAATCTATTGAAACTGATATGTGTCTTTTTTTAAAAATGAGTTTCTTAGAAAATGAGTAAAGTCTAAGGGAAGATCATTATTAATAGTGACTGACAAAGTGACTGTTAATATCAAAATTCCTCATAAACGTTGTTGTTGCATCACTGTATTGTATTATACTGCATGTATGTGTATGTGTCTCTGGATGTGTGTTGTTTTTAACAAACCTGACCCTGGTCAGCACACATGCACAGTTAATCAACACCTGGTATGTCAGTGCGGAGAGTGCTATATGTCTATTTGCTTATCATGTTTGTGTCACTGTTTGTGGTCATTGGTGATTGTGCGCTTGTGTGTTTGTAAATTACAGTACGCTATGTTTGTGTGTCAGTGTCCAGATGGCTGGAGGGCAGAATGACAACGGGATAGATGAGCATCTTCTTTTTTGAGATGTGTGCGTGTGTGTGTGTTCGAGTGTGTAGCTAACAGATGTTGCAGCTCTGCAGTGTTTCCCACCTGATAGAAGACAAGAAATTAATCAGCCCTACTGTGATCTTAAAATAGCTCAAAGAGGTTTGATTCCTCGACATGGCTGTGAATGAGAGTCACATGTGGTAGGTTGTCTGAGTGGAGTCTGTCTGTCATCTCATATTCATGTGCTCCATTCAGTCTAAATGGCCCTTAATTGCCCATAGTGTTGTAATGTGAGCGTGTCTCTGTGAGGCTGTTCACATTTGGTATCAACATCATGCAGCCTGGACCACATTCGAAGATGGTCTGGGCCGCATGTGACCACATTCTCCTGGCAATTTGTCCACAAGTGTCCTGGGACACAGTGAAGGTCCGCCTCCTCGTCTGACTTACCTGCCAACATTTAGCAGCTGTTTGAACGCACGATTCCACTGATTTCACCATTTACACAAAATTAATGAAAGAAGACAACATTTTTTGGATGGTAAACATGTCAAATTGTATATACAGTACAGTGAACAGTAACCAATATAGGCATCCTCTTTGCCCACAAAGAAAGTCCCCAGCCTCCATTTAAAAATCACTCAATTTTGTGAGTTGCTGAGTTAGGAGAAACTTTATAAACTGTTTGAAACGCTGTCTTAACTATTTTGGCCTTCTTGTTAATTTGGCAAATGTAATGTATTACGGTATTTCATTTCGTTCTGGTCCGATAATATCCAGGAAATTTACTGTATCACAACACATTTTGATATATTAATCACACTGTTATTCGTGGTTAGTGCAACTAATTAAAGTATACTTCAGTAGTACTTTTCACCTGGCCGAGCCTGTCTGCCAGCCATTCTGTTATCTAGTGTTTTGCAGAGTCTTTGATACTAAGTTCAGGTTCTCACGAGGGCTTATTATAAATACTGGAGTCATGGTTCCAGTTTCCCGCATTGCAACCCCACGACTTAAAGTAATATTTGACTAGACATTAAAAAAGTCTGTAAAATATTTTGATTGTTTATTTTACTCTAATTAAATGGTCACATAAATAGAACCATTTGGTTATATTTTCAATAGATTTTATGTTAAGATGCTGTTTCAAAGCTTTCTCCACACTAGGATTACTATTCTGCTAGACACGAGACTCTTTTATTTATTTATTTATTTATTTATTTATTTTCAATGATTGTTGGTGTCAAATGTAAAAATATTGAGCCTAAAAACCTGCCATGTAGTTTGTGTGTAATATTAACTTCTCTAAAAACATTTATATAAACAATAGTGAGCACATGAGCCCTGTGTCCCAGCTACAAAAACAGTTCTTTGTTTAAGGAGCAAAGAGGCTTATTTTCTTTCCACTCTCAATATTTGATTTCAAGGAAACCAGTTGAGTTTGGTTTTTTGTTTGTTTCTGTTCAGCTGGGAATAAAACTACTTAGCATAGTTGTGTAGATAAAAAAAAAAAATCCTTAATCAGTACCTCTGTTTTGTTTTTCCATCACAAAAGCCTCATTTGTGTGCACCTCATTTTCTAGCTGTACACGGCTACACGCACTTTTCTCCCCTGTCCTATAAATCAATATCTGACACTGCAAACACTTAACAGAACTGTGATTGAGGAGAGCGTTTGAGCCGAGTAATTTCAAATCAATACATTTAATTACGTGTGTCTTTCTGCTTCTCTGCAGTGAATGGTTCATGAATGGGAACTACCTCGTGATCGGTGTATCTATCGCAGTAATATTACCACTGGCTCTCATGAAACAGCTTGGTGAGTATGATATATCACGTCTTTATTATAGTGTATTACCCATCTCATTATTGTTTCAATGTGGGTATTTAGATTATGTGTTGTGTTATAATTTGCATAATCAGGTAAAAGCGAGACTATGTCACTTTTACAATAGCGTTGAACGTGTTTTTAGCACTTAGCTAAAATGCTGCGCTATTGCAACAGCAGACAATTGGAGAGGTGTAACATTGCCAGCTGCCTCAGTAACGTCTGTTATGCAGCAACATTTCCTTTAAGTTTGCTAACATTAGATAACATTAGCAGCATGTCACCAGAGTAACTGCTTACTGCTGTTAACTGTAGCTGCTGTTAGCTAGTAAGCCCAATTAGCCGTGCAGCTAGCTGCCCTATTAACGGACTCTGCCCGGACTGGGAACTTGGGGCACAGAGGGAGTGTTAGACCATTTTTACCCCAAAATTAGCACATATATGCAGGTTTTTTAAACACAGCTACACCCACTAAAAAAAGGTGATTGACTCCTTTCCCACTGCCCGGAGGCGTGTTTACGAGTTTGCCTTCCTGTTCATCACAGATGATCGGAGCTGAAGCCGATAAATACCCGTGACTAGTGCAAAATCATTTGACGCGGAGTAAAGGCCAGATGTTAGCGGGTGTCCGTGGACTTTTTGTCCAGTGTGAAATGGGTATTAGTGTTTGCACAGCTAGCACAGGAGCTTTGGACGGCTTGGAGGAGGAGGTTTTCAGGCCGGGGTCGGGGGGGGCAGTGTGGAATGCTGGCAGGGATCTGTGCCGGGATGGGATCATCCCCGGGGTGCCAGCAGCCAAATCCGTCAGTAAAACCACCTCGGTGTTGTTGGACTGAGGGCAGACTGGATGCCACAGTGACTCACTATTGCCTGTTGAGGTACAAGGTTGTATTACGAGACAGGATGAGCGGGAGCAAGCCGGTTAGCATGCTAACTTTCGTGGATATGTCTGCAACACAATGCGCAGACATCTTTGACATAACGTCACCATCTCTTCACATCTGTTGATAATTTTAGTTAATTTTGGTTTTAAGCTAAATTCTTACATATTGCTCTTTTTAATGAAATGTTCTGTTGGGTAAACAAAACTATTTTACTATTAAATCAAAATCAAAATACTTTCTTTGCGAGCCAACTTACTTTATCCAAACACCCTGCAGAGCTAGAGGCAGAAAAGGACCCGTGGAGCTCACTGGGTTTTATGTAGTGACTTGCTCAAGGATGCTTCATCCTAGGCAGTTTTGTTATTTGTCACCATCAAGGCTTGAACCTTGGTCTTTGTGCTGGAATAACAGTTTCTCAAACTACCCTTCAAACCATGGTGGCCTCCGAGCGACCTTCTGAATTGCACAATTGATGCCATATTGTGCATTGAAATATTTTGATGGGTGAGGTTTTTATTGAAGGGCCAATTTCCATAGTAGAGCTGAACTCTGCCTTCTCACAAGGTTGGTTGAGTGTCCTGTTGTATGTCTGCCTTACTGTGCCTGTTTTAAGTACATGAAAATAAAACAGATGGAAAGAAGAAGAAAAAAAGCTGGGGAAGCCAGTTTGGAAGTGAGAAAAGGAGGCGTATTGGCTGACCTCTTGTAAGAAGTCTGTCTCCTGCCGAGACATGAAGGACAACAGAGCCAGTCGGTGCAGTCGAGTAATGAGCTCCTACTCCCAGCACACTAAATCAGCCTGTCCGCCACAAGACTTGAAGAACATACAGCGGGAAATACGGTTCAGCAGGAAAATACTGTTTTACCTTCCTAGCGATTAGTCATCACTGTAGAGATTAGCAGAGAGGGGGGCGATATTATATATAGTTTATATTAGCATTTAGAGTCATATAATTCAGATTAGGCATGACCGTGTAATCCAAGATGAGAGGAATGCTAATGAAGCGCTTGTCTTTCAGGATACCTGGGATACACCAGTGGCTTCTCCCTGACCTGCATGGTTTTCTTCCTCATTTCGGTATGTCCTGGCATACATACATGTAAATTACTCATCAACATGTCTTGCTTCTTGTTTCTTGTCATTTGGCAGAAACATCAAGGCACAATATTCAGATGCATTTTTTTTTTCTTTTAGCCTTCCCACCATCTCTTTAGTATTCCCTGCTCTCTCTACTCATTGCTATGGACGAATGTTTGCACGCTGCGGTTTCAGGCTGTGTTGGTTCTCTGTCTTTCTCTGACCTAGTTTTGGCTGTGTGAGCTTTAATCCACACATTTCTCTCTCTCTTTCTCTCTCTCTCTCTCTCTCTCTCTGTGCCATATCTGTGCCTGTCTGTATGCTAACCGTGTCCCACAGCCTTTGTTTTCTCCTCTGCACTGTACAGGTCATCTACAAGAAGTTCAACATCCCCTGTCCCTTTGTGGACTTTGCATTCAATGGCACTGCCAGTGTGCTGAACGTCAATGCCACCGATCTAGGTGGGGCGGAAGATCCTGCCTGCATTCCCAAAATGGTCAACCTCAACTCTCAAGTAGGTTCACGCATGTCACTCAAGTCTGCAAATCCACCTCCACTGCCATGGCCACAGACAGACACCCACTTAATGGCATCTTCAGCATGTTGCCAGTGACAGTTCACAATCCAAGCATGGGAATCACACTTTGTTTGAAGCACTCAGGAAGAGATAAGGGCTTTTATCAAGCCGTTAATGATAGAATATAGTCTGAGATTAAAGAAACCCTGAAAGATGGACAGTGACCCCTGAGCTGTCAGCAGGAGAATAAAAATTGCTTTGGCATTCTGTTTCTTGCAGTGAGATCATCAAGTTTGCCCTTTGTGAGGTAATGAGTAAAATGGGAAAGACCTGACATTTCTCTCAGTACCATTATTTTTACACACAATACATACCTTCACAACAGGAGAGGACTCCTGAAAGACTCTTAATTACAGTCATAATTGATTGTAACTTGACATTACCTAATTTTCATTGAGGCACTTTTACTTACCAGAACTTTAGCAATACTGACAACTTTTATATTACACTTTTCTAACCCAGTCTAGTAAGAAAAGTCCCTGCTGCTTAGCAGCTTTTAAGTAAGGCATTCCTAAATAGGCTAAAGCTGGGCTGCAGCCAGGCCCAAGTTAATCACAGGGAAACAATTAGCTCTCTGTGATATGTCTGAGGGAGTAATGGGCAGTAAAGCGCGAGGTTGGTGGTAAGACGTCTGGGATGGCGCTGCTGTATCTATGGTGACCTGTTGGGGTTCATTTTCAGACGGCCTACACCATCCCCATCCTGGCGTTCGCCTTTGTGTGCCACCCCGAGGTCCTGCCCATCTACACAGAGCTGCGCAAGTATGTTCCTATGATGGAAAACTCCCGCTAACTTTTGGACAGGAAATCAGCTGCATAACAAAGAGGAAAGCTACGATGTCTGATTTCTGTTTGGCTGCTCATAAACGAGTCACATGCACCGCTTTCACTTTATTTTGAAATGCGTTGGCACTGCTTGTTTGATATAGCATGTTTAAATTTATCATCCTGCTTTGAACCACCGTTGCTTGTTCTGCTAAGATTAATTGTGACGTGTTATTGAATTTTTGTGAGGCAAATTAGCCCTGCAGCTGAAGGTGGTATGTTATGCTTTCTGTATGGGCAGATACAGTAATGTGACAGTGGATGCCCTGATGTTATGTGTGTGTGTTTATGCGTGTGTGTGTGTGTATTGCATCACATGGCAATATCTTCTGATTTCAGTCCCACCAAGAAAAAGATGCAGCATGTGGCCAACATCTCCATTGCAGTCATGTACGGCATGTACTTCCTGGCTGCCCTTTTTGGATACCTAACTTTCTATGGTGAGGCCTGGTCCTCCTCCCATTTCATCAATCTACCAATCACTCTATCTATCTATCTATCTATCTATCTATCTATCTATCTATCTATCTATCTCTCTCTCTCTCTCTCTCTCTCTCTCTCTATCTATCTATCTATCTATCTGTCTATCTGTCTGTCTGTCTGTCTGTCTGTCTGTCTATCCGTCTGTCTGTCTAACCATTTACGCTACACTGCCTACTGTTGCTTCTTTATTTCTTTATTCATGCTTCTAGTTAATCGTAGCAATGTCATATATTTGTCCTCATATCAGCACACAGTTAACCTGTAGGCTGAAATGCATCACGATGCAGCTGCACCCTCTAGTGGTCATGTATACCGCTAACATGCTGTAATCTTCTGCAGTGAAAAGGCATCATGATTTATCAAGGTTTCATTAGCTATAGTAGCATATAAGTCATGTTTACTGTATTTATGATTTCACGTTGCCATATATTTATACCATGATATATAACAGTACATATCAGTATTTTACCAATAGGCCTCCTGTTATTATTTGAAAAATGATTGATTTAATTAATATTATCAGTATAAATGATGTTTTGCCAGTTGTTCTTCAATCATCATTCCTGGCTCTCCTCTGTTTTCCTCTCTGTTGATCTCTTTCAGGTGAAGTGGAAGCAGAGCTGCTTCACACATACAGCCGTATCGACCCGTATGACACTTTGATTTTGTGCGTGCGGGTGGCTGTGCTCACCGCTGTCACACTCACGGTGCCCATTGTGCTCTTTCCTGTAAGTACAATTTTAGCGCCTTAAAAGTGCACTATGTTGTTTTAAATCTTCTTTGATTGATTTTCATGCTTACACAAACTAAATAAACAACCTGTCTTCATTTTCATGACTGAATAAGCTGTATATACAAACATACCTTTAAAGGACAACACAATTTCATACTGTTTTGCTTTGTTTATATGCGGCAGACCCTGCCAGGTTTCTAGCTTCAAACAGCGTTCTGGGGACTTTATTTTCCTCTGTGAACAGTTTGTTTATTCAGTTATGGAAAAAATATTCTGAGTTTGCATAATTACCATATCAATATAATAAATATGACCTTTCTGATTTTCTGAATTTCTTTTCTAAAACTACATAGTGCACCTTTAAGTTTACACATTTACTGTTTTTAAAATACAGCCACACAATCGAATGACTCTTTTTTTTACTGTTATTATTATTATTATTATTATTATTATTGTTGTGATCAGGTGCGGAGAGCGATCCAGCAGATGATGTTTCCCAACAAGACCTTCTACTGGCCCCGTCACATCGCCATTGCAGTCGTTTTGCTCACTTTCATCAACCTGCTGGTCATCTTTGCCCCCAACATCCTGGGCATCTTTGGGGTCATTGGTAGGTCAGACCAACCCTGGGACAAGGTGGTGTTGATGGATTTGCACCAGCAATAAACATATTTATAGATGCACCCTGAAGAATCATGAGTAACTTTAATGATCTCTTTAAAGTCTAGATAGGGATTATGCACGGTTACTTATTCCACCTCAAATGCAGAGTACTTCAAACGCTGAGCATTTGATGTTACAGACCGCTGAACGTGAATGGAGGAGAAAAATAAGTAGTGACATCCAAGATTTCGAGACATTTAAATAATTGGAAAGGGATCTTATTTTGGGGGGTATTAAAAACTAAGCAGTACTTATAAAAGTTTGTCCAACAGGCTTGTTTTCACTAAATTCTTAAGCCTCATATGATCAATATTCTTTTGTTGTGGTGCAACAAAATAAATACATCTAATTTTCTTCCCCACTTTTCATCTAATTTCCATATCATCACTGCAGTGCTGTCAGACTGGCAGCAGCAAATAAGGAGAACGGAAGGCAGTGAGAACCCATGGAGAATAAGTTTTAATTAATAATTTGGTGTCTTTTTGTCTGCCTCCCAGGTGCCACATCTGCCCCTTGTCTCATCTTCATCTTCCCTGCTGTCTTCTACATTCGTATTGTACCCAAAGAAGAGGAGCCTCTGCGCTCGGCCCCCAAAATCATGGTGAGCAACTCATGAGAAAAAGAGGAAATTTAATTCAGTTTAGCTACAATTAGGTCAGATGAAGTTATATTAAGCTGATCTGTGGACTGAAAATGACTAAAATCACAAATAAAATAAATAAACATGTGCATGTGAACAAAAGCAAGGGATGTAATTCTGGATTGACATTTGACATTTTTTCAGTTAAATAAATTAAACAGTGTTTATTGAGCAACAGTTATTTTAGGTTGTTCAGTGTTGATTCAAGTTTCTCCAAATGTGGATTTTAAAGACATCTTTAACACAAAAAATATATGTTAGTAATGGCATATTTGTTGGCCGATGAGTAACAAAAATTGCAGTGCAGAGAGATTAAAGATATGTTTGAGAAAATTTAGAAACAGTGAGGCCATCAGAGAGCACTGACTGGACTTTATTTTCAGCTGTAAAATGTCTCACAATGTCTCAGAACAGTATATTGTTCACAGTCTTTCAAAGAAAAGACAGAAACCTAACACCAGACTGAAAAGCTGTTTTACTGTTCAGTCTGCTTCACCTCTGATCACACCTTGCATCACTGAAAGGTGTGGTTGTTGTGGTGGGAAGTTTGCTCTGCTGGACCTGTAATCACACCCAGCAGTGAGTTCACAGTGTACTGACACACCCTACAGCAGTGCTTTTCAAACTTATTGTGCCAAAGGCACACCAAAGGGCAAACCAAAATCTCAAGGCACACCTGTATTCAAATCCACACAAACTAGCCTCCATAACACATTTTAATTAAATACTCTGTACATGTTTATTTTTTTCTACTAATGCCAAATTCAATTTCACAAACATACTGGGTACCCTGGAAGGGTTTAAAAGGATTATTTTAGGGTATATAATTTGCCTCTGTACAAGGAGGCGAACAAAGTACTTATAACTTAAACTGAAAACTCGTTCCTTACTTGTTGTATAATTATGTATTGGGAACCATTGCCCTAGAGGGCACGTCTACATCACCGAGCAAGGTGAGAAGATAAATCAGAATTAAAGTGAAGTCAGCTAACGCTTTTAGGGACCTTTTATATATATATATATATATATATAAAAAAATCCTAATATCGGTAAGTCAGATCTCAAAGATCAATGTCTGTATCAACCTCAAAAAGAAGAATAGTTGAGATTTCTTCTACAATAGGTCTTGAGGCCAAGACTGGCCACAGGTGCAATTATTTTTGATAATGCTGTAATCTTGAGATCACAAGTTTATCATTGCATTATCTCGAGATAACAAAGCTTGTTTTCTAATAATAACAAGTTCATTTATCTTTTTATCTCAAGAGAAAATGAAATAATTAACTTGTGATCTTGAGATAACAGCATTAAAAAAAATATTTGCACCTACGCACATTCTCGGCTGCCATACATAGGCATAACAGCAATGACAAAATCATTTAATGATTTACACTGGAAGTTACTGTAAATATGATGACACTGAAAATGATGCATCCAGTTAGTGTTCCCACAGTGATCTCTATCTCCTGTTATCTGTCACTCTCTAACTCAGTCACTCCTTTTCTCCTCAAGGCCGCCTGTTTTGCTGGGATAGGCTTCCTGTTTATGATAATGAGCCTCAGCTTCATCATCATTGATTGGACATCGGGCACCAGCAAAGCCAGCAGTGGTCACTAGGCACCACCTTCCACTTTTTATTTTTTCAGGTTTTATATTGTTAATTTAGACCTGTGTTGTAATGTTACTGTTTTTACTTTGAATAATGTTTAATGTTGAAGATGCCCTATCTTTTCCATGGGAGAATATTGGCCACAGAGAAGTCTAGAGTTGAAGCTCGCACTCTCTAATGACGTTACATTGTACTGTGCATCCTGCCAAACAGTGGCAGATCCAGGCCAGTAGACTTCAATGGAAAGTTGATAGTGAATTTTGAAAACAGGTCAGGTGCATAAAGATTGATGTTGACATTGGGAGGCTGTGCCTTGTGAGATGGATGTAAAACAAAAAACAGAAAAATAACAATATAGAAAGTTGCTGTCTGTCTTTATACGCCTGTCCCTGCGAGTATCTGTCAACCCTCGCTCTCCCTGTCTTGTCCTAAGGAGATCTACAAAGTGCTACTCAGATTCTAACATACAGTCTGAGGCACCTCCCTTTTAACAGCAGAACGACAGAAATGTATCGAATGATAGACCATTATTTTATTATTTTTATGTCTAGTATTATTATTATTATTACCATTATTATTATTATTATTATTATTATTATTGTAAGTTATTTAAAAGAAACGTGATAGTACAAGCACATAAAGAAACATACGTTGAAGGAATAGTTCAGCATTTTCGATACCACTCTCGGCCACAGTCAGCAGCTAGTTAGCTTAGCTTAGCATAAAGGCTGGAAAATGTAGAACTATTCCTTTACGGCGCAGCCTTTAGCGTCCCACTCCACTAACTTGTGCTGCTGCTGCTGCTGCAGCTGCAGCTGCTGCTGCGTATTTTAAGGTTTAGAGGTGTTAACATCCTCACCTCTGACAGAGCAAGATGCAAAAAAACACAAAGTATGTGGTGCAGTGTCGCAAGCACTTTTATCGTAACATTCCTCAACAATATGATCTAGATGTATATTTTTTATTATTAATCACCACTCAATGAAAACCTCAGAGGATGCAGTATGGACTGATGATATGATCCTCAGCACTTACCGAGGCGATCTATATCAGAAATGCAGGAGCATTTTGAAATAGTTCTTGGGCGTCCATATAACTATATAACAGAGTTTAATTTTCAGTATTACTGTGTAAATGACAGTGATAAATGGTATTGAAGACCTCATTAGTTGGATTGTACAGATCGAAGCGATAAATGAAATGAAAAGAAGGAAAAAGTTACCGCTCAGTGATCTTAATCATGGAGCAGGGAACTGGATGATTTGATGTGTTGTTTCTGAACATTTACTGGAAGTAATCAGAGATCACCAAAACATGTATTAAAAAAAACACAGGGTCACTTCACGACAGTTTGGTGTCTGTAAATATTTCTGTATTCAGCACAAGCTTGATCTCTAACGGAAATGACAGACTGTCTCTTTAACAATCTCGAAAGGTTTATGGTTAGCAATAGCACTTTCCTTTGATAAGCACAACTTCATGCAGCCATTGATAAGTTGCACCACAAGCAAATGATGTGTGAGGCGTTCACATGTTTGATAGATGTGATTTATGGGCACGTCCCTTTTGTTTGACTAAATCAATCTAATGTAGATTTCGAGAAAATTAGCAACATATCGATGGGATATTATGGATGTCTTCTCCAACATTACTTGAAATAAATAAAGTAAGCTTTCCTGTGAGGCCCTGCCATGATTAGTTTCTTCCTCTCGTCCGCTCTGTAGATAAAATTAGTTGGATGTAATGTTGGAGGTTTTTCAGTGTCCGTGTTGTTTAAAAAAAAAAAGAAAACATGGCTCCACTGTATTTCAACTATAGTACCTATGTGCATTTGTGCTGTTAAACATGGACCTATACTCTGATCAGAAGTATAATTGAAGTCTCCTACCATTGATGGATTAACTGTTTTAACCTTCATGTTCAATGTTTATTCTGGCGT
This sequence comes from Pagrus major, assembly GCF_040436345.1. Classification (NCBI taxonomy): domain Eukaryota; kingdom Metazoa; phylum Chordata; class Actinopteri; order Spariformes; family Sparidae; genus Pagrus; species Pagrus major. The sequence continues at coordinate 20,258,773 of NC_133220.1, forward strand.
ATCAGTTGAATCTGATTCAGTGACGAAATGCAAGATGCTAAACGATTGATTTTGTGTTTTTTTAAACTATGTCTAGTGGTTTATCATCAGTGGTAACGTTTGGGTTGTTTCTAACTTCCTTGCTGCTTCTTGGCAGACAGTAACCTACTAACTTGGAGTTGTTAGTGAGCTGGTGTACTTGCCTATATTTCATTATTTTTAAATGATAAATCCTTTCACACCAGACTACAGTGACCGCTGTATGGGTAAGTTAGTAATGTCCTGTCAATTTGTTACACAACAAACCCCTTTTTTAATCCCTTTGTTTCCATTATATCTAGATATTTGGTTGTCTTTATGTGTCTGTATACAGAGGGAATCATCTGAATCAGCCACTGGGGCATAACTTAGTGTTGTTTAAAAAATACAAGCTTATATTTATCCCCAACTTCCTGTTCGTAGTTTGACTTTAGTTTTTGGCAGTATGTATGACAAAGGCATTTTGGTATATCACGTGTCATTTTTCAGTGGTGCACACACACAAAACACTTTAAAACCTCACAACATGCAAAAAATAAACAAGAGGCAACACAGCAAGGGGACACTGTGTTAGTGGCTGATAGATCTGAGGACCTCTTTAGATGTCAGTGTTGTGAGTCTCCCTCTCTGTGTGATCTATTGAAACGTGTATGATTGAATAGTAACATATTAAATATTGACATCGGCCAGCATTTATAAATAATGTATATAAATGTATACCCTTTATATTCTATATGCATATCTAGTTTGTACAATGTAAATAGCAATTAAAGTTTTAGTCCAATTAAAAATATAAATGTAATCATTTTCAAAGTGCTTTTAAACCTTTTTGTCCTTCATGTTGATTTTCTTGTATCTCTATATATTTTAATATGTTGCTGGCAGTTTATTGTACTGTAAACAATGTTGCAATAAAGATAATGAGGTAACAGACCTTTGATCTTTCATCATCTGTCATCTTGTTAAAGATTCTTGGAAACAAGATTGTATGATTGTATTGGTGACCTTGAAATCAGCTCTAAAAAAAAACCACTGGGACTATGTGTAGTTTATATATTTCAATTTTACAGTGTTTCACAAATAAATATAATTATTTTCAACAAAAAAACAAAAATAGTGTAAAAAAACAAACAGACAAAAAAGTTCATTTCTCTCTTAAGTGTTCCAAACCAGTCCACAAGGTGGCAATACAGAGCCTTGGTAGGCATTAGCTGTGGAGCTATGACCATCATACAAATTCACAATCAAAGGGTTTTTTTAGAGCATCTACGTAAAGTATTAATTATCTAGTTTGGTTTTGGTTTATTTTGAGTCTCAGTTTTGACCTCAAACTGTCATCATGTTCAACTTTTAAAAGCAAATGTGGCCGTTATTCTAGTACAATAACTATCTTACCTTGTCTATTTGCATAATTCAATTTGGATAACCAACATTTAAAATACAGTGACCACTAATGCCACAACTTTGGTTTCCCCACTGCCCTTAAATGCTCACCAGAAGCTCCTGAGATTTCAAGTTCTCACATTCAACTTAATGCCTACTAAAAGAGTTTGTTATTGTTATATATAGAAACAAAGCAGAGGTCTTAATGAAGTCAGGATAGTGTTTTATAACCTGAAATTAGGTATTAAGTGTTTATAAGTATAAATTAAATGATACAGTCTGCAGACTCAATTTGTATTATGGTGGTCATCAGTAACACTTCATTTATCTGATGGCTATTGTAAAAGATAACTTTGTTGATTAAGGTTATTTTCAGATAAAACATTGAAATTAATATGTAATCGTAAAATGTGAAGCATTGTTATAGGTATCAATAAAATGACCCAATAAGGCAGCTACAAAGTATAGCCTACTTAAAATGGCTAAATCTCTACCAGCTACAACAATGAAAAATTGTGCTTAAAGGTGCACTATGTAGTTTTGGGGAAGACATTTTAATCAGGAGAGAAAGATCTTCATTCACTGATATTTTTATGCCAAAACAGCACTTAGATTAATAAACACATTTTCTTTGTTTTCATGACGGAACAAATTCAATGTACAATAACCTAAAGAACGACACAATTTCATACTGTTTTCATTTGTTTATATTTGGCGGACCCTGCCACCTTTCTAGCTCCAAACAATGTTCTGGTGACCTTATTTTCCTCTGAGAACAGCTTGTTTATATTTCTGAGTTTGTATTGGTACCTCATTAATATTGTACATATTAAAAATTTGAGTTTTAATTTATTCTCCAAACCCCTGCCCCTTTTAATAATGTTGCATCCATCAAAAATAATAAATAAATATCTAGCCTATTTGAATATATCATTTTGCATAGCGAGTACTCTTACTTGTGTTACTTCAAGTAGTAGGCCTATATTTAGGATATATTTTTTATTATTTTTATTTGTATTAAAAGGCATTCGAAATACACAAATATTTTAAAATATTTTTTAAAATATTTTAAAAAATATATCAAATAAAATATATTAAAAAATCTATACAAAGTTGATAGTCGCTGTTGCTAGCTGTTTACCGGATATGTAGACTATTACAAATAAATAAACAAAAAAAATAAGTCTAATCTGTCTTCCCCTCAACTGGGGTGTCACACAAACCCATGGACATATCATAAATCCCACATTGGGGCAGTAATTCATGTGAAGTTGGGCAGTTTCCGACAGCGCCTTAAGGGAACGGTTGACTACATTTCCCATGAAGCACCGCGAGTGGGCGTTTACGTTCCGGCGGAGGCTGGCCCTGCTCCTGCTGTCGAGTTGGGAGGTGACGGCGCTGTCTCGCTGTTTGTCGGACAGAGGGGAACTTCACGGCGGCTACGGGTGTGGCTTCAAACGTGAGAAACCTCAACGCGGGGGAAAGAATGCTTAATGACATTAGGGATTAAAACAAAAGAAAGGATTTATATCAGCAAAGATAAATATCCTCTGAAAAGTGGTCAGCGTGTGTCCGGTAGCCTTTCTGCCTGCAGGAGTCCGTGTGCCCGTTTTTTTCAGCAGCTGGAATACTTTTTTTTTTGCTAAACTTCGTGGTCCCGTGTTCGTGTCTTTAACCTGTCCTGATGGTCCGTTATAGGAACTAAGTGACCGAATTAGCTAAAAGTCAACCGTCCCCGAAAAGTCACTAGCTTTCTTTTCAGTCGCTGGACAACTTCTTTACTCTCGTCAGAGACCACAAATGTCACACTGAAGGAGTCTTTGGGAATTTCGTACTTTCCAAATCCAAGTTCACGTCGTTTGTTTATGTTTTTCAAATGATTGTTGTTCCCTCTCGCGGATGAACAGACTCCGTCACGTTTGTCGCCACTCATCAAAAAGGGAAGTCGGCTTACTCAACTTCAACCCTTGTTTTTTAAAATAAGGGGGTTTTTTTTGGCCGGACATACTTTGTTTTTTTTCCCAGGTGATATTTTCCCACTTAAGCAGCAGTCCTGAAGCGTGCACTAGGAACCATGGGTTGTACGGTTAGTCAGGAAGATAAAGCCGCGGCCGAGAGGTCTAAAATGATTGACAAAAACCTGAGAGAAGATGGAGAGAAGGCGGCCAGAGAAGTGAAACTGCTCCTGCTGGGTGAGTCCTCTGTCACAACACTGATACTGGGGTTGCAAAAGTGCCACAGTGAATAGTGCCAGACGAGTTGTGAAACAGCATGAAACAACTCGACCATTTGTTCACTGATAGAACAGGCAAAAAGTCTCAGTAAGTTGAATTTTGAGCTATTAATAGTCACATTTTGTCCCTCAAAAATGTGGCCTTGGCTCCTCTCCCTTCACACGCTCTTTGAGAGTTCACCCACCTCCAGAAGGGACAAACGTGGCAGCAGAAATGAAGTTGGTGTGAGTGCAGTAGTTAGCCTTGTGTGCACTTGACTTGCTACATGTTAAAAAAAAGTTGTATGTCCATGTGTACTTTGCCTCCATTCTTGGATCTGGTTTAATGCAAAAATGTGGGCTTTGTTGGGAATGTTTGGGAAAGTCGAAACAGCACCCTGAAGGAGTACAGGTTTCCTCCCACTTGGACGGAATTGAGGGGTCAGACATGAAAGGTTCTGGCTGATAATGAGTGGGCTGCTGGTTGGACGCAGGGTGAACACCCCTGACTGTTCCCAGCTCTGGCTAGAGCGCTCACACACACACACACACACACACACACACACACACACACACACACACACACACAAACAACTGATTGAAAGTACTGCTTGGTAACTAAGAGAGAGACCGACTCTTTCCCAGGCTTTTTAAAAATGTCTATTTGGTTCTTTCAGCTCTTTCTGATGGGATATAGCTGCTTTCACTGCTCGGCATATTACTATAGTGTTTTAATGTTGATTCTATACCAACTAGGGATGCACAATATACACTACACAAACTTAGTTAGGGATATTGGGATATGGGTGCATATATGCACGTGCATGGTTATGCAATAAAGGTCAAATGAAATGTGTCGCATTGTTTTGGGGGCCAAAAATATTCACAAAACACAAAATAAAAACCGAGAAATGTCACAGAGTAAACAATCAAGTGAAGAACTAAAATATCCAAATATCCCTGACTAATTTTGAGTAGTGTATACTGATTTGATAAATTATCAGCCTGATATTTGGAAATGTATTTTATAAGCTATTAATCGGTATCAGAGCCAATAATATGAAGCCAAATTGCTTTCACTGACTTGACAAGAGCAGTGTGTAAAAACTCAGGTGGCTGTTGCACCTTTAAAGTTGGTTTATGATCCACTAATAAGCACAGAGGCAAAGAAGAAGATGGGCTATTAAACCATCTTTGCTCACTAGATCTTAACCTTTCTTACCCTCAGGTGTGCATAAACTACAGGTTAGGAACTCCTTTTAAAATACATAAATGTGAAATTATTGCTGATTTGTATCAGCTGAAAAAGAAATCCATTTTATGTATCCCTTATACTGATGTCCTGCATCGTGGTTTTACTTCCCACATGCTTATCCTTTTTAGATTTTCTGCTTCCCTCCTTTGTTTTGTATAAAAGAAGGGTCCTTGGAAAGAAAAAAAGACTTGGAAAGAAAGGAGGACCAGTTCTTATTGGCTGCTTAACTAATAATTTGTGTGAATTCAGAGTCTGTAAATTCCTGTTCCGCTGATATGTTTCGTCTCGTGGTCATTGATTTACACTTCCAGAAGTTTCTCCAGTTTTTGCCTCAAGGGAGTAAATGCAATTTTCTAAACGATCAGTGAGTCATTTCGTCAGAATTGTATTGAAGACACTTTGCCGACTATATGCTCTTAAGTTCAAATTGATATTGATCCTGTGAGCTGAGGATTTTTTTCTGTGTGTTCTCTGAATTTAAATGATCAGTCTGTTGAAATAGGAAGTGGTGGGAAATGAGTTAACACCAGAGCAGTACATTTTCAAGAATATACTCCGAGAGCTTCCTGTATTGAGCCTTCACATCTATATTTGTTGAAACCTTCGTGTTCTGCACCCATCTCAAATTTCTCTCTATAGCTTGTTAAAATAAATAACAATGTGGAAATAATGTGGATACAGTCCATGCATTTTGTAACAGTTTTAATCTCTTGAATGAGTTGTTAATAACTTTCCTCACAAAACACAGAAAATTCTGCTTAAATTGACAGGGCACACACACTCTTCTCTCCTGAGTCTTTGAAGAAACGGCCGGTTGTTAAGTCGTGCCCCTGGTTAGAAGGCTAATTACATACCCTGCCCTGTACAGCAGGTTTCATATCAGTAATTACCATCCGGTGCTGTGTGTGGGGGTTGAGGGGAATTAAAGGAGAGGTCTGTATTTGAACCGAGGGTTTCGTGAATTTGTGCGTTTAAGACTCGCGTCGTGCAAGTTAGAGTTTTCCACCTCACATGTGCAGCTTGAAAAACGTGTTGCAGCACGCGATGGGTATAAAACTGGAATGTCTTGTGGTAAATTTCTGGTGTCTAAAAAGTGATATTTACATTCCAGTTACCTGAAGGGTAAATGCATTGATAATACCTGCAAAATGTATTTGGGCACTTGAATTTTCTTCTTGTTATGTCTTGCTGGTTGACTTATGTGATGTTTAATTGTGTAGTCCATTGAATAAAGGAGGCTTTGTTGCGGTTTGTAATTGTAGCTGAAATCAGATTAAGTCTATTGAGTAGCAGTGTGTGGAAAAAGAGGTGTGACATCCTTCCAGAGGTGCTACATTGTGTGCTTCAGCACTCACATCTGCTGCCATGGTATTTCCTGGAACAGCTGAGAAAATCTTCACTGCTCCGTACGTGGCCACACCAGTTACGAGTCTGTCCTGTCTGTCTAATAAGACCTCATAACGATAAATTGTAATCCGATGTCCCTCCTAAAGTGAACTCAAGAGACTGTGAGTTAAGATGCTGAGGTGTAGGTTGAAGAATGCAAGCAGAGGCGGAAATGATGGATCTCTTTTTGAATCAACTCTGAATCACCGCCTTCCATCAGCACACCCAGGAAGTCTAACCTTTAAAAGCGTAATAAAAAAAAGGTGGCACTTTATTTTTTGTACCTGGTGTACACAAACAAACGCAGTAAGGACTGCCATGGTAGCTGCTTTTCTCTAATCATGCCGCAGCAAGAAGAATGCTGAATTAGATTTTGTCTTGTTAGTTGTTCCCCAGAGAAAGCCATTAGTTAATGTAGCACTGAGGACTTCACACCGTTGAGACTTAAGCTTTCATTAACAGGAAGCATTCATTCATTCACAGGCTTTGCTGCTGATTCTGGTGTTTGATTGACATTTCATCTCCTCCCCGTTCACAACAAAAAATGTTTCTGCTCACTTCAGTTGATTTTTTTCTATTCTTTGGCTCACAAACCTGTTTTTTCTTTGAGCTCGGCACAAGAAAAGTTTCCTTTTGGCAGCATGCTCTGCCTGTTAGTAGGAAATATCTCTGTGTAATTCACTCTAAGCTCATACACATAAATGCACACAAACACACACTTCAGTGTTAATTGTACATAAACACATTTGCTCGGAGGCTGGACAAGCATCGCTGTTCTGTAAATACATTAGCATACAAAATGCATGCATTCTGCCTGTGGGCACAGTAGAAAGGGACATCTAGGCTGATTCTAACTCAAACGTATAGACTAAAATATCTTTGATATGTGTGCGCATTAGAGAAGTGTGCAGCATGTGTGTACACATGTTTTCAGCTTGACAGGGTAGAGGTGATAAATGAAGGAGAATAAAGACAGTTTCTATACTGCAGTGGAAAAAGGTTCGTCGTATTCTTAGAAGGGAAACAACTCTGTCTATTTAAAGTCTTAAAAACAACTCATATGGCAGCACAGTTATTCATTTCCACTGAGGATAGTAGATGTGTTGTTCTTTTATGACATGATATACAATGCATGCACACATTATAGACACAGTTTATGACTTGGTTGTTGCTTCAGCTTTGAATTGGCTCAGATTCCACTACATAGCTGCTGGTGGTCCGTGCAGTGAGGCTGCCACATGCAACAATGTAAGGCTGACATACTGTTTAGCCTGCAGCCGGTTTTATTCATGATTAAGAAATTGAACGGTTGACCGAAAATGAAGGCACCAGCCACATGACATGGCTCACGCTACGCATGGGAAATGTGCTGTTAATGTTTTCAGGCTAAGAATTTATTATCTCTGTGTGGAGAGGTGATGTATAAAGAAGCTTGTGTAATCCTAACACGGTCAACTCTGCTTTTTTTTCTTTTCTTTTCCAAAACCTGGCTATTATTTCAAACCAGTGTAAAAGGAAGACGAAAGAAACACATGACAAGAAACAGCATTTTCACTTCCTCTTTTATGTCTCTGCAGTGTGCGTGAGGATGCTCATGCTCATAAATCAGCAACTTACTAACGCCTTGGTGAGGAAGTAGCAGCAAGACAATCTTCAGTTTTTTAAGATTTTTTTAAGTGTCACCAGAAGCTAATGTTAGGCTATTAACAAACTAAACCATGCTAGCATGACCCACTTTATAAATTAAAGTCTGAGCATATGAGTTAGAATAGTTCTGCAAGAGCGTAAGTATAAACAGAATGAGGCTGTAAAGACAGACTAGTGAGTAGATGACTTTCAATGTTGGGCGTGATGACAGTTAATGTACCAACCACCTTTTGAATTTTTTTTAAAAGCATTTAAAAAAGTGGCCTATTTACTGAAGCCTTTTGTGTTGTTGAACAAAATGTGAAAATCTCTCACGTTTGTTTTAACCACAGATGTTAATTCAGCATCTAAACAAAAAACCCATTCAAAAAAACCCATTGATTTAGAGATGAGTGAACCGCAAGTGAGAAAATGCCAACTCATTCATGGGTTTTAGGACTCATTCCTGCAGGACTCTATTGGTTCCTGTTTGTCAAAGACTAGTAATATGGTGTTAAGGTGTCATAACAGCCACTTGAGGTGTCTGGAACAGTAGGAACTGGAACAGGTCACAGAAACAACGGTGGCATACCAATGGCCACCTTAAGGCGAGATCAAAAGAGACAGATCGAAAGGGTAAAAGACAGAAAAGCCTTTATCCTGCTTTTCTGATTTAATTTAATATGACAGCTGTAAAAACATTGTGAAATGAGAGCATGCCCAGTCACGTCACAAATGGACTTCCCTGGAAGTGTTCATCTTGTCTTGCAGTTAGTGTGATGTCACCCGGGCCGAGGTTTGACCACAGTACCCATCAGATAAACTTCTGGTATGAAAATAATTGGAGGTTATCTTTTCAATAATGGCCTGTGGACAGTAATTGAAGACCCAACACCTCGTTTTTGTATCATGGTTTGAGACGGTCATTTGACAAAGGTACATTACAGAATATAGAAATCCATTTACTATAGTGTCAATTTTCCATTAAATTATGAGATAATTAAAGTATATTATTGTTTTTTATTTCTGTGTTGCACTGAAAGGCCACAGTCAAACACAGGGTGAGACGTTAGCTCACCTAATTTAATTGGGCCGTAACCGCTGTCACACACCTTTTGAAGGCAGTTTCCTCCTGTGAGTTCCAGAGTTCTCTTAAATGCTCTGATTAGGTAACTTTTTCAAAGCTTAGCAGCTGTAGACAGCGTATTGACCAGAGAGTGAGGGCCTCTATTGAATTGAATTGTGTTGAGTTGAGCTGTGAGGCCTGAGCTATAGCTTGAGCCTCTCTCTGATTTGATCCCGTTGTTATCTCTTTGCCAGCTGGTGGTTATGAGGTGTTTGACTGGCCTGCAAAGTTCTGTAAAGGTGGTCCCATCAGGCCCAACTTCTCCTTTCCCACTGCAGGTTAAAGAGGTTTTATCAGAAACACACACAGGAAGTAAAACTAAAATATTGGTTGTTTTGATATGAAGTGACAGTATGTGTGCTGAAGTTTTAGCAGCACATTGTAGCAGAAATGCAAGTCCAGCACAGTCACCTATTTACTGTAGATGGTCGTGTTTGATGACAACACAAGGTGACATGTTCTAACACTGGTCAGCCCATGTGGTCAGAGCTGCATAGACACTGGTTACTCCCTCTTATTAAAGTCAGTGTCTGAGTTTTAGTGGGTGTCAGGTGTAATTACAGTTGGCTGATTATACAGACCTGGTTTCTCTGGCAAAAGCGAGTCAGACTGACCTGCTAACAGCTCTTCTGCTCTGGCAGCAACACTCTCACTGCCCCTCAAGAAATCTCATGTGAACGTCAGCTACTCAGCAACTGCATTGTTTGACTGATATTTATAACAAACACTATCGGCTAAAAACGTGTCAATCCTATGAGATTTATCAAATGAGCAGCTGCCCCTAGGTTTTAGGGTGACTTGACCGTGTTTACTCAACAGTCTGCACCACAGTGCTGCCCAATTAGCCATATGACGCACTGGGATAGCAAATCTGTGAGTGTGTATGTGAAGGGGCTGAATATCCTGCAATTACAGGGAGAGCTCCGAAGATAAAGCGTGCTCCTGCAGACTGTGTGTCTCAGTGCAAGTCCACAGGGACGAGGCTGCACTATCCTCTCTGCTCGGGAAATAATGATAGCTTAGAAAAATCCTCCACCACTGCCTCAACCGTTACCTCTACACACAGCTCATGTCTTAGCTTTATAGCCGTATTATTCCTGCTGTTTCGTAAGAAACACTACTGTCACACAAAGGTGAATATTTTAGGGAGGTGTGTGAGAAGTACAGCTTCAGGCTTCATCTCTGATCTGATCACTGTAGCAGATCACAAGCCTAATTCTCCCCCTTTACCTCCGATAATGTGTGTAGGAGGGGGAAGTAGATACTGCAGCATGTAGGCCTGCGACAATTCTGCACGGATACAGGAACTGTTGCAAAATGCAAAGCTGTCTCGGTGAGAGAGAGAAGGATTAAAGCTACGATGAGGGATGTACAACTTTGTTTTCTTGATGTTTTTATAAAGTGTCCGTTCACCCAAATTAAACAAAAACCTCACGCATGTAATCATGAGAGTATCCAGCCATGTAGATATATTTTTGGCTGGTGCTGCTGAGTTTTTCAGATATTCTCCACTGAGATTTCTAGTGCCAGCCTTGTGCAATGAAGGCGAATGGCATTTCCTTTGTGGTGCTAGAAGTGCTGAAACATTAGTCTATTGGTTTTGCCAGGTTTTTTTTTAAATTCTGGTTATTTTGCAAGAATTGCACACCTCACTTTTTAGTTAGAGCTATTTTCTACCAGATTAAAAAATGCTGTTGGCGAGGGTGGTACGGAGATGAGATCTACTGTAACTGGGACATTGTTTGTGGATAGATGTGCTGCTGAGGTACATAAACTAAATGTATCTGCGTTTTTATTTTTTATTGTATTGTATTTTTTGATGATCTGCTCATGCACATCACCGAGTAGTTTGCTCCATCTTTATGCCACATTTTGCCCCAGGGCCAGAAAAATCTTAGGTTCCAGTTTTGACTGAGACTTGATTGACATTATTCTGTAAAGCCCACGCAGCACTCCCTGTAATGCTGCATGTTTTGCCAGAGTCCTAAGAAAACACAATTCACCCCCCAAGTTCATGACCCCCCTCCCACAGCATCACCAGAAAAGTCAAAGTTCCCCTCTTTATGTTGCTTACATTTCCAAGTGCCTCTAGGGAGTGGGGACTCGGGAAGGGGGGGGGGCTTTCTTTGTCTAACCATGTCATTAAACACACATACAGCAAACCATTATCCCCTCTCTCCCCTCCCACAATCCATTTCCTTCTTCTTTCCATTATAGGAAATGAGCTCACTTCACTTCCTCTCCGTCCTCATCGGGTTATCCTGTCATTTTTCTGCACTAGAGGGTCAGCCGCTCCTGGGGGGCTTCCCCCGGGGCGGAGGCAGCCTGCACTCTCAGCTTTGTGCCAGTATATATGTTGAAAGTACACTTAAACAGCCAAATGTCAAAATGTTACCCAGAGAAGGGAAATGGCTCCAGTTTTCAATGGGGGCTGTGACTATTTCACCCTCTGCTGACCCTTACAATTGTCGAGGGAAAGTGGGCTGCACTGGAGGAGGAAAGAGAAGAAAGAATTTAATTTGCAACAATAACATTGTAAAAAATAAAGCTCATGATGTAATAAGGATGGAAAGAAAGCAGCGGGTGGGCCACAGTTCATATTAACCAAGTGGACGATGGGGGATGTCTGTATGATCAGCAGGGCGGCTTCTCTTGACCACAAATATCCCTGCTGCTGCTCATGTTCACAGTTCAGCCGAGGTTTGATCCTCTCAGTCACTTCATCTCTGCTTTAGTATGGCTTCCGTTCAAACGTGTTCTAGGTGTTAAAGAATACAGGCAGACAGCTGCTAGCTGATGAGAGGGCAAGCTGCATCAGAGATTTAATCTTGCAAAATGTCAACAGGTGGTATGAACGTTGTATTTGTGTGTTTTGTGCCGAGTGACAGTGTGCTGCTGTCAAAAAGCAGACAGCAGACGGCTGAGGAGAGGGGGATGTGTCACTCTCCCAGAGCTACAAGGTGTAACCACTTTTTATCTCTCCCCTCAGTTTAAACTCCTTCACTTCTGTAAAGTTGTGCAGCCTTAGTTTTACCCTAGATGTCACTTGATCCGTCTGCTTTCAGCTGCTTCTTCTGGCTTTTGTTAGTTGTTCAGCTGAGTTGCAAGCTGTGGAGAAAGTGTATCAAGTGAGGTGCCTAACATAACTTGAACAGCAGGGGCCCTTGTTAAGGTGATGGAGGGTGGGGATAGTTCAGATGTCACACTGGGTGAGGGTGTTTTTGTTTTTCTCCCCAGGGGCTCTGGGTGATAATGTTGTAACAGCTGCACTGTCAAGACTTTAATTGAAAGGTCAGTTTGTTGCAGCAGTTTTGCCTGTCGTCAGCTCACCACTATCTGACAAATAGACAAATGTAATCCATAATCTTCATTGGTGTGTCTGATGTAGACTTTTTCCGTTCAAAAATGATTGCTCTGAGTGGTGATCTATCTTCTCCAATCATATTCTCTTCTTCAAACCAAAACTAACTTAAATCCTTACTCCAACACAATCTTGTAAAAGTAAACATTCAATACTGAAAATAAGATTTACATAATTTCTAGGGCTGACTGGAATGCTTCGAAGTAGGGCTGCACGATATTGGAAAAAACTGACAATATTTAAGTTTTCTGCTCTATATATTTCGATATGAAAAGCTCAAAGAATTTCCTTCATATAACTTGAATAGCTCTATTTGGAAAGTTGAAAAATGATTGAGGTGATTTGGTAGGGGAGTGCATTTTATCACAGCCAAAGTAGGTGCTGCTTTGTGTGATTAATTGATCAAGAATGACTGGTTCGCTTGGCATGTCACTCATAAGCAAAGAACACAGATGTACCCAAGAATTCTTAAACTGGATCTAATTACACAGACCTTTTTTCTTGTAGACCAGTCATGGTAACTCAGTTTTGCATTTGTATAAAGTAGCAAAAAAGTTGTAGTAGGATTTATTCAAGTTATTTTGCCTTACTTGACATTGCAGGACCTGCGATGTGACTATTGTGCATGTGCACATTGCCCATATCGATGCTGAAATTATATATTGTGCAGCCTTCTTTTGAAGCCTCTACTGTTACCATGTTAATTGACGTATAAGTTAGTAATCGAAGGGCGAATCAACTGGGTGGGCTGCACAGAAAAAGAGGTCCCTCGAGCACGAGGCTGCTCAACACTTGCTCTTCAAGTTGACTTTTGAGACTTTGGAAGTAGGCACAGTGGCTGATCCTGTCCTTGTTTCTCATTAGACTCATGATTACTATAATTGCAAAGTGTATAAGTTAAGAAAGACCTCAACTTTGATAACTTGTGTCGAAGCTTAGAATATTTGCTGGTAATTCCCCCTGAGGATTTGAAGCCTCCCACAAACAGATAATCAGGACAGCTAATTATTTCTATATAAATGTCAATGAACCTGACCTAAATGAGGTTAACATTTAGCAGGTCACTGAGATGAAACCATACTTCTGCTGTGCCTGTGTAGTTGGCTTATATGAAAAAAGCACTAAGAGCTTATTCTAACAATGTGTCAGCTTCACAATATTTGTCAAATGTTCACTAGATCACTACAGCCACATTATAGCCTTTATTAAGGAATGCATTGTACTGTTATACCCGAACAAGCAGTTGCAACATATATTACATTCGTGCCCTTTTCAGAGCACCTGAACAGGAAGTTGTTAGTGCTGTGGAGCCTGGCAGGCTCTCTGAATGTGTTTTTCTTATTACCCCAGTTACACTTAACAGCTGGATGACTTCAGCAAAATTAATACCTGCTAAAGACTGTAGTTGGTGCTGTGAAATCGATTCATGGCAAGAAATTAAAGGGGGTTTTGAAGGAAATGTAGGATTTCTTCTCAGCAAATTTCTTAGTACATAAAACTCCACCATGTTCATGTTCCAAAACCAATCAGCGCTTCCTTCTGTTATACAAATTATGATCCTCAGTGGGTACAAGTGATTTCACAGTTATTAAGTAAAAATGGCAGAAGAATAAATTGAGACCATCAGTTTTAGTTCATTTTCATCATTATCATTACATCAGTTAATAAGGTTTGGTGTGCTTTGCACACACTAAAATAAGTGATTCTTCACTCAGAACAATTATTTTTCTTTTACTGGCATGTCAAGATCACTCTGTTTCTCACCTCTCTCCAATTTACCATTTTTGATCATGATTTTTAACTGTGTTGCACATGACATTGATGTAATTTCCTGTCTAAGCCCTTCATCCCCCTCCTCATCAGTCACTTCCTTTCTCAGTTGGCTGCATGTAAAGTAGAAGTAGATGTGAGCCTTTTGTTCGACTGGTAGAGGAAACCAGCACACCCATCCTGTGTCAGTTGTCTGGTTCTCATCGTCACACTGTAGGCACCACTGTCTGCCAGAGTCTGTGTTAACACACAACAATAAAGCCCTCAAACAAATCAGATTTAAAGCTTTTTCTGCCTGAAACACCCTGTACTTATAAAACAGGAAAGCAGCCGCCCTCCTTCATTTTTTCCACTCAATTTTTTCTCTAATACTGACAGCAGTATTAACAATGCTCGTGTCAGTGTGTGAAGTTCACAATGCAAGTGGCAGACTTCACAGTGAGGAGAAAAGCAGGAAAGCGACATATGCTTCTCACACGTGTTAATTGGCCAATAGCATGGTGTGTCTGCGCACAGTGCCTGGAGTTTAAAGAAGTTTTAGCTGTGATACTTTTGGACTGTTATAACTCATCTTTTACACATAATACTCGGTCACCGTTGTTATTTGTCTGAACACAACCCTCCAGCTAAGAGATTTTTGGAAAGAATGTGGCAGAACCATAAAATATGTTTGTACTTTGGTGTTTTGTTTTCCACCCCATAAAAAAGCAACTCTTAAAGCAGCAGGGCACAATGGAGAAATGTGTGTGTGAGACCCCATACCAAGCCCTCTAACTTAAAAAACAAAATCCCCTGGCAACGCAGGCAGGGCTGTGCCACTTGTAATTTGTGTGTGTGTGCATGTGTGTCGTGGAGGGCTTTTGTGTGGTGTATAATTTGGCATGTGGGAGCCAGGCTGACATTCCCTCAACTTCAACACATAAACTTGTATTCAACTTCATATCAGTTCAAAAAACGTTCCTATGAGGGAATTATGATTAGTAGGGAGAGAGTTTAAAATAAAAGCACATATTAAAATTTACAGTAAAGGCAAGGAAACAACAATAGAAACATTTGCTACTAAATAGCACAGCCTTATATTATCCTCCCTGTCACTGACACATTAATGTCTTGGTGGTGAAAAGGTGATTTATTAGTTTTGCATGTCAGAGCATGCTGATGCACCTCCTCCCTACAAAGATTGTGCATGTTAAGGCAATATACAAATAAAACAGTTGCTGGTGTATCTATTTAAAGCAGTAGGTTTAAATTGTTATTTTAAGAAAATGACGAAAAAACAAAAGTAAACCAAGGCATGGACATTCTGATGGGTTGTACAATGCTACAATAACATAACAAATGATAAGCAGAAGAACTTATAAACACATGTTTGAGCTGGAGCCCAGAATCAAGAAATGTACTTGTTCTTCAACAGGCTGCAACTATGTTCTCAATATTGTTGCTATTATCAACACAATCATATTTTGAGAAAATGGTCCGTGAACTGAATAAGCTTTGTGTGAAGTCATGAAGGAAGTTTGGTGTCACAAAAATATTAGCCTTTTCTTTGCAGAGATCGCGCAATACATAGTATGTTGACGCCCCATGCAAATGCAAGTGCAGTTGTCAGAGGCAACAGGTGTCAATATTTGGGATGTTACTATAGCTTAATTGGCCTGATGTGGCTGCATGCACGCAGCACTTCAACATACAAACATGTAGGACTTAGTATATAAGAAGAACTGCAACAGTCCCACCTTGATCAGGCTGTGTAAGGAAGGCTGTTCTCCACCACAACACAAACTATCACATACACGCAACACCTGGCTCTTGATGGCTAATTTTGGTGGAAGCGAGTTAAATGGAGAGAGGCTGTAAGTTTTTATCACCTGAATTTTCCTGTTTTAGGGGAATGGGGGAGAAAACGCTGACTCAGTGCTTGCCTTTCAGTGGCTCTCTCACTGACTGAGATTATGTCCTCCAGGACGACTTTAATCAGACCTGCTGGCAACCTGGGAGCTGCATTCACTTTGCTACTGTGTGTGTATGTGTGTGTGTAATGAGTCTTATAAGGCCAGAGCTCATCTTACAGCTTTTTTATGGTCACAAAAGCGCATGCACAGGCCAAGGTGTGCGCATTTGCAGATGCTTATAGGGGAAGGCAAGTATTTTATTGTGCCTTTAGTGAGAATAACTTCATGCTAAGGCCATGTACTACCCTGGTTGACTATGCTTCTTGTTCAGTCTTCATTGCAAGCTAATGTTCTAACATTAGCAATGACTCGTAGGTAAAGACCTCATAACCATGGGAAATTCCCAGGGTAATTTAGTTTATTGGTTCCTTTCAAACAGGGTCAGTTTCCATGAAATGATGTCACCAATGATATGAAACACTGTGGTAACATGCCAACCAAAGCAAGATTCTTCTCCCTCATTTCTTATATAAAAACATGCAGGAAGTCACTTGGACTACTTTCAAAGCTTAAGAATTTGAATATAAAAAATTGATTATATGCTTTGGGCTGTCAATCCCTTTAAAAATGACGAAATGTACCCCAATCCTCACATTATATCATTCCTTCTAAATTCCTTTTTAATGTCAACTGCATGTGATACTAGTTTAGTGCTTTCCACTCAGATAACTCAAATTGCAGCAACTGTGCCAATGGCTCGAGGAATTATGCGCCCTCCATTCCTTGCGCAGTTGTTGAATGTTAGTGAGCCGGAGGTTAGGAAAACTAATAAGTAGAGCATATGATGGTCTCTTCCACATTATTAAGAATTCCTTCCCGCAGACAGGGGAGTTCATTGTGGGTTAAATGATACTTGTGTTGGTGTAATCACAGTAATTAGGCTCTGACAAGAGGAAAATAACAACAGCAGCCAAGGAGATATCAGCGAGTGTGTGCCCACCATTGGTGAGAGTCCGATAAGGAGAAAGAGAGAGAAAATTAGTAACAGAAGAAGTGTTTGATGAAGCAACACTTCCACTAGCGCCCTACTTCTCCCAGGTGCAAACATAAACAATCACAACGGCTGACTAATCAGGAATATTTGAGATAACTGAAGGTAAGTACGGCCTGAGACACATTCATAAAAAATAACTAGGAACGCAACCCAACAATCTTCTTTTATGACCCTTTATGACCCTGTTTTTATTTTTTTACCTTTGAACCTTTGGGGCAGGACCTGTAGGCTGTAGCTAAAGTAGTATCTAGATAATGATATGGGACAGTGGCAGCATACTGAGAAAGAGAAAGTAGAAAGTTTTCACTGAAGTAGACGCTTAAGTTTCTGGTGTCTGGATCCCTGTAGCTCTCTCTCTCTCTAGAGCTGGAAATGAGCATAGTCTGTTACCTTAAGTATTGTAAATATAACAATATTGAGGGACTGGTACTTTGCCTTCACTTCCATAAAATGTCTGAGGGAGCTTTTTGTATTTTTGAAGATCTTACCTGTAAAAAACATAAAATAACCTCATAAGATAGTTATTGCTAGAGTTAAAAATTTTAAATTAGTTTGCATGGCTTGGCTCTTCCTGGTATGACAACTACCGATTATTTTCAAATGGCAAAGAGAAGCGGCAAATTCTTAAATGTAAGAATTGTTTTACATTTTTGCTTGAAAAATTACTTGTACGATTGATCGATTCTCAAAATAGTTGGCAACTAAATTTATTTTGATTGGCGAATCGTCTAATTGTTCCAGTTCTACTGACCTACAGGCTACAACCTAATTTCCTGTAAGCAACAATAATTAGCACTTTGAGTACTTGGAATGTTTTTGTTTTAATTTTACATGCTTTTGGGATATGAATGAAAGAGGACTTTGTGTTGCTGTCGCGTGTACCCAAGTTACATGTTTTATAGTTTTTTCCACAGCAGCTCTACAAACTTTGATACAGATAACAGACTTCGATGTTATCACATTCAGTTGAGTTGAAATGAAAGTACATGCAACACTTCAAGAAACAAATTTAACAGTGTATACAGAAGGTTTTTGCCTAGTTACATTTAGCTATGTAGTTTCCCTGTATGTGTCTCTGCAGCTTCTTTTATTGATGTTTCCGTGTGCCAAGACTAAAAGTTGAACTTAGTTACACCTTACCATTTGGAGTGATGAGTATTCTGCAGACGCCTTTGTCTCACATTAACAAGCGTGGCAGTTAGAAGCAAGCAACTCTTTCCTATTTAAGGTGACCCTGATGTCAGGCCACCGCTGATGCCCTGTAGGAATAATGGAACTGTAATTACCTTTTTAGCTCAGTGTAGAGATTTTCCTCATACACTTAAATGAGGCTTAATGATTGGCTTAGTTTTGTTTGCTCAAAGCTGGAGATTTAGCCCTGTATTAGACTGTATTAGATTTTTATTGCTCTGGCATGAGCCCTTGGCTAATAAAAGCACATTTCTGTGTTTCTCTTCAGTGCTCGCTCACTCGTGCCATGTTTGTTTTGCTACTACTGTGAGGTAATACCGTAGCTTTTTTACGTGGTATCCTTGTATGAGCTTGTGAGACTGATACCAATTGAGGAGGATAAGTTGAAGGGTTTTTTGTCCATAGATGAGTCAATTGAGTTGTAGGTTGTCTAAGGTAAGTAGTGACAGACTTGAGCAAAAAGGACAGGGGGAAAGAGAAAAATTTACAGCAGGGACAGAGAAAGAGGTGAGGGAGGGAAGAAGGGCAGGGGTTAGCAGACTGAGAGAAAGTAGTGAAGAAAAGGGGGGCGGTGTAGCTGAAAGGAAAAGGCTGGAGTTGGAGCAGAGCAGGGTGCAGCTGAGCCTCTGGCAGGGACACAGCACTGAGGGCTTTATTGTGATTTGTAATTATGTGGTTTTCTGTGGGGCCTCAGTTTGGTGCGCTCCCACACTGAGGCTCTTTTTAGCCAGGGAATACTGAGTAGGAGAACAGAGGGAGGGTGGGGCCGGGGTCACTGTTAACTATTTCTGTTAAACCAAGAGTGAGCAGACATGACTGGAGCACCAGCGGAGTGTTGAGCTGAAGCTGTGACTCAGAAAGAGTCTATATTTATTTTGGTTTACATTTAAATACACTCTTAAGTTGTCGGTAGCTGGAAAACCTTTGAGGGATCAATATGTGTGTGTTTATCAGGAGTATTCTTTTGTATACTCGAGGAAAAGTAGACACAAGTCAAGAAAAGCGCGAACGTGCTTGACCAGACGAGCTGAATGATTGGCATGTAGCCTACATCAAGGCTATTCAATTACTAACTCAATTGGGCCAGATTTTAAAACCAGGAAATGTAGAAGGTCAAGATCTTTTCAGGGGCCTATTTAAAATACTTTTTCTTAGCTTTTGGTAATGACACATTTTAAACAAAAACAAATCAATGTAGTATATAGCAGGGTGTATTGTTTTCTCACTTTTTAACAAAAAAATATATTGTTGGTCACATACCTGACATATCTCAATTCGGTGCCTCTGACCTCTTTAATTATCGCACAGTGGTACGGCATTTGGAGATGGTGGAAAAATTAAGAAGCATTTCTTAGTCCTGGCAGGGTTAAACCAAAGGTTTTTATTGTCAATTTTAGGTTTAGGGGTTGAAAGATAACTGCCATATTTTTAGTAGAGCACTGGAAAGCTACGAAGCACGGTCGGATCTGTCACATGAGAAAACGTTGATTTGTGAAAGATACTGGATCCGTTCAATTGAGAATTGAGATGGCTCACTCCGTAGCTACTTTCATCATCAGCTCCGGAAAAAACAAAGTTTTTGATAAACCTTGACATTGTTGTTGTTCTGGATGCAGTCTGATGAGGTATATGATATTGTTATATAATGATTGACACAATTTCAAAATAGCTGGAAACGTGTTTTGAATTTCGATCATTGAAATCAAAAGCAGAGTTGTCGATCCCACCCACCAAAATCTTTAGAAATCAGGGCATATAATCAGAGTATATGGTGACTTATATGAACATCACATCTATAAGCATATGTGTATGAGACACACGTGGACATACACATATGTACTATATATATACAGTACATATTTCTTCATATATCAGATTTATGAATGTTGGGCAACTCTGAGGTTGCTTCTGTGTCGGATGTGGCCTGTGGGCTGCCAGTAGTTAACAGCTGGCTGATACTGTGTCATTTATTTTAACAGCCTGCTGATGAATTAAAATTGGAGCAAATAATAACCTTGATCATGAGTCATTTTTCTCCAAGTTCTATGCCTGGATCTTGCTTTATTGTGATTTGGTTGTGGATTACTACCATATCAAAAACAGTTCCCAAACTTTGTCCTATTCCTTGGTATGCTTTAACCTCAGATCTGTCTGCACTGTGACATTGTACTATATAGACAGTATTGTAAGTCCCTGTAAATGATGCTGGGCAGAACCTTATGCAGATATCTTCATTGATATGTCATTTTTTTGTTTTTGTCAGATAATGACAAGCTGGCGCAGTTTGAAGAGCTGTCAACCAGTTGTGTGTTTTGGTGGTCTGCTCTGCAGTGGCTCAGCTTTCCCCAGTCGTGTGCTGATTGAGACCTGAATCTTTATTCCGGGCAGCCTCTAGAGACTGACAGAGGATCCCTTTCATATGAATGTGGAGGAAAGAGCAAATGGGCTGCAGGCAGTGGAACAAACTTTAAAAAAACACAACACAAAGATGAAAAAGAGAAGGGAAGTCACAAATGTAGGTGTCTTCCAACTGAACGCGAATAGAATGGAGGGAATGATGGGCAGGATGAAGAAGGAGGGAGCTGGTGGGGGAGCAGAGGTGATAACAAAGTGTTGGGAGTGTTGAATTGCCGTCTGCATGTTTTGCTTGTCAGTCAGAGCTGTGCCACTTAAGTTGAAGGGAGCCAACAGCTGTACTGAGATGAGTTAGAAACAAGGCAACAGGAGCACGGCTTCATTGGAGGCCTCTCTGTCTCCCCTGTGTAATGTCCGCATACCCACTTTAATTGTAGTGCCAGACATCTATTAACACAGGCTACATATCTGAAATAACATGAAATGTTTTTTGTGATTTTATTTGTATGATGTGAGTTTGGTTGAATGCTACATATTCTCAACAATAAATCTTTGTGAAAATACTGTTCATAGTGGACTGCTGTTTAGTTTTAACTTCAACATGCTGTGTATAGATAGTGACTCAGAGCCTTTCTGTGTATCTGCTTATCGATCAGTCTGCCTTTAAAAGCAGGCCGAGCCAAAAGCAGAAGTCCGTGCATTGACTCAAACCTGCCTGCAAAGGCTGCCAGTTGCAGCAGGTTGATTTCCTGTTTTTCTGCCCTTTTTTTTTTTTTTTGCATCTGTGAAACACAGCACACATTTAGACCTGAGACTCTGTGTACCTCCACTTGCCCAGAAATATCAGATCAGATTTGAGAGATAACTGTAAGTTACATTCAGCTCTCAAAGTTTCAATCACTAATTCTGTTTTTCCAAATGCATACAATGTCACACAATCTGTTAAAGAGGATTCCCCCCCCTTTTTTTTTAGCAGTTTCAATGGTGGACTGAGACATGTGGTGAAAAATGGCCTGCCCTTTCCACTCAAGTTTGATTAAAGACTGTGGGGACATGAGGCATCGAGACAATGGAGGATTCTGGGCTTACAGGAGCGTGGGGGGAGGGCCTTCCTGCTTTCTCTAGGGGACCTTAAATACAGCTTTTCCCGTCTTTACAAGAGAGCTGTTTTGTTAACATTGTCACCTCTCAATTGCAGCCCCGCTCAGCTCAGGCACATGTGTAATCCTGATGTTTTCCGAGCTCTGCGGCTCAGCGTTTTCGTTGGCTCAGTGTCGTGCTGTGGCTCAGGAGCAAAGACAAAGTAGTTTTCATCTGCAGTCTGTGAAGTGCAAGGCAGACCAGTGCTTGTTATGAGCTGAAAAGCCTGCAGTTTCGATGTTTTTCTTTAAAATTTATAGTTTGAAAGTTCATTATACACTCTGTTAGATGAAATAATCCAGTGTAGTGTGATGCATACGTGATGTTACCTGGGTGCGTTGCTGGTGATTTAATTACCTTAAAGAGAGGAAGAAGAAGAAGACATCAAGCAGAACAAACTGTGTGTGTGTGTGTGTGAATACAGGCAGAGGGAACAGGAAGGGCAGGGCGAGGACTGTGCAGCATGTTTCCTGTGAGTCAGGAAGTGAGCAGGGTCAGACCACAGAAGCACTATGAGTTATTGCTCTAAACTTCTGCTGAAAGAACCCAAAATCAACAATCCATTGGTGCCTCACTCGCCCCTCTGATTTAATACTTAATTCTGATTGGACTGCTGTGCAGCTGTATCTTACTGATCAGTCAGCAATAACACTATAGAGACAAACAACATAGTTGACAGATTCTTGTATTGCAAAGGAAACACTGTGGTTGGTGTACCTGGAAAGACACCTGTGTTCAGGTTGCTCTTGCTACAGAAGTTTCCTTAAGGTCACTATTAATATCTGTCATGCAGTATGAGGGAGGATAGAAGCTCCGACATTCGTCTGAGGATCAAGCCATGACCTTTCACATGAAAGTAGGAGAATTAAAGGAGTGGAGAGATGGATGACTCAGGTCTATGGGTCCAATCTGTTTATGCTGAATTAAGTATTGGACTGGATGTGTGCTTCGCTGCACCATTTTTTTGGATTAACATATTTACACACACAAAAAGCCAGTAGGACAGACTTGATTGTATTGTATTGTGTACGAACTAACATCATACTGCTGTGCAACAATTAGTTTCTGATTTTCATGGTTGCTACTAAAGTATCAGCCTGCATTAACACCATCGCTGAATATGGACTGTAATGTTCTATTACAAAAGTCAAGACACCACCCACCATTTGTAAGCATGCCTGGAGACATCCAACATTGTTATAGACTTGCGTGATGTTCTTTTATACTAAGCTTTGTCTTATTTCCCTTTTTGAAAATGGAGTTGCACCAATAAGCAAATAAACTTTCTGTCACATGATGTGATGCATATTTATTGCTTGCATATTATCTTTATTATCTAAGTGTATGATTTACTCTACAAATCACCAAAAGCACAGAGTAAACAACAGTTTTCTCTCAAAAGTGTAAAGGAGACATTATGCTCTTGCCTATGCCCTTGTATTCAGTCAGCTCTGTCATGTTTTTAGCTTCCAGCTAGCTTCTCGACGAGGCGTTTCAGGCACTTCAGGAGCAGTGTTCTCTGTGAAAGATAGGAGGTCCCGTTGGTACGAACTTTGGGCTTTTTAACTTTCAAGACCTTTTACATGCCCAAGAACCTTTATAACACACTGAAGGGAAGGATGAAAAATGGAAAAGGATATTAGGCCTCCTTTTAAAGTGAAGTAAATGCGACACCTCAACCGTAGCCAAGAGAACCTTGAGGTATTATTTCTAATAATAAAAGCATGTATTTAAGCAAGTTGACCACTTTCAACTTCTCCTTTCAGGAAATATGTCTTTCTCAACTTCGAGTACTTTCACTGGCCATAAATGACTAAACTTGTGGACTATCACACAAAGCTTTTTACACCGAAATTGGTTTTATTACACTGTACCGTTTTTCATCTACAGAATCTCTTCTCACATCAGAGGTGCTTTTACAGTCCAGCTTTAAGCTGCCTATTCTAAATCATTCTCTATGGTTTTGTAATTAATGTGATGTACAGCAGCTATAGCCTGAATGATGAACCTCTTAAAATCCTCTTGTGAGCTCCCAGGTTTTCAAATGTAGACTGTATTTACTATAACCTTCATTAAGGCACTCAGCCCTGGGTCAGGTGGTTAATACACTGCCATTAAAAGTTATTTAACCCTGCATGTAAAATAACTGACCAGATAGTTCTTCTCAGTGCGTCCTTTGGAAGGAAAGTGCAATATTGAGTGGAATATATATATATATATATATATATATATATATATATATATATATATATATATATATATATATATATATATATATACACATATATATATATATATATATATATATATATATATATACACATATATATATATATATATATATATATACACATATATATATATATATATATATATACATATATATATATGTGTATATATATATATATATATATATACACATATATATATATATTTATATATATATATATATATATATCTATACATATATATATATTTATATATATATATATATATATATATATATATATATATATAGAGAGATTTGAGAACAACTGAGCGTAAAGTAAAAGAAAAGGTGGCGTGATAGAACAAGTATTTACCCCAGACAAACCACTGCATCAACAAAATTAAATGACTCTATATGGTGAAAGAAAGAGAGTGGGAGTGGAAAATACACTTGTTTAGGAAAGAGAGGAGAAAATATCACCTTCCTCTTCTGAAAGTCCAGCTGTTAGTTTCCAGCAGAGAGAAAAAACAAACACATCTTAGATTGTGGCATAAATCATGTATTTGCAAACATGCAGTGCATATATAGTATGTCCTGTCTTTTTTAAATGCAGTTGCTATGAAAGTCCATCTAAAACTCGGAACAATAGAGAAAAAAGGTACTTTATTATAATTATTTTCTTAAGAATCAGCAGAATAAAGTGTTCACATCAGGAAACTGAATGACAGCTGGAGTGACTTTTCCCCAGTTTCTGCCTTAAAAGTCAGCAACAAATCCTATATCGAAACCTATCTTTTTTTCAGCTGGCACATTTTATCTTTCTGCTTCATTGTCAGAATGAAGAGAAAATGATGTATTTGGCATGTGACGCACTTGTTAATTTGTTGCATACTAACAAAAAATTTGATTATGTTTACAGCAGATGCTGAACAGTAAATTGCATGATGTTATCGTTAGTTACTGGCATTGCTTAAACTGCTCATCACCCCCACACTTTTCCAGATTTGCTTTTACATGTGTGAATTGTTCACTATGGCATTTTCAACAGTCCTAGAACACTGGATTACTTTTATTGTGAGCATTGTAAACGTTAAAAATCTGCCATTTTTATGCATGAAATCAAATTGTGTTTTTATTTCTTCATTAAAAAGGTGACAGCTAAGATATTTGAAAACAGTGCTACTCTTGCTTATATATTGTTTGTACCACATGATGCACAGCTGCAGTGAATGATTTTCACATCAGTCTATATATCTTGCATCAATTCCCCACAGATGTGGTGAAAATGTGGCACAATTTGACAGGAAGTTAGTGCAGGGTTTCACATAGACTACCAACTTTTAGATTTGTTAAAACCTTAAGAGCGAATCATGGATGAACATTTAATGGAATGTGAACACTTTAACCTCTGAAACACTGTCTGTGTCCCTCTGCTTGACCTTCAGAAGGGCAGCTTCTGCTCTTATTCTGCTGTTTGTGCTGACTTCCTGTCGACTGTGTCAGACAGAGGTGGAGCTAAGCCTCCTGTGTCATTGCAAAGACATATTTTTCTATTTCTTGTTTTTCCTCTGAGGCGAACTTCACCTTAAGCAGCGTGCCACCAGTGTTTAGTCCTGCTGAAGTGCGAAGGGTGGTGAATGTGTAAATGTAAATGATATTAAAATAATTGGTGTTGTGTTGAAACAAACTCTCACTTACAAATAAATCTGTTGGATGAGAGCTGGTGATTGAAAAGTTTTTAATAGATCTGGACAGGGAAGTGAAAGGGCAGCAGTTGCATTTAACCTATTACCACTGTGGAGGTGCCCTTGAACAAGACAGTAATCCCCTGACTTCTGGGGCTGCTCAGTGGCTATCAGATCAGACTGTGGCTGTATAGGGAAGCTTCCTGTGTGAGCATGGAGTAGGACGTCCTGGAAAAGAGTGTTTCCTGCTCAATGAATCTACCCTGGATAAATAAGGGGCAAAAAAGGAAAAAAAAAGTCAACAGCTACATGCACTCAGCAAAGAGACCTTATCACCAACCTTTTCTTTATTCCATCTCCTCGATGAAGCTGGAGGGCCCTGTCGCCAGGCTGCGTTGTCAAGGAAATGTCGTCGTTGTCGGGAGACAACTGTGAGGCTTTGCTCTCAGTGTGACCGTGTTAATGAATTAATCTGCTTTGTCTGGTCATCTTTGACCCGATGTTTGATGACAATCTTGTGCCATGTCAGCTTCAGTGAGCTGTAATTGTTAACGTGTGGAAAGGCCCAGATAGCATAGGGTTTCAGCTCTCTGGTTACTATGGTGATTATCACTGGAGCAGAGTGTGTTTTGAAAGCAAACAGGTCTGTTTTGGCACTATAACCAGCTGGAAGGATGTCACTGACAGCAATGAAGGTGACTGCGCGGGGCTCATGTCTGTTATAACAGAAAATGTCTGACTTTGCATCCTGTTTTTCTGATTTTGGCCATCATTCCTATCTGTTATGATAATGTAAAAAAGTCAGTTTGTAGGTATTCTTAATAGTATTTTAGAGATGGCAACTTCCTGGAAAACAATTTTAAAAAGCTTTATGACTCATCCTGCAATTTGGGGCTTATACTAACTTTGCGTCCAATGAAATGCGTTCTCAAATTTTTATCACTAAGTTGGAGCAGAGTGTTTCTGATGACCAGGCCTCGCTGATTACTGTATAAAAACTTTATGACTTAATTCAACGATTTTGGTGAGTCTGAATCTATTCTTTGGATAAAATATTTTCTGGTTTTCCCTCTTTTGTCCTCAAGCTCCTCCACTCTGTGTGACTTACAAAGTTTCCTAATGGACAGATAGCTTTGCTTATTGAAGTAACCACTATTTGCCACTAACTGTAGCTGACATTAGCTAGTCAGCTCAGTTAGCAGTGCTATTGAATGACCCAGCCCCGGGATGCCAGGAGCCAAACCCAGCAAGAAAATCTCAAACCCAATGCACATTCAGCGCTATTGGTTACTGTAAACTACACTCAATATCTGTGACCAGCTCCACCACCAATGCTGTATCCAGATCTCCCTTAATAAATCCACTGTAAATATGCAAAATCAAATAGCACTCTGCTCACCTTTTCATAGGAACTTTAAGACTTGCATGTCTATTTGTACCATTAGGGTTGAACAGAAGCACAAACAAACCTTTACTGTATGCTAGGGCTTTGCAAATCAGAGCCAGTCAAATGATTGTAGATTAAGTTTTAAGGCCTTTTATTTATTTTTTTAGAAAAACATGGACTTTCTTTTATATATTTGAGCATGTATTTCATTGCCTATCCATCACTGCAGCCAGTCTGAGCAGCTGCTCACACCTGAGAGTCCTGTCAGTGTGAAGTGTTTATGTTAAGCCCCTCTGACTGCTAGCTTTCCACAAATGCTATGCCAGAATGTTGCCAAAAATAGACCTTTAGCAAGTATAGAGTTACGTATAAGTCTTCCCTGGTTGGCCACACCTCGGTTGGAGAAATCCTCTCTCCTAACTTTGTTTGATTTTTCAGTGAGAAAGGACTGCATCTGTTGTTTGCAGTTAAACTGTCAGACATAAAGCACTTGCAGAGTGATAGATGATACTGAAGTACTCTCAGGAGAGGTGTACTTTTTGATTTCAGAGGTGTTCACCACCATCTTGATCAAAAAACTGGTGACTGTCTCTGCCATCTCATCTCGTAACATGTCAGTTACCCTGGCCTTGTTCTAAACTGGATCCACATCACAGAGCATCCGTCTGTCTGCCTGTCTGTCTATCTCTCACTTCCTCTCAATGAGTCTCCCTCTTTCGGAGTCCGGGGCCATCCCTCTGGTCAGCTGCAGAGAGAGGAACCTGAAAGGAAGTGGAATAAACAAAAGCAAAGCACGCCAAACAAAGCTGCAACCAAGCGTTGGTAGACATGCTGGTTCAGGGGCGGTGTGCACACAAAGAGCTCTCTGTGAGAGTGGTCGAACTCCGTATTCCTGTGGAGTACTCACTCAGTCGCACACTCGCACATTCATTACAATCACACACACAGAAACAGTACACGGAGATAAACTGGAGTGTACCGTTCTGATTTTTTTTAATACATAAATGTGGTTTTTATTGAGTCATCCCCAAACTTTTGCTGGAAAAATGTACACAGATAGCTGTAGTTGTTATCAGGCTCAGCCCACACTTATTGAAAGTAAATACTATGCTGTTGATTTGACAATAAAATTGCTACATTTAGGTTTCCATAAATGACACTGGTACTTACATTCTGTATGGGAACTAGTCATCATTTAGATTTAAGTGTCCTGAGTGTTTTGTCCAAGCCCTAACAGAGACCTCGGAAAGTCAATGTGGGACTTTCATTGGTGCTTTTTTAGCTAATCGATGCTCCTCATCTGATTCAGAAATGCCTGCTGCAGCCTCTGTCTGTCAGTACGCTAAATATTATTAACACAAATGACCTGTCTTGAATCTCAGAGGCAACTTAGGCGACAGAATTATGTGCTGAGCTGCAGGAGTCTGCAGTGTTGGGACTTGTTTGTGCTGGATAGACGGCATGTCACACCCTATACTTTGTATTTGGGCCACTATGTGTCGCACCAGAGAGGAACACTGCTGCTTACTTTTTGTCTTTATTTCAACCACACTTTCTCAATCTATCTCCGGCCTTTCTTTCCTGATGTTTGCAGTGGTTTATAGCATAATGTCAGAAGAACAGGGATCTGTAGCGTTCAGTGATGTGTGGGTTGAACCAGAACCAATGAATGGATAGATTTTTGTGAGATACAGAGGCTGTTGGTTGCAACTAGTAATATTATGCCTCTCTTATGCATCATGTTATTGTAAACGTCCAGACACATCATAAATGGATTTAAATTTTTTCTTCCAAGAAATACTACATCATGGTACACCCTTTTCTGGTGTAGGCTCTACGGATCTTTTACAGCAATTACATAAAACATTTCTCAAACATTTGTTACATTTCTGTCAAGGAAAATTAGATTTAGATTAGAGAAAATTATTGTTATGTTTTATTGCCTAGCTCTACCTCCATGCCAAATTTCGGCAAAGGGTGGGGAAATTTTTGTCGTCTGACCGAGAGGGTCGTAGTGCAGGGTTATGTCCCTAGAACTGAATCAAGTTTAAGCAATTGATAATGCAGTGTTCTTTAGCAAAACAAGCTTTTGTGGGGCATGATTTGGAAAGAGTCTGTCCTCAAGCCAGTTCACATTATATTCTTTCATAGTTTTTCCCCTTGCTGTACAAGCCTGTCTGCTGAAGAGTACTACCACAAACATAGCGCAGGGAACACTGCACGGTTGAAGAACAATTATTTCAATGTTTTACAATGTAAGCTCTATGTTTATCGCAAATTCAACACTCAAAACCTCCCAATGGAGAGAATTGTCAAAGAAATCCTGTGAACAGATACCCAGCTGAAACTGTTGAATATGAACATTAAAAAAAGGAGTGTAGTTTAATTTGAAAGTTGTACAGAACTTTTTACGACCCAGGATATGGATGCAAGCATGATGGAGTTATGGAGGGCTAGCAAGTTGTCTGTTCGACATTTCAAACAGAGATAATCACAGCCACATTGTCAGAAGGAATCGGTAGAAGAAAAGTGCAATTGTCTTATCAGCTATTAGGTTTGAATGATTGAAAGAGCAGAGGACCTTTAATGAAACTGCACAGGAGACAAACTGTATAGACAGTGTCATCAGCAACCCTCTCTGCTGTGTTGTCTTGTCTTTCATGGTGTCATGCAGCGTCTTTATAGCAGACAGCTGACAGGTAATGGCCAACTGACAAATGAGGTCATCTCAAGGTTGTTTGTGGACCAGTGATGTGTGTTGTGAGAAATCATGATTCTTCCTGGTCTAAATTGTCATTTGCTGCAGGTAGGACATCCTCCATGGGTGGTGAGCAGGAAGGTTCCTTGAGGCTAATGTTATTTCAGTGATGTATTGTCCTCATATGCACGTTTCCAGTGCATAGCTTAATATAGCTAAGAACAGGCCATTTCTCTCCTGTACAAGCACAAATTGTTCATAAAGAGGCCCATAAACAAGGGTAGTGTCATCTGCAAACTTGAGCAATCCCGTGTTGCATTTATTTAAGAATTATTTAGTGCAGGTATTAATCCAATTTCTGAGTGACAAATGTTGCTAATATAGTATCTTGAAAGGAGGATGAGTTAGCACACTGGGTCGAGTCTCTCAGGTTTGATTGGATCATGCCAGGTATTCTGGCTGGTTCCTGAGCCTGTAGAGGGCGTCTCATCTTTAGCAGAAACCAGTAGCTTTTCGGATGCTTTGTGGGCTGGAAATGTGTTAACATTTTTTCAGATGATGTTAATGGGAACAATAATTTAGCTTGATACAGAAATCTTAATGAGCCTCCGTGATGTTGTGATACAATATCTCAAGGTGCTGTTCTCAATGTTCATACAGCAGCAGCTTTACTGCCTCCACTGGAAGGGACAAGAGGCAGCTGCTCATTGGCACGCTCAGGGCCATTTGCCAACAAGGGATTTACAGTATGTCAAGCTTGTCACCTCTCTTCGATGAGTATTTCTATATCCATTACGTCCAAAGCAGAGAAATTACTTTTTTTACCACCTGGACAAAATGACTAGATCTTTCAGGGTCAAGAAATAGTATTACCTCATCTTACCTTGATGAGCTTCTAAAAGGTTACTCTGATGTACCATAAGTTTGTACAATACCTTTCTATCAAATTCAAAATCAGATCTGTGTGAAAGTTGAGACCAGTAACTCAGTATTCATCTTCATGATGCAAAAAGTCAACTTGAATTCTTTCATTCAGTAAAAGGTGTCAGCAAAGCAAGTTTCAGCATCTAAACTCTGAGGAAAATGTGTGAACCGTTGAGAAAACTCCCATTTCACCCCTCCTCTTTTCATTTCCTGTACTTGCAAGTTGAGGTTGCTATGGCGACACAGAGATGGAATAAACTTCCTGTCTGTTTCCTGTGGTAAATTGCTCTTTTTTTCTTCCTTTACAATCTTTTGCACACTTCAGATGTGATGATTTCACGCTATTCATCACTTTATGTAGACAATTATGTAACACAGACAGTACATTTTCAGTTTGCTTTATGAGCAAAACACATTTTCAGACCCTTGTTTTAAATGAGGATCTGTCAAGAGTATTTAGTTATGCATTCCACTTTGATGAATTTAACTTTTCAAGCGGGGCAAGAAACACACTGAGAGTGTGCTTTACAACTGAATGTCATTTAGCTATTAGCATCACGTGGCACAGCTGTTGAGGAATACCAGTTTTATTTATGAAACAAATGCTCTTGCAGCCTTCTTACCCAGCTGTTGAAATACATTTCTCTAAACTGTAATACTTAAAAATCAGCACTTACCACTTAATGTAGTGACAAACTGTATGTTATTAGAAATTCTATGTGTTGGCCACAATCGGCCTACTTTGGCAGAATGCACCAAATGTGGTGGCAGGAGTCTAATATTAAAATAGACGATGTATTGTTGTTTTTTCATTAATTTATGAGTTAAATCCTAAAAACCTTCACTTCCTTCCTTAAGCCTTTAGGCACTTTGCTTCATGGGCACTGGCTTGTCCTATGTCTCCTTCTTCAACCCTAATCCCAATGACGGTGGATGATTTTACATTGTTCAGTTCTCGATCAAATACAGGACTTAGTGTTGCTAAGGCAGAAAAAAAAGCAATTAATATATCAGAATAAAGTATTTAATAAGGTAAGTTCACTCTTTCTCAGAATAACACCAGTAAATAGTATTGTAATTGCTTTATTAATTATTTAGCCTTTAAAGTTGATCTTGAAAGAGCACAGTTTTATCTGTGTAAAGTTTAAATTGGTTCACAGTGACTCATTTAAGCTTGAGTTGAAATGCTGAGCGATGATGTTTGCTCTGGCCGTGTCAGGTGCCTTGGTCTCGTCGGGCCTTTCATGTCTACAGGCTTCAAGGCCAGGGCAGCCTCTGATTCTTAGGGCTGTGAGAAGGCCAGTCGTCTCGGGCAGCCTTGGTCGCCTCGTCTACTCTTTGATCGATGGCCTTTCAATGTGGAGTAATTATCCCAGACTAGACTTGGAGGCTGCTGACTTTGTGGACTGCCATGTTCACCCAAATGTGCATAAACCTAAGAATTCTGATAACGTGTAAATTACTGGCACCACAGCAGATGCAAGTTGAAGATTATTTCCAAAAGGTTCATGCTCTAATTAAAATGCCAAATGAATGACTGTAACTGTTGCAAAACTAAAGAATAGTGCATTATAGTGTCAGGTATGGAGCCTGGCCACTCTGCCTGTCACAGCAAGTAGTTACACCTCCTACTTTCTGCCTTATATTGTGTCTTAATACAGCCAATTATCCAAACTGATATTGACAGTTTAAAATGCAGATTTAGTCACATAAATGCCACCTATGGCACAATACAATTCAATGAATCACTATTTTATGTTTACGAAATTGACACGGTACTGTTGACATAATTACAGACTTTCAGCTATATCAGGTTTTTGAAATAATACAAAAAAAGCTGGAGGCAACACAAAGTTGTTACTGGACTGCACCTGATTGTCTGTAAGCAAGCATACATCATCTTTTTGGAAAAGTTTAGTTTTAAAATACATTAAAATACAACCATACACCATCTGATTTGAGTGGATTTTGTGGATTTCTGGCCATATCTTAGAAATGACACCTTTTTAAAAAGGAAGAAGAGTATTTCTGTGCAGTTCGAAAAGGATGAACACCATTTTTTTCTCCAGACTCTTGAGTTTCAGCTGAAGATATATCAATAATATTGTTTGGTTGGTTTTGGTATTGCTTTTTAAGATGCATTATGAATATAAAGTGTCTGTATTCTCAAGGTTCTACCTTTTGATGGACTCAATTATATTGAGAGAAAAAAATAAAATCACGGATATGTAACCTGTGAGTTCATTGCTGTTGAATTTATCATTATGCCCAACCAATCTCTATGGAAACATCCTGAAATAAATTACAATAAAATTAAGCTTTTTCTTCACGTTTGAAAAACTACTAACTTGATTTGACTTCTGATTTGTAGGAAACATAGTTTTACTCTTTAACAGTTTTCACCTTCTATATGATCATGTATTGTAAAAAAGAACAGAAAGAGAAGAGAAACATGCTTTTATAGAGATGTTTGTACCATGCCTCTTTTATGGCTCATGCGTTATATTTTGATGCACCAATCCATAATTCATTGAACCTTTTCCCTCCATCCTTCTGTCTGTGTGCCCTCCATCCTTCTGTCTGTGTGCCTCTACATGTGAATGTGTATGCACATGTCTGAGTACAAAGGTTAGTGTAGGAGGAGGGCTGGTAATGGATGCATGTATAATGCATCAGTAGTAGATTTCCAGTCGTCCGTAGCTGATGATGCAGCAGATACCTCTAGTGACCAAGACACTCTGTCCCTGTTTGCCTTCATCTTTGCCAGCTAATGGTGAATAAAAGCAGTTTTCTACTATAATGTGCATATGCAAAGGATCAGTAGAAAATATCCATGCTGTTATTTTATTTTTCATCAACTGCATCAGCATCACTGCATAAGCCAGCACTGCTTCTGTGGTTTAGCCTCATCACTGGGAGCTCTGCAGCTGTTGTGACTGTGGACTGCTAATGCCAGTGTCAGACACTAAGCTCCCAGCTTTGTTTCGCTGCTTGAAGTGAGACTGAAGTGCAAATATTAATTGGGTGAAGTGGCTCGTCCAGTGGATGTACTATGAGTTGCTTTCTTAGAGAATCAGTAGAACAGAGAACAGTAGACTGCGAGGCAGGACAGATCATTGTGGTCCAGTGATCGGCCTTAATTATGGGTTCCATAGTTTTCTGTCTTAAAGCATCAAAATCTGAGACATAAAGCCGAACTTGAATTGCAAGAAATTGAATCCCACTTCTGCCAGATACAGTGCAGCAAGCATATCTTTTTATACTCAATGTGAATTCAGGTCTGTTATTTAGGATTGTCGCTAAAGGAGGAGGAAACTGAATGATTAATAGGGGTCCAAGAGCCGGGCAAGAAGCCTGAAATATGCCAGCTACTGAAGATATACAGAGCTGTTGTTCAGCGGTAGTAGCTGTTAATGTGATCATCTGTTGACAGGAGTGATGGGTTTGCGTTACAGTTGTGGGTTACCATGAGGCATTTGCTACGTCTCAACTGTTAATGTAAAACAAAATGATAAACAACATTTTAGTCATTGCACTGTGATAAAACATTTTCACTGTGATGTAAGTACTCCCAGAGCACCTTTTTTAATTGCTTCTGTTAAAGGTCCATATTGTAGAAAGTTTGTAGTTTGATTTCCAAGGTTTGTTTTTTTTTTGTCTTTTGTTTTTTTTTTTTTTATATAAAGCAGGTCTAGGTGCTATATAAATACTGTGAAAGTATCAAATGCAGCCACACTTCAGTTGCAATACTATAAAAGTTAAATTCCCCACACAGCTGAGAAATCAACATCAGGTCGCTATATTTAATAAAACAAAGTATAGAAATGAAAGGGAGGAGGAATGTGTAATGTTATGTGAAATAGAAGCCATAACCCACAGCCCAAGTCACGTAAATGGCACAGAAAGTCTTGTCACTTTGTTTAGCAGCAGGCAAATACGTATGTTGCTTTATCCTTCTGAAGAAGTGTTTGTGTGTTTGCATTCATCATAGCAGATTAAACATTTGTGTGAGGCATTAAATCAGTGTCTGACCCTGGTTCTACTTCATGTTGCCGCTTTAGATGAAGGATAATATGTAGTTGTAGTAGTTGTAGTAGGTGCATACAGTATGTTTGTGTGTGTGCACATGTATTTGTGTATGCAGAGGGACTGTCTTTCAATGCCCTTGATGCTTCCCCAGGTCTTTGTCTCTAGCTAGGGTGGCAGCAGCAGTGTCAGAGGTCATGTATGTCAATCCTAAACCTGACCCCACCAGATGCCTGTCAGATGTAAGCTCTGATTAAGTTATATGGGAGTCAAAGTGCAGCGAGGTTGGTGGGACAAAGACAGAAATGCATCATGGCTTCTAACAGATGAGCAGATGTAAATCTTGGTGTTTGACCTAAGACAGATGTGTGTTTGTACAGGCCTTTTATTTTCTGACTGATTGTTTAAAGAACATGCGCAGTTTACTTAAATAACCCTTTACACGGACCAGTTAACTGATATAAAAACGTAAATTGAAGTACACACAGTTATCAGCTGCAGTGCAGCTGTGTTTGGAAAGTTTATTGCCTGTCTCATTGCAATAAGATTTTATTTCCATTATGACAGGGCTGTGACTCTAAAATCTAAAAATTGTCTAATTAGATCAGAGCTCACATGACCAAAAGCTCAAGCAAAATCAACTTGCATATAAGCAGTGTTATACAAAGAACCAAAAAGAGTGAAGGTAAAGTAAATCTGATCTGTTATTAAATATACTTAAGTATAAAAACTACTTTTCTGGCAGTAAATGTGCTATCAAAAGCAAAGGTCAAGACAATTATACCATTCTGATTATCATATCTGATCTGATTCTGCATTTTTCTGATGATCAGAATCAGTGTCTCTTATCTAATTGCTGATAGAATATATTAATTTAAAAATGCGCTGCTTTGGCTCTGATGCAGCATGTAATCTGCAAAGTAACTAGTAACTAAAATGGAAATAGTACCTCAAATTTGTACTTGTGTACAGTACTTTAGTAAATGTACCTGGTTACATTCCATCACTGCACATAAGTGATGTCAAATGTTCAAAACTAATGAACATTTTGTTCAAAAGAGCAGCTGACGTGCAGTTGGCTAATTCCATTGGTTTATGAAGTTATAAAATCATCTGGGCACTTTTTAAATCACTGAATACCAGTTACTACAATATTTTACTCATTACAGTATAACATGTTAGTAGTATTACATTTTTTGGGGGAGGAATAAGCACGTTTATTTGTGATGTAGTGGCAGTGGAAGTCTGCTCCAGATGTTACGATATGGTACAGAAGGCTCACAGGGCTGCAGACACTCAGCAACACTGCTGCTCGACGCTCCTTCATCCCTGCAAACAGTTCAAAAAATCAACATCAATTATGAATCTATTCCATCTGGTGGGGCTGTGATTACTGCTCCTGGCAGTAGTGGGCTTGATAGCCTCTCCTGCTCGCAGCTCTGTCAAATGGTTTCACTGCTAGGATTCAGAGCTGATGAAATGAGGCAGGAGAGACATCTGGGCCAGAGCCAAGAAAGAAATGAGAGGAGTGGAGACCTCACCTACTTTAACCTCATCGGCACATTTAAGGAGTGTAATCTTCAATAATTATTGGCTTACCCAGATTGGTGACCGATCGATTAGAGCTTCCCTGTTATGTAATTGGATTTTTATAAACTCATCTTCTCCTCAGGGTTGTGGACTCGAATCATTGGCAGTTAAGGGCAGGGACTGTGAAGTTAGTTTGACACCTTTACAGTTGGACCTCACTTAAGTGTCCTATCAGGGTCTCTAAAGGCCATCTTTGTCCTCCTCTCCTCCTCTTCACCTCTCAGTCTCCTCGGTTTATCTTCTCCGTTGTCTGCTACTATAAATGGTTTACTGTCCCACTCATCTTCGAATCCCTCTCACCTCTGCTTTTCTCGACCCCGTTGACTTCTGTCCTACCTCTGTTCTCCAAAGAGCACTTCACCTTCATGTAACACTTCTGACTTCTACCACTTGTCTCAGCAGGCTACAGACTCCCTTCCCTGTAGACCAGGAAGGTAGATGGTTTAGAGATATTACGTGCTCCACATCCCTTTTATCCATCCGTCCAATTAGTGAAGCGTATAATTTTCCTAATTACTTGAACAGATCCGCCTGAGTGTGTGTGTGTGTGTGTCCTCCATGCTGCATGTGAAGAAAAGGCCTTTAATGGAGAAGCTGTTGCCAGGGGAGCTGATAAAGTTGCTTTTAGACAGATTGGTGAATAGGGCAAAACATGGAGTTACTTCAGAGGGTGAAAACTAACCCTGAATATTTCTGCTGTGTCATTTCTCTTCTTGCTTTCTTTGTCCCATCAAAATTGCTGACACCTGACGTTATACACTTCTGAAGGTCCTCACGTCACAATCTTATCTTGCAGAAGAACGTAATATGGGATTTTAGCCACTCCAGCTGAGTGACTGTAATGAGAAAATTAGATTTCCTTCATCTTTGACTATAAAAATGAGACGGACGGTTAGAAGTGTGTCATGCAATGAGGGATCCGACCAGCTTTTTGATCAGCTGTCAAGACGGCACCTGCAGAGGGGTGGAAGTGTATAGATAACTAGCAGGGAGCTGTCAGTCTATCACACAACCAGCTGTTGTTTCCTGAAGACATTTTGTTCCACATGTCCCACTGGCCTGTCAGAACACTCTACCCCTCGTACACCTTCAAGACTGACAGAATCCTGTGTTCCTGTGAGCTCCATTATCAACTTCAGGCCTCTCAGACACACTTCAACACAATACCTTTGTGTTATTACCCTCTCTCTTATTTGCTTTACCTCTCTCAGCAGCCCATTGACTGAAGGAGGATGTCTGTGCTGCATCCTTTTCTTCAAGGAAGATGCAGTGTATTGCCAGTAGGATTCAGTACATGTTACCCTGGTGACTATTAAAGATGTCTATGGCCTGCAATCTGATACAAAAGCAATACACGATTCATATAGAGACTACCTACTTGTAATTGTAGTTAATTCTTGACAAAATTCTCACTAAATTAATTTTGAAGTTGTTGGGTTTTTTTTTCGGTATAGCTTCATCATCTCTGACTTATAGAAATGCTGCCAAGCAAGTAGTTTCCTTAGTGGAGTCTAATAGCCCAGGAGGTACATTGTTCATGTGGCTATTTACCTCTACAGGAGTCCTAAACCACCCACACATCACTTGAAGCTCCATTGATTCTTTATCTGCATGTTTGTGGTCCCATATATGAGATTTCCTTAGTTTTTCATGCCTTGTATTGTTTATGTTAATCATCGATCAATTATAGCCAGTATCAGATGTTGTTGGCAGGGCGAGAAGTGTTTTCCATACTCAGTACAAGACATGTTTCAACACGTTCTCCCAAACTGGTCCTTGCAGCTAAACACTTAATCGTGGTTGCCTTTCTATTGAGGAACAACAAGCATTTAGTGTTTGAGGAGCTTTTTATGATTAATGATAATAAATGATAAATGATTGTTTCTGTGGCTGCCAATTGGTTGAGTTAATTTGTCTCAAAAGCTCAATATAAAGCAAGTACAATTTTGCCTTATATTTTGTCAATATACATAGATGAAGTAGATTTGGTACTCTTGCCTCTCATCCCTCTCTGCTCTGGCAGCAGTTGTCAGTTTGCTGTCCAGACTTGCTCTTTGCCCGAGGCATGGTAGCCATCTGTTGAAGTCGACTGAATCTCTGCGTCCCTGTCTTTCAAACAGACAGATATGCCCATGTGTAAGTGTGTATGTGTGTGTACGCGTGTTTTTTGCGTTCTCGAGTGTACACATGGTCACGCAAGCTGCTTCCATTTCCTCCTTGATTGGATCCGAGAATAGGAAGTGGCACATGTGTCTCTCGGAGGGCCTCTGGTCTCAAGTCTGGATTGGCACATTTCTCAACACATAGCTGAGAAGAACAGGCGGCGGCGTGGCCGCCTCATGACTGGTGTGTAGGTGGCCGAGCACAGTGGGAGGAAGAGTTTGAAGAATGATGGAAATTGAAATTAATTCGATTATAGAGTAAAGAGAGAGTGAGGCCATGGGGAGATGGCAAAATGATCGTTGCTGTTTTGTTGTGTATGAGATAGCTGTGTGTCAGAGAGTTCACTATAGCCAGGCTGACTCGTCTCACTGGATCCTGCTGCAGGCTAGAGGTGTCAACCCTTTTATTGTTGTGTTTTCCCACTCTAACCCTGTCCCCTTCTTTCCTACTGTTTCCTTGAATTCCCTTTGCTTCCTTTATCACTTTAGCTACTCATCTCTGCATTAACGCAGGCTGCCTCATCACTTTCCCCCCTGTATCTTTAGTGTACTGTATACCAGTAGGGAGAGATTTCAAGTGTCTCATTGTGTTATTTGTTTGAGTCTCAATGCACCTCAGGCTGCTGAGAGTGAGAAAAGATGGTAAGAAGTCTCAAGTTGGTGAGAAGTGACTTCTAACAGTGAGATGAGCCTCGCCTGCACTGCTACCAGGAAGCAGGAAAAACAGAATTAAAGTGAACTAAACAGCGTTCTCTAAGTGGATATTGATTTGAAGCCTCATGACATTTGATTTTACCTTTATTGTCTTAAGACTTAAGCTTGCATCCTTGATGTCCACGGGTTAGCCTGTCACCAAGGGGTCAGGTATTGATTTATTCAACAGACCTGCTCTGAGGTGAGAGACAGGAAGGACCAGAGGGCCATCCCATTATAGATTTAGTGGATGGAAGAGCCTGACTTAAGAAAAAAATATTATTGTGCTCCTTCCAATGTCTTACCCGACTTTCTCTTGGTTTGTTCCTTTACTTTCTCTACATTCACAGTGGCAGCATAACAATCAGTCAAATAATTGTCTCATTATAATGTGTGACATTCATTTTTCACACAGCGGAGCTGATGCTTTATTCATTTTTCAGTAAACTGTCTGCATGCCTGAAGGTTCCATACAAAAGCACCAGAGTAATTATACAAAGGCAGTCTATTTTGGACATTTTAGCAGCATGTTTTAAAGAGGATTACATGAACAGTATCATGAACACCTACAGTGTACAGTTTAATGCAATGCAGGACAGTTGGCATGCAAGGAAAACTGCCTTTGTGAAACTTAACGTTCAATTGGTTTATGTTATATTGAGCTGATGTTTGTATTATAACACCCACACTCAGTTGCAGGTCATTGTAGCTCTCATTAGGCCAGAGCTTCCCAAACTTTTTCTGCAGGTCCCCCCTTTTGTAGGTAATAATATTTATTTTAAACATTGTCTGTTATTAACACAGAACTGCGGCTTTAGTGTGACATGGTGCTGAAAAAAACTACATAAGGAATGAGTCACATTTATAGTGAAAGGATTGAAAGTGCAGCATGCATCTGCTGTAAATGTGTTTCCTGTAACAGCATCCATTGCTTTCAACAGATTTTCTCAAAATTCCCAATGCACAAAAATGGCAACTCTCTAAAAACAAACAAAATTGGTAAAGTTGAGGGTGAGAAATGCCCCGTCATATTTTTATTTATTTTATTTTTTTTGGTAGCTGGACAAATTTGTCCATGCTTTACTAAAAGGAGCAGAACCATGCTTCATTAATTTCATTTCATTAATGCATTTCAAAACTCTCTCTTGACCCGGTGCTTGGTGTGTCTGTTTTGGACTACTTTAGAGACATTGTGGTGCAACATGGCAGATTAAATAGCAGAGGACCTGCTCCTTTTGATAGAACATTTTAAGGTATTGAAAATTCAATAATTCTTGGCTTTAGGTGATTATACATCAATGATAACATAATTATGAAAATCATATTCCATTTCTGTCCCTAAATCCTACACATGGACCTTTTTTAAAATGTGTCTTTTCTAATACTTGTTGAAATTAAATTTCTCTTTCCCTCATTATATTAGCAATTTTCACTTCCTCACCATTCATGAAAATCCCAATCAAAATATGGGCCTTTAAAGGCACACTCCCTAATATTGTTGGATTGCCCAAAATCTAAAGGTTTGTCCTTTAATAACATCTGTAGTGAGCTGAAGGAATTTTGGGGCTACTTTTGGGTACTATAGCAAAACCACAGGGGTGTGACATGTTGGGAATTTCTCAAATTTACTAATCAAGATGACGCTAATCAAGAAGTGCTTATTATCCAAAGTCACAACATGTGTTCCTCTCATCAACAGTGAAATTCAGCATTTCTCTTGCAACTGTTTCCAGGCCTAAACATCAACAGCGAGTCTGTGTTCTCAGCTAGCAGCGACCCACACTGCCGCCTTTGTGCCTTTGCTCCCAGTCCCACCAGGATGGGTCACACTTTCTCCAAACACATGCACATTTATTCACACAGTGTGAAAGCCTCATGCCCACGAGAGGCAGACCTTTGAGACAGTTAACATTTTGAAGCATGCTGCAGGATACTGATGCAACACAAGGGCACTGCAGGAAGATAAGGAAATGAGTTGATTGTTTTAAGCTGTTGATCCTGAGTCTTGACACATAGCAGTG
Source organism: Pagrus major (assembly GCF_040436345.1). Lineage (NCBI taxonomy): Eukaryota > Metazoa > Chordata > Actinopteri > Spariformes > Sparidae > Pagrus > Pagrus major. The sequence continues at coordinate 20,299,937 of NC_133220.1, forward strand.
GGAAGTACCCTTCGTTTCTTCGTTCTCTCCTCTTTTTATGTCTGGTCAGTTTCATCATGCCTCACTGAATACTAAAACTCCAGAGACTGCACGAGCATGCCAGGAATTCACACAGCAGAGCTGGCTGGCAAACTTCTCCCTCTCGTCGAGTTTTATCACTGGTCAAATGTGGGAGTCGATAAAGCTTTGTCAGTTCTTCCTGCTGATCCTGTTTCTGCAAAAGAAAACTGAAATTCCTTTTTAGGACGTAGGTTTCACAGTTAAACAGAGAAGAAACTGTATAAATTGGAATAGATATGTTTTGTTAGGCTGTTTGAGTAACCCCATCTTCAGCAGATGTTGGGGGGGGGGTTTGCTTCTGCCTGGTTTGGAGCATATGACACCTGAAGACTAATCACATTGTTCTACACTGTGGACAATAGAGCTGCAGCTGATTATTTTCATTATTGATTAATCTGCTGATTATTTACATGATTAAGTGGGTAGTCTATAAAATGTGGAAAAAGGATCAAAAATCCTCATCACAATTTCCCAGAGCCAAAAGTGACATCTTCAAATTGCTTATTTTGTCCAAAACCCAAAGATTCCTCATTTGCTGACATAAATTACAAAGAAAAGCAGGAAAATCTTCACATTTAAAAAGCTGTTAACAACAAATCTTTTGACATTTTAATCATTTCTCAAAATACATTTTCTCTCTGGTGGAGAATAATATGTGGTAGTGTTGTTTTATTATGATCACTTTTTCCTTACCTAGACAAATGCACCTTTAATTGGCTCATAAGACTGCTGATACAGTGTATATGACTCAGACAAGTCACGTCTGTGTTAGTGAGGTTCAGCCATTGGTGTGGCATTGAACCAGCAGCTGCTGTTCATGACTATAATATTCACACACATTTGGTCTCCTGCTGAACTTTCAGATTTCTCAACTTATCACCCATGCTAGATAATTATACCTAAGCTTCAAAACCACCTGTTTGCACAGTGGCAGCAGCCAGATTTCCCCTGGTATAATAATGATAATTGTATTTTACCAGGTGGCCCAAAACAACTACCTGCTCCTCTCCAAACAAAGGTAGATACCCAATTACAGGTGTACTCATTTGAGTCCTAATTAAGAACCAAGTGGGTCTCATATTGTCTATAAATACAGACCGGAGTAATTTCCCTCTCCAACAGTTAAATTAATGAAACCACCAGGTTCCAGAGGGGAAGCAACACGCTTTGTTTTTAATATCTCACCTGACCCAAAGGGATCAATGTATTCTCTCGTGTTTTTAAATTAGCAGAGGTTCACTTCAGTCTGCAGCCACCTAGGATTTGATTAAAGCAGTTTCTGTTTGTATGTGCAGATGTAATATGCATCCAAATCAACCTTACTCCCTCACCTTGACTGTCATCTGACCAATGAAATCACAGGGTCAGCCAAGGCTCTGTCCTGCAGCAGCAGGACCCCAGTCAGTCATGCGGGCTCCCTGGCTCAGGTTCTCCTGGCACCCATCCCCGTGTTGGTCCTGCCCGTCTGCCTGTCTTCCAGTCACATTGTAACCCATTGGTAATCAGGCAATTTCCTGAGTCTAGCTGGGAGATTTACAAATTCCCTGCTGCTTCTCCAAGTGCTACATATCATCATGCTAATAACCCCCTTATTCCCAGCACACATGCATACACAGATGAAATGTAGGCATGCACACACACTTACTTATCCTCTTTTTCCCAATTTTTTTTGTAGTAAATTAGTGAGGGTAAAGAATTGTCAGACACACAGAAGCTAACTAAAAGACTTGCAGTTTTCTTTTTTCCCTTTGCTACCTTTTTTTCCCTCCTCCTTTTCTACCATGAGTCAAAGATGACCACAGCTGTCGTACATGTTGCCCAGTTGCTAGGCAGTGGGCAGTGTTTATTTTCCTGTAAACTCAACTTTTCTTCATCCCAGGCTCTGCGCAAATAGTCTGATTTTTCTACGTCTCGGTCAAATAGTTTGTGCTGAGAAAACATAAAAACAAAGTTAAGTTTACCACTTTGGCACTGTGTGAAATCTGATGACGACTATGGTCTTTTCAGTCACCAATGGTCTGTTCTCTACTGCTTACTGTAGAGAGAAGCTCAGCTTGTTGAGTGCTGAGTCATACATTTTTTTCCAAACAATTTTTGGAAAGTACTAGTATCAGTAGGGCCTGTGGAAATGGTGTGTGTGTGTGTGTGTGTGTGTGTCGTCATGCCGCTGCAGTCCTGAGGCTCCATTCTCCAAAGGGAGATATGGTGATAATGCAGAATTAGCCACAGATCAGACAGTGTGTGTTACAGTGACAGGATCAGTGCTGTCAGTCTGACTGTCATCAGGCCTCAAGTTCCTACCACAGCTTTTCCCCACAGAGCCACTAGAACGCACGCTTGAGACCATTTGCCTCTCGTCGTTACATCAGTAATCGTGACAAAAACCATTCTCTACGATCCATCAGCATTCCTTGGAAATGTGTGTTTGTGTGTTTTATTAAGTTAAAATTTTCTTGGAATAAACTATGTGTGTGCCTTGCCCTGTAGGAACCCTGAAAACTGGCTTATTAAAGTACAAGTGCTTGTACAGTTGTTGGCAGTCTTTTACTACCAGCTGGCAAGTTTGAAACATTAAAGTGAAACAGCAGAGTGCAGGACTTCCCTCTGCATGTGTGTATATATATTGTGGTTACTGAAGTACTAATAATAGAGATCACTGCAGCTGAAGTCCATTGTTCACTTCTACATCTACATAAACCCCACTTTGTATTTTTCAGTCAAATAATTTGAAGTCCAGACAGATTCCATATTTATATGCTTGAAATCTGAGAATATACAACATCTTTGTTAATCAAAGCAGCAGTGGCACCTGAGGTATGTCCTGAACTTAACTACTCATTTCTAACTGTTAGCTGTTTCAGGTTCACTGGACAAACTCCAAAGGGCATGTTTACTACTTTGAGGAGAGCATGTGCTTGTTGTGTGTGTGCGTGGTGACAGAGAGGCCTGTTCACTCTGCACTGGTCGGTCACAATCATGAACTCTCATGTCTAGAAAGTGCGTCCTGACAGTTTGGCTCTGGACTCGCATATCTGCGGCTGAGCCACAGAGGCTCCAGGGACAAACTCGGTCACGTCTGTCTTACTGTGTGGCTGTCATCCAGATCAGTGCAAAAACATTATTAGTTTCCTTTATTAGGGCTTATACCCTAAGAGGTTGTTCTAATAGATCTAATAGATACAGTCTTTAGAGGTTTAAGAGAAGGCTTTAAACCAATAGTGTGGTTTTAACAAGCTTTGATAGAACAAAGCCTTTAATGGCACATATGATTTATTCACGGCTCAGTATTCCATCTGCATTTTGACAATAAAATGTCTTAGTTATTTCTCATTTTTGTCAGCAGGGAATCTGTTTATGGGTTTTCAGTTCACACTCAAGGTATACAGCGAGCCAGAGAGAGTATTTCTTTCTTTGCTTTTCCTCCTGCTTAACAATATGGCTCACAGACTCTCCGGCAGATGGATGAGCGAATCATCACAGTGTGATTTGCGAATTGCTTGGTGGGCAGAGTGGTGACTTCAGAATCATAAGATGGTTTCAAATGGAGAATGTCACAATGTGTTTGTATGTTTTAACAGAAAACCCTTTCATCTCCATTAGGGCTGGGCAATATATTTGTATTATAGTCTCATATAATATCAATATATTGCTATAATATAACGATATATGTCGTCTTAGATATGATATGATATGGCGTAAATGTTGTGTTTTCCAGGTTTTAAAAAGCAGCGCTATATAAAGTGATGTCACTTTCTGAACTTACCAGACTGTTGTACTTGTTACCCTTTACCCACTTACTCATTATATCCTCATTACTGATGATTATTTATTAAATAAAATTGTGTTAATATTCTCTGAAAGTCCAGTAGTCGTTAGGGCTGTCCTGAATGCCATTTTTGGACTCTGGTGCTTCGTAGTACTCAACAGCGAAAATTCAAAGCTTAATCTCTCTCAAATATATTTTAGCAGCCGTTAATATAACTAGGTGGCTTCCCCAAAGGCAGGCTGTGACAAATAGATTAATGCATGGGAAGCCCTGTTGCTGTTGGTATGTACGTTTTGTGACGTAATAATAGCTATTTGCAGTTCGCCTTTATTGATAGTCTATAAGTAGCAAAAACAACAAAAAACAAAACGAGTATCCCAATCCCAAAATTGAAAAATGAATACCACATGAACGAATAGTCGAATATTCAGGTCCAGCCCGAATAGTCATCTCTAGAATATTTTAATATTTGATTTTATTGTCCAGTCCTAGCATGTATGAAGTGCTTTTGAGGAAATATCAACATGTATATCATGTATTACGATATAGCCTAACGTCTAACACAAATTCAGATTTAGTACACAGCTTTGACACACCTTTAGACTGTTAAAATCTATTTGATATTTTCTTAAATTGTCTTCAATTGAAACAGCACATTCTGTTCTGTTGGCCGTTCTGAGCTTATATACCACAGAGGAGCAGGATCTGACAGCTGTCTGTGGAAACTATCTTGGCCCATTCCTACCCAGGGGCTTCACTGTGTATGTGCGTGCTGCATGCTGCGTAGTAGTGTATTTTGAGGGTCATCCCAGAAAGACTTCACCCTGGGGCGAGTACGAGTGGAAAGAGGACTGACAGGCACCCCTGGGTGTGTGTGTGTGTGTGTGTGTGTATGTGTGTGTGTGTGTATGTAGTGTTAGATTCCTTGTGGCAGATGAGCTCTCTCTGGTCGCCTCAGGCTGTTAGAATAAACATAGCTGTGGATAAGAAAAGCCCATATCCTGTCAGTGCGAGACGTTTCCATTAAAATGTTAACCGTGATGAAGTGACTTGTCTTGAAATAAAAAGAGGGAAATAGGATGGCAGGCGGCTTTTTTTTCCTTTAGAGGAGAATGGTCAGGATGTCTCCAGTTAAATTAAGACGCCTCTGTATTACCGTTTGAGACTACAGATAGAGTTATGACTGAAAGGGCAGAGTCCTTGTAGGTCTACAGTAAGAGAACAGGAGCTGGTCCAGGATGAAAATGAGAGCTGGGATCTGTTGCAGAGCTGACACTGAGGCTGGGAGGTAAAGGGAGGGGAGCAAGACAAGAGTCCAGATGTGAGACAGCCGCGCTGGCTGCCTGTTTACATTTCTCAGCTAACGGGAGTGTATTTTTAACCTCTGCCTGTTTTTGTTCTCTCTGCAGGTGCTGGAGAGTCAGGGAAGAGCACCATTGTGAAGCAGATGAAGTGAGTGGTTGCTCATTGTTTTGCTTTTCCTCTCATCATCTCTGACAAATTAATGTTTTAACTGCAGAAGCACATGTATTAACAATATGTAAATATAGATGGTTTTCCAACATTTATTTGAGGGATCAGTATGTACTGCAGAAATATGACCTGAATATTTATAGCAATATAATGTCACCTTTTGGGCTTGAATCTCAGCCCTGGTCTGACCAATGAGGTTTTAATACAATTTTCTCATTAGCTGCTGTGTTCCAATGAATCATCATGTTTCATAAAGTGCATTTTCGCCAAATCACTTTTTTGGCACATCCTGATTGTATCCAGATTGATCTCTAGGAAGTCTGGATAGCAAAAAACCCGCATGAAATGGCATTTTTGCAAAATGGCTGCTCTTATCGGATATCAAAGCGGCTTTTATGTCACTCGCAGCGCTACAAAAAACAGCGACGTCAAATCCAGACCGAACTGCATCAGAGCGACTGAGTAGAATCCAGGCTGTGGAGTTGCATTAAAATAAACTGTCTGCTCCGCAACTTCACGGTGTAATTGATTGGAGAGCGATGTGATTGATCATGCTTCTGTGTTGGAAAGCTGCGTCAGCAGCGTACAGAGTTACTGATGCCTACTTCGTTACCATAGCAACCCATGCAGATATGTTGGTGTTTTCTGGACCCAACGATCTGATCTGATCACTTGCAAATAATAGTCCATCTCTTAGATCTGATTTGAGAAACAAATTGGTTTAGTCTGCTGTCTCAACATGGCCTAAAATTTGCGGCAGTCATAAACATCAGATGTATGTGGACCAATGAGGAGACGGTAACCTTTCTTAAACTGATACATATGAAAATATAAATGCCATATTTCTTTCTGGTTTTCCAGACTGTGTTCATTTGTTTGAGGTTTGACTGGTGTTCTTTTACTGAGGTCATCGCGACGCACCCTCTTCTTCTTCTTCCTCTTTGGTTTAATGGCTCCCAAATGTGCCTGACCCCTTATATTTTTAGAACAATATGGAATGGAAACACTCATTAATGTGTGCTTTCTCTTTTTCTCCTTTTTTTTGGTTTTAGAATTTGTGCTAAATTTGGAAGAAAACTTTGGCGTTGATTGAATCCAGTGAATCTTGTGTGGATTCACTAGAGTCAATCAAATCAGCTCACAGCCTTTGTCAAATAAGATGTTTTTGCTGTGCAAACACAAGAGAAGAGAGTTCTGATGTAGGACGTCAAGACACAAATGGTTTGATTATAAAAAAAAAATGGATTTCCTTAGATGTAAAATATATTAAACTAAAGCAAAATTGTCACGTAAAATCCAGACAGGAAATCTGAAGGAGGTAGAATGCAATAATCCCTAAGTGGGAGGTTTAATCTCAGCAAAGTAAAAATGAATGATGAAAATGACTTTTAACACCTCATCTACAAAATATGCAACTAATTTAATTTTCAAAGTATGATTCTTTTTAATTCAAATTCAATTAAAGCAGGTGCCAAAGGACGTCTGCCAGTGAAGTTTCCTTTTCTGCTCTGTCAGACAAATGCACGCACGCACACACACACACACACACACACACACACGAATACATAGGTGAGCTTTATCCTCTACATTGCTGCTGATATTGTAACCAGGGATGTCCCTCCTCTGATAAATGTAATCCTCTAGCTAGCTGATATAGTGAGTAATGCATTGAGTTTTGGCCCAGTTAGCTTGGCACTCCTTGGCTCAGAGCCAACAGGCTTGAAGTAGGCCATTAACAGGCAGTTCACCGTGAACATTTATTAGCAGCCGTATGGAGGACAGAAACAATTGAGTAATTGATCCAATCGATTGGTGAGTCTAGCCACAGTGCAGAATTAATATCTTCTTACATTTGTACTGTGCTACACATGGACCTCAGTAATACATAAGTATATTCTGATTCTGAAATGATGACAAGAAATTGGCCATGAATTTTCTGAATTACAGTTCATTATACTTCACATTTTTAATGCTGAGCAGAAATAGTTACACTAAAAGTCCACATTTGAGTCTCCAGAGGAAGTGAGTCATGTCACCATGTAAACCGCATCTCTGGGTTTGCTGATTGTTCCTGCTTCTAGCTGTAGGGCTTCACTGATTCTCTAAGGATGTTTTTAAAACAGAACTCTTGTAGGGAAAACTGTAATGGTCTCACAACGTGAAGATGAAGTGAGCTACTTAAAAACTTACTCTGGGAGGATGCTTGAGAGGCAGTGAGTCATAACACCATGTAAGCTGCGTCTCATCGTTTGCTGATTGTTCCTGCTGCCAGCTGTAGGGTTTCCACTGATTCTCTATGGATGTTTTTAAAACAGAAATCTTGTAGAGAAAACTGTAATAGCTGCATGACGTGAAGATAAAGTAAGATACTTAAATCTTACTTGAGGGACGATCATATCAAATCAATAATTTTAGTTCCAATTTTGTAGAAGAGAGACCTTAATATGTACAAGCTGACGTGACCAGCGTTGTTTCCAAACACTCCTAAAGATATGAGAAAGATGAGTGAGGAGGATTTCAAACACTAGTAAAGCTAAATGAAATGAATTCACTCCTTAGGCCCTTGGAAACCCTCCCTTCTTGTCCTTAAAACAAGGGGTGAAAAGTTGTGCTAAATGTGCATTTCTACAGATGATGCAGATGAATCAAAGTTAGTGTTTCTGTTTGCTCCACTGATTGAAGCAATTTGATAAATTTCTCAGATACACATTGCTCTAAAATCCTCTCTCGTGTGCACATCAGTAAACACCTACACGCTTGGTGCTTTTGATATGTCATCAACAAAAGCACACATCATAAAAAACACAAAAAACAAGTGCTTCCAAAAGGCCACATTATCTCCTGCATGATTTTTTAGGATTTTTGATGTTTTTAATCCACTTACTGAAAAGGTCTCAGCCATCACTGCAGTGAAAAGAGACCAGCAGCACTGTCTTCTCTCTCATAGAGGAGTAGGAGTGAATTCTTTCAGCAACCTAAAAATAGAGAACAAACATAACTGACTCAGATGTAACCCCTCAGTCCCAGACTAGACTCTGACTGAATAGGTTTCTCCTTGGTTCTCTGTAAGATGGACAAATGATAGATTTCAGAGAACCTGTGTGGGGTTTTCATATTCAAATTACGAAAAAAGAATATTTATGCTCGTAGAAACATTTAAGTGTCACAAGAAACTGTTTCATTGAGGAGCTGTTTACATGAATATGGTTTTTCAAAAATCATAAAAATGTTGTTGCATTTTGGCTGTTCATACACACAACAACAGCGTTTTGGGGACCTGAAAACGCAAACTTTTAAAACCAGAGTGTAATCTTTAAATACACCACCCTTACTGTCGTCATGTCAACTGGCAATATCCACGACACCATTACTGTGATGTGATGTCTCACTGCTCTGTAGAAGAAAGTGTTGGTGTGCAGGCACATGGTGTTATTCTGTGGTGTTAAATTGCAAAGTTACACCTCCACCTACTGGCCTGGCATGCATACTAGAGCGTTGTCGTTTTCGCGGATCCGTGTGCACGAGGATCGTTTTCACAATGTTGTTGTATGAACACGGAACTTTTTCAAAATGCAAAGGAAAAACGTTCCCATTTTAGCACAACTTTTGTCACGTAAACGCAGCCTTAATCGTGTTCTGAATTTCACAAGAAAATTTTAAAATATCTTCCTGTTTTCACTAATTCTGCTTTCCACAATTAGTAATGACCGCATTAATGATGGGATTTCAAATTAATCCAGTTTCAGAGGTGTATTTAAGACGTCTCCTGGTTGACACTAGACGTGCAAGTTATTTTTAACACGGGAGTAATGAAATATTTAAATAAGATGGAAGCAGCTCACACAGTCCATGCAATTTAATAAGCATTGGCAAGTTTCAAATTCAGTGTGTGTGAAAATTTTGTTTTTATCGAAACACTACTAGTTTTGAATACTACTCCTACATATTTCATCTAATCTATGAAATATCTAGCCAGCCTGGTTTCCTGTAATTGGTTGCCAAATGAGTCTCACTCACTTTAATCCTTTTGCACAGCTTTAAAACTCTCTATTATTCCAGATATTATCCAAAGTCAGCATGATTTGCATGTTGCAGATTACAAACACTGTTGTCTATCATTAAAATTAATAACAATTGTGCCTCAGGGATGTTTGAGTGCTCCCTGCTGTAGTTATAGATGTATGAACAATGGATCTCACCGATAAATGTTGAATGAGACACTACATAAATTCTGATAGGCCCAGTTAAAATCTGCATATAAATAAGGTGTTGAGGTGTAGAAAGAACAATTTCCTCTAATAACAAAGAACGAGCAACACTTTGTGCCCACATGTGCCACCCCAACGTTAGATCACAATAAAATAACTATTTAAATAGTGCTTTTTAACACAAAGTCGGTTCACAATCATGTCAGTCAAAACGATTTTTATGAAATTAGTGAAAGTATTGTTTGGATCAGGGGAAAACACTGTGGGTTTTTAGTCCTCTTGGCTGTGACTCAGTGTTTCACAGTGGGCTCACTTGAATTTTAATGAGGTCCCATTCAGAACATCACACAACCACTGAGCTCCCTGGCTGTGTGGCTCTGGTCTCTGGGCTGTGACAGGCCAGAGGAGACGGTTCTGTTTGGTTTCCAGCCCAGCAGCCTCTGTCTCAACCTCTTGCTTTCTCAACCACATGCCTCTTTCTCTCCGTCCCTTACCACAGCTCCAACAGCAAGTAAATATTTGTTTTAGTGTCCTCTAGCTGAGAGATAGAAAAACAGCAGAATTTTCCCAGTACTGCAACTCAGCAGGGATTTGTGATCACACACATGCAGGACTGGATCGCCTGTGATGGATCAAATTAAATATCAAGGAAATATACAGTATATGATCTTAGATCAGGTGTATATTAATAATTATTGTACAACATTTTAACAATGGAATGAAACAATTAGCAAGATAGTCTCCATTAGCACCTGTTGCCCAACAATAAAGAAGCACAATACATATCAGCTGTATCTTCTTGACAAGGCTGTAGGTTTGATTTCAAAGATGCTCCTTTATCATGTCATTTTTCTTCTCATACATTCCACAGCCTGTAATATTATATTCTGTGGTTTTATTTTATAGGTAGATATTTGTACTGTGTTGACTTAAAGGTTTTATAACTTTTTTTTATCCCTATTGAGCCTCTTTGTCATTTTGTTCAAGTTACAAGTTAGAGCTTGTAATGGCTTGGTTGGTTGCACACTAGATGATGTCATCTTGTAAAATAAGATTGGGCAATTTCCAGAAAGCCCAAAGTGACATCTTCAAATTGCGTCTTTTGTTGTTGTGTTGGTCTAAAACCAAAAGACTCTCCATTAACTATCATGAATGACAAAGAGAAGCAACAATTTCTTACTTTTAAGAAGCTGGAACCAGCTACTGTTTGGCATTTTTTCCAGGAAAATTACGATTCAACAAAGCAAAATAGTTGGTGAATAATTTTCTCTTGATTGACTAATTGATTAATCGACTAATCATTGCAGCTGTACCTGATACTTTATGATAGATGATGCTGTATTTACAAATCACTGTGTTTAACTGCATTAATTCTGATTCACAATCACTTCTAGTCTTGAGAAGATTAACAGTGAATGAAAAGATGAAATTATTTAATTTTGTTTTTATTATTATTGCATCAGTGTATGTAAATGTGTAATAATAATATGTGATGATGTCAGTAGCAGTGTTGTTTTAATGTCGCATTGTGATTTTCAACAAGTCATTTTTCTACCCTTCCCCTCCCTCTGCTCTCTGTTTTCAGGATTATCCATGAGGATGGATACTCAGAAGATGAGTGTAAGCAGTACAGAGCAGTTGTCTACAGCAACACAATCCAGTCCATTATGGCCATCATCAAAGCCATGGCTAACCTTAAGATCGACTATGAGGAAGCTACCAGAGCGGTAGGTGTCTGACAAAAAAAACTTTCATCCTCTTCAGTAAAACGATGATTGACATGCAGCAAAGATGGCCGCGTTGTTGCAGAAAGGGGCTTGTGCTGCTGTTAGCATAAGCCACTGGAAAACTGTTGCTTCATAATAGAAATACCTTAACGGTACTAACAAAACCTTGTGTGAGCCTGTTAAAGTATAGTGTAAAATGCCTGCACTCATTGCGGTGATATCATCTCTACTCATCACCACCAAAGCCTCCACTCTGCCTCCATCCTAACCACCCATATCTAGCCTTGAGGATTAGAAGCTGCAGAATTTATGCAGCTCCAGAATTTCTCTTGAGTGCCGTGTGAGTCCATCTCCAGGTAGCAGATGCTGAAGATGGACTCCTGCAGTGTATTATCTGTCCCTGCTTGTGCATGCGTGTGTGTGTGTGTGTCTGTCTGTCTCTGTGTGTGTGTGTCTCTTTGTGCGTGTGCTGTTAAAAGAAACGGTAAAGCACTGCCTGTAATCGGGGCACCACCCAGGGAGATGATAAGATCACAGAAATAAAGTTACTCAGGCATTACTCATGAGAAGAGAAAATAATGATTCCTTTTTCTCGCACACAAATATGAATCATATTCTGTTTCACAGATGATTTGAGAGATAATTTAGTTATAGAGGATGAAGCAATCTGTCACCTCCTACATCAAAGTACACTTGAAAGGAAGGGAATTGCAGAGAAAAGGAGACAATGGTGTTGTCATACCTTTCTCACAGTCCAACAATTCAACTTAATGTGCATATTTCAATTTATATATTTCTCTTGCTAATAACCGTGATCCATGTTTCTTAGTTTGTAAATACGACATCAGGAAATCAGACCTCAGGCTTTTAATTGTGCTAAATTGGAAGAAGTAATAAAACATGCTTTCTGCAGATCTTTTTGGAAACCCTAATAATCCCTGTTTTGCTGTGCATCTTTAATACGTGTGTTCTTTCCAAATTTCACTCTCCCTGTTGACCTTCATTCCACAGAAGTTGGATAAACGTAATTTAATGAGGAAAGAGTGTTTTCGCCACCTGGTATACAGTATGTCAGGACCAGCTCTCCCAAAGTAGCTAGCTCCACGTGACAGGTCCTGCTGGACAGATCAGTGTTTTGTGAATGAGTTTATGAGTCTCACCTTCTCCCCGCTGCAGTAGCCTACAGAGTGCTCTGAGTACCCTGGAACATTTCACAGACTTCAATTAAAAAGACAATATTTATCTAAGAGCCAGAAAGAACGCAGTAAGCATTCAAAACCAGTGTGTGACTGAATCTCTTTATTTATACATACAGTAGGGAACAAGCTGCTTTTAGTGTTTGCCAAACATGACAATGACTGCAAACGTTAACCAAATACTAGGTGGTTTAGAGCAATATCTCTGCCAATGCCGTGCACTTGTATAAATAGGTCATGTTGGATTTTTACATAATTGATTTTACATCAGAGCAGTCCCCTTTAAAACACAAAGGTTATTGCATGTGTCCATGTGAGTTTAATTTGAAAAGAGTCTTTTTGTTTGTGAAGGATACCAAAGTTGGGACTTGTAGTTTCAGAATTGAACAGCCAAAACTTGATTGTAACTACTGCCTTCTGAGGTTAACCGAAGGCCTGTTATTTAGGCTGGTCAAGGAGAGCGGAGGTAGGAGAAAGCTTTGGTATCCTGCATTTCTGTTCTGCTGACGTCCATATAAAACCGCTTTTGCTGCTATAGCAAGGGAATTTAATTACTACCACGTGATACACAGTAAAGCACTGCAAATGTACTGTGACCTACAGCTTAAATGGAGGGCCAAACAATGGTTAACTAATATACTGTATGAAGGTCTGCTTTTAATAGATAACATAAAAAGTTTAGGTCAGTCCCTGTTAAACACAAAGGGTCAGAGTGGTACGACGAAGGTGATGTAAGCTGTGGACGATGCCCTTCTCTTGCTCCCAGTGATTATAGCTGCAGCACTAACTTTGATTGTTTACACATAAATCCAATACCATCAGTAGTCCATCTGATTGGTGGATGATGACTAAGTTCCAGTTCAAATATTGCAAACACTGAAAAGGTGAACACCAAGGTTGCATGTATGGTCGAAACAATCCCCTTAAAATGGATTGGATAAGGGAGAATTCTTTGTGGTTACGAGAACTTGGTCACAACCAGAATCTCCCGGGTTTTGTTGTGTCAGTCAACAGCAGCCTGCAATCTTAACCTGTTTTTGAGTAAGACATTAAGCACCAGAAACAATGTTTAAAACATGTTTGTATGGGACCAACAGATCTTAGATGGGCAAAACTAAGCTTCACTGCTCACTTAACACACGTGTCTCTGGGTAGTAAAGGCAAGTTAATACTAAAAATATTTATGTGAATGTTAATGTACTGTCTACCATGTGATGTGTCTGTTTTTCCAGGCCACTGAACCTTAATAGATGCTTAGCTTTATGATAAATGACTGTGTGATGGCCCAGAGCCAATCAGCCATAATATCTGATCACACTACACCTCACTGTTTGGTGTACTCTGTTTCTTCAGGTCTCTTTAATGCAGTCTGAATGGTTGAGAAAGCATATCTCCTTAAAGTTAGCCATCAGACATGTCAAATCCGACTTGTATGGAGTGGAGGGCTGCAGGAACTTCATATTACATAACCAGGGAAATAAACCGGCTGTTTTTCTTTCCGTCCTGGAAAAAGCAGTTCCCAGTGGTTGTAGTTCTTATCTGCAAATTCTAAGCAAAAATGACTGAGATAACTGTTTATAAAAAGCATCAATTACCACAAGCACACACTGCAGTACCCACAACAACAGCCAGCTACAGTTGGTATGTTGGCAAGAGCAGCTGGCTGATGAGCACTCGCCATATCCCATTTCTGTTGGCCAGTCAAGTTTAGGCAGAAAACTTCTAGTTCAGTGAATCTCAGCTCAGTTTGTGTTGCGTTTTTTTTTCTAACTGCTGATTACATTCCAAGAACCTCTGTCACTGTTAGCCATGATAACAATATTATATAAGTTATGATGTACAATAAAAGCTGCAAAAGTGTTTACATCTGGAATTGAACAGTAAGCTAAAAATCATACACTTTATGTAAAAAGTTTATTTAAATTAATTTCAGTCCTTTTGCCACATTCTGACCTCTCAATATCATATATTTGTAGAAATGAAATACACTCAGGCCCACCATTACTTGGAAGTAGAATACAAGTGGAATGTTATCCATGTATAAAGGAAGTCCTAAATAATAAAACTGCAGTGTTTATTAGTGTCATCTAGTGAAGAAAAATGAGCGTTAATAACCTTAATATCTTTTTTAAAAGACCTTCTCTATCTAATGATGTGTGTCCCTCTTTTGTCAGGATGATGCCCGCCAACTGTTTGCCCTGTCAGCAGCAGCAGAGGAGCAGGGCATCCTGCCAGAAGACCTGTCCAACGTCATCCAACGACTGTGGGCCGACGGTGGTGTCCAGAGCTGCTTTACACGGGCTCGAGAGTACCAGCTCAATGACTCTGCGGCCTAGTGAGTGACTTACTTACATAAAATGACACACTTTCTTTTTTCCACACCTCTATTGGTTGCTCTATCAGCAAATCGAGGTTGATAATATTGAATTTTCTTGTCCAAGAGTTATTTGGTTACTTTTGTGATGAGGTTTATGTTTTGGTTTGAGGAGCAGAGTGGGACGTGTGAGGATAATCTGTAAAAATATTGAATCCTCCGCCCTGTGTTTAGAACCTAAGCTCATCTTTAATGTACATACAACTTGCTCTAAAGTGTTGCATCGGCCATACAGCCCATTCTTTACTTCATATATTGTTAATATGACACCACACTGCATTTTCTCTGCATCCTCACAGCATACAGAGGAGCTTCGGTTATTAATAGAGAAGACATTACAGTTGGTTTAAGCAGTGGCTTTCCCTTTTTAGAGCAGTCGCGTTGTAAATCTGCAATGACACAGCAACCTCAGCCTCTCTGCTCAGGTCTTAATTACCTCAATTACCCTCATCTCTGAGTGCTCCATTTGTTGGCCACATTGTTATAATGTTCCAGTATAATAACACAGGAGCATGAGGTAATTGTGAGAGGCTGCTGGTTGGAGGTGAGAGGTGGCTATCACTCTGACCCTCAAGAGATGTATTGCTGCTCCTACATGGGTGCCCAGAGAAAACAGAGAGCCTCAGCCTGCGTTCACAAGCAGCTGGAGGAAGTAGCTGCACTGATCTCTGTTGAATACACAAGGCCTTTGATAATACTGTGACACCTCCAGAATGTGTAAACTGTCAAAAGAGCGTTAAGTGTTTCACAAATGATTGCTTTGCATCGAGGCACTGTTTAACTTGCAGGGGGAGTTGCATTGTTCTCTGTTTGTGTTGGCCAGGATAATCATAACTTCTCCATCCCTGCCTCACTGCTCCGAGTCGACCAGGAAGCGCACGAGTGGACAATGTACAGTGTTTCATCGCGGCTTTGCAGAGCGCTGAAAGAGCCGGTTGATATAAGTGAGGACTGAATGAGTCTGGCACTTGACCATAATCCATGTCTGAGCACCTGCTGAGAGCCATAAAAAGGAAGAAGATAAAGAGAGAGAGAGAGAGATGGCACAGCTCACACTCTCTCTCACTGGTTTTAAGAAAGGAACATGTACTACACACTAAAAAATAATGGATCCAGCTGCCATTATTTGAGGAAACAACACTAACCTAAAAAGAATGCATAAAAATGCGGCAACCTCCCTCGCACGCTGGGTTAAGACTGTACTGTTTCACACTGGCGACTGTACCTGATAATCATTTACTCCACTGACAAAATTAAACATGGTGGAGTTGTTAAACCTTATATAGCAACTGTTCTTTCTCCATTAACAATACTTTGGTGACACTACACTCGACTACCTTGTTTTATTCAAGTGTAAGCCGACCAAATTCAATTAATCTTCGAGGCGTATAAACCCACTGGCCAAATTATGCAGTGTTACAATATCTGATGTGCAGACTACAAAAGCAGCCTAAACCTCTGTGGGGGAGCAGGATTGTGATTAAACTGTCAAACACGTGGTGTGAGGTTATGCTGGGGACGCTCTCATATCTACACCGAGGCTGTGGATTGTATGGGATTACACCCAGTTGTTACACAACACAGGTTTTTTAAAATGTGTTCATGCAGATGGATATTGTGGTGAAAGATGGCCAGAAAATACTTCATTGTGTCTCCCATGGTAACATTTTATGAGTAACAGTTGATAATGGTTTTGTATTTTGGGCTTTTATCAGGGTTTAGGCATGCTGGGCTGGGAAGTCAGATTGCTTTATTTGGCCATGTTTGGCAAACATTCTCTCTCTCTTTCTCTCTCTCTCTCTCTCTTTTTCACACACACACACACACACACACACACACACACACACACACACACACACACACACACACACACACAGCTTCTTCTTAAAAGATTCAAAACAATGCAAATTATGGAGAAGCAGAATGTCAACACATTAAATTAAAATGTGTCAAAACTCTCCAGATTCCTTCTTTCCAGCTAAGTGAAAATGTAAAAATAGAACAAGTTTAATATTTATAATTTATAGGTTATATTCTAACACTGAATTTGGTGCCGTGTTGTGGCCGTCTATACTTTCTGATGTCGCTTATCATAGTTTGTCAGGGGATTTAAATAAGCCCGCAACTATTTAATGATTAATAGTTTATAAAATTTCCCACCGCCCAAAGTGACGCGTTCACATTGCTTTTTTTGTTCAACCAAGACCCACAGACTGTTCACTTACGGGCGTTATTGAAAAAGAAAAGCAGCAAATTCTTACATTTAAGAAGCTGGAACCAAAAAGTGATTGACAAAACTAGGAAGGAAATATTAAAAATCCTTTGTTACACTGTAGTGGCTAAATCATTGGTCTCCAAAAATCACTGTTTTTGTGTGTGTGCAAGTGGATATGAAAAGACACGCATCTCAGTGTCCTTTGGCAGGAATGACTTTTTATGTCTCTGAGCACACATGATCATGTTTGATTTAACACGACAGCTACCACAAGTATTCTTTACCATGCTTCACCCATATTGGTGTCCTTAGGATGCAAATACAAAAGAAGCTTTGAGTATTATTTATAAAGACTTGCTGAACAATTTGTTACATGTCACAAGTTAGATTCATTTGTAACTTAGGTCGCTGTAACCCAACTTGCTGCCAGCAGTAGGCCCTGCTGTTTTTCTCAGGTCCGTGTGAAGAAACAGAGGGGACCTGAAATAACCTTCCCTGAAATACAACAGCTCAAGATCTGCTCGCTCTGTTAGGTTTCAGGGCAGCGCTCTTAATTTGAAATGTATTGTTTATGTCCGTGTTCCCATCAGCTACCTGAACGACCTGGAGAGGATAGCCAAGTCAGATTACATCCCCACACAGCAAGACGTGCTGCGGACCCGAGTGAAGACCACCGGCATCGTGGAAACACATTTCACCTTCAAGGACCTGCACTTCAAGTAAGATCCCACTCTGAAAAGCTTTTCTCAACTGCAGAAGCTCATTTGTGAAAGATTTTTGAAATTGTTAAAGGTGCAGTCACCATTTCATTTAAACTTCTAATTTGCTCAGTTGGTGGGCCCCTTGAGCCGATATGCAATCCCGATTCAGCTCAGCAGGTGACAGCAATTAATTGATTAGGCTTATTCTCACCACGAGGCACACATCAACAGCTTTTAGTTTGAATTGTTTGGATGGTTGCCTGAAACATTTTGGCACAATAAACATTATTGGAAATGCATCTGAGAGGAATACTGTGAAACCCGTTGTGATCTTCACGACTTTCCAAACCCATCACTGTGATATTTGAAGATACTTGATAAAGCAATTAAAAAATCCTAAAAATGAAACTCTGTGTTTCGACATTAACGACTGTCATTTGAAGATTTCTCCAACCGAGGATGATTCATCTGAGAGTGCGCTAATGAGTTGTGCCTTTATGTTTGCACTAAAAGCATTCTATGTGTTTGCCAACGCACAATGTTTCCACCATTTTTGAAAGTCAATAAAGTTCACAGAAAGGAAAACATTTGTCTTTCTGATTTGTGGGGTTCTTGAGAAGTTGCTGTCTCATTTCAGCAACTGAGCTTGAGACGTCTTTAACCCAAACAGCTCATCCCACTTGATACTGTTACAGTGGGGACATGGTACATATTGCTCATACACAAAGAAAAAGAGAAACTCTTTTTTTTTTTGTTATCCCACACAAACTATACATATGTGTGGGTTTTTCGCGCGCTTATCACAGCCAGGTTACACATAATAATGATAATGAGAAAATGTCTCAATATTATGGAAGACAAACGCATTATTACCGTTTCAGTTTTCAGTTTTGCGTTTTATCTTTAATGCCAGTCTACACCCATACGTCTAAGAAACTGTCCTGTTTTTACAATGTAAATGTCATTCTGATAGTGGTATACTCCTCATTGTGATAAGAAACCTGACGATTGTAGTCATCCCTCACAAATACATTTATATCTTACTGACACATGAATCACCGCAAAGATTTGGAAATAGCAGAGGAAATTGTGAAATATAAAACGCTTTCAGTCAGACTTTAACTGCTCTATCAAGGCAGTGGAAATGAAAAGGTGTGTGTGTGTGTCTGCTTCCAAGCCGGCTGTGTGTCCGTGTCGAATATTTAAGTCTCACATTTGCATCCTTTGATTTATTTTACTTCTCTTTGGACGACATAAATCAAATCCAACCAGTATATGTTTACCCTTAGCAGCTCTTCAGTGCTGTGCTGCTGCGATATATTGAGCTTATGTAAGCAGCGCTGGAGACGATGAGCGCACAGCTGAGGTAAACAGTCTAAAGTGTGTCACTGTTATAATGACTTGTGCTTACTCAGCCTGAAGCTGGGCTGTCCGCGATACTCAAAGGTCTGCTCCAATGAACCCAATTCTGCAAAGTGAAAACTGCTTAGCACGATGAGTGCAGTGTCATGACAAAAAGTGCGTCACTGTGCTATGCTACAAACGGTCGCTGGCAGCTTAAAAGTCGTCAGTCCACCCTCTCTCATCTATCTCTTCATGAATAAGTCATGGAGGGTCTCCATGCCTCAACCTGTCTGAAGGCCGCCTGTTTTGTAGTAATATTGTTTATTATTTTGAGGTTGACTTGAAGTACACAGAGAGTGAGCTTGTTTTTCACTGGAGCAGATGATGCCTCACCCCATTATAAGGCCACCTGTTGCCACAGCAACTGCAGCGAACTAAAATGCCAACAAATGCCAGGAAAATGACAAGGCCTGTACAGTGGAAAGAGGGCAAGGCAGAGACATATTCACTGGAGAGAGAGAGGGGGAGACCTTGAAGCTGTTAAGCTTGTCTGGCAGTGTTAAAAACAGCACGTTCAAGCTTGTTTGTCTCTGTGCAGGATGTTTGATGTCGGAGGCCAGCGGTCAGAGAGGAAGAAGTGGATCCACTGCTTCGAGGGAGTCACGGCTATCATCTTCTGCGTGGCCATGAGTGCTTACGACCTGGTCCTGGCTGAGGATGAGGAGATGGTGAGTTCACACTAGAACCCATTCCCAGGCTGATTTAAATAAAAAGGGAGGTTTGGGTTTTCAGTGAACTCATTTCCTCTATGTGCCCTAGTTGTGCTCTCTAGTAATCTCTTTATCTCTGCATTTTGTGCCCGTCCCACCCAGAACCGGATGCACGAGAGCATGAAGCTGTTCGACTCCATCTGCAACAACAAGTGGTTCACAGAGACGTCCATCATCCTGTTCCTCAACAAGAAGGACCTGTTCGAGGAGAAGATCGCCCACAGCCCTCTGACCATCTGCTTCCCAGAGTACACTGGTACAGTCAAAACGTCTCAAACAAGCACAGGACACAGCCAACATGTAGACAAAGCCTCAGTTGTGGTTCTTATTTAACATATCCTAACAATGTAAAAGTCAGTCTGAAATTAAACCATTTTAAAACAAGTAAAATATTCTCTCAATACGATGTGATATGTTCACTTTTCCCAGTTAAGTTGTTCTTTGTTCCTGTAACAAAATCATATAACAATGCTAAACCTATCCCCAGTGTGTGCCCATCACGCATTACCATTCTGTTCAATTTAAAAAGATAAGCACCCATTTCTTTGAATAATTACCCAGCTATCTTTGAAAAACCAATAAGGAGTTGAACAAATTATTTCCAAAACCCCCAAAGACTCTTCTTACCATCTGGATGAAAAACTATTTTGTTTGCCTCAAGATAAAAATTATTTTTATTAAACTGTTTCTTTAGTTGCAGCTGCTGCTTAATCCAGTTTGCCAGAAATTAAGTTTTGTCATTTTGTACAACAGAAGAAAAATATCAACTTTTTTTAAAACAAAATGTTTATTATATTTTTCTCCTGTCCATACAAATGCACAGATGTATACAAACAGATGGGTGTCCTTACCAGCCAAAGCACATACTAAGGCACAAATACACAACGAATTCACAAAGAACAACGTAAACGTCAAGCCGTCTTTTATTCTTATGTACATAAACCATAAAAGCATGTTAAAATATAAAAATATTTCATTATCTTCACAACATTGAGCTCAGATTAACACACATGAGACTAGTATAACCAGGGGACCTCGTGATTTTAAAATTACCCCCTCACATCAGTGTTTCTTGTGGCGCATATGCACACGTTAAGTTTGTGTTTAACTCAAACTTAACTTGGAAATGTTGTCAGGGCTCTGTGTAACATTAACGTTTTAGAAGCTGAGCTTTAATTCTTCAGCAGCCACATTAATAATATAGTTTTTCAGTTGTGTTGCCCACTCTGCATGTCTCAAAAGTACGGGCGTCACAATTTCGTTTCTAATCGAAAATTGATCGAAATGAGCCTTTAATTTCGCCAGTCAAATTCAAATGCACGTAAGTGGTCAGGGGGGTGTCATGGTGCGTTTAAGTGCACCTCATAAAAAATGTTAATGACAGCTGTCAGGGCATAAAAGTCTAAATTTAACAACAACATAGCCGTCACTGCTGAAAATCGAAAGTAAAATCAAATGGTGGATTTTGAGAGTGGTGACACCCCTAGTTAGAAGCATAAATACACATTTATAATTCATTTGGATCAAGTAACAGAAGCTTTGTGGCTGAACTTGAATATCACAACATTTTCTGTCATCACTCATTTTAAACGTCAGTATGCAATCTCAGAGCACAGCTGTTGACTGCTGTTGACTAATATTGTCCTATGTCCTAAGTTTTGTAATTTTGATTCAGATTGTATAAATGATGCTTTTGACATTTGGAGCTACCATCTGTTTTCATTATGAAACTAACTAGATGAAATAATATTTTTCATCCAAATGGCCAGAAGGATTTTTTGAGGATTCTGGAAATCCATTCATGACAGTTGTAAATGTTGTTAAAAGGTTTGTTTCTGTGAAGAATATCTACTCAGCATTGTTTGAAAAAGCCACATACTTTCTGGGTGGACTTGAATGAAACACTAATAATACCAAACTTTATTTGAATCGAACTGCAATGTAGGACATTTACAGAGCACTTCATATAAAAAAAAACATAAAATGAACATAAAACCAGGGAAAGAAAATCAAATCCCCTGATCCCCTCTGCAGATTCTCTCACACTCCTCTAACTCCTCCTCATCACTCCCTGTCCCTCAGGCCCCAACAAGTACGAGGAGGCTCAGGCTTACATCCAGACCAAATTTGAGGATCTGAACAAGAAGAAGGACACCAAGGAGATCTACACCCACTTCACCTGCGCCACCGACACCAAGAACGTGCAGTTTGTGTTCGACGCCGTCACTGACGTCATCATCAAGAACAACCTGAAGGACTGTGGCCTCTTCTAACAACCTGTCTGAGGAAGAGTCAAGGTGAGTTAAGAGAAATGACTCAAAGTGGTTCAGCTTTATAACGTCACAAAATGAAGCCTGTTTGAACTGACTGATTTTCTCTTTTGTATTTTATCAGATTACTTGAAGAGATCGGTGACCATACAGATATAGGGGAATATACACACATCATGAATGACTGCACTGGCCAACCACAATTTCTGCTTTGATCTGCTTTTTATAAAGACACCTAAGAGACTGAAAACCCGACGAGCCTTGTGGAATTTCAACGATTGCTGATCCAGTCACTCGTATTGTTAACTCTTTGGGCTATGACCACAAAAATCAACATTTATTATTGTATTTTTGTTCTTTTTTTTTTTTTTTTTCTTCTTTATTTTCAATTTACTAGAGGAGTCAAAGGAGAACTTTTTTATATAAATGCATTCATCTTACTTTTAGAAATTCTGATGTGCAAATTATTAAACTTTTAATCACATGAAGCTTATTTTCTAAGAGTTGAAGCACAGGCATGGACATAAAATATGATTGATAAAGGAAAGTGCTTTTTTTAATATATATATATATATATATATATATATATATATATATATATATATATATTGTTTACATAAGCTCATCATTCATAGCCAAACCGTATATTGTTCTGCATGAGTCAACAAGGCAAATATTAGCTCTGTAATCTGCACAAATTATCTAACATTCCTACAAAATGATCATAAAAAATAATAAAACGCTGAAAAGAAAAAAAAAAAAAAAGCTTCACATGCCGGGGGAAATTATGGCGAAATTCTAACTGATATTTAAAGTATGTGTATACCTAACATTCTCTCACTTTTTATAGTACCATTTCCATGTCTGTTGCAGTATGTTTGTGCCTTGACTTCTGTTTACAACCAATTCCTAGATATGCTTTTAGTACTGTTTGACCTACTGTGCGCCTATATTTTTCTTCCATTTTTCTGCCTAGCACCTATGAATATATAGTGATTATTAATGAGAGACGAAAATCTAATTCAGAAAAAGGTTAGTGTTTTTGGTAAATATTAAAATGCTTTGAAAGTCCTTTATGATTTAATTTAAATAAAAGTAGAGATCACCTGACTCTTGCACATTGTTTTTCTTCTCTTGTTTTTTTTAGTGCAACACTGTTTGATTTTTATGTGGTGGACTTGCTGGAGTACTTGGGGTTAAGAATAATCAGTAATTTCTACAAAATTGTATTTAAAGGAGCTTGTTGACAGTTTTACACCATTAAAGTAACTATATGGATGTTCTAATGGTGGACAGACATGCAGGCCGGAGCAGACAGTCTCAGTCATCACATCCTCTACCAGGAAGGAAGAAACAAACTTGCGGAATAAGCTGCTGTGGTGTTTGGTTGCCATAATAAAACAAACAAACAACAAAAAGCATACTCCCTGATGTCACATGGGTTGAAATGACCAAGGGAAGTAGTCATGTGACGCACCTTATTTCCAGTCAGCACTCACTGAAAAGGTGACATAACCCTGAAACTGCGCAGTTTATGTTCACTTTAGAGACTATGTAACTTTAGCTAAACAGCAGCCATTATGGCCACATGTGACAAATAAGGGATACTTTATTTATTTATTTGCTGTGGACATGATGGTAACATTGGTGCTGTCCATGAGAGCATTTGGTTAAGTTAAGTGAACAAAACGAAAAGGAGGATAAAAACACAAAACTGGTATAAAAATCCAGTACTAAAAATATACAGATCAGTTTGTGCCGGTGTATTAGGTTTGAGAACAGTGTTGTTTCTCTTTCAGCATTAATTTAACACCTCTGTTAAAAACATTAAAGTAGTGTTGCATTTTCAACTCACGGGCAGAGTAAAGAGTAAAGTTTTGCTCCTTCAACTGAGAAGACTGATTGTCCACATGAGGTTTTGCACACTGCAGTGTGACAGTTCCTTGACCATGTATCGAGGTCTGTGCATTGACTCTACTGATGTCTTGTGATTGTTGGTAAATGAGCCAATAATGCTGCTTACAAAGCATATCTACAGATGAGTGAAAAAAAATCAAAAATAACAGAAAAATATAACTGAGTGGAGAAACAACAAACGGTGGCTCTGTTGTGTTGTGAGAAGTGTTCTCTCTCAGCTCTCTAGAAGAGTTGTAGAATACTTGGGTGCATTGAAGCTTTTCGGGCAGCACGTGGCGGCCAAACACCTAACAAAGACACTTTATTTTGTTTTCTCCTTTAATGTGTAACCTGTCTATCTAAAGTTAGCTAACATCAGCCACTATAGGCTACAGGTCACAGTAGACCAAGTAAAGTTCGGGCAGCAAAATACTTTTGTACTTTTATGTAATTTACACACAGACAAGGTAACATAAAATTCATATAATTATGAGAGATGTGTCAGGAGTGGTCAAGAAAGAAAATGACAACAAGAAGCAGAAAAAAAATTGTCATTGTCAATAGACAATGAAAAAGAAAACAATATACATGTATACGAAGTACTTAATTAGTGACATAATTAAATGCGATGACAATTTCCTCTAGAAAAATTCTAAAGATGAAGAGCTGTCAACAACACATCCATTAGTATCCCTGAGTGTTATATATATTATATTATATTATATATTATAAGGATGAGTTTTACTACTTATAAATTCAATTTTACCGTCGTAAGAGTAGGAATGTGTTCTTTCTGCTTTCAAGAATGTCAGCGTCTGTCTTTAAACATTATTTTTTGACATTCCTGGCCTTATTTTATTGCCATATTTACACAACTGATTGCAATTTGTCCTGGTCAGCTCACCCAAACTCCGACAAGACACGACGTGGAGTCAGTTTTAATCCTTCATCACACATCCCAACCAACACTTTCTACTGGACACCTGTCTTTAAACTGGCCGATGGTGCCATCTAGTGGACAATGTTAGACTTACCTGGTCAGTCTCCTTCAGCTCTGTTTTGCCTTTAACTTCTATTTTTGACCTTTCCCATACAATTGTATTTAGTGAGTCTGACTAAAAGACATGAATAGAACAGGCAATGTATTAACAAATATTTCATGTCTTTTCATTATTAATCACAATATCTGTCTCAGGACAACAGCAGACAACAAGTCTCACTTCTAGGTGTAAAGTCTTTACAAAAGATGCTTTCACATATGCTTCAACCTGTCTGATGTCTGGATTCAGGAGTGTATAAAGTAGGTGGGTGGCTGTTCATGGTCTAATCCGTATCACACAGATAAGAAGGCTAATTGATGATGCTTTCATTAGATTAATGACTCCCGGTGCACCAACCCTCCCCTGGACTCATCCTGCCAATCTTCTGCAGACGCCCTTTAGAATAGTAATGCTGAGAAAGACTGAGACCAAGTGACGGCAAACTTTACAAAGCTGCAAAGACATACAACGGGGAAACTCACAGCATTACGAGCTTGGAGGTTCTCTGTAGTGTGGACTGTTATATCAGGTGACATGTCACTGACCAACTGAGGTAAAGGTTCAGACTGTGGTGGTTCATTAATCCATAGTTCATTCATAATGTGGGATTATACAACAGAGGCAGACTCATGATAACTTTGTGTCATTGGATTTATTTTTTGATTGCCAAATTAAATAAGTTAATTTAACGCTCCTGGCTGTTGTTCTAACCTTGATAGGATGTTTTACAAACTAGGGGTAGACAGATGGGACTTTTTCAGGGCCGATGCCAATTATTAGAAATCAAGGAGACTGGAAAACGTCTGCATACATAATGATGGAGTTAAGCATTTACTGTATATACTGTTAAAGACACAACACAACAGATGCGAGTATACTTGAGAGAAGTTTAAACCTCATGTCAACATTAATAGCATACAGCTTTTATAACCCTGTTTTTACTACAGAGACTTAAAAGACTTGCTAGCTTGTGACATGAAGTCTAACTCGTACAGTTTGCAGCTGATCGGGTGCCTGTGCACTCAAATGTCCTCCAAATTGAAAACATTAGTTGTTACTGCTACAGCGCTGCAGTAAATTAGTTTTGTGTGTTAAAAATCAAATCCCAAGAAGCTGCTCAATGGCGTTAAAGCCTTTACCAGCTGACAACCAGCTTATTCTTGCAGCAGGAATCTTGCTTTAACTTGGAGGTGATGATTTATCCAGCAACTGTTTATTATGAAGATTCAACTGATGTTTATAAACCTTTACAATTGCTTAATAAATGGTTTCTAAAGCATTTCATTGTTCGTTAATAAGTGAATAACTATTAACTAAAGTTGAACTGACTGAATTGTATCAATATTGGTGAGTATAAAGAAACAAAATCAAAACATCAGGAGATCAAGCTACAATCCAACACTGCTACCGTCCTGCACAGAAAAAAAAGGGTAGGAAAAATTCTCCTCATTTTAGTGAATCCAGTTTAGCTGAGATTTCTCTAGAGGGCACTGCAGGTCTACATCTGAGAGACTCTGGCCTCCTCTCAGAGGCACCAAACATCTGGTTTAAAGCCCCACAAGTAAAACATGTCAGTGTAAAAGAAAACGTTCTCTTGTGTTCAGGAAGGTAAATGTCTCGCTGCACACTCACAGGCTGGAAGCAGACCTTTTACGTTCAAATGTCGTCCTAAATGAATTGATTGCTGCTTTTTATTCATCTTTGAAAATGAATGATGAGACAAACCTAAAATCTGGAGCTTCAAAACCACATCCCAACACTGTTAGACCCATAAGGATCTATCCGGATCTGACAGGCTGGCCTCAGTGATGCAGACTTAACTGAGCGCTCAGCCTTCATGACCGTCGCCACTACAGTATTTAGGACTGTAACATCAAGAGAGAACTGGTAACAAAACATCAGCGCGATGATAAAATCAAGGATTGTAAAGAAGAAGAGTAAAGCATTCATGGGTT
Source organism: Pagrus major (assembly GCF_040436345.1). Classification (NCBI taxonomy): domain Eukaryota; kingdom Metazoa; phylum Chordata; class Actinopteri; order Spariformes; family Sparidae; genus Pagrus; species Pagrus major. Next base: position 20,326,932 of record NC_133220.1, read on the forward strand.
GTGTTCAAGTACCACCTCGTGTAATGAGTGTGTCCATTAGGCATTCAGGGAAGCAGAGATGAGCAGAATTAAAGGTCGGTCTGTGACGAAAATTGAAATAATCACAATTCCATTAGCAGCCACGTGTAATTACTTAATGCATAGAGTGTATGTGCTGATGGAGGAGCCATCCTTAATGGAGAGAAAGATAATGGTGGTATGAGTGAAAGCCTGGAGTTCTCAATAACCTGCACTCTGACAAAATGTCTTCATACTCTAATACTGTATGTCCTGGAGCTTCTATTGATGCTTCACGTGAAAATATAAAGAATTGAGAATTCAGTAGTGAAAAATCAAATGCTTTTTTCCTGCATTAAGGCACTTTAAGTCTCCCTAAACGAGTCAAATGAGGACAGAGAGTGGTGGAGGTGAATTATCAGCTTATAGATGAACTCTGGTAAACTCTAAACGTGATCAAGTTAATTATACTATCATCATGTTGAAGGTTGTATTTTGCCCTACATTGGTGTTGGAGAGAAGTAGGTGATGCGGGTTAGGACATGCCACATGTACCCGCATGCAAATGCTGGAGACGAATCTGCACGTGAACAGCAGGCCGTCGGATCTGGATTCACCACCCCGACAGTAACAAACAGATGCAGATCCCTCTCAGTACATCAGATTTGCATAAACACCCATTAACTGAATAGCGTGAATGCAGGGTTGAGTGCCAGATAACTGTCAGGGCTGCAGGCTCAATGCCCAATTAGGCTACAGATGATCACATTTACATTTAGGTATTTTGTTTTCACTGTGATTCAGTGGATAACAAACGAGCCACCAGCAGGACAAGCTTTTACCAAACGGCTACAATCACAAGCAGCCAAAACAAGAGCACAAGGGTTTGCAATGTGACTTTAAAACAAAAACAAACAAAAAGAAGCGTTTAAAAAAGGTTTATCTACACACAAATGCATCACAATTAGTCGATTAATCGTCATGTCGTTGACTCAAATCAATCAAATGCTCAAGTGATGTTTTTCTGAATGTTCCTTGAATGTGAAAATTTGATGGTTTTCTGTGATAGTAAACTGAAAATCTTTGGACAACAAGCTATCTGAAGACGTCATCTTGGGCTTTGGGAAACAACTTTTGTTTTGTCTACAAAATGTTTCTGACATGTGGAGACTAAATGATTAGTTAAGGAAGGAATCAGCAGATTTACCATGAAGATGATGCAGTCAATTACATGAAGGACAGACACATGATTTAGCTTAAAGACAAAAACCAACTGAAAGTGACCTCAGTAACTTATTTCACAGTCTTCAAAGAGCCAGGGCTGGACCAAACTCCCATGTAAAAGAGATTGAATAGTAATATTCCTGGTAGCCTGATAAGGTAAAAAAAAAATAAAATAGAGAGAGAGAGAATATATTGATTAGTTGTTTGGTCTATAAAATGTCAGGAAATTGTTAATATTGTCGATCTGTGTTTCCCAAATCCCAAAATGGCGTCCTCAAATGTCTTTTTTTGTCCACAATATTCAGTTTGCTGACATAGAAACGAATGGATTATCCAAATAGTTATAGTTGACAAATCATCAGTCAACAATAATTAATTGTTGCAGCTGAAATGAACTTGAGGTCAAAGTGAGACTAACAGAAAAAACTCGTGCAATTATAGCCAACTCAGCTAATTTCCAATATCAAGTGAGTATATGACGTTAAGAGGAAGGAAGGAAGGAAGGATGGATGGATGGATGGACGTAAGAAAGAAAGAAAGAAAGAAAGAAAGAAAGAAAGAAAGAAAGAAAGAAAGAAAAGAAGGAAGGAATAAAGGAAGGAAGGAAAGTAGGAAGAAAGAAAGGTAGGAAGGACGAAGGAAAGAAAGTAGGAAGGACGATAGGAAGCAAGGAAGAAAGAAAGAAAGAAAGAATAGAAGGAAGGTAGCAAGAAATCAAGAAAGCAAGGAAGAAAGAAAGAAAGAAAGAAAAAGAAGAAAGAAAGAAAGAAAGAATAGAAGGAAGGTAGCAAGAAAGCAAGGAAGAAAGAAAGAAAGAAAGAAAAGAGAAAGAAAGAAAGAAAGAAAGAAAGGTAGAATAAGGTACAGTATTGTGTCTCTCGGTGGTCTCGGGTCTTGTGTTGCAGTTTGTGTTTGCAAATGAGTGTGTTGGAGCCTCCTGCGCTCTGATTGGCCCGTTCAGACACGAGTCGCTGTGACTGGCTGCAGAGCGCGGAGCTGTAAAAAGGAGGCGAGCCGCACTGCTCGCCTCAGTCAGTCAGTCAGTCAGTCAGCACATCTGTCTACGGGCCGTGTAACTTCTACTGCTGCTGCTGACAGTGAAGCCCGCAGCAGCTCGGAGCGACCCGGGACATTTCACTACACGTTGCTTCCTTTGGACGGAGGCTGCCGCGTTAGAAGTGAGTGTCACTGATGAAAGGAAAAGACATGGTGAGTTCATCATTTTATACTTTCTTGACTTTTTTCTTGAACAAAACCAGGAGATGTTGCAACAAAAAAAAAAGAGAGAGAAGTAGCCTAAACAATATCCAGTAAAATGTGAATCGGAGATCTGTCTGGTTGAGAAAACATCTGCCACTGCAGCAGACGGCTGAACGGTCAGTGATGCTCAGATGCCTCCACAGTAAACAATCAGTCTTTTCTGCAGCATATGGAGATGTTTAACTGTCAGAGTGGACACTCACTGGCTTTCATGAGCAGGAATGCAGCTTGTTTTCATTATTATTGAATAATTATATTGCTTTGATTAAATATGATATCACAGTTTGATCACTCCTGCTCTGTTGGTCCATATTCGTCGGGTACTTTCTCAAGTTCTTGCAACATCTCGCAGAGTTATGATGAGAACCAAATGGGGGCAGGAGGTCTTGCAGCAGGGTCAAATGCTCTAATGGACAGTGTGGAGTCAGAGCACAGAGGTCTCTCAGGTTCAAAGGTCGGTGAGCAGAGGATAGGAGTGTGTTGTTAGGTTGGCTTGTGTTGGATGTGACCTCTACGGCCACATTTGAACCTGCATCCTGTGTTTCTCCTCTGCTGGTTTGGCTTACAGGTTTGGCTTACACTCAGCTGGAGGATAAATGAAGCAAACAAAATAAAGGAAAACAGTCCTTGTATTTAATATGTTATGAAGCCATGCAGCGTGTAGGTTGGAGTGTGTTCCAGGGGGCCTCATCTTTGTTCCTTGGCTTTACATCTACTCTTAAACTCTCACACACACACCGTCACATGATCTCTTTTGCCCTGTTTGAGTTTGAGAGTGAGCCACCGCTGCTCACTGGCTGGCTCCGACCAATCAGCTCAGTAAGTCAGACAGGAAGCAGCAGTATTATATTCCTCAGCGTGTCACTGGTAGATTTCATAGGCAGGCACGCTGCACCCTTAAAGAGGCAGGACCCCTGTAGCTAAATAAAGACCCAGCAGAGCCCGGTTACTCCCCTGATATACTGCAGATGTTTTACTTCTGCTCCAGTGCTCAGATAAATAGTTGAGGTTGGACATGAGTGCGGCGCTCTCTGTAATAACACCTGTCTGGCTTCTCAGTTGAATCACGCCTGAGTCAATGAAATAAGGGCGTTCACTGACGTGGCTGGCGTGGCCGAGTAAATTAACGGACGGATTGATTTGCTTTGTGTTGAAATCCTCCATCCTATTGAATAAGCTTGTTTGATCAGCAGGTCCGCTGGCCTTTAGGATTACAATAAGAGGTGTTCTGTCTTACTGCCTGCAAGCCTGAGCATGCCCACGACGCATCATGATACTCTGTACTCGCCTCATGTTATTATTAGAGCCATTCTTTACCTCATCAGAAAGGCTTTGAATCTCCAGATCCATTTGCTTACTCTTTGATTTGCTGACAACTTTTATCTGACCCTCTGTCTTTTGTCTCCTCAGCTCTGCATACAAGACTCAAGCGACTGCCTACGGGAGCAGATGCAGTACATGATGAGGTCACTGCAAGACCTGAAACAACTGCGGAAAGCCTGCCCTGCAGTCAGACGCCCCCTCTCTCCCATCAGCACCCAACTCCCAGCTATGGTGCGCCACTCAGCGCTGGCACGTGCGTGTCAGCAGCGAGCGCTGCAACGGGAACAGCGCACACGCCTGCGGATGTCAGACGCCAGCACGGCCAGTACCTACGACTCGGCCTGCTGTCTGGCGAGTCCTCTGGAGGAGGAGGATGAGGACACGAGCAGCCGGCTGGGCCTGAGCCTCAGACTGGGCCTGGGCTCTCCCTGCAGTCAGAAAAGCCTGGAGTTTGATTCAGGCTACTCCGAGGCGTCGTGGCAGGATGAAGGGGTGGTGCTCAGGAGGACGAGGAACGTGCGGGTGTCATCCTCAGCATGCCTCCGCACAAACAGAGCACCCAGCGGACGTATTCGACCCAAATCCACCTCTGACGCCTGCCTGGAGAGGTGGACGACGTTTGAGGTTGGCGACCCAGAGGACTGGACAAACTCTTTACTGACCAGAGGACGCAACCGCCAGCCTCTGGTTCTGGGTGACAACAGCTTTGCAGACCTCATACAGAACTGGATGGACTTGCCAGATTGTCCTGAGCCCACTGAGCCGAAGCCAAATCCAAGTCGCAGACCGGGACGAGGTTTCTTTGTCAACATGAGGAGGAGACTTGCTGGTTTTTCTAAGAGCGTGGAGGACAGAGTGAAGATGAGATCCACGGACTCTTCTCATGTTAACAGAGCTGCAAATGCTCCAAAGCGGCTGTCCTGCCCAGTCGTGGCGTCGCCGGCCAAAGTCCCTTTTTTCCACCAGTCTCACATGGGCATCAACCAGCTGGACTCAGACTTTTACCACTTTGCAGCTCTCATGAAATCAGGCAGTCGACAGCCAATAATCTGCAAAGATATCATCGGCTACATCTGACTTTCCCTGCATGTAAAGACTGGACAATCCTCAAAGTCACTTTATTTTTATATGAATGTTTTTTTCACCTTTTATATGCTGTGACTAATAAAGATTCTCATAATTTAAACTCTACTTACTCTTATTTATAGTACTCAGGTCTTGCATGTGACACAGGATATGTGGTTGATTGATATAATTCTGAGTTCCCAGAACACATTTTTTCCTTGAGTGAAGCTTCCGTCCGAGTCATCTGAGTTTCATTACAGCTCATTACAGTCAGACAGCTGCTGGATTAGTTAAAAGATGCTTTTACTGTCTGTGTAGATTCATTCGTTTTCATTAGAAATGTAATACTCTGGACGTGCATGATGGAGTCTGTAGCTGTGTGGTTAAGTGTTAAGAAATGAAGATGAATTGAAAACACGATGATATCTCATGTGCAGACTTGCTGTAGTTCCAGGATTAACAAGGGCATTTGAGTTTGTGAAGTCCATTTTGTAGGGACTCGCTGTTCTCAAAAACGTCTGTTCCTACTCAACTAAAAGTTGAATCCTTAAGAGAGGCTTTAACCAGGACGACGAAGCTATTTACAGGCCAGAAACAGAGGCTGTATCAACACAGCGCTGTGTGCCCGATGAGGTAATTCCCCATGTGTCCACGCAGACAGGGGTGAGGAGAGGCGAAGCAGCTGGTTGCAGATGGAGCTGAGGTTTACTCTCCCGTTTGCTTCATGAAGCGCAACAGCCCCCTGCCTCATTTAACTCGTTGTGGCCACACAGGTGGTGCCAACTCATCATTGGTTAATGGTACTATTAGTTCTGAGGAAAGCAAAAAAATAACACAGATACAAAGGAGTGACACACGTGGCGAGATAAGCTCATGAGCACTTCACCTTTGCCTTTACACATTCGCTTTGTTCATCAATTCAGAGGAGGAATAATAGCAGCAGACGTTATAAAGATAAAGAATTCCCCCAAAAGAGATTTCCCATGCTCCCTGCTGCAGCCCGCCTCACCAATCATGTCTCGTATCACGGCCTAAGAAGAGAGATGGTTCTTACTGGGTGCCTCCTGGTTTGTCTCCTGGTTGAATGTCGCTGCAGCACACTGCTGAGCACTCAGCTGGGATGTAATGAACTCTTATCAGCACTAACAGTCACACTGCAGTGGAAGCTTGGAAACGTGTGGGAGCAGCCACAAGGGAAAAACATAAAAAATCTCTGCAAAGAGAACTTGGAACAAATACTGTGAGCGTTTCTAAGGTTTTCCTGGCTCTGATTTTCCTTATTAGCACACGCTGGTTCCCGGCGGTTTGCAGTTGGATAAGTGCATCAATACATCACCTTCCCCAGCTGACTGAGAGTCGTTCAGGGAAAGGGATGAGAGGAGAAGAGAGAGGAAGCAACGAGTCCAACCCATTACTCAAACTCAACCTCAACAGCACAAAGTCCCCAAAACATAGTTTACTGTGTGTGTCAGCAAGCAGGAGAGCCGGTCGTCTATGTGAAGTATAAAGAGAAGTAGATGTAAAGCGGCTACGGTTGCAGTGTCATGCTTATTATAAGGAACAATCAACCAAGTTGACTAAATCACAGCTGTAACAGACAAATAAGCACATTTGCGCAACAGTTTTTAAGCTAGTTGTTGGAGGCGGTTTGTTGATTCAAGTTTCAACTTCATTATATGTCAGTCAGCGTATTTATTGAGTCTATAATTGAAAGTCAATGATGAGGAAAAATCAGTGGAAAAATACAAGATGTGTTGAAGCTACACGCTAATGACTGCTGGCTACTGATGTGCACATGCAGCTTGTTGAACCTCTAAATTTTCAGACACCAGCTGCAGAAAAACAGGTCAGATTCACCTCCAGTGAGCCAAGAACCATTAAATGAGCAAACAGCAACAAAACGCTGTTTTGGCCATCTGAGTTAACAGCATGCATCAATAATCACATCTTTCCTCCTGTTAACGATGCAGGCTGAAGAATCCAAAACCAAATATTGTTGCTGGGTAGTCACCTCATGGTACATCCACGCAGGATCATGTGCAATGCAATGCAAAAGACCAAATGAAATGCAACATGTCGATCCTGGCAGCCATGTCTTTACACTGTACGTAACCATAGAACATTTGATCTCACTCTTCTCGTTGTCTCAATCCCGCTCGAGTATTGACCTCTGCTACTTGTCCCCATTTCTCTACCTGACAAACATCTTTCCTCATTTGTCAGGTATGTGGACAGGAGCTGTGTGCGACGGCATGGCCGTGGTCCATCTACTTGCTTAATATTTGAAATGTAAAATGTACTTGGCTTTCAAACCATAAAGGATAAATGATGGCTGCCACCCACAGTCTGCTTATAATGAGTAAGACTCTTAGTACCAGCAGCCATAAACAGTGTTCATGGCTTGCTGCACGAAACCAGCGTGTTCAATTTGTGATGGGGTGTTCACGAGATGATCTCGAGCAGATCTGCTGAAGCGTTGCACACTTACAGGGTGGCCCAGTCTGATGTAGTGGACCCACAACACATCTCCTGTTAATTAACCAGTAAACAGAAGGAGAAGATGGGCCATGTGTTGACGTTTGGCAAACTTCTCATCTCTGGGTTTCTAGTGTGTTGATAGAAACAAGCTCTAATTAGAACTATAATCAGGATTTTTGAACTGTGGACCATATACGTATCTTACTTAACAGTTTCAGACTTCATCGTTGAAAGTCCCTGCCTGAACTCGCACTGCAGGCTGTACCTGAAGATGTTTGTGCTGCTGAGTACAGTTAATCGGTTTTTCAATTCAGGGCTGTTGAGATGTCACACGGTTATTTCTCTTCTCCTCGAGGACTCATATGAATAAAAATGGGAAAAGACAAAGTGGTGTGTGTGTGTGAGAACAGCTACGGTGTGTGGAGGTTAATGAGCTCAATCGCTCTCAAGAAGTGGGGAAACAAGAAGTAGGAGGAAGTGGTCTGACGAGGATGAATGACAATCACATAAAAATTAAACTGCTTATCTTACTTTCTGCACACTGGAGTAAATGTTGTTTCTGGGCTTGTTGAATATTTTTTGATAAGGAAAAAAAATATTCAGTTCTTGTTTCAGATGAGAAAAGATGATGTGTGAAGACCTTGTGATTTTCTTTGAAAAGAAGAAGACTGCAACTGTTTTTTATGGCCGTTGCATCTGCTGACTCTTAACACGTCGATCCGTGAATGACTCCACACATTATGAAACACTTTCACTGGGAAGTTAGAGGCTTCTGACATCATCATTGACTATTTTGCTTGAAGCAACCTGTCATAACGTTTTTCACTTCCAGAGAAATCAGGTTTCCATCTGAAAGGGCGGTGACTTGAAGCCATTAAAACAAATGCTATGATGCAGTAAAATCATGAGACAGAGTTAATGAGGAATCAGCTGACAGACAACAAAATGAATATACAGCATATGGTTCGTTTAGTTCGGGCTCTGTATGAATTCCACTGAACTGATTCACCAACTTGCTTACATAACTCAGAACTACAGCATTGCAGAGAAAGCAAAACTTTATATTCAGTTGTGTCCTTTAGGGAACAGGAGAGTTAATTAAATTGTGTGATCTTTGGCTTCAATATCTGTCACAATGATTGAAAGTCTGTCAGCTGCACAGATAGAAAAATGCTTCATCACAGATAGAGAGAATTAACTTTCCTTCACTGAAGAGTGAGACTCTGACTGACTGCAGAGACACATGAAGACTGTTCCTATTAACCTATCTAACTGAGAGTGAGACAGGAAGTGAAGTGTGGGGGGTGTTCAGCCTGCAGTCTGGCTAAGAATGGATGTGATTAATGTTCTTTTTTGTTTTCTTTCTTTCTTTTCTGGCTATGAAATAACCTGGCAAGAATTAAAAAACTATTTCCGGAGTCATTCATTCACTGCTGTTCCTATTCCAATTCTTACGTGCCTTAAAGTGGTTATAATTCTGGTCATTTTAAACCTCGGCCCTATATTTACATGTTTTGATACTTAACAAAAGTTTCTGAATCAGTCCAATACATCGCCTCAGCTGGCAGCTGCCACATGGCTGAAATGGCTGCATTTTAATCCTGTGGGGAAACTACAACTGTCAAACTTACGTCCACTAAAAGACTGAAGTGTTTTTGCTACTTGCAGGCTGAGGTTGTTATTCTAAGGCTGAAGATAAACATGCTTACAACAATGCGTTTGGGCACGCCTGATGGCTGGCTTGACTTTTCTTTGTCCATTCTCAGAAATTAATGCTACGCATCTGTAAGATGCAATATGCACATGAACGGTAGGGGGACTGTAGGGCCAGTATGGGGGTGTGACAGAGTCAGTAGTCAGTGAGTTGCCTCATCTAGATTGTCAAAATCAGTTAAAAAATCAGCCATGACTTTGGAAAAAGTTCGAGCTAAACTCTTCTCTCCAACTCTTACCTACGTTTCCACAATCGTCTTCCTGCAGCAAACTCACCTCTGACAAGATTTCAGAGCAAGACTTCTCCTTGAACGATTATTGTGGGTCTGGTTACAAAAAAATGATCTTATTATAAGCAAAAATGACCATCTCTGTAAAAATTGTTTCTGTAATGTTGTCAGAATAACAACTTCAGCCTGTCAGTGGTGAAAAGTACTTTTAGTGGACGTAACTGTGACAGTCGTTGTTGCCCCAAAGGATTACATTGCAGCGTTTGCAGCCGTGTCACGGATGCTGGCTAAGGCGATCTCATGTACCGATTCCAAATCCTTTCCTTTCCTTCCTTCCACCAACCAATCCTTATAGTAGAATTAGGGCCATTAAAATACTTCAATAGTAATGAAATTGTTAGTTGACATGTAGTCATTCTTGATGATTATAACCTTTCAAAACAAATCTATCATGTTTGAGGTCCCACTGCACATTGCACACACATCAACTGTGTATTAGATAATATATATAAGAATAAGAGGGGAATCAGGAAATCATCACACAAGCTTTATTTAGAAACCACACAGCTGCTTTCTGCCTCTGCTTACTATAAAGGTTCATGGGAATCATAACAGACCAGATGACACAGTCGAAATATCCCAGAGGACTCTGCTTTGGTTCTCATGGTCAAACAGGGCCTCTTGGGTCAGACCCTACTTCCTGTGTTCAGTACAACACACAGCTTTACAAGCAAACCCACAATCCCATAGCATAAATAAAACGGCCTCGTTAGGGGTTAAAATAACAGGCTGTTTGGTGCTTATGTCATTATTGGTTGTTCAATTAATGACATAAGCACAACACAGTATCAGTATAGGCTCCATTTTTTAAATGCTCCTACATGCAATGCCAATGCAAAAAAGAAAAGATTGTAATATTGGCTTTCTGCAAAATCAGCATAGTTTCTAAATCAGTTTGTTTGTCTTCACTGCAAAAAATCAATATTAATTATATTCATAATAATGATCATATCACTGCCTGCTATGATCCAGTGTGTGTAATCCATATTTATTTCATCCACCATGTGCATGATAGCATTTCCATCAGCGATTTCCTGCAATGAAGCTCAATAACTGTAATATTACAAAGAGCCATTCACTGCCGTCTTGCAGATTTTTTAAGCTTGAATAAACATCCACCTTCTCTGGAATGTCATGCTATTCTTTGGCAACTACTATTCCTGTTAATTCACTGTACCTGCATGTGAGCGCGGGCCTGCCCGGGCCTGCATCGTGTCACGTCCCAGTTCATCCACATTTGGCTCAGTCGGTGACACGACCGCGGGGCCTCAGCAGAGCATGCAGCCTGCTGCCAACGTGACTTCTCCACACTCTTCCTTGGAAAAAAACAGGGGGAAAACACACCACAGTAAAGAGAACGGAAAAAACATTAGCTTCTCTGGAGACAATTAATGGCTTTTCTATTTCTTGCAGAGCCTCATGTTTCAGCGCTCCCATAAAGCAGCAGTTTCCCTCTCTTTGTCTAAAAAAAGACAGAGCCCACAAGGTCCACTTGTAAAAGACAATTGTTTGAGACAATGGGAATGAGACTCAGATTTGTTTTTGTTTATACGAAGATTCAACTTTATCATCATGCAGCTCTCTCGCACTGTGCAGAGCTAAAACTGGTTCGACAATGGTTGAAATAAATACTTTCCAAACAAAGCCCGTGGAAGATGCCAAAGCCACATATGGTGACAAACTCTACACATCACTTGAAGCCTCTGCTGCATGAGGGTGCGAGTGTGAAAGTGTCTTCAGGCATTCAGAGCGTATTCACAAAGACACGGCCCAATGTGTGTTTATAGTCTCACAGACAAGGCAACAGCCCCGGTAAAGTCAAACACACACTTTCACTGCCAAACACAAATATTCACACTCTCATACACACAAACATTGTCACATAGTTTACCTTGATACAATAGACACAGAGGGTTACAGTCAATAAACCAGAAACTCCTCTGAAGAGCTCAGAAAACAGGAAGAGACTTGCTCAAAATCAAAATGCTCATAAGAACACACAAACCCTCAACAGCTGTGTTTACATGGACCCAAATATTACACTAATAATCAGAATAACAGTCCGATCAGAGTGCCTCATGACCACAGGACAAGAGGAAGAATCCTCCTGTCCTGTGGTCTGGTCTCACTTGAACTATTGGCTTTGGGGCATCTTACCGGATTCCTTTATTTAGTGTCCACGTAAAGAGTTTAGTTGGAATCTCTAATCAGAAGTTAATGTCTTCTGATTTAAGGGAAGAATGGGGCCTTTTTACCCAGAGGAGCCAGCATGTGACCTTCTAAAAAACTCCTTTGTGCTCTAAATTAGTGATAAAAAGTGACCCATTTTGCACTCATCTATCACTCTTGGCTGAAAGGAGCTCATGTGGCTGACATTCAAAGCACAAGATAGTAATGTAACTTCTGTCTTGTCAAATATTGCAGACACAGGAAGCATCATAGACTTCAGCAGTGTGGGAGAGCGAGCTTTCCTGGCTCAACGTCCAGTGAACTCAGGGTGGTGAAAGATAAGGAGAGGTAGAGAGAAGACACATAAATCCTTCACTATGAGGAGGAGAGAGCAGATGCTGACGAGGAATAAAAAAACAGAAGAAGGGAAGAGGTTTGTCAAACAGACTGCAGTGAAAAACATCGTTTTTAGTCCGTGTGGGAAATCAGATCATCGAGCCTGCGAGCTGCTCGGTGGCACAATTGGTGATTCTGGCGAGCAGGAAACTAAGGTCAGCAGAGCGACCTTGATAAGTTGTCTTCCTGTGGTGCTCCTCAGCATGGTCGTGCCACTAACTGTCCCTCCTCAGCTCTAAACAGAAAAACCCTCGATAGACGTCCGCACAATAGCGTCCTTCTTCAGCCTAAGATGGGCCACACTGAGGAGACAGACAGAAAGCAGACATTGTGTGGTCTCAAAGATCTCTCAGTCTCCCACTTCCTCCGACTCTTTTTCTCTCTGACATTTTCACTTCCTGCTGACATCCCCCCACCCCGTCTCAGCCTCTCTATCGCATAATGTCCTCTCAATTCACTGCAATAAAAACGATAAACTATTTGCATTTTAGCTCCCATCAGTACAGACCCCTGCAGGTATTTGTTGGTGAAAATGTGCTATTTGTTTGTGCAGACTTTGCTGTCGAACCCGTTGGTCATGGCTGACTTGCTCTCACGCTGTGTCTGGATATGGATAATTTGTTATGACGGCTGAACTTGTTTAGTGACCTCTTGTCCTGATATATGCCAGAGCAGGCTGAGTGTAAATAGAAATGTTGAGAAAGATGAGACAAAATGTCCACGGAGGCCATGCAGTCACACACAAATTATCATCATAATGATACCCCGCGGGTTGTTTGTTTATGTTTTCAGAGATTTATTTCTCACATGCTGAAGTAAAGGGAAACTGCAGTGTGACCCCAAGTATTCACCCTGATGTTGTCCATCTTGGACCAGTTAACATGGCTTCAATGCAGAAATCTTCATTACAGTAAAAACACACGTGCACATCCTCTGTTGTATGGCAAACCTTTAATGAGTGCTCTCATTCTCCAAGAAGCTGCCATCTGACACAAAGCATGATGTTTAAAAAGCTGTTCAAAGTTCAAATCGTATGTCAGAGACGATCAGCTGGGTTGACGGTGGGTTTGAGGGCATGTCGTCATGTGGGTAAAGAGAAGGTCAGAAGGTGAAATTATAGGATCATGTGAGAGACCAGATGCCTCCACCCCCAACGTCACTGATAACATTATTATTTCGATGTGGGAAATCAGGAAATGGTGAATGGAGGAAATCATTCCTTACATATTTCACACAAACGATGAAAGTCATCTCACATAACCTCTTTCTTTTTGGCCCAAAAGAAAATATGATAATAAATAAAAACACTTTAAATTGTTATTTCGCTGACAACAAACAACAAAACCCACCTATCAGCACCTGTACAGGTCACTAATTAACACATTATATCTGGTCTGTTGAATTTAAGTGTGTTCATACGTCAGTTTTCATTGAAAGGTTTGGATATTAATTCAAATTGTACTCAGAACTTAATTATGATTTAAATAATTACAGACTTGAAATAATACTCAAGTACAAGTACCAAAAAAAATGACTTAACTACAGAAATTTGAGTAGATGTACTCAGTTACCTCCACCCCAGGTTTTAAGGAGAGTTATCCCTGAACCCTTAAAGTTCATAGTATTGGGTGTAAACTGTTCCTGAGTACATTTGCAGCCATTATAAGCAGTAAAAGCTAAATATAGTATTTATTACAATTCCATCTTGTTAAAGAAAATGTAAATGTGACAGAAATCAGCCACTAAATCTCCTGGTGCAGCAGTTTTTTAACAGAGGTAAAAGCTCCAGGCTGGCAGAGAGGCTCGTCCTGCTCATGGCCCCTGTGTCAACACACGGCCCAGTGGAGGTGGGCTACTGCAGGCACCAGATGGCCGTCTGCCGCACCTGGACTACTGTTGATTTTAAACAAAGCTGTCAGATTTAATGCAGACCGCCTGACTGAGTGACCGCCTCACTACCACTGATGTAGTCAAATATTAAACTTAAGAGTTGTCAACCTCCCCCTCCACCCACAAGCCCTTTCACCTCTCACTCCCTCTCAGCTGACACACACCCTACACACACTGCTCACATTGTCCTGGTCCATTTGGATTCAGTACTGATCAGTGTGAAAATAACTGTAAGCAACTTCTTTGCTTCCAGCTAGAAAAAAACAACATGTCAGCTGCTGAACATCATCATCCACCACCTTTGGGTAAATTACTTCAACTTGATTGAAGTCTTTGCACTAAAATATAATTTTGAGATCAAACCAAATATATGTGTAGTTTCACGAAACAATTCCAGTTCCTGTTCATCTTACTAGCTTTTTCCAGAGCTTTCATCCAGACATTTGGTCTTCATCAGCGGATGGTGTTTACTCAGTTGTCATAGTGATAATTATTTAATCTATAACACTGTTGGGCCTTCTCAGTTAAGTTAAGCATGATAGTCTGTTCTTGTCCTTGGAAAGTGTGGTTGACATGTGAGCTCAGTAGCTGTTGAGAGCTCTGGAAAACTTAACTTGCTTAACAAATACATTTTTAGTTATGGTTGTTTTTGCTGTACGGATTTTTTTAAGGCTGCAAAGAATGATGTTATTCATTATCGATTCATCTTTTCAATTTCATCAATATGTTACAAATGTGTTTTAATGCTTTGTCGAAGCAACAGTCACAAAGATGTCAAATAGAGAAAAGCAGCAGAATCGCACGATCTGGAAGCTGTAACTGACACCGTGGATGTAAAAATGACGAATCATTCACCATCTAAGTGGTTGTTGATTAAATCTGTCAATTGCTTCTTTTTTTCAGCAATAGTTTCTCTTTCCGTCATTGCACTGCATCTGAGTTGACTTTACATTATTCTATTCGTACAGCATTACATAACTCATGAGTGTATGAAACCCCGCTCCATTTCTGTGTAAATCATAAGTAGTAGTTATGATTCAGAACGAAACCTTAAACATTTGTCAACAACAACCAGTTCTACAGTTTCATAACCAGTATTTCAAGCGCTGATGCCGCCTTTGACTTGTGATCAGTTAACTGAGTCAACGGTGAACGTGAAGGTGCGACAAGTTGGGTGACAGATGAGTCATTGTGCACCGTAACGGTTAATGTAACTGCTTTTGATTTTACACAGCAGTTTTGTTTTCCTAACTGGAATCTTCCTGACAGTGATCACTGACATTAAACCATTTACTTTAACGAGAGTCACACTTTTGTGTAAGACAGTAGCATGCAGTCTTGTGGTTACAATTGTTGTTGGACCCTCTGATTGGTCTCATCCGTGAACAGTATTTGAGAATTGGTCAGCAGTGACAGAATAATTTAATGGAGTGAAAACCCCTGCCTGGCAAGACTGAGCCTATCACATGACCAGTCTCCTTCATTATATCACATAAAGGAAGACAGAGATGATAGGTACCAAACATTTCCGGACATGTCAGGGGACAAATTTGCCACTAGAACAGTTTATAAACAGTTTTCACATCCAGGCACCAGCTTGGATTAAATGTCTTGCAGGTGTTAAATCGGGAACACTCTGGATCTTCGTCCGCCTCGAGGCCTCTCAACTTAACTGCCACTGCAGATCAGTCCTAAAATAACCTGCTGTCCCTCCTCAACCTGCTGCCACGCCTTCTGTCCCTTCACGAAGATGTGAATGGCAGGAAAAGCAGCAGATTGAGCAAGGAAACGAGATGGATCACTATTACGCTCCAGGCAAAGCAGTGTGGGAACTCCAATCAGACTTTAGACCGGCTGAACCAGCCCAGTAATGAGGGGAAACGGCAAGCAGGATGCAGCGTGGGAAAAATATCACTATTGTTGAAAGTTCAGCGCTCAGTATAAATTAGCCCTGCGGCCAGACGGATATTTTAAATGTTAAAACAGATTGTTTTGGTATGGTTTGAGAATGGTAATGCTGGTCAGTCCAATTCACTGACATGTCAGTGCAGACTGACATGTCTCAACAACTATTGGATGGAAATTAAAAGGAAATCTTATCAGGAAATTTGTTGCAACCAGTCATGCACACCTCTGGGTGTGTTGATTCTTTAACGTTTCATCTATAGCGCCATCATCAGGTCAACATTTTAAAAGGTCTAAGCTAGCTGTTAGCTCTAGTTAGCAAATGTTAGCATGCTTACACACTAAAATGCTAAAAAAGGTTAACAGGATACCTGCTAGATATCAGCTCGTTGACATTGTCAATGGAGAATGTTAGCATGTTGATGCCAACCATGCTGAAACTTTACATTTCTTTTGGTTAAATTTTCAATTTTGTGCTGTGACAAATGACTAATCCATCAATCAAATAGTCAATCAACAGAGAATTAATCGGCAACTGTTTTTACAATTGACAAGCAAACATGTTAAACATTTGTTGGTTCCAGCTTCTTAAATTGGAGGATTTGCTGCTTTTCTAGCTGATTATCTTTGAAATACAATTTGATTATGTCAGTGTCCGCTCTGGGAGAATTGTTATTGCCATTTCTTACTTTTTTCTTACATTTTATAGACAAAACGGTGAATCAATTTATTCAGAAATGAACCGTCAGATTACTCAGTGACAAAAATGATTGTTAGTTTCATCTTATTATGCTCAAAATTAATGAAACTAAGAATCTAACACAGAGATGACAAGAAATATCAATGTGATATCTGACAAAGAGACACAATGGTACAAACACACACGAGCAACAATGAGCTTGGGATGTTGACCACTTTATGACCGCGGCAGACGTGGTGACCCGTGGCACCGCGGTGTCTGCGTGGCTTCAGGGCCGAACAGTACAGCAGCTTTTACATCTGACAACACAGACTGACCACTGTGTTGCTAATTACTCTGCTGTTGAGCTCTGTCACCTCTGTGGCCCCTGGTGACTCGTCACCACCCACAGCACACCACCAGCCCTCCCCCAAACACAGTGCACACAACAAAAGTGAACGTCTTTTGACAAGAGAGAATAAAACTGTGACTAAGACCCAAGCAATGATAAAATATGCAGGAAAAAACTTGTGTTTTTCATCTACAGGGACACAGTATGAACAGATCCCTGACAGCCACAATATATATGAAAACTGAGTCTCCCACTGGGATCTCCTCATTCGCCCCTGCATCACCTTATCAGCCCTATTAATCACAGAACCATGTGATCTAATCAGGAGTCTATTTTTGTGCCATTTATGTTATCTGTGCTGCCTTTTCACTGTCTGTGTTTGAGTACAAACACATACATCAGCCAAACCAGAGCAAATAAACCTCAGATAATACCTGTGTTTACATAGTGAACTCAGCCCGTGCTCTTGGCTGGTTTTCAGCGATGTGTCGCTCTGCAAGGCTGCACGCCGCTTGGTACAGGTCAAATACACTGGCTCAGCTGCAATTAACATCCACATTCCTACTGAGTGGTAAACCCACAAGCATGCTGAGTTTGATGTTTTTACTGCACGTGCAGCTGAATCATCACTAACGTTTCTTACTCACGGTTCCAGATGAGATTTTCTCTTTTCAAGCTTTCAATCAAACGGGGAAAAATTATAAGGTTTTTTTTCTTCTTTTTTAGTGGTGGGATGTTTCTTTAAAGGAATAGTTTGACATTTAGGGAAACACGCTTATTTACTATCTATCACTGGAGAGTTAGATCTAAGAAGGTCGGGTCCAGGGCGGCATTCCGAACGTTCACTTTCATGTTTCGGAATGCTGGCCCTTAATTAATTTTGAAAAAAGGGCGCCATTCCGAACCTGAAACCCTAACCTTAACCATAACCCGGTCGGAATGGCGGACCGTCGGAATGGCGGTCCTTCGGAACGGGTGTCGCTCCCCGAGAAGGTCAATACCACCCTCATGTCTTTACGGTAAATATAAACCTAACATGAAAATCCATTAACCACAACTCATTTCATGTTGGGATGAAACAAACAAGATATAATGTGTTGGTAAAGTTTTTTAGTTGGATTTCTTCCCCGTGTTTCCAGACTTTATGCTAAGCTAAGCTAACCAGCTGCAGCTCTACATGTAGAAAACACACATGGCAGAGGTATCGATCTTCTCATCTAACCCATCGAAGTATTTCCAAAAAGAATATGTCAGAATATTTCTTTAATTCCTCGATTTGTTTTTGTTGACTATATGATAAACATTTACCTCAGATCAGCAGGGCCTGTTATGTAAATGTGCAATGTGATGTGTTGTTTTCTTTCCTACCTTCTGCCATGTTACCTGTCATAGCACGAGATCGTTCAGTCACACTACCTCAGACCACAGCTGTAAAACCCAGAGGTGTTAATTGAGAATGATCCTATAACGAGGAGTTCAACTTGGGAATAGTCATCAGTATTAAGTCAGCAAAATTGTACCTCATCTGACACATCTCTCTCAAAGAGGGTTTCTCTTCCACAATCTTGTTTTTCCATCTACACTCATGAACAAAGAGTCAAAAGCCCTTTTAGTGAATGTGCCACCTACCTCATTGGATGACCAACTTTAACAAGACTTAGCAAGAACATTGAAAACAAATTAATTCAAATGAATTAAAAAGTCAACTGAAGTGTGAGTAAGGTTAGCTCACTCTACTAGTCTTAGGCACTAATGTTACAAATGATCATCTGTTAGCTTGGATAGCTTGCTGCAAAACAAACTGTTTGCCTATTTGTATCTTTAGTGTTAATGAAACTGACACCAACTTTCTTTGGGCATATTGCAAAAGACCAGGGTACTAGAATTGCAGTCCTGAAACGGATGCCTCCTCCTCTGCAGGAATGTAATATTGGTTATTCCGATTGCCGTTCAGTGTAAAAGGTACCAGCATAGAAAGGGCGGGGTCAATGTTGTTCTGCTTCAGTGCTGAATCGACATCTGGGATCCGGCAGGACAGGACAGGGGTGTGACATTTTGATGATTAGTCACTGTATATGTGTGACCCTCAACCAGGAGATTAAAAAAGCATTTTAAGCAGTAGCAACAATTAGCAGCTAACCTAAAGGAAAAGAACAAAACAGAAAATGTCTGCCGGTTGGGGAGACGATGAGGTCCAGGAGCTCTCCACCCTCCAAGCAGAGGACAAGACCAACAAGAACAGGGATGGTAGGTGATTGTTTCCATGTTATGCACTGATCGATGCGTATGTAAAATGTCACACTAGACGCAGACGTTGTGTCTCTTTTGTTTGAAGGATGCTGACACGCTATCCAAAATAACACACCGTTGTTTAGTGCAATTTTTATTATTCTGCTTTTTAACCTGTAAAGTGTCTTTGTGTACCATGAAAAGTGCTATACAAAATAAATGTATTATTATTATTTATTATTATTTAATAAAACAAAACAAAGGTGGCGCATAGAAGGGTCTTTGTTGTGGCGGTATTGCACGAACTGTTAAATGTGCTAAAGAGTCGAGATTAGATGATGCAGCCGCATGTTTACTCTGCTGCCACATTTCCTCCATTAGGCAAATGAGAAACCACACTCTGATCACAAGTATAATCGCACATCACCTGCAATGGGAGCAGTCTGACCTGCTGCCTTTGATTAGATGCTAATGTCGTTATCACACTGGTATTTGGAACGCCCTTCTATTAGACCAGAGAAGCGAACACTGGTGCTTCTTTGTGTACAGCTGTGTTTCTCCACATGCACTCTCCTATTAGGGTTGATGTGATCACATTAGCCCCCCCACCCCCGACTCTTCAGCCACTTCCTGCCCCTGTAGCCCAGCAGGCAGCAGCGAGGTGGTGATCCTCCTCTCCTGACTCCGGTCTGACACAGAGCTTTCATGTCACATCATCAGACTCTACTCTCTCTTTCTCACGTTCACTGTGCGTCACTATTTCTGTCTCTCAGTTTCTTTATCTTTCTCGGTCTCTTTGCTCTAACCTCAGGGGGACTCTCTCTCACCCACAACAAACCGAGAGCTGCCCCACAGAACGTCACAAAAACACCAGAATAACTCTCAAATGAGCTGCTTATAGTGGATTCTGACAGCTAAATTATGGGTGAAATGCATGTTCCTTGTCTTTAGGCTGTTGGGGGTGGAGTGGGGACGTTACCCTCACAAAGTTTAGGGTCTTTTTATGTCTGAGAAAACGTGATTTAGTCAAATATAGTTGAGATGTGGCCGGAACTTATTCATTCTGCAGAAAGGTTTAAGCATTTGCACAAATGATCTTTCACACTACCTATCTGTTTTTACAGTATACATAACTCTTCTAACAGGGATGTGGTTGTTCAAATTAAAACCACAGCAGGAATGTCTTATACCTGGACAGATCCTTTCATTTGCCGGAGTGCTTTATGTTGGCCTGTACCTTTCTCAACATTATTCATGAGCCCATCACTCTTTCATTCACTCTGTATATTTCAGTGACAGAGTGCACCGAGGACACTGTCAGGTGAAACATCTGGTTTGGGGTGACGCTCTTTGGTCTTTAATGGCCTCTGCGAGAGGCCACATCAATGGCAGGGATGATAAATCTGAACAATGAGAGAGCCAGTAAAGCAGTCAGCAGGGGTTCGGCGGTGCAGGAAGTGTGGCTCCTCTTGACCCCTGAACCTTGAGGTGATGCCCTTCAGTCTGCTCTCTGTGCTCAGATATCAGACACCCATGTGCTATACAGTACAAATGGCAGGCTGCATCACATATACCCTGTCAGAGACCTAATGATTAAAAACGTGATTTTTGGTGTTAGGTTAGAATAGATAGGGTTGTTGTTTTTTTATTTGAATTACAAAAAATCCTACAATTACTACACTGATGATTAGCCAGCTCCACTGTATTCTCGGAACAGAATAAAATATTGTTTTAAGGCCTATGGTCGGGGTCGTCAGTGAGCGTCTGTGGCCATAGTTTTTGCCATGCGTTATTTCCTCTAACGCAGCTGCAAAACGTACCAGCTAGTTTGCCATTAGACTGTTGTCTTGTTGCGGCGTGTTCAAGTGCAGCTTGTTGGCCGAGACACAGACCATGTGAGATAATGAAAGCCGCGAGTTCTCTGATGTCAGTTTTATGTGTCTGGGCCCTAAAGCTCACCATTTACCATGTAATATCTTGTTTGTTTAATCTGTTCAAAATTCAAATAGTAAAAATGATAATATACGAAGGAGGAAAACGTCACAGTGACGTCACAGTGACGTAATGTTGGTTTTTGTCCAGATTAAACAAACAAGATATAACGCATGCATTAGAAAGTTTTGGAGGTGCTGGTAGGCAGATTTAATTTTACCCTGGAGCAGAGCCAGGCTAGCTGTTTCTACTGGTTTTATGCTGAACAAAGCTAAACATCTGCTGGCTCCAGCTTGGCTAGAAAGTCAAATGAATTTGGTCATCCCTGAGAAAAGATACTGCCCTGTTGGCGTATGAATTTTCAGATGGAAAAGAAATATTACTTATCATCTGGACTATTATCTTGACTTTGTCAGTAAACAACACAGACTTGTTAACGCCATTGAGAAAATTCATTTTACAACAGTCTGGCTCTATAGTAGCTGACAGTTGTACACATGAAACTTCTCTCAATTAGTGCAGAGCAGATGTCACAGTAGTTGGGTGAAGATCAATAGGGTCAGTTGTGACAGACTGGTCCTTAGTGTGACTGGGCATTTTTACAACACTAGACCACTGGGACTTTAGCTGCTAACAACAAGAGAAGGAAGTGTGGCACTATTAAGAGCACAAGAACAGAGGGACTCTCACAAAGACAAAAGGGTCCAGTAGAGCTAAGTTAAGGTGCCTGCAGCCAGTGACCTCCTGCACCCTGAAAGCTGCCCTTTCAGAGGGGCTCACTGTCCGCTGCTCTGGAGGAAATGAGATGCTGCTGCCAAACAAACCGGTGATCTCAGTCTATATATGGAGATGGCTGAAAAAGCACTGAGTTTAAACAGAGTAGTTAAAATCTGCTAGTCCTCCCTATGGGCAGACGTTTACAGCAACTTGTCCAAACAATAGCAAGGGAGGCGGATGTGGAGAGGAAAGGTTTCACTTTATGTATCCAGTGCCATATTTGGAAGAAAGTGACAGCTGTGGCTTATCATGTCACTTAATGATAGAGTATACCTGTGCACCATAAGCATGTCCTGGGAGTTTTGAAGCACATTATATATACTTTATATATATAATCTCAAAAGTACAAGCCCCTTTTTAAAAGCTGTTGTGTACAGCAGATAAGAACATCACTAAACACTTGGCCTGTGCTGCAGGAAGAAATCCTTCTTGCTCCCAGATATCCCAGCTGCCTCTGGAACCACTTGTGTGCTCGTACTGGCCCAAAATTAAATTTGGCCTCAACTCAATCTTCTGCTTGTCCACTGCTATTCTTCAAGATGAATGGGCTGCCACGCCAAGGAAGGAACACATTCCACATATTTGTTTTTACTGCAAACCTCTCTGTAAAACCTAGTTTGGTACAAGCATCAGGGAAATGAGAGTTTTTTTGAAAATGGTGCACCATTTGCGAAGGAATCAGATTTCAATTAGTCTGGCTGCGATGAACACTAAACTCCAATTTTGTTGAGTGAGTCACAGCTGGACTACACCAATGTCAAACTCTCACTACCCATCTCTTATTTCAGGGTTTTCAAGTTGTCCCACACCTGATGGTGTGTGGCAGTAATCACCTTCGCACAGCAGGCCCTGTCCAATCAAGATAATTGGCACCAGACTGCGAACTACAAAGGAAGGGTTGAGCTTAGGTTTTTTCTGTCCTTTTACGGCCTTGTATGTGTTTATGAGTGGATAGCCCTGATCAAAGAAAATGTACAGGAATCCATTAAATCAATTCTCTGCTTTACTCACAAATGTTATTTCTGTATCAGTGTTTCTATGTTTGTACGTGTTCAGACATTTTAGAAGTTGATGAAGGCCAAAGAGGGAAATGACCATAAACTGAGTTGAAAAAGCAACTGATTCAATATTAGTTTTGCTTCACAGCATTTAAAGGACATTTCAATATCTAAATGTCAGCAGCATAAAAATCTGGCCTGAAATGTGACCTACAAAGGCATTAAAGACATTAAACATCTAACAGTTCATTCTTATGTTCCACCACATTTCCTTTATTTCGCATCATGCAGTGCACACTCTTTGATATCAATCAAATCAAACCACTTTGAAAACATCCTATAATAAAATGCTTCAAAGTTTGGGTATATATATGTCTATTTGCACAGAGTTAGGTGAAAAGGTCAATACCACTCTTATATTTGTATGCTAAATATGAAACCTCAACGAGACAACAACACTCCAGGAAGTTATTGTGCCATGAAATAGTCTTGGCGTTTTATTCCCTCAGTGGTGAGCTTTAGATGTGCTGGTAGGCGTTTCAGTATAGACAAACCAAACACTGGCCCTAGAGAGGTCTTTTTGCGTTTTTTTTTTCCATTGTTGGGTGAGATGAGGGTGATCAGTTGGTTGCAGTCTGCAGCCACACCAACAGATTCCAGTAAATCCTACACCGTGGACCTTTAAGAAAGCAAATGAGCTTATTCCTCAAAATGTCTTACCTGTCATGTTAAATGTTAGCTTCAGAGATATAAAATAAAACATAAAATACAGAAGAAATAGATGTATCATCTTTCGGTCCAGTGTTTTTTTCTAAATCCAGCATGGTGAGCAGTTAATTATAGCTGTTAATAGGAGTGCTGCACAGGGCTGTGCAGCAGCTGTCCCTCCCCTGGCACCCAGGTGTGAAAAGCTTTTGAATGCAGTGTGGAACTGGGCCACTCTCCCTGGAGCCAGGCCCACAAAATCACAACCATATGCACTTTCAGATTCGCACGGGGATGACGAGCCTGAACGAGATAAGAGTGATAGCAAGATGGGAGTACGAGATAGAAAATATGGGGAATGAAAACAGGAAGTGCAGTATAAACATAGCAGGAGACATCTGCAGCTCAGCCTTTGCTTAAAATCACTCTGCTGAACTGAATTGTTTTGCTTACATTTGCATTGCTATTTCAAGCAGATGTATGTTATTTACAGAGGGCCTCCTTATCTTACACAAATGCATCAGCATTTGCCATATTGTGCTCGATAAAGAACAATGAAATGTGGGTTTTATCATGACAAAACACATGCAGCATGAAATGTTTAACAAAAAATAATTTACGCAGAGCAGCCTGTAAGATAATAGCTCTCATCTAGCTGGGACCACAGAGCAGTTTGGGGATTCTAGCTCGTGGTGAGAGCTCCCAAACTGCTCAGCTGCTCTCCTCTCTCCCAGTGTTTAATCACCAGACCACGCCAAAGAAAACCACCCAGTCTGAACTCAGAGCAAAGCATCTGGTGTACCACAGAGGACATTCTCATGTTCAAATATAGACAAGAGCAGAGGCACAAAATGACCCACAGAGCACATTCTTTCCCAGCAGAAAGTTGCGGCACACACCCTGAAGCCTCATCCAAAAATCAACATGTTGTTTGGCAGCGTGGCACTCCTGTGAATAAAATATGATGGAAGGGAAACCTCTCTCCCACTAACCCCTGTTTGGAGCTCCTCGACTACATGTTTAGGGCTTTGTGAACACACTCGCCCTCTCCCACAAGTTGGAGAAGCCTTTCCTTTCAGCAGATGCAACCTCTCTCCTGTGGTTCATTCCTGCCCTCAGTGGGTTTAAGTGCATGTGTGTGAGCATTGCTGCACGGGGTTGCGCTATAATTAAAGCATGAGTGCAGTTTTGGCTTGGTGGGAAAGCGAGATCCAACAAGAGTGTTGTTTTGAGTGATTTGGTGATGGAGGGTGTATTGTGCACCCACATCTGCCTCACTGCTCATGTACCTACGGCTCATTTACAACACCTGGAGGGTAAGATGATGCCTGGCCCACCAGCACGATGGGACAAAAGATGTGAAGTCAGCCAAACCAGCGCACAGCAGCAGAGAAGAGGACAGAATTAACATAAGATCCCCACTGAGATGAGGATTAGTGATAGAGAAACACAATACCAAGAGGAAAAGGTGGGAAATCTACAGCAGCAACATAACAAACCCAAACTGAGGGTTCACTGAACTCCTCCTCCTCATAGCAAGTGTCTCATCATAGCTTAGCAACTGTAAGAAGGCGCAGCAGGCCTGTCGAGCTTTGAAACAATGCAAAGGTGAAGTTTAGATGGTGGCATTTCATTCTACATTTTTGCAGGTTACATGTTACTTAGGGTGGCATTTGTATGAAATGGCCAGAATTCAAAGGTAGCTCCAAAAATATACATCTTCACTGAATTTCAGTTTGTCAAACTGAAAATGCAGAGGCAGCAGCCAAAATATCACACAAATCATCACAGCGATTAGAAAATAATCACCAAAACTGAACTACGTAAGAAACCTCCCACATCGTAAAACATTGCAATCAGATAAGAGTTTAGAAGTTTTTCAGCAAAGATAGCTGCACTGTAAACATGATCCTTTGGACAAATGTTTCCCAGTACTTTCCTCCCCAGAATGCTTGTGACAGCAGAAATTATTGCCGACTTCTTGTTCCCGTTTGTGCTCCGCTTGATCCATTAGGCCACTTTAAAATGACATGAGGTAAACAATAGTCTCCTGAGAGGTAACAGTGTGGCCCCTGAGGACCCTGCCTGCAGTGTGGGGGGTCCTGCCCCTGGCACACTTCCCTTGACCTCAGGGTTATCACCATGGTAATCCCGGCTACGGCACCCATGAGGAATGACGGTGGCTACTGGGTGATACCTGGACACACTGAAACAGCTGTACTGGTGTGGTGAGGAGTCATTTGCTGCATCAATATAGACTAAACCATATCTGTCATTCTCACATTAGGGTGGTAATCATGTCTCATCTTCACAATAAAAACAGACAGTAACTGCTGAAACATCATAATTACAGAATTGGTTTTAAGCAATCAAATGTCCTCCCTTATTTCCGATCTAAACAACACATTGTCATCACTAAAGATTTATTATAGCGCTCTGTGTCCGTATTCCTACATGTGCATAATCCCAACATGTGTGTCTCCACATGTAGCGTTGAGACTGTTTGGGTTGAGTCCAGGGTCAGTTGGTTTCTCCTGACAGTTTTATATACCCAGTAGATGACTGGCTGCTTGCGCTGCGACGCTCAGATGTTTACTTCCTCTGGTTGAGGGTTTAAAAGCGTGCTGTGATGGTGTGTCGCATGCTGTATTTATGTTTGGGCCCCGGCTGTTACCATCTGATCGGGCGCTCTGCGTGGACCCTCACTGTACCGCTGAGGCTCGGGGTAACTCCTCCGCCCAGGCAGGCTCCTGTGTGTTGACATTTGAAAAACCAAATAGCACTCAGCAGTGAAACATGAGCGCTGCACGAGGAGGAGAGGGCAGCAGTTTGGTGAGGAGAGTGAAGGAAAGAGAGAGAGAGAAAATATGTAGTCGTAAAAAAAAGAAAGAAAGAAAAATAATGAAGGAAATACCCCACACCCTGTAAGATGAGGGAGATGAGTTTCAAAGCTGCTCCCTCCCTCCATTCCTTCCTCCTTTTCTGTGTGCAGGCCGGAGCAGCTGAGACTGCTTTCAGCCTGGCTTTGGCTCAAATCAACTGTCAGAGAAAATCTGTTTCTAATATGAGCGTTTCCTGTGAATGCAGGAAACGGCCCTCCACACAAAGCACAGCTTGTGAGGAGTCACCGTGGAGCTACTGCACTCCTCTCGCTCCTTTTCCGCTCTGTAGCCTGCAGTACCACTCGAACCCAAAAGAACAGGAGTGAACTCTGAAGAGATGGATAATGGAAAGTTATGTTTTGAATCCTGTACAGGGAAAATGTGAAGTCGTCCAAAATGATTTCCATCTTCTAGGCTTTTCATTTTCTTTTATCTTCAGTCCCGCTCAGCTGTGAAAACTTAAAGAGTTGTATAGATGGGCAGACTGCTCTTCCATTCTTTATATACTGCAATCCAATGTAAATTAACTCAAGACCAAAGGCCTAGTGGTCTGGGATCTAGTAGACTCTTTCTCTGTCTGGAGGGCTGACATCCAGCTTCCAGGAGCACGCTTGAACTGCTAACTTATTTGGAGAATTGCAGCTCTAATCACCAAGAACATACCCTCATAAAAAAAATGATTTATGTTTTTGCTGTTTCATGCAGGCTACCTTATGCTTGCTTTTTGGTCCTATGTTTACTTGTGCTTATTTTATATTGCTTATATATATATGTATGACTTGTATTTGCTTGTAATACATTATGAGGTGAGATTCCTGTTACAAGCCTCCAGGAGTTTTTGAATCTCACCCACAAAATCTGCTTCTTTTTTCAAATGAGCAAATAAACAAATACCAAAAAGGGGCAAAACCATCACAGGTTCACAGCCACTGATTCTCTTTCTAAATAGAATTGGCAGAGGCAACTGTGGATATTCATATTAAAGTTAATATGACAGACAATTCAGAAAATGTACTGTGGAGTGATGTTTAGCTGGATGAAATTAAAGCCTCCTTTCATGTTGTAATGGGATTAAGTTTCTCTGTTTTGTTTTATTCCCATTCTTTTTATTACCTTTCGATTGTTCTTTCTTTTTCTTGGTATTTCCTCCTCCATTTGCATGATATAATGTTCAAAGGAACTGATGTGGGAATAGAGCTACATAAGTTTAAGCTCTCTGGTGGACAAGTACCATTAATCATTATTTTATTTGGATGTTTACTTTTCAATCTCCTCCAAATTATCTGGGTCTAAACTTTTTATTACATGCCACCAGAGACTCATTGGCTGTTTTTCTTCCCTTGTCTTTTCTAAACTGCCCAGATGTCCCAGATGTTTTCACTGTGTGCTTTAATGTGTTATGTCAAAGCTAATAAAAAATTGGTCACAAAAAAAATTTGACTGCAAAAACAGGCCCACTTGAAGGAAGTAAATGTATGGAGGATTATAGTATTTTGTCTTCTCAGTTTCCGCACATGTAGACAAGGATTATCATCCCAATGTGACATCAATACTCCTCTTTAAAACACTGATCCAAAAATCCCTGCACCAGAGTATCCTGACTATCCTGAATCCTATGTTTCATCGGAAAACCAGCAGCGTAACATAATATTTCCCAGGGGACACGCCGTCATCGCACCCACCGCATACCACAACAGGCTTCAAGGCCTCTGGCTCAGCCCAGAGGATGTGACAGGAATCAAAGAGGCTTCTGCTGCTTTTTAAATCAGCAGCTCTAATACTTACTTACTTACTTGTCCAGACACTTAAACCTGCTTTACTAGCTGGGATTGGCCTTCAGAAGTCAAGGTCGGATGACCTGAGTGTTTTTACAGACAGAACAGGACTCCCCCGCAGGCTACTGCAAGTAATATAAAGACTGCTGTTCAGAATTAAACCCAAATAGATGATTAACATTTTAGTTGTAATGTTTATAGTTTTGTAGAGATGTATGTGTGTTTTAAATCATATTGGCTTCAGTTTACTATAGAGAACATAGTGTGGGCTCTGTGAATCTTCTGTGTCGTGCTGGAAGCTGGTTGTTTGTCTATGTTTATGTTGTCCTTCACAAAGAAATCCACCGTCCAGCAGCATTAAACAACTTGTTCTCAGGCGTGTAATGTCATTTTAAAATCTGCTCAAATATGGCCAATAGAAAAGTGATTGATACATGTTAATTGCTGCATCTGAATGTTGCATTTCAAGCTTCAAGCACACGACAAGATAAACCACATGAGGCCACAGCTGGACAGTGTCGCTGTCATTGTGCTATATGACAGCTGCATCTACTGAGGCCCCATCCTGTTCCAGATACGACACAATGCAACAGGGAAGGAAGGATCTTTGGCTGAGAGACACATATCATCACCAGAGCAGTCCTGCCTAACAAGGAGCACTCCTCATTAATGATCCTTTTCTCTCACGTTTAGCTTTATGATATACAGCACTTTGCTGAGTAGTTAACCCCGAGGTCAGGCCCCCCGAGGGCCAGCATGACCCAGCTCCGTCCAGCCACATATTCATTTAGGTTCACAGTGTTTGGTCACTGTTCGCACGGGTCACTTGTATCCTCTCGGTCACTGAAACTATGTCCCAGCAGAATGTGAGGTGACTTAAAGAACTTGAGTTTTAAGACATAAGTTATACAATACTCTGCTTTGACTAATAATGTATGTCTGAAAAAGTTCAGTTACTCTGTTATTATTCTTAGTATTACACCTAATCCCTCTCCCTCATTAAAAAACATCCAGAATCTGAAAATATTTTTCATTTCAAAGTGTAACTGCTGGACACAAGAAGCCTCCGTTCATGTGTCCTGAAGGCTTCCTGTTTCTACATCGCATATGCTCCACACATGTGGACACTAATGGTGATGTCACAACATTATGCTCGTACATACATGTTTAACTCAGATTCAAGGTGAGTATACAGAAACTTCATCTGCAGCGTGAATGTGACAACAGGCTTCTAACTTTGCATCATCCTGCACAGTAACATCCAAGTGAAGTAACAACAAGCGAAACAGATTTTGAGTGGAAGAGTCCTTTAAATAGTAGTCTATTTTACCTGTTAAGGAGCTTTGCACAGATATGATTCATTCTTCCTTATTACATGTTAGTAATGAGGGAGCACAAGCCGATGAATTCTCTTTGACGCTATGTGAGCAGTAAGTGACCCTGTGAGTCTGGGCACAGGATCAGACACAGACAGTGAACATGAACACATTGTGTGTCTTCCTTTTAATGCCGCAGGTCCATCTACAGTATGCACTCACATTCTACACACAAGTGAAGAAGTATTTATTGACATGTGCATAATAAAGATGAGACATGGACCCCTTCGTGACATCTTTTAAGGATGTAATGCAGCTGCGTATGGTCCCTGATGGAGTCTAAAAACTTGTGGTGGTGGTATTGACTGGATGAAGAGGCCGGTTGAGATCTGGATGGATGTAAAGAGGAGGCTTCTGTTGAGCACAGACTTGGGGAGCTGGAGGTAAATGAGATGGAGGAGGGTTACAACAATTGCTGCTGAAATGGCAGCTGACAACATCAGAGAGGGGAAGGCGATATGATTGGCTTAAGAAGATTGTAGTATAATCTTAATGGTCCAAGGGTAACTCTTTTTATTTACCCGATTTTATACGTTAAAGTGTTTTTACAGGTCTCGGGGAGTACTACTGCATATGTAAAAAAAGTAGAATGAAGCCTTTTGTGGCTCCAGAGGAAGCTGCATGTAATCTGATAAACTGCCTCCAGTGATGTCACTCAGTGGCTAAGGTCCACTGTGGGTGATGTAGGCGGCAGGTTTTGAAAAGGAGTCCACTGGTCAAACGTTGCTGTCCTATCACTGTTGGACTCATTATGAATATTTAAAAACAAATTATCAAAATCGTTACAACAAGAGATATCACCTTCTTTATTCCACACATTCCTCCTTCTCTTCAAAACCTGGCGCCTTCATTACCCACAATGCAACTGAGCCACTGAGTGACATCCCCAGAGGCACTTTATCAGATTACATGCAGCTTCCTCTGGAGCCGCAAAAGGATCTATACTACTTTTTTCACACATGCAGTAGAACTCCTCAAGACCCGTAAACACACTTAAATGCGTAAAAAAAAAAGTGTAGTTGCCCTTTAAACTGAAAGAGTTTAGACTGAATTTAGGAAAAAAGAAAAAAGGGAGGATAAGCGTGATGTTGAATGAGTTTGGGATGAGTGATTTTAAGACAGGTCACACTGCCCGGGTGTAAACTGAGAGTGCTGTTGGAGTGTAATGGTCCTGTGAAGGCTGTTGCTTTTACTTCTCGGATCATTAAGCTCATGGACATCAGCCAGGCCAGACCTTGAGCGGGGCGAGCAAACACTGTGTGGAATAACTTTATATAGAGCAGTTAGAGTGAGAGTGTGCCTCTGGACATGCTCTATCAGTCAGTGTAGGGCCTCGTTTACATCAGGCTGATATCACATTGGCCCTTATTCCCATAAAACATGCTGCGCACGGACGGATTTCAGAAACACTTTCCTGCATGGAAAAATAAGGGCCACTGGGACCTCTCACTAGATCCTTTTTCCAGTGGATGCATGTGTATACACGTGTGCATGTGTGTGTGTTGGGGATCCTCATGTCCATCCCTATTCATACGTGTCATGCCTCCATCTGGATCCTGCTCTCTGACCACATGTCAGGTAAGTCAGCGCCGAGTAACAGAATACAGGCACAGATGATGAGCTTTTACAACAAGCTAACCTGTCATTTATCTGATTCTCCATGCCAGGTCAACGGACTGAAACCGCGGGGTCATGCATACACAGGCTTCCTGTTGAAGCTCATAGAGGAATAAACAGACTGTCACATGTATTAAGTTACATATGACACGCGGAGATTCTTGATATTTCCAATTTATGTCAAAACATAGAGGAATAAAACTCACCTGACATCACACCTTTCAGTCAAACTTTGCACGAGATATAATGATGCCTGCTGATGTGAGAAGTGTTTTGATTGATAACTAATGAAAACCAGGTGAGTCTCAGTCAGGCACTCTGGTCCCGACACAAGGTCACCAGAGGTTGCAGAGAGAGGTCAGTCTACCTCAGGGGGCTGATGGGGGGCAGAATAGGCTGAAACTGCAGGGGTCGGTTTTCAATTAAGTCACAGCTCAAAGTGTCACAAGGATATATGAACAGCCCACTGGCTTTCCTTAAGATGAAACTCCCAATCCATCTTTCCATTTTGAGCTCAAAGGAATCAAAGAAAGCTGATGTCTTTATCAAACATGACCATCACTCTTCCATCTTTGCTCGTTCCCTTATCTGTCACCCTTTATCACTGTGAGACGTGTGTGCACTCCCTGTGTCTTCATCGCTGATCACAAACTGGATCTTTGCTTTGCCTCCGAATTCTCTCATAAAAGCTGAATGCAAGTTTTCAGCCTCAGAAAATCAATAAAGAAAGTAATGCAGTGTGTGAGGAATGTGTTGTTTCTCTGGTTTGCATTATTGCTCTTTGTTAACCCCAGGAAATGAACCTTCCCGCTAAATATCTGTGCTACATTAAATGTGCTTATTTGTTCTGTTTGTATCCACCTTTGTATGTACGAACGACGGAGAGAGAGCAGTGAGAGATCGTGAAATACAGGAAAGAAAGAGCAAAACGTCAGGAGACATCTATCTCACTGATGGATGACTCCATCTTGGGAACTCAAACATGTGAACCAGATGGTGGACAGGAAGGGAAACAGGACTCTGCTGATGAATAGGATGACAGTGAGGTTCACATTTATACCAGAACGCTCCTTTTTTTATTCGATTAGTTGATGAGCAGTTGCAAGGTCTTGGAGTGTTTTTGATTTGGGATGAGCAATTAATAATTGTTTGAATAGTTAAAGGATCTATGAGTACAAATTTTAGTTTAAAACATTAAAAATCAAAAGAATGTGAAGAAATAACGGTGTTGACATCATGTCAAAGACGGCTATCTATTGTGTTGCAGAGATATCAAATGAAGTTAGCATCCTAACCTGCTAGCTCCAGCACATCCTGTCTCATAATACCCACTTTGTAGCACAAGAGGCGATGGTAGTAGTCAGATACTGCCGCTTCACGTCTCTCTTGCCCCTAATTGAACCCGCTGTGTCTTTGTCGTCCCTGGAGTCAGAATCCTGGTATGAATCGATGTAAATCAGAGATGTGGACTAGAGTCAGTGTGACTTGGAATCGAGTCGACTCAAGTCGCTGTTTTGATGACTTGCAACTTGACTCGACAGAAAATAGATGACTTAGACTTGGTAGTTACCTAGACTTAAGACTTGACTTGTCTATTCATTTTATGTTTTCAGGATAGTTTTTTGTAGTCTGGCTGTCAGTATTTGACTCTTTAAAAGTGAAGGGGTGGGACTGATCAAGAGTTTTTTGTTTGATTATACTTATTTCACTGAATCTCAATAAACTAAATCTTTGTAATACATCTTGGACAGGCTCATCCAATTGGCCAATAATATCATTATTTGACAGGCACTAATACTCAATCTTTCCTCTTCATAAAGGCCAGATACTGCACGTAAGACTGCAGTTTCTTAGGTAGGGAAAAAATGACTTGACTTGGGACTTGACTTGCCGAAGAAAAAAAAGTACTTGGGACTTACTTAAGACTAATTGACTTGAGTCACATGTCTGCTGTAAATCACCATGGTGCTTGCCCAACTCACTTACTGCTAGCATTCACTAACAATCCAACGGTGCTCCGACCTCCCAGGCAGTGAAGGACCCCTTGCTGCGTTGCTAACTGAGCTAACAAGCTGACAGCAGCTACAGTTACCATCAGTTAGTAGTTACTCTAGTGCCACGCTGCCATTTATTTGTTTGGAGTATGAATTCGACAGTTGGCCACTTCTTACATATCGCATCTTTAATATCCCTGATATTACTATTAACTTTCCTAATGTTTTGGCCATGGCATTTTAAGAGGCCCCTCTGCGTCACAACATTCCTCTGAAATGGGCAAAATAATGCTGCAGAAAGACTCAATTTAACAATTAGTTGAAGAAACCCTGTGACCATCAGTCAACATCCAATCTCTTTCATGGAGGACATGCTCTGATGTGCATGCTCCGAATTTTCCGAGGTCACTCACTGGTCACTAGACTAACCAGCGTCACTTCAGTGTAGTTTTGTACACATCATTATTGGTTATTATAGTGTTTGAATTCACAAGGTAAACACAGTGGTCTCAGGGTCTAAATTCACAGTACTTACTGACACAGAAAGTAGAGTGTGGACACCACTGCTGACAAGTAATGAGCGACAGGAAGAAATACAGAATGATAGTGTTTACACTGTTGTTTTCTTAAAGGTAATAGTCAAGACCCTAAGAAACAATCTGAAAACCAAAAAATACTTTAATCCTGGTTTGATGAAGAGTTGTTTAAAATGCCGTGGGCTTTTGGCAGCAGAGTGAAACAGATATTGCAGAGCGGGAGAGTCTAGCTCCAGAGCAGCAGAGCTAAACGTGACATTGATTAATCAGCAGTAAACAGATAGGGTCTTCATTATCTAGTCTCTAAGGACTTAATGATGGCCTGAGCTTTGCAGGCGTAGGAGGGCAGACAAGAAAGAAAGACTCATTCTCAGGGTATTTCTATGACTGCCTCTTTCTTGGTTCTTTCTGTTAACCCTGAATAATCTTTCAGGGCAGTGTGACTTAGCAGTGGAACCTAAAGACTCCAAAATGATTAAAGACGATTAATACTTTGCTATTGCATGTTAGGGCAGGTTATAATTGATGAAAAAAACCCAACTCTTTTTGTCTTCACAGCATCATGACTGGCTTGTCCCTCTGCATAATTTAAATAAATGGTTCAGGCTGTATCCCAGCATGGAAATATGAGTATGATGTTCCCAGATGTTGTGTTAAGCCCAGGAGAAAGAAAAGTTCACGAGAGAACTGGGGGCACAAGAGGAAGTTTAATTTCAAGCTGAAGAGACTTTGACACCCCAAATAGAAAAGACATGTCTTAATATCAACTGCAAAGTCATTTATGGTTTCACATGCAATCCCTGTTCTCTTAACTGCTACACGAACACTGCAAGGTATACTGTATTTCACAAAAGTGTGGTTTTCTTACCATATTAATACAAGGATACTGAATTCGTGAAGATTTTACAAAATGAGTGGTGAACTCTGTCCTGACTCCTGCCTTCTAAAAACCAGATTCTGCTCCAGGGCCCACGGTTGAGTCTGGAGTGGGGGATGTGGAGGATGTGGGGTGAGGGGGGTCGGACGGTGAAGACTGTATATGCTGCAGAGAAATTAGACAGGTTGTCAGCTGAGTGTGCAGCAGGGCTTTGGCGGCTGGCCCTCCTCTGGGAGTCCAGGATGGAGGAGTGTGCGAGCCGTGCACAAGGGGTTGAGACACGGTTTCCTGTGTGTATTTCCTGTGTGTTTAATGTGGAGCTCAGGGCCAGGGCCTGTTTCCTGTGTGTGATGGGTGCCAGGCCTGAGACCCCGACACAAAGACAACACAAGAGCCTACCAATGTCAGTAGCAGGCCAGGCAGCCGGTACACACATCAGGACAGCTTCACAGACTTCTGTATACAGACTCAGAGCTTCAAAGTTTACAAAATGTAGCTCTTCAGAGACAGAGCTCTCTTTCTCATTCTGTCTGCCTGTTTTTGTTATTACCTCTGACAGGCAGAGACCTCAAGACCTCTGCCCGGAGGGCTCGATACAGCGAGGTGTGCCACTTGGCATGAATACTTTGATGGAATGTTTCTCATTCTGTTTTGATTTCCTAAAACATCAGGGCATTGCCGTTTTTAGCAAATATAACTCAAACAGGAGTAAGAGTTAAATTTGCAGGGGACTATTTAAGTCGTGGAGGAATACACATTTGGTGCACTAATGAGTATTTACAGCAGCAGGACAGTGTACAATATGTGGGATTTACTTTAAAAAACTACGGTGCCCATCGTCATTCTGATGAAGGACCACATCAACCCAGTGTGATGAAGATGAAGATGAAGTTTTTGGGCAACAATGGAGGTCTATGGCACCGGAAAATAAGATCAATCAGGCATTGTCTGCACAAGCAATACTTGGTAATCATGGTAATAATTAGTTTTTGGTTTGGGGGGCTTGTTAAAGCTGCTACTGTACAAGAAACTTTGATATTTTGTTGATTTTGGAGGTTCCTGTAGACAAAAGTTGGATTGTTTCCAAGGTCAAAACCACAAAATATAATGTCAAAAATAAAATTACCTCAAGAAAAATCTCCTTCTTCTTTTAAACTGGTTAACGTTGAGACTAATTCACAGGCAGTTAAAAGTTACTTGTAGTATCTTTGATATTAAGGAAACATAATGTATATTGCCATCCTTATCATTTGAATATATTTATAATAAAAGTTATTTCATTGCTAACATAAAAATCAAACCTGTTCTCATTTATTAAACACTAGAGCTGCAATAACTAATGCTGGGCAATAGAGGAGAGAAGCAGTAAACATGTGAATTTTTAAGCAAAAATGTGCTAATTTTCACCAAAAGCAGATACAGAGCAATATAAACATTATTTCTTCCGTATTTCTGTCTAATTTTTACTCTTCTTTCAGCTCCATTTTACCCTCCACCAACTCCTAAGTGAAATGTTACTGCTTAGCGCTAAACTGTGTTCACCAGCTAGTTGTTGACTTTGCCTGTGAGCTGTTTGGTGCCGGACAGGTCGTGTTCAGTGGACTTTCAGAGCTCTGTCACTGAAAACAGCTGCCTGCTGTAGCCACACTCAATGCTGATGAAAGCAATGTGAGTGGGCCAAAATGGGAGGGCTGGACAGGTTAACACTGAGCTGAAAGATGCTTAAAAGCTCCATAGAGGAGATGAGAACTGCAGAGTCTGGTGGGTTCATCACTACAGGCAACTTCTTTCACAAACAAGTGGTCATGTGATCCACTGTTGCTGAAAAAATATTGATTATGGCCGCTTTATAGTGTTTCAGCTTGTTTGAAATATGTGTTTGTACATGTGCTGGAGTGTGTGTGAGGGGTCAGGCCAGGAGCTCTGACAAAGTGACAAAACCTCACTCAAGAAAACGGAGCATGTTTGCCCAGTAAGAGAAGCCTAAAACACACAAGCAACACAAACAAAGACCCTGGACATATGGGAGGATGGAAAGAAGAGAGGACAGAGAAACCAGAGAGACAGAGAGAGGGAGAGGTAGGTGGGGATCAAGTGAACATGACTGAAGCTGTTAATTCACCTCAGACAAGCTCAGACACATACAGTGAAACTGTGACGCATTAAATTACTCCTTCCTGGAATCCTCAACTTTATATGTCTGAGTGTGCGGTAAGGATGATCTGCGCATCTGCACATCCATGTCTGTGACGTATTACTGTTGTGACTGTGTAATTACTGATTTCTTAATTTCCAGACAACAAAGCCTCAGGACAGATTCATAAAGTAAAACGCAAACGCACATGAACAGTCACACAACTGGTGACACACAAACACGCACTGAAATGCAATATCAGGCAGGCAGTCATTTATGGGTGTATGTGGTGGTCAGCCAAGAGCCGGGGTTATTTGAGTCTAGCAGACACACACCGATAGGTTAGCCAGATTGCCTCCAGAGGGAAGGCCTCTGATGGAAAGAGGCTGCCAGTCCTCTGTCATCGTATGTCAGTGCAGTGCAGTCTGGCATAAACTCAGGGAGGCAGCCTGAGACACTTCAGCTGTACTGTAAAATATGAGTATAAAGGTAAGAGGCAGTTGTTTACACACGAAGGCAGAGTCAGCCAGGGAATGAAGGCCAGCTGAAGGCAGCAGGCCTCAACACAAGCTCTGAATATATGCACCATCATGAGTACTTTTCCTCCTTAAAACTTCACTTGCACATTTCACTTCACTTGCATCACTGCAAACTCATATGTTATTATGTTATGACTCATAATTGTACCATGAGATACAAATGAAAAGCCAATCAATGATAGTGGGAGATTGTCAGACATTTTTAATCAGTGGTTTCCAATCAGAGGTACTCGAAAAATGGAAAGTTGGTGTGAGGCTGAACTTTATTTACTGTGACAATAAGGCTGATTGTACAGACCACACTGCCAAATAACATGAGTCAGTTGTAACACGATGTCACCATGTGATGCAATTAAGAGTGCACTGAAAACTATTTGGCAAGTGATGAGAAAAGTTGAAAAGGGAGGAAAACCATTTGATAAACTAATTAAACTTCCAGTTTCTACAACACCAAGTGACAGTAGTGCAAATGTAAAACTGTCTGAAAAAAGACGCCAAGCCAAAACAAGGCAATGTTAGAATCTGTTTGGTTTGTATAAAAAAATATTCAATCCAATTGGCAGAGTAAATGTTGGCAAAGTTGGCACAGATATGCTAAAACTTCATGCTTCTAAAGGCTCAATTTCACATTTCTCTCTGGTCACAACACTGTGTTTGTGCTCTGGTTAGGTGTAGGCACAACAACCACTTGGTTAGGGTTAGAAAAAACACCATGATTTGGCTTAAAATGCCTGTTTTTGTTGACACAAACATGGATGGAGATGGCCATACTTCCCATCAAAACTATCTTTTTTTTGCCACAAAAACAGCCGGAAATTGTCCCGAGGTCTCCTAAAAAATCCAAAATATAAAGTTTTGAAATGCAGTCTCTAACTGCAGTCATTGGCTTGGCAGCCTTGTCGCTGCCTGCATCTCCTCCATCGTCCCCTCCACATCCAGACTGCAAAGCCAGGTAATAAACATGTAATGTTAATCTAATATGTGTGTAAATATCAATAAGGTGCGCAGCCTGTGACACAAAAAATTTGAACCCATCTGCAGTTTACAGAAACTGTCACTATTCTGGTGACTTTACTGAAATATTAAATAAAATATCCGGTTTAAAATATTTCTAAATCAAATGGTGTCAATGAAGGGCTCATCTGATAAGGTTTTGGACGTACATCAGACATGAATGGTTGGAAATCAGTGTTTTAAATGATGATCAGTACCTTACAATGTTATAATTCAGCTTTGCAAATTTTAAACAAAGACCCAGAAATGATGTAAATATCAAAAAGGCACACATGTTCTAGTGTATATTTCATTCACGCTGTTAGAACTGAAGAGATGCAGGTCTGAGCTCAAAGACGAGCCCTCTAACCCTCGGGACCCCCCATCACATCTATGAATCCCTAACCTGAGCAGGTATCTGAGCCTCAGACATAAACCTCATCACAGACCTCTTGCCACAGCTATAAGTCCCCCGTCACTCAGCTCTCAACTCTTTTATGTACATTTGTCCAGCCTGCAGTTCACCGGAGGGGGGGAAGGAAAGCTGCCATTCACTGAAATGTCTATTGCACCAGTGTGTGTGTATGTGTGTGTATGTGTGTGTCCAACAGGGCTGAAAGGATAGTAGGGGGACGTCTATGTGATTAAGTACGAACAAAAAAAGACCAGGCTGGAGTCTATTCAAAAGGCTCTTGAGGATAGAAAAGACCTCTCACCCATTACTAGAGACCCCAAAGCCTTTTTTATTTTTTCCTCTTGCATCGTTGTGTTCTATTTGCTACAGAAGTCATTTATCAAAAGAATGAAAGGAGTGTGTGTGTGTGTGTGTATTATTAATCCGTGTAAGAAAAATGGATTTCTATTCATCCGCTCTCACAACATGTATGACTGATAAAAGCGCAGCAGTGCCTTAGTTACCAGCTGCATACTGTAAACATGCAGCATAATGAGGCATCAATAACTCATTAAAAGCTAGACTCAAAATACGCTGGGATGGGCAGGGATGTCTTGCCCATTATTGCTTCACTTTTTGCAGTGTCACGAACCGACAGGTCTGAACATGAAGGCGGCAAATCTGGTCAGAAGCCAGGAGGGTGGCAAACAAATGACATTGAAAACTGTGTGTATGTTTAACAGTAGAAAACGTCACTAATATACAAGTAGCACACATATACTTAATATATATCCTTAATTATTAGAGCTGCATCTAAATTCTGTGAACATTATTACACCAACGGCACATTTTGACTCCGGTCAAAGTGTGCCGTTGGTGTAATAATGAGACAACAACACACTCATCCTCAGCTGATTGGGCTGAGTACTGTGTCTGTTGGTTTTAAACAAAAGGTCAGGGTGTCTTAGCTTTACTGAGGCCTTGTTGTACAACAAAGACTTGTTATTCTGCTTTATATCCACCTTTAAGTACTTTGGCATTTACGATCTGACTTTTCCTCTGGACACTCTGCTTGGCTTCTTATTGTTATTTGACTTGTTATTATGTCATATAATACTGTTCAAGTTGGAATCAGCTGCTGCAAAAGCTTGATTCTGTGCAGTCAGATGGCTGAGACAACTACTCTTTACTTTGGAATGGTCTTATGCTTCTAGATGGTAGAAAATCTTTCCAAATACACGTTATTTTGTGTGAGGTGTTTGCAAAAAAGGTCATGTTTTCCACACCTATGGTTCAACTGGACTGATAGGACATAAAGAGACAAAGACACCTCTGAGCAACACTTAAAGGGTAACTAAACCGTTGGACTCATTTTTATTTTTATTTACTTTATTCCATGCATTCTTCTTCCTATTCAAAACCTGGTGCCTATATTACCCACAATGCAACTTAGCTAGAGTGACATTACTGAAGGCAATTTATCAGACTATATGCAGCTTAGTCTGGAGCCACAAAAAGGCTTTATACTACTTTTTTCACATATGCAGCAGTACTCCCCAAGACTGGTAAACACACTTTAACATGTAAAATTGGTGGAGTAATCCTTTAAGTAAGAATATAAGAAATCAGCAGTCATTGGTGAAAGAAACGGGAAGCTTAGCAACATCTGTGCAGATTTAAATAGGACCGGGTTCCTGTTTCAGTGTCAAGTGCACAATAATGCCTCCAACAGGCATGTTGTTTTCCTGAAATATTTAGAGCCCAGCTGGGAGCACTGTTGTGGTTCAATAATGTCCCAGGGTCACTTACACTTTTCTGGACTGGAAAACAAAACCAAAGCATATTTGGGGGGAAAAGGGGAGTTACAACATTAATCTCCCCTGTCAAGCAACACTGCAGGAACTTAGACCATCATTTAACCATTCATTTTTCAGGGTCGAAACATTTTTAGCTAATTTTAATTAATTTGGTATCTGAATTAATATGTTTTATCCAAGTAAAAACATCCGTACAACAGGTGATTCCAGACTTTTGAACGGTAGTGTATATGTGATCATTTTTCATTTGCAACAACAAATTGTTTGGTATTTGATCAACACGATGGGAACTAAATCATGGGTTGGCCTCAAAGGCACTCAAAGTCTCTGGATGAATCTCTGCTGCTCTCTGTGGGCAATGTAGTTCAATGACACCTTAAAAAAAGAGCACTAGAACTTCTCACATTCAAGCACAGTTCAGTTGTCTCAGTTTAATATCGAGTCTTCAGAATTGATCCCCAAACCATCTGCGATTTTAGGCTCTTTTAAGGGTTTTTTTGCACACAAAACATACAGAGGGCTTAAAAATATGATGTTTTGTTATGAATTAAACTACCCAACAGTAAATAGGCTCAGACGCAGCCAAAACTAATAGTCACTTAATGAATGTATCAATCGACGGAAAATAATCAGCAACTATTTTGACAATCATTTAGGTCATTATTTGAATACTATTGTGTTACAACTGTGTCACAGTTTGAGCTGTGTGTAATTGTGATGGGATTTCTCAGTATTATGACATTTTTATAAACCCAACAGTAAAATGCTGCTTTAGTAACAGACCAAATATATTAAAGCCACAGATAACATTTTTCTGCATTTACTTTTAGTACATTTTTCCCAGTAACATGTCCATTGCAGGACCTTTACTTGTAACTGAGTATTTGTAAAGTATGGCATTACTACAATAACATTCAGCATATGGAATGAATACTCCTTGTATGCAGCCACGTTTATTGTCTGTACACACAAACAGGACATTTGCCCAGTTAGGATGTTGGTTTCGATTTCCACTTCCACATTCCAACAAAACTAATATGACACTTTCATAATCTCCTGAAGTACACAGTATTTGTTCATACTGCAAGAGTGGAAATGAAACAAACTGTTGTTGTCCTGTGGTTCCCCCTACTGGTGGTGCAGTATATTTCACAACTGGCTAAACGGAGGCAAAAATGTGGTATAAAAGTGCATTGTGAAAAAAAACCACTGACTTCAACAGCTTCTGTTAGCTTTCCATCATATATTTTAAATGCTACTGCTCTCACGTTTACACCATAACTTAAATTTTCTGACCTGCAAATGAATGTTTTCTATTCTGTGTCCTATTGTAACACTGTTTGTGTACGTGTATAATTGTCAATAACATAACGCCTTCAGATAATATACGATTATGTTAAGCACACATTATTGCATGTTACTCACTTTCTATTGAAAACTATACATTTATATGTAACCTGCACATGTAGAGGCTGCGCTGCTTCTCTTATACTCACACTCATTGCTTCATGAATTAAATGTAATATGACTACATGCTCTGTCCTCTGCCTCCCCTTCATTTATCTTGTTATTAAATCTGGTAATAAAGTTAAATGATTGCAGCCCACACATCAGACTCAGTGACTCCTTCAGAAGTGGACACCGGGGAGGAAAGTTTATATTAACCAACCCTGGAGGAATTTCTGATGCTAATCTACTCCACTGTATGAAATAATACAAATTAATTTGCACCTCTACCCTGAAACACTAGAGGACCTCAGAGACTTGTTGTGTTTGCCCTTTGGCTTTAACCCAGTTACATTAAAATGAGACAGATTGTGTGGTTTGTTAGAAAGCCCCAAAATATCTGTTTGAGACAAAACAGAGGGAGGATTTTCTTAGTCATCTGTCTGAAAATCAAAGAAGGGATTATACGGTCAGTACACACACCCCTTAAGCTAGACCTCAGCATTTCCCACTTGTGACTATCTACGTTAATTTCCTTTCATGTGTCAAATGTTGATTTACGAAGTGCTAGTGAAAGTTCAGACAGGAAGAGTACTCTTTCTCATGCTCAGTACTTCTCTTACCATCCTTTCATTCACCCCTCCCACACATGCTCACTCATAATTGCCTGTCATTATCTGGAGCTGTCAATTGATATCAGCTGCTCACACCAGCTGGGCACATCTATCCAATGGCACAGCGACACACCTTCAATGTTAACCTATCATCTTGTTGATGTCTTTTTAAATATGATGCTCTCTCTGCCTTTAGTTCATTTATGCTGCTCTTTTGCGTGCGCAAAAATGTATGTATATGTAGGAACTTTTTAATAATGTTTGAAATTGAGTGCTGATTTATTATATGATTCAGATATGACCCTCCAACCATGATGAAGATTTGATTTGAGGTGATGATGAGCTAGTTGGCCATACTTGTTTGATACCAGAGCAGACTTTGGTTGTCGTAAATCAAATTCCCACAAAGCAAACTTTAACGGTTGAACGACTCGTTCATTTTAGTACAGGCTTGAAACAGTGAAGGTGCGTCTCCTGATGCAGGCAGGACGTCTACTGGAAAGCTGCACAATTACAATCACACACAGTTAAAGATGGGAAGGCAACGCCCCTCCTGTATTGAGTTCACTGCCACAGAAGAGAACTAGAAAGTTCGTCTTCATGGCAGAGTTTATTTCAGAATTTCAACATTTATTTATCGCAACATTTTATCTCTGAATCAAGACTTTTTAATCTCAGAATTTTGACGTTTTATCATTTAATTATGATTTTAAAAAAAGACTTTAATCTCTTATGACTTACATCATAATTATGACACATCTTTTTTTTTTAGCTGATGCAGATGCTAATATTAGGGAGTGAAGAAATTCAATATAATGGCAGATATTCTTATATACCATGAATAAACAGATTTTTTTCTTTTCAATGATCCCTCAGATGTGGTTATCAAACACTTGTGACAAAGATACGTGCATAATGGAGGCAGGATACTTTACAGTTTAAAAACAGACTTTATCGTCCTAAATGACACAGTGCACTGAAACACTAAACTTAAGTGGGACTTCAATAAGTAGCTGAGGGACGGCAGCATTCATCTAACAGGAGATGGTTACAACTCTGACTACAATGACTTGGGGACATGAGGAAATGAGGAGCTGCAGTAGTTAACAAAAAACAAGGTCCATTAAAAGTCTGCAAGCATGTACTGTATACTGAAAATGTTACAGAAGTCAGGCGTCAGATGTCTGTTTTCCTGGAGTCAAGCAGGAGCCCCGTGAATGGTTCTGTGGTTCAGTATGTGCCGCTCTCCAGTTTAGGTCGGCCTATCATAGCAGAAATGTGTCAAGTGGGTCCAAGTGTTGGAGAAGATTCCTGACAAAAACAAGATGAGCACTGGTTTGACCTAGATTGATGTTGCCTTCAGGCAAACCTGTCTAATGGGTGGATCTTCTTCATGTAGATGCTGTAGAGATTAAAGTTTGGCAGAGCAAAGGTCTGGTCTCTGTACCTGGCAGACATGATGACAATAGAAGAATACCATGTATCATTATCTGTCATTGACTTTGGCTTTACAAAGATGACCTCTGTAACCTCCCTGCAGGAGACTGCCTGCCGGTCAGAGGACCTTTACAGCACGAGAGCTGAGATCAGGAACCGACTACCTGCTGACTGTCATCGCCCAATACCCCAACAGTGTGGGAGGGTCTGTTTCTGCCAAGCAACAAACCAATGAGTGATAAGCAAGGTACTAAAATGTAATCAAGGAGAAATCTGACTAAACTCTGTTGTGACCTCTCTCATATGAAACCTAAAGGGACAGTTCACCCCACAATCAGAAATGCATATTTTACCTTGTATGTTGAAGTAAACATGTATGTAATGCTGTGATCCTACCCTCTCACTGAAGTTACATAGTGCAGAAACAAGTGACAGCTGAGACAGAGACACCATTCACCCCATTACAAGACACTGAACCATCAGCATGATTTTGAAGCTGTGATTTTAAGGTAAAAAAGTTACATAATGTTGCTTTAAAAAGAAGCACATATTGCCTCTTAGTTCAAAAGCCCCAAAATATTTGTTTGAGACAAGACAGTGTGAGGATTTTCTTAGTCATCTGTCTGAAAAT
This sequence comes from Pagrus major, assembly GCF_040436345.1. Taxonomy (NCBI): domain Eukaryota; kingdom Metazoa; phylum Chordata; class Actinopteri; order Spariformes; family Sparidae; genus Pagrus; species Pagrus major. Next base: position 20,371,376 of record NC_133220.1, read on the forward strand.
CAAAAAAGGGATTATACAGTCACTGCACACACCCCTCGCCAGCTAAACCTCAACATTTCCCACCTGTGACTATTAATGTTGATTTCCTTTCATGTTCCCTTTCAAGTGCACTGCATTTTTGCTCATGTTTACCACAATTGCATTCACTTTGACATTTTTCTGAACATCACAATAAGACTGTTTTTGTTTGTTCATGAAACTGTGCTTGAAACAAGCTGCAAGAGGTTGAATTCAAACTCATGCTCTGAAGAGTGTCTAATGCATACACTGACAGCAGCTCATAAGGAATAGGTGCTTCACATTGATCAGTTTGATAAATGATCAGTACATCTTTCATCTGAACGACAGAGCCTCTTGAAGAGGGGATGATGTGTATGTGCAGACACAAGCACACCAATAACTTGTAAGAAAGGCAACACAGCCCTCACTGTCAGTCACTGTGGTATTTGCAAGTGAACACTGACATTAAAGCCTCTGAACCCTGTTGTTATAGAGAGTTATGGGATGGGTTTAAAGGTAAAGTGGTATTATTTTAAATAGCTAAAAAGCTTCGGTACATTTTTTTTGCATCCTATCCTAAATCCTAAATGTATGTCTAGTTGGAAAAAAGGAAATACGAATACTCCCAAGAGTTAGATGAGAAAATTGATACCGCTCACAAATCTTTCTGCTTAGCATGAAGCTACCACCAACCAGCTAGCTCAGCTTAGCATAAAACAAGAATTGGGGAAACAGCTTGCCTGGCTCCGTCAGGTGTTCTTAGAATACCAAAACAGCACTTTTCACATAATTATGAGAAGGATCTTTTGTGCGACACACACTGTAATTATGACTTTGAACAGTTTATCATTTAAATATCCAACATGGACTACCCAGAGTACACAACATTCGCAAATAATGTTGTTAAAATATTGCTTTTTTTTTGCACCACCTACACTTACAGATAAAGAGATTACAAAGAAAAGTGGTGCCAAACCCACTGTGCTACTTGTTTTTTCTTTTTTTTCTATCAAGAATGTAAAGAAGACTCTTTTTTTTAATTTGTTCAATCCTGAGGTTTTTTGGCCTTTAAACGTTTTAAATCATGTCAGATCTTCCGGCCAAGAACAACAATGCCCACCAGTGCAATTACTGAGGAAATGAACAACAGAGCCAAACTGGTGAATCATCAAAGACAGTGCCATTGTCTGCACCAGTTTGTTCAGACATGTTACCACTCTGTTATTAGAAACCCAGTCTTAACATCAGCTGCATTCTGTCTGACTCTCTCACTGTTTCCACTGCAGGTCAATGGGAACCCACAAACAGAGTTGTGAATGTCAGGTTGTTACGGTAAATAAGCCGTGACCAGTCAGGAAGCAAAAGAAGCTGTGATCTCTTTAACTTTTAATGCCTCATGATTGTTCTGAGATGATCTGAATCTTGAATGCCAAAGAGTGATGAAAAGCTTTGGAAGCATGTGGGAACTATTTTCTACACAAAACTGAGACCTGTTATCAATTTTTTTGGTTGAGTTATAGTCCTTTGATTACTTGTGAAATGTTTGCACATTACTATAAAATCTTGTGCATGAATGGTTTTCTTTAAGGACACAATGTAACTTAACCAGTTTTATTGGTGTTACTGAAACTGAACTCTTGCATCGATTTGTATTCCTCAAGTTGGCATGTCAAGACATTCTTACAGACAATTTTGCAAATGCAATTAAGCGTGTGTGGGACTGTGAGGTTAGACATGGAAAGGCAAGTTGATATGAAAACACAACATGATTTGATTTGAACCTGTGTGTACACGGGCCATATGCCACGAGAGTACATTAACTTTACAGAGCCCCACCTGTTTGTGAATCTGCATTCAGATCCAGGTGTGAAGTTCCATTTTAAAAAAAAATCCTAAATGAATAGCAATATAAATGATCATGTTTTAACGTGAAACTTTTCACCTTATTACAGATGGATAAAAAGATAAACAAAAGAAGTGGAGCTGCAATGAAAAATGCCTTTTTAACCCGTTTAGATCACATCCACAGACACGTTGTGCACCTATTTAACAATATATGCCAGAAAATGACCAAAAATCCATTTCTTCGTACATTTATATCAAAAACCAGTGATGTCAAAATATCACGTGTGCGAACGTAAGCTTGAACCAATGGATTTCAGCCAGTTATAGCACGCCATCCACCCATCAATCAAATGTATACAAATCCACCACAAAAAGTCGATGGGGGTCTATTCTGGGCTGAGACTCATCCTCCATTCGAGTTTCATGGAAATCCGCAGAGTATTTTTTGTATAATCCAGCTGACAAACCAACCAACAAAAGGACGGGTGAAAACATAACCTCTGTGCTGGAGGGAACCAGAAATTAAATCCATTAACCCCTTGGTTTTGAAAAATCTATATTTGAGCTCAATACAAAGAAATCTATTGATGTTGCTAACCTCAACCATCACTGCCAACCCTTGGCCACACATACACAGTACAGTACTTACTCTGGTGGAGATTTTCACCATACTTTGATTTCTGTTGCTAAGTCTGTTAAATTGTGGGCCATTTTCACATAAAACATTTAAGCATATTCTTTCAGTTACTTAATCACCAGTCTCCGTAATGGAGGCATCAGAGCAGGTAACTGTGCCATTTGTCACCTGGACAGTTGGTATTTGGAGAGAAAGCTGCAGGCGATTGAGGATCAAAACAAGAGAGCCTAGCTGTTCATCCACCTCTCTCCTGTACAACTGTGCCTGAGAGAATGAGGTGAGAGCTGTGAATTCCTGCCTCGTGGTGAGGTAAACCATCCCTCCTTCAGGTCCCTGAAGGGTCAGAACCAATTTGTTTTTCAGGGTAACTCTTAGCAAACACACTCTCTGAGCTTTGGTTCTGTCTCAAACAACGTGAACATAAGCGGATTTGTCTGGTGTCACCAGTCTGCACTCAGACAAAACAGCAAATCCACTCACACAATAGTATATTCATAAAGCTGAAAGGGAAAATGACTCCCTACAGGACATAAACACTACACTCTCCTGTTGTAATCTCTCCTATCACCCACGTCGTCACACATCTTTAAATCCAGTTAAATCAGCTAAACATATAGAGCTATCGGTGGTGGAGAATGGGGAGATCAGTGTCAATCACATAAGAAAGGACAGAAGACAGACACCACATGTCATCATTCAGTCCTTTTGCATTCCTCTCTCCATCTGGAAACAGATCTCTAAAACAGCAAGTTAAATGTGGTAAGTTCATCTTCCAACATCTTTTCTCAATTAATATCCGATGTCATTTTAAGACAGAAAAATGTTATAAAAATCAACAAATAAACACACTCATCATATCAAAAGAAAGGGGTTTTTTTTGAAGGAAGGACTTTTATTTTGAAATTAAAGGTATTGTCAAAGAGATGACTGCAGGAAACCCATTACCCCCAGGAGATAATGAGGCTATACCAAAGATACTGAGTAACTGATAACTGCATTACTGAGTCTGACATGCAGTGAAATGATGATTTATTGTCCTTTAAGCATCCAACTTCAACCAACCGCCTCATAAAAAACAAGTTCACACCTGTTGATTGACAGCAGCTTGCTAGGAGTTCGTTTTTACATATAACAACAAGCTACACTTCATACCTACCTAACTCTTCTTTTAAAAAAATATGATCATGATAACAAAACATGATAGCGTTGGCAGACAATGACAAATATTGCTCACAGTTGGCCAAAGAGTTTGCTGGAGATGTTATGATAACTTTTCACATCTTCTCCTGGCTACACATATATGTAATGGTGTGTAACTGAGATGGATATGACTCTTTTTCATTTTTCATCCACTATCTCTCAGTGTGTTTGAATGCAAAACCCTGTTATACATCCACTTAGTCAAATCCTTGTAGCATCAGGGACATGATCACTTTAACTACAGCAACTGGCTACTGAACAAATCCATCAAAACAGTTGGGGATATAGGGTAAGGCAAGGCAAGGCAAGTTTATATGTATAGCACAATTCAGACACAAGGCAACTCAAAGTGCTTTACAGGGGCATAAAGATTACATTAAAAGAAATTAAAAATTGCATTTAAATACATTAAACAAGTAGGAAGACATCAAGAAAGAAAACATTAAAACAAGTTATACAAGAAACACAACAAACAAGAAATAGGAAAGTAGGCTAAAATAGAATAGGTTTAAAAGAGACAAGAATAGAAAAAAATAAAAGTCACAGTGCAGTTCAAAACCTTGAAATTGCTTCAGTGAAAAGCAGTGGCAAACAGAAAGGTCTTCAGCCTTGATTTAAAAGAGGTGAGAGTTGGAGCAGACCTGCAGTTTTCTGGGAGTTTGTTCCAGATATGTGGTGCATAATAACTGAACGCTGCTTCTCCATGTTTAGTTTTGACTCTAGGGACTGAAAGCAGACCTGTACCTGACGACCTCAGAGGTCTGGATGGTTCGTAACGTGGCAGCAGATCAGAAATGGATTTGGCCCGAAACCATTCAGTGTTTTATAAACCAACAACAGGATTTTGAAATCTATACTTTGACTGATAGGAAGCCAGTGTAAAGATCTAAGAACTGGAGTGATGCTCAAAGGCACATCAGTGGTACAACCCTGTACAGAGGTCTCCAGCAGCTCTGGGAATCCAAGTAAAATGTGTTCACCAACCCAACCTTTAGGCTGTTTATTGCTATAGCCTGGTTATGATTAGGACAGAAGGATGGACGTCACAAGACAGTATGCGAGGAGAGGAGAGTATTTTAGGGTGGGAAATTGTGTGCAAAGATCAAATTGAAGCAGTTGAAACCCCAAGTCATCTTGTCTCTATTGTCCCTAACCAACACAGACTTAAAAAAGCGGTGTCAGGAGAACACATCGAGTGGTGGAATGTGTTTTTATTAGTGCAGCATGGTTACAGTTTCAGCTCTGTTGGCTGGTTCGAAAGATCCAGAGCTGCACACAACACATCTGCCTTGCACAGATTTCTGTAGACCTCAGACTGCTGGCCTGCCTGTTTACACCAGCCTCCGCCTCCTCTCTTTTTTAAAAGTACAAAAAAAAGAGGCTGAACTTCAATTCAGTTGCTTAGAAGCAATGAATGCAAAGAAATACACCATCCATCTGGACAGCAAGCGTGTTGTAAAGGAAGTTTCATCCCAAAAATGGGCGGATGAAACATGCATGAAGTGTATCATTTCTACCTACACTCACATGTAGAACATATGGAAATATCAATAAAAGTTTTGCATGGTATTTCAGCTGTTTGATTTACAAAAGTCTTGTGTCTACGTGAATAATTTCATGGGAAAGTTGTGACACTGTAACTTAATCTCTAACAATTGATGGGCCTGAAGGAGCTCAATAAACACTGTATCGAAATCTAAGCCAGAGTTCAATCAAAATCATAACCACTTGTACAAAACAACCTGAGAACACACACAACAGGACCTCACACACAACAAAGCCCACAAAGACTGATAAGTCTAGTGAAAGACGATAATTCACACTATATAAAGTACAACACACTGAAGACTAGAACACCACAGTCTTCTGCTCTGTACATTCAGGCACTGTCTGATGAGTAGCAGTGGTTCACCTGAACACAATAAGAATGATATAATAAGGATATGATCGCTGTAAGGTACCATTATTGTGAGTAGAGCAGGGTTGTGCAGGTATTGCTATGGTAACAGTAAACAGCACACTAATGAGAGGGAACAGTGGGGAGCTCTTCTGTAAAGCATGGTGAGGCGTTTAATTTGTGTTGATGTGAATTATACAGGTTGGACTCGGAGAGGCTGGTAGGCTGGCAGATCTTGGCAAGAAGATGGCAGAATCAAAGAGTGTCTGCTGACTGACTCTATTCCACTTTCATATGAACAACTATATGTACATCATGAAGAAATGATTCTCACAGCCTGTTTCATGGCAATCAATGAAACAGTTGTTTAACTATTATAAAATAACCTATATAATAAAAAATATAACTAACAAATGATTTTCCCTAAAGGGGCTAAAATTACAGTGTGCCATCAGAACAAGGTCATATTTTAGTCTTAGTCATTGGCAATCTTTTAAAACCTCAGATGCTAACAGAACGTGGTGGTATTCTGACTCTATTAGCCTGTAGGGGGTATGGATTTGGGTAAACATTGGGGGCAATCTGTGGCACAAATCTCTAGCACAATCTAGGGTGGATTAAGTGCCGTAGAGGCTTCGCTGGCAATTTCTCTGAAAAACAGCAAAGCGCTAAATGAAAAAATGAGGCATTAAATTATGGAGAGATAGCATTTCCACTGTTAGAGCAGGGGGGGTCTATCACTGCACTGCAGGTCTGAACTGCAAAAAACATTTAATCTAATACACATATGGTAGATAATACACTTGCAGCTTTTGTAAAAAGGATTTAGATTTAAACTTGAAACATAAAAACAAAAAAAAGAACTGATACATGTATGTTAAAAATGCACAGAACTTTTTTTTTTTTAAATTGTAAACCTGCTTCAATTGTCTACAGGCCACGTGGGATAACATAAATAAAGGAAATCTGACAAGGTGTGACCCTGAGTGCCCTGTCTTACCTGGAAAAGTAGCGGAATTATTAGGCTAGTGTTTCAGCTCCACATGGTTACACAGGGAAGCTTGCAGGCAGGAGCATGGGAGGGACGAGAAGCGACGAGAATGAGGTTGGAGGAAGAAAAAAAAACAGAACAGGGAGAGCTCAGGACTCCCCTTCAGGCATCCGAACAAGTCTGGACTGTTCTGCTTGCTGCTTGTGCTCAGCCTACACTGAACAACGCAGCCTCGGGAACCACAAACAGCGCTCACAGTTTTGACAGTGTCCTGCAGGGATGCACCGACAGGAGTTCACTTCTTGAGCTGCAGTGGATGATCGTGGAAGTTTGCGTTGAGCTCTTTTTTTGGAAGTTGTGACACTGGACATCGGTGGCCGGGGAGCACTGCTGTGTGTCCACACGCTGCACGGAGAGCCAGGGCTTCTGGATATGCCACAGGTGGAAAGGTGGGGAGCAGCAGGCTGTGGCCGGGTGCACCGAGCAGAGATCCCCCGGTAAGATGAGGCAGAGGCGGGGAGATGGGGTTCAGCGGTGGGCCCCTTGTTGTCTAATGTGCATGGTGTAATGAAGGTGCATTCAGGGGCTGCACAGTTGTGCACAGTTTGCAAGCTGCATGTCGTCATGTGTGCAATATCATACATGTCAGCAGTGAATTACTCTTCAAGTTCATGCTAGTAAGAGATAACTCCTGTCCTCCATATATACTGTGTAGATCACTTATCTGAACTGTAGCCAGTGTACCACTCCTTGGCCTAATGCTTTCCCTGCAGCAAAACCTTGACTTTGAACAAGACCAAGCAGAGCCTTCATTACCTCATGTTCACCCTTTCTGAAATGTAATTGTAATCAAAATAGATAATGTTTGCAGCATCAGGGTCACACAATCTGTGTGATTAGACTAAAATAACATAATATTTCAGTGCATATTTAAATTAAATGGAGTATAACTCTGACAAACACTGTGATTATATTCCTTTGCCATTAGAAACAGTCTGCCTGCATTAGTTTTCATGACAGTGGCACAGTGGAGTTTACCACCGTGTTGACCTCAGCTGAACTCATTTAGTGAGAGGGCACTGCGACAGTCCACGATGCTTTACAGAGGAAGACATCCTCACTCCTCCGCTTCCTCCTCTGCCTTTGTGTCTTGATTGGTTTCAATTATCTGTTCCACTCAGGAGGGCATCCATGTCTTTGCTGTGGTTTGGCTCACGCAACATCAAATAATCCCCTTTTTAAACATGGACTATAAATAATGCCCAGACTGATTAGACTCTTCCTCTCTGCCTCACCTTCGCCCACTCACACTTTCATTCACTGCATTGTTTGCAGGCTACTTGGCTACGTTTTTTTGGCTCGCCAATCTGGTACTGGATTGCTCTGGACTCATCCCAAGTGTGTCATCTAGGACTGGTGCTGGTTACTGTGTGTGTTTGATGTTTTTTTGGTTAGGAAACATTGTCTGTTGTTCTAACTTGAGGTTTAGGATAGGAACATCACATTGTAAGACTGGTACTTTCAACATTTTTATGAACAAAGGGGCATTTTTGCAGAAATACCTCTGCAGCCAGAACTTTTATTCTTAGTGAATATGTGTGTGTTTTGATTATTAAGAGCTTTCGTCGCTCTTGACTGTGTTTGTGTTGGATTAAACTAGCTATTAACCAGAGGTATTGACTCCTTTGTGTCTGCTCATTCATGTCTTTGAATGAGAAGGACGACCCATTGATGAATGCAGTCATTTCCCTGATGTCGTCCATCTGGCTTTTGTTACTAGTAATTCAAAGCTTGTGAAATACTAAGGGAGGATAATATCAGTGATTCTTTTGAGACTTGTTCCAACAGGGGGTCACACAAGATTTTTCAAAAGCTGCGGTTTTTAGTAATTCTGTTTAGTTTGGATGTAGAAACAGACTGATACAGTAATCCATTATTGGTGGAAGTGAGAGAAGCTGTACTTGACCTGAGGCTAGAGGTCAAAGGTGATGCGTCTCCCCAGAAAGCCTCAGAGGGAGGGCTCTCCTGTTCTTGCTACCAGCTGCTTGTGACTACCAAGGACACAAAATCCTGGTGTGCAAGCAAATTTGCAGGAGACTTTGGTAATTTACTGTGACACCCCGCCCTCGTGTGACCCCTCCATCCCCTTGTCCACTCGTGTCACTCTCCGTCCCGGGACTGATGTTGTGCTGAGAGAGCTTACACAATCCTGTACTCTGTCACATTGCAGTGGCCGGTGGCCCGCCGCCCCCCTGGGAGAATGGCATCTTTACTAAATCACAACCCTGTGATCCTGCCTGAGCTGAGCTTTCACAGAGCACAGCCCAGCCTCTGTAAGGCTCCCACCAGTAGCTCTTGGATGAGTCCTAATCTCCTTTTCTTCCTGTCCCTGAAAAGTCCTTTTCTTCATCTGTCAGTGCTGTGGCACACGGGTTGTTATTCTACACTTAGTCCTCACTTAATTCCTGTTGAGGATGGCTCTTTGCAGCACTTTGCTACTGTGTCATTGACCTTTGAACCCATGTGCTTTCTTTAATTCCCAGGTGGCCTATAGTGGGTGTGGCCATACCCATAAGTTACTTCATCCTTTTAAAATTCCAGGTGTTGAGGCCACCCGAGGAATGTACTTAATAAAGACTTGATGAGTATCTTCTGTTATAAAAAAGGAGTTCATCAGAGGAAGTGGGCTACTCCCACAGCTGCCATCCAGTGAGTTATTTCAATAATTATTTGAAAATATATACCAGCAGGATTGTATGTACACACAGATCAGGACAGGACCTGAAAATAGAGCAGGGTGTGTTGTAGGAGTGGCAGGAAGAGGAGGAAAGAACAAGAAACCTGGCTTTTTTTTGACGTTTGCTGCCACTTCTTTTAGTCGTCAGCTGGTGTTTTTAATGGCCCTCGAAACATTAATGCCTTTCAATTATGATCTGTTAACTTAGCCAAGATGTAGCTGCTCAGAATAGGCTGTGGGTATGGACTGTGGTCTCGACACCTGGCTTACAGAATGAGACCAGAAGTAAACATTATTCCATTAGATTCCATTCAGGAAACAGAGAAATAACATGAAAGAGGGGGAAGCTGACGTGGCTTGTCAGGAGCTAATTGTACATAATTTCACTTTATAGGTGTAAAAGTCTTAAAATAAGAGCTTTGAATCTTGAAAAGGGAACGGGGCAGTAGACTTTGAACATATTAAGCTTTGTGTGTGCTGCATATTTGTGACAAAAACTCTGAAACTGGTGGGTTTGTGGGCTCTGCATCTTACAGAGGGAACAAACATTTATTGGTAATTATGAGCTTCTGGCTTCCGGCAATGACTGAAAGTTTTCTTTCTTGAACCAATTAAAAAAGGGTAAGGCCAACGGATTCCTGTGTCTATTTTCAGTATTGCTGCTCTTTGTGTACTTTATAGTATTTAAGTATTATTAGTATTAATCAACTGTAGTCCTCCTAAAACTTTGAGTACTATAATTAGGGGTGGCCAATCTGATGATTTTGCATCCACAATCTACTTTTCAGGAAATCGCAGAGATTGCAGTATTTAAAAGTTTAGATTATAACACTCTAAACTTGTTTATGAATTCGACACGATACCAATTCTTACATATTGCACCTTTTATTTACTCTTACCTCTATTTCCAGACTTCACATAACCTCACTGATCAGCACTACAAATCAGTAGAATGATGGAGCCAACTAGATGGCTTCTGTGTCTGTAGGTAAATGTACAGTCACAGTCAGAAGAGCTAAGAGTTCAGTTTAGCTTTTACTGGAGAAAGAGGTAAAAGCTAGCTTGGCTCTGTCCAAAACTAACAAAACCTCTAAAGCTCTCATGTCATACCTTGTTTGTATAATCCATACAAACATCAAAGTGTAAATGACAAGTTGTGGCTTATGTGCCAAAAAGTTTGTTGGCTGGTTGCAGTCACACCGTAGTTTCTGTCCGAAATCAACAAATGAGAAATATAGAAAGCTTTAATTAGTGAGCTTTAAAGCTGCTGGTAGGCGGATTATGCTACCATAACACAGAATCTGTCAAAAACGGTTTCTGCTTGTTTCAAGTTTTTATGCTAAGCTAAGCTTACAGACTGGTGGCTGTTGCCTTATTTTTACTAGACACATATGAGAGTGGTATCAATCCTCTCATCCAATTCTTACCAAGAAGGTGAAAGAGTGTTTCCAAACATGTCAACAACTATTCTTTCAAAGGACAACACATCCTTATTATTTTGAGGATGGCTACTGAGTGTTGAGGATGCATTAGCTATTGTAATAGACATTAAACGTGCACTGGATTTCGTACACTGGGAACCACAATAAAGTGGGTGCCCTCCAGTGTAGTTTTCTGTCAGCTATGGATGTTATCAAGCCTGTCAGCATGTATCAACTACATCTGTCTTTCATGTGGTCTAGTTCTGACAGTCAGTCTGGTTTGGGTTAGTGTTCCACCAAAATTCCTAGCAATGAAAACGTCCAAAATCCAGATGATGCTGATGTTCTTTGCATTCTCATACACACTGAGAAAATCACTTCTGTCTGCTGGTGTCCCCACTGCTCTCCCGTATACATTTGATTTAATCAGCCTAACTGGTTTCTCATGGGTTTTGCCCGCTGACAATGTTTACTTTAGCTATCATTGCTCTCCAGAGTAGATCAGAGGTTTTCATTCCTTGGCTCAACATCTGTCAGCTATTTGCAGTAGCCACCGTGTCGTGCATCACCTCTGTAAAAAGGTGCATGTGAGTAGAGGTTGTCATGAAGAGATGGGTTTCTCTCACCAGATGTAGGCTGTCACTGAAGTTTGAAGCTGAAAGTGATAGTTTTGTTTATAACTAGTGAGCAGTGGCCGGTGACACTGATATATAAAGGTGACACAGGCCAAAAATCAATCTACACTTACAAAGTCCTGCATTCTCTATGTCTTAAAGATCTGTTGCATGTTTTCAAAATGTTACAAACTGTATTGTCCATAAGATGCATTCCAGACACATAGTAACCAAAGACAGACAGAGACATATCTGAATGGAAATGACCTTAGTTTATCTGCTTTAATGAGGACAGAGAGCATTGTATCATGGTTTGTGTCTTTCTGCATATATTTTTTATGTGTCTTAGAGTACTGTATATGTTCTTTACAATTTCATGATCTTGATAATAGGATGGACGGTTGTGGTCATAAAGAAATACAAAAAGTTGCAACAATTAGTTGATTGAATGATTAGTCAATCGGAGTCTGTTGCTAGAAGCTATTTGAAGACATGACTTAAAGCATTTTTCACTGTTTTTTATGGACTAAATGATTAATCGATTAATTGTGAAAATAATCAGCAGATTATAAACAGAAACAGAGTCTTGGAATGTTGTGAAGCATTTTTCTAAGCAGTTGGTGAACGCGACTGCAGATTTAGTTCCCTTGAAAATCATGACCCATGTGACCAGTTTATTTAGAAATGAAAATAAATAGTAGCTTTTTTGATTTAGAAGCTGACATTTTTGAACTGACAGTAACAAGTAACACTAGTGGAATGTTATCTGCCAACACGTGCAGCCCTTTGTAGTGTAGATGTCACATCAGTCATGGGTGATAATTGCATCTGGCTCCTTTTCAGCTTCAGTTTAATACATGTTAGGACTGGCATTATAAGTGGTTTATCTTCAACATACTTAAGTCTGCTATTTGCAGATTACAGTGTCTTATAATTTCAGTTTTGTCAGATCACAGTGGAGGTCATTACATTCTTCTTATCCCATTCACCTATTTTCAGTCTTTTCCTGGTTTTGCCACAGCTTGCAGTAATGTCACAGAGAAAGGCTTCCATCTTTGGTTTAACACCTGGACCACAATTATTGAGATTGATTATGTTAGACATTTCACTAATTTAAAGTGCAAAAGATTATACTTAAGTCTTCAGTAAAAGAGTAAAAGTGTAAGCTTGAGTATTAAGTATAAGCCATGAGGAAGCTGTATTTTGATAGATTGTTTTCATTGTAATTCCCCTTAATTCTAGTCCAAACAGGATGTTCTGATGGGACATGTGGGGAGAGACGTCCAAAACTATAAAAAAAAGAGTTCATAATTGCTTTGTGCATAAATCTTGAGTTATTACAAATTCAGGATTTTGCTTTTAGAAGGCAGTGCAATCACAAAGAGCAGCATCAGAATTACAATGAAAAGCAAGAAAGTTTACAGAGCAAGTACTACATGTAATGCATCGTAAAACAGACAACAGATGATATTCATGGAATTGCCCCGTGTGTTTTAAACACATTATTATGTGTCAGGAGGGTCATAGGTAAACAGGAATGAGCTCAGAAACTGTAAAAAGGGGGACCTGGTGTTTTGGAAAGTCTTTTTGTTGTATTGTGAATGTCTCTGATGTGTTGAAGTTAAGCATTTAAGCTGAATCGAGGAGCGGTCACCCAGAAGTAAGATGTGCCGTCTGATGTTGTGTTGTCTGCGGATGTCTGAGATCCTGCTCATTACTCACATACATAATTATCGTAAAGTATTTTGTAGAAAGCCAGAGAGCATGAAAGTATTCATCTAGGTGAGACAGTGTGGACTTGTTTTTAATCTGCAATCATCATATAACCTTGTTAGGTTATTATATAGTTTGTATTTTATCAACAATTTCAGGGTTGCAGGTCAGGGAGAACGGGTTGTTGCACATAAGTCTGACAATATGTTAGTATTGAGTTTTCATGATACTAGTTCATGTTTAATCTAATATTCTCCCTGGCTTCAGGGTGTATAGGACTATATTTTATTTTAAGATAATCAGCCATGGTAATATTAAAGGTCCCATATTAGGCTAATTAGATTCAAACTTTTATTTTGGGTGTCTACTAGAGTAGGTTTTAAAGCTTTGATACTGTCCATTGCTACAGCACCTCTATTCACCCTCTGTCTGAATGCTCCATTTTAGTGCCTGTCTCTTTAAGGCCCCTTGCTCAAAAGCCCAGTCTGCTCTGATTGGTCAGCTATTACAGGCTTGAGCATGCATCGATTTCCACTGGTGATGGTGTTTTTGCAACCACGGCCATGATGTAGGTAATATTGAGTCCTGACAGTTTATTTAAAGGCACAATTTGAATATGGGCTTTGTGCATTGCTTCACGGATAAAGCATTTTGATACTTTTACAGTATTTATATATCACCTAAATCTGCTTTATAATCAAAAAAGAAATAGAAATCTAATTTTCTAGAATATGGGACCTTGAATTATACCGGACCTTTTATTATACTAAAAGAGACTTCACCCGGTAGTAAGACAGACAGAAGAAGAAAGCATGTTCAAAGGCTTGAGGCTGGCAGGCAGGATATCAAAGATGCTAGGTGGGTCGGAACAGGTACGCACAAGTCACACAAGTCTAAGACAATCTGACAAATAACAGGGCTGAACTACCAATAACGTGCTGAGGAACAAACGACTAATGGGACACAGCTGAACAGGAAAGTGACAAGATCAGGCACAAACAGGAAATTCGATGGGTATGAATAGAAAGTAGCTGAGGGACGGCAGCAATTCCTCTAACGGGATGGTTACAACTCAGAGACTAATATGACCAGGGGACATGAGGAAATGAGAAGGAGCTGGTAGTAGTTATAACAAAAACAAAGCAATTTAAACTCTGCTTGCATGTATACTGAAAATGTTTTTATGTACCAGTAAATGGAAATATTTTTCTATTAACAGGACATTTTAAAGCATCGCACCATTCGAATTTTCCGATGTCATGAAAAGATGTATTTGTCCTCTGTGTGCCCAGGTTGTGAAGATGTGGAGCTGGGTTCTTACTGTGACTGTCCTCCTGTCCTCCCTGAAACAGGCTGAAGCTCAGGGTATAAATAACTCACAATTCTCCTCCCATCTGCAGCGTCATCCCCAACAGTTCTCCTCATGTGTCAGTTTGTGTGCAGAAAGTTTTTATGTGCTCACTTGTGTTCTCCATCACTTGTATTTGCAGGCAGGTGTAATAATGTGCAAGCAGCAGATATTGTATTTCTGGTCGATGGGTCTTCCAGCATTGGCCGACCTAACTTCCTGCAGGTGAAGGGCTTCATGGCTGGAATCATCAAGCCATTTGCCAGCTCTGTCAGCGAGTCAGGGATACGGTTTGGTGCCATACAGTACAGTGACACCTCCAGGTGACTGACAGGAGTAATGTTTACCTCATTACCTGCGCAGGCAATAACAAAGTATCTAACTGTAGGTGCAGAGTTATGTATTAATACTCATTCTCTCCTTCCAGAGTTGAATTTACATTTACTACCTACCTGAACGGCACTGAGCTGGTCAACGCTGTGCAGAATCTCAACTATAAGGGTGGAAACACGCGCACTGGTGCTGGTCTCAAGTTTGTCGCCGATAACTTCTTCAACCCTGCGTCCAGTCGGGACGTCCCAAAGGTCTGAGGAGCAGCCATTCTGTTATGTTTTATTATCATAAAACTGCATAATTAAGACAGAACTTCTTGTTTTTCTAATTCGACCTCCTTAACTGTCAGATCACCATCCTGATCACAGACGGGAAGTCACAGGACAGCGTGCAGGACCCAGCACAGAAGCTGCGCAGTCAAGGAGTGCATATTTTTGCCGTCGGTAGGTGTCTCACCCATCATTTGTTTTTCAGGGGCTGTACTTCAGGGGCTGTACTGAATAGTTTGAAGCTTTGAAGTCTCATTCAATAAAGCTGACATTTAAATGCAGCGCAGCTTTTTTTGGCATGTCTGTTTATCTTGTTTAAACCCAGTATTTGATCTACCGAAATATACAGCTTCAAAACATATTTGTTGGCGTTTAGAGTTTCAAACAAACATTTTCACTGCAGTAGAAAACGTTTTTCTCTCCCGTATGACAATCACTAAGGGAGGCACACGCCTGTATTAATGGGGCGATCTAATAGCACCATTTTTATTATTACATGACAAATAATCCCTTTCAACTATAACACTATTATTGTAAATTATTTAAAGCGTACAAGATAAGATTTGTATCTGTAGATTATAGATCTGCGTTCACTTGGCACTCCATCAAGATGTCACTGTTTAGTTGTTATATTCATTAAAGAAAGCTGATTTAATAAGAAAGATTAACTCATTTAATCCGATTAATTGCTTTCCTCAAATTGATAATTTTGTTTGAGGATTTTTTTTTAGGGTGAATAAAATATGATGTCAGACTTATGAAGCTTCATTCAAAAACCTCAGTAAAAGCTTTGAATATAAAACAATTAGATTAGGGGTACAGCCCATGTGTTTTTGACATGATTATGAGCCACTGTGATTTTTTTTTTAACTTTGTCAATTTTTCTGTGTTTGTCAGGTGTAAAGAGTGCAGACAGAAATGAATTGGCTCAGATATCCTCACAGCCCAGCAGCGACTTCACCTCCTTCGTTGGGGACTTCAAACTGTTGAACACACTTCTTCCTCTTGTGAGCCCCCGAGTGTGTTCAAAGGCAGGAGGAGTTTATGCAAGCGATGGTATGTGAGAATATCACCAGTGTACTAAAATACACACAGATATTATGACTTTGTCAGACTGCAAACCTGCATTTAATTTTATCCGTCTTCCCCCCATTCCCTCCTCTCAGAGGCATTTTCTGGTCCGACCAACATTCAGTTCACAGGCCAGACGTCTGATTCTCTCAGGTTTCGCTGGAGTCAAGCAGGCGGCCCCGTGAGTGGTTACGTGGTCCAATATGTGCCACTCTCCGGCCTGGGTCAGCCTATCACAGCAGAACTGCGTCAGGTGAGTCCAGATGTTGGAGAACTTTTCTGATGAGTAACCTGTTACATTACAAGAGTTCTGCCTTTAAAAAACAACTTGTTACGTTACAGATTTACCTACTGTGAAAAGTAACTCGAAGGCCACTAGAACACGGATATTCCTGAGAACAAGGTTATGAAACATAAAATGATCTAGGCGAGTGTTTAAGCACCGTAGAAAAAATCTCCTCCCGTACAAACACACCTAAAAAAAACACATATCACACGAACATTCACATGTAATGGGTGTGCGCTTGCTAGTGTAAACAGGAAGCAGATTGTATATTGTGGTTGGTTGATTATTTTCAGAAAATATTATGACATTTTTACTTTTGCTTGATCTTTACTTACTTAGTTTTCTTCTTAGTGTGTACCTGTTACCGGGGCTGGTACATAGGTAACTGGCAATTTTTCCAGAAAACAGGACAAAAATGATGAGACAGGGAAACATGACTGCTCGTCACAGAATCCTCCCGGACACATTTTTATTTAAGCGTCAGCAGCTTTTCAGTGATTTGATTTGAATAAATACCTGTGTGTACCTTATGTGTTAACAAAAATGAAAAGCCCTTTGCGATTTAGTTTCAGCAGAGAGATATGTTCCAGCTTGTTCTGTACCTTTCATACCTAGTCAATGTAGCCAGTGTTGGCTGTTGCACTGCCTACACTAGCCTCTATGAAGACAATAAAACATGGAATCATCGCACCTACAAGGCATCATGTTTCATCACACATGATCCTTATGATTAATGGTCCGTTAGCAATTAATGGCCAAAAAAAGAACAGAGAAATACTGTAATATTTAAAAAGTAATACACTGCTTATTTGAAAATCTAACGAAATAACTGGTTACTTGAATTGGAAAACTAATATTTTATGTTACTTGTTACAAAAGTAATCTGAGTACTCTAACAAAGTAACACATTGCCCCCAGCACTGTTTCTGACACATGAAGGTGAGCACTGGTGTGACCTAGATTGAAGTAGTAAATGGAGTTTAAGGAGCCAAAGTCAATCGTGCATAGCGAGAGAAACATGTGCCTTCAGGCTGTGTATAAACCTGTCTAATGAGTGAATCTTCATCATGTAGATGCTGTAGAGATTAAAGTTTGGCAGAGCAAAGACTAAAATTCCCTTCTCTGCACCTAAGAGACATGATGAGGACAAAAGAATGCCATGTATCATTATCTATCTGTCAGTCACTTTGCAAAAACTTGTCTTCAGCTTTACAAAGATGACCTCTTTGACTCCCCTGCAGGAGACTGTCTCTGCTAGTCAGAGGACCTTCACAGCACGAGAGCTGAGATCAGGAACCGACTACCTGGTGACTATCATCGCCCAATACCCCAACAGTGTGGGAGAGTCTGTTTCTGCCAAGCAACGGACCAGTGAGTGAATAAGTGATTGACGCAGATGTCAGCAGAGAGAAATCTGCCAAAATGTCAGGCAGCCTCTCTCACATTAGACATACGGCAGCAATGTTTGCAATGTTTTGTTCTCCTCATACAGGGTCTTTGCCAGGGGTCTCCAGTCTACGTCTGATCCAGGCAGGCTTCTTCTCTCTCTCTGTGGGCTGGGATCAGCCTTCATCTCCTGTCCAGGGCTACAAAATTACCTATGGACCTAGAGGTCAGGCATACACACTGACCTTTGTTTATATTTCCTGTTTGTCTCTCTCTGTCTTTGTCTTTCTCCCTGCCTGACTGTTGCATCAGTGTTTTTTTTAACACTTACAGTTTATTAGCAATGCCTCCTCTTTTAAACATTTATTAAAAGGTCTTTTAAACATTTATTTAAAGGTGCAATATGTCAGAATTTGAATTTTAAACATATCAATAGACTGTGAAGAAAAAACAATTTTGATGTTAAGTCAAGGACATCTTTGTACTGTGTTGCACAGATGTGTATTGAAGCTAGTATGCTAACCAGCTAGGTCCGGGCCTGAAAGCCTCTTTTTCCAAGCAGTCCAAAGCTACTGTGCTAGCAGTGTAAACACGAACATAATTCCACTAGCTGCAAGGCTAACTGAGCTAATAAATTAACAGTGGCTACAGTCGATATAGTTGGATGAATGGATGTAGCAGTTTCTCTGGTGAGATGCTGTCCCTATTTGTTGGAGTATAAATTAAACAAGAGGCCAATCCTTCCATATTGCACCTTTTTAATCTTCATTTAATCAGGTGGTCTCATTGAGATTACAATCCCTTTTTGTACAAGAATACAATCAACAAGTAAAAAAACAACAACAAGGAATTAATAAAATCATGGAAAGCATCAGATAATTAAGCTTTAAAATCTCAAAGGGGAATGTCAGAATCTAGTTTGAGGGTAAAAAGGCGCAGAGTACCTGAAACGACTATACATTTACTGTATATGAGGGATGACCAAGGTTAGGTAGTTACTGTATTCTGTACTGTAGCTGCTAGATTTAAATGACATCACTGGTGTGGTAGTTTGGAAGCTACAACTGAGAACAGAAATGAGCAGGAAATTTGTGATAAAGTGTAATGCACTCGCAGCAGGACAATAGAGTATATTTTCAGAGACATGAAGGTTGACTACACAATAGTTTCACGGTTGGAAGAAAACTCACATGCGTTTTAAAGTTTGCAAGAAGCCTCGTTTGATTTTTAATTTCTGAGCCAGATGTTAAAAATGAGTCTGAATGAAACGTCTGCCGTCAAGACAAATTCCAAAGCATTTGTATGACTCAGCCAGAGTAATATGGATGCCATTTAGTTCAAAGGGCAGAATAGTTAGTGACTGGTGGAGGAAGAAAGTACCATGTACTTGGTCTTTGTTGTCAGTTGCGACAGAATAATCTAATCTAATCTTGGCAGGTTGAAGGATTCCAGAAAAACGTAAAATAAGCTGTCAAGGCTCAGTGTTAGGAACAGGAGCTTCTGTAACACCTTACCTCCCTCAGGCACTGGCTGTCAGTAAGGACTTTTATTGCTCAATCATTACCTAAATATCAAATACATTTTATCATCACCAGTCTTGAAATTTAACAGACAGTGAAAACCTTTACTTATGTCATGGATCGGCAGTAATTCTGTACTTGCATTTATAGAGACAGGGTGTGGCGCGGATCATAACAGTGTCAAGATGTCTGGGTTCTTATAACATGATTCAGGAGAGTGGCCCCTGAGGGCTGATATAAACAGTTTCTCCCTCCGAACATGTGGCAGGAGTGCCAGTCTCACACGGAGCTCCTCTTCTGACTAGTTAGGCTGGCATGTGTGTGTGAAATGAGGTCAGCGTGTATCCTGTAATGAGAGGTGTGATGTTTCTACCTGTTCCTGCTGCTGCCAGTTCTAGCAAGTGTGCATGCGAGCCTATACAGGATGTACACACAACACAGAAATTTTGCACCGACTCCAAACAATATTTCTCTTCAGCGGGCTTGTTGCCATATTGAAGCTTCATGCTCTGAGGTGAGAATGAGGTCAACTTAATGAAGTGAGGACACATATTTGTGCAGCTTGTAGTCGGCTAATTTGTCTGATGAAGTGCAATAATTGGACTCCAATTCTGTGTCCTGTCTGTTCTGTGTTTGGATGAGCAGGTCAGCCAGCCACTCAGCTGTTGGAACAGTCTCTGTCTGCGGACTCCACATCCGTCCTCCTGGAGTCTCTTCAGCCCGACACAGAATACGTCATCAGCCTCTACCCCCTGTTCCCCCGAAACTCTGCATCCCCATCCATCCTCAATGCCAGAACATGTGAGTCCACCCTGTGGCCATTTAATAATAATGTACTGTTATGTTGTATTAAGTGTTAGATAAATTTTATGAACAGTAATACAGTACAGTGATACTATCTCCTTAAAGGGTTTCATGATACCAAAAATCATTTCCCACAATCCTTAGCATTGTAGCCACTGAGTGACATCACTGGAGGCAATTTGTCAGATTACATGCAGCTTCCTCTGGAGACACAAAAGGCCTTATACTACTTTTTTCACATATGCAGTAGAACTCCCCAAGACCTGTAAGCACACTTTATAGCGTAGGTACCTATTGAATGTATAACTTAGTGGGATCGTAGTGATTTAAACATATGGTGTTTGTTGTGGTTTGTGAAAAGTGTGTCTGTGTTCATATTTTTGCATGTGTCAGTGCGCCTTGAGCAGGTGCAGCAGTTAGCAGTGGAGACAGAGTCAGAGGGCAGCGTGCGCGTGCGGTGGAGAGCTGTCAGCGGTGCGCGGGCCTACCGTCTGGTGTGGGGACCATTTACAGGTTAGGACAAAGCTGACAATCAAACAACGTCTTGCATATCTACCAGTAAGGTTTTTTTTCAAACTAATTTGCGTACACATAATTATATTTTGTTTTTTCTGTTCACAAAGGTCGAAATGTTGAGACTGTGGAGGTTGCCGGTGACAGTGAGTTTCACACTTTGTCCAGCCTGCAGCCCGACACCGAGTACATCGTCACTGTCATCCCGCTGTATGAAGGCAACACTGAGGGCCCTGTAGCGACGGCCAGGTTCAAAATAGGTAGGTGTGCTTACAGAGTTCATCAGAATATCACTCTCTGTGCTCTGTGGATGCTTCTCTCACAGTTAAACACACAGTCACCAAAACAGTTATTTGCCACAATACACTAAATTCCATTCCATTGTTGTGTCCCTTGTTTCTCAGATTTGTAGTCGTCGTACACACTAGCTTTGTGAATAAGTGGTTGCCTTCATGGACAGGAAGCAGAGACGGAGAAGACAGCCAATAATCTGGCCCGTTGTTTGTCTCTCTTCTATAAACCTACACATGTTAGTGTTTAGTTCAGTTTGAGGAACATTTCTCGCACACCTACACACTCATTATACACACACGCCATCTGTCTCTCGTGAGAAATGCCCATATGGTGTCGCTTCAGTCGGACCAGTGTTATTTGAATGAAGGCTGAGTCACTGCATCGACCAGAGAGCTGGCACGGAAAACTGGAGAACTGAAAACCTCTGTGTGGCCTCTTTCTGCTATCAAAGAAATGAGATATTTATAGTTGTCTACATACTGTACACCACAGTACCTTAAACTTCAACTCAGCTTGTTTCTCTCTTGTTTGTTCCTGTTTAAACTGGCAGAGAAACAACTGTTTGTTGTGTCTGTGGTTGTCATGAGTTGACTGTTCCGTCTCATAAGGAAAAAAACTGGACTTTTTGGGGCTTTTAGTGAGGACAAGATTGAATGAAGACACCATATTAATTTACAAATATGTGATTATTAATATTCATCGATACCACTAAGCTTTCTAACACGTAGGATGCCAGAAATTAAGTTTTGAACAATATTTCAAAGACTGCATGACATGTAAAGTTGCATTTTTTTTAAAAGGATTTTGGTTTATCTTCTTCCTCATTACCAACCACTTTAATAGCTTTGCATGGCATTAAATCAAGCAATATAATGCAGTCTGGTGTAAATGTTCAGTTAGTTTGTGTATAGTCTGACTGTCAGACCTAACAGGGGCATCAGTGGGTGTTTAATACTCACTGGTCTTTAGACTTCTTTCTTTGACATGTGTGCTCTCCATGGACACTTTCTTGTGGGTTTATGTTCACCACCATCAAGACCTGTGGCCATAAACAGTAGTATACATGTAGAGAAAGTGTTTATCCGTGGGACTGACCTGTGTGCTAAATTTTTGCCACAGAAGGAGATTTTCCTGGTGGCCTGGCACACTGATTGGCCTGGAGTATCAGGCCTGTAGTGTTGTAGTACTTGAGATTTACCTTGTTCTTCAGACTGGTCCCAAGATAATTTTCGAAGGTCTCGGTCTTTATTCAAACGCATTTTTACTAGTGCTTTTCTTGGAGACAAAGAGGATTATGGATTTTATTTCAAGAACAGTAAATAGAGGAGGGAAACGACACATGAGGAAACAGACGGCACTTTAAAATGTATCCAAATATTCTATTCCTAGCCTATTGTAGTCTACAAACTCATCCTACTCCCTCAACATGGGTGCTGCCACTGTTGTGTGACATCAGACGGACAACTGCTCCCTCATGAAGCCAGGGTAGATCAATTTGCCCGAGTTTACAAGTAGGAATTCCAACTTCCAGTGTTGTACTATTGTACCTTTTCTAGTAGGAGGTTGGAAGTTTATGTGTTCTGAGTTGTCTGGAATGCAAGTGTTTGTATTTAACGAAGGGAAATCCCCACAAAAAAATTCCTCTGCAATTCCTGGTGATTATTTTATGAAGACATTTTTCAAGGTACACCCATACATACACATTTATATACAGTATATATTTATATATGGCAATAAAAGAGGTGACTGAAGAGGAATCTTCATTTGTTGTCTGTTGGTGTTTGGTTGGACTTTTCAGATCAGTTTGAGGAGTGCCTATGGTTTGCTTGTTCCAGATCTTACTGTAAGTGTTTCACTGGCCCGGTCTTTGACATGACTCAGTTTGCCTTTCCTTTGTCTTGGTCTTGACTTGGCCTCAAGCCCTCAAAGTCTTCTTGATACACTTGTTCTTGGTCATGACTTGGTTTTAGTTTAGGTGGTCTTGACTCCAACACAGGCCAGTGTTAAAAATGCTAAATGAAATAGGTCAATCAAAGAGAAAACAACACAGAGTGGCTACAGCCCCTGAGAGCTGTAGACTGTCAGCCCCCCCAGCCGCTTTTGACCTGATGGTATCATCTCTCTCTGTCATCACATGTAATCGATCACATGCACATACACATGAACACAGCGTTCACTCAGTTGATGGTTTGTGCATTGACAAGCACAAGAAAAAGAGAACACAAGGGAAATAGATCTAAGTGGTATACGAAAGCAGCTGGACTTGCATGAGTTTCTTGAAGATGTTTCACCTGTCATCCAAGAGGCTCTTAATATAATTAGTTCATATAAGTTCTTATATACATTTTTTTCAACATTAGTAAATAGGCTACGTTTTGGTGTCTGCATGTGTCTCTCCTGCAGTTTTCTGCCATCACTGCCTCTCACAGCCTCTTTCTCTTTATAATTGTTGTTTGTGAGCTTCTGTAAAGCCGTCTACTTCTCATTATAAAAATTCTCAGTGTTAAACAGTGATTTATCTTGATCCCTGTCTCAAACTATGCCACTTTGGCTCCTTGAATTTGAGGGAATTGGCCCTTGAAAGTCCTTGAAGCTTGTGAACTGGCTGTTTAAGAAGGTGTGGGAACGGTTTTGATCACTGTTGTAATATACCGGGGCCTCTGAGATACAAACAAGCTCAGGTGCTTAAACCTCAATTCTCATTATGCTTCTCGACACACCTCATACACTCTGTACCACGCTCTACATAATGGCACTCAGAGCATTTATTTATGCAGTAGCATTTTCTAAGCATCAAATGAAATCTAAAATGTTTAGCAACTACTACCATTGAAGCTGTTTTGTGTGTGTGTCTGTGTGTGAATATGGTGATTAAGTTAGGTGTGGACTATGTAGGCTGAAGCTAAAGAAGCTGGAAAACTCCAACAATGATTTATCATTTAGTCTATGAAATTTAAAAGATATAAAAAATGCTCATCACATCTTTTACCACGTCCCAAAGTGACGACTTAAATAGAACAGGTACTGTGGATTTTGTCTCCATCACTGTTCACAGCAACCAGTAAACCATTCAGTGTACAAATAGGCATTTCAGTATTGTTTAGCGACAGACTTGAAGAAATGTGAACCCACCCGCCAAGATTTTTTATTGATAGATTGATGGGCATAGAGCTTTACCTATGACAAATGACATGTTATGTAATATGTGTTTCCCTCAGAGCGTCAGGAGCAGCAGGTCCTCAGAGCATCTACCAGCGGCCCCTCCTCTATTCGCCTCACCTGGAGAATCATTCAGTCCTCTCGAGGGTACCGCCTGCAGTGGAGCGAGGGGGAAGGTCAGATTTGAATGTCAAACGCACGCTTAAACATTCACTTATCAATTTTGTACTCTTTTTGTTCTCAAGTTATAACATTTTGCAGTTTTAAGGAAGAAGATGGACAAGTTCTTATTATGCCATTATTATAATTATACATAATTTAACTGACATGTTGCCTCCACTTTTAAGTTGCAAGTAGTAGGAAGTATTCCTTAAGCTGAAGGTAAAGTACATATAGTAGGTATAGATGCACTGATCTTGGGTCGTTATTCTGTCTCCAGGTGGCCGCGTCCAGAGACTGTCCTTTCCTCGAGACACTAGCAGCTACGAGCTTACAGGCCTTCAGCCCAACACAGAATATATCATCACCCTGTTCACCCTGTACGATGGTCGTGAGGAGGCCACACCTGTCTCCACCGCATCCAGAGGTCAGTAAGGGGGCACTAAACTCTGAGTTTGGTTTGATTTATGGCTCATAAAAGTGCTGGGGTTAAATTCCAACCAGTTCTGAATATGTTTGTACAAATATATGCTCGAAAGTTTCTATGTGCTTCGATACATTTTTCATGAGTGCAGAGGAACAGCCAGTGGGGAAAGTGTCCAACCTGAGAGTCGTGGAGTCTCTGGGCAGCACTGTCAGACTCGGCTGGACGGGTGTAGCCGGGGCAACGCAGTACCGCATCATAATCCAGAACACACAAGGTACACTGACTGATTTAATTTGTTACTCTATTATTCATTTTGATGTATTTTGTGCCCAATTATGAATGAAAACTTGTGAAAACAGTGTGTCTGTGTGTTTTATGTCTTGTCAGGGGGAACACAGGAAATCCGGAGTATCCCTGGAAACCAGACGACCCTTGACCTCAGAGATCTGACAGTGGGAGTGTCTTATGGTGTCAGTGTCACAGCACTGGTGGGGACAAATGAAGGAGACCCAGTTACTGTCTCCATCAAACCAGGTGGGCGGAGCAGTGACAATGTGTTCCTGTCATCATGTCTTTATGTTGATGAAACCAGAAAATCCCATCTAATTTCCTATATAATTAATTCTCGACTCCTGTTGTTGTTGTTGTTGTTGTCTGTGAGCTAATGTAAAGCCTGCTAGTTCTCATTATAAAAAAATTCAGTGGTGTAACAGTAATTATCCTTGATCCGTGTCTCAAACTATGTTGTGTTGAGTCCTTGAATTTGAAGTATTTGGACCTGGAAAGCCCTTGAAAAAATCTTGAATTTGATGTTTAAGAAGGTGTGGGAACCCTGACTGCTGTTAGCACTTGTGTATATACACAGTATTAGCGTTACCAGATTACCCAACATACAATATGTGTCTATATATACCTCCGCCCATATGAAAACTGGATTTGGCCCCAGTAACCCCCGCAACCCCCTGAAAGGGGGGATAAAGCGGTAACATCTCCGCGACCCTCACGGATAAAGCGGTCAAGAAAATGAACTGAACTGAACTGAACAATATGTGTCTAACTATTTGTGAATACAGTATCTTTGAAAGCCCATAGCCTTATCGAAGAACCATTTTGTCCCTGTTGTTGCTCTTCAAGTGAAATATAGATTTATACATTATTTCAGAGCAAGGTGCTGGCAGAGTGACTAACCTCAGAGTGACAAACGCAAACAGTCGGAGGATTCGAATTGCCTGGACGGCTGTGAGTGGAGCAACGGGGTACAGGGTGACCTGGAGACAAGGCAACAGTAAGTGTTATGTCTTTGAGTTTATCCTTTTGAATCACAAATTAATGCATTCATCTTTGACATGCAGTAATTGGGCCTCAAGGAGGCAGATAATATAATATTTTGCTTCCTGCTGTTTTGTTAATGGAATGTGTATAAGTATAGTGGGTAAAAGTGTATTTTGTCTCTTGTACAATTGTTCTTTAAAAAAATGGTGGCAGCAGACTTTGAAGTTTCATATCTTCACTCCTCTCTGTGTTTTGGCTTGTAGTCAGTTTTTTTATCTGCATGACTTTACGTTTTCTCATGTTCTGCCTCGCAGGTGCGGAGCAGTCCCGTCTTCTCGGAGCCGAGGCCACGGCCTATACCATAGACAACCTGCGACCAGATGAGGGGTTGGTAATTGGTGTTGCAGCTGTGGTTGATCAGCGCGTCGGAGAGGTGGTCACGCTGTCTTCACGTACTAATCCCCATGGTGGATCAGTGTCTGGCCTTCGCATCATTGACGTCACATCTCAGAGGATACGCATTGCGTGGTCACCTTCCACCAGGGCAACTAGCTATAAGGTCATTTGGCGTCGTGATGACGGTAAGCAGTGATTAGAATCAAAGTTATTATAGTCAATTCAAGCGAAAATGAAAATTAGGTGTGAAAAAACATTTAAAGTTTATTGAAATAAAATAAAAAAATGACTAAAACTAACTGAAAAAATATTGTGTTTTAACAAAAATAACAAAAATAGAATGAAAATATGTAGGAAATGTCTTTAGTTTTAATCTTGAGGAGTCATGGTACATATATTTATTGAGACTGGGATGTGTCAATGACTGTGGGTCAACTGCCATCACAAAATGTTGTGTTTGTATTGTAATACCTATTTTGAACTTCATGTCTTATTCCTGAAAAATAATATAATCAATACTTAACCAATAAAATCCAATAAAAACTAATTTTTAACAATGAAATAAAAGTGGAACAAACAAATCCAATCTGAAAAAATTAACTGAATTGACTCTGATTAAAATTAACACTCAGTATTTTACATACATAAAATATATCCAAACACAGCACCCTCTTTCCTCTTGTATCTATAGTTGTAAAAGGAAACAAATGTCTACATTTCATTCATGTTTTTCTTGGTGCAGGAGTTGAAACAACTCGTAACGTGCCTGCCGACGTCTCTTCCTTCACCATTGATGGACTGCAGTCAGATTCAGTTTACACTGTGTTAGTTTCCTCACTGAGTGGCTCTCGAGAGGGAAGTCCTGCCACGCTGGTAATCAGAACAGGTAACAAACTGAATTTGTCAATACACATTATCGTTGTTGTACAGAGTGTGGGAGAAACCTGTCTACGTGTGACTGTCTTGACCTTCAGAGTCAGATACGACTGTGGTTGGCACTGTGACATCACTGCAAGTCCAGGAGACCCGTGGAGAGGTCGTCCGAGTCACTTGGGTTGGTGTGCAGGGAGCGACGGCTTATCGTGTGTCCTGGAGGAGAACAGACGGTAGATCGTTTTTGGTCCATTTGTACTTTCCCTCATCTCACATAATCAGTGTTTCTTTCAAAGCATGAAGTTGCCTTTAAAATATGCATGCCATGTTTAAGTTAGACTTTAATAAGAAATAAGATGTTTTCTTTTGATGGATGTTTTATGGCGGCCGGTCTGTGTTACTCATTGTTGCGACTTTTTGCTGCTGTAGGTGGTGAAGAGAGGAGTCAGGTGGTGGGGGGAGATGTGACAGCAGTGGATTTAGACCGGTTGGACCCCGGAGCCCAGTACGAGGTGCAGGTCATGGCTTTAGTTCAGAACAGAGAGGGAACCCCTGTGTCTGTCAGAGTCACTACACGTGAGTCTAGTCTTTGTTTAAATAAACCTCGAAAGTGAGATTTGCTTGTGTAAATTCTCAATAAAATGTTGTTCTCAAATGCTAAGTAGAGTGAAATATAAGATACTACATTGTAGATCTCAATATGTTGTCTAATGTCACATGCCATTATTTAGTCACTATTTAAAACCTTAAAAGTTATTGAAAAGACTTTGAACTTGATGTGTAAGTTACTGTCAATGTTGTGTGCAATAATTTAATTTTGCACCGTATACAAAATATTATATTTTGACAAATGTATTGGATGAAATGTCTCTGTATACAGCTGGGGCCTTCACCCCTGCTCCGTCAGTACCTGCCACAACTTTACGAGTGGCGGAGATTACCCAGAGTTCTGTGCGGCTTGGCTGGAATCCACTACCAGGTGCCACAGGATATATTCTACGCTGGAGAGACGAGTCAGGTGAAACATATTATTATACATGTTATAATTTATATTTCTTTGAGACCCTTCTATGCCTGCTCTACAGTCCAACCGTTTGTCCTATTCACATTTCTCAGATGTTGGTCGAGGCTTGTCTGTCACGCTCCCCGCTGCATCCAGCTCTTACCAGGTGACCGGACTGCGTTTGGGCCGTCGATATCGCTTTACCGTGCAGCCCACCTTCACAAGTGGAGTCGGGAGAGAGAGCTCTGTAGATGAACGCACTGGTAATGCATGAAAACCTGCTTTTTTCATATACTTGCAATACCTTATGATATGTGACTTATTCCTGCCTGCTTATATGTTTACAGTGTGTGTGGGCGGGCGTCTGGATGTGGTATTTTTGGTACCGGCATCTACTGATCGGATTAGCCTCACAAGACCTCTGCGTGAACTCCTTACAAGTGCAGCAGGGTCGCTCAATACTATCGGACCCCGAGACTCACAGGTAAATGCTCGTGAAGAATACGTTTCAAACACTTACTGGGTTATGTTTGGGAAAAATGGGACCAAAATGCTAACACTTAGGAGCAGACAAGTGACAGAACAAAAGGCTACTGTTAATAAATTATGCTGTAATCCATATAAATCCAAAGTGCAAGCAACAAAACTGACAAAGACAGACTGGGGCAAATCCAAAAAACGGAATGAAAGACAAATACAAAAACCATGAGACGTACAAACCAGAAGCTTGGGGAACACAAGGGCTGAAAACACGAGGAGCAACACAGAGATACCGGGAACAAAAGAGAGGAAGTGAAAAGAGAAACATGAGACATGAGGATATAAACTACAAAATAAAACCCGAAATGACTAAGATTATCAAATATGAATGAGGCTTCTCAGTCTGAAAGGGAAGCCAATGTAAAATTGCCTTAATCCTGCATTCCTTCTAATGGCCAGCAGGGGGCGCATCCACTGATTTCAGAAAGAAGCCTGATTGTATGTAAGCTTATGAGAAAAATTAACCTACTTCTCACTTGATTTATCACCTCAGTAAACAGTTTCCTAATGAGATTAAAGTCTTAATGGGTGTTTAAAATCTTCAATACCGCAGCATGTGTATTTAGTCGATTGTGGTCTGATCTAGGGGATAAAGCAGGGTATACATTGGGGTGTGGCTACCACAGTGTGTCCACTGGTTCTCAGTCAGATCCAGTTAGTGACATCCTTAGCTCCACCCTCTCCTCCACATATGGTCACTTGCGGCTCCAAAAACAAAATATGGGGACAGCTGTACTGCTGAAATTGAGGTTTAAAAACGGTAGCCCACAAACCATTGGGTGTCGTCACAGCAGGTTTATACTCGGTCTAGAAACCAAATGGAGCAGTCATCTGTCGAATGAAATTAACTTCCTGCACCTATTAGATCACTACAGTTGGCTGCATCAGGACAGTTTAGTTGTATACTTTCAGCCACGAAATCTATACAACTGATTTCGAAAAACACTTTGTAAAAATTGGTCCTCCATCTGAAATTTAGCTGCATTGTGCATTTAGAGGATTTTATCTGTGGACCGCCAATCTTTTTGATTATTTTCTGCCTGTTTCAGGTGGGAGTTGTCGTGTACGGTTACAGACCCAAAATATGGTTCCTGCTTAATCGCCACGCCCGGTCTGACACACTTCTCCAAGAGATCCAGTCCACCCCCTTTGATGAAAGCCCAGGGAATAACATTGGTCAGTGTTTTTTTCTCCCTCCTCTCTGATAGATGTCTTCCCTGTTGTTTCTGTACTTACTGAACTGCAGCTCTGCAGCCGCTCTACGGTGTATGTGTGTGTGTGTGGGCAGTGATATTGTCTGTCTCCCTCTGCAGGTGATGCGGCGACATTCACCACACAGTATCTTCTGAGCCCTGCAGCTGGCCGGAGGCCGAGGGTCCCTGGTGCTGTTGTCATCATCGCAGACAAAAAATCAGCTGACAACCTTACACTTGCAGCCAGCAGGCTCAGGGCTACAGGTATGTGGGAGCAGTCATGTGTTAAATTAAATAAACTTCCAGCACCTATTAGATCACTACAGTTGGCTGCATCTGGAAAATTTCAAGCTTTCAGCAACAGAAATGTATACAAACATTTGTACTGGTGTCTAATACTGAATCCACAAGAACGTCATATACTACACATACAAATCTTAAAATCTGCCCCGTTGAAACCAGTCTGTTGTATGTGTTTGCCAGGTGTGACAGTGTTAGCAGTGGGTATGGAGCAGGCAGATACTGAGGAGCTGCGTCGGGTGGTGACGGATGGCAGCATCCAGAACATCCTGTATGCCCGTGATGCAGCACAGTTGGGCACTCTTGATACTGATCTGGCAGACATGCTCTGTGGTCTTGCCAGAATACCAGAGGTATGAAGAAAACCATGTTTGGTTTATAGTCGTGATGTTGAATGCAACTGCGCACTAATGACTCGACCAAAACAACATATTTTCCCTTTCCTGTGTTAATATAATCCTGTGCCTCCTAGTTCAGCTATTTGACAAACAAATGCAACATGTGGATGTAGATTCTGACAAATGTTCATGGTATTTTGTGACCTTTTATTTAAATAAAAGAGAATTAAAGTAATAAGGGAGGATATAAGACAAAACCATTTCTCTCATCTCTTCCTGATGTTTCTGTCCTTGTTTTGTTTAGCCTCCAGGGCCAGGCTGTACTATATGCCCACAGGTGAGTCATTCTCTTAAGTGTATTAAAGACTGTGCCCTAGCTCTGATGAACATACTGCAGATTTGGTGACTGACAGACACACCCTTTAAGTTTTTCTCTCCTCTTCCCTTGCATTCGCCTCCCTCCTGAATTACTCCTGTTTTCCATTTCTTTCAGGGCGAGAAGGGTGATCGTGGAGAAAGGGTACAGTGCAGAAAGTTGCTGAATTTTTTTTTACCACTTCTCTGGTATTTTAAGTTTTCAGCTGTTATGGTGTCATTTTTTGTTTGACTCCACAGGGTGAGAGAGGCAGAGATGGTACAGATGGACGTAAGGGAGACCCTGTGAGTTATTCATTCACTCTGAACATGAATAACTCACTATACAGAAATGTACTAATCGTTCAAAATGATACTGATTGTTTTTATTATATTTGTGTGTGTGTGATGCAGGGTCGTGATGGTTTGCCTGGGAGGGATGGCCCCAGAGGGCCTGAAGGACGCCCAGGTCAGCCAGGCCAAACAATACCTATTGACCCCTCAGGGGGGGTGAAAGGAGAAAAGGGAGAAAGAGTAAGTAGATTTAGAGCTGTACAAAAAATTTAAAAACCTGCCTTAGTAGGAATAAAGTAACAGATGGGTTGTTCTCTGTTCAGGGTTTTCCTGGCATTGATGGAAATCCAGGGTTGCCAGGACGACCAGGTTCCCCAGGAAATGCAGGGGTCCCGGTGAGTAGAGGGACCATGGACTCCTGGACATCTTTATGTTGTTGAATTAACATAAAGGTCATAAAATTTTGCTGTTTTTGTGTCTGCAGGGTTCACAGGGCCTACCTGGTATCAGAGGAGACCCAGTGAGTAACCGTCATCCTCCTGACCTGCAGAGTTAATAGATGGACTTCTGAGTATGAAGTACGTTGCTTCCTCCCTAAGGGTTTTTTTTGTTGTTTTAGGGTGGACCAGGTGTGGCAGGGCCACAAGGGCCAACGGGAGATAAAGGTGAAAGGGTGAGTAATCGTTTTTAAAAATTTCCTAACCCACATCACAGGTGCTGATAGTTTGTTTGGGGCAGTTTGAAAGACACCTAGAACAGAACAAAATGATGTGTGTGTCCAGTGTGCAGGATTTAGGGGGGATTCAGAGGGATCTATTGTTAGAAATGAAACATAATCTTCATAATGACATTTTCATTAGCGTATAATGTAACTAAAAATCGTTGTATTTTTGTTACCTTAGAATGAACCTTTTATATCTACAAATGGAGAGGACTGAGTCCACCATGTTTAGACAGTATCCTAGAACAAACAAGCCAAACACTGACTCTAGAGAGGGCCTTTCGACCGGAGAGGAGGGTGAGGCGAAGGGTGTTCAGTTGGTTGCAATCTGAAAACTCACCACTAGAGGCCATTAAATCCTACACACTGGACCTTTTAAATTTCATCATTCACACTATTTGCATAACATTACAGAAACAAGTGCAGAAAGAACGAATCATATATATATATATATGTTCACAACATAAACAAATTGTAAAACATCCAACAGTAAATCCAAACTGGTGCTAAATTCAAGATCAGTTAAAGGCGCAGTATATGCTGTAACTTCTGACGCTACGTGTCTCTCAATGAAAACAAAATATGTAGATTGTTAATTTATTGAAGTAGCGTGGGATTAGGGGAGTTGCTGTCTTCATTGCTAAACAGCTAACATTGTGGATGAAAATCTCTCCTGATATAACGTGATGTTGAAATCAGGTTTACAGACCAGTTAATACTTTACGTTATGTTCAGTTACATTCGCACACGTCCTTCCTCACTCTTTGACGTATTATCTGGCATATAGCATTAGGCAAAATGAAACAAACTGTTACTTTGAATAAAAAAAATGTATTTCTTTGGGTTTGGGAAACATTTAGGATAATGTAAGTACACAACTCAACAAAATATATAACAAAGGTGAAAATGTTTTTAGCATTTTTAACGCAGAAACAATACACATTATCTCTAAAGAAACAAATCTTATGGCTGACAATCTAAATCAAAGAAAAAAACAAACTGTGTGCTTGAATGCAAGAATGAAAAACGAAACGAAAATAAGTTACCAAAATATTTTTAAAAAAGAAACTAGATAAAATAAACCCAAACAATAGATCTGATGAAAATTACCAAATTTTGAGTATTCAAAAATCAAAGGGGCTCAAAAGAAAATTTATGAGATCCTCTAGATCCAGTAAATACAAAGTGAACAAACCCAAAATACTGTAGATCCCGTCCTATTAAAAAAACGACACAAACAAATAGATGGCATTGTCTGTGTGTTCATGGTACTTTTTTTATGCTTTAGGGTGAACCAGGCTCATCTGGACCTGGAGGGGGATTTCCTGGGAGGAAAGGAGAACCAGGCATCCCAGGAATACCGGTAAGAAACGAACTGGAAAGCGAAATGTTCTTAAACAACTTTAAGACGATCATATCATTGCTATCCAGATGGACACATGATAACTAGCTGTCTGTCTAGCTGTAGCTGTATAGATGTTTTGTTGTACTAAGTTGTTCCTATATATTAACCAGTGTTAGTGGGGTTTTGACATAGGCTACTCCAGGTCGACCAGGCAATGACGGGGCCAAAGGCACCGCAGGAGTTCCGGGGACACCAGGTCAGGACGGTCGCCCGGGTATACCAGGAACACCAGGACTCTCTATCAAGGTTAGCCTTCTCACCTGCTGCCTCTCTCCACTTCAGTCAATAACTTAAATATACTGACATCAGCTCTGTGAGATATTCATTCATGACTGTAAGATACGTTCTTTCAAAGATGCAACAAGCAAGATTTTGTAATATAATTATATTTAATTGAAATCTTTCCTGGCATTTGGTGCTAAAAACTTTCAGACTTGCTTTGGCAGCTTAAAGGTGTAGTTTGTAGTTTTGGAAAAGAAACTGATGCAGAAACACAGAAAGGTAATATTTACAATATTAATAAGGTAATAATACAAATAATACTGAGAAATGTTTTAATTTATTTGATATATTTCTATATCTGAATAAAAAAAACTGTCCCCAGAGGAGAATAAGGTCCCCTGAACACTGTGGTGACTTAGAAGGGTCCTGCAAATATAGACAAAGTAAAATCATATGAAATTGTGTTTTTTGTTCAATGTATTCAGCAATTAAAATAGATAAATGAAGGTTTGTCTCTTCTGATTAAAACTACATATTGCACCTTTAAATATTTCAGCTGTTTTTCGGAACTGCTCACAGACGTTTACAACAAAAGATTTTAAAATCAAATGCATAAAAAAATCCGGTTGGATGTTGTCAGTTTAGCCAATAGATTATTTTTTTGTCATCTATAGTTCAATCAGGAGAGACTTAGTTTTTAATGAATAAATATTTATTGCAATGTGCAAATCAGATGAGAAAAATAAGTCTTTGGCAATTAGGCCCCATCGTGACTGTCATTACATTTTAAGAGGGAAGGTGAAGCTGTGAGTAGTATAGGAAAGCCCGCCGATGGAGCCGAGCTGCTTCTGGTGGTGATGAGATGAAGATGATTGCTAAAGATCTGGATGAGATGAGATGGACTCTGGTGAGCTTGGACTGGGCACTGGATATGATGAACTGGAGGTGAATGGGGTGGAGGAGGGTTGCAACAAATTTGAACTGCAACAACAGCAGAGAGGAGAACAGCTTTAAAGATTGACGGCAACGTCATGATTGGTTGGCTGATTTAATCGTGGCGGTGTCTGGTTGGTTTAATTAAGGAGTAAACACCCACTGTCAGCTGATTAAGAGGCGGGGAGAGAGAAAGAGAGAGTTATGAATGAACAATAACATCAATTTTTATAATGTTACAGTAAGTAGACATCAGATTATTGCAATAACAGATCCAATTTTGAAATCTTTGATAAAACCACAAGTTTCCTCAATGGATTCTCTCATTTAGACTTACAGTGCTATAAAAGTCTTTTGGGTTCAACCACTACACCAAGACAAAACTCTTATTATCCGACTCAATCACATGGTGGTAGTATTGAGCCACTTAAGTATTTCATTTAGTAGAGGCTCAAACATTTACTGTATATGAGATTTTTTGTCACATAATATAATTTTTAATATATGGTTTTATTCAGTCAAGTCAGGGTTTTTATAGAAATCTTAATGATTTGATTTTTAATTATTTTCAAATGTGAGACAAGGACTGAAAACTATTTTTCCTGATGCATCCAAAAATTTTTTTTTCATATTTGATAGTTGTGTCAGATACTAATGGTATTTCTAGTACATATCTGTGAAGACAGTGTCTCTTTAAACATGCATTAGTTACACTAATTGTTTGATTCTTCCATCGCAACAGTTTGCAATCAAACAGTAATGAAAAAGGTTGTTATAATATATTATATTATAATAAAGTACTTATTTCTGTTATTACATTAAATGTCGAGCAGCAGAGAGGTTGGGTTGTTTGTGTATGAATCAACCTTTGAGTATTTGTGTAGATGTTGTGTAGATTATCTTAAGCCCCGTTCACACTGCCCTTTCAAGGTGGGAATCATGTACTCTTCATCATATTTCTGCCCGAAAAACAGTGTCTGTCCCCACCAGGCGCCTCCTGCAGTTAAATGGCGGAGATTATGTGATGTGATTCAGAGCAAAAAACTTTAACTCACCATGTCTTTGTCACCTATTGGAAAAAATCACTGCGATGGTCAGCCCTCCCGACTGAGACTTCAGTGAACTTTCCCCCAGAAAACCGCATCCCTCCTTGTGAGTGAGAACCAGTCTGCTTTTTACTGATGCAGATTATGTGATGTCATTAAGAGCAAAAAACTTTTGTCACTTTTGTCACTTTCCACGATGCATGGTGGGTCATAATCTCAAACGCAACACATTATAACAGCAACCATATGATTATAAATAGGCAGCGGATACGTGTTTGGATTAACAGTTGGAAAGCGGGGAAACACGTAAAAAAAAAACACACGGATGTCACTGTTATGATGTGTACCGTCACGCCTCTTTTGGTTCCGCAACACCGGGATGCTGTATGAAATGACACACCGGAGTGGCTTTATGCCGGCGCTGCTTGGTTCAGTGCGAACAAACAAAGATGGCATAAAGGCAAGCCTTCTTTGCGGCGATAGTGCAGAATCTCTGTGTGAAAAAGGCTACAGAGTAACTCTCCCTAACAACAGTGTTTACCCTCCTCTCTCCTCTCTCTCTTTGTTTCTTTCTGCAGGGAGAAAGGGGCAGCCCAGGAGAGAGGGTGAGTCACATCATCACCAGCTTGTCCTCTCACTGCAGAAATGTCCCAAGGAGCTCACAAGCATAATGATTCCAGCTCTTATCTCTCTTTGCTGACAGGGACCTCCAGGAGTCGGCAGCGGGGTGGCCGTGAAGGGCGAGAAGGGCTCCCCAGTAAGAGCTGTCAATCACTGCCGAAGTGCTGACACGTTTAGTTTGCATCTGAACTCTGTGCACGTGTGTGTGTGTGTGGGGGGGTGTATTTTGCATTTACTAATTGCATTTTTATTATCAGGGAGCTTCAGGAACTCCAGGGGCCCAGGGTCCTAGAGGGCTGACAGGACCACAGGGTAGCAAAGGAGACAAGGTAGCTGCAGATTGAGTCAGTGCATGAGTGGTTGAGCATGTGAGGTGCTTATCTCAGAGAAATGTTCTTTTTCAGGGCGAAGGTGCTGATGGGCCACCGGGACCTGCAGGCAGACAAGGAGAGCCTGGGGACAGGGTAGGTTAAACACACAGCGACTTCAGATGGCTGATGTCATGATGATGAACGATATATATACAATATATACAGCAAATTATACAAAGCACTGACAGCACACACCTCTGCTACAGTATGCCTGCACAATCCTCCTCACACCCGTCGCAATTTCAAAACATTCACATCTGCATCACGTAATAAATCACTATTACTTTCTATTATGTTGTGGTTGTTCGAGTTCACCATGATGCTGAAGCGCCATCTATAAGCGAACATTACAATATTAATTGCTTTACACAAGATGTCCCGTACTTCACTGTAAAATCCATTCTCAGTGTATGTGTATGGGAGATCTCAATTTTCTACATCAACCTTGATGGGGCTCAATATTGGCCCCAGATTGGCTTCTAAACCATTTGTGATGTCACAAATCATGCTCATAGGCTCGCCTCTTAAAGGAGCATTTTTTAAGATTTGTCCAGAATTTTTTGTCTAAAACAAAACAAAAAAAAATCAACTAATCTTATCAACAATCAGGAATCAAAAGTGTTGATGTTATGTCAAAAATGTAGATGTGTTGCAGAGATGTCTACTGAAGTTAGCATGCTAACCAGCTAGCCACAGGTTCCGATAGCCCCCATCGTTTCAGCTGGGAGATGTTAAAGTGGCACGTTCGCTACTGAGTCTAATAAATTAACAAAATTAACTCACAAAATGTCAAGTAGGGAAATATTTTACGCCTTCTTTCCTTATTTAACAAAAAAATACAACCATACACCGCCTACTTTCATTTTCAGCAGATGAATGTTAAAGAAAAAATCAGCCTTCTATTGTCACAGCTCAAACATTTGACAGTAGGAACAGGAAGAAAAACACATTTTGACTGCAGGGGAACTTACAGAATTACAGTAATTTGCATTACATTTGGTTAATATTAGATAGAATGTCAGTGCACAGTTTCTCCTTCTGCCTTCATGGACACATACACAATTAGCCAAGGAAAAGATAATTATGCACCTGTGCCTCACATTTCAGGAGTTAAGAGCAAAAGTATAAAGTGCTTTAGAAAATGGTCACAGGGTGGCGCTGTCTACAGCTACAATTATTCAGTTCTTTCTTTGCCCATGGCCGGACTGTCCACCACATTTCAGTGAAACAGGACCAAAACATAACCTCCTTGATGGAGTTCATATACTTATGTTCAAGCATTTTGCTCATGTCTTTCAGGGTCCCCGTGGGCCTCCAGGAGAAATTGGTAGCAAGGTAAGATAAAGGTGAGGAAAATCACTTCTGTAGTGAGGTGTAAATAGAAGAATGACCTCTGTCACTCTCTCTCTGCTCTGATAGGGTGACCGCGGGCAGCCAGGTGAGCCTGGATCACAGGGAGACAGGGTGAGTTACATGATATGAGAATGAATCAGCCAAGTATGTGCATGTCTGTGTCTGTACGTGTGAGTCTTTGTGGTGTCAGTGTGGGTTTTAATAGTCTGAATGACTGTGGTCCATATTCACAGGTAGGGCACCAGGTTTTATAGTTAATTTTACCACAGGGAAAATTTATAAAGAAGTTATATCAACACTCTTGTGGAGCCAGATGTGTGTTCCATCATGCTCACATTGGTCTAAGTTAAAAAATGTTGGTTAGAGAAGGGTGGAGACACAGCAGGTGGTGTTTTTTTCTAAATCCAATAAAAAAATATACTGCAGACAACGTGTTTGTACCTGAGCTGAAAGGCAGCTTTAATCTTTAATGTCGATGCCAAGGTCTTTTTCTTTTTTTTCCGATGAGATGGACGTCTGTCTGTTAAAGATGATGTTCATAGTTGTACAGAATAAATGGAAAGCATTGGTGTTGGCTGACAAATAAAGCCTCTTAGCATCAGAAAATATTTCTACATTATAGAAATCCCTTGATTTTTCGCACATACAGTAATATTTATTTGCAGATGAGCCAGTGCAAGTTGAGAAGCTCTAACAATTGTTTGTAACAAACTATCCCAAACAACTGTAGCGCATTTAAAGTATTATCACTTTAAAAGTCACATAATGTGCTATATATGCACAAAGATCAGTTTCAGAATGGCTGCAACCCTTTTCTGTAAGATGCAGGTATTGTTGACAGCAAGTCAGACAATCAAAGGAGAGGGCAGTTACACTCCAGTTATGACTAGAGTTGTACCGAAAGTCAATATATTTGGACTCATTATTAGAAATGTTTGGATCACATGAGTCGGAAAAAGTCCTGTGCAGCCACAGCTGGAATCTAATTCTACAAATAGAATAATACTGTTAGTGTAGCCTAAACTTTATCTGTAGCAGTGCGGAAATACTGAACAGAATGAAAAGACGTGCAAAAAAAATTTAAAAAGCTGAACAGCATTCAAATG
Organism: Pagrus major; assembly: GCF_040436345.1. Taxonomy (NCBI): domain Eukaryota; kingdom Metazoa; phylum Chordata; class Actinopteri; order Spariformes; family Sparidae; genus Pagrus; species Pagrus major. Next base: position 20,410,341 of record NC_133220.1, read on the forward strand.
TGGATTTAGAATTTCAAATGTCAATTTTATAAATGAAGCTTCAACGCTCCAAACTCATCGGTCATGCAATTTGCACATGCATGTGTTGATAAAGGGGCATAATGGGCACATTTCAGCTAGAAAACAATCAGTGAATGAGGACATGTGTCTCTTTGCAGGGGGAGAGAGGACCGGCTGGTGAAACTGGGGAGAGAGTGAGTTCAGCACTGCTGGTTTAGCTTTTAATTTAAATGAGTTCAACTGTTGACATTTCCCTCTTTTAGTGAGATTTTTTTGCCGTTATTTAAATTATGTTATCTCTTAGGGGGACCAAGGGAAGCCGGGCCTCGCAGGAACTCCGGGTTTGAGAGTGAGTGACAGACTGCCATGTAGTATTGGTTAATGACGACACTGTGCCTTTTTGTCTGGTATTTTGCCGCATGGTATGACTGTTACAAATTCAGGGCGAGTCTCACGAATGAGTCTTTGCATTTGTCATCAGGGTTTACCAGGGCCCAGTGGACCACCAGGAGAAAAGGTGAGACTGATTCAATTAGGTGCAATCATATGAGAAGCAGCGGGTCAATAGGAACGTGATGCCAGCACAGAATGTTTCATAATCTGATGTAATGAATTTCCGAGCAAAGATGAAAGAACAAGTGAATCCGTCTGTTCCCAGGGAAACGAAGGTGCACGAGGGGAGCCCGGCCGAAGTGTAAGTTATCAGATAAGGAAAAAAAATCAGAACCTATAATAATTTATCTTTCTTATCACTTTGGATATGCACTTAATGCCCTTGACGGTCTGTGATGATGAGTCTTCACTGTATTATTTATGCAGGCTCCAGGTCTACCAGGGAAGAAAGGGGATCAGGTAAGCAATCAAATTCTGTTCTCGTTTAACTTCTCATTTTAACAGAGTGCCATCCTTTATTCTGACGGTTTTCCTCTCACACAGGGGGAGCAAGGCGTGCCTGGTTCTGAAGGGTCGAAGGGAGATAGAGGAGAGCAGGGACTGAGAGGAGAGAAAGTGAGCAACCAGAGGATGATACAGGGGATGATGAAAATATTCACCTGTTTGTGTGTGAGGTTCACACTGGCTTTGTCTAAATGACGTTTCCTTTTCTTGTCATTTTGCCAGGGGTCTTCAGGGTCAGGAGGGTCAGCTGTCCCCGGTCCTAAAGGAGAGCCGGGAGAGAGGGTAAGTTCATTCACACCTCCCTATCAGAACAACAAATGTCACAATCATAACGTTTACATCTGCTGTGATACATTCCTGACAACAACATCCATTATTCATGAAACATTCCCTCGTGCCACCTGTCAGTGTAAGTCGTGGCCCCAAAGTTGCTCAAACCAAGAAATACATTAAACATGTGCTCTCTCCTCAGGGACTTCCTGGTATCAGTGGAAGGCCGGGTGCCAAGGTGAGAGGCCTGCTCTGTTGTGTTTTAGCCCTTTTGTTTGTTTCTATGTGTTTGACTGTTCAACTGGTCCTGTTATTGTTCTTTAGGGAGATGCAGGTGAACCAGCAGAGAGGGGGGAAAATGGACGGCCAGGAATCCCAGGAAAGCCTGGTCTGGCTGGGAAAGAGGTCAGAGTGGTGTTTGGGATCTGGCTACATTCAAGTCTAAACTATATTGTTTTTCTTCTCTATGCACCTTTATCAGTATCTTGTTGTTAGCCTTCTCTACATACAGCAGAAGTGGGGTGATACTTGAATATTATTTATTTATGTCTAAAAGTAGAATTTTATTGAGATGGTATGATCTTTAGAGCCGAGATATGGAAGCTGAAAATCGTTGCGCTTTGTTTTCTCTGTTATCTCAAGATCACAAGTTCATTATGTTGTTATCTCGAGCTCTGTTATCTTGAGACAACAAGATAGTCAACCCAGTTATCACTTTCTCTCATTATTAATGCTCATCAGAGATCAGGAGTGTCATGCCAGCATGCTTTGACAACTGTAGCAACTGATTTAAGATGAAAGTGTCAGATTAAGGAGCACCCATTGTTGATCAATAATTTAAAATAATAACTGCTCTCCTCGTCCTCGAATGCTTAATGATGGGTATTGTTGAACTGATTAGTCAATCGACTTACAATTAAGTTTCAGCTACTCTGATAGTTGACTAATCTGTTAGGTATTACTTTATACCCGCTTTTCCGATATGAGGATTTACTTCTAATCTTTGTTTTATACCATTGTAAACAGAATATATTTGGGCTTAAGACTGTTTGTTAGACAAAACAATTTCTGTCGTCCAAATTCATGATTAGAAGTATGAATTTGTAAGTATCCTCGCAATAATATCAACCTTGTGTCTCAGGCCTTTTATTAAGCAAATGGGAAACTGTTACTGTCTTTCTTTAAATGGTTCTCCACTGGGGCTGAAGAATTAACTAAACATTATCTGAATCACTAATGGTGGTCAATCAAGTGCAATGTGTAAATTGTAGATGCTGCTATCTTTTGATAAGGTATGTGTGTCACAATATACCATTTATGAATGACCCATTGTAGTTTGCAGAGATGACCCGGCCTACAAATCATATTCTCCAGTCGTAAGGGAACATAATCACATCATTTTTTAATTTATTTTTTTCTGTGAAAATGAAATGCAAAAATGATCATACCCACTAAAAATTGTGCCTCATTTTGAAATATCAGTCAAAATGATCACAATATGATGTTTTTTTGCGCGACAATCAGTAAACAGCAATCAGTATCAGTGCCGTAATCAAAGATCGGACTGCCGGTTAAGTGTCTTCTGTTTCTTCTGTCCTTCCAACATGCATCTCTTTCTAATGATGCCATTTCAGAGGTAAAAAAAAATAACACTTTGTGTGTATGACATGCAAACCTTTGCTAATTTATGTTGTACATGTTCTCTGTTGTCTCTACTCAGCTGATGTGGAGTTTGAAATGTAATGCCACTGAAGTTTTCTCCAGGTACAATCATTGAATTATTTATACTTACGTTATACAGGGACCTAGAGGAGAGAAGGGTGATGAAGGCACACCTGTAAGTGTGATCTATTTCCTCTTATTCTTACAAACATCTCAAACATCCATTCTCCTTAAAAAATGTGTGTTTATTTATTAAAATTAATGTGTACATGTCACTGAAATTTCTTTTTTGTTTTCACCAGGGGGAGTCTGGACTTCCAGGGAAGCCAGGAGAAAGAGGACTGAGGGTAGGACAAGTGTCTTTTCAACTTTAAACATACAGTAAGTCGATGGAAAGTTCAGTTAACGAACGTTTTTATTACCCCTCCTCAGGGACTGGCTGGTCAACCAGGACGACCAGGAGAGAAAGGAGACCTGGGAGACCCAGGAGAGTCCGGACGAAATGTGAGACACACATTTATGTATCATCATACAGACAGTTTATCAATATTCTTCTGTGCTACTTGACTGAGAGGAAGCAGTGCAGAAGGTCAGCTGTTCAGCATCTTTATTGATCTGTGTTTGATCACAGGGTAGCCCAGGACCTTCAGGGCTGAGAGGAGAAAAAGGAGAAGTGGTTTGTTATTTGCTTTATTTTTACAAGGTGCTTTTATAACTTTGCATCTACTGTTTGTGGATTCACACTTTTCACTCTATTCTCTTCTTCAAGGGACCTCAAGGGCCTCCAGGACCACCAGGAAAAATGGTGAGTGTGTTTTCTTCATTGGCATACTCAAATAAAAAAGCTTGTAACAGAAGTACTGTAAGGGCAAAATGCATCTATGAGGACTTATTTGAAAGGCAGCATGCTCTAGTTTGTGAGAGTTTGCACATTTATTATGGGGCCTAAACAGAAGCTATACTAGATCAGCTCCAATTTTTTAACTCTTGTCTTCAGTAAGTCATCTTTTAGAAGCATTAACAAAACCATGATCAATGTTACAACTATGAGAATGACCACATACCTTTTACATTATTTCAACTACATCTGTGTAAAAATATATACCTGTGGGTCGAACTTAATAGCAGCTTGTTAGTTATTTGTTTGTGGTGTCAGTGGCGTTCCCATACCTTGACCCTGATCTGGTGCAGCGGATCCATTGGAATTTAAAGGAGCAATGTGCAAGATATGGCCAGAAATGTAGTTTAAAACATTAAAAAATGAACCAACATTATCAACAGAGTGCAAAGAAACATTGTTGACGTTATGTCAAAGACATACAACGTCTATGTACTGCATAAAGATGTCTATTGAAGTTAGCATACTAACCAGCTAGCCCCGTTCCATCCTGTCTCATAATATCACTTTGTAACGTAAGAGGTGATAAATTAATAAACTCACAAATTGTAAAGGATTTAAATATTTTTTTTGTATCTATTTTCCTTACTAAACAGAAGAAATGCAGCCATACGCCTTCTGAATTCAAGTTTCTCTTTTACCGAACTACAACAAGCTTAATTGCCACTACTGCCACTGCCATCTTAGGCCGGGCTCACACTACAGGAGTTTGGGGCTGATTTAACCCCAATTTGCGCCTCCTCACAATCGGAGGAGAAATCTGGGCATAGCGCTTGGCTGGTCCCAATGTTCGGCCAGGATTTCTCTCCTGATTTCTCACTGCGATTGTAATTACGTTAGTACTGTACTTCAATATAGACAATGAGAGATACCCCGGAGCAGCTGACAACCCTAGTTCTTGCGGCTAACGTTAGCTAGCATACTACTGTTGACAGATAATAAAATGACAGTTCTCATCGAAGAATAGACAGTCCATGTTTACCGTGTCCCCAAACATTTTATCATCCAGACTCATTTAATTTCTGTTTTTTCACACACTTAACATTACTACAGCAAGTTGTGTCCAATTGTTTACATTTGTGATCACGTGATGGAGATCATGTGTGGTGCTGCATCGCTCCCTCTGTAGTATGAGAATTGACATTTTTTATAGTCTTGTAGTGTGCGCAGGTTTGAGATTAGAGAGAAGAACATCTATGTGCATGATGCAACCAGTATTCACAGTTGGTTATGATTTCAAAAGTCCTGTAGTGTGAGCCTAGCACTGAACAGACTGGTGATGGTCAGATGGACAGCAATTGTAGATGACAACAAAGAAGTTATCAGTGTTGTTTTCTTTTGTGAAACTTATGTACTGCTGTACATGTACATTGTCTGACTATTTCTTTATTTTTCTTTAGTTACAGATATCATGATATTGTAGATTGTTGCCCCTTTGTTGTGATGAATCATTATTATGGGAAGAATTTGGTGATAGTTGTGTATCACGAGTTTGATACATTTTGATCAAAGTAAACTAGAGTTAGGAACGTATAAAGAACTTCTACAACCTAGTTCCTCTCAGCTTTGAGACTACATTCAGTCTCCTGTGTTTGATCTCTTCAACAGGCTGACATCCAGGGCCAGCTCAAAGGAGATAAAGGAGAGCAGGTATGCACTGTAACTATGAAGAGCTCCACTTTTTGCAGTTATTGTGGTTGTTGCAAAGACACGATGGGAGAACTCCTTAATAAACCACCATGTCATTATCAGCTGAAAGTTAATTGGATAAAAAAAAAAAGTAGCGCAGCTAAAACAATTTACGTCATTGTGAATCCCAGGGCGAAGATGGCGACCCAGGAGAGCACGGCAGCAAAGGTCAGAAAGGCGAAGCAGGAACTCCCGGAGCCCCAGGCCTACGAGTGAGTTTGTCTCATTCTAGCAATTTATAAATGCTTCTGTGAGCATCTGATAAGCCACTCTAGTATATGCATCTGTATTCGCACTGACCTCTTTCCCTGTTGATTTAGTATGCGTGACTGATGATCCTCTGTGACTTCTTGTTTTCTCCCTGCTGTCTCTAAAGGGTTCGGAGGGACAACGGGGGCCAGCAGGCACGAGAGTGAGTTTTCTCTCTGTCACTTATATCCTTATAAATAGAAAGCTGTAAATATCCAAATCACTTATTTTCTTTAACACACATTTATAATATTATCACTTCTAATATATTTCTATTTTATATATGTCCAGGGTGACACAGGAGAGAGAGGAGCGCCTGGAGAGAAGGTTTGAAATCAATCACAGTGTCTGCTCCTCACAATGCCACCTACTGAACTGACCCATGTAATTTTATCAATATTTAAAATTGAAGGATTTTCTGCTGCCTGTAGGGTGCCAGGTGTCCTTCATTCCTATATATTCTGCAGTAGATTCCCAGTGGGATGACGCTCAGAGGGTGAAGTTCTGTAATGTACATGTCATTTTCTAACCCTTAAACCTTTTTGTGATCAGGGAGAAAGGGGAGCATCTGGGTTGGATGGACGTCCAGGTTTGGATGGTAAACCAGGTACTTCTGGACCACCTGGACAGAGGGTACTTCTGTTTCTGCCAACTTTTCACCAAACTATAAAACACACTATATGTAGAGCTGAGTGGTGAATATGTGTAGCTGATCGCTGACACTTTTTTTTATGTGTTTACAGGGTGATCCTGGGAAACAGGGTGATCCTGGGAGAGATGTGAGTGTCCTTGTTCCTGTCAGTTTGTTTAAAAACACAATTGCCATATGATTGATCATATGATTCAAATTCTGCATTAAACACATCCACAACACATTTCAGTAAAGATGTCTTACTCTGAATTGCAGTTGCACAAGTTTATTTATGTGTATGTGCTGCAGAGGGCACTGTGGAGGTGTAAAAATTCAGCCTTCACTCCTGTGACCAGTTGCATAAGCTGACTGTAGGGAAAGATGTTCTCAGTATGGTTTCAGGGGAGAATGTAATATAATAATAATAATGTAAAATGTAATATTGACCATAAATATTGATTCTGAAAGTCCAAAACTGCTCAATTTACAGTTCAGTTCAACAGTCTAAATGCTGTTTTCAGGGGCGGACACATGAAGCCTCTATGACTGCTGCTGCTGTACATTTCTGTCCTGTGCAGTTTTATTCACATTTAATTTTTGTAGATGTATACATGTCAGATATTTATGTGTTTTTTTTTCATACTTTTTCCAGATATGCACCGTTGTGCCAGCCCTAGTTTAAAGATAATAGAATAGCTTATTTTTACTGATACTGATACTAATGATGTAGTTAGAGTTTCCTATTATCTATTATCCACCTTTTCTCAAACACATCTTCTATTTTCATTATTTCTTAGTCTCTTTCTCCATAATTTAAGGTTAGTTCTTTAATCATACTGTACTAATCCATTTTATCAAATCTGGGGGCTTGTTTTTTCTATTCTTCCTGCCTCCGAGCTGTGAATCTCAGGATTTTGAATAGATACTTTTCATCTTGATTGACAGCAGCTGGAGGTTTTCCCAATATGATATGTTCTGCTTTTAAATACAGAATTTAAATAAAAACAACCTCCAGACATTTAAATCTTACTGAATGTACTAACATCCCCACAACGCAGTGAAAATATTACCGATTGTAAATCAGTTCTGGCTCACCAGGCATTTTGATTGAGTAAAAGTGAGATTAAACCTTTCACTGTGATGTGTTGGTTTCAGGGTTTACCAGGACTTAGAGGAGAGCAGGGCCCTCCAGGTCCTGTTGGGCCTCCAGGAACTCCAGGGACACCTGTGAGTAAACACACTCCAGCACTCAGTCTTTAAATTATGTCTTTATTCATCAGTTTCATTCATTTGTTTGCTTGTCTCTGTTTTTGATCACATTTACTTATCATCCTTGCTGTTGTATTTCAGGGTAAAGCAGGCGAGGATGGCAAGCCTGGGGCTGCTGGCAAAATGGTAGCTGGTTTACTTCAGAGTCTTGTATATAAAATCCACTCTCACTGACATAATGTGACACATTGCACTTTATATGAGTGACTTGACATATTTAGATACTGGCAGCCAGAATATGAATCTTGACAGTATTGTTCAGTATGAGTGTGTCCCCTCTCCATCATTGTCTAATTGGTAAAAGCCTTGATGCACTCTTTCATGTGAACGATGTTCACTGATCCAGAGCAGTGCAGACGTTTGTTTGTGGTCTGCTGTGTAATGGCTGTCTTGGCATAATGGCACTGAATTATCTGAGTGCTCCTGCAGCGGACCGGCTATTACTCAGTTTGTTCCTGTGGAGTTCGTAATGCATTTCGTTTGACTTACAGGGAGAGGATGGTGTTCCAGGTGAAGATGGGAGGAAGGTTCGTGGCCATTTATTAGTTTATACGAGTTGGTATGACAAGTGTATGTGACAAATCTGTGAAACAGTTCTTATTTTACTGATATCCTCTGAATGTTGTTGTGTACACTGATCTGTTAAAGCAGAGCATCTTTGATAAAATACAAGGTACTTTTGAATATTATTTTGATGGGTTTCTTCTAGACACTCCTCATGTAAATTGACTAAAAATGAAACCAAACAATAATTTAGTCTGGTAGAAGTAATACCTTTTTATTTACTGAGTTTTAAGAAAATTGTTTATGAAGATTGTCCCCATTACGTCTGTATTTCTTTGTGAACCTGACTCTTCTGTCTTTAATCTGCAGGGTGACAAAGGAGAAGCAGGAGCTGCTGGAAGAGATGTCAGTTTTGCCAAATCTTAATATATAATATAATATAACATAATATCATCTCTTTGTGTTTTGTTGTCAGTTTGTCTATAAACTGTATCCTGTCTGACTCAACCTGCCCTGTCTCACCCCTCCTTCCTGTATCGATCCCGCCTTCCTTGACATTACTGAATTACACATCAGTTTTCCTCCTTTCTCCTCATCACTTTCCCCCTCAAGTGTGAATTTATCAACCGTAGTTTGCTCTGACATTGACATTACCATCACACGCTCACTGCTGAATCAATAGGCTTCTCAGAAGCAGCTATATACATTCACTAGCCTCTAATGATCAAGCTTAGCCTTTAAAGGAAAGCCACTTCTGAGAGGAATTCAGAGTGGCGCCAAATGTCAGAGCTGTTTTCATGTGCAAATTCATATTAATTATCTCTAGAACATCAGTGGAGGGGTGGCAGCGGCCACCTGCTTTGATTTTATAGTTTACTCTCATATAGTGCAGCAGGAAGTTACCCTGGGTAGAGAGACTCTCAGTTGTGTAATCGCATGTGTTTTTCCAGGGCCGTGACGGGCTGAAAGGAGACCGGGGCCCTGCTGGACCTGTAGGACCCACTGGCCTTCAGGGGTCTCCTGGAGTACCTGGCGCAGTCGGTCCTCCTGGACAGGTATGACCAGTGTTGTAAAAAGTTGACATACTTGAGTGAAAGTAAAGATATTGTGTTAAAATATTACTTTGGTAAAAGCAAATGTCACCATTAGGAATAGTACTTGAGGAAATGTCTTAAAGTATCTCATATTAAATGTACTTAAGTATCAAAAGTTCAAGTAAAAGTAACTTATACATATATTTATTTAAAAATGAGCTGCTGTGGCTCTGATGCAGCATGTAATCTGCAAAGTAACTAGTAACCAAAGTTATCAAACTTTATAATAAAAGATTTCATTTTTGCCTCCAAAATGTAGTGGAGTGGGAGAATAAAGGAGCAGAAAATGGAAATGCTCAAGTTACAAGTATCTTCAAATTGTACCTAAGTACAGTTCTTACATTTCTACACTGGCTGTGAATAATATAGAGCTACAACAATTACTATCATTGAGTAATCTGCTGATGAGTTTCATGATGAATCACTCATTTAGTCTATATTATGTCAAAACCTGAAAAATGCTCATCACAGTTTTCCTGAGCTCAAAATGAATGAATCTTCAAATCGCTTCTTTTAGCCCAAAACCTAAAGACTCATTTAAGAAGCTGGAACCAGTATTTGTCTGGTATTTGCGCTTGACAAATGACTGAAACGATTAATTGATTATCAAAATAGTTGGTGATTAATATTCTTTCGATAGACTCATCTTTGATTAATTGTTGCAGCCTTAAACTGATGTAGAGGTATTTGAAAAATATCATGAATGGGGTGGATGAATGTATCCTGTCCCTGTCTCAGGTTGTGTATGTAAAAGGAGCTCAAGCGGCATCAATCCCAGGGCCACAGGGGCCTCCAGGAACCCCGGTGAGTGTGCATGACTTTGCAGATTTCTGACATTGCTGTTAATTACATTATTTAAATGCATATTACAGTCTAACACACACTGTACTGCTTCTCCTGCAGTGTTGTGTGCTAGGAATAATACAAACCCCCAAGGGCTACATTGCATTTACAGAAAAGAAGTCATTATACACACCAAACAATTCCTCTGCATGTAATTATGTTTTCATGTAACTGTATTTCTGTTTGCTTACCATCATAGAAAAGGTATTTTAACAGACATCAATGTGTTTAGCTCTTGTGCGGTCATGTTATCAACAGCATCACTCCTCATGTAGCAGCACAGATGTGTGTTTTATCTACATCTCTCTGTATGCTGCTGCAGCCCCCCCACAGTCTTATCTGTTGATGTTTTTATCATTGTCCTTGCTCTGTCCTTCAGGGTGTACCTGGGACTCCGGGAGCTGCTGGAGCCAGAGTAAGTCATGGTTGTCTTTATTGATCTCAGTTTGCTCTATATCAGTAACCACTTAGTCCGCTTTGTGACCTTCTAACTTTCTTTGTTCCAGGGTGAGAGAGGTCCCTCTGGCCTTAGAGGTGAAGCCGTAAGTTAAACTTCCGTTTCTATTATAGTGAAAGTGTCACGCGAGTGAAGTTTCGAGTGTTTTGTGTTGACACTTTGATATCTTTTGGCAGGGAGACCCCGGAGAGGATGGAGCGCCGGGCAAACCCGGGACAGCAGTGGTAGGACGTAGCACATCACCCGTCATGACACAGCTGTGGCTTGTGGAAGCATTTATTGATGATGTTCTTCATCTCTGTTGAATGATGTTCGTGTATTTCTTTTATCAGGATGTCCAGAAGGCTTTGGCGAACCTTGGCATTCAGGTATGAGGACTTATGACTTGCAATTTAATAATTCTGTCAAATGTTTGTTCGTTTTCCCTTAAAGCGGACATTTTTTCAACTTTCCTCTTCCTATTTTCCCTGTGGTATTACTGTTGGTGCCATGTCATGAACCGTGTCTACCGCTAATGGCCCGGGCTACTGTCCACAGCAAAAGACAACCTAAAGAGTCCCAATTCAACCTAAAAACCCCGATCTCAGTTCTATTAAAAGCAGAATAAAGGTTAAAGGTTATATTAATAACTGGGTAGGTTGTGTTACTTGCTGCTCTCCATCGAGTGATTGCCTCTCCGTTCACTTCTTCTTTACCTCGGTTTCTATCACTCTCCCTCTTCACCTTCTTTGCTTCCTCTCTTATTCCAGTTTTTCCACTGGTACCAAGGAACCAAGCAACCAAGGAAAACAGTGCCTTTTCGTATTTTGGTTATGCAATGGCAGACACGCTTCCTTTGTGCTGTAATTCGACCTGAGTATAGCATAGGGAAAGTGAAGTTTATAGGGAAGCAATCTATATGCAGCTGGCGTCAATTTACAGTTGCAGCATTTACTCAGCCATCGCACTGTGCAGTCAGTATTTACTGAATGATAGGTTAAAGCAAAAAAGGTTTCTATTGACACTTTAAAAGGTATGAAAAATGTTCTAATTTCAGTATTTTATAGCCGTGTTTCCACCCAAAGGGATCTTTTAGTCCCAGGATCTACCTGTCAAAGAACTAAAAGGTTCCTTCAGCCTGTTGTTGTCTGTGTTTCCACCGTGGTCGAAAGACCTGTGAAGATTAGGTTAATTATGAGGGATGAAAAAGCCATGATTGATTTTACATGGCATTCTTGCACGTGATTATATAACAACGATGAGGGTCCATCTGTCATATGTTTTCTTCTGTAACTGCATCTTAATAAATCAAAGCAAACTGAACCAAAAGCAAAGTAATTTGTGACTGCAGATTTTTCAGTACTCGACCAATCAGAAATGTTGAGTGCCCCCAAAGTTCCTGTACTTTTGGAGATTACTACCCTCTGAGCAAGGACTTTTGGGGGGATAAAAGATGTCCCTGTAGATCTGTCCCAGATCATACAGTGGAAACGCGGCTTATGTCATTTAAGGAGATATTTTTAAATGCAGTAGACGCACGTTAACATTGGATTTGATCACGATGAAGTTGTAGCTTGATGATCCCTTTGAATATGTAAATGTTTGCTGGCTTATTTCTGATAGGCTAACTATTTTCCCACTCATATCTGTCAATACTTTAATGGTCCTCTAATCAAGAAGACATGTTTAACAGTCGTGTCTAAATTTGAAAATACTCTACATTTAGCAAACTGTGAATCCCCATAGGAGCAGTAAAACAGTATAACAGTATAAAAATCAGTAAAAAATACAAATATCAAAACAGCCTGAATCTCAATTCTTACTCATGTATCTATTCCCGGTATATGGATGAATATTTTAGCATAATTGTCTTGCTAATGGAAACATTTCCCGGAACTTGTGCAAAGTGTTATATTTGTCCCTTTGTTCTCACAAATGTCATCATACCATTCAAAGCTTCCAGATGTATTTATAACTCATGTTCAGCTGTTGTTTCTTGTGTCAAACAGCTCAATTAGTTTGAAAATAATAATGTCTTCAATCCAGTAAAAAAGTGGATTAACAAGAGCTGCCACAGTCAAATATGGGATTTGCTCCTGGTTTATGGCCCTTTATAAAAATAGGACTGCGCAGTTTAAACCCACAGCAGCATGTGGGGGTTGATTTCATGGATGTAGACCAAAGACTGACGTAGGTCTGTGACTGAATTGTCACTTCTAAGAATAAACGTAGCTCAGACAGTGTGGAGGAGTTTACTACCCCCTAGTATTCTTGCAGATGACAGACTACTGTATCTCAGTCTCCCAGTGAAAAATAAACCTTTATACTTGAGAGTTTATGTGTGAATGCATTTTGAAATGACCGTCCTGTGACCTTGCATTTTTTTGGGCTCACAAACGACACTGATGACAGGCAACTTTCCAGCTGCTGAGATCAAATCTGACTGGTTGTTTGAAGCATTTCACAGACAGAAACCTGTGGCTAAAAGTTACGAAGCTCTTGCCAACTATTTCCCTTTTCTGCCCTCCACACAGGTGTCTGATCTGAAAGTTGTTGTGGACAGAAAGGAAATACCTCCTATAGTGCAGAAGGCAGAGAAAGGTGCAAAAGGAGACAGGGGTGAATCTGGACTAAGAGGACTACCAGGTTTGGATGTAAGTACGACGAAGGGCATCTTAGAGGAGTAAAAATTTAAAAACTTAATGAAAACCCCAGGACGATCGTAGAATGTCCAGATGATCCTACATTTTTGTGTTTATTAAAATGTCTAATAAAATCATGATTCAAAACGCTTAAAAATGATATTTATCTCTTTCCACCAGGGTGCTCGTGGTGTTCCCGGAGAGAGAGGAACAAAAGGGGACCAAGGGGATCGAGGACCCGTGGGAGCAACCGGGCCTCCTGGTAGAGCCATTGGAGAGCGAGGGTCTGAGGGACCCCCAGGGCCTGCTGGAGAGCCAGGCAAGCCAGGAATACCAGGAGTTCCTGGACGAGCTGGGGAGCTGGGAGAGGTTGGAAGACCAGGAGAAAAGGTGAAGAGGAGAGTTTGGTAAACAAATAATTTTGATTGTTTTTGAATTTAGCATGATTCTGCTAATGTCATGTGTGTCTGTATTTCAGGGGGCGCATGGAGACAAAGGTGACAAAGGAGAATCTGTAAGTGCTCGTGGTAAACTGACATTGTTTATTTCTGTCCTCATATTAAGGTCGTGAGAAGAAATTCATGTTTTTGTAGTCAATGAAGTGAGAGTTTCTTCTGTTTTTCAGGGTAAAAGTGGGCTAACAGGGCCACCCGGCCCACCAGGTCAAAAGGTAAACTCCTCCTTGTTATTGATGCAGTGAAACCAAGAAGATTCAACATTACGTAGATACACAGAATAAAGTCCATAAGCATTTGTGTGGGTGTATGTACTATAGGGAGCATCTGCTGATGCAGTTCTGGCTGGTACACCTGGAGTCCGAGGGCCTCCAGGAGTTTCAGGACAGAAGGGAGAGCCGGGTGCTGCAGGACCACTGGGGCCTAAAGGAGAACGGGTTAGATTTGCGAATAAAACAATCACATATCAACATCATATGTCAAGTCATGCTCTTTCATGTGTTTCTTTATGCAAATTAGCTCATTTTAATGTGTCTTACAGGGTTTTGTGGGAACTCGTGGTGATAAAGGAGACAGAGGAGAGCCTGGAGAAAGAGGACGTGATGGCTCGCAGGTGAGCTTGCTCTCAGGTGTAATCGACAGACAGGTGACAAATTTAAGGAAAAACCTTGAACCCTTTATTTCAGTCAAACCTAATCCAATATCAAACTCGATAGCCTTGTGTCATTCTACATTTAAAACCACCCATAATTGTTTAACCATAATTTAAGCTCACAAGATCTAGGATCCTCATCAAATTGTATTCACTAATAGATGGAAGCCATCTAAATACACCCGATTGTTTTCATCAAGATCCATGCATTATTCCCTGAGAAATTAATGTTAAAGAAAGTGAGAAAAAAATCCTGAATTCGGTCCTTTATCCAGATCTGCAACAAAAGTTAATGGGGTATATTCTGGCCCAAGACCCATCCTCCAAGTTTCATGGAAATCTGTTTTGTAGCTTTTGTGTAATCCTGCTGACAAACCAACAAACCAACGGACACAGGTGAAAAAGAGACCCTCCTTGGCAGACGTAATGAGTGGAGAAACATAAAAACCACTGGCTCTGTTATGCTGTGGGGGACGTTTGACTAGCATGGCCCCCTTAAAGGGAAGGGTCACTGCAAACAAAAACAAAGTTGTTCTGAGTAATCACCTTTATCCTATGATGAAACATCTGTATCCTGATCAGTGGTCTCACTGCCCCATCCATAGAGCACCAAGGGTCAGTGAATGTTTTAATAAGCATGAAAATTATGTGAATCATACTCTGTGACCTTTGCAATCACCAGATTTCAACCCAGTTGAACACCTATGGGATGTTTTGGACGGATATTAGACAGCACTGTCCACCACCATCATCATCAGTGCCAAATGAGGGAATATCTTTTGGAAGAAGAAGAATCTTTATGTGTCACATATAATCATACTCGGTTCATTGCTGCATTTATCCCATCCCTAAGGAGCAGTGTGCAGCTATTGTATGGCACCTGGGGACCAACTCCAGCTCTAGAATTAACTCACATTTTTAACCTAATATGCAAGTTTTGATGGTGGGGGTAAGCCAGAACACCTGGAGGAAACCTATGCAAACTCCACACAGAAAGGCCCAGCCCCAGCTGGTAGCTGAACAAAGGACCTCTGAGTCAACATGCTGGGTTGCGTTGCAGAATGGATTAGGATCTGTGGGCAGCAAGGATTATTTTTGCATTGATAACATATAATTGTGGTTCTGCAAGACATCGTGGTTAGAAATACTGAAAATTGCAATCGTCACATACAGGAGCGAGAGCCAATTTGCCTCTTAGCTGGGGCTTTTTCTCTCTCAAGAAAAAAAAAAAACTTGTGTGGAAAAACAGCGCTCAAGTCCTATTTTGAATTTAGTAAGAGACTTTGTCACCTTTCTGTAGATAAATTACTTTAATAATAACTCCTAAACTAGTGAGAAAATCTGTTTTTGATTATACTGTTGTTACGAATACATTGTTATTCCATTTTTATAAGAAGTGATCTGTGGTTTGTCATCTTAGGGAATACCAGGAGAATCAGGAAAACCTGGTCTGGATGGGAAACCGGTAAGTGAAAAGTACTGGATGTTAGCTGAGTTATCCTGAATGAAGTTTTTTTTTTTTCCATTTTCAGCATGTTATAGTATTACCTTTTGTGACTAAACTTTTGTGTAACTATTTGGTCAATATTTCTTCCAAAACACATGGTGAGTGTGTTTTTTTTACTATGAGTGAAACGATAGTAAATCATTTATAGTGAATGTTTTCATAATATTCTTGCTCATTGTGTATTTGTCTTTATAAATGTGTTATGTAAATATGTGGGTATTAATGCATGTGAAAGACGTCAAGCACCTGCTAATCTTTTTCAAAATGTAAAACCAGCAGGATTCCAGTTAACATCAGAGGACACATTAAGGTTTCATCTTTTTTTACGAAACATTTTATAATGATTACTTAAAGCTCCAACGCACTGACAGTCAAATGATGTACTCTATTACTGCTGGCTGCTAGAATAAATATAAGGAGAGGAGAGATACGAAGCACTTCCTCACACTTTGTGTTTTCCTTCCCTCCATGTCGGAGCAGGGCCAAACAGGGCCTGCTGGTAATCGAGGCCAACCAGTGAGTAACCAGTAACCCAGCAAAGGGACCTTCCCTTAGGCTTGATCCTCAGAGAAAATCACTGGGTTGGCTGCAAGCTGATGGAGCTCTCTTTTCCCCCTCTTGGGCCGAGGCTTCATAGATCTTAGACAGTAACCTTTTGCAGCTGTGCGGCTAACTCCTCACTCTTTGACCCCAGCCCTCCTGATGTGTCCCTTATATCTGTCCATTTCCATGTTTCTGTTGTTTGTTTCCCCTCTTCTAACACTGTTCTCCACCCACCTGTCCCCCACCCTCCTGTCATCTACTTTCCTCTATCTTCCATCCTCTCCAGGGCCTGCCTGGGTTCCCAGGAGTTCTAGGCAGACCGGTAGGTTTCTCTGCTACTGGCTGGCATGCTTGAGCGCTGGAGGAGGAAGGTTTGGGAGAACTGGTCTCTGTTGTATCAGATACAAGAGGGATAAAGGGGAATGAACCAAAGCTATATTGAGCTTTAGCTGATACAGCAAGTAGCTTTAAAGATGTACCCACATTGACCAACAGCAGACTAGAACAAGCAATCATCAGGATGCACACACCTACATGTACCTCCCAGGCAAATTCCCCCACTTTAAATCCAACTCATTTGTATTGGAAACATCCTTCTGGGAGCTGGAGTCCGGGATAAGAGTCAGACCTTGATCGACTCATCATGAAATATTAATCAAGACCGCCTGTCCCCAAAGAACCCATGTCAAACTCAAGAGTTGAGTTTTTGAAGTTGAATTTTAAGCATGTAAATCACCACAGATTTGTCGGAGGAGATGAAAGGAAATCAGCTGACATCCTGAGCTGAAGCTCTCGCCAGATCCAACGCACAATAGTGATTGGGCGGGGGTGGGGGTGCTATATTGGGTGTTCTCCAAAAAGTACTGTGATGTCGATTCGCTTGAGTCTGCTTATCGTGCATGCAGCTGTGCCTGCTGTCTGTTGTGTGCTTATCCCTCTTGCAGCACTGATTTTTCAGAGCTTACCATGTGAGTGTCTCTTTGTTGACAGTGTTGATCCTCTGTGTTTGTGTTGTCCTACCTGTTGTCATGAGTCAGTCAGATGTTTGAGTGATTGTAAATGTATGTCTCCTGCAGAGACACTCAAGTACCTCGGTGATACGTCTTTGTGTTATTTACGTCAAATCCATGTTGTTCAGTATAAGCACATAAGATGTATAGATTTGAGAAAAAAAATGTATATATTTTTTATGTGCGCAGTTTTCTAAACATATTTATGCATAAATATGTGTTTGTATGTCTTTTGTTATCACTGTGAGGTTGCCAGACAATCAGTGGAGACTTCAGGAAGTCAATCTAAGTCTCAGCAAGGACGTGAATAAGCTTCTGCTAAATGTTCCTGTAAAATATGGCCTGTGTGCAGTTGTAGTAAGTATGTTATGATGTGAATGTGCTGTATATGACTTGTATTTTGCTCCTAGGGAAACCCAGGAGAGCCGGGCATAAGGGGCCCAACTGTAAGTATCAAAAAAATGACAGTGTATAAAGATGGACAGCATGTCTCCACAAAAATGAAACCAAAATATCCAGGATACTTCTACAAGATGCAGCCACCTTGTGCTGGTAACGTCATTTGGAGCAATAGTGGGTTCGGATTGGCTATGAATCATGATGTCACAGCCCTTTTTAATAACATCCATCACTGATTAAAGAGGAATTCCAGTATGTTTAAACCTGGGCTCGATATTTACATGTTTTGGTATGTAAATGATTGATACTTACCAAAAGTTTTGGAATTGATCCAGTAGATTTCTGTGTCACATAGCTGCAACTTAAACTTTTGGGGCAACTCTGACTGTCTTTATTGCCAAAGTCATGGCTGAGTATTTAACTGATTGTGACAATCTAGATTAAGCTACAGCTGTTAAAACGTACCTCACGTGATTTCAGAGCAAGACTTCTTTGTGAGCGAGACTGTTTCTAGTTACAAAAAGGATTTTATTAACAAAAAGGTCACTTAAGATAACAAAGCACTTTTAATGGACGTAACATTGACAGCATTGCCCCAAAGGATTAAAACATAAAATGACAGACACCATCTTTGGGAAAAATTTATCTGATGTGTCAGCGGGGTTTATGACCTGTACTACAGTCAGCCACCAGGGGGCGATCGAGATGTTCTGGCTTCACCTTTGGGGGGCTGTCATGTTGTTTATCTTCATATACGTACATTCATTGATCACATGATGAAGAATACATAGACTCTCATGTAGCAGTTTACATGTTGGTCATATGTGTTTCAATTAGGGCCCCATGGGTGCCAATGGTCCCCCAGGTCCAGCTGGTGTGAAGGTGAGTTTACTATATCCCAGTGTGCTGCTACCTGTTACGACATGTGTACTGAAACTCTTCAGTTTGTTCCTTTCCAGACAAAGTCATAAAACAGTTGTTTTTTTCCTCAGGGTAATCAAGGAGAGCCAGGTGTTGGTGTCAAGGTAAAACAGCTCGCCGCAGTGCATAGCCACATAACAATCTAGCGAAGATGTATAACAGCTCTGCAGTGTGTGAGTGAATTTCTTCTCTCTGCAGGGGCCTCCTGGTGCCCAGGGGAGTACAGGTCTGCCGGGACCAGCAGGCCCTCCAGGAGCTGTAGTAAGTGTTGCCATAAATCACAGTTTCTCTTCAGGGGGAAAAAACTGCTTTCATGTTTTCTCCTTCATTGTGTGTGTATCACATTGTGCTCCCTCATTCCACGGTATTTATTTCTGCCCCGCAGGGTCCACAGGGCCCCCCAGGACTGTCAGGGCAGGTGGTGAGTATGCACTCTTGATCTGGCCGCTGCTGTTGCTTCATTGCACATCGAGGAAGTGTAAAATGGAAGAAATGTTTTGAGCCTGAGGCATTTGAGTTATAACTGAAAATTGGAAGCTAATTAAATAAAAATGCCAAAACTTGTTTATCGAACTTTTCTTGATAAATGGGAGCTTCAGCTGCGTTTTGTGCTCATAATTTGAAAATGCAGGTCAAGGAACATGTGATTTGTTGTACCTTCAGCTGATAAACAAGCAATCTCCTCAGCATGTACACGATACTAACATTTGTATTAACAGTGAACACTACGACCAACTTCTCTGCCACTATTCGCTCATTTTCTGTTTTGCTCTCAACTGTTGGCTGTTTGTGTAATAATATCTTACTATTATAAAAGAAAAATATTCAAATAATAAGTGAAGACTTTATTATTAAAGGGAAGCATTGTTAATTTTCAATCAGCTATTCATTACGGTGTAATTACAACATGTAATGTTTTGTTGTTTTGATGTATTTATTTCATAGTTTCATTGTTAGTGTAGTTTCTGTAGTTAGTCTTTGTAGGGCAGATGTGAGAAGAGCCTCAAGACCCGAAACTCAGGTCAAACTGTGACACCGAGCAGTCCTGATCAAATATTAATCAAGATCCTGTTATGTCTTTGCCTCTTTCTTGTCTAAAACCTTTTCAGAAACATATTTTAGTGTACTGTTGGCTGTTATATGAGACAGTTTGTGACCAGGCTGTCATTGCTCAACACACAACAAGTCAAAAGAAAGCAACGCTCAGAGCTTAATGGATTGGTGCAGTGCAGCGCATTCTGGTTGTCTTAGGTTTCTACCATTTGAGCAAAAGAACCACAGCCCCTTTTCTGTTTTAGCATTTGTATCAAAAGCACCCATTTCTAGAATATTTGTGTCTTAGACAGCATAGACAGCCAAATTATATGGAAAGGTCATCTTTCCTGCGGTGAAATACTTCTTTGAAAGGACATATTATGAGTAAAACAAACTTAAATACATATTACATGTTGTATACTGAAGTATTTGCTGCTCCTCAGGGTGAAGCAGGTAAACCAGGAGTCCCTGGAAGAGATGGGGTGCCCGGCAAAGAGGGAATACCTGGATTACCAGGAAAGCAGGTGTGTGTGTGTGTACATGTAGTGTGTGTGTGTGTGTGTGTGTGTGTGTGTGTGTAGTGTGTGTAGCACTGTGCTGTTTTTTGCAGGTCCTCCTCTGTGTCATCATGGTGTAATTTGTTCCTCAGGGCATTGTTGGACCACCAGGCCAGTCCGGTTTAAAGGGGGAGCAGGGAGACAGCGGTCCTCCAGGGAGGGTGAGAACATGCCGTGTATCTACTGAGCTGCCTCTGGCTTGAACCGCAGTCAATGAAATTGGTTTTGTGGTCGCTTTTATTGGATGTGATCCAAGCAATAGAATGATCTGCTGCCTGAAGTGAAAAAAAAGAAAACATTTTTGTAGTGCTATTATTAGCTTCCTACTGCAAGAGTTTTCATCTGGTGCACAACAACACTAGGTGGTCTTATTCTGAGGCTTCCTTCAGGGGCCGCAGTCAGGCTGCTGCTGTTTGTCCACCTGGGCCTGCCTGGAATCAAAATGGTGCTCCAGATAAATTTTCCTCTGCTATTTGTACACTTGTTATAGTTGCCCTGGAGTAAAACTGTTGGTTACTTACATATGCTTCTTCTAGCTGTTCCTATAAAGTCTGATCCAGGCTGCATCAGTGTGAGCTCCAGACAGTTCACAAACAGACAACAACAGAATAGAGACATCCTGTCTGACTATAGATGATGGGATCCACCACCTGTGGTTGAATCCAGTAAAGGCTTCAACCAATCAGAACAATAGTAGGACAGCGCTACCAGTAGGCTTAAAGCAAGCTGAGAAAATCAATTCTCACCGAAGCCAGTCGAGAAAAGCGCAAAAACATCTTTTCCATCAACATTATAAAGTGATGTCTCTCAGTGAGCAAATTATTGTGATATTAAATACCGAGCATTAAAAGTCCTTGTTGTTTGGTGAGTATTTTGAGCTGGGATTAGGCAGTAACACAAGAACTTCATCTTCCCTCGAGAGCTGTCTCTGTGGGATTACTCTGTGATACGACTGTTATTGATTGGCATTCAAAGCAAATTCTCCTGCCCTTTCTGACCCAGTGAAATGAGTTTTCACATGACTGAAACATATTTGGTGACTCCTTCTTGTGTTTATCTGATGCAGTACAGGCCTCGCTTTTTTTTGTTTTTTTTTTACAGAATTTGATCTAAATGAAGGGAAAACCCAGTGGAGGCCTGTAGTGCCTCCCGCTCATAAAATAACCAGCCATGAAAATGATTTGCAGCTAAATCTTTGCATACATTTATGGATAATTGATTCAAGAGTTCAATGAATGCACTCCACCAGGCCGTCCGATCTGGATTGTCGTGTGTCAGTTCATATTTCACGTTGCAATAGGTGAGCTGTAAACGACATCTCTGGCTGGAATCCAATTTTCAGCATTCACCATGCAAAAGGAAGAAGTGCATCTACTCATGGACGAGCAGCTAGATAACTAATGTAGGACACCATTGTTTACCATGTTTACATCCCACACTGTAACAAGCACGTACCTCTTCTCCATGAGTAGATGCGTGCTTCCTTCTGCACCATATTAAGGTTGAAGGTTGTAGAGCGCTTGAAAGAAAATAGTCTCACAACAATGTCTGTGGATTATCTCGAATGATTAGGTTATGATTTGTGGAAAGGGACATTGCTGATGAGTTTTTCAAATAAAATGAAAGGAAAAGAAAAATATGTATGTTTGATTATGCAGTGAACTGTCCCTTTAACAAGAAAAAGAGCCTTGAGAACACTCTGGTGTACATATTGTGAACTCAAGTGTATGTCAATCATGCACAACAAACTTCTGTTAGGAACTGGCAAGGCAAAATGAACTGGATGTCTATTTGAAGCTGCTCCCATGGTCAGGTTAAAACATCAATTAATTGAGTTTCCATGAATTATTTGCTGAATTGTATGTTTTTCCTTTTAATATATTCTAAGAATCCTTTGGTAGAACTGAAGGTAAAGTCCCACCTCTGCTCAGCTGTGATTTATCAGCTACTTGGCCTTCATATGGAAACTACCTTAGCACTGACACTGATAATATGATTGCCTGCCAGTTGTCTGTATTTGAGTGACTGCAGACATCTGCTAATAGCAATTGGCTCGGCTTGACAAAGTCTGAGCCAATTCTGCTGATGAGGATCTCAATTAAGCCAAATTTCAGCTCACTGAGACTGAAAATGACTGAGAAGGTCACACATTCATAACTTTCTCTCTGTGCATAGAGTCAAAATCATTTCATGTCATTACACTGCAGACACCAACAAGACTAATTTTAAACTTTTATCATACTGCTACCAAGCTATTAGCAGCCTATTTGTGCACTTGACCTTATCTTGTAAAATGGTGTGCGGTGTACTCTTTATTTGACGCTGCAACAGATTCCCCCTTGTCTCAGCCAGGAGCGATCAAACTTTTTAGCCTGGAGCACAGCTTCTTGTAATGCAGAACAGCAGGTCTGCTGCCAGATATCGTAATGACATGTAGTAGCACACACATTTACTCGCTGTGAACTCCCCCAACTGCAGTGTTTTTTGAAGCATTTTGATGGGAATTCAGTGCACCGCTCATACACATAGGGGACAGCTGTTTCTCAGAGATGAAATGTCCATCTGGCAGTATGTGGAAAGGCTTGAGCTTCACATTTAGCTTCCAGAGCACATGTTTACTCAGCCAAGGAAAGGGTTTCATCTTCCACAACAACAAAAACAAAAATATCCCACTATTTTCTGTTATCAGCCTTACTTTGTCATGTGTCTTGCACGTTGTTGTTGCTTGAACGCCATCTCCTCTTGACAGTGTTTTCTTTTAAAACGTCATCATATTCCTTTGCATGATGCCTCTATGGGTGTTTTATCAAATGTATAATAGAAGGTAGCTGCACATGCTACACTAGAGAAGCTCTTTTAGGACGTAATACTACTTTTTCTTCTCCTGAGTTAATGTCATGTTTCAACTTGTATCAGAGAGAGGGATGTAGAGATGTAGCAAAGGTCTCACAGCATATGGTATGTGTCTTAACCACCAGGCCGCCAGACACCCTGTCCTGTTTTATCTGTTAAAAACAGTTTAAACATTGTCATGGCCGGGAGCTGGTAAGAAGGGTTTTGAGATAAAAGACACAAATATTGAGCTTGCTTGTCAGGCACTCAGTATTCGTTGCCACTCCTGCTGTTTGTGATGTTGACATGAATCGTGACGAGTGTCTCGAACAGCTCCCTCACTGCTGACAGCCTCAGGTTCAGGACCTTGGACAGAGCCCCAGTGACACTGTCAGCGAGTTCACTTGCTTGATAAATAACCAGGCAACACTTGTCCATCTGCTCAGTGGCTCCACCATTTGTTCTCACACACACACACACACAAACGAAGACAAAGACAAATTTTCCAGCTTCGCAATTGCAACAGACTCGTGTAAAGCTTTCTAAACTACAGCATATTTTTGTTTCAGTCGTTAATTAAACATCACGTCCTTGTGTTTCTTTCAGTATTCTCAAGTACAATTATTTGGGGGTATTATTAACACAAGACTTTAATGTTTTAAACACAGCCTGCTTCAGAGCAGAAATCTCTCAGATTTAAAGTGTGCTGTAGCGCAAAGGTTACGGGTATGGGCAGTACTGGTTGTGCATTTGTTGGCTGTCCTTGCCGAAGAAATTAAGGCTCTTAATCTTTAAGAGCTGGGAAGACTAATGGTTGAGCTAATATGATACCTGTGTAGCAAGGCTTTTAAGTGCACATTTATGTCTTTTCATGAACAAGAACCCACATGGTGGTGCACAGGTAATTACTATTATTTTCTCAATTTTTCCGCACTCTTACAGGCGGTGGCTGGACCACCTGGAGCCAAAGGAGAGAGGGTGAGTCACTCTTCTCAGCATCAATGTGGAAGTAACCATTTATTCACATTAGTAGCTGTAGCATTGACTGTTTCAAACAAGTATTCGAAGTGGATGCAGAGTAAAGCCAATTAATAAAGCCTCAGCAGAAAATGAGAGACTGGAAAATGATAGAGTAGAGCAGCTGAACGGAGCTGAACTTACTTCCCTGGTTGTGATTGATGCAGGGTCCTCCAGGTCAAACCCTGCCAGGCCTGGCTGGAGAGAGAGGTCTATCTGGAGAAAAGGTGAGTCAGACCAAACCATTAGCACTGAAGGCTCACTCTCAGTCCATGTGGAAAATGTGCCTTTTATTAAAGCTGTATGACACCTGCTGTCTGTCAGGGTACCAGGGGAGACAAAGGTGCTGCTGGCACCAAAGGAGAGAGGGTGAGTACCATCACGCTGCAGAGCAACACCTGTACATCACGTTAACATAGCAACACGTTGACAACATATCATCTGTCGTCATACTAGGGAGTGGCTGGTGAATCAGGAGAGCCTGGAGAAGATGTGAGTAATCAGCATCCACCCTTTGTTTCATTGATTCTCATGTTTTATAGTCCTGAATGAAGTCTATCATCAGTCAGTGACAGTTTAATACCACTATAACAATACCATTAGTACTGTGTAATTAAGATAAAATCTCATCAGGATTTAATGGTTGAGGTGAACAAAGATGCGTATTAATCTGGGAATCTTACATTGTACTGTAGATTTTAATTGTGTGCAAGGAGTTCAGCTTTGTGATTAAATCCCTCCAGAAGTTTACTCGTCTTTGCACTTATCAGAGCTAGGGATGTTCACAGCAACCAATGTCCTTGATGTAGAAGTTTAAACTAAACTAGTCTAAAAGTAGGAAAACAATCAGAAAACAGTCAAAATTTAGCACAATTGTATCTATAAGGTTAAACATTGTCCAAAAAAGTATTGTTTTGATTATAAGAGCCATTTTAAAATTGCTGACCTCATTCCTCCGCAGTTGGGTAAGAAGGTTTTTTTTAAGAAACCTTTTCAAAGGTTTCACCTTTCTTTTTCAGAATAAATTTCAGAAATAAACTTCTATAGCAGTAACTCATTTCTCTCAGGCATTTGCCCACCTGTGGCCACTGAGTATTCCTCCATGATTAGGTGAATGAACACTTAGCTTGGAGTAGACACATATTCAATAGAGTTTGTTTAATTCTTTGTATGACTAGGGTGGCAGGATATAACCCCAAAATACTTCAGGATCAAGAGGTAGCTTTACATCTATCATTTTCTTAAATCATTTATGAAACCAGTGCTGTTAACATTATAATGGATGCTAGATTTTTATGAAGCAACATTTGACCTGGACACGGCATTTTAGTGCAATAATGAGAATATGTAACCGAAATGTTTACTTTAATAAATAATAATAATGAGTTCCTGAAGCCAGACTAGTGAGGGTAGGAACCATAAAATTGACTGGTCGGCTTATCACGTACATCCGTTATGGGGACTATTATGTATCCGTTATTGAGGCAACATGTTCTTATTTAAGTACCGAGATTCTGTATTGCTCTTGACAGTTTTAATTTAGCATCCTTGGTAATTATTATTTTGTGAGCTCCCTATGCTGCTACAGCCATAAAAATACAGGTTGACATTGAGCCTGTGTCTGCTTGGAAGGCTCCAAATGTTTTACTCATCCTACTTAGATTTACGTAATGGTGGTATGAAATTTCTGTTTTCCAGATATCACAAAAATGTGAAGCAAATGTATAATAATACGACTAACTGTATTCAGTATTTTGACTTTTTTACTACACATTTTAAACTTGGACTCTTTTTGTCAAGCTCGGCTACAGACTACTATTTAATCTCACCTTAATCAACCTTCTATCTATCACAGTGTGATTAAAGTCTCTACACCTTCTATCTAAAAGTGTCAACTGTAATCTCCTCTGATGCTCCAGGTTTTGATTATTTGTCGTCCTTGAGCTTAACGAGGCATGTTAACTGTAATGACAGCCAAGCCACTGACAGTAAGCAACCAATACTGATGGGAAGCGTCTTCACCAGCATAATGATGAACTGCATAAATTTGTAACACTTTTTAAACAACCTGCACACTTAATCATTATTCTTGTTTTTGTTGTTGTTGTAAATATGAACAAAAAATGAATGAATATATTTCTGCTCTGTATTATTATTGGTATCTCATTATTGGTATCCATGATCAGTAATTCTTTTTTTCACACCCGCTAATGTGTTTTTGCATGCAGGGGGCACCAGGATCTTCTGGGCCAAAAGGAGATAAGGTGAGCTTTTGTCATGTGTTTCATTTATTTGCCTGAAATCAAACTTAATCGGTGCAGCAGGTATGACACAATGTGTGTTGCAGGGAGAGAAGGGAATCGGACTGTCAGGTCCTCCTGGTCGGGTCGGGCCTCCAGGTTTAAAGGTGAGCAAGCACATGTTTGTCCTTTCGAATCAGTTAGTGTGGTTCATCAAGTCAGAATCTAACTGCGACTTGACTTCAGGGGGATCCCGGTCTTCCTGGTTCACCTGGTCCTCCAGGGCCACTGGGGAAGTCAGGTGATACTGGGCCTCCTGGTCTGAGAGGAGAAACTGGACAAAATGGACCTCCTGGACCACCAGGGGACAGGGTCAGTGGAGCCACTGATTACAAAATGTTTTTTAATCTTAATCTCTGCGGTATGATTTTCAACTGCTGAGGTCTTATTTTCAGGGACTCCCAGGCTTTGCAGGCCGCCCAGGAAATGTCGGACCCCCAGGCCCTGCTGGACCTCCTGGACAGGCAGTGAGTTTAGTTTTTATTACACTAGTAGCTGCACTCAGCTAAAAGTTGCCTTACGTTGGCTTGATTTTGATCGTGCTCCATAACGGCTGCTTATAGATACAAATGGGTGACAAATTAAAGGAAAATAGTGTCTTAGTCAGGCGTTGCCTTGGCATTGATTCTAAAAATCACTGAAACTCGGCTGGATAGATGTATCACCATTCTGCCAAAAGATATTCCATCATGGTGTTTTGATGACAGTGGTAGAAATTGCTGTCAAACACATTGGTCCATAGTCTTGCATGTGTTCACTAGGGTTGAGATCTGAGGACAGCAAAGGCCATCGCGTGTGAGTCACATCATTTTCATCAACCCATTCAGTGAGCCCAACATGTTTCCAAACTTGCAAATACGACAGCTTGGTCAGAGTGTTATGGTTGCAAAAATGTGAGGACCCGAATGCAGACACAGTGGTAGGCAGGTAAGAAACAATAAGCAGGTTTTACTCACAAAGCCAGTATCCAAATATCAAAAGGCAGGCAAAAAATGGCAGGCAACAAAAGCACAATAAAAGGCAAGCAAAAGAGAATCCAAGGAAAAACTAAAAATACAAAACCAAGAACCATCCAGAAAAACTAGAACAAAGGACACATGCAAGGAGCAAACGCAGACGAACCAACATCAGCAGTAAAACAGAA
Source organism: Pagrus major (assembly GCF_040436345.1). Lineage (NCBI taxonomy): Eukaryota > Metazoa > Chordata > Actinopteri > Spariformes > Sparidae > Pagrus > Pagrus major. Next base: position 20,437,797 of record NC_133220.1, read on the forward strand.
AATGGAGCGATGACACCAGGATTAAAACAAACAAACTGACAAAGAGTACGAAAAAAGAGCGCAAAAATAGATAGGACAAGAAGAGGAAGTGAAAAGCAAAACAGGACACATGAGGAGATAACTGACAAAATGAAACAGGAAATAACTAAACCAAAAACCCAAATGATGAAACAAAGGCCTTAATATTCAAATTATGCCGATAAACTTACCCATCTACTGTCAGTTTTGCAATCAAGTTAGACATAAAAACTACTTGCAACATCTGATAAGACTTTCAAAACAAAGCTTGCTGACTAATCACATATTATGACATATAACGACTTTTCGACTGTTATAAACGTCGAACGGTTTTGGTTTGGTTAGGTTTAGTCAACAAAACTACTTTATCAGGTTCAGGAAAACATCCTGCTATGTAACATTATTAATGTAAGCTAACTCACTTACACAATTCAATGTTGACACTAGGGATGTCCCGATCAGGTTTTTTTGCCCCCGAGTCCGAGTCCGAGTCCTTTGATTTTGAGGACTTGCCGATACCGAGTCCCGATCCGATACTTTTATAAAACAATAAAAAATGAAGAAGAGAAAAGAAAATTGAGCAGGATGTCCCTTTTATTATATTTTAACACGTGTACTGTTGTAAACTGAGCACATAGGAGGTAGGCAGCTTGAACATTCTTAAGTCAGTACAAAAAAATATTCTTCACATTAGAAGTAGAACAACTACTAGTGCAACATTAGAACTTAGTGCAATCACAGACTCAATAGTCTAGTATATCACAGACTCAATATAGTATAGTACAAATATAGCAGCTTAACTTAAAATGCCCACACAACAGACATGATAGCAGAGGGCTGCTTCAGCTTCAAAACAAACAGGCGTGCTCTGCGCGCATGCGGTGTTTCTGCGAGCTGTCTGTCTCTTGCAGAAAGGGCTCTGGCTGTGTGTCATGTGACACACACAGACAAGGTCTGATTCGGTGCGGTGCGGTGGTAGTAAATACTAATTTTATTCGAATTTATGTTTAATCACCAATAGCCAATATATTAAAAACTGATAAAAATAATGACTTTCAATTAGGGCTGAACGATTTTAGGAAAAGATCTAATTGCGATTTTTTTTGGCAGATATTGCGATTTCAATTTGATTCACGATTTCCTTCAAATCAAGCTTTCAGTGCAATATTCACATTGTACAGTAACATTAAAACATTAAATGCTATTACTCTAATGCAAGGATGAAAACTAAAGTTAAAAATTGCTTCCAAATGTATTTATTAACAAGAAACATGCACGGCTGATGGCTGCAGTTACCCTAACGGCCGCAACGGCCGTCGTGTCACTATTGAGTCTTATTTCTTGATCCTGCCCCAAGTTCCCAAGTTGGCAGAAGATGCTGTAATTGTAGTCTGTTTGCTACAGTGGGCCTGAGTATCATTTTCACCGGACTTTTTCGTTATGCACTCGTCATGCAAATGCCTGTGGTGATTTTTCAATTGCCGGTATAAATTGGTTGTGTTTCCGCTGGATGTTGCAACTTTAGCGCGACAGGTTTTGCACAGTACCTGGTGCACGTCTGCAGGCTCAAACCCGAAATACTCCCAAATGACCAACGTGCTGTTTTTCTTGGGGATTAAATCCCCTATCTCCGCTTCTGGTCCAGCTGGAGCCATTTCAGATAACGTTAAGGAGCAGGTTAATACTGATTGGTTAGCGTGACCTATCCAGAGTAGCATGCCGCTTCTGATCGGTGAGCTTGGCAGGATGGTAAAGAGACGGCATGTATGTGTAAAATAGTTGACACAACAGATCCTGGGTCAGTCAGGAGCGCTGCAAAAACCGCAGTTTTGGCGATCACATGATCGCGTTGTCTGAAATCGCAATTTCGATCAGAAAACGATCAATCGTTCAGCCCTACTTTCAATATATATATGTATATATATATATCCGATCCCTGATCGGCTCATAACGTCCGAGTCCGGATCGAGTCTGCAATCACGTGATCGGCCCCGATTTCCGATCACGTGATCGGATCGGGACAACTCTAGTTGACACCTTGTCACACATGGGAGGTGAACCCCACTCTCCTGTGGGAAAGTCTTACAGTTGATCCACCCGACCCAACTCGCTCTTTGTACAACTATACGCTTAAAGGGATTTTCAAGGAATTACACTACAGGGTTAACTATATCTTCAAACTTAGAGTCGAGGGCAACTGACCAGGCTGCTGTGTTTGACACATTGGGAGAGAGAACAGGCTGCCTGGAGGAGACCGCTCCCATCAGGAGAGAGATGTTTCATCGTAGCTTAAAGGTGATCACTCAGAACAACTTTGTTTTGATTTGCCATGACCCCTCCTTCTAAGGGGACAAGCGGACCCAAACCACACCAGCAAAATGTTGCATAACAGAGCCAGCCTCCTTTATTCGAGTTTTTCCTTTAATCTGTCACCTGTTTCTAGTTGTGATATGTAGTTAATAATGTTTTTAATTTGGTCCCTAAAGTAAAGCTTTTCAAGTATTAGGTCTGAGAGAAAAAGAGAGAAAGCCAAATGGACTCATGGACTGTCAGATGTGATTGGCTAAATGCTTTGTTTTCCAGGGCTCGCCTGGTACCAATGGGGTCAAAGGAGACAAGGTGACAGTCCAAGCCGACACATATTTCCACCTACCTGCTTAAATGTTAATAGACTCTTGTGAAGGGTGTTCATATTACTTCTGTTGCCAGGGGGAAGTTGGCGTTGGAGTCCCAGGTCCCAGAGGAGAGAGAGGAGATTCAGGGCCCAGAGTAAGACATGAGTTACATCATTATATCACTGAGGAGATGTGATCCGATATGAATTTGCCTCAGGATGATAGAAACTGACACTTGTGTGCCTTTCTCTGTCTGTCATGTCTTAGGGAGAGGAGGGTCGTGCTGGCTTGGATGGGGAGAGAGGGCCAACGGTAAAATATCATGTGTTTCCTTTTTTATCCATCACTGAGTGACATGACGTGCACCAACAGAGCCTTTGCACCAAAACTTGAGGATCTTTTCCATAAGCATAAATCATTATTTATATGGGGACATAATCTATCTCTTAGATTATAAGATAATTATTTAATAGGGCTTCTGATGCCTGTCATTTTAAATCGAGATCAACCTGTGCCGACTGTGGAGTCATACAATGTGTGTTTGTGTGTCCATCAGGGTCCCTCAGGTATCCGAGGTACACGGGGAGAGAAGGTGAATACCACCAGTCCTTTTCTCATTTTTATGTGTCATTATATGAGCTGTGTCCCCCGAGCTATCTGCTCATGTAAGGGGGTGAATTAAATTGACACGCCTGAATGAAATGTTTTGCTCTCAATCTTTTCTCGTCAGGGAGACATTGGGCTTCAAGGTGACAAAGGAGAGAAGGTGTGTGCATTTTAATATCTAATAAGCCCCACTGCTCACTCTCTATTGTATTTGTTGATATTTGTAAACGCCAGTGACACAGAAATGGAGAATATTTGTGTCAGCGGCGGCTGTTTTGAAAGAGCTCTTTCATGAGGTTTACTCTATAGAGAGCAAGAGGAATATATGAATACACACAATGTTAATGAGCTGTGATACTATTGAGTGGGAAAAAGTAACAGGATGAAACGTTGTGTCTTGATGTTTTGGCTTTGGGGTGAAGCTAGATGTTTACAGCTGCACTGTCACTCGCAGGGGGACACTGTGCTGGTGGGAGGACCTGCTGGAGAAAAGGGCAACAAAGGAGAAACAGTCAGTGAACACCCGGATGGGTCAAAATGCTAAATCTATAGAAACATATCCACTTTTATTCTGTTTCTTACAGTGTATATTTGGATTGTGGATTTCAATGTTGTTCCATTTTAGGGTGACAGGGGACCCAAAGGTGTGCAGGGAGAAAAAGGGGTGAAGGGTCAAGAGGGGCCACCAGGAGAGCAGGTAAATTTTTTTTTTTACTCTTGTCAGAACATATGTGACAGTTTTGGGCTGCTACCATTGACTGTATAAAGTATGGAAAAAGACAATGCTGAAGTGCCTTAAATATTCTTTCTAATGACCAGCAAGGGGCTTACTTATTAAGAAAATATGTACATGTACATAAATGGCATGACTTCCATTCTCCTCCTTACCCTAATTAAGGCCACTAGGCTGAAACGTAGCCTGTTGTTTGACATGTCCTAAATAAATTGGTGAAACTGAGATTTGTCGACTCTGTTCTGAAGAAGAGTGTGTGTGTTACTGTAATCCCTTTTAATATTCAGCAGTTGAAACATATGACTTTAATTTAGCACCACTATTTTAAACACACTGGGAAGGCGCATCCTCTCAAAGATTAACTAAAGAATCAATTTAAGATTTGGTGAAGAACATGTCAGAAAATAGTGAAGTGTGCCCACCTGTCAGTACCAAAAGGTGACTTTTTCTCATTACTCGTTTTATCCAACCAGAGAAATCCACAGGATCTGTTACACTTGAGAAGCCCTGTTTAGAGACTATGTTTGTCTTGCCTGTTTTGGGTTATTGTAGAAATATGACATTGCAATATGGCATACATATAAAAGGCTCATCCAAGTTAACAAAGAAATAGCTATTCTAAGTTTCAGGTGATTATACACTCATCAAAACATCAGTGTGAATATTATATTCCATTTCTGTCTAAAGATTCCCTTAAATCCCCCTAAATCCTACGCACTGGACCTTTAATTGACTCATTGTTTTTAGATAGTTTGCCCTTCAACAGTATTTACTCTAAATTAGGATTGGGTGACATATTGTCATTAGTCATGTGGATCTGATTGCCAAACAGGCTGAGGCCATCGATTGGTTACTTAACAGTCAAATAAGATCAGAAGTATGAATCACTTAATGATGACATTTAAACAATATTCTGGTGGTGTGCAGGAACCAAAACCAGAGATTGGACGTCTCTTTATTGATATTACAAATGATCGATATGCATGTGTTTGACATCAGGGTCTGAGGGGAGAGCCGGGAGAAGGAGGATCCACTGGATTCCCGGGTGCTCGTGGCCCCGGTGGACAGAAGGCAAGTGATGCTGAGCGTGGATGAGGATTGTGATTAAATCAGTTGCAGGATTAATAGCAAAGCCAATCATTACAGGTTATAATTTTACTGCTCTGATTACTGTAATTCTGTCTTTGCTCTGCAGGGAGAAGCCGGCCAACCTGGAGTGCCTGGCGAATCGGTCTGTGATTTATCCTTCCATCAAAATACACTTTCTCTGTGAGGGGTTTTCTCTCCTTATTGGACATAAAGGATGATTTCTGTTTTGTCTTCCAGGGTTTACAAGGAAAAGATGGGCTGCTGGGGCGTAAAGGGGACAAGGGAGAGATTGGCATCATAGGAATGAGAGGAATCAAGGTATTTTCATTGTTTGTGCGTGTGTGTGCGCTTACAGTGTTTATTCATTCTGTGTGGTTTCAACCTTGAAGCGTCTTTTATGAGTCGATGATGACAGTCGCTGGATAATAGTATAAATTAATATGATTGCAGAGGATGAATGCAAATTGTTGCATTTATCTGCACTGAATATTTTTCTTCACCCTAACATTATGATGATTAATACCTGGAAATGGCTGTTTTGCTCAGCTGGATTGATTTAATTTCCTTTTTTTTTTCACTTCATTCATTTGAATTCTGTTTGAATCACTGAACCAATCAAAGATGGAAGCGACTACTCAGACGTGTGGAGGGAGGCTGGGCTTTATATTGTTACTATTATGACCTTTACTTAATCAGGTAATCATTGAGATAATAGTAATTGAATACGGCAGGAAGAAATGAGTCAAGAGAGACACACAACAAAGACAGCCAGTCACACACAAGATATACCTACAAACAGCATCAGAAGCAGACCCAGACATCTCTAAAAAGTTCAGAACCGCTCAGTGGGTTGAAGCTTTAAAGGTCCAATTCATGAAAAAGTGGATTTTTGATTCTAATTCCCATCTTGTCAAATACTGACATTTTGGGAGTGAAGTTTGGGTCGGCCGTCATACTAAAGCATCAGTATTTGACAAGTTGGGAATTCTTACAAATCGGACCTTTTAAAGGAATATGTTGAATATGCTGGGTGGGCAAACTTGTTTCCTCCTCTTTCCAGTATCCAGTGTTTCCAGTCAGCTAACCGACTGCTGGCAGTAGCTTCATGTTTACCGTTGAAGATAATACCAGTGTGCTATCAGACGCCATGCACATGGATTCAGAATGGCTGGACCAAACAGCATCAGCCCCTCCAGCTGCGCTGCCACTTATCTTGCTTTTACTTGTCATTTTTGTCTGAGCACCTGTTATCAGGAAAAGTATAGCATCCTGTTCTGCGTCATGTCCTGTACACTGTGTGTGTGTGTACAGAAAGTGCTCGTGCACAGTGATTGAGCCTGAGTGGCAGGTGAGAGGACTGTTTGTGTAAAGATGGGCTCTCTGCTTGTCTGGTTTGGAGCATTTTTTCTCCTCTTTGCGCCTCTCCATTAGCCTCTGTCAATGATGAAGTTATGTGTTTCCAGGGTGACCGAGGATCCAAAGGGGCTTGTGGAAGCGAGGGACCCAAAGGAGATAAAGTGAGTTTGGGACAGACTGATAAAATGTGAAATAAGAAGCATGAATGAAGACATTGTGTAGAGATAATTTAATACGGAGTGGGATTTTGACACTGTGGGGTTTTTTTCTGTACAAATCGTGGTAAGCACATGAACATAAAGTGAATCTTGAGTGTTTGTGCTCAGGGGGATGCGGGTGTTCACGGACGATCTGGCCTACCAGGAAGAAAAGGTGAACAGGTATGAGTCATATCTGTGGTAGAAAAACAGGTGTCCTGTCGTTGATTCTTTGCATCTGTGAGCTTCTTTAAGATCTGGCATCTACAGGCTTCTCTCTGTGTTTTCCAGGGAGAAATCGGACACTCTGGGGCCCCAGGGACCCCCGGGAAAGAGGGATTAGTTGGCCCCAAGGTATGTTCTGTACAACATTGTGTCCAAACTTTTGTGTCCAAATGCAAAGTGTAACCACTTTTCCTTGTCGGTGTAGGGAGACCGTGGTTTCGACGGGCTCGCAGGACCTAAAGGGGCTCAGGGAGAGAAAGGTGAAAGGGTGAGTTTGTGACTTCAACTTCTGCAGGACCATCACTCATCTTCACAGCCAGCTGAGTTACATAACTAACTGTCTCTGTGCTCATATACTTGTAGGGACCACCTGGGGTACCTGGTCCTCCCGGTCCCAGAGGAAATGATGGGGCCACAGGCATCACTGGCCCTCAGGGACAAGCAGGTGCTAAAGGCCCAGAGGGGCTCCAAGGACAGAAGGTGACTACACTTGGCTTGACAACACTGTAGTAACATGTTTTTTCTGTGGCAGTCTGACTGAGAAGATGAGAGAGGGTATTTTGTTGTTGGTGATGTAGCAAATAAAAGTACAGTATAACAGGAGCGAGAACAGACAAAAGTGTCGGTTATGTCACTGAGTGCGCTAAATAGCAGTGGTCAGGTGTCTGAGTGGCAACAAAGACACAACTTTTGTTTTTTGACAGTTTTGACATTAAAAGCATGATGTAAGAGGGATGTAAAAAGAATACAGCGTTTTTTGTATCCCTCCTTGATTTGTTCTGCTCTTTCTTCTTCACCTGACTGGTAGCCGTGTTTGATTGTTTCATGATGATTGAGAGTTTGATGGGTCGTGCGTCTGACTGGCTTGTCTGCTGCATCATCGAGTAATAAAGGAAGGCGGTGACGGCAGAGCAGAGCAGCATCTGTCTCTCTGATGGGTGCACCTTTTATTCAATCTGAGACACTCTTGAGTCAACCAAGCTACATTATTTTTCTGAACAGATATTTTGCTTTGGTGCAGCCTGAAAGGAAGGCTGAGCACTAAGGCGAAAACTGTAACGTTGTACTGACTTGATATACAATATATAAAAGGAATTCTGTATAAGAAAACAAAAGAAAGAAAACTGTTTCTTCTTTGCTTGTTTTCGTTGGAACTATGCCGGCAAATACCACCTGTCAAGAGACTATGTGTACAGAAGCAGTGGGACATGCTGTTGTGTGTTTGTTTTTTTACTTGTAATGCACTTTTATACATCTGTCTGCCGCAGACGTGTTGTAATATTGTTTTTCCTGTGCGTCAGGGGGAGAGAGGTCCAATTGGTCCTGCCACAGTGGGTCCACGCGGTATCCCAGGGATCCCGGGGGAGCGAGGAGAGCCGGTAAATGTCATACTTGCTCTACTGGTTGTTTTCTTGACAGCCCACTTTGATAAGAGACTTTAGCCCCGTTTCTACCAAGGTGCTCTCAGTGAAGTAGCATTTGAACCCGTAAACGCAATGCATTGTAACTTTAGCTAAATGCCAGATCTGCTTGGCTACTTTTTGAAATTGAGTAATTCACATTTCACAGTGACATTTTTCAGGAAACTGAATTCTTTTTTTCTTAGCCCAGCTTTCCTTGCTTTAATATTATTAATTGTTGGTCAGAGATCCCATATAAGGACACAACACAAACACAACTAATATTTTTATTAAAACTGGTTTAACCTTTCACTTTGACTTTGCATTTAGTTCATGTGCTGCACCTGCTCTCAGTCTAATGAATTAATATGCTGCGAGCCTCTCTGTGGGTCATGTGTGTCCTAATACCTGTCCATGTTGCAGGGAGAGATGGGCCCAGATGGAGCCAAGGGAGAAAGAGGAGAGCCAGGCATGACGGTCAGTGCTCGAGCCTTACCGTGGGGCTCGATCTGAAGATGCTGACACCAGACAGCACACACACACACACACACACACACACACCCTTACATAGAGTTGATATTAGGGTTGTGTTTGTAATTTTGCTTTGCTCTGCTCCCGTCTTCATTTTGAATTCAGGAGGATGAAGTCAGAACGTACGTTCGCTCTGAAATGAGTCAGCACTGTGGTGAGTCTTTCATGCATCTTGCATTTCTAATTTATTACAGAGTTGTCCCCAAGCTGAACTTTGGATGGCAATCACAGCACATGAGTCAGAGCCTGAGCTAAACTCTATGAGAGTGTGATAGAAAAGAAACTGCACCAATGCCATGACTCTTGAAACTGACCTTTATTATTTGCTCTCTTTCTGCTTCCTTCCTGTCCATCTGTGTGATCCTCAGCGTGTGGAGGTGAGTGAGCCATTCAGCTGCAGCACAAGAGAGGAGGGCGGACAGAAGGGCTGTGAAGTAGCATGAGTCACAGTGGTGTACTAAACCACATATGCTGCTGTAGTGAGACGAGTCAGTCTCATATATATTATTGATAAGCTTCAATGCATTTACCCTCATTTAGCATTTTTGTGGATTTTAAATGAGTGAAATGCATGATGAATTAACTTCATGCAGACAAATGTAACATGCTGATGAAGATTCTCAGTCATCCAGGTCGTGGTTTCTGTATGTGCTATATGGAGGCAACTGGAATTTTAAGCAAGTCCAGTTGCCTTCGTAGAGCACTTAGATACACAAATATAACATACTTTCATTCTCTGTTGGTCTGAACAAACTAACAAGATGGTATAAAATACACCGCTTGTTAAGGTTTCTTCGCAGATAAATCTTATTTAAACAATATTTGCCTGAAATAGCTTCTACTGTCCCTCGATGTTTTGTGATGTGCCTGAGTTCCAACTGAGTCAAGTTGGAGCCCTTTAGCAGCTTGTAGCATGTAACTCACGTGCACTAACATGCACACGCCCAGCTACCAAAAACAAAGAACAGAGAAGCTTGGATTACAACACACATATAGGAAGTGCAACTTTAATCTCTATATATTCATATAGTAAATCGTTGTTTTCTGCCATATTAATGTTCAAAATCTAATATACAGAAACTTTAAACTTTAGTTAATAGTTGTTATATGCTTTATAAACCATTTTTTTAAGCAATTGTAAAGATTTAAAAACATCAGTTGCAAGTTTTTGCAACCATCCAAATCATGTTTATAGGTGAAACTTTACAACAATTGCCTAATAAATGGTTAAGAAAGCATTTCATTGTTAACAGTGAAATAACTAAAGTTTAATTAAAGGGGCACTGTGTAGTTTTGGAGAAGACTCTTGACCTCTTGAAAATTTAAAAAATGTCTAATATTAATTAGGTAATGATTCGAACTGTGTTGTCCTCTAAGGTCAGTTTGTTTATTCAGTTTATTCAATCATGAAAACAAAAATAGTTTGTTTATTCAGGTTTTTTTAGGTATAAAAGAGTCAGTCAATGAAGATCTTTCTTGACTGATTACAATTTTTTGTAGATATTGAATGTTATGAGACTACTGTAGAAGTTAGACAAATATACTTGATAAGATTTTGAGTTATGGCAGAGAAAAGGTTAAATTAAATATTTAAATGTAAATAAATTGTTTTATTTAGAAAATTAGAAAATGAACGTCAAACTCATGCACTTTTCTCAAAGTTTTTGTTGATTTCTTTTTTATCTAAGCTCTTAATCAATGCAAGACTTCATCAGTGTTGTGTTGCAGCAGCATGAGATAAGTGATGGTGATGCAGTGTTACTGAGAATGAGGCCAAAACAAACATTTTGCTCATGTTTAATTTATTTATTATTATCTAAGAGACACTTGTGTGTGTTTCATAATGTTCAAGTCAGTAACAGTGAGTCTTCAGTTGAATCAGCGCTGATCTGATTTGGACTCAAGTCAAAAAGTGTTTGACTCGAGTGCGACACAAGTCCATATAGCAACGGCTTGAGTCCTTAAAGGATTACAGTCGGTTCTTGGAAGATTGCCTCATGTTGAGCAGTCCCTCAAAAACTTTGTAAATCCTTTTAGCTGGTGTTTGGGTTGGAACGGTGGAATGATTTTTGTGGTGCTCTGGGGGTTGTTGGCTCATTTGTCTGAATGTTTTACTACGAGAATGTTCTGTCCTTCCTTTTGTTTTTCATCATGTTACCTCTCTGGTCCCCCCTTTTCTCTCCCTCCTGTGTAACGCTTACCTGGTCCCTCTCGCTCCTTAAATCCTGGTCCTCTCTGCTCCCTCGGTGTTCGCTCCTCTTTGTCCTATCTGGCTCTCTCAGGATCAGTCCCAGACACTCGGTCCCTGCCCCCGGTCAGGGCTCGGCCCACACCAGAGCAACAACTGGCCCTGATGGGTGAGGAGGGTGAGTGTGTCAATCCACCGCTTTGCCTGTGGGCCTCCATCTGTTTATGTGTCTGCGTGTCCGTCCCTAACAAACAGGTTTAACTTGGTGGTGCTGCCTCTGGAGACCTCTGAACGGCGGGTGGTTTTCTAATCAAGAAAACAGAGGACTCCATTTGTGTTTATATTCTGTATCTCTGAGCATATCCAGACCCATACAAATATTCGTGTCGAGGCTGTATTTAACTGACTGTTCTGAGCCTGCCCTCTGTCGAAGCTTGGAGGTTTGTGATCTTCTGACCTGTGTGGCGTTGCTCTTCTCTCAGGCCGGGAGTTACGTGTCGTGGTGAACACGAACGACCCCGACTACGAGCACATCTACTCCATTGAGTCCTACGATGACCCCATGGATGAGCTGCTCTACTTCCCTCCCTCTGCCAACCAGAGTGATGGTACTGTGTCCAAAGCTGAAATGAAGTACCTCTTTCTGACATACTAAGTACCACCTAACCCAGCCTGGTCTCATGTAACACTTGTGAAATGAGCACATGATCTTAAAAACCTGTGTGTGTTCCCTTCTTGAAAATGAAAGAAATACTCCAAACATCCTCGGGTCGGGTAATGCTCGAGCAGAAGTAGTTTGTCCGGCATGTTGTCTGATGTGACGGAAATGAAAAGTGTTTATATCACTTCCAAACCACCACAGCTGAAATGGGGAGTGAAAAGCCGAATATCATTAATGATTAAATTCAGCACACATACATGACAGTCTGTCCTTGAAGGCATTCAAGTCAAGTCAAATTTCATTAAATAGCCCAAAAACTACAAATCACAATTTGCCTCAGGAAGCTTTACAATCTGTAAAGCAGACAAGTCACTCTGTCCTCAGACGGTCAATTTGGGTAAGAAAAAACTCCTTCACAAACCTCCCCTCTAACCTCAGGCAAAAAGTGACAGAAAGAATTTAGTGTAACAAATGGAAATAAGAGATCTAGAGAAAGGGGGGTCTGTTTTATCAAAGTTACAGAAATGGTTGGACAATGGTTTCCAGTGATGCAATCAAACCACAAGCAAAAACAGTCTTTACAAAGAGAAAACAGAAGGTATTAGAACGTGTCAAATCATGATATTGTTGGTTTATCTAACCCGTTCAAACCATACGACAAATAATTAAATTTTTATTATATGTAATCAAACAAAACAACTTTAGAAAATCCCTCCTCAACACATTTAAACAGTGAAATACAGACAGCCAGGCTAAAAACAGTGAACACAGATAAGTCATTTGAGTCATAATGTCTCAAGTCGTGAGTGTTTAACTTCCAAGCCGAAGTTAAGTCTCAAGTAATTTATCTGTCAAGTCAGGTTGCAAGTCATTATAAACAGTGACACGAGTTACCTTTATCTTTCATTTCAATATTTTTATTTTCAAATGATAGTAAAGTGATACAATACAAAGACCAACAATTAAGGGTTAGGGTTATTTTTGAGAGGCAGATGAGCAGGTAAGTCTGACCTCTCGTAACTTTTGTGTAACTCGCAATCTTAACAAAGTTGGTGTGCTGTTTTTCAGGCAACATTTCTTAACAAAGACCAAACCATTATCCTAACCTTTAAAAAATGTGTCAGCCTTGGTGCTGCTCACACATTTTTGTCCATTACGACTTACATCTGTTATATTATTAGGGCGTGTGTGTGTTGTTATTATGGGCAAAAATCACAATGGATAAAATATGAGAAGAAGAACCAAGTAGTCAAATGCTGGGAATCCCCTTTAATTAAATTATTTTAGTCACCTAACAACGACGCTGACTTGTTTATATGCTACAAACTTATCGTGTGACAAACAGACGATGGCGTTTCGAATCTGTGCTCATGTCCTGTAAATCTGGTTATTCAATCAGCACATAATCCAATTTGTGCTGTGAGGAGCGTGTCTCATATTATGTATGCGTTCCACTTTGTGCTCATTTCATGACACTATGAGACTGTGTTGACTTTGCTCATTTCCTCACACAGCCTGCTTCAAGCACACACCATCTGAGTCTGTGACCTTTCATGAAGATACATGATCTTTACACCCTTGTCATCACATTAATCTACATTTCTTTTCTATGTATTCTGGATGTGTTAATGTTGTCTTTGCTGTGTGTCTGTTTGTGTGTGCCCCCGTGCGTTTATGTGCGTGTGTTTTTGTGTGTGTCGACAGGTGAGGCTGTCAAAGATGAAACTGACAAAACGGTCAAAGTTGAACCAAACAAATCAGCCAGTGCTGCCGTTAAGAAAACAAAAGCAACAGTTGCTGGTCAGAAAGCAGTCAAAGTTGCACCTGTGAAAGCAGTGCTGTCCAGATCAGTCAGGTCCAAGAGGAGAGTCACAGGGGAAGGTAATCCAGCTCATGGTTGTTGGGATAAGGGCGAACTCTGCCTGCCTTGTGTCTGGCCCTTTCTGCATGTCTGAGGCTGCTTTACTTTTGACTCAACGGCATATATTGAGTAAAAGGAAACACAGATATCAGTGCTAACAAGTCACTTTGGATCTAAAAGAAAAACACGGGAAAATATCGAAATAAACAGGTTGGCTTGAAGTTTTGAGCTCAGTGGTCATGAATGCTTGTTTTGGGTCCCTTGTTGTTCTTTACTGCTGTTCTGCCACTGCTCCTTTTTGACCGGCCTGTACTGTCCTCATCGTGTGTTTCTTCTTTGTGTGTATGCATGCACACTCTTCACATATGTGTGTGTGTGTGTGTGTGTGTGTGTGTGTGTGTGTGTGTGTGTTGTGCAGCTCCAGCTGACCTGTGCCTGCTTCCCATGGAGGAGGGGAGCTGTGGACGATACTCTCTGCGCTGGTACTTTAACAGTCAGGTTCAGGCCTGCAGGCCGTTCATCTACAGCGGCTGTGAAGGGAACGACAACCGCTTCGTTGAGCTGGAGGACTGTGAGGAGGCCTGCTTAGGGGAGGCCACAGGTACACAAACACACACACAGAAACATACACACACACTAAGTTCAGTGTATGTGAACTACGGCTGTGGCTAAATGAGTCACGATAATGATATTATTTTGATATCTATAGAAAATGTTAACAACAATGCTTTAAGTCAAAATCTTCATAAATTCATCTTTGTTTCCTGTGTTTTGTCTCTTTTTGGGCAAATAAATAAAGCTGATAAACAAAAGATCTGGCAGGTCTAACATCAGAGGACATTATCATTATTAACACAATGTCCATATTTCATTTGTTAATGCCACAGTGAGTGTCAGTATCGGTATATCTTGACATCCCTAATGCGTACTATCTGTTGTGCAGGTCCTCGTCCCCCACAGACAGCGCGATGATTGTGGCCCACCCCTCATCGGCCACAGGAATGTTAGCCGTTATATTGCTTTTATAAATCATTATTTTGTCAGATGTCAATGTTAACATTTGTTTTTTGTTTATTTATTGTTTCTGTCAACCCAACCAAACTTCATCCCATGGTTGAGAGGGGATACCAGAGGGATGCCTCCTTGTTTTATGTTCTCCGTACCAGGCAAAAGAAAAGACAAAACAGTGTTCATTAGGCTAAACAATGCTTTCTCTTGTAGTAGCCAAACAGACATTTTTTGCACACTGAATAAGAGCAACTTTGCTTTTTTTTTCAGACTTCACCTGAAAAACAACTTCACCCTGATATTCTCAGTTTGACTTTACCACAGTATTAAGGCATTTTAGTACATCCATCCATTTCAAGTTGCACACAGATAATAAGACTTAATGTCTGCATGCGGGAGGGAGCAGACAAATTAATGACTCATCTTATAGTCTAATATGATAATCCTCAAGTAAATACCAATATGGTGAAGCTCATTAACTTGACGGTGTAGTTCAGTCATTATGTGCGTTAACATGGAGCCTGTCACTCCACTAATTATTGGAACGAATAGAAATTTGCATATTTAAAAGTCTTTCCACACATTCCTACCATTCCTATCCAAAGATGCACTTTTCTGTCGTCCATTGTTTGAAATCTACAAGCACTTTGTTCCACTTTTTCCAAAAGGTGCATATACAAATCTGTTTTTAATCATATAGCGCAGCATCACTAATCATAATAAGCCTCAAACTACTACTGATTGGTACTACTTAAGAGGCATGTCTGATTAAAAAAATAGCACCTTACTGCAAATCCACAGCAGGAAACAAAGCATTTGACACTTGACTTGCTGGTGGAAGTGTTTGTGGAGTGCAGTATAATTATATTTTGTAATAATTAAACGTTTGTGAGAGTCATTGATCTGACTGATTACATTAAGGAGGAAAGAGGTGTACATGTGGAGAGAGCTGCCCCTTCGTTAATTATTTTTTGTGTGCATTGTGTCCTAAAGCTGACACATACTGCTACTTGGTTTCAAACTTACTATGACTCATTTGTGCGGCTGCCTTTGTAATCAAGATTTACAGACTTTGTTTAGTTATGTCAAGGAGAAAAAGTGTAACACTAAACTCGAAGCTGAAATACATAAAAAACATAACAGGACTTTTTTTTTAACGGACAGCACAAACTACAAACTTTATGAACTTTACCAAACTGGTATTTACTGCAAAGATGCTGCATGATAAGATGTTTTTATTGGTGCTCACTCCCTGATTGTATTGACTGTTTATACCACTTAGTAAATAAGAAAGGTTGGTAGAGATCTGGCCTCTGAAAGTAATTCTCCTTTTGTACACAAACATTTAAAAGTTCTCTTACTGTACTTTCACTTGGAAAAAAAAGTGATGATATTTTAGTCTTTAGTTTTGTATTTCAGATTTGTTTCTGAGGAATCAGTTTGGTTAACAAATAGACTTTAGAGGCAGCCTCAGCAGTCATCACTGTGGAGAAGATGAGAGGGGCAAATCAGAGCTTTAGTAAAGAACTAAACGCTGCAATATGATTGTTGAAATCATCCAAAACTGATCCATAATTCAGAAGTTAATCAATTCAAACTGTTAAATGTATGAACAGGTTTCAACCTTTATCTTTAAAAGACAAGAGAACAATAACATGCCGAACAGGAAGAATGTGAATCTAGACCAAAAAGAGTCAATTATACAACTGGCTTCAGTCATAACAACTCACACAACAAGGTTTTAATTTTGTTTGTTTGTTCCACTGCAGTGCTCCTTTCTAGTTGAAATCAACTTCTCTCTGAAAGTTTTTATGTTCATGGTCTTTTTACTTTTTATCAAAAAAGCAGATTTCTTCCAGCGAGATGTCCAATCCATATCCAAGCAAACTGTCACCTGATACTGTCTGTGGACTTTAACCTGCCTGAAACAACTTCTCTACATCATAACTATGCAAGCACAATTATATTGGGTTATAATTATAATGGATATAGTTTTATCATGTGTATTAAATATGAAGAATCAAGCACATTATTCTGCCAATATTTTGTATATATTGTTTTATATTGTTTTGGGGAAAGTTGTGTTTCCGACCACGACTGCATGTCTACCTGCCGGAGAAACGGTGCTATTTTTAAAGGTATTTTTATACTGTTTATTGAAGATGGAAGCTTTTGTATTTACTGTATGTGGTACAATATTTTAATAATCATTTTTAATAAACCAAATGTTTAAATAAAAACAAGATTGGTGTATTCTCTGGTTTTAGCATTTAGTCATTGACAGCTTTTAACTTTTGTGTGTGAGGCGGTTAAAAACACATGTACATTTTAAAGCCATGATCTTCCTCATTCGTCTGTTTGACAACTAAAATCAAATGAGAAGGTCTCACTGATCTGTGTCTGTGTGCACAAAAGAAAAGAATATTTTCAATCATGGAAATTCACATCATCATTTTCAGTGGAGGGGTTAATGGAGATAAGAAATCATCAAGTGTGTGTGTGACTGATATAGATGTTCTAATTTCATCAGCAGATTTTCTTAATGAGAGGATTTTCTGCTTGTTGGCCACGACTCCTTCTCCCTTGGTTTTTCCATGCTCTCTGCCCTCGGTTGATTTCCCCTGGTGGAGGACACACTCACTCAATGTTCGCCTCATCACACCTCAACCAACGCACGGCTTTGTCGTCACCTCGCCCTCTTCCCTTACCTGACTTAATTTCAAAAGTTATCTCTGTCTGCACCTTATCGTGCTGTAGGCTTACATGTGTTTGGCAGAGGCTGTGCAGGATTCGATCTCCATAAAACATTTCTGGATCTTCACAGCAAAACAGCATTGCAGCATTCTTCCAAACAAGTAGATGGGACAAATGAAAAATAAAGCCATTTTCTGGGGTTTTTTTTCTGTTTATTGTAAAGTCGCCATGTTCTTCAGTTGTTCGCGGACTACAAAAACTTCACAAGAAGATGAGGAGGATTGCCATGGGGATTAGTAGATAATGACAACATTTTCAATCGTTACAGCCAAAGATAGCTACTGTAAAGAGTAGCAGGTCCAGTATAGTGAGCCGCAGTAAACCCTATAGTTTTGGAGCTACCTTCAAATTCTGGCCATATCTTACAAATTACGCCTTTAAGATGTCCCTCAATTGGGATTAAGGGTCCAAAGTGTGTGTGTAGTCCAAATACTATGGGTCATATCGTTTATTTGCATTTAGAAATTAACACCACCATTGAGCCTCTTTAGCAGACTGCTGTGTGCAAAGTGGACACACAAGAGCTGTGTAACTATCTCTCTAAATGTGGAGTGTGTTTTGGGATTAAACGTATTTAAACACTTCTAAATTTCAAAGCAGCAGCTTCCTGTGATACCACAGCGTGTAGCTACCTGTGCTGAGCCTGAAGGACTGCAGCTTCATCATCCGGTCTGACATACATGAGCTGTTTTTATGACCCAATCAGCTCATAAACCAGAGACGGAGGACATTTTGGGGAGCACTGCTTGACTGAATCACTGATCTCTGACATAACATGCAAATACAAACCTACATGTATGAATTTATGCTTGTCACGCTGCTCTGCTCCCTGCCTTTCCCCCAATCTGCTCGACTCCTCATGCCATGTTTGTCTGTGTGTGATTGTGTGTGTGTGTGTATTTCATCATGATTCGTGTGTGAGCGATACATTTCACATGTCCTAAAAATAGCAGCCGTCACTGATTTCAGCAGCCGTAACCAGTCGGCTTTACACAAGGCTCCAAAGCCTTAAGAGCAGTCTCGCAAGTCTTTGAAAGGACGTATGAGGATACTAGTGTGTGTGTGTCTGTGTGTGTGTGTGTGTGGGGGGGCTTATATGTAAACTAACTGCAAACTTCCATGAAACAAGGGCCGCTTTAATAACCTTAACTAATCTGATATTCACTCTGCTACCTCTGGGGCTCCTTTGGGCTTCTCCCTCCAAACACACACACACTCACAGATTGTGTGACTCAAGGCTGTCCTTCACAGATCTGTGCTAATGTGTGTGTGAATGTTGGATACAACTGAATTGTAATTTAATATCAACTACGCCTCACTGCATTTATGTGCTGAGCAATATCGATGTTATTGCAATTCCCAGCCTAACAGCGGCACGGCTGGTATAGAAGTTGAGCTCAGAGTGAAACATTATTGAGATGATGAGCTGCTGCATACAAAATAGGAAGCGTGTCAAAGGGGCTACATTTTTCAAATATGGCAAAATGGATGTTAAGTGCTGTTATTCCCCACCATAAAAGAGGAAATGCTGCCATTCAAATGAGGCACAATATGGTTTAAATCCCTTCTTTCTCTACTTGTGACCCTTCAAGGGTATTTCACAGCCACCATGATCCTCCTGCTGGTATGTAGTGGGGTCTGGTGGAGGACAGTCGAGCAAATGCTGTGTGCACAGTGGTGGCTCCCTCTGTCTGTGCGAGGCAGAACTGCTCCTCAGATGTGGAGTATGCAGAAACACGTTTAGGAGTTGTTCATTTTTCCTCTTCGGTGACCTTGACTGTTTAAAGCCCCAGGGTCTCGGCTTGGCAGGGAGCTCGATTGGTAGAACCTCGCCAAGAGAGAGGAGCAAGCCAAACTCTCTCTCTCTCCCTCTCTTGCTCTTTTTTCTGCCACCCACCTCCCTCCACAAGTACAAAGGCTGTTGCTATAGCAATGAAACATGCTAGAAATGTGCTCAGTCTCACTTTTACCCTCTCAGCTGTATTAGCATATGATCCGTATCACTTCTATCTTCGTTTCTATCCGACTTGCTCGCACGTATTGCTCATTAAGCAAAACATAGAAAGCGTTTGTGTGTGGTCCTGGTGAGGTGCATTTACACACACGTGTGAGGAGAAAAATGAATTACATGCACTGTGGGATTACTGTAAAGCTTGTGCATGCTGTTCGCAGCAGATTCCCCCTGGTGCTTTGACCCCCGAGGTCTCTCTGTTATCTCCTGGAGTTTGTGAGTGTGGACGGGGGGCCTCAGGACTTCCTTCTGTCCTGTAAGTCTTTCACTTGAGCTCTCACAGTATAGTGCCAGCCTCAGCATCTGTTCAGTCTATTGATCTGAGCGTTTGGGTTAACCTCTCAAGGCTCCTGGCAAACTGGTATTACACACCCAGCCTATCTCTGCCCATCTCATATTTTACCCACTTTGAGTCCTAGATGTGAGTGCTGAATGATGTGATTCAGAAAAATTCAGCACCTAAAGAGGCCTTTACGAATGCAAAATGAGGTTATCCAGGCCTCATTATCTCTTTAACTTCTGAGATTTTCCATTGAACAACTCATTGGAAAGGCTAGGCGGCACCTCCTCTCTCCCTCTCTGCCTCTTCGTCGCTCCGTCTCCCCTCCTGTCCATCTCCTCCAAACACCAACAGAGAGCAGCGAAGGTGTTGTTTACTTTGTTTAATTCTTCCTCCAGCAGATGAGTCAGTTATTAGCATATCTTCATTATTTCGCTGATGAGCGAGGGCCACCTGAGTGTCACAATGCCTCAGCATTATTAAAAGGCCCTCGTGGGATATCTCAAGCGCATAAGCCTAAATTAGCATATGCCATTTCTCATCTCTCCCTGCTGTCATTCAGCAGCCCCATGCTCTATTTCAATTTATGCTCAAACTACTGACGGCCGGAGATTTTTTAGTTTCTCAGCTCTCCCCATCCATTACTCTCTCCCTCCCATCTTTTGCCTCTCTCCTTCAATCTTCCTCCCCTCCAGCGATCCACTTCCCTCTCTTAACTGTAAGCAGATCTGTGATCTGTAATTTTGCAGCTGACTAGGAAGCAGAGAGTGGTGGAAATTGTTGGTTATTGTAAGAGAGGGGGGAGGCAGTACTCCTGTGAGGAACTTCCTGCTCAGTTGAACTGGTGCAACACCTACACCTATTCCTGACAGTGTGGTGCAGCAGGGTGACATATGGACCCAGGGTGGCTGTGGTTTGTCCCTGCTGCTTGTTGTCGGTGATAATAAGATTTCATGTGACTGTCAGTCAGAGACACTTAGGCTATGTCAAGAAATGTACTCTTTCTGTTAAGTGATTATATAGTACAGTATCCTTGAGGAGTATTAATGGGGAAACTAATCTTCCTTGAAAAAACACATACAGTCCATGCACATCAAAGCTTCATTAAATCAGCAGTTGCACATCAGGCGGTTAAGGTACATTAGCCCAAGTGCCAGTTTTAAGGGCCACGCTGTTTACCTGTAAGATGGGTGTAACCAGTCACCTGGATTTTGATCATACTTGAATTGCTACTACTACTCTTATAATGGTAGTTTTTACTAGTTTTTACATTCCTCTGGGATTTTATCTTGAAATCTTGGTATACGCATTATCTTTCATTGGCTGTTCTGCTGACCTTATTTTCTTTTGCCTTTGTTTTAAAGCATTTTGGTCAACACATGTTATAAATGTGCTATAGAAATACATTTGACCTGACTTTACTGGCCAATCAGCTGATGATTAAGCCTTTGATTTTGAAGTATGAATGAAGCCACTGATGCTGGTCAGCTAATGCAAGGACGGACAACTGTACACTAGGAACAAAGACAGGAAGTGGAAAGTTGCATCAAGACACATGAAGATATAACAGCAAAATTAAACAGGAACTAATTAAACCATAAACCCAAACCATGACAGCAGATACTTCTGTATCTTTTGCCAGATGGCAGAGTGGGGCTGGGGTAGGTGTTGTCTATTAGGATCCTTTAAGGCTCTGTGCAGACATCTAACTTCACTTCATCTCACATGTAAAGCTAACGACATTCCCATCAGCTTCAGCTGTACTTCCAGTTTAATGCTAATTAGCAAATGTTAGCGTGCAAATGAAACATGATGTTACAGGCAGGACTGGCTGAAACTGGCTTGATAAAGCAGTAACTCTTGAGTAGCTTGTTTCAACATTATCACAAGAATACATTTTGGAAATGTGCGCTTCTGCAAACCACAGACATGTTGAAACTAAACATTTCTTTATGTTCTTTTATGTTGTGACAACGTTGTCCTTAGGGTCTGGTTTAGGCACAAAAACACACTAAACTACGATGTCAACACTGTTAACACAGATGCTAAACGTCAGCATATAAGACTCACAAAGCCGCTAACACTGGTCTCTGTTACTCTGTGTGACATTTATGATATTTATGATACCCACAAACCTTAACCTCTTCAGTTTGTTTGTGTTACCACCAGCGTCACCATACTTCCTCTCAGACAGGGTTAAGGTTCAGAGCGCAGCCTGTTGACCTCTGACCCCACTTAGCCTGTAGCCTGAGCAGCCAGACGTCCTTGTCAGCGAGAACAGGCTGCAGCTCCCAGCTCACATTTCAGTTTTGATTGTGGATCAGTGAAGTTTATCCTCAGCTTTTGACTCACTTCTTTATCCATTTGTGGTAACGGCTTTGAAACACTATAGTCTTCCATTTAACTGTACATTCCCTTAATGACTTGAATTGTGCCGTTGCTCCAGACCCTTGGGATCATTACCTCAATGACTTTTCAGCTCTCTGTTCCCTAACTGACCTCATGTGACCACAACGGCTTCTCTAAGTAATTGGCTACTAATTAATTAAAATCTGTCTACAGTAAGGTCCCCTTTGACCGAATTTTGCCAAGTTGCAACAACTCAATTTGAAAACACAGAGAGGAGATGGAATGAGACTGATGCAGATAAACTGTCACTCAGTGGAGACAGAAGGAGACTGGTGAGGTGAGACAGATTATTTCCTTCTTGTGTCTGTAGATGGATGTACGGAGGCTGTCTGTGAGGATGTATCAGTTTGGATTACTGGGCTCCAGGGCTCCTTCCCTCTTATTTGGCGTATTATCTCTGGCAGGCTTCAAGTAATATCTTCACTCTGAATCAAATGGCACCCTAGGGCTCTGGTGTATACATATATATATATATATAAAAAAGGAAAACACAAAGATACGAGTTTGTGGAAGTACTAGTGGCACGTTTGACCACAAGCCATTATCAGACTTATGCATGCAGGTGGGGTACAGGAGAGTCCTGCTGTTGCTGTGCCGGAGAAGTGAAGTGTGGCTGAGTGGGGATGGGAGGGAAGTGACAGGCTGTACGTGTGGACGAGGAACAGGAGGGCCGGGCTGAAGACAGGGCCGTGGATGTCAGATGCCGCCAAGGGAGAACAGACCGCAGAGGCAGGGGTCAGGGAAGGAAGGGGCCCGAGAGTGGGGGGTTTGAAGTGACAGGTCAGTGCGCGTCTCATCTTCCATCCATCACACAGTCCCTTTGTGGTTCAATCAAAGCAGAAATGCCTTGACTGAGTTTGACTGCAGGAGCGCAGGTGAATGCGTAGTCAT
Organism: Pagrus major; assembly: GCF_040436345.1. NCBI lineage: Eukaryota > Metazoa > Chordata > Actinopteri > Spariformes > Sparidae > Pagrus > Pagrus major. The sequence goes on from NC_133220.1 coordinate 20,460,630, forward strand.
GCAGACACCTGTGCCCAGTTGTGCATATTAGAAAAAAATATCATCCAATCAAATAAAAAGACAAAAAGATGATAGTTTCTCACAGTGTCACTGAAGCATGTATATGTAAATTAAGTATCTGTAATGGCGACACTATATGTAATTCAGAGTGAAAATGCATTTTCCCAACCCCGGCCATTAGAGACACTAGATAGCCCAGAATTGTTCTGAAGCCATATTGTGCGCAGAGATAAAACTAATTTCACAGCCCATTAGCCTTATTTGAAAAGCAGCAGCCAGTAGACTCACAGTGGGGCTCGCCGCATCGGGAAAATTATAGTTTACAGTCACCACCAAATACCAGCTAAAGGTGAATGGCCAGCAATGACGGGTCACACAGTCACGGTGACACAGTGAATATCAGACCCACTGTGCAGGGCCAGGATACTTCCTGGGTACGCTAATGAGAGGGTACATCAAGCTGTCATACTACCCCCTCCTTAGGCAGCAGCGTACACAAATACACTTCAGAGGTGGCATTTAGTGAAGCGCCTCTCCCTGCCCTCCTCCCCAATCTCAACGCTGGCAAAAGGTAAATTTCTCCTCATTCATAATTCAGGATTGTAATTGGCTCCTAAAAGACAGCTACAGCAGATCTTTGCCGTTCTCTCTTCTCTCACTCGCTTCATCTCTCTCTTCATTGGCTGTCTTTGTCACTCCACCTCACCCATAATCCTCTCTGTCTGCCCCGTGCCCCTGGCTCAGCGTTTGCCTCCCTCAAACCTCAGCTCAAGGTCACTTTGTTGAGCCACAATGGTTTCACAAAGACTTTTTTTTCCTCTCCTTTCATCGCCTCCTCCTCTTCCTCATTCCATCTCATGCGAACAGTTATCAGGTCGCACAGTTTGGTAGTTCATTTTCTCTCCTCTTGTATCAGCATTGTGTCAACTCCTTTTTAAAATGTTATTACTCATCTGCATCAGAGCGCTTCAGTCTGCTCTTCAGTATCAGTGTGAACTCCTGTTCGTGTTGCTCTTATTGCTTCCTCTCCTCTCAGGTCTATCTGATCAATCTCGCCGCTTAGTTCGAGTGCCTTTCATTTGAGCAGGAAGTGTAGCTGAGTCAGTGGGTGACATGGTGAGCCATCTTGACATTTTAATTTGCACTGTCTCGGTTTTACGGGAGACTCCAGCTGGCCATATTCCTGTCTGTGACTATAATAAGGTCAGCTCTAACTGTATATGTCGACAACATGTTTCTGTCGCATTCAAGGGCACACCTAACCATGTCTGAATATAAATCAGTGCTTAAACATATCCCAGTTTTATTCACACTATATTTAATACCTGTTTACTTACTTATTTAGGCTTTTGTGTTCTGGAAGGAACATAGGCCAATGATGACAGCCCTCCATCTTTTCTGGCCTGTGCCTTTTGATCTAGTTGCTGCCACGACCGCCCCTTAGTCTCAACTCCAGGCTGCTTCTCCCGTTGGTTCTAGGTCTTCCTCTGTATCTCTTTCCTTGTGGGTTACATGTCAATGCCTGTTGATTTATTTTGAGTGTAGACCTGTCCAGCTCCACTTCCTTCTAATTTGAAGTGCTATGGGTTCTTGCTTTGGTGGGTGTTGGCGATGGTGTCTGACCAGTAGTGGTTATGATCTATTGGTACATTGTTCTCACTATTGACCTTTTGCTATTGTTAGGAAAAGACCATGTTTTGGCTTAAAATACTTGTTTGGTCGCAACAAACAAGTTTTGCTTTGGTTTTCATCATAGTTTATGTAGCATGTATGTTTTTTTTGGGCTTGCTAACCCCAAGCTAGACAGCCTGTACATGGTGTGATTCCACAAATTCAGTTTTCACACCTTGCAAGAAGAAGAAGTGGTTGTTATCCTTACTGGCAGCTCCCAAGTCTTTGGTAGTTCTTTGTGTTTTGGATGGCAAACAGGATACGATTAACACTGAGGAAACAAGCCACAAAAGTAGACTTATCTAATTTTATTAGAATAACACCATCAAGAACACGGAGAGCTTGTCTCTCTTCACAAATGTTTCTTGGTTTCTGATGTGCATTGAAAAACACATGTCAACTTAAAAAATAAAAAGAGCATCAGCAAGTCTTATCCATGCTAGTGTTGATGCCCTCGGGGATGATTAGTCTGTTGATCTGTCAGTCAGTCCATCACTTTGCTCAAGACTTCTAGGGGTAGGGTGTCCTGATTTTTGATGAGATAGAGGGGTAGGGTGAAATGTTAGAGCTAAATAGTCCTCCAAACAGAGGTTTTTACACACAGTCCTGCATTTTGATGTATTTCAATGTGGCATTCCCCCTTTGATGGCATATGATGCCTGCACATGCAGCTGGTACCGCTCCTCTAATATCAGTGCAGACTGGCAGGGTTGGAGCACAGGTTGCTAATGTTGTTAAAGCAACACTAATGTTAGCGGCCAGTAACGAAGCAGTGTTCTGTTTTATTTGATGACTTGGTTAATAGCATGAAGTTGTGAATGAATTGCAAGCGTCCATGCGTCCATGCATCTCCATCAGATAAATGGCAAATGGCATTGTGATAGAGCAGGATTGAAACAGTAACACATGAGAAATCCCCAAAAGCTGAAGGCACCATATTGCAAATATCCGGTCGTAAACAGCATCGATGTCAACTGATGACATATGGGGGTGTTGAAGGGTCAGTCAGTCACTACCCTTTGTAACTCTGTTCTGAGGGGCAAAAACTCCAAAACAAGGGGTAGGGGTAAAACTTAAAATACATTTTACTAACTGGAATCTCATTGGTAGCTTCAGCACTCACAGCGGATTCATGGAGCTTTTCACATCTTACCTTGTCGTAGCAGGAAAAGCACAGGTGTAACCAATTACATTAACAATACCTCGATTTCAGCCAGGTTTATGATGTGATGCAACAATTAGCAATGTTGTTACACCTGTGTGTGCACTCCAGTTTGCGATCTAGTGGGTAAAGATAACCAACTACAGTATATGTGCTGGATCTAGTGTGCTTTTCTGTGAGTTTGTGTGTTGTGGCTTCGGTTTTGACCAGGCCGTCTCTCTTTCTGTTGACTGGTCAGTGGGGCTGAAACCAGGCTGAGCCCCTGGCCTCAACACATGTCCAGGTTTGCCAGAGGTTCTGCCGAGGTCTTTGATGCTCTGCCAGAGAGACTGAGACACTGACACCCTCAGTGCCAGGCATGCTGTCAGACAGGACACGGGGACGTACTTAATAACCTACAACACAGAGGCTACAGTAGGTACACAAACCAACGCATATTATCACTCCAATAAATGTTTCATTTCAATATGGATGTGGAAACGTGACCAGACGGTTTATATTCCCTACCTTGTAAAGGAAATAAAGCCACAGGGAGAAAAACTGATCTGATGCTTTATTTATGATCCCTGTTACAGGGAGGTCACAGTACTGTAAATTACAGACTTTAAAAACATCCTTCAGTGTTGTAGAGATTTTTACTTTACATGCAACAGACAGCTTGAGATGTTTCCAGCTACAATGAGGCGTGACAGACAACTTCTCACTTGCCCCGACACATCAGAGAAAAGGGTCACATCTTCATCACATCACTTCATAAAATCAAAAAGCAGGGGTTTCATCTGAGCCTTAACATTTTGTACTGACATTTAACAACCACACGGGAAGAAATCCTCCACAGAGGAAGGAGGGATATGAGATTCTCCAAAGATTCAGTCACATGTTGCATTTGACTGGAAAACCTTGTACACTGCTGTTGCTGCCACTCCTTAACCCCACAGCTGCATGCAGCAAGTCCATGCCCCTTGTCTTGGTGTTGCTGAAAGGCATTCTGGGAAATAAAGGAAATCAGTGGAATAGATGAGGTGACGGAGTACACAAGTCAGATGCAAGAGAAGGCGTTTAGGCTACATCAAAGCAGTAAATGTGCAGCATTTATCATAAGAGAGACATTACAGTGACGAGACTTTTCCTTCATGTTGCACAGATTCTTGCTGTGATAGGTGTGGGACCCGCTGTTCTTCACTGTCAGGCCTCAGCCCATAAATATTTACTATATGAATATTTTGTATTTATATGTGCGTTTTCATGCACATGTCTGTTTTGGAGCATTTTGCGTGTTTTCATTTGCTTTCTACGATAATGTGTGTGTATGTTTAGATGCTTTTCAGTATTTTTCCTTGGCTGAGTGACGCAGGCATATGGTATGTGGGTGTTTGGCAGATGCTCCTAATCACTGGCTAGCTTTGCATTTGTATGTGACTGTTTTCACAAGAGATTCAGATCAGTAGCAAGGGCAAGTCTCTGTGTTTTTGTGTTTGTCGAAATAAAGATGCGGCTGCAGGCTCATGGGGGGGGCTCGGTGTCCTGTAAAATGTGTGGCGCAGTGACAGGGAGAAGGTGGGCTATGGAGCAATGATGGTGATGGAGGGGGTGGGGTGCGAAGCAGGTTGGTGGGAGGGCGACAAATGTGCAGAGAAACTGGCTGAGCTCATGAGGTAATCTGTGAAGGATCACATAAATGTTCAGTGTCTTTTCCTCCAAAGAGATAAGTACTTTGTTACCTTGAAATAGAGCAAGGCTATTGCAAGGCTAGCTGTTTCCATCTGTTTCCTGTCCTTATGCTAAGCTAAGCTAAACTAACCGGCTGCATGCTGCTGAAGCTGGACTGTACTTTTAGCAGACAGATATGAAAGTGTTATTAGGGCACAATTTCCAGCCGTGTTTGCGGTGACACAAAACTGATATTTTTGACAGGAAGTAGGGCCATTTCCATCTGACAAAACCGGGTGTTTTTAACAAGCCCTCGGAAGATTTCAAGCCGTGTTAGTGGCGACCAATACACGATTTTCTTTTAAGCCAAACCAAGTTAACCTGATACGGGAAGAAGTCGCTAGAAACTGTTTTGAAAAGGGCAGGCACAGGAAGGTGATTGGATAACCAAATGTCTATCACAGGCTAATTTCAACCAATCGGATCTACACTAGGACAGCTCTACCAGCTGTACCAGTTGCTAAATCAAACACTTACCATAGATGGTCGGGAGAAAAGGGATCTTTTCCATCAAGATAAGCCTTCAGTGTCGTTCTTTGCTCTTCTTTTGATGAAGAAAAGTTGCGGCAACATCCACGCTATCCGAAATATAACTTAGGATCAGGATGGAAAATAAATAAATAAATAGGGTGGTGGAGGGACGTGCAGGAGGGTCTACACTGATTTAATTTAGTTTTAGAGGCATGACATGTTTCTTGTTCAAGGTTATATGAACAGCGATTATTCCACCATCTGTTTAGAAGCACAAGGGTCGAACATGGACATTTCAGATGCAGGTGTAACAGGTTCTCTGAACCATTTACCAATTCAAAGTACCTTTAATATTCAGATTTTCTAATACATCCATTTGGATAAAAGCAAATATATTAAGTGTTAATAGGGGATTTTAGCACACATTCCACCAGCTGACATCAGCTTCCCCAGCTCTCCTCAGAGACCACAGGTGTTCACACCTCCTATCCAAATCTCCCTCTGCACAGTTTATCTCACACAGTCATTTACGCGTCTCGCTAAAACAACAGTCTGTGAATCAGCTGTGAGAATTGCAGTGACAGGGGCCTTATATTTATAGTGTGTCCAAGGTCACAAATTTAACAGTCGGTGACCTTGATCCCTGCACACAGCTCATGGTGACAGAGTGCTCATTGCACGGCTGGTGGAAGGATGCACCTCACGACAAGATGATAATCCCAGGTAAAATATGGCTTCAAGCCTCATGAATCTGCTCTTTAACCAACCAGCTCATCCTCCACCGGCGATGCAGTCGCCACATGGAAATTTAGAGTCTGACATGAGCGGGGCAGGCGCTCACTGTACAGCCTCCAGTGTGCAGCAAAGCATAGACGGAAGCCTCCGAATGTTTCCTCCACAGCGTTTCCTCCACAGGGGGGACTTGATGTTATCAAGTCAAGCCTGAATCCAGTCACTCTCCTTTGAGGGAGATCAGGTGAAGTGTGTGTAATATGTTTGGAGAGAGGGAGAAGGAGGGGGACGCAAGTAATTGGGAAATCTCGTTGAATTACTACAAAGGGGCGTTCACCCTTGAGGAATCTAAGGTCGTCCTTGTGAAAGGCTACCCATCACACACACCACACACACACACACACACACACACACACACACACACACACACACACACACACACACACACACCAGCCCCCCACTCCTCCTCCTGCATCCCTGTCTCCTCCCCCTTCCAACAAAAAAACCTTCTCCCTCCTCCCTCCCTCCTCCCCCCTCCTGCTTGCAGATCACCGTATTGGTCGCTGGGAGGGAGCGACTGCGCTCCAGCGAGCGGTTAGCGCATTATCATGCGTTTGGCAGGTCCGTGTGTGGGCTGCTGCTGTACAAGTCCGCTGCGTAAAAGTGGACAGGTGTGGGCGCGCCGTGTTGAGTGGGGAATTAACAGAAAGACGCCAAAGCACTGTGATATGAGCTGATTTAAGAGCGGGCACCAGGCACTGCTGCGCTCTCTGTATCTGCAGCCGTGGAGGGCTTCCCCCCCTCCCGCTGTAATATTTATGACAAAACGGAGGCAAATTATTCTGGTCACGTTTTTGGCTGACAGCCGGCTGTCCTGGAGAGCGCTGGAGTGAATCGGGGTCCAGTGTTGGTGATAGCGCAGCGCACCGACACCTGCAGTAGGATGTAAAGGGGAATTCCCACTCACCAAACTGGTAAGTTTAACACTTCTGATCAGACTCGTTTTTCTGTGTTTACAAGAACATCAGCATATGGGGGTTTAAATTGAGACTTGGAAGGGATCTCGGCTTTCAATTGGATACAGTCTTCTGCTAAATGAAACAAATGGTGGGCTGTGTAGTGAAGTGGAGGGACAGGACAGTCCAAACCTGTTTGGGCTGTCAGACTGTAGGCGACAATAACAAATCACCTCGTTGTCAGAGCAGCACTTGAGAGGGGCCTGAGCACAGCCTCCGGACTTGTGATTTCAATCGCTTCTTTGCATTTAAAAAAAAAAATCCTTCAGCAGCTCCTGGAAAATAAAATCTAAATGTGTGTACATACTAATCTGCTTTCATCCAACATGGCTTGTAGTAATTTTGCTCCTCTAAGTCTCCCATTTTTCCAGGGACCCACAGATTGTTGTTGATATGCTTCAGTCACATGGATGCGCCACGCTTGACATGGAGGTGGCCCGTTTGATCACTGTGAAGAGCGCTGGCTGAGCTCAGCTAATGTTTTAACCGGATAAAATTATTCCACACTGCACATCATTAGATGTTCCTGAACTGTCAGGACCCCGTGAGAACATGATTTCAAAGGATTGTTTATTCGGGCTCCTCTGCATTTATTCAGCCTCATTAGAAAGACATTAAAATAGTGGGAATAGATGTTTTTTAGAGCTTCATGGGAGAATTAGCATTTTCTCCATCTGACTCCTGCTTTAATGCAAATCAGAGATATGAAACACATTTGCAAAGTGTTCATAAAGCTATATTTCTTTTTTTTCTTCTAACTAATGCTTTTAAAATCTACAAACAGGCTGCTGCGTCTCTTCCAGTCCTGTCTTGCCATGTGTGACAAAGACAGTTGCCATCACTGCTCTGTTGTTGATGAGATGTGAAATGGGAACATGTTTGGTTGGAAGGTGTGAGGGTGGTCCTCTTTGATGAGTTTCTCCCTGCTGTAAACAGCATAATCTCCAGTTATGGTTATTGCCCCATGGTAATTTCAGACTGTTTGCATTAGTTGAATGAAGGGTCGGTGCCTTTTGTGACAATTACAAATGAAATTCTTGGGATTGAGTGTTTTGCTTCCTGGCATGAGGTCTTCACCTGGTGACAGCCTCTGTTTCAGTTGTTAAAGTTGTTAAAAATATTTAAACGTAGAACACATGTTTTTAATATTACGTGTATATACAGTATGTGTATATACAACTTTTGTCTGAGATAAAATGAAATTAGATGACAGTTTATGGTCTTTGGGCCAGTTCGGAGTGCAATTTCAGCAAGGCTTCTGCGTCCCACCAGGTGGAGCCTGTCACCACATGGACAGAAAGCTACGTATCGTACAAAGCAACTACAGGCCTAAAAATAGTTTCCATTTCTGACTGCTGCGAACTGTAGCTGCGGCTAGCTCGTTAGCTCAGTTAGCCATGCAGGTAGTGGTTCAGACTGGGAGCTTGGGGGCCAGGGGAGTGTTAGTGTTTACGGCGCAAACACAGGATTTTTTATTTTTTAATTCTTACATATTGCCTCTTTAAGCAAACAATGTTAAGCAAACAATCTTACCAATCTTATCTTAGTTGGCCTTTTTAACTGACACTGTGGTTAATTAACAGACTTTATAACAAACTATTTAAAACTACTGAAAACCACATCTTGACATTGAAGCAACATTATGTAGAAATTTACATTTTGCGTGATTTGGCGCCCCCCACAGTTTGAGTTCAACACCACAGTCGTAAATACAAATCGCAAACTCAAAACCCAATACCTCATAACAATTTTATGTGTTGAAAACTTATATGTTGAAGTAAACATGTATGTAACACTGTGATCCTACCCTCTCACTGAAGTTACATAGTGCAGAAACAAGTGATAGCTGAGACAGAGACACCATTCAGCCTGTTACAACACACTGTACCATCAACATGATTCTGAAGCTGTTATTTTAAGATAAAAGTTACATAACGTTCACCTCCTGATGAACTTTTTTGATGAGACTGAGTACAAACATGGAGGAGATTAAACAGTGCGTTAAAGCCCACCTCCTGCGATGTTTCCCGGCTGTTTGTGTTTGTACACGTGTGTGTGTGTGTGTGTGTATGTGTGTGTGTATGTGTGTGTTTCCTCCTTTTCTCCATGTACAGTAGAATCCCTGCTGTGAATCCCAAAGGGCCAATTGTTTTAACGTATTTCCCATTTCCACTCACTCTCATGGCGGCAGCGTGTGTTTTTGTATCTCATATGGGTCATTGTGTGTTTGCGTCTGTGCGTGTATTTATAGAGGAGCTTTGATGCTGCTGGTGGGGAAATATTCCACCACACGTGTCACTCTCCAGATAGATGCTGCAGCGTAGTTGAGGGAAGCTGTCATGTTTTCTTACAACGCAGTGAGAGAAGGAAATCTGTCGGCCACTGAGCTGATGAGTTGATTGAGAAGTCTTATTTACCTTTCATTTTTAACAGCGTTTTGTTCAGGGTACCATAGGGCAACAACAGTGTGGGAAGATTTATGTAAGAGCTGCTCATGAAAGGTTTCAATAAAACTTCTGCCTGTGTTTTGTTGTGAATATAATTGAATGGCTTTAAGACCTTTTCCTATAAAAACCAGTGTGGTAGGTTTACAGTATATATAAAAGTTGGCCCAACTACAGATCATTGCTGATTTGCAAGCATTTTGAAAGACAGTTTTAACGGTTATGTTGGAAGACAAATAGCTCCAAATGTTCTTATTTGAGCTGTTATGTTGATCCATTTTTATTGTAGGCCTATCTTTAGCTTTCCTTGTAAACAAATGGCTAGACTTTTTGCAAGCATGGCAGGTGTTGAGTGAATATGTGCAAGATGTCACCGCAGTAACCAGAAACAATCATATTTACTGCTGTAAAAGCCTCCAGCAACAAGCTTTAATAGCAGCTGTATTTAAGAAATTCATATTGTGACTTGTATTTTTCCTAATTAGAACAACATTTTGACTAAATAAGAAGACAAGTGTTTATATTAGATAATCACTTATGGGTAGACATGTTAGAGCTATTTACTGTATACAATAGAAAAATAGTTAGAAGTCATTTGTTTTACTGTATTTGATTTGCTAAGGGTAAGCACTTCCATAGTTTGATTGCTGCATTTTTAATTGGAACCAGTGAAGACTGCAGTTAGCCATGGCTTCTGATTGGTTAAACGGTATAACTTGCAGTCCTGTGCTTGTTAGATAATGTAAGGCTATGGAGCCTTGAGATCACACTAGAAGTCCGTCCACAGCTGCACCAAATTGGTTGAAACTGTCATGAATCGCAGGTGTGTGCTCACATCAGTACAACAACAGGATTGGGTGATGAGTTTCCTGGTTCTGTGGCGTTATGGACTAAACGCTTTTAAGTGATTTATCTCCTCTCTTATAATATCTTAGGAAGAACACGGACTATCAAGGTTTTGTTGAAGCAAGAGTCAATATATGCTTGGGCTCTACAGTTTAAGTGGGCATTTTCATGAAAAAAATGGAGCCACACTGGCAGATCACATCCTGTTTTAATTGTCTTAGTTGACCTAAGCCATAGAAACAAGATGTCAGACCTTGTGTGTTGCTTCTGAACACTAAAGTGCACACGTCTTTGCATAAAATCATTAAAGATTTGAAATGAGAAGCAGCCTCTGAACTCGTACAACGACAGAAAATGAGGTCGAAACATAACAACCACCAGTAACCGCCCTGCACGTGGATGTATTGATTACTGATGGCTGAGACTGAGCATCCTTCTTGTCAGCGCACTCATGCTCACCGTGCGAAATAAAAAGCACACTGTACTTAATCCCCTATAGATAGTACAGTAAATAACTGTGTGAGTGCAGGGAAACGTAAGAGGTGAAGCAGATCACAGCGTACAGGAAGAGGATTGCTGGAACAAGTAAGACACATAAAGAGAAAATAGAGAGACAAGATGGAGCGATAAATCATTAGAGGAGCTGAGTGGAGTGACCAGGGTGAAACAGACTATCAAGAGGAGGGGGACAGAGGCAACATGGAGGAGAAGACCCGTATACAAAGATATTATAGACTCAGTGTGACCATCCACAGATATCAAACAGTACTTCGGTGTGTTTTCATATAATTACATGAGTATTCTCATACTGCTACATTAGTTGGATGCAGACAAATGTATCTCATTTACTTTGCCCCTCCTGGCTTTCGTAGCAAACCTCTTTGCGTAGGAATAGAAAATGAATCCCTAATTTTAAGTTGTGTGCATGTGTGACTTTATGTGCATGTGTTCCCTACCTTAGGTTAGACCCCCATCTGTCGTTATGGTGTGATAGCACAGACGCCTGCAGTGATGCTCTCCCCTCTTGGCCAATGTTGCCCTGTCTGCAGGAGATAAATGGCATTAATTGGGCTCTAATTGCCTTCTGGAGTGAAATAACTCAATCATTTTAACCTGCCGCAGACAACTTCCGTCTTTCTTTTTCTCACACCCCATCAGTCCCACTTACTCCTGTGCTCTTATTCCATTGCTTCAAATGCATTTTTTCTAGTTTTACTGACCTCTTCACTTCTTTTAAACCTGATCCTCCGTGGATGCTGAGCATGAGTCTGTTAGCCGTGGAACATGATATTTTGGTACACAGAGATTCCTCTCTCTGCAGGCACTGATCTGCTGAAGCAAGGTTTGATTAGATTTAAGCTGAAGGTGAACGCTACAAGAGTGCAAAAATTCTGCTTTGCCGTTCCACTGCAACGCCTCGTTAATGGTATCCTTTGGAGTTCTCACAAGAAAACTTCACAGGGCCAGTTTAAGAATGAAATGTTTTCACTGAAATATTTTTTTTATCCATAAATAAAAAGAAATCAAAGCTACTGTACACACATCTAATGCATAAACCCAATTTATTGTCGACACATTTGGTCAAACAGACTGTTAGAGCGTCTTCAACTGAGAGCTTTGACAATAAATTCAGTCATTATCTACTCATCCTGATGCCGATGGAAAAGTTTCATAGTCCATTAAACATTTCTGGAGCTTCACGGAAAAACAGTGTTGCAGCTTTCTCCTGAAGAAGATGGGGACTTGTTTTGAAACTAAACAAAATAACTGGCAGAAAAACTAAAAACAAAAAGTGGCTCCATAATCCAAGTCTCCAGAAGTTCAGAGATGCCAAATTGATTTGAAAATATGTTATTTAAACCCTTTTTAAGCTGAAATCTTCAGTGCAGCTGCTAAGCTTGAACAGTTAGTGCACACCCTGTCTGAAGTGGGTGTTTGAGCTGGACTGTACATAGAGGGTGTAAATAATGTCTTTTAATTAATCTGGGATCTTGAAATTTCCATACTTATGCCAAATTACGCTTCGAAAACTGTATTTATTTTATTTTTTCAGTTGTTTTTTATGTTTTAAAACCATCTACCCATCGATTTCAGTTGTTTAGGAGAATGCTGCAACACTGTTTTGCTGTGAAGCTCCAAAAATGTTTCACAGACTATGAAACTTTGGCCACCTCATGCCTGACAGGACTGAGTAGATAATGACTGAATGACTGGCCAAGATATCCTGACTTTTTGCCTCTACCAGTCAAGCGCCAAAAACACTTCCCTTAATGCAGCTCAATATCATTTTTGATTGACCCTCCCTGTCTCAAGCCCTATAGAGTGCTGCAGGGATGATGTATTTTTGTAGGCTCACCCAGATGTTAGCATTGCCCTGGTTCCCTCTGCAAAAGGCCTATGAGATTTTTCAATCGGATTTTGGATAATTACAGAAAGTAATTTGATACTTACACGGTTTTGTTCAGCAAGATAATCTTTTTGAAGTGGACATGCAATCGGCAGTAGTAAAAAGCTGATGTTCGGCTATAAACATCCTACATCACGATCACATGATTTCACCGTCACCACCACTAAGCTTCCTACACTTAAAACAAGAAGGCAGAGCAGAAAATGTTAAAACACAAAAAGTCAATATGAGTAATTACAATTAAAAGGACTAAAAATGATAAAATCACGACAGGACAGAAATTAAGAACAGATTAAAAGATCAAGAGCAGTAAAAAATAATAAAGGATAATAAACTAAAAATTAACAAATAAAAGCAGTAAAGGACAGTAATAAAAAAACATTACTATTATTTCAGGCATTTAACTGAAAACCCATAGACTTTGAGACGAGGGAACTGGAAGAGCAAAAAAGCTAACTTATTTCCAGGTGTCATTCCTGCAGCGCTCTATTTGAGATAACCCTAATTACATCATCTGGCGCTTTTTCTCCAGAGCCACAGAAGCACTATCAAAATGACTCCCAATCCAACACTCCTCATGGTGCGTAATCTCATCTTAATGTGTAAAATCAGTGGAGTGCACCTTTAATTATAAAAAGAAAAAGATGTTAAAAAAAAAGAAAAACAAAGAAAGAAATGAAGTGAAGTGAAGAAAACCCATTATTTTGAGTCAACATCTCCTGTTTGTGTGAGATTGTCAGTGTTTGTGTTCAGCGCAGTAATGCAGGTCCGTGCATGTGAACGCGGGTCGGAGCTTTCTCCTGCTTAAAGTCAGTCAGGCCTGTTATCACACAAACAGCTGGTGGTTTTGGTGCTCTGTCTGACACCGGGGCAGCATTAACGCGAGCGCCGGCCTCGCACTGTGACTTGACTATTTATTCATGGCACTTCCAACACAACGCTACCAAACACAGGTGGGTGCAGCATACAGGCCACTTCAGTCCCACCATTAACTCCTGATGACGAGCGCTGTTTAAATGGAGGGATGGAGGGAGGCACCGCTAATCACGACCAATCACTTTAGAACACATGGGGAATGTAGGAGTAATTGCTGGTATAATAGAAATATAATCAAAGCTCTTATACCTCTCCGTTTTATTGTCTTACGATCATTATAACTAATCATTCCTATTCTCTTCGATGGGCCGGTAAACAGCCTTTTCCAGAGTGCTGATTCACGTAACAGGCTCCACTTTCTCTGACTCAGTTTTAATTCATTTCAGCAGCTTTCACACTTGATTTTGATTTCTTCTTGTTTTAAAGAACTATGATTGCACAGCGGCCTTGATTAGCACTTATTGATGGTTAGGCGCGTGTAATAGCAAAATGACAGGCTTGGGACGTCATAGCTGGATATAGGATACTGAGAAGTGGCTTTAATGAACAGTGGAGCTAAATGAAATCCAATCGGACATACTGCGAGGTGATAATGATGCCTCACACGCTGTGGATCAGAGCTGTCTACCAAGGTCTTTTCTCAGTACGGAGCTGTTCCTATAGATTATAGGCTGTGAAAATTAACCTGCCTACTATAGCTTTCTTATTGATGTTCTGGTGGCAGCCTGTCACAACTGTGACTGGAAATATGAGTCTATATTTCACCTACATGGTCTCTGAGGTGGTGACAGCAATCTGTGAGCGGCTGTGTTGCATCATGACTTTAATATTCAAAAATCGGTCTATCTGGACGATCGGGGGGGATTACACAAAGATATTGCACAGTGTAAAAGCAGAGTGCCGGTTGTAAGATGGATGGTGAAGTGGGAAGGCGAGGCAGCGCAACTGAGACTGTTCAAAAAAGAGATGGATAGAGGTGGTGAGCGGGGAGCAAACATTCCCCTCCAGCGAGCACGCGACTCAGCATCCATCTGCACACCCCGAAGCCTCTCTCCCATCCATCACTCCCTCACCGCACCTACCTCCCGCTTTCATCTTACCTCCCGTTACCCCCGTCCCTTTCTCCCTAACTTGTCGCGGGCAGGAGTGCAGATGGGATTCAGCAGTTTCTTAAGCACACAAGATGTCATTCACCTCAGTTGGCAATCCATCTTCCGCTGTATCACACGGGGAAGGGAGCATGTGCAGAGACGTGGGCTGGCTGTGTGGGTGGACGGCAGTTAGCAATGCTCAGGACTACATGGTGTTCTTATGTGTCTTTGGCGAGCATGGAGGGAGTTATGATAACCCGTTTTATGGCCTCATGTTAGGGGCAGCAGTGTAGGATTGGTGTTGGAGCTACACGCAGTATTGAGATTGTCACATTCAAACTGCATTTCTCCTGAAGTTGTCCTGTCCTGATCAGAAACACACCAGATAGGCTGGGATGTTGTCGCTCCTACTGAGCGGGTTGTGTTGTTGGCCGGTCCAGGCTGGTTTGCTGGAAGCCTTCCAGGGATGCTGCTGCCCAGCTGGTGGCTGCTTGCTGTTAGCGCTGCTGGATGAATCGAGTGGGAAAATTAAGCCTTTGATCGATTGTCTCACTGCGGACGTTAGGAATACCTAAGACAGCCATGAGTCAGCGCGCTGCATGCGCCCTCATCCTGTTTGCTTCCTCGCTTTTCCCCCTTTTTCTCCCTCACTCCCCTTCTCTCCTGTCTCTCTCATCTGTTTGCCTTTCTTCCCTAAATGTCAACTTTTGGTGTCAGTCCCATAGAATCAAAGAGCAAAGTCCTCTTTCTAGTCTCAACATTTTAAACTGACATTTTACAGTTTTACAAGGAAAAATCCATCAAAGGAGAAGCAGAATTTCTCCACAGATAGTATCCTGAACATACCATAATACAATGCAGCTACACGTCCATCTGTATTCAGATACAATACCCTCTTGTCTCTTTCTGTTAACTGAACAACCAGACGAAGCTTACCACCACAGCATTTTCTTTTTTATAATCTCATTTTTGGGAAACAAAATTTGATGCACGTCTACTTTGGTTACTGTTGTCCTTATGTAAACAGCAGCAACGCTCCCCATCCCAGAGGAGGACTCAAGCGCAGAGAATGAGGAACGAGCTGGATCATTTCCAACTGCTGAATATAAACCACGGCAGCAGGTAGACTGATTAAAAACAAGAAGTCCTGCCAACAGAACGGACTAACTACACTGACTTAAAACAATCCTACTCAAACCAGAAGGGAGGTGTGCTCTACTAAACAAGACTTCTCAGATAAACATTGGATGGCTGAAACATGAGCTAATGGATGTTTGAGCTGCATATCTGTTGTTCTGAAGAGCTCCTGTCTCCTGTTCGAGCTTCTATACCTGTATATTCCACTGTACAGTCACTATGGATACTGTGTGTTGTGTTTGGTTTTAATTTCTGTACACAACGGCGTGTTTTTAATGGTGTTGGGATTGCTGATGGTAGAAACTCCATATGAGAATTTATTATTGTTTTTCAGTTGTTTGTCTTTGTTTGCTTTAGAAAGCGTAAGATTTTGTAAGATTTACTATAACTGGAGCCTCATTTTTAAAATGGACTCACAATTCACAACTCGTAAAATGATTGTTTTTAATCAAAGTTGTCTGGTAGATTTGAAGAGAGTTGGATGTTTGATGTAACAGCTTCAGTTCCCGGCCAGTAAATCCCACATATACTGTAATAGAGTCTGTTTGTGCAGAGAGCAATCGAGGTCACTCATCCCAAATCACATTCGTCACCTTGTCGTTATAATTTTGTGTTCTTTGTCAGATAATAAATTGGAACATAACAATCAACGGGTCTGCCATTGTCATGACTCGTGATGTTTGTTTCGCACGTGACGGGTTTATGCCTTCATTCACAGTGCTCATTGACCTCATTCCTAAAAAAAAAATGATGTCGCTTTTTTACTGTGTGATATTTGCTTTCTGTGTGTGTACTCATGACAAAAACAACAGTTTCAAAATGTCTGACATGCAATCAATCAGTTAACATAAGCACACTGTCGAAAATGTTAAGATAATTTTCGACAGTGTGCTTATGTTCAATGGAAGCGCAAGTATAAATCTAAGAACATTTTCATCATAGGGTCTGAAAACAGACCACATTATAATGACTCAAACGCTAAGAAGTCACTACACAAATGATTTATAAGAGAGAGATTCAGCCGGCCTCGTCTTCTGTGAAAGTGTTACACCCTAGGAAATATGCAAACTGAGCACATAAAGTTTTATAGAGGGCACAGGCGGTGCTTACATTTAAATAATTAGCAAACTCACGTGTACCCACCACATCGTCACATCTAGACTGCTGTAGACTAAGGTGAAAATGGGAGAGTGCCCTCAGGCCTGGTGCAGGATCAGCACTTTCAGCACGCAGCAGCATGATGGACAGCAGTCATGACACAAAGGGCCAGATTTAATAAAGTGTTTCTGCCTCATTTCAGATGCACCTGGAAACGTGCGCGCGAGTGAGTTGCTTATTAGACAGGTGCACTGACCTGGAAGTGCAGTTGTCATCTGAGGTGCATTGTAAGTGAAGTGTGCCTCATTGAGGAAGGGTGAGAGTCTGTTTTTGTGTGGAACATACTCTGGCTCTGAAAAACTGGGGTAATTTCGAGCAAATACAATACGAGAACAAACATATTTAAATAAAACAAAACAGCCTCTTTAAATGAAAAAGCGCTGTAATAATGATTAAAAACACACAATGTCTGACTAAACATGGGCATCCCAATCACCAGAATAATTGTTTATGTCGCAACTTAACATTTCTTTATGTTTAATTTTACAATTTATGTTGTCACAATGCTGCGGTCATGGTCTGGTAAAGTTTAGGTACAAAGACCACTTGGTTGTGGTAAGGAGAAGGAGAAGACTGTGTTTTGGCTCACTTGGTTCTGTCGCCACAAACACGGCCGGAAATTGTACTGACATCTCTTTAATAACGTCCAGTCTTTTTGGCTGCAAATAATCCGTAATCTCCTTAAAAATGTCCAGTGGTTTTATGCTTACAAATGCCTCTATGACCTCTTTATTCTACTCACAGGAAAGTAAACTTGCATGTAATCTTAATGGGATTTGACATGTTTATAAAGATGCTGACATGTGTACAGATTTAACTTCTCAGTGGCTTGCAGAAACCTAAAATGCCAACATTGATCTGCATAGGGGACAACGAGTTGTGGCTTTGTCATTAACTTAATTTCAACTTGGCATCCACCGAGCTGCTGCGGCACTATGCTGATTGCACTCTTTTTAAAGAAAAAACAACTCTTGCAGTGTTCTGCTGCAGTTAGCCTGAAGATCAGGGAGACATCAGCTTTATCGGTGCCATCTGCATCCAAGTCAGTGCACCTTTTCTTGATTTTTTTAGCAGACGACTGACACTGTTAATTTGAGCCTTCCACTGCACTCTATCTCTCTCAGTGTAGTAATGTTGTGTTATTTCACCAAGACATACCCAGCGAAATGCAGAGAAAATGAAATGTCTTTAAAACAATGTCTGGGCCGAAAGCATGCCTGCTGTTTGTCTTTGTGCTGGGCAGAAGTAATTTAGCCTCTGGCTGGAAACGTGTCATCAGGAGAAGAGCTTAGAGAGTGTGTGTCTGTGTGTGTGCATGCAAGATTGTTATAAAAGACAGACTGACAACAGGATCTGCTTGAGCATTTACCCTCTGATATTGTGAAAAGGGGCTCGACAACCTGTCATCTTCTACCCAACACCTATAATAACCCTGACAGCAGGGTCCGGGAACATGTGCCGTCTAGGACATGTCTTTTTGTTGTTGTTGTTGTTGTTGTTTGTTGTTTGTTGTTTGTTGTTGTTGTTGTTGTTGTTTTGGAGCAAAGCACATAATCTGAAGTAATTGAGACACCAGATTTGATGAAATCATCTGCAAAGCCAAAGTAATCTATTGATGACAGTCATATTATTAAGCTTTTAATACACGATTGTAAATTATGCTGTTAATTGATGACTGAGGAGAGGGCACATTAAGACTGAAACAAAATCATCCTCTATGACGATCATTCAACAAAACTGAAGCATTGAGCTTTGAGATTTGTTTGTCTTCAGGCTTAACTACCAAAGCAGAGCTGTCAGAAGGAGACTCTTTAGATTTGAATGCCTGTTTGGGTCATTTCTGAATATAACATGTTGTGTAGTACATGCCTTAAGCTCCCTCTGCCCCTTTTCCCTTCTGTCTGACCTGTCAGTCACACACTGGATGTAATTTGTGAAAGGGAAGTTTCACCCTGTTTCCAGCTCTGCTCTATTAGCGCAAGTAACTCAACTCGAGCATCAACGTGCACACAAATACACACACAGAAACACTGCCCCAATAACATAATGCACTTATAAGAATTGAAACATTATTCCTGCAGACTACAATGCAGTTTTCACCTACCGGGACCACACACTGTGTAAGACTGATCTGCAACCTTGAATGAACCTGAAAATTTACATATCCCTCCGAGACACACCATCACTGGTGATCATTAGAAAAAACATCCAAATTTCACCACCCTGTCCACACATTTTAATTTTCTTCTTCCCTCTGTCCCTGAAAATACTGGAATATTGTGACTTCTCCTGGCCGTAGGTCAGAGTCACAGCTGTTCATATAAAGCACTTGTGACATTTTGCCTTGCCCCCAAACCACATGCTAATACAGACTTTATCTACTTTTTTGTCCGTGGCCCTTTGTTTCTCTTACCAATTCATAACCTGGCCTGGGGAGTAATGGAATACATGTTACAGGATTATTTAGTTAGGATAGAAATAAAAGGTAACTGTATTCCATTTAAATCACAGTAAAAAGAGATGTAATCAGATTACAGATACATGTAGTAAAAAACAAGGGGATTACTACCAGGATTACAACATAAGTAAAAGATATACTAGTCTTTAAACATTCACAGGTGTACACATGACAACGATTCACGAGCCTCACACAAATTATTCTGGTCTCGAGTGAAATTAAAAACATAAGTGTGCATTCTTACAGGATATACAGTTGTGTAATAATATTATATAGTAGTCTTTATAAGCACATTTGGTTTTGAGGTAATCTGAAAGTAACCTAAAGTAAGTGTATCAGTGTTTTTTTGTGTCCATTGCTGATAAAATGAATTGATTTAGATTTGGTTTTGAGGCAGCATCCTGAGTCTGTATAGTCACTCAATGTCGCGCCCACAACACTATCTGATTGGTTACACATTACAAATAACAGCCTGTCAATGCTGGATAATCTGAATCTGCACAGTAACTAGTTACTGAAGTTATCAAATAAATTTGGTGGAGTGGAAATGTAAGGTAGCAGAAATTGGAAAAGGTTAGTTATATTTCATCAGTGGTTATTCTCAACTTTGATAAGACTTGACTAAGATGTCAATGTTTACTGCAGATGTATATATCGGTTCCAATTATTGGTCAAAGGTCTCCTTGATTGCTGTATCGGTATCAGTCCTGAAAAAAACATACCTGTAGACCCCTAGTAATTAGTAACTGTATCAGAATACTTTTTTAAAGTAACCCTCCCAACCCTGTTCAACACACAGCACTAAGTATCCATTATCACAGCACTGATTGTGGCACACTGTTTCTCCTAGTCGTAGAAAAGCAGAAAAATCATCTGCTCATATCACCAGTACACAATCATCCACTTGTGATTATTAGCAGGATTGTTAAGACAAACAGATGAAGGCCTGATGTTTGATGAGACTGATTAGATTAGTGGCTGCAGAATACCACAGACAATTTAACTCTTGTCAGAAAGAACAAATTGACATGTCTCTGTTTGATTTTCACATGACCAGTGTTATATCATTCCATATTTTGTATCATTGTTTAAAGTTTTTACTACTATAGTGACACACAGTTCAGTTCTTTTCCTGACACTAATTTACTGCCGGGCTTCAAACAACCCTCACATGAGATGGGAGACACTGCTTGGTCAATGCAGTATTGACATGTACGCTGCCTCTGTGATTGCTCTAAGTGATTGACTGTTAAATATAAAAAGCTCCTTTGTTTGCTCCATTATTCTCTGTTACACCATGTTGTCAACCAGACTGAACAAAGACTGTAAACACAATTGATTTCGATGACAATATAAGGTCACAGCCCACTGAATATTCATGCTACGTGTTATGGTGGGTCTGGATTGATACGTTTTTACTCTCAGGACCGTGAAATCAGGAAAAAACAGGTTTGTTGGAATTTTGTAACCCAGAGGCCAGATTTGCATATTTTTGGGGGATAGTGGAAATAATACAAATACTGGAGTTAAATTCAACATTTGAAACATCCAACCTTTATTGGATCATGCACTTCATGATACTGTGACCTGTGCTGAAATAAATGAACAAAAACCAATTCTTTAACTGCAGTTGGTGATTAAAGGAAGGAATAAAAAGAACTGGCTCACAACTATTTTATGCAGCGCTCGAAATGAAACCACAGGTACCCGAGAGAGGATGAGATAGGGAGTGTGTTTCTGTGCTCCCCTGCCTCAGGCTTGTTAAATTGGCAGATCGATGATGCTTTAAATCAATGTTCCAGCAACACCGCAAACCCCATGGAACCCATTAGTGGATTAAGATAGACCACTGTTCCACACTGAGTCCTGTTCTGCCTGCAGGTCCTTTCCACATGACAAATTGGAGGAAAAACTGTGAAATAAAACAAAGAGAAAAGGGCAAACGAGAGGGGTGTGAACAAAATCTGTAACAGTGGAAAGGTTGACAGCAAAGGCTGTGGTCAGCGCTGCCGGTGAGGACACACTTGTAGCTCTTCATTCTGAGGGGATAGATTTTTCTTACCGTATATCAACAAGAGGTCTTATATCTAATCAAACAACACTTTATATAATTCCTTCCCAAGCACAGGAGAACATCCAGTCAACCATGAAAAACATGCTCCACATGCAAAATACTCTGTCTCTGCCTGTAAACTGAAAAGGGAACAGAGTAGGAAGGGATGTGAGCGATATGGGGGAGCAGATGAGAAAGAGGGGCTGCAGGGAGAGGATGCCAGGGGAGCTGGTCTTTCTCTGATAGCATTGTTTATGTGCCACTGTCTGCGGATCATTGATCCATTCGTCTTCATTACGTCTCCCTGTGAGAACTATTAACTGCTGCCACCCTCAGTTGGGTGCCTGCCATGTTGACATTCACTGCACGGTGTCTCTACCAGCCCACCAATGTCCCTGCCACCTCTCCTCTTGGAGGTATAAGCTGACAGGTTTATACCGCTCGTGGAAAAAAAAGGCAAGATGATTTAACAGGAGGACTTTTAAATTGGCATTTGCAGGATTTATACCAGCATTTATTGTCTTCACAAGGTGGGTTGTCCATCATGCAGGGACAGGTACAGGTATAGAAATTATATAGTTTGCTACTGCCATCTCAACTGTGCAGCTATGGTTGGTTTCTGTATGTTTCCACATGCTTTATCCTTCAAGCTTCGTTTCTGACCCATATAATGTATGTTGTGTAATAATGAATCAAATATCCACCCACTCATGCTCATGAGAAGCATTGTTGCATCTCTTTAATAGAATTCAGCGTAGCACATGAACTATAAGCACAGGCTGGAAATAAATCCCAGTTGGTTTGTTAAAATGTGTAGACTGTTCGAGGATCCTCTGCTGACTCCCTGCTTAATAAACTTATACCTGCAAATGTCCCCTGAGAGACGTCCTGCTCGAATTCCTGCCTGAACTGTTACCATTGTCTATGTGAAGCATGTTGTTGTGTGACTGCCTGAGCCCAGTGAGACATCATGGGCCATCAGAAGCAGCTTGAACTGCACCACATGACTCCAATCGACTGTCAAGATAACTTTCACCTCGCTGTGTCAACTTGTAGCTTCCCTACACTCGTGAAATGTGACAAGATTGACTTGTACGTGTTGTACAGTGTTATTTTTGAGAAAATATGAGACAAACTGACTGATAACTGCTTGATCTTTCTCTGTCCTCTGTCTCCCTTTCTCTTCCTCTCCTAGAATCAACCACAGATCTGGCCCTCATCCTCATCACTGCCTCATCTGAGCCAGAGGAAAAAGAAAGTCAGAGCATGGTCTGGTGTGGTGGCTGCTGTTGCTATGTGTGAAGGAGTGCCGTGGTGTCAATGGAGACCGAAGGCTATCGTGACCTCCTGGAGACCAGTGATGGTCAGGGGGTAGGCCTGCTGGATGGAGGGGGCGAGGTGGGGGTGGAGGAGGGCTGGAGCACACCCTACCCTCTTGGTTTCCAGGTGTCTTTGACCACAGTGCTGATACTGGAGCTGGTTTTGGGCTTCAGCAGCAACCTGACTGTACTTGTGCTCTACTGTGCGCAGTCCAACCTGGTGGATTCAGTCAGCAACCTGGTCACAGTCAATCTCCACGTGCTGGACATACTGGTATGTCTGCTCTGTCTGCCACTCACTGTGGCTGTGATTCTGGTGCCAGCCAATGGAAGCGGAGTCAGCAGCCTGGCCACGCTGTGCTGCTTTCATGAGGCCTGTGTCACATTCACCAGTGTGGCCACAGCAGTCAATGTGCTGGTGATCAGTTTGGACCGATACGACATCTCAGTGCGTCCAGCCAGTCGTCTGCTGACCCCGAGGCGTGCAGCGCTGCTCCTGGCAGCAGTGTGGGCTGTGTCTCTGGCTGTCTTCTTCCTGCCCTTCCTTGAGGGGGACTTCTTCTCTTCGAGTACTGAGGACAGTGAAGATGAGGAGCTGGAAGGGCAGAACCTTGACTCTGAGGTCACCACTGGACTGACCACCATATTTACCTCCCTCTCTCCAACCTCTTTACCCACAACTCATCCTTCCCCCCCTTCACACCACCTGTCTCCAGCATGGCAGAACAGGACACTGCTGTGCGTAGGAGGGCAGGGGTACTACACAGGCCTGGCTATGTATTACCACTTGTTACTCCAAGTGCCATGCTTCTTCATCGCTGTGGTCGTCATGTTGTTCACTTACTCCAAGATCCTGCAGGCCCTCAACATTCGCATTGGCTCCCACATGATGAGGAGTACGCGTGCAAAGGACTCCACCTGCAGGATACGCTGCAGGAGGCGGAAGAGGAAGGACCTGAGCCTGCCCACAGAGGTAGTGTCCTCCAACCAGAACCAGAACCTCAACCATCCTCCTCTTATCCCCTCCCCCACCCCTACGCCAACATCGCCCCCACCACTCTCCTCCATGCCCCAGGGGATGTCTGACAGTGGAGCAACAGTCACCACTGTCAGTACTGCTGCCACCACACCCATTGCCACCACACCAGCCACCCCTGCATCTCCAACCCCAGCTTCAACCTCAGCCCAGACCCACGCCACCTCACCGCTGCCTGCATCCTCCATGGGTGTACAGGCATCAGTTTCTGCCATCATCGCCTTGAGGCGGGCAGTGCGCAGGCATAGGGACCGTCGTGAACGCCAACGCCGCGTCCTAAAGATGTCCCTCATCATCATATCCACATTCCTGGGCTGCTGGGCCCCTCTGTCTGCAGTCAATGTTCTGATCCTGTGTATGGGTCCCAGTGACGGCCTGGTGCGGCTGCGCCTTTGCTTCTTGGCGATGGCTTACGGAACCACTATTTTTCATCCTCTGCTCTACGCTTTCACCAGGCAGAAGCTGCGTCGTGCCCTCAAAACACGTGTCAAGAAAAGGGTAGTGTCCCTTCTGCAGGTGGACCCAGCTCCTAGCGGGGGGACAGTTATTCATAACTCCTGGGTGGAGGGGGGAGGCCAGAGGAAGACTCGCAAGCCACGGGTGGAGGCCAGTGATGGCACTGATCGATGCCTCACGGAGGCAGTGAGGGAATGAGGCTGGTCTTCAGACTGCTTTTGCATCTGTGAGTGTGTGTGTGCAAATTTGAAGTATTGTATGTACCTTACTAATTTGCCAGAGATGGATTGTGTGTATATTCGTGCATGGGTGAGAGAAAAATGAGAACCAGTTAGTTTACAAAGGTCAGGACAAATCCCATGACCTCTGGTTCCATGCAGATGTGAGACAGGTGAGTCCTGAGGTCTAATTAGAGCCGGCTTTCTGCTGTCCCTTCACAGGCCCTCATTAGTCCACTTCCTGACTGACAGGGTGGTCACTGTGTCTCCATGGCAACACTGGCCAAGCATTTAGACAACACTATAGCCATGGCTACTGAAAACACTAGTGTGCACCCAACGTGTTGGGTAAGGGTTAGATAACAGCAAATATATATGTTATTGCTCCTGCGTGCACTTTCAACTTGCATGTGCATGTACATATGCACAGTTAGACAGACAGATACATGCACACATGCATACACACACACACACACACACACACACACACACACACGTACACGCATACTGATCTATATTTAGTCATTATCTGTGAAAGCACACCAATATCTACCTGCACAGATATTCTCAGTGAGAAAATAATTATTGGAAGTCTCTGTTTCTTTTTGTTTCCCTTATTTTTCATGCCTTAATTGAGTTATTAAGATATTCTCATGGTGCTGAATGTCCTGCTGTATGTTTACAACAATGTATCAGAGTGACAGTGTTTGCACATACTGTATAGGGTATGGCAAGGTAATGGCGGGTCAATGCGAGCATTCAGATTCAAAGTTTACAGGCTCATTTGAAACTACCAGGAAACTGCAAAAAAGTCAGATTCTGATTTCATTTCAAGGAAGCACCATATTTTAGAAAAAATGTGTGCAAGTTAAAGCTTAAAGGCATGACTTTATTTTTTTATTTTCATTTTTTAATAAGCTGTTCGCGTTCACAATGACGTGGGCGAGGATGTGTGATTGTGTTCGTATGTTTGCATGTGTGCATGTATGCGTAAATGAATAAATGAGCGTGCGTGTCCATGATTATGTGCAATAAATCATGAGCAAAGCAATGACCCCTAGGATGTGAACAAAGAGAATGTGGACACAGAATTGTTGGTTTTCTATTTATGGTTTGGATTACAGGGGAAGAGAGAAGAAA
Organism: Pagrus major; assembly: GCF_040436345.1. Classification (NCBI taxonomy): domain Eukaryota; kingdom Metazoa; phylum Chordata; class Actinopteri; order Spariformes; family Sparidae; genus Pagrus; species Pagrus major. The sequence continues at coordinate 20,486,031 of NC_133220.1, forward strand.
GGGACTTCATATTAACAGCATTAGGCCACTGGGCATAATATAAAGGCAAATTACCTGGAGCGATTGTAAAATACACAGACCACTGTAATACTACTGAAATTGTATCACTTCAATTTTAAAGTGGAAATCAAAGGGCAACATTTTGTGAAAACTGTCTCTGTAGTCTCTGCAGGTAAGCTAGCATCTTAAACCAGAGAAATCCTAACGTTTGACATGGGACATCTGTCTCCTCATTTTAGCTGTTTGTTGCTCTGGAGGGCAGAGTCACTGCTTTTGGACAGCACTTTGAGTGGCTGCGGAGGCAGACAGGCCTCTGCCAGCTTCTGGACTGAGTCCTGGACATGCTACACTATATCTGTGTCTCTCTTTCTCCTCAGGGCTTCATGTCTCATTTACAAATGTGCTGGACATAAAACAACCAACCAGCCCTCAATCAACTGTTGTATTCTGGGTGTTGCAGTAGGTAAAGATTTATGTCAGTAGGTAGATAGAGTACACTTTAAACTTTATATGGGCTCAAGTCTTGGAGAACTTCTTGGGCTTTGGGCTAACTCCTTCATCCTCACCCCTTTTACACTAATTGTGAGCCAGACAGAAGACAATAATTCTTGTGTATTCATGTACATTTTTCAGGGATGTAAATATTGAAGTGTTTGTTTTGGGTTTTAGTCAAAAAGTGAAAAAAAAAAAAAAAAAAAAAAAAAATTACTTTTGGTCACAATCATCTGCCGGACAGAAAATCAGCCATTGTGAGCGAGTTGGAAAGTTGCTGTAAAGAGAAATAAGTGTATTTGTGTTAATACTGTATGTGTGTACACTGTACTGTACATTTATGACCATGTGTATAGAGAAATATTAGTATTGTATAAGATTTATATTATGTGTTATTATTATAGAACAGAAGAGAATCTGTATTAAAAAGGTGATCTATCTAAGAATTGATCTATCTCAGTGTCGGTTCATAGACCTTTCATGTTCAATGTACTGGTTGTTGATTTTCAAATATTGATTTTTATGTATTGGGGAATTATACAGGAAAATCTATTTTATACGTGTCTGTGCACATGCATTTTATCTGCTATAATATTGGAAAGAGGAGAAATTTGGAGGTGTGTGTCTTCACTGTATGACTTTAGAGACAGCAAAACTCAAATGAAAGAAGCGTAAAGAAATTACGTAGAATTAGAAGAAATGATTTTTCAATTTAACAACCTGAAAGATTTTTACAACATGTAATAATTACTGACTTAAAACTTTCTGCAGTGGTTTCTCTGAGACTATTTAAGAATTCACAGGAATCTAATCTGTAAATGAAAGAGTGACGTGTGACTCTTATATCGTGAGTAAGAGCTCTTTTCCATCACAGATGCAGCTGTATTTTTAAAGTCGCAACAGGGAGCTGCTTGGATTCATCAAGCTCAGCTAAACTGGGGAATTCCTCTTTCCCGCTTCCTCTGGACCTTACTGTCCGAATCTGTCTCTCCTATTTCCAGCTGTCCCTCTCTTTCTACATCTCCTGTTTCCGCTCCCCATTTCTCTGATCCCTAAATTTAGAAACTCCGTCCCAGATACTTGCAGTATTTAGTGCTGACTGTAGTGAACCCTCACCGTGCCTCACTGTGATGTGACAACTGTGCTAATCACCAGTACTAATGAAGATGAAACTTGTTAGTCAGGTAAGCATCTGTCGAGAAAGCTCAGTCTCTTGATGTAACCATAACAAATCTGTCTGTGCGTGTGGTGTGTGTGTGAAAGTGTTTGCTGCCTTACTGATTTGTGCATTGAATCAACATTGTAGATTCCTCCATCCTGCTTGATAATCTCATCAGTCCCCTCCCCTTTCACACCCTCATTTCCTCCATCGGTTCTCCTTCTTTTATTCCGCCGGTCTGCATCTCTCTCATCTCTTATCCACACTCAGGCCCTCCAGAACAAAGCGAGGAACAGCTGCAGTGTCTGTGAAAGAAGGAAAGTCACCTTGGGGAATGACAGAGGAACAAAAACGTGAGAGAGAGATGAAGAGAGACAGAGAGGGAGAGAGAATGAAAGGCAATATGGAGGGAAGATTAGGGGGGAAAGAGAGAGGAGTAGGGAGGGATAGAAGCTGGCATCGGGACATCATATGACTAATAAAGGGACAGCACTGCATCACTGCAGAGCTCCTTCGGAAAAAAAGAAAAAAAAAACACTAAGTGCAGAATGATAAGATTAGTAGGCTTTACTGTTTTCTACCACTGATGGCCCGGTAGAGTCTTACAATATTGCTCCTGGGCATAAAGCACACAAGTCATAAGTCAGAATAGCCAGCAAATATTTATAGCCCCTTGTTTCCTCTTTTGTGATTTATGGCAAAGTATTCAACCAGCAGTGACTTTGACAAATGTTTTGGCCACCATCTGAGCCCAGTATTGGATAGAAATAAACAACAATAGACTGGCGCTGCTTTGACATGACTTACTGCTGGTCCCAGTTCTACACAGGCCCAGGATTTGACCAATATTTTACAGATTTTATTGTTATCTGATGCTCAGGAGCTGATGTGTAAAAAAAAAACAATCTATGTATAGTGAAATGTGGAATTATCTAAAATACACCTCACCTAACATTATACATGATGCATGTGTTTCATTAATTTAAAGGAAATAATGGGACAACAAGGTTTTAAGTGTATTTACATTTTCAAACAAATGGAAATCAATAACACAATGCAAATGTCATATCAATTCAACGTATATCCACAACATTTGTATGCACAGACAGTTATCTTGAGATATCTCTGATAAAGGGGAAGCAGGAAATAAAAGAGAAAGAAAATGACTATTAAAGTTTAGTACGAATTTCAGTTGCAAACAAACCTTATACGATTTCATCATGTTTTTTCCTCCATTGTTATTTTCAGAGGACAGTCCACAGTTAACAGCCTGGTATGTCAGCCAGGAATCAAAACGTATGAAGTCAACCAGCGTTTTATGGTCACCAATGGCGCCATCTTGTGTCCAAACTGTAGCTACACCGACTGTAGCTAAACGGTAAGAGTTGTATTTCTCCACGCTTACCCTCCATAGGCGACGTTTGCTGCTTTATCGCATTACCGATATCGTTATTTTTCTTCAAAATTCACGCCAAGAAACTTTTGGCCTGTCCCCGCTGTGCTCAGGAGGATCTGTGACCAGAGCTGTGTAGCTAACGTTTGCTAACAGCTAACACTAAATTAGGTACCACCACGGCTAGCTCTGCTAATGTTAGCAATCGGGAGAAATCATGTTTTTACCATAGAGACGCAGCTTTGGAGCAATTGGTAAGTATACATATATATCTGTACTTATCATTATGGACTGATTGAACATCTGAGACCCATATGCGCCGAAATAGCTCAGTTGGGAGAGCGTTAGACTGAAGATCTAAAGGTCCCTGGTTCGATCCCGGGTTTCGGCAGCGATGGTGGATCCTTTTTACGTTTCTGTGAAAACACGGTGACCATGCTACATTGCTAATTAGCACAACTAACATGTCTAAAAACCGAATCTTTTGGTTTAAAATGACATTTTAACATTCTACCACATAATCTAATACGACAGGAAATAAACATTAATCCTACAGAAACATACACGACAATGGAAAAGTGTTGCATAACACATAAAAACCCCATATTTTAAGTTTTACCTAGCTTAAAGTCCGTACGTGCAGCAGTTGTAGTAAGCTAAAGTTTGAGAATCGAAGATAAACAAGTGAAGATAAAAAAGTTAAAGTCCTTTTACCGTATTGTTAACATTTTAACATAACGTTTTATATTGGTGTTGCAAGTATATTTGTTGTCAAGTGATTAGAAGTTTTAAATTTCACAAAGGTGTTTCTTAAATCGTGATTGTTTCATTTGCATCACAGGGAACTGGGACTTACAAACTTGTATGATTTGCATTCATTTTTTAAATACAAAAACTACAGCGTGGCCTTCTGAAATGTTTAGTATAAAGCAGGAAATACTGGCTAAAGTAATGTAAAAGTCCCTCATGCATCTACTAATTCTACTCCTCCGTCAGATATTTGGGTTTATCGTTAATCTTTTCTAGTGATCAGTATGTAACAGTTTGCCTGATATCACAAGTAAGCATGTATACATACCAACATGGAGTCAGGTGTGCACATGAAATTAAAAGGAAACCAGTTGCAATGGACTGTCACCAGGGGGCGATGTTGTCCAATAAATCGTAACACTGCAGCTCTTCATTAAAGATGAAAAACAACCAAGTCTGCAGTTCATAGGAAGTTTAAACAGATCATTGGTATCAAAAGGCAAATACAGCTGTTGCTTAAAGCTAAATATGATATTTTATGGGGACTGACATGCTTTTAATACGGTTGAATGGACAGCCAAAGCTGCATAATATTTTTTATCCAACAACACCTTCTGACTGTGAAATTTTACAATTGGATTTACTTGACTATTTAATTTACTGTTTACTGTTATTCCAAGCTATCTGTGTATCCGTTGTTTGAGTAAGTCTAGTGCTTGGAGCTATGTTAAATATGTGTAGAATTGAAAACCTGTATTGAACGTCATATGTTTGAACTTCAAGAGGGGACTGTGGCATGATATGATAATATCTTTATATTATCCAGATTACTCCTATTGGACCACATTTTGAAACCTTTGTTGAAGGGAGTATCACTGAGTGCAGTGCTCTCTTTTCCAAGATCAGCACAGTTAGACATCACACCTGGAAGCCGTTCAGTATAACCACAGTCTGATCTACTGGCCACTGAGCTTCAGCCCCACTGAAGGTGGTAATGAGGGAGGGGTTTTAACTTTCCCTAACTGTCTGTCCAGGAGATTGTATCACCGACCCTCTGGCCACAAACTCGCTTCTCTATACCTTAGGCCACCACTGACTGATGTGGTGTGTAACCCTTGGGATATCACTGGATTTTCAGCATCTTCAGGCATTTTTCTACACCCACACTGGAGTTTCTCAGTTTGTTGAGAACAATGCACTGGGAGAACTGGGTGTGTTGTCACAGAGATCTGTGGCAAAAGTAGAATAGTGCAACTATATATACACTAATATATAGATATTATATTGTTATCATGATACGAGAGTAGATATCATCTTAGATTTTGGATATTGTTGTATCATGATATGGAAAATGTTTTGTCTTTTCTTGGTTTTAAAATATAATAATATTGGATTTTACATGTAGTCGTAGCATTTATGAAGTCCTTTGGAAGAGATTTCAAAATATCGATATATATTTTGTGTATCATGATGAAGTGTTATTTTAAGGCAATATCACTCAGCCCCAGTGCAACTAGACAGTTGATCCTGGCTTGTTTTTTTGCTCTACATTGTAACCTCATACTTCAAGGCGTAGTGGAGTAATGTTTAAAACATCACTCAAATTGGGTGTACTTGCACACACCAGGTATAATATCTTGTTGCATGGTGATAATTAACCATTTATCTAGTAAAAAATTGCTTCTCCTGTGATAACTTTCCAGAACTGTACAATCCCACGTTAAAAGACGATAAACCTGCTGTGTCATAATATTTGATAACCCTTTAAATGGGACGCCCTGATTTATATTTCGTCTTCTGCTCTGCAGTGACTTGCCCAACACCAACGCAGCCTCTTGCTTTGTTGTGCCATCAACTTGTCGGTTTAAAGGCGCCCTCATCCCAGCAGGTTTACACAAATGTGTGTCTCACACGACTACCATGTGATCTCCCTGACTCCTGTGTGACGTCATGGGATAAATAACTCACACAGGTTAAACGCTGGGAATTCACCACCACTCGCTACTACCAGGGAAACCTTTTGGATAAGTAGCAACATGTTTATGAATCTTAAAATTGAAATGTAGTAGCCTTTTTCCACTGTTGGAGCAGTTTCTGGTTCGAAATGGATTTATATGAAAATAGTTGTGGTTGTCTCCAGGTGTGTGAAAGTGTGTGTGTAATTGTATACAGAGCTCAAATTGCTATACAAAAGCCAAGATCAGATTGTGTATTATTTAACTTGCTATCATATCCCTCAATTCACACATACTTCTAATGACGCATTCCTGGTCAGCAGCAACCTGACACTGCTCTGACACTCAGTACCTCTCTCTAATCACCACGGTACTCTCTCTACAGCAGTTCTCTTGCTCTCTCATTACTGCTTTACACAAGTTTTGATTTTACACCATGGCTTTGTTGTGGTTTTATAAGTCGTATAAATCTTGCAAACTCATCAAAGAAACAAAGTAATTTTTCCAACTTTCCCAACTTTAATCACAACCTAAACACTGCAGAGGACGTGCTCTTCCACCACGTGTGTCTGTGTATTTTGACCTCTGTACAGACAAATTGACTTTTGTACAGTAAATTTGATCTATCTCTGTACATTCGTCTTCACTCCTCTTTTGGCATTTTATTACTGTTTCTTTGCCTGTGACAGTTCACATGTTAAAATGCCACTCCTAAGTTTATTTATACTCACACCTTTCCCAGTAAAGACTGAACCCGTTGAACTCTGAATACGACACGTGATATGTTAATTTTGTGTGTGTGTCGGTGCGTTCTTGAAGCAGACAGGAGAGTATGTGTTTGAACTTGCCTTTGATAAGCAGAAGTTATTTACGTACATCTGTTTGTCTATATTTAACACTATACGCAGGGGTTTTCCTCAAAAGATAAAAAGCACAATTATTATGTATCAGGAAACATGTTAGTAGTATGCTGTGAAAAGAAATGTGCCGATGTAAAGAAAGGGAATACAGACAAAGTTGAAGGACTAGATATTCGAGAACATTTTTGTGAGTTGTCAAAGTATAATCCATAAGTGTAACTGTAGTGTTATTATGTAACAGACGGCGACCACATGGTACAAGGCAGTGGTTGCGAAAGTCTGGCAGTTTTCCTAAAACATGATGTTCTTTCACAGTCAAGCAACATGTAAAAAAAAAAAAGCATGTTCTGCGGTATTGTAACTTATAATTATTTGACTGTTGCACTGACATTTGGGGATAAAGTCATGTGGTCTGGTAACTGCATTACCTGGAATTAGTCTGGATTTAGTAGTCGTCTTGTCAGTTTGGCAGGATTTATGATTCAGATACAACTCACCTGTTTCACATGACTTTGTCACTCTTTGGTCAGGCAGAGATTTTGAAACAACTATGTGTTAATGTTTTTGTATGTGTGTGTGTGTGTGGGTGTGTGTGCGGGTGTGTAAAGTGATAAGATAATGATTTGTGATCTTGTATCATTTGTAGGACTTAATAATCTATTGTCTTATAAAGCTTAAATAGTTTAGTTTTTTCTTTAAATGTATGCCTGAACAACATGGAGACTGTGACCAAAATCTCTACCTACAAAACACCAAAACAACTATTACATAATCCACAAGACAATGCTGCACATTTTATAGATGTCAGTCTTGTGCCTGTCAGTGTCTGTAATCTAAATTTACTTTCATTACAGAGTGTTTATTGGCAGCAGTGAATGAGTGACAACAGCCATTTTGACTTGTCGTAGCAAGTAAAGCAACTCATTATATTACTGATGGCTCAGCCACACGTGTGTATGGTCACATTTGCTTGAAATTAAAGAAGCACGTCAGCAAATTTGCGTCCTAGCTCCCCGTGGAGTTCAACTCTGCTGAACTTTAATGCAAATTTCACCTCGATAGGCGACGGTCATTCACCTACATTTGCAAGTTCATGTGTGACTGCTCCCTTAGTTTCTCAGTATGTAGTTCCAACAAGCATGAGCCAGCATGCAAAACAATACCAGGCTGTGGAAATGCAACACCTAAACTGAATACTGAATACCTGTGCTTTTCCCTCTGCAACAATTTGCCGCTTTGCTGGTCAGAAGGCCTCTCGTGTTCTCTTGTTTGAGTCTTCCATCTGCCCAGTGTTATGATTAAGACATGAGACGACTCAGATGTCCTAGACTCAGCAGTTACATTGAGTTTGTACGTCAGCATTTCCCACAAAGAACAGGATGAGTGCTTTGTTTTGCCGTATAGATACTCAAACTTGCCCCACTTCCTGTATTTACCCAGCCCACTCCCCAGTGCACTTCCTCTTTTCAGACCTCAGCTCACACTTCTGCAGTCTTCAGTTGCCTTCAGTGTGCTCGTCTAAAGAAGTCACACATGGTCATTGAACTCTGGTAGGAAACAGGATGACTGGCGCCCTCAGAGTAATTCATGAACTGAAGTCAGGGAAAGTGAGAGACAGGCGCACAAAAAGAACCAGAGACAGATATTGTTGCTTTCAAACGTGTTGTCATTGAGTGCAGACTGTGGTCCCTCTATTAGTTACAGGCCTGGTTCCAAATACACAAAGACCAGTGTGGTTCGCTGATGTCAGGAGAGAATAAGGCAGGTCTACCTGTTTCAGTCCCACCTGTTTCAGTCCTACCTGTCCCAGTCGGCTTACAATCAGCTACTGTGCCATGATACAATTTGAGATTGTGTGCGATTAGTTGACCAGCTGATTAAATGCTCCCACCCTTGCTAGTCGGCACCAGAAATACTAGTCAGTTAAACTTATTATTTACTAATGTACACAATTAAAACTACATATTGATGTGTTTTGCACTGAAATGTCCTCTCTAATGTCAAATGTTGCTGTAATGTAAGCATTTGTTACTAATACTAGTTTTTTTTGTCATGCTGAACATTGGCTTTAATAAATGGTATTTGATCACTTTTATTTAGTGAATAGTTGTCATGTTTTGTGAGGAAATGACAAAATGCACAGCTCAAAGTACCACACATTTCAGCAACATTTAAAATACAATTTGGTGATAGAATAATGTGGTTAATGGTTTCAAATGGCTCCGGTATTTTTACGGACAAATAGAGAAAAGATTGCGCTAAATTTTGACTGTTTTCTGAGTGTTTCCTCACTTTAAGACGAGTCGAGTGTAGTCTAAGTTTATACTTTTGTTTAAACGTCAGGGAAATAAGTCATTAGGAACGTTAATATCTCACATGGAAAATCACATGAATGAACAAAAGAAAGGTAACACTGAAGGCCTGCTGAATGGGGTTATCGATCCAGGCTAGGAGCATGTGATTATTAGCGATTTGTCTTTCTTTGGTTCAACAGTTTAAAACCAACCTACTCTCACCTAATCTGTATGTTCTCTCTACCAAGTATGCGTTGTGCATGATGTACTCTAACAATCCAAAATGTATGTTAAACATTTCACACTTTATAAGCCAGTACAGTTTGATTTATTATGGCCACTACATTGTATGCAAAATATCAGCAACAGGTTGAGTTTGACCCTCAAATATAATACCTAGCTTCATGAGTTTAGTTGCAATTTAGTTTGATGCACTTTTCTCTGATATGAAATGGTGCCAAATCTTTCATAAGTTCATTGTTACTTAACCATTTGATTGTGACCCAAATCTTCTTTCACACTATGGAAGAATCCATTTGTTTTATTTTACAAACCAAAAGCACTTGAGCCAATATTATCAGGTTCTTCAGGGCTGTGAAAGCTGACAATGGGTACAGTTGGTCCATTGTTAAAAGACTTGTTTCTTTCACATATATGCAGTGGATGAGAAGACATGGGGGTGGCATGGGAGTGCTTGGTGTTCTTCCAACCATTTTCTTCTGTTATATTCATCCAGACAGACACAAAAATGAAAGAGGAATCTGTTGTCTGTATGCAGAACAGTACATCAGGGCAAAACAATCTAAATCAAGTTTATCCTCTCATTCTGCTTTCCCTTTCATTTCCCTTGAATTAACCAGTTTCAGTCAGGTTTTCAAAAGAGTGCTGTTCTTTCCATCACCTCAGTGTTAGACCTGTGCCTTTGGAAAGGTGCCCAAGAATGTAATTGATGTGGAAAACAGCAGGAAGTTCAGAGCATTCAGGAACGCTATCACAGATTAGATCAAATGTTTCCTGTCAGCAACAAACAATGAAGTGAAAGGTGTAGTAAAGGTTTGTTTGGAGTAGAGCAGCAGCACCTATTCTCCTGTTGTCATCTCAGCATAAAGCACAAAGTATAAAATATTAGCTCCAATTTCCCCCAGTGTTATCAGGATATACGTTGTACAAGCTAAACTTTGGATTAATAATCTTAATCAACAGACTGACTGAAGACCACTTAAATCAAAGGACTCTGGAGCTGTTTGTAGACAGTATGTCCAAACCTTTGCATTTTTTTGGTCTAGACATGGATTCATTTTAAGAATGATAAATGTCCTTGTAATATGGAGCGACATGTAACACCTCTGGAAAGCTGGGAAGATGCCTGGAAATTTGGTTTGAAATCTAGCAGCTGATCCACTGTCAGTGTGTCATGAAATAAGACTACAGAAACAGAGATGTGCTTTGGTAGAAAATATTTATCGGCATGTCTCTGCTTTCTTATTTTTCCAGTTGCTGATGGACAGCAGTTGTAATATAATCCATTGAGGGACATGCCACAGTGGTACAGACTCTACTGAGAAGGACTTGCAGTACTAGGCCTTCTAAATGGGGCTAAGAATTCCCATTGACCATTGGGCTGGAGAGTCTTTATTTATAGCCTGGGAATGACCTGTAAAAGAGGTGCTTGCATGAGGGGCTGCTGCAATATGTTGGGGGGGTTACCGTCACTGTGACCCCTGGATCAAACTGTCCATGACGAAACTGTGCTCAGATCAAGAGTGCACAACAAGGGTGTTGGCTGAGTCTTACTCAGCACTGACTCCAGCGAAAAGAAAATGATTTTCAAAGCCCTCACGGTGCTGCGTATTATTTGACAAAACATAGATAAACGGTTGATGATTCCTGTAAGTCCTCTGATGATAGGGATGCTGGTCCAGCCGAAGCTCAATGATACTCCAACTCTGATGTTTCAGGGATTCATCGAGACGGGGTGTCATCTGTTAAACACCTGCGGTCAGCAGGGAGTCACTGGTGACATTAAGTGCGGTTGGACTGTCAGCTCAGCTGATATGAGGTTTCATAAACACCAGGTAAAGCAACCACGTCTTTGCAAGCCTACCAATCATCCTCCGCCCTGTGTGTGTTTATGTAGACCTAATGTCATATATTCACCGGCCCTGCCCGCTGTTTACACACATCAGATAGGTTCTTCAGCCAGGGAGAGTTGGCTGAGAGCTCAGAGAGCTGCAGTCGTAGATGGTAATGCATCTTCTGATTAAACATCAATCTGAAAAAAACCATCGGCTATGGTCTGATGACGATTTAGCCTCCGGGTCCAACGACCAATGTTTCGGGTATTTCAAGGTAGCCAGAGGATATCTGGGTCAAGACTTCTTCTAGCGTGCGCCAGTCATTGCTTACAGTCTGATTAGCAACGTTGAGAGACGTGGATGACCAGATCGTTTCACAAGAAACCAGTTTGTATGAATTTTCAGCTGATTTTAATTGCCTTGTGAAGTAACCAAAGGTAAACGTATGCCAAACGTCTCATGCCAACGTCAGTGTGACTTAGAATACAGTCATTAGTTGTGTGGTATGGTGACAAAAACCCAGCTCCTGCCAAACATCATAATATCAACGTCCGCACTGTGTGAAAACGCAGATTTTTTTTCTAACTAAAACTTAACGTCTGTCCAACGCCAGAGTCCAATGTCCTACTGACATCTGGTGGCAGCTGGGTTTTGCTCTTCAAATGGAGTGTTTACCTGCATGAAACCAAAGCCCACTCAAACGCGATTGGTCAATTGAAGTACTCTTCTAAAACTAGAAACCAGAACACTTCCGACACCAAAATCTTTGCCCCATTCACAGATATCTGTTAAAAGAGCAACAGGAAATAGACTCTACAAGTTTGCAATTGTATATTTAGAAACTCCAGGTTCAATATTTTGCAGTATCTCAGCTGCTCTGTGAACATTGTTTGATTTTGTGCTTCCGTTTTCAAGTTGGCAAAACATAAACTCCCGCCTTTAAATTTCCTGCGCCAATTTCTTCTATTAGGATTTTGACTGAGGGCTAGATCTTGATCCATTTTCTTTTAAAATGACTACCCTCTGCTGAGATCACTAATTGACATCAGCAATGCCCCAGTTATCAGGGTAATTGTCACACCCTCAAGGTCCTCTCGTCTGTCGCACGTGTTGAAACATAACTGAGGTCAGAGTGAGATGAGATCATTTCACTCTATTCTTACCGTTTCTCTTGGGAACCTCAAAACAAGTCTATTGGGCCGGTATTATTATCTCTCTGAACTCATTCCATCTTTCTCTCGCTTACAGACAGTAGTAGTACACGGCTCATTGATCGTATGAGGTGCTCTGCGGTGTTGAGTGGCCTGGTGGATCCATTGAGCCATCACACATCAGAGGTTGCCTGGTGTTAGATTACCACATCCCTGCTTCAAGGTGAAGAGGTTTCGGATGAATAAGTGAAGCGCTCAGGCCCTGCGGAGTCCCGACACACACTATCATGTAACACCTGCAGCACTACAGCTACTGTAGCAGTCTGAGAAGCCTTTCTGCTGTATGTACCCAGCTGTGATTTTTAAGTTTGATGTAAACATGGTTTTAGCTATTCACGTCACATGGACAGCTGTAAGCAACATAGCTCAGAAATCTGCTGAAATTTCTGATTTGCAAAATCTGTACATTGTTAATTGATGGAGAAAATACTGCAAAAAACTGCAAATGAGCATTATCATTGTTGGAGTCCATAAAGAGATTTTGCATGTAAACATATATTCAGGAACAGAATCCGTCGTTCATGGTCACAGTGACTTCTAGTTGAGGCTCTTGCTAAAGTAGAGCAGTGTTGAAAACAGTATTAGAAGTCATCTTCACTAATTAGTATATACCTTTATTCTTTTTTTTCCACTTGTCTGATTTAAATTGTGTAAAGAAAGATTGTGTAATTTCCCCAAGTTGTCCACAGCTGCATGAGCTGTTTAGTCTGAAGATCGTCATACTGCATGCCAGAGTGACCAAGGCTATAGCCATGGAGTCAACATTCGCAGGGGCCAAATCTGCCTTAATGTTTTTGCGGTCTGGCCCAGAGAAGATTCTAAATTTGAAAACATATTTCTTGTCATTCTGAAATATAAAAAAAAAATCACTTGCACATGTGATGAACTTTTTATTTATTTATTAATTTAAGATAAGTTTTGTATCAAAATATTGGGGGGTTCAGTATAGTATTGAGTATTAATATAGAGGGTGATGTGGGTGAATTATATTGTAATTACAGCCCTGAGAGTAAAACAATTATTTCTGCTGACCCTAAAGAGTTAAGAAAATATTAATTGAATAGGCTAGCTTTCATGTGTAAACTTTGAACAAATTTTTATTAACTAAAAGACATATGTCTATATGATAATGTTTTAGATTATATCCCTCAGAATCACAAATTTAGCCATGATGTCCCTCGAAGTGTATGCCGGCACAGAAGAAATTAGTTTTACATACCAAGACACAAAAGACCCTTCCTGTGGCAGCAGGTCCCTGAACCCACGTCCCGTTGTTAAAGAGAGAAGGAGGGAGACGACATGTGACAGAGGTCCCAGATTCAATTCAAACCCAGTACATCACAGGTGGAAATCTAATGGACTCTTAAGAATACAACGGGTTTACCATTATAGTTTTTGTCTTTTAATCTCGGACAGTTCATTATCATTATCTTCAAGTATTTCAGCATTAGACAGCCTTTCATAATCTTATACATAATTATCCCATTCAAAGAATCTTTCAGCCTCCATTGTACAGAGAATAGATATTACTCATCCTCTGCAAGAGCTCTGTCCTCGCTGTTCTTTCTCAAGCCTGTAATTCTGTAAAGAATCAATGGCTCCCTCAGTGTGTTTGCTGGGAGCTTTCTGCTCTACTGTGCAGACAAGGATCAGTTTCCCTGAATCTTATGTAAGCAAAAGATCTATGTGCAGCTCTTGTCAACAGTGTTGCTGACCCTATGCTTGTGCTTACGTTTGCTCCTCGTGGTGATCCTTGCTGGAGCTCCAGCTGGGCTCTGCTGACACACCAGCTCACCACAGGAGATGAATGGCGGCTAGAAAGAGCTGTCCATGCATGTGAGCAAAAAAAAAAAAAAACTGCAAAGGCATCAGCACTTCATAGATATGCAGATTTTAGCAAACTCAAACCATTTTTTTTTTTGCATTTAATAGATTAAGTGAATAAATGCAACACTCAAAGTGTATTCGAGGTCGTCGAAAGTAAGGAGAAGTTTGGTGTTGACTTTGGCTGGTGACAGCATATCTGACATCTGACATCTCACTTTTCACCTCCATCTTGCATAAGACAGCATAGAGGGAATGCCCTGCTGGCCTCTGTGGGTCTGAGTTTGCTCTTTGGGGGGAAGGTGTGGCATGGAGAGAATGAAGGAGGAAGGGACACAGACGTAACGATTGGAAAGAGGAGATGGAGACATATGTATGCATGTGTAAAAACAGAAACTTTTGCTGACTCCTCTGTCTTCAGACTAGGGTACACTCGAAAAAACTATGTCAACCATGTCAGAAGGCCAAAAGGGTTGATCGCTGTTCCAGATGGTCACACTATATTTTCAGAAAGTCTTTCCTGGACGGCATTCATAGAGTTGCACTCATTTGGTCAATATGTGAGAGAAATAGAGGAGAGAGTTTAACCCCTGCTTGCTTTCTCACCTCCTTGGTTGCATTGATGTCAGATTGTCAGTTATGACAAGTTACAGAAATTGTCAGATGCAGCTTCTCCAATTCGGATGTCGGAAAGTTGTTGGTGGAGGGAGTTTTAGTGTTCGACCGTCCGCAAAGCACTTCTGTTGGAGTACGCCAGTGTTTTACTGTGGAAAAAATAACGCGACAAGGTGTCCCATTGACTGTTTTCTTATACTTGTTCTGAGGGGCAGACATTATTTGACAAAAAAATAAGGTCATGATCAATTTTATCTCAATCATGACCCACAAACTAAATTGCTGTTTTCTAAGTTTTGAAAAGCTCTGCATACATCAGCTAGTCTTGAAATAGCCTTTAAATCTTAATATGATTTTCATGATTAATACACATCATTGCATTAAAGATGGGTCTCTCACGTCTCAAGCTCCTCATTTCTCTCGTTGCGAGCTATAACTTACATTGCATGTGAAGTAATTTGTCCCGAAGGCATAGCCATATACTTGGCTAAATCACTCTATTGGTTCGTTCACATAGCATTGATCTGTTTGTCAGTGAGTTTATGTAAAGTTTGGAAACAGAAGTAAGAGGACATTTATACCTGAAAAGTAGATTGTGAACGCCTTCATGACCGATCACAATCTTAAATCATCAGATCGCCCACCCCACTTCCTTCAGATCGTTGCCCTGATGATTAGAAAACCCTTGCAGACATTATATAATGTCCTTGTGGAGATCGCTTCTTGCATCCACAGTATTTGCATCAGTGTATAGGTATGTGCGTGTTCACTGACTTGGGACATTGGGTATCTTACATGGGGGCAAGGGTGGAAAATGTTATAAGAAATGTAAGGAGCAAAGTGATTGCAAACTCGTATGGGTTCTGTCTCAACTCTCCATTCCTCTCTGGCTATATTTAAGCTGTTCTCGTTAACAGCAAATGTGTCCTCTTATGCTCTGGCACAGGCTGTGATTTACCTCTCTTTCTCTCCAACAAAAAGGCCGGGCTGTTTTTAGCTTTGTCTCTGAAGGCTACCTCCACCATCCCTCCCTCCATGTTGCAAGGAAGATTTCTGGGTTGCTCCTTTTCATTTTTTCCGCTTCTAACTTTATCTGATACTTCACCTTTCACTCAGGGAGGCTTGCCCTAGTTCCCAGCTCTTTTTCTGGCAGAACATTTTTTTGAAGACTGCCCCATCAGGGAGAATAGGTGGGAAATACGGATTAGGTTATAAAATCTCCTGACCTCTCATTATGTCATTATATCATACCAGTGCAGCTCCTGCTGGCATAATTAACTCCCCACTTGACTCGTCTCCTCGAGCCCTGCCACTTTCGTGTTCCTGACATCACAAGGCAATTGGACACTGCGTTCATTTTGGAGTTTGTGTTGACATTTGTTTTCACAGTGTAAGCTGTCCTCTTTTCTGGCAGTGCCCTCCGTCTGCTGCCATCGAGTTCTCACCCAGTCTGTGTTCTCAGAGAAGAAAGCCAAATGCCCTTTGCTGCCTGCCAGTCAAACGGCTTTACATCCCTTCCATTTTGTCCTGTCTCTTCATTGTTCTTTCTGTCCTCCTTTTGTCTGATCCCATTCTTGATCTCTGTGATTTACCGCTGGTAGTCATGATGGTGGGCTCTGGGGTCAGTGTTACGCAACCCCCGGGATTATTCCATGGGACAAACTGAGTCAGACAGGCTGAAACTTCTGGAGGCTGAAGATACATTCCTATAGAGCTGGCTAGAGGAAAGGATACTCTTCATTCTTCATGGCAGAAGTTAATAAGTTGAGGATGTGTTTAAGGGAGGGTCTGATATAAGGATGCATTATTTGTTCCTTGTAAATAATTTCTTTAATAACTGATATTTAAGCCTTTTACAATACAGCTGGAGCTGACTGATACTTGATTTTTGGAGCTGATGCCATTACCGATCTTAGGGAATTCTTTTTCGATACATCGGCCAAAATATGCACATATTTTTTTCAGTGGTCCCTCAAATGTGGAAAGATATGTTACAATTTAACAATAAACTTTGTTGTGTAACATGACGACACTGCAAACTGAAACAGTTAATAACCTCTCTCAATCTCTCTTTCTGCATTTTAATTTTCTTAAAAATCTTTATAGAAGTGCACATCAGACAACATATAGGCCGATATGATATATCTGTGATTGGCCAATATTGACCAACCAATATATCAGTGAAGCACCAACTAACCACAACCTGTCCAGACCTTCCTCCTCCTCTCTTTTGGTTTGTTCTTGGCAGTGACCCTTAGCTTGTGCATACAAGGACAGATGAGTTGCCCCTGTGGCAGAGGCTTACTCTGGCCCAGGTCCCAGGACCCTCAGGATTCCCATAAAACCCTCTGTCACTAAGGCTCACTGGGTCTAGTTTCCTTTGGCACCAGAAGGTGACAGAAAGAGAGCAACGAATGATAGAGGGATTAACGGAGGATTGGCTGAGCCTTTTCTCACACACATCCATGCTGGTGTTGGTGCTGTTACCCTGGATGGATCTCATATATGTCAAACATGCTTAATAATGTTATATCAACCTGCTGCCAATGCTCTACTCATCCGTAGTGTTGGCCAGCACCTCTAACCGCATTCCCTGATATAATACAAGCTGGGCTTGATGCCAAGTCATTATGCCAACATTTCCAATCCAATTTTGAGTGGGTTTTATGTTACTCTGTATCCCCCGAATCACTAACTCAACTTTATGCTGCCATATTCACAAAGTACACTCACTGCAAAACCATCATTTACCAGTCCATCATCAGGTCCTAGTTTTGTCTATAATAAGTCAAATAAGCCACTAGGGGTAAACTGTTTTAGGGGTTTCCAACAAAAACTGTGTTTAAAGAGCGTTCTCTGTGGACTAGTGTTATTAACTGAGAAAGAAATGTGACTTGTAGTTATAGTTCAGGGGCCTCATTAAAGAAACATTTTAAGTCATAAATCCTAATGTAGAATAGCTTTTACAGAACCAGAACCTTCCTAACTGAAGAATTTGCCAGTTAGGAAGCCTAAATTAGGATGGCATAGATCCTGTCCTTAATTCAAAATAACTGCCAAAAATAGCAGCACCACTGTTGTTAGGTCTGTTTAGGGAACAATGTGAACACCAAAACATTGCGAATGAAAGGCTACTCAACTGTTGAAGAAGCTAAGCCTGATGTTAGCTTGTTGGAGAAGCTAACACTTTGTTAGACTGTTGGACATGTTAACATTGATGTTGGCCTGTTGGAAAGCTAACACTGTTGTAAGCCTGCTGTTAGCTTTAAATTTCCTGGACCATCTCCTCCACCGACACACATCATAGCTAAAATTCAAAGCCCACTTTACTTGTACATTATGGATGAATTCGGCAACCAAGTTGAGTGTTTTGCCACCTAGCAGTGCCACCATTACTGTCTGCTTTGGATTTCTTTAGATACAAGGTCTGAGATAGGATAGGACACAGCCATGAGTTTAGGAATTTATTCTGTAATCGGAAGATTAGATTTTTCCTATCTTTGAAACTTTCTGTTAGTTAAGATAGGACAAGCAGTAAGGATTTTCTTTCTTTAATGCGGCCCGTATATAATTATAGGTGACTAAATGAGTATGTATGTCCCTGTGTGTAAGTGCTGGGATGTCGTTGCAGAGGTAACTGGAGATGAGGGGTCTTGAACAGTCCTCATAGCAGGTAAATGATGTCATCTCACACATCACTTGTGACGCAGGCCAGTGATCTGTGGTGTAGTAAAGCACACACACACACATCTTCACTATCCCTCTCCCTCACCGCCATCAACAGCATCATCATTCTCACGCTGTCCCAACAGACTGCAGCAAAAACCTGCCCCAGTCATTTACCCACTAAATGACCTCAGCTGCAGCCATTACCACGTTACCACAGAAGCCCACTGTCGCACAGTCATCACAGAGTGCCATTAACACATTTGCAGTCACCTCCTCCACTTTCACACCCAAAATGCTGCAGGATCTGACTGTGGCAATGATTGCTGGAAACCACTCGTTCTTAACAGCTAAACTATCCACTGCTGAGAATTAACGCACTTCCTCCAGTTGGACTCTGTCATGATGCTCCATTTTATGTTATTACAATCATTTGTAATTGGTCACATTCACCATACCTCCTGAAGAGAGGCTTGAGGAGTTGTGGGCAGAGAGCCTGTCTTTTTTTCTCATAATGGCCTTCAGGGACTCTTTACTTCATTTTACAGTCATTTTAGTGGAAATAGTTTCTGTCTCAATTCATTTGGGAAAAATGTATGCCCAGTTTCCTGGAATGTATGAAACGAAATGACGTGAGGAAGCGAGGAAGCAATAAAAGGAACAATGACTTTTCTAAACTCATTTCATGTAATTGATCAGACTAACAAAGAGAAAACAATAAGATTGATTAAAAGCAAAATTCAGTCATTGTCTACTCTCCCTCATGCGGATGGAAAGTCAGGTAAAGTTTTGTAGTCCACAAAACATTTCTGGAGCTTCACAGCAAAACAGCGTTGCGGCAGGCGTAGAAAAACAACTGAATAAGAAACATTAAATGGCTTTTTGCAGCTCGTCTCGTGTAATCCATGTCACCAGATGCCCGGAATCCCCATTTGTTTTGAAAAGACGCTTATTTAAACCCTCAACACTTATGGAATGTGAGCTAACGCTTTTTGCTAACGAAGAAAATGGTTTAAATTACGTCTTTTCAAACCAATTTCAGATATTGGGGCTTCTGGAGACTTGGACTAAGCCGGATGAGCTGTATGGAGCCATTTTTTATGTTTTTGGTTTTTTTGGGTGTTTTTACGTATTATCACAAGTCCCCATCTACTTCAGTTGTTTAGGTGAATTCTGCGACACTGTTTTGCTGTGAAGCTCCAGGAATGTTTTGTGGACTACAAAACTTCCCCCAACTTTCCATGTGAGTAGACATTAACTGAATTTTCATTTTTGGGTGAACTTATCCTTTAATTGTACTGGCTCTTACTTATTTGACTTGTGTAATGTCTTAAATGAATTCTGCCATTAGGGTTAAGACAACACTATTGTACTAATGCTAATACATGTATATATATAATGTTAATACAGCCAATTGGTTCTGATTCATAATATTTATAGATGTATCAGTAAATTAACAGTTTAAAATAATTTGTACACATCCATCTCCTCAGTGTGTTTTGGGGGGGCTCTCCATCTCAGCTGCATCTGTGTCTTTATGTCAGTCTGGTATTTTTCCACTGAATTCATGGAGGCAGATGAGGTGGCGACTCCTTCATCACAATGGCTCAGGTTTTTTCTTTTTTTTAGGTTTGTGTTAAGTAGCATTTCACCCTTCATCCTACCTCCTTCCTCCTTCCTTCTCATCTTCCTTTACGCCATCACTCTGAGCACTGCAGCGCTCGCCGTGCTCGGAAAATTCCACACTGCAGCAAAGAGAGGGGTGGTTGAGAGAGTGAGAGAGGGAGAGAGAGAGAGAGAGAGAAAGAGGTAGGGAAATGCAGGTGGGGTGCAGGAGGGAGTGATGGGATTGGAATATGCTCGAGAGAGTATTCGATCATGTGAGTTTTTCAATATGTCGTGGGAGGAAGAACACGTTTACACTTTGAATGATGCAAACGCTAAGTTAGATGTGTGAGATAAAGGAGAAAGGAGCGGTGTGTGTTCATCTGTAATTAAAAATAAATACATATGCAGATGATGAGGGTCAAATCAATACACAGAAAAATTGAGGAAAACTGAAGCATTGAATGATTAACATTTTTTTTTAAAGATTTTACCTCTCGAGCATCAACACAGGACATATGGAGGACAGAGTTATTTCTTAGAGGACATATAACTGATGATGTGCTATCTATTTATATTATGAGCGATGTAAATATGCTTGAAGAGGAAGGCAGGAGCGCTGTATTTATCTTGAGGCAGTGAGTGATGGAGGGATGGTGAGTTGCAGCTCCTCGGTCTTATTAACCTCTGCAGAAACGTGCATACTTCATCACGTGCGCTGAGAATAAGCAGAAAAGCACTGCAGTGCCCAAATACTGCTTAGAGCAGGCACCCACTAACACTTAACTCAGAGTTGCGGCTGTAATCCACACTCACACTTCCATACATATACTGTATTGAAAGGGACACTACGTAAGATGTGGCCAGAATTGTGGTTTAAAACATTAAAAAAAATGAACTAACATCAACAGAATGTGAGGAGAATGTGAGTAATACATCTATGTGTTGTGTTGCAAAGATTTCTACAGATGTTAGTGTGTTAACCAGCTTGCCCCAGCCAGTCCTGTAGTTTGAGCTGGCAGATTTATGGAGCTGCGAGTTTGCTGTGTTTCACAAGCATTCTTAACTTTTACAATAACAACAATAACTGACAATATGAACTCACAAAATGCCAAAAAAGCAAATATTCTAACATCTCCTCTCCTTATCAAACAGAAAACAATATTTTTCTCACTCTTGCTGAACTAAGACGAGCTTACTTGCCTTGTTAAGTCATCTTAGTGGCCACCTGACAAATATAAATCCAATATTCACTTTTACCTTTAAGCTCTGGTTTTGGTCTCTACCAACCCCTGAAGGAAATATGTTTTTTTTAGCAGCTACATGTTCCACTATGCTCACTGGCTAGCCTCTAACTATGTCTGTCTGTTAAGTGTTGAACAGAAACAGCAGGTTTTTAGAGCTTTTTTCGACACACAGCTGCCTGCTGTGACTGAAAATGAACTGAAACTGCTACAAAGCTCCGTAAAGCCGGAGGGACCTGCAGACTTAGGGGTGATAATTCGCTTTAGGTTCATCACTACGAGCTACATTGTCACATTGTATTCATATCGTCATTTGATTTTTATTGACAAACTCAAACAGACTAGATTCCAATGTCACATTGAAACACACTCAGGGCCAAGTGCCACAGAACAGACGTCACAATGTTACAAATCAATCAACCACCCTGAGGGATCTGTTCAATACAGATTGATTCAAAACAACTAGCCTAATACACTATTGATCAACATCACGCACTTTGCGGATGGACTGACAAGTGGTTGGAAAATAAGGAGAGACTGTGACACGTGAATAGAAGACGGGTGTGCTGCTAGCGATCATTATATTCAGTCCACATTTGTAGACACTTCTATTTATAACGGGGTTATGTCCTATGTGCCACTCATTCTGCTTTACAGCAGTGCTGTTTTAGGCCTGATTTAATTTGCAAAGGGTGACTCGTGCTGCAGGGGGGTTGTGCTTTTTGAGTCAGCACTTTCAGACAAATGAATAAACTTTTTGTGATGCTACTGCAGGAGCAGAGCAGCATCTATGACTCAGATACACCCTGAAGTAGGACATCTGCAGGCTTATGATGATGATGATCTGAAGCTACAGTACCTTAAAAAATTTCAGTTTTCATAATTTTCAGTTTGAATCATCTTGTTGAAGATTGACTGTTACCTTGCAAGGCAGCTGAATTTGTGAGATCATGTGATCTCACAAATCCATCTTGCCAGACTTCAAGCCATGCATCAGTTATTGTAAAGAAAGACGAGAAAAGAACAGCACTGAAGTCTTTTCTCGATGGTAAAGATGTTTTCGCTCTTTCCACATGGTTCTGTGTAACAAACCATCTGGTGGCTCAGGTTACCAAAATACTAGCCGTATAAAATACTAAACTAGCTGAAATCCAACCTTTGTACGTATGTAACCGTGTGCTTATTTGCATTGTGGAGATGCTGCTCAGCCTCTCGTTTGCAGCTATGAATTATTAAGTTAATTTGTGCATTGAAACTTAAACAGCTAAGCTGTTGTTCCACATAACCTTGACAAACCAATCTTAGTTTCTGAGTCAGTCTGTCCTTTTTTTTTTCCTTTTTCAGAGATGATCAGTTTCTCAAGAAAGGGAAACATTTGCATGGATATTGATGTCACTGTGTGTTTCTGCATGGCCTCTGATTCATGTCTGGAGTCTAGACTGGGCACGACTTCAAGTCTCTCACATTCCCTCCTATTATAAGTCTAGAGAAGTCTAAGCAAAGTCGTGAGCAGTGTGGGGCTAATGTAGGCACTCATGGACTTTAACTTGTTTACATTTACCCAGAACCCTCGTAAACTCTGAGACCCTGATGTGAAACTTATAAACATGCAGCTCTGGATCACATCCACACGTTGAATCCAATTCTTAGTAATGTAATACCAGGAACTCTGCTTACATTTTTGGATCATTAATGTTAGTTTGGGGAATGCATGATAGCTCTCAAAGCACTCCACTATAACTCGTTTCTGTCAGCAGTCCTGGGAACACATGAGGCCAAGACCTCTCTCTTCCTCCTAACTCAAACCACAAAGCTCCGGGATGGCATTTTCAAATAGATTGCTGATGTGAACGATATTGGCGGTGAGTTGCTCCAAGTCAACAAAACCATCTGGACAGTGTATTAAACAACTTAACTGAGGAACAGTGGCTGCACATGGTGGCAGATTGAGAACAAACCTCTTGGTCCTGAGCTGTTACAACTGACCTGTCTTACTGCTGTTGATCAACATCCTGGCCTGAAAGTGAATGCAGCAGCGGGGTCAATAGCAGCCTAATCCAAAGTGCTCCTGACTGTGAGATATTGATGGTTTCTCACCATGATAGCATACATTAGTGGGACTGAAGTACTGGTTGGCCATTGCACTAATTAAAAACAAATGAGACTGGTGTGGCGGTCAGTTTGGTCTTGTCTAAGTTCGTACTATAGTGATAGCTGTGGTTCCCATTGAGCGATCCACATGGCATAGCAGCCTGAGTAAAGTTCGACATTTTGTGAGTTGGCAAGAAAGCTGGATGTATTCCAGGCCTCGCCCGTCTACACAAGTCAATGCTGCAGTATCGGCATGGAACTGGCAATGAGGAGGCTAACGGGATGTCCTATTTAGGATTACCAACAGGTCTTCCATGCTTACATATTCTGGTAACATTACTGTAGTCATCCTTTAGCTGTTAGCTTACCTCAAAGCTTATTAGTTTTACATAGCAGTCTAACTGTGCTTATTAGTCATTATTGGTATTATTATTAATAATTTTGATTTTCCAGCAAAATGGAAATACTATGTTTTTTGGCAGTAGACTCACAATGCAAATGCAGAAATTGCCTCGCACTGCCTTAACAACAGACATAATTCCAACAGCTGATCTTGCAGTCCAGTGAACGGACATGAGCTGTATGATCTAACCACTTAGTCATTAAGCAGGACTCAAATTTGGGTATTTGTATGGAAGTATCTGTATATAAATGTTGAAAAAAAGTCATAATGTATGTAACATATCAAAGCCTTGTAGTGTCTGTGAAACTGGCAAAGAGAATCTGACACAGTTTCCTTAAGAAAAAGCTTTCCAGCAACAGGATTTGAACCACTTAGCCAGAGGTTTTAACAGAGTGTGTTAACCTGTGAAACAGACTCTAACAACTTGACTAGAAACAACCTTGAATGCCGAATCAGCACTCACACCAATAAAGACTTCTGTTCATGGAAGAACAAATGTTTGCGGATGTTTTTTGCATTTACAACCAATAATAACGATTGCAATATCTAGACACTAACTAGAGTCTCCATGATTTTATGCTCAGCGTGAAATTGGTTGTGAAAGTATGGCTGCATGTCTCACAGCCTGTACTTTGTCACTAAATGTCATGGGGTTTAAATTAAGTTGGACCCGATTCACTGGACTGTTGCATAACACAGAGGGAGCACACAGGACTTATGTTCACTCCTTCCCCCCTCATGCACACACACGCCCAGACCACATACGCACACACCACTGATATGTGAGGGAACTCCGAAAGCCCTTACATCTGCAGACTGAAAACAAAAACACCCTCTCTATGTACAGCCAAGTGGGGAGGAGTCTTGAGTCTGACTTTTAACAGATGATGTTTATCCCACTTTTCCTGGAAGAAGGGAACTGGTGTACAACAAAGCGCACTTGACAGTCAGACCATGTCCATGACCTTTGCACCTAAAAAAGGATCAGACTTGCACTTTTTACTCGCCACCGGCAAATTCTGTGTCAGTGCAAAAAAATAAACAAAGCTAGCATTTTATGTCTACTCATTTATCTGAACTGCAGAGACAAGCAGGTGTAGTGTCCCAGATGCAAAAGTAAACCGCCTGAACATCCATTTTCTGCTACGTTTAATCCTGTACAGTGTCTTGTGTAGCGCAAAAACTTTAAAAGAGCAGAGGACAGTGATACATTTAGTGAATTTTAGATTTTGGGACACACTTTAAAGCTCAGTTTAAATGTTTTAACCATGAGTGCTTTCATGTGATCCGATGAACTTCAGCTTCATGGAAGTCCTTGATTGGTAAATGTCTCCCTGCTCTGTTTGTTTTGGGCTGTATCTTCAACGTGCACGGGTCTGAGCTCAGACAGAATTTATATTGTGTGTGTGTGTGTGCATGCATGAAAATCAAAATATTATGGTTCTAGATTTTGGCAGTCTTAGGCTCCACGTGACATCCTGTGTAGCACGTGGAGAGCAGGAGGAGTGGTTTTGTTTATATAAATCAGACCTTTTTTTGCCCTCCCTCTGCATGCTTGGGTCATATGGAACCCATTAATGTACAGGGTGCTTCGAGCCCTGCACGGCTATAACTCACATTGTGTCATTTTAACTCATTCATTCCATTGCAAACCTACAGATTGTATTCATGAAACTAGATTTGTGACTTTCAATTCAAAGCTGACAGCTGCTTGTATTTACAAGTCTCCGTTGCTGTCTATTAACTCCGTGTTTTGAGAAAGCCGCAGGGAAGATACTAGAGATAAAGCTGCACGTTGCACCCTGATGAAGAAAAACTGATGTAGGCCATGAGGTTAGGAAGTTTGTTTTCTTTCTCCCAACATTCTCCGCCCACCAAGGTTTTCAGGCGTGCAGCACTCTACTGTATGCTCTCTGTCAGTATTGGACTGTATCCAGATGTAAACTCAGCACTGAGTTGTATCTTGTAAAAACAAATTTATACCCCACACTTTGTTAAATGGCTGAATTAGTGCTTATTTCACCACCACCAAACCAAATAGCTTGTGTTTTGTTGATCTGTTTTGCACGAGGCCTGTGCAGTTTACCTGTGTTGACTGGGTAAAGAAGGACAGTGACCTCTTGGTTTTAAACTTGTGACCACAGTGTGTGTACTGAATGTTCATTTGCATGAAGTTGATTTGCATTTCAATAAGGGATAAAGATGTTTATTTATTCCTCTCAAGGAAGTAGGCTCTGTGATTGAAGCGGCCTGTTTTTAGTATGCATGTGTTGAAAAGATTTTTGAGTTTACATCTTGCTTTGATTTATCCCTGAGCTGTGTGTGCGTGTGTGTGTTTGTTACTCTTGGGGAACTATATGAGCGCTGCAGCCGGCTCCTAAATAGCGGAGGCGTTGACAGTTAGTTGGACTGTGGGTACAGTGAGAAGTCACCGAACAAGGATCACTGTGGCGAAAGGTAACTTTGTTTGATTGAAAGAAAAACAAACAGACATGAACAGACTTTCTATCTTCTACAATAATCTATAAAAATCTTTTACATTTTCTTTGAATTAAATATTGGATATTTGAAGCTTATTTTTATTATTATTTTTTGTGTTGTGCTTGTTTTCAGAACACTGTCTGAAGCTAGGAAGGTGGCAGGGTCTGCCACATAAAAACAAAGTAAAACAGTATGTGTTGTCCTTTTAGGTCAGTTTGTTTATTCAGTTTGTTTAGGCAGAAAAAAGTTAGTCAATGAAGATCTTTCTCCTTTTGATTAAAATGTCATCCCTAAAACTACATAATGCCGCTTTAAAAACATGATTTCAGAATAATTTGGAATGATTTCCTATAAAGATTGAATTATTTGCAATGAGCTGCAGAGCAGATGTGTGAAAGGTTGCACAAGCTATAGCTGATTCATTCTGGTGCACTTGACCACTTTGACGGGATGTGGACGACGTGAAAGCAGACAGACGGACAGGATGTGGGGCAGCAGGGGGGCGGGGTTGCGGGAGCCTGTCTGAGGCCGAGCACGTGGCAGAGACTTGGTGCGGTGGCTTGGACGGTACCCAAAGGCCACATGCAGTCAGAACCTGCATGGCCACCCAGATCCTGGATAAGGGACATTCAACCTGACCCAATTTTTGGAGAAATCAGAGCTCAGGCATCCTGTATCAATGGACAACACCCCACTCTTAGTTTTCTGTTGGAGGTCAGAAGTCAAGGGTGAGTTTGAAGAGGGGGGTGGATAATTTGGCAGGGTGAAGGTGTGTAAAAATGTGTCAGCAGAGCTATAACAGACCACCAGACAGGAGCCGCTGGGGCTATGTATAACCTGAGGCCGTGTGATATGTGTCCTGATGGGACTCTGTGTAAAACAGAATGTGATAACTTGCTAATCCTTTGCTACATATACTCGATTTAAAACAACAAGACAACATATGTAATGTGTTACCTTATCAACTTGTTTAATTTTTGTAAATATATGCTTATTCTGAATTTGAGCATGTAACATATTTGAAACAAGTTGTGACAGGGCCAACAGAGGACTGGGAATGTTGTGGAATGCTCCAAAAACACATGTTGGAACAGTCTACAGGTAAACAGGTTATTGGTAACAAGCGATAGTATCATGATTAGGTATGATCCTCGAATCGTTCACAAGCAAGAATGACACAAGCTTCACCATTTTGCGTAGCACATGATTGTATAAAGGATACTACTTCATGGGCTCAGACGCACCTCTTTTTGTATTATTTACATTTTACCAAGTGTCCCAACTTTTTTGGAATCAACTAATCTGGAATCAATTAAACATCGCTCAGTTTGAATATTATGTTCGCCTTACAGTTCTTTCTGGATAGGTAAACCCTGCTTTCCTAAACCAGTCTGCATCCTGCCCGAACTTACCACAACCCAATGAAACCTCCAATATCTCTTCCCACACTGCTCACATACATGCTGTCCTCTCGAGACTGTTCCCATGGTGATGAGCTAGTGCATCGATCTACTGGGTGTAGAAACTGGGCCATAACACTCAGACACTTGAACACGTTTCACTATTTTCCACACACGCACGTGAGTGATGGCCCCGCACAATAGACAGAAACATGAACTGTGACACTCCCGGAGATTTGTTTGCCAATACACTTCATCTTTTCTCCTCAAAAAGTCCCCATGCCTCACATTACAGTGTAGCATGTCTGTTTACAAACAGAAATCCTGTCGGGGTCCCACCTTGAACAAGACCCGCCCCCTGCAGACTTAAGAGAAGCAGTCAGCTGCTTCCTTTAAAGTGGGTCAGGGTCTTGCTGGTTGTTCACTGACAGGCTGATCGCATGGTATTATCTTCAACAACCTACGGAGGCTGAGGCAATTTTAAACACTGCAATCAACGGCATCTTGTGACTGCATGCATTTATCCCTGTCAGTTTGTTAGGGGCTTTCCTGCCATGACTACATACACCGCGTATAGCTTATGTTGGCACAACGCCAGAAGGTTCTCAACTTTCACTCGTATGCACATGATATGCAGTAGATTTCCACAGCTTGTTTCTGCAGTATCAGTGTTTTCAAGTGAACGTGAATTTTGTTATGTCAGATTACATAGTTGCATTACCAATTTTGCAACTGCCCATAACCTAGAGGAAGTTGGTTTATGGGGATCATCCAAGCCAATAGCTTCCCCCCTCCGGTCGTAGACCACTGTGGCACGTGTTACAATTTAATGAGCTTCAGGAATGCACTTGAGGAATGTGTCAATGCACTTGAAGAATCTGAAGTTAAACTTGTGAGGTTGCTCAGGTGCTCTCCAAAGCCATGGTCTGGGAAAGTAAAGGAAAGCTATCGCCAAAGCAGCTGACACATCTAGGCCTACTAGCAACTATGAAATACAAGTTCACATTACTAAATATGCATTAGCTTTCAACTTACCTTGAAGACCAGTGGCATCAAAATAACACACTTTATCTAAAATGTACTGCCCCTGTTGTTATCACTGTTTTATCGCTCTTCAGTTGCTTTTGTTAAAGCCTCCCTGTGTAAACAACACACAATAGGCTAGTTTCTGACATACCCTGACTCTTGGCTGTGAGCAGGTTTATTGCCTCAGCCTCAGGTTTCGATAATCACTTGAAAATGTGCGGCATCAATGGAGGAAGTCATATCCTCACAATTATTTGTTTACTTACTGTATATTGCCCTTGCTCACGTTTTATGATTGCATTTACTGTCCAGCCAAACATCCTCATTACTATCCGAGGGTCATCATGTTTGTCGTATTACTTGTTCTGTTGATACAAGCACAGTAATCTGCCCTTGTCTGTCTTTTGATTGAAGAATAATAGACAGAAAAAGAGAATTCCATTGTCATTCGTAAAAACAAGTCTTGATAGTTCAAAAGACATGAAATAAGTGATCGAGATAAATGCTGATACGTTTTTATGATGTTGGAAGGTACACCGGAAGACAAACAGGTGCTTTGATTGTCCAGTCATTGTCTCGTGATCAGATGAGCCTTTCTTTCCATTGTAAATAAAGGGAAAGGCATAGGGAATTACGGGAGGAGTGCGGGTGGTGGTGGGGAACGTAGGAGTAAACAAGTCTGTCCTTGACATGGCATTGGGTGTAAGAGTGCCAGCAACACTCATCACTATCAACACAGTGAGATGTGCTTGAGCTGCCCGTAGCCTAAATGAAGGAGCATATGGCCCATCCCCTCTCTGTAGCAGGCTGTCCTACTCGCCCATGTTTCACTTCCTCACGTGTCTAGGAATGAGGGGGAGGGCTTTTGGATTCAGTGGAAAATTGGATGTCAAGTTGGCAGTATAGCACTGTTGTGATTTCCCCCACTCAGGAATTTTGAAGCAGTCCCTGCCTCACAGCCAAATGTTACCCCCAATTTTGGCTGTACTGTGCTGTAACTGTACAGTCCTTCACTCATTATTATCTTGATGGAAAAGAAGTCCATTTAAAGTCCATGACTAGGCCTTACACGTCCAGTGACTTGATCTTGCCTACAATACTGTAGACCAGTCTGGAACCAAACAGTCTTCATCCTTGAACTGTTTTATTATATCAAACCGAAAAATACTGCCTGAAAAAACCTCTTCCAACACAGCATAGATCTCACCTTTGTGTCACTTTTCGAAGTTGGTTTTCCAGTCCAGCATCATTGTTGCCCCTTGGGGCCATAGAGAATAATACAACCACTACAAGACTGAAGACTGTTTGCCAAATGTATACAGAAGTTTGTCTTCCCCACCTACATTAAAGAGAATCTCACAGCCGCTTCCCTGAGCTTTTCTATGGTAACCATTGGGACTGTCTCACCCACTGTGTGGGAGACAGTCCCAATCATTCCCATAGAAAACAGACCTAGATTAAAAGCAGTCATCCATTATACAATATACAGAATAATCCATTTGACAAACTGGGCCAAACCACCAACAGATGAGTGATCGGCGAGAGTGATCCCTAAGCTCATGGGGGTGACATGGCAGAGCGAGATGGCTCATGCTCTCTAGGTCACTACAGTACAGTATAGTACAGACACAAAAAACATACAAAGTCACTAATGGTTTGATTTGGTAGGCTAATTATGGATTCCCCTATGCGTTGACTAAACCTCACCTTTCCAGTGTTGCACTGATCCAAGTTTCTTTCCCAATACTGATTCCAACACCTAATCTTAGGCTTATGCTATTTCTCTGCCGAGTACCATTCCAATACCAACAACAATACACAACTTTTTACCAAATTTAAACTGGGAATCTGAAAAAATTCATATCAGTCCAGGGACATACTGAGTCATAAGTGATAGCAGGAATTTTACAATGGCATTATCAGAACCTATATTTAATGTGAAGTAATCAGTCAGTAATGAGGTCAGTATTGAAATATTGGTTCATTTCTAAGGTGCATCTCTAAGTACCATGTCTGGTGTACTGGATTTAAATGAATTGAAATGACAAGGAATTTCCAAATTTTCTCTTTATGTGAAGATGCATTTGTAGAACGCTGGATTTCAAGAGACTTCTGCCACCTCTCCGGTGGGTGGAGTTCACAATGCCTGCTGTGTTTGTAGAAGGCCATGAATTATACAATGTGCATGGAGGAGGTTGTTGGATGTTGCATCATTGCTCTGTTTCATAGCTGACTTGAGGGCCTTGTGGCACAGCCTGGGCCTATTGTCCTGGGGCATGGACCCATGACATGAGAGGGTAAAGCCGAGCTAAACTGACATAACAGTGACGCATCAGTGAGGCCGGGGTGACTAGGCTATGAAGACCTCAACTCACACACATGAACACACGCTTTCTTGGATCTTTCATACTGTAAGGTCATGAATTTTAGTGTCCAAAGAAACATGGTTGACGAGTTTAAAGCTATGCTATCTACAAACAAAACTCAGCTGCGTCATAACAACGTTATAACTTAAAAACTTGTGCCATAAACACATATTATGTTTGGTTATAGCATGGTACTTGTCAACATGTTTGCTAACACAGTCAAACATCAAGTAGGTGCAACAAAACAAGACATTTAACTTAGCAAGCCAGCTAATTTTACTCTGAAGTCCAGCAGCAACAAGTCCAGCTTGTCTTGCAGCCTTTTAGTTCACAAAGCTCTTGCCAACTAATAAATGCCAATCCAAGATTTACTGTTGGTCGCCTTCTTGCTCGGTCACTCTTTCTTTCATTTCTTATCTTCGTCCTTTAGCGTCCTCTTGACCTCTTTGCCTCTGTCATGATATCCATAGAGACAGCTCAGTCTGGCTCTGTTGCCCACTCACCTGGCTCCGGTTCTGGTGTCTATTTCGGAGCTCATCCCCGCCAGCATTTTTCGCTGGGTCCCCCTCCACCCTCAACACATCTAGATAGATAAATCTATCTTATTTCTAATCTTTAATGTTTTATCACAGTTTGAGTATTGGCACCTTGATAAAGGGTAATGAGATGTATATATATTAGAATTAGATGTCTGGGCTTCTTTATATCAAACTAAGGGTCCATGATGTTGCAAAGTTTAGAGCACACACACACACAGAAACACACTAGTTTATCCCTGACCACAGTATTGAGGCCCACTCTACACCTTTGCAATCACACAAGTAAAACCTTCACACGGTAATGCGACACGGCCACGGTTTTCTCTCCCGAAAGATGGACTGGCATGATTAACACAATATTGTTCTGTTGATCCTGGGATCAGGACGTCTGGGAAACCTAGTGTGTAACTCCGAACAATCACAATCACACACATTGCTCTACGCACACTCTATCTCTTCTCTTCTTTTGTTCCACATTTCACACTAGGCCACCAGGGAGCCCCTACCTGTGAGACCAGTAGGAGGAGAAGAGTGGGTGCCCTGTTTAAGTGCTGATAATGTAATCCCTTCCTTGCCTGTGTCTGGATCCTTTCTTCCCATTTGTAATCCCAGTGCAGAACTGGAACATCAGAGATTAGTGCGTGATTAGGCTGTAAATGTCCAGTGACCTAAGCTTGCCTACAGTACCTCAGCTTTGTCTGGCCTGGCACACCAGTCAGACTCATTAGGTCGACTGCCACTCACAGAGAAATTTCCTGTTTGGTCTCTACATCTGAAGCTTGTTGGGTGAGCAATGACCTTTTACTTTACACTGAGCCAAAGTGAAGCTAATCTAGCTAACCTGCATTTTAATTTGCAGTTTAAGTCCTTACTATTCATGCAGTATTTTTTCATATACGACAGCCTAAAGTAAAGATGTTTGTCTCTGGAAAAACTAGGCCAAGGGCTTACAGAAAAATGTTCCAGTAATGTAGTTAACATATTGTCTTGCAATGTTCTCCCTTCAAACAAAATTCAATAATGGATGCCAAAAATGATTGCTATCAGGGCTCTATTTATATCAGCAGCCAGGAATTCAGATATCTGCCTCTGGCATGTGTGTTATGTTGTAAAAGGATGTTGTTCTTCAACATAAGATGTGATGTTGGGATGATGATGGGATAACTTGTAAAACAGCTCTTCTTTGTTTGTGTGTTACACAATTCAGCACAATCAGTCTTAAAGCAGGTAAAAATAGTATATTCACACTGATAAATTTGGTCCTTTTCAAGTCTTAGTTTGTGTTCACACCATCAATAACATCAAAGCCAAAAATCTTGGCACAATCACCATCACCTAAAGAAAGTAGCATTATAGCAAGATTAATGGGACTTGTTTTTGGACAATTTCCACTTGTTTCATTGGCAGATTCTTTTTACTTATTACCAACAAAAAAATACCTTCTACTCAACTCATTTTTGAAGTGACATTTTTTTTTCAGTGCAGTCTGGTCAGCAAAAAAGCTGGCTCAACTGTCACCACAGTGTACATCAACATCACTTGCAATGACATGCAATTGTCAGTGCAAGTGTACATTTTTCAAGGTGACAACTTCAACACAAAAATTCCCTGCGGGGCAAAAATGCTTTGTCCCCATAACAAGGGCAGTTAACTTTTTGTAGTATGATTTTTATTAAGATTTAATGCAGCCCTATTTTTGGTCAGCTGTCCGATTCATAGTCAGAACAAATAGGGGGCAGCATATCACCAGAGTTACTGCTAACCACAGCTATCTGTAGCTAGTTAGCTTAAGCCCCCAGGATGAGGGGCAACAGGCTTTAAAGCCAGTTTTCATAGTGGCCAAACCCTGTAATTACATTGTCACGTGATGCCAAATACTTTTTTCCACAAACTTCCATATAATTGTGAAAGAGGCATCTGTAAAACGGTGGATTAATATTTTTGAGCGTCACAACCCCCGCGAAATGACTGGTTTCACTGTCATAACTGGAGCCATTCTGTCCACTAAAATTTGGAAAGTCTAGAGGAACCATACGATTACATTATATTCTCCCCATTCAAGTTAGCCGGGCAGTAAACCAGAAGTTAGCCGGCTTGGTTGGCATACGTCTCTAGTGAGCATGCTTTATGGGCCGCACAACATGGAAGATCCGGGTATTTTCATAAACAGGAAGTCGAGCTCTTTTGGCTTCAAAACACCACAGAGCAGCTTTCATAGGAATGAACGATGTCCATATTTAATGTAACATCTTTGAGTTAGCTCTGTGAGCTGTCCATCTAGTGGTCCAGACTGGGAGCTTGGAGCGTTAGGGGATTATTGGTTTTGACACCGATGGTACAAAAGCCAGGGTTAACTGATTCACATGCTAACTTCAATAGGTACCTCTGCAACACAATAAATAGATGTCATGATGTAAAAACTGTTATTTTTCTCACATGCTGTTGATCATTTTAGTTCACTTTTTAATGCTTCCAACTAAAGTTCTTGCATGTTGCACCTTCAAGGCTAGTATACAAGATATTTAGCACATAGGCCTATATTGATGTTAAAAATACACAAAGGTACAATTACATTGATTTAAAGGTTGAAATCCACTATGAGCAGGTATGCCACCCAAACACATCCTTCAGTTTTGATCTCATTTGAAAACATGAGTTGAAAAGAAAACGGCTTATGTGCAATTCAAAACATCTTCTTGCCTTTATTTTTTTAAATGCAGTCTGCTGAAAAGGATATTTAATGTCTCAAGAACAAGATGAAACTTAAAATCCATCCGAGAGCCTGTGTGTAGGATAACAGGAAGGATGAAACTTGCAAGAAATGCCGTCAGTGTTGTGTTTTTGTGTCTAGTATTTTTCCTGCTCTCCCCTCCCCCCTGTTTTCTCTCCTTCCTCTTTGTTTGCTTGATCTGCTTGATCCTCTCCTAGGTGCCTTGTCTCCTCCCAGCGACAGCTCCGGCTCTGTGATTGGCTGCTCGTGGGGAGAGGCGGGACTTGGTTCCTGCTCGTGCTGTTTTTCTAGCTGGAGGATCAGCCTCGTCGTCAGTTTCGGTAACAGCCAGACGTCGAGGACAGCGGAAATTGACCTTACATGAGGACGTTGTGGCAGTTTTCAGGCTGCAAATGTCATTTATTATTACACATACAAACACGGAGATTATCCGGACCATCGGAGGAGTTTTATAATTTGTCCTCAGATAAGGAAAAGCGAGGAAATAAGGGATTTCGTCGCTATTGGCTCTGTCCTTCCTGTCTAGCCCTTTGTTTTTCACTGCTGCTCTCGAGCAGGAGACCAGTAGCGCCCCCGTGCGAGCACAGAGGAAAGAGCTTGAGGATAGGGAGCCAGACGAGCGGCCGTGCTTCTTGCCTCCCGACCGACGTGGGTCCCCCCAGCTCATTTATCCGATGCGGAGTGAGGATGAGTCCCGCTCTGGAAGCCCTGATGCAGGCGGACGGGACTCCTTATCCCGGAAAAGGGGTGATGCTTGAGCCATTCGTGCACCAGGTGGGAGGCCACTCCTGTGTGCTACGATTTGGGGAACAAACAATCTGCAAGCCCCTCATTCCCCGGGAGCACCAGTTCTACAAGAGCCTCCCCCCTGAAGTGAGGAAGTTCACCCCTCAGTATAAAGGTAAGACCTGGAGGATGTGTCCAGATGTGTGTCAGAACAGCGCATGTGTGGTGATATTTTGGTACCTAGCTTCAATCCTGTGCTTCTTTTTCTTTGTGTTTGTGCAGACATCTTGTGATATACTGTACAATGCTTTATTGGCCGATTTTAATACATCTGTGCAGATCACAAAGATGTTATATTGCATGGGGTACAGTGTGGATGCATGGGCTCAGGGTACAGTGTGGATGCATGGGCTCAGAGTACATGATGTACACAACAACATACACCAAAATGTATTTTCACATCTATAGATAGATACATCGCTGTCTTCAGTGGCCTCATAATGTGACTTGTGTACAGTGCCTCTCCTATTGGAGCAATTGGCAGGCACCACAGGGTTCAAGTAGCATCCGAGCTGAAGGCCTGACTACCTGCCAGGAGGATGAGTGGCCAGAGGCCTTTCAAGTGCCGTGTCTGTCATTCAAGATGGCTCTGGTTTCAAGATGAAATAGATTTCCTCATGGATCAAAAATAAATGGGACAGATCGCAAGGGGAGCAATTCACAAGTCAGTTGAGGAGATTTACAGGTCTGGTTCCAGGTGCACCACAGAAACATGGACACCGATACACATTTTCACTGACACACATGCTTTTAATTGGAATATCATGTTTCCTGGTGGCGTCCAGGTCCACAGCCTCTCGCAGTTTCACCCACTGATGCATACGAGCCTAGAACACACTGACACAGACGTCTTTAGGCGGTCAAATGACAGAGGTAAGACGCACGCGTGGTATCTGACTCCTCAGTAATGCAGCATGGGACTATAAAAAGACCCTCATGGGCAGTGGGATTTGGAGATAAGATAGTAGAGTACGTCTGGGGCCTTCAAGAGCAGTGACATCAGCAGTGACGCTTGTCTGTCTCTTGCATACCTCAAAACACGAAGAGCCAATATCTAATGGTTGCAGGCACACCTTGCAGTGGCCTGTAATGAGAATGAACAAGAAGTTCATACTCAGGCACTGTTTGCACAAAATATTCTGAAGGATATGACACCAGTGTAGTAGATGTAGACTAACGACTTAAATTCCTAACAAGGATTGGACTACTAAAACTCCTGAACCTAATAAAACAATAGATGTTGATAACAATCAGCAACTCCACCAACGTTGCTAGTATACGATGGTCGAATTATGTTCATCAGGCTGTAAATTTCAATCGATGCACCGGTTTATGAGCCCTCCTTGTGAATTAAGTCCGAGTGACTCACAGGTTCCCACACTCACTGAGGTGGTGTGATGACAGTGCAGCCGTGAGTGGACGGCGCAGCCCATAAGGACAGACCTGAGAGGCTGGGCCTTCCTGCAGGATGGTGATGTCAGCGCACATGACATCAGCCTGGCTGCGGAAGAAACATGGATGCTGGGTCCTCAGGCCCGTCATTTAACATGCAAAGACTCTAGAAAAGCATTTTAAGCATCGACTGTGTTTGATCATGTTGTTCTCTGTTATTCAGTGGCTGTATTGTAAAATATGTACTATTATCACTAGTGCTGTTGGATGCTGAATGTATAGACGCGGTTTCTGCGTCCATATCTCTGCGACTTTCTCTCTCGATCAGTTTCCTTCCTGTCTGTGGTTTATCTGTATCAGCTGCTGCAGCTGTGATGTTTATTCTCAGTGCAACACCTCCCCCAGCCCTCACAGAGGCATGCGACACACAGGCCCTTTTAGGGAGCTTTAGTGGGGGCTGGGCTGGTGGGGGTACTACTGGAGTGCCTGTTAGTGGATCATGTCAGCGTTTAAGTACAGTGTCTCTGGTGTTGATGCCTCTAACCAAACTGTAAAACAACAAGTGTTGATTCAGTTCTTGTTTCATTTAAGGCCTGTATTATGATCTGTGTCACATCTGATTGACACTGAATCATGGTATCTCAGTGATTATTGGTCATGTGATTATGCAATCCTTCTCTGTGGCTTACTGAGCTGTTATTCAATGTATGTTGTTTGTATGGAAAGACAGTTGTACATCATTTCCTCATGTCATTGCTGACTGATTGAAGCTCCGAATTATGAGTCATTGTTTGTGTTTCATGAGGATGTTTATCAGTTGTTCAATAAATGGTCCTGCTTGGTTTTACACATTTTTGGTCTTGCGTGGTGTTTTGTGTCTCTTGTTTCCTCAATAATGAGTCATATCAACACTGTTTTTGCTGTGACATATGTTGTTTCTAACAATGTTCTGCTTTCATCTTCCATCTTCAACCTCCATATAGCATGTTAATGTAATGTATGTTTGTGCAGATGGCTGTATGAATGTCTAACTATCTTATGTGGATATGTGTTTGAGGTTATTGGATAAATGACCATGAAAATACTCATAACCACTCTCTGCTGCCCCTTCTCACCCACTCTCAGGTGTAGTGTCAGTCAGTTTCGAAGAGGATGAGGAAGGGAACTTGTGCCTCATTGCCTACCCCCTCCACAGTGAATCGGGGGACCTGGAGAACAAAGATCCCTCATCAGACTGCGAGCCCAAGACCAAGATGCTGAAGTGGAGCAACAAGAAGCAGTCCACGTTGCTCCTGGACAATGACAACTACGGCAAAGACCGAGCTCGACACAGCCGTAAAGAAGATAAGATCATGAGGTAAGGGTGCTCTTTCATAAACAACAAGACACTTCTTGAATATGTTCTGTAGCAAGTTAGCTGACCTTTTTTCTCTCGTTGTGACCTTTGCAGTTATAATCGTGACGAGATGCAGCAGCAGAAGCAGGCGGAGGTTCTCTACCTCAGCCTGGAGAAGGGCAATGTTGTGCCACAGATCAAACACAACCCCTGGAGTCTCAAATGTCACCAGCAGCATCTGCAGAGGATGAAGGAGAATGCAAAGCACCGGAACCAATACAGTATCCTTTCATGAATGAACGGCTGCAGTGAAGAGGGACGGTTCTTGAATGTTAATATAAGCACGTACACACCGTGTGCTAGTTTCCATGTCCTCTGTTGCTGTGTGATCCTTGACCCATATTCACAGAATTTATCCTTTTGGAAAATCTGACATGGCGCTACACAAGACCATGTGTTTTAGACTTGAAGATGGGAACTCGCCAACATGGGGATGACGCATCGGAGGAGAAGAAAGCCCATCAGATTCGCAAGTGTCAACAGAGCACATCTGCCTCTATTGGAGTGCGGCTTTGTGGCATGCAGGTACGGTAGACATTACAGCTGTGATAATAAGTCAATAAAATGATCAGTCAGTTGAAAGAAAATAAACTGCCAACTAATTTAGTTAACGATTGAACGTATCAATGACTGTTTAAATAAAAATGTAAAATATTTGCTGGTTATTATTTGGGTTAAATACTGTTGATTGGAGTAAAAAGCAATTTGGGAACTTGTGATCAACCTTTTTCAAAAAAAAATTTGGACATTCTTTGACAAAATGCATGATGGTTGTGAAAATAATCAGCAGATAGTCATAGAGATGTAACACAATACTCTGCACTGGTGTGTTTATGTATTGGTTGCATGTGGAGTTGTAAAGCTCATCGTTCTGTGTGACCTGCAGGTATACCAGTCAGACTCAGGCCAGCTGATGTTCATGAATAAGTACCACGGCCGTAAGCTGACCCTCGCAGGCTTCAAGGAGGCTCTCTACCAGTTCTTCCACGACGGGCGTCGCCTGCGTCAAGAGCTGCTGTCCCCGGTGCTGCGGCGACTCCGGGAAATGCAAGCTGCCTTGGAGGCCTGTGAATCCTACCGCTTCTACTCCAGCTCCCTGCTTATCATCTATGATGGCGACCCTCCCAGGACTCCCAGTAGACCCAGACACCGGGGTGGGGAGGAAGGTGATGAGGATGAGCCATCTGATGAAGAGGATGAGGAAGATGAGGAGGAGGAGGAGGAAGAAGAAGAAGGCGCCTTTGGTTTCCCTCGTTCCTCCTCAGCCGGTGGCAGCACTGGTGTGGCTGGAGGGAGCAGCAACAGTGGCAGCAGTCGCTCCTCCCACAGCACAGGAGAGGCCAGCAGCCCAGAGGTGGACGTGCGCATGATTGACTTTGCTCACACCACCTGTCGGCACTTTGGAGAAGACAGTGTGGTGCACGAAGGCCTGGACAGTGGGTTCATCTTCGGCCTGCAGAACCTGATCACCATCATCTCCCAGCTAGAGGATCATAGTTCGGACTGAGGCTGCTGCGGAGCCAACATGGTCTAAATTTTTAAGCATGGGAAGAGCTCAATGAGCTGAAACCCTGCTATGGTGCATCGTCCTTCTGCTGACGTGGGGGTCTGAGCCTCCTCTGCTTGGAGGGAACCTCAGACACCTCGGGGTCAGGGGGAGAGTCTGTGTGGTCGTTCCTGCGCTCTCCCTTACCTGCCAGAGGACAGGGCTGCCTGGGCCCTTAGTTGCACTTTTCTCTATCTGAGACTGCTCCTTTTCTTTGTTATAAGTGGTAGGAGGGATGTTTTACGAGGTGGCAGTCTCTCAGAAACCACTAGGATCCCCCCATCTCCTTCTCTGGTACAGACTAGTTTCTTTATTGTTAAGTCCTCTCTTAGAGAGAATGAGCGAGGCGGAGATCATTGAAGCTCAAGTGTAGTTGTAGGAGCCTGACGTGGTGCTTTACCTGTGATATGGGTTAAGTTGTTTTTTTTCCTGATGAAGTTTGGACTGCCAGTCCCCAACAGCACAGCACATTTCAGTGGGGAAGTTGACTGTACAAGCTGACCTTGGCAGGCTAGGTCAACAGCCTTGTAGCAATTGACAACGTAAGCCTCTGAGAAGGACATTTTGTGTTTTTACTGGTGTCTCTGAAGACCCTTGTAACAAATATGGTTTGTGAGTCCACCAGGCACTTGGATTTACACTTCTTTGGTGGAAAAACAAGATTATTTAGGTCTAGAAGAAGGGATCTGCCTTTTTTCTCCCCTGTACCTTTTTGCCTATGAAAGACTTTTTGCTATAAGGGGATAATATCCTTGTTTTGTCACTGTCTTTGTTTTTGTCTGATTTTCTCCTCTTCATTCCTGAAACTCTGACTAAACAAAGAGAATATATTGATTAAAAACACTAGCTAAAAAGACTATATAAAGACTATTTATTTGCAAGGATTGTTTTCGAAATGTTAAAAAAAAAATGGAAAAAGCTACATTCCATATTACCACTCTCTAAATGTTCTGTTCTGATACCGACTTTGATTTATTTTATTATTGCAAGAGCCGATACCTCTCTTGTATACCTGTGTGTTAACAGTGTCTTGAAAAATAAAGGCATTCATTTGTGGTAAAAGCTGCCGTCTACCCTGTGTTCATTTATAGTATGAAATATCTGTGAATATATGCATTAACCGGACAGGAAGTAGTGACGTGGGGAAAAGGGAAATGAAATTCGAGCAGGATGCTGACACAAGATCTGTCAGTGTCGCTGTTACAAGAAGAGAACATGAGTCATCTTTTGTGTCTGATCCTACAGAAAGTACTGATGTTTTATCTCACCTTACACAGCACAACTACAGACAATGCTTTCTGTTGTATTGAGTGATGTATCTCTAAGAGGAATGCAGTCAGCAAAGAAAGAACTTAATACATAAACTCATGATGGTGTCTTTGGAGGAAAACCCGTTATACTTCTCTCTTTGGATGTTTCACAAAGTGAACTCCAAATTTATGGAGACAGTAATGACTCTTACTATTAAACTCAATCAGATAAATAGAAACAGTTTCCAGATGTCTGAAGTTGACCGCTGAAGTTTGTCATTTGAGTTGAGTTAAATGAGATCAGATCAATTCTTGTTCAGGCCACATGTGAGTCATCATTTGATCAGTGAAATGAGAGATTGACCTGGCAGAAGAAAGTTCACAACAGAGGGGAAAAAGATTTTTGTTCTTGCTTTTGAATCAGATTTGATCAGAGTTTTTCTCTGCAGTGAAATGGATTCTGAAGGATTTTGCTGATGTCTGAGGTTGATGCAAGACTTCAAGATCACGTCCATAAGTGTCATCTGACACAGCTGTGGTTGAATATTTCTCAAGCAACTGAAATACACAACCATTTAATTCTGACACAATGCCACTAAAAAAAAATAATTTGCCTACCTAATTTGACTTTTAAGTATTTTAACTACTAGCTTATACAGTCATGAAAGCAAGTTTGTAGTTTGTATGTTTAGTTTAGTTTAAGCATAAAAAAATCTGTCAATGAAGATCTGTCTCTTCTGATTAAAATTGATTCCCAAAACTACAAAATACACTTTTTTAAAGAAGGTAACTCAACCTATAAAGTCTAAATTAGCAGCTCATGGTTTTTAATGAGCATCATTATTATTTCCCATGCTGCAGTGGGCCGTTTCAGCTTATTAGATGCTTGAACTTTTGGTGGATTTATGAAATGATAGAACTACCCTACAATTAAGAAGAAATGTTGAAGATGTTTAAGTATTGTGTTGTAGCGATATGTATTGAAGTTAGCATGTTAACCAGCTAGCCCTGGCCCAGTTTGTACCTCAAGAGGCGATAGCCCAATAGTAAACAAAACCAACACTTACCCGGTGCTCCAAGCTCCCAGTCGGGACAGATTCCGCTAATATGACTGCTTGCTGCACAGCTAACTGAGCTAACTAGCTAACGTCAGCTACAGTTAGCAGCAGTTAGTGGTTACTCTGTTAATATGAGGCCCCCTTTTTGTTTTGAGTGTGAATTTTGACAGGTGGCCAACTCTTACAAATTGCAAAAGGAAAAGTAAAACAAAAACACAGGCTAGTCTTCGCTTAATTTTGACTGAAGTCCATTTCAGTGTGAGGTCGTCCTCTTCTTATTTTCCCTCAGCAATCAACCCTCGGGCCTGATCATAAAACACAAAAAAAATCAGCTCGAGGTCATTCAATTCATTGGCAAAATCATAACTTGCTAGAAAAGATACTTTTCAGTGTTTAGGCTACAAATGTGTACAATTAGAGAATGAAGCCTACAACAATTTTTTAAAATTCACTTTATGATTTTTTATTATTTCCAAGTATTCTTTTGTCAAATCCACAGGGAGCCACTGCAGAGGGGCAACAGAGCCGCAGGTTGCTGACCCACAATTTAGGAAGTTCCCCTTAACTTTAAATGTAATAATTGCAGAATAGAATAATAAGGTTTACGTATAAGTCTGCTTTAATTACATTTAATCAGACTATAACTTAACTTTTTTAAATACTTTAAGTACTCAAAGCTTTTCAGTGTGAGCCAAAACATCATGGCATGGTGCTGTTTACTTCTCCTGTGCGTAAATTACATAATTTAGACTAACTGATCCACAGGAAACTCTGCCAGGGGAACAGACTTTCATGTGCATGCGTCATCATTGTTGCTGAGTCCATTACTAAGCAGTTTAGTGCAGGTTCCTGGCCTGATTGCCATTCAGCGGCGACATCGGTGACTGATCTGCACCGGGGCTCGGATTATACACTTCAAACAAGAGAAGAAAAACTTCCCATTAGAGCTGTAATGCCAAGCAGGAAGCATTATAAGGTGTTAGCCAGCAAACAGCTCCCAAAGCAGCAACCTCAGATGACCTCAACATACTCTATGCACCCTGAACTCCACAGTAAAAGTTTTTGCCAGTCAAAACCAGCATCTTTGTACTCAGCGTAATCAGGATTTCAAGCTCCAAAAAACATTCTCACGGAAACACCGGCTGTGTGGAAAGTATGCTTAGAGTGCTGTGGTATCTTTCAGCACCCTACTCTACCTGTTTCACTTGAAGGGTTGGATTGTTAGTGAGAGACGAGAGGATTTTTCAAAGGCAAGCCGACATTGCAAATACAAGCTTTCAACCCTGAACAATTGGCGTGACGCGGATACTGAAGGTGGAGAAGGGAAAGTTACACTCAGAAATGGCTTAGGCTGGCAAAGAACGCACATTAACTGAGTTTACATAGTACGATGTGAAAAAAGTGCTTCTGGGTTTTCTAGTCTTTCTGGGCTGCACAACATACAGGACACACTGGTCTGACTGAAGACTCCCAGTAAACAAACCACAGGGGCTTCATGCAGCTCGCAGCCATATCATCTTCACATCACAGTTCACTCCCAACCGGCTCCAACAGGCCGACTCAGAGCCTTTAGATGACCTACATACCCATGCTTTATGTGCAATATTCTGTTACAAGACTATTCATGCACATAAGTGTCATAAATCCATGACCAAACAACTAAACATGGCTGGATCTCTTGTTTTTGAGCTTGAGTGGATTATCACGTCCACTCATGGCTGCACAGGTTTCTCAACAACAAGACATTCTTTTGCAGTGATGGAAAGTAACTAAGTACATTTACTTTTTTTACTCCTCTACATTTATTTGATAACTGCATAAGAGCCAAAGCAGCACATTTATTTATCCTATTTTATTTTATCTGCCGATTAACGCCAACGACGATAACGCCAAGTCAGCACTAAGTACACAGTTTATAGATACATGTAAACGTATGTTTAATTTATTGTACTTGTACCTTTGCTACATTTATTGGCAGAACATTACTTTTAATATTTAAGTAAATATCAGATACTTCAAGACTTTTACTCAACTACTATTTGTATGGGTGACTGTCACATTTACCAAAGTAACATTTTAACACGTTATCCCTACTTTTGCTCACGTAGGACTTTTGGGTACTTTAACACTGTTTTTTGATATAATATGAAGCTTCAACTCTTCTCCGCCAGCCTGTCTGGGATGTTCAGGGGTTTGCTGCAGTGAACACCATCAAAGGCAAGTGAAGGGAGACTCGGGCAGTTTAGGAGAGATGACAGCACGAGGCACGAGATGAGAGGGATTATCATTTCCTGGTTTCAGCTCTAAAAATAAGCAAACATCCCCTGCCAATCTGCTGCCTGCTGCAAAACAGATTTTGATGATTATGTTTTGCTCCTCCATGGTGGAGACATCAAGCTTGTTCATATGGTTTTAATGATGAATCATCAAGAATATATTTGATTGATAAAAGCAGAAATCTGTCGGTCTCCTGTGTATTGAGACATTTCTTCACTTGATTCGCTCTTTTCTTTCTTTTCTTTTAATTTTTTGGATGGGTGGGCCTGTTTGTCTGTGTTGTGTCTGTGTTGTGTGCATGGAGGTGTGCTGGTGTGGGTCACAGGCAGTTGCCTTGGTGACTGAAGTGACATTTTTTTTAACAGTGATACATTACTATGGCAACAGCATCAGTATTTTTAGCAGTTCTGCACCACAAAATGCAGGGGTGCCTTGGCCTGATTGCTCATTCACAAAAAATGAGATAACCTGAATAAATGACACCTGGAATAACTGAGCAAATTCTCTCTTTTCGCTGCATTACGAGGCTTGCTTGATTTAGCAAAGCATTACATTCAAGCAACGTAGTGGCTTTGCAATGTACTAACAGA
The DNA here is from genome assembly GCF_040436345.1 of Pagrus major. Lineage (NCBI taxonomy): Eukaryota > Metazoa > Chordata > Actinopteri > Spariformes > Sparidae > Pagrus > Pagrus major. Next base: position 20,530,506 of record NC_133220.1, read on the forward strand.
AGAAATAAAGCCAGATTGAACGCAATAGCACACAGGAAATTTATGTAAGAGCCGAAAAATCTCAAGGTAAATCTTACTGTGGTGATAACGCATGAAATCACAGCTCTTACGTGGAGGTACAGTACATACACAGGTGTTTGTGTTTGCCTGCATTGCCTACATGGTGGTGTCTGAGCTCATAGTATGACGGTCGTCACAGTTCAAAGGTTACTGAATTTCTTATCTCATGGCTAGCTGCATGGCTTTAAAAGGCATTCTGTTGCAGACACGATCTCCTGCTGCCAAAGAGAAGCCGCTTCTCTGTGAAACCACCCAGCGAGATAGGATGTGAAAGCACACGCTCCCTCACCCTCCCTGCAGCAACAACAGAGAAGTGTGCGTGAGCTTAAAATAACCCAGACCAGAGCATAAAAAGGCAGAAGGAGGCATGGGTTTGTGCCATTTGAAAAGTGTTTTGTGCAGGGATGTAGGTAGGAGTTTGGAAGTGTTTAAGCTCTCAAGACAGAGAGGTGAAAATAGTCTGGAAATCCAATAGTTCTTTGGATACCTTTCCTGAAAGAGGTGAAGACTGATCCAAACACAGATAGAAGGGTGTTGATGTTATTTTAAAGATGTTTATGTGCCGTGTCGCAGAGATGTCTACTGAAGCTAGCATGCTAACCAGCTAGCCACAGCCCGTCTCACCAACCCTGTGTCGTCATACTACCACTTTGCACCAGCAAGTACCGAACTAAAACAAGCTTAATTAGCTTGTTAACTCAGCATACAAACTTGACACAGAGTAAAACTCACAACACAATTATGGTTTGTCTACCCACAGTCACCTCTGGTATAGTTGAAATAAATCCTCAATTTTTCCGAGTAATACATGTGAAAAAATTCTGGCTCTACATGCACTTTTCGCCCGCTGCATGCGTCTCCCATCATCCTTGAAATCGTATTCTTGGTTGGAGCCGCTGTAAATCACTTCTGTACTGAATCCCCTGTTGTCGAACTGACCTCCGGCATTCTTGGAGGCTGTGACACCAATTTGGTGTCCAGCTTTGATCACTCTGACGTTAGGCTGCCAAATCTAGTTGAGCGGGGCCCGTCACCCATGGTGACTCCCCCTGTGATCCGAGGTCTTGCTGCTGGCAAACTCTAGGCCCATTGGCTTCATGGTTAACTGAGCCATGAGCTAATTAGCTAACGGTAGCTAGCTACAGTCAAGGATCAGATCTCATGTTATCTCTGCTTCTTGCCAAGCCTTGGGGAAAACAGAGAAATGCTTTACATGAAAAACAAATGGAAACCAGAGCTAAATATTGAAAATGTACACAGTGGAAGCTTCTAACCAGGTTCTTCAGAACACTTAGCCAGCTAACCACCCAACAACCATGTCGAAAGCTCTGTGGCTGGTACAAAACCAAACTAAAGCCTTTCTGAGACAGTGTAAATAAAACCATGAAAGAAATTACAGGTTATTTGCACTCCAAACAACTGTGCTGTGCTGTACCTACAAGGACCACACACGTCATATGTTCAAAGAAGATGATGTCACAGGCTGTTACGCAACTCTCCTTGAACCCTGCTCAACAGATCGATCAGATAACAACATGCAGCCACCAGGAGGAATAAAGTGACAGCTGATCAGAGGGAGAATTTATGACATAATAAACCTAAATACTCTGTGTTCTGTCCTGACGACTGGTGGCCCATTTTGATATCAGGACACAGTTTTACCTCTGTAGCAGTAGTAACTGTATTGGTACTGTATTAATGTAGAGGCTTATCACCTCTTGAACCATTGTCCCTGAGGGCCTACAGAACAACAGTTGATTAGATAGGTAGGTAGGTAGGCAGGCAGATAGATAGTAAACATGATCAAGGAGACCTGACAGTTGAGGTTACAAACCCCACATATGTCCAGAGTATTTCTTGATTCTCTGTCAGTTTCTTTGTTTTTTTGGACAGGACCCAGTCAGATTTTAGGATTATATAACTCCTCCCAATGTTTGTGTTATTTGTCAACAGCTGCGATTAGGGGTTGTTTCAGGCCATCAACAACTTTATTTATATCACCAAATCCACAAGCGTCTGTTGTCTCTTCAACAACATCACATGGTCTTTCTCACATATTTATACAGATGGGATACACTTTAAAGTAATGTGTGAGGTCACATTGACCCTTGGCAGAGATTCTCAAACTCTCCCTTTACTGAAGGAATAAACGAACATCATTCTTCCCAAAGATGTTCCCTATTTTGTTTGTTGTAGTGATAAAGAGCTGTTTTAGCAACAGTTATAAGAGCACCAAAGTGGACCAACCTGATGGAGTTGAATTAGATTGAGACTGGCTGTAAAGGCCATACACGATTTACTTTACCTTCATAATCATCAAATCAATCAGAGATCCTTCATGTCCCGTGGGAGAGGAGGAGACCACCAGAACTGAAATGTTTCAAAGGATAAACACAACATAAAAGAGCCAACCATTGCCCTCACCGTCAAGCATTCAGGTCTGTACAGTAAATGCAGTCACTGTTCCCAATGAAACAACAGTCGTCTTCATCACTGAGGTGTCTTTTAAATGTCTTACGGACATACACGCACTGTGAAGAGGATGTGATGTGAGCATGTGAAGGCGTGGTGTAAGTGAAACCAGTGTGTACGTGAGAAAGAGAAGTCCTTTCCCAGTCGTTAAAACCATCCAATAAGTATGTTGAAATCAAGATTTTTGTATTCTTGTCACGGCACACACACACCCATTCTCCCTGCAGCAACCACGGTGTCCTGCATGAGTGTGTGTGCTTAAAATAGCCCAGACAGGACAGGACAGGCAGAGGGAGCTACGAGCTCGTCATCTGGAATAATCTGGATTAAGCCTGATGACTACTACTGTCCAGTCAAGGGCGCTTAACTCCCGCAGGGTAAATGTTGTTGCTTGTCGCTCCCCGTCACACTTTCCTGTCAGTGGGATTGTTTTGGTTCTCTGCTGGTTAAAACATAGCTACATTAATCCTCCTCGTGTACATTTTCCACTTCATACATGCCGTGACTCTTTCCCTGGAGTAATTGTGGTGCCTGTAGATGGATTATAATGAGTGAGTGTGTCTGTAAGTGGGTGGTGGAGGAGGTGTCCATCAATGAACAGCTCTCAGTAGCTGTGAAACACACTCTCATGCATCTGCAGCACAATTATGTCACAGGATACTTTTTAATTATTGTAATAAAGAGTATAGCAGAGCACGCTGACAATGGTTTAATGTCATGCTGGCTTGTTTTATTCTCTTGCAGGAATTTCTCAGTGGGTTGTGTTGTTTTACAAGACAAAGCAGGTCCTCTTCATTGTGTGTTGTATTGTTTCAAGTGATTTTTAGAAAGGTTTGTTTATCTGTTATCTGTTCATTATTAAAGAATAACTGGTCTCATCACACTATAGCAAGAGATTGTCTGGGCTGTGTTTACGTTAAGAGCATATATATCAGGGGGCCTTTAAACATGTTGCATAACACAGTGAAGCTCGCTGAGCACAGCTGTTAGAGTGAGATTAGCATGACGGCAAAGGCAAAAACAGCTAACAGCCTCCCCGCTCTACTTCTCTGCGAGTTCAAGTGCTATTATTTACCAAGCCTTATCTCCAGTTAGACTTCCCATGTCAGTTTTTTCTGTACCCCATCACTCCTTCCAGTCGGTCTTCCGATAGACTGAGCAGGATTGAACGTATATGGACAATCTGTTCTGTCTTAGCCTAGCAATACTAGCTGCATGGCTATAGGGCTGGCAGTGTTGGTCGTCCATTGCTTTGGTCCAGACTGAAATATCTCAACAACTTTGGGATGTATTGTTATGAAGTGTTGTACAGACATCCATGGTTCCCTATGGTCTGGTGATCTGATGACTTTATGTTTGAACAAGTATTGAATGTGTCACCATGACATTTTGTGCAGACATTCATGAGCTGTGATTAGTTTAGTGAGTTTATGTGAGTATTTCCATTTTGTACCACTTTATTCTTCCAACCCAATACATTTAGGAAGCGAATATTGCACTTTTACTCCACTACATGTATTTGATAACTTTAGTTTCTGGTTACTTTGCAGATTGCAAGCTGCTTCAGAGGCGAGGTCGTGCATTTTTAAATTGATTTACTTCATCTGCATTCGAATTTAAAAAAAAAAAAGCAAACAAAAAAAAAACACTTTTAAAACTTAAAGGTCCACAATAAAAGAATTGGCCACCTCTCAAATTCCTCAAAACAAATAGAGGGCAGCATACCACCAGAGTAACTGCTACCTGCTGCTACCTGTAGCTGCCGTTAGCTAGTTAGCTCAATTAGCTGTGCAGCTAGTGGTCAGGACTGGTAGCTCGGAGGGGAAGTGTTGGTGTTTACAACACTAGCACAGGAGCTTTGGACCGGGATGGGGCTGGCTGGTTAGCACGCTAACTTAAGTAGATATACGTCATAATCTTAAAACTGTTATTTCATCCCTTCTGTGCCTAAATGCAGCCTCACAGAACTGCTAGCGTGGATGTAGACAGACTCTTGGTTCAACTCTTTCATCTAAATGATTTGGATGTAAATGTCACAACTATCAGGGTGATATACTTGAGACAGATTGAGAGACTTTTCCACTGTATACTACAATTACTGGATCAAGCACGACGTGTTTATTCAAAGCTGAAGAGCCAAGCTGGTCCTCATTAACCCTCTAAAGCTGTGTGAGAACATGTCTGCAGGGAGGAGTCAGGGGTCTTTGATCTACATGTTTATGTAACCTGGTACATGAGGTCGAGGACACAGTGTTCTTCTGTCTGCTGGATCAACGTAGTGGATTAAGGGGACAATCATATCTACCAGTTAAAGCTCACCGACCTTAACCCCTGACCTGTAGTAGAGCAAATATACTGTATGATTGTATGTCCATGTGGAGTATACAGTATCAGCAGTCTGTGGGTCACCAAGAGATCAGAACAGCTGTTCACCACAGAGAAGAGCTACTGAGACGAACATTAAAGCCTGCTCAGACCTCAGGTCAAATAATTCAACATATAATTCACTGTAATGTAATGTAATGTACTGTTGTGGTTTTTCCAGAGTGGCAGCAGACAGAAAACAGGAGAAGCGGGATAGGACAGCTGAACAGGGAGTGACTCACTCTGCTCAGTCTCATGGTGATCTTGTGACTCTTTACTCCCACCCGCTTTCTTGTATTTATGCATCCCCCCCCGCATGGCGGAGACCGTACTATTATCCTGTCACTGTAAACATCCGACTGTGGCCTTCTCAAGGCCCCTGACATCTGCTTTTACCTCCTATCTCAGGATTCCCAGTTATCTACTACTGTGATAATGTGCTTTGCATACACGTAATGTAGATAACATAGTGAGTTCGAAGAACAAACAAAACAAGTTCGACATGAATGTGGGCCTTTTGAGAGGCAGAGATGGATGGAGGGTGCTCACTGGTGTACATGACAAGAACGTGAAACACGTATCGGAGGAGGGCAAACTCTAAGAGACAAAACAAGGAGGAAAGAGGTAAATGTAAGAGGAATGCAGGGCCATAGGGGAACAATTGTAAAGGTTCGAGGAATTCAACATTCCTCCACGTTACAGCAAAGTCAAAGACTTATGTAAGAGCAGCTGCTGAGTAACATTCTCATGTGTCCGTGTGCACACTCACAAAGAGGAGTAATGTATTGATAGTGTGTAAGCTTGTGATACTCACAAATACACCTTTCATAAATGCTGGCATTACTTAAAGGATAAGTTCACCCAAAAATTTAAATTCTGTCAATATCTGCTCACCCGCATGCCAGTGGAAAGGCAGGGGAAGTTTTGTAGTCAACAACACATTTCTGGAGCTTCACAGCAAAACAGTGTTTCAGCATTCTCCTTCACAACTGAAGAAGACGGGGACTTGTTTTAAAAATGTAAAAAAGAAATTAAAAAAACATAAAAAACATAAAATGGTTCTATACAGCTCATACAGTGTAATCCGAGTCTCAGCGTCTGAAGTGGGTTCACAAGCTCAGCTGCGCATCAAGGGTGTAGATATAGTCATTTCAGATCAATTTGGGATCTTGAGGCTTTCAGAGACTTTGATTACGTTGGAAGAGCTGTATGGAGACGTTTTACGTTTTTCTGCAGTTGTTTTTGTAAGTTTTAAATCCCCATCCGTTTCAGTTGTTTTGCTGTGAAGCTCTAGAAATGTTTGGTGGACTTCAAAACTAATCCTTTAAAGCTCAGAGATTTAGGAAAAATAGGTCACGTCTATTGATTTAGATCAATAAATACTGTTTCTGGCAGTCAAAAGTCCATTCATTTCAATATGCACTGCTTCATAGAAGTCTACTTTTACACTGTACATGTGAAGTAAAGGTTAAATCATATGAATTCATTGTCTGTTTCTTTCAGTAGGCCAAATACAAACTTGCAGTTGAGGTGCAGACAATGAACCGCAACGTCCCCAGCTCACTCTCATTCACATCTTCTCTCTCCTGTAATTCCTGTTATCTCTCTTTTTTGAAGGATGAAAATAATCAGACAAATAGCAGTATCTGTTAAAAACAAACAAACAAACAAAACAAACAAGAGTTCGCTGTTTTACGAGGGGGTACGTAACCGATTGCTTGGCTGGGGGCTGTTTGTTCCTGTGTGTACTGGTTTTTACATTTTGTTTTTTTAAATAAACAAACTATACATAACTTTAGAGGAGAATTTTTGTTCCGATGAAGAGCAGTGTTGCTCGAAATGTCACAACTTTGGTGTATTGAATAAATGGATATTGGAGCCCTGCAGTGTGTGAGCTTTCAGTCAGGCGTGTTTGTTTACTTGTGTTTCTAGTCATTATCGTGGTGAGATAAGCTGACTTACTGCGACAATTCAAACATAAGGGTGGTATTTATCTTCTCATCTAATTCTTAACAAGAAAGCAAATAAGCATAACTTTTTTTTTTTCAGATGAGATTCTATAGAAAATAGCGTGTGACAGCTTTAGTTTCAAAACATTAGATAAGGCCTCACTCTGTTGGAGAAGTTATGTTTTCGCATGTGCCCCAACACGATGAACACTCTGTTATCAGGGAGCGCTCTGAAAGACTCGGCTCTTTCTCTGCTACACTGTGTGTGCTGTCCTCCTCTTACAGCTATGTGAGAAATGCTTTTTACGACATCCTGTTGTCCGATGCTCTGTCATCTTTCACTGCCTTCTACTGAGAATTTCAGTAAATACTTATGTTTGTGGCCTCAAGCCTTGACGATCGCCAGTGCTGATGCAACCTTTGTTTTCCTCATTCAGATCTCAACTGGAACTGGCGCCATTTAAATATGTGGACTAAATTCTTCTTTTATTTATTAACAATGCAAATCCAGTTCATAGTCCTCTCTTAGTACATGAGCATTACAGCTGTGCTGAGGCTAAAGCTTCTTGACCACAAATAATAATAATAATAATAACTTTGTTTGTATAGCACCAAAGTGCTAAACAAAACAAGATAAAAACACAAGAACACTTTGAAAGCATCTCTCACACACGAACATGATGAATTTAGAACTGGGTGTCGTGTGAATATCACAATGCTAATGATTCATTGTTGCGCAAGGAGGGTATCAAGCACGTCAAACCTTTGGTCAGCGGAGGGGACAGAATACAAAGACTCAAAGGGAGGCTTTTTGGATTCAGAGACACGGATGCTTTGAAGTATCCTGGTCTTAATGAGGACATAGACTTCACATGTTTTCTGTTATCTATTGTTTCTGTAAAGGCTCCCCCTCTTTTTTTACAGCCTTTATGGGCTAATATATCGTATATATGGGTGCCTGTTTTGTATTTTGTAAGCATGTGAACCTTTTGTGTCTTCTCATCTCTTGTTGTTTCATTGCTTCATTAACTTGAATTTGCTTCACCTGGTGTGTCATTATCTGGGTCATGTGAATGCCTCCTATTGGTTGTGGCCACTATATAGGTGGGGCCACATGGTGTTGTTTGTTTGTTTGTAGCCCTGATGAAGACCTGATGTTTGGCTTTTTGAAATTGTATTTAAACTATTGCCCTTTTAAAGATTTAGCTGCTACAGTAAAGGCTGTTTTTAGTCTACTGATGTTTTCTTTCAGTGCCTGGCTTGCTCTTTTTCGCCCATTTTCCAAGAGCACCCAACACAACTTTTTGTCACCATTGTGCATTTGAGCCACCAGTCATCTTCTCTCTAGAAAAATGATAATCTTTACAAATGAAGGATTTATTAAAAAAAAGGGGGGGGCTGTTGTATTGTATGTATTGAAATTGTTAAATGTTGCTGCTATTTTGTCCTCCCCTTCATGCATGTGTGGCTCTGTCTTTGTTGACAATCAGGCTGGCTTGAGAGACGCTGTCTCAAACGGTCTTCACCAGCCTGTCTTTCCCACTCTAGATCATTTTCAGGCCACTGCTGCCCTCAGGTGGAGACATGCATGTGTTCATGCAGGGGACGATGCAGCCAGTGCTGCCTGAAGCCAAAACTGTCTTCTTAAACAGGGTTGGGGCAGTTACTTGTATTTGTATACTTGCTATTTATGTATTCTGATACATTTGGTAATTACCTCTTTAAAAGTGTAGTCAGTAATGTAATCCACGTATCACAATATGAGGGTAATGCATTTTGATTACTTTCCGGTACTTTTGGATTATTTCAATTCAAAACACATACAAATTAAGATCAGAGATATCAATAAAATGACCAGACTCTTTATTTTAAAGTTGTAATCTTGTGAGAGGGCTATATTTACTGAGTGTATCTGTAATCTAATCACATCTTTTTATTAATTATTGTTGTATATTATATTTTGACCATGCCAAAAAATGTAGCCTCTTAGATACATATCAGTATTTACCCCTGGACAATTCAAGGGGATCTTAAAACACTTCACCTCAGTGTGTAATTGTTTTCACTGAATATTGTCCTTTTGATTTTTTTTTTTTTTTAACCCTGCTTATGTTTGTGTATCTTGACATCATTATAAATGAGGGAAGCCTCAATGATTTTTTTTAGGTTTAAATAAAGGTTTAAATTTCTGTGCTAGACTACAGCCCTGCTTCAGGTTTGCTGTATGTCTGTCGGCTTGTAATAATTTGATTAAACAAAACTGTATTTGAGGATACGCTTCATGTAAGCTGGTATCAGCTGAAGAAAGGTACCAAAACTAGATAAAGACACAATAAGACAGGGCATCAGACAATGTCAAAAGGCAGGACGCAATGGACCTTACCATTTCAGCTATTTAAATGTACTCAAGTGTTACAGTCGAATTACAGTTTACACTGACAACCTGCAGCCTTCAGGCCTTCAGAGTTGCCTGCTTGGAAAGTCGGCCTTGATACAATGGAACATCCAAATAAAGTAACACAGACAGTGTCTTTGTACATTAGACTGTTGGATTAAATAGAAATAAATAAGAAGATATACATTATTATTTTTTATTATCATTATCATTATCATTATTATTATCATCATTATCATTATTATTATCATCATCATTATCATTGTTATCGTTATTATTATTATTATTATCGTTGTTATTGTTATTATTATTATTGCTGTTGTTGCACACTTTTTTCTGCATAACATAGATGAAACTCTCTTTTACCATTGGAAGAAGAAGAAGAAGAAGAAGAAGAAGAAGAAGAAGAAGATGTGGAGCTGTCGCAGTGAATTAACACTGACATTATTGAATTGTCCCAATAAAACCGAGCACTTGTTCTGTACTCTTATGTGACCTTTCACAAACACAAATGCACAGATGAATGTTGAGGCCGGGCCTGTGTGGAGCCTGGTTCTTTAAATGGTCGCTGTTCGTGTCTGTAGTGGTGACGTGTCTCTAAAGTTTCTCCTCCTCCTCTCCTCCTCCCGGCGGCTCAGTCAGTCAGTAGTGAGGTTGAGTCTGCTCAGATTTACATGGTAAAGGAGCACAGAGGTGGACAGCTAGGACAACATGGGCAGTGAGTATGACTTTCACACACGAGTCGTACGAGACTTTATATCTAGAGCATGTGTAGCGAGAGTAATAATGGTATTTTACTTGTTTTAGACAACTTAGTTAGCTAACGGCGTTAGCGCTGGCATTGGTAGCAAGCTAGCTTACGTTGCTAGCTAGCTAGTTGGCAGTTGCTTTTGTACTATCTTAAACCCTTTGTAATAAGAAGTTGTGAGTGGATTCAATCAAACACTTGAGTATTAGTTTTTTAACCGTGATAACTTGCTTGTAGTGAGATCTTAAAAGCGCCACGGTGGCTCTCGTTGGATGGACATATCTTCCAAGCTAACTAGTTAGCCACTCATTCAAAGACATTGACAGTCTAGTGATGACGACGCATAACACTACCCGTGTTATCTTCAGCCTGCTGCCCCTAAAGCATCTGCCTAATGCTAATAACATACACCTGGTATAAAATAATATAAAGGTCTAGCAAAAAATATCTAGAAACTACGTGATACAAATACATTATTTGGTAGTCAAATCTGTTTAGTGTTGGTTATTGTAAATTCAAACGTGCCGTGAGTCCGCCCACATTTCACTGCCACGTCCCACTGACACCGAGCTATTATTTCCAGTTTACTCACGTAAATACTTCATGTCTGCCTGTTTTCAGTCAAATTCTTGGAGGTGATAAAGCCGTTCTGTGCGGTGCTGCCAGAGATCCAAAAACCTGAAAGAAAGGTGAGAATTCTGGTCATTTTATTAGTACATTTGCTTTTGGTGCTGCTTTAGTTATTTGATGTAAATCCTCTCATAATGTGCCTGTCCAACAGATCCAGTTCAGAGAGAAGGTATTATGGACTGCCATCACTCTGTTCATCTTCCTGGTGTGTTGCCAGGTAAGTGTCGCCATTAATTAATTAATCACCGTCTTTCCATAATCTGTTGCTTCAGTCAGCTTGGTTGTTCTTATAAATGGAAATTGAAAACCATATAATTTAAATGAAAAACTACTACTTGTCTTCACTTTATTGTTAACTATTTGGTTATTTGACCTTCAAATAAAATTGTTGAATGACCTTCATTAAAGGTCTGAGGACCGATATATTGTTAATGAAGTGGGTACAAGTCGTCAGTCGTCTCAGTGTGCAGTGTTTTTTCATTTTTATTCTTTTTTACAATCAGAGTTTGTAATTCAACACAGCCGTCAATGAAACTATTTGATGTGACTGTAAAAAATCTTACATAGCCTCACAATGAACCATGTCAGGTTTCTTTTTTCTAAAGATAAATTATTTTAATTACTTACTAATCTATCAATTGTCTAATTAAATTTTAATTGACTTATTTAGTACAGCAGAATAAGAAATATGACAACTGCAAATCACTACTAGTCCTAGCCCAAAATTATGCATTCAATTTGCATTGGTTTCCTGCCATCCAACATCAAAGAGATTAATTTAGGATGAAATGGAGAAAAGGGGGAGAAGGTGCACAAAGAGAATTCTCAATGCTTTTAAATTTAAAGGTGCTTAGTAAATACATGAAAAATAATCAGATTAATTTTCCACTGATTGATCTGTCGATTAATAAAAAAACAAAATCCTTAATCACCTGCAATGATGTTAGCATGGCACAGTTCGAATAATATGTGTGTCCGGAGGATTGGAAAACTATCCAAAGTGAAAAACTCACGGGTTTGCATGTAGTGTTGCCCTTAGTAATCTTTAATCTAAACTAATGATTTGATTACATGTTGTACCTTAAGTTGGACTTGTAGTCTAGGCGTTATTTTTTGAGTAGCAACTTGCAAGTTCATAGAAGCATTAAAATATTCATCTCTCACATTGTTTGCCTCCAGATCCCCCTGTTTGGCATCATGTCCTCAGACTCTGCAGATCCCTTCTACTGGATGAGAGTCATTCTGGCTTCAAACAGAGGTATTTGTCAAGCTAATAATCAAGTAAAATATAAAATGCATGTCTGCTCCCCTGCTGGAATTTCCTAATTTGAATATCTCCCTCCAGGTACCCTTATGGAGCTGGGTATCTCGCCTATCGTCACCTCAGGCCTGATAATGCAGCTGCTCGCTGGAGCTAAGATCATCGAAGTTGGAGACACACCAAAAGACAGAGCCCTGTTTAATGGAGCTCAGAAATGTAAGTAAACTCTCACCAGGAGGAGGTTAGACTCCATAAGTATGTCCATGGATTGTCTAACCTCATGTTCATGTTGTTCAGTGTTTGGAATGATCATCACCATCGGCCAGGCCATCGTGTACGTAATGACCGGCATGTATGGAGATCCCTCAGAGATGGGTGCAGGAATCTGTCTGCTCATCATCATTCAGGTGAGAACAGGAATCTTTTCGTCAAATTTGTCACAACCAATTGTGTGATTTGACTTCAAATATGTATGCTATCATTGAAACATGCTTTAATTACACACTAACATGATGTGGAAAGGATATAATAATATGTGGATTATAACTACATTTATCTTTTCTGTGTTCTTTCAATGAAGTTCTGTGTCTGCTTGGATCAGTATCAGCTTCTTTGCTCCCTAAAGTTCCCTAAATATAAGTGATTTTTTTTTAATGCAGACAAATCCCCTTCAGTCATGTTAACATTTAAACTGGTCATTATCAAACGTATAATTTTCCTTTAATTGAAGAGCGTGAAACTGACGCCACTAATATAAGCTGATGACTTCTCAAGTCCAAGAGATAAATCAAGGTCATCAAGTATCTCAGAGAAACTTCTCATGATGTCTAGTTATCAAACTCAGGTAGTCATTGTTCATTAGTTGAATTACATAAGCACCTGGTTTGTTAATGAGTTTAACCATAAAGTAAAATATGCTCCTGCTCACACTGTTATTAAGTTCAGTTATTTAAACTAGTCAGAATAAACAGCCAAGACTTTTCAAAGAAAGTGAATTTCATAGCTATGAAACATTTTCACATGACTTTCTCTGTATTTCTCAGTTGACTGAATCTGTGTTGTTCTTCCACAGCTGTTTGTGGCTGGAATGATTGTGCTGCTGCTGGATGAGTTGCTTCAGAAGGGCTATGGTCTTGGTTCAGGAATCTCACTGTTCATTGCGACCAACATCTGCGAGACGATTGTCTGGAAGGCCTTCAGCCCCACGACTGTGAACACCGGAAGAGGTAAGAGAGCACAAAGTGGTTAGTTATCCAAACAACTTCGCAGACGGTCAGAGAGTTTTTTCCATTTTTGTTCGATAGATGTAAATGCCATAGCCGTGATCAAAGTCCATCTTGTTGCTTCTCTGCACTCTCTACAACTGTGTGTAATTCTTGTGACTTGTTGTGTTTCTAGGCACCGAGTTTGAGGGAGCAATCATTGCGCTTTTCCATCTGCTGGCTACTCGGACAGACAAAGTGCGTGCTTTGAGAGAGGCCTTCTACAGACAGAACCTGCCCAACCTCATGAACCTCATCGCCACAGTCTTCGTCTTTGCTGTAGTGATATACTTTCAGGTGAGTGCCTGGACTTTGTGACATGCGGCATTTCTCAAAGTTTAAACTGGGAGTGTGTGGGGAGTTAGGGGAGTGTCAACAGTTCATTGCTCATATGTGTCCTACGCATTTTCCTCTTCTCACAGGGATTCAGGGTCGATCTGCCCATCAAGTCTGCCCGCTACCGTGGCCAGTACAACACCTACCCCATCAAGCTCTTCTACACCTCCAACATCCCCATCATCCTGCAGTCGGCTTTGGTCTCCAACTTGTATGTTATCTCCCAGATGCTTTCCACACGCTTCAGTGGCAACTTCCTGGTTAATCTGCTCGGTACTTGGTCTGTAAGTATGCACTTAATCACACCTTTCTGTTTACTTTGTTGAGCTTTATTCAGAGACTGAGTCTCCAGAAATGACATATTCTTGATATTTGTGATTGTAAACCCCAGATGTTGGAGTCATTTTCTGTCCATTAAAGCCTTTATTCTTTTCTCATGTTTATAGGACACATCATCAGGTGGTCCAGCCCGAGCCTACCCTGTAGGTGGACTCTGTTACTACCTCTCCCCCCCTGAGTCATTTGGTTCTGTTCTGGACGACCCGGTCCATGCGGTCATCTACATTGTCTTCATGCTCGGATCATGTGCCTTTTTCTCCAAAACCTGGATCGAAGTCTCAGGCTCCTCTGCCAAAGACGTAAGTTTTAACGACTTTTGAGCAGGTGGCTTGGTGGGTTTATTTCAAACAGACTTAGTTTTAAAGCTCTTTTATTCACTTTGATCCAGGTGGCGAAACAGCTGAAGGAGCAGCAGATGGTGATGAGGGGACACAGAGAAACCTCAATGGTCCATGAGCTGAACAGGTAAAATCAAAATTCTTTTCATGTGCAGTTCCTTCTTGTTTTCTATTTATATACTTCATCAGCTGCACAAAACATACACGTTTATCAGTTCGAATGGTTGTAAGTTTTCATCATGAATTTGCATTAGCTCATGTACTTGGCACTGTTTTTTCACAAAGCAAACAACACCCATTTTATAATCAAAGCTACACTTCATCATCATATTTCACATTAACTTCCTTTACTGCCACAGTCCACCTAAAACTTGAGTTGAACTTCTTACTTCAAATTAAATCCCTATTGCTTGTCAGGAAAATGATCATGATGGAAGGGTAAAGCTGTTCTCATCAGATAAAAGAGAGAAACTCTTTTTGTATTAGCCACCTTCCCTCAGTGTTTTTTTTCTTTTCCTTTGCAATAAGATTTCTGTCCTTAGAAATGTTGTTCCACCCAAACATATAAAAGTTAAGATCCTTTCTGAAGGTACAAAGTGCAAAAATGTCAATTATTGAGCTACACTAAACTTGGCAGCATGGCAGCAGTTCAAGAATGTGGCTCCCATTCTTATTGCTAAAGTTTTCCTCAGTTGTGGTCGTCACCACTGTGTGTGCTTTCACAATATGTACTGCTTAAAGGAGCAGTTCAACATTTTGGAACACTCTAGAATTTCAGTGAGTAATCGATTTAGGTTTCAACTATGAAGTTTATTGGCAACTAATTTGATATAATCATCCATTAATCACTTCCCCACAATCAGTATGACTGTATTTGAATATCTGCCATTTTTACTACTGAGCATTTCATCTGAAAGACCTCAAGGTGAATTTCTGTAATATTTAATCAATCTCCCTGTTTTGTGTTTTAGGTACATTCCTACTGCCGCTGCCTTTGGTGGGCTGTGTATCGGTGGTTTATCAGTAATGGCTGACTTCCTCGGAGCCATTGGCTCTGGCACCGGTATCCTGCTGGCCGTCACTATCATCTACCAGTACTTTGAGATCTTTGTGAAAGAACAGAGTGAAGTTGGCAGCATGGGGGCCCTGCTCTTCTAGAAAAGCCAATATCCTCCCACCTTCAATCAACTTTTATTACGATCACCAACTTTGCATTTGTTTTACATCTATATGAAGCCCCTGCATCGTCAGCTCTCGAGTTTGAGGAATCTTCAGGAATCTCAGCTGAAATGGGACCTAGTGAGTTGATGGGGCTGCACACAGCTTGTTGCTCCCTCCATGAATCTCCCAAAGTAACACCAAGACCAACTTTTTTTCAGCTGTACTTCATCAGATTTTCTAACTGACTCGAGATTATAGCTCCCCAGGATTCATTTAAAGGCTTCTGTTGTGTGTGAGATGGAGTCCTGCAGGGGTTTGGTCCTTTTTTCAGACTGACAATAGAGTGCTTCAGTATGCAGGCATACTCGACCAGGATGACGGAGGTCAACTGCCTGTTGCGTGCAAGAAAGCACTCGATGTTCTGCTTGGTGTTATCTTAGTTTATACTTTTATTTTCAGCTGTATTTTATTTTTTCTGTCAAACAATTACGTGAAGGTGTGGACCAGAAGCTGAATCAAGTACTGTCATTTTCCTGATTTGTGACCCTGTGTTAGAGCTGTTGTTTCAGCAGGGTCTTGTAAGAAGAGGATGCAGAGCTCACATTGGGGTCCAACTGTCAAAAGAAATTTGTTCATCTTATTTTTGTGAACCATTCAAAGAAAAAAAAAAAAGAAAAGTAAAAGGTCCTCGCTGTTTTACTGTATGGCATTCCCAGGGAGATGCAGTATTAACTCACGTCACATTCATTTTTTTGTTGCCACTTCCTTAAATTTCTATTGTTTTGTTTTTTTAATTGTCTGCTCTAAGCATACTTACATTAATCACTTTTCCACAACTGACAAATTATCATTTTCTGTACATAGACCATGAATTAAATAATTTGAATTTGTCTTCAGTGTAAGATAAAAGTCTTTTGAATATGTAAAGAGAAATGCATTTCAGAACAAACTTATAGAAAAACATTCTCAATAAAACCTTTTGTGGAAAAAGGCTCAATCGGTTGACTCTTCTACTTGTCTGAATGGAGTGAATTTATAGAAACTGCCACGTGATTTTTTTTTTTTTCTGAGGAAAAGTTGCCTTTTGTGTGCAGTGAAGGGTTGTGTCTCATTTTATACAATAATGTTTGAGGATGTTAATATTATGTCCAGGGAAGTTTCCAATAGACTAGATCATTTCACTTCCTTTATATTTTTCTACTGCTACAAGGCAGTGGTAACAACTTTAACTTCATTAAGCACATATAAGAGTTTTTTAATGACATTTAATTAAAAACAATGCCTATAACAGCAGAAAGACAGCTATAAGGACATATATGTACAATATTTGTCAACAATTACAGGATTTACAGTTGCTGATAAAACTAATTGATACATCTCAAAGCAAAACTACAGTATAGTGTTATTAATCGTATATTAAGTTTTTATATGCTGCTTATACCTGCTAAATGAGGGGGTTAAAGTAAAATGTTAATGCTACAGCACATAGAGTGTATTTTTAGTACATATATGACCTTTCTTATTATCTTCATTTAAGGATTGTGATTCAATACATTGTGATCTACAGGACATGAGAATTTATTTTCTTGACAAAGAAGAATTTTTCAGTAAAACCACAAAGAGCCACTTGACTGAATAAGATGAATTGGTTTATTCAACCTTTACAATATGATTGCACCCTTATCTCCCACCCCAAAAAATAAATTAAGACTGGAAAAGTCATTATGGTTTAGCAAAGTTTTATTGTAAATAAGTATATTTTAAGTGTAAAAAAAACAGTTCACATTACAATTAAATGGACTGCAGCACATACATAGATTGTAGCTCACAGGAAGGGGGAGTAAAATTGGCTGTTTGTAAATTTCCCTCTGAAAATTACATTCCTCATCCTTTTCGTTTGGCATCTCTTGTCAGGACGGTAATATTTTGCATTTTAAAATCAGTTTTGCTCTCCTCTGTCACCACGGTGAAGAGGCAGTCATGTGGCTCGGGCACCACTGGACAATGCCTCAGCCTGTTCAGTCGTCTCCTGGATGCACATACTTTACATATATATTATAATATGTATCAGATATTCTTTCAATGCAATTTGTAAATTGTGATTTTGTTGTTGTGTTCTGTACATGCAACATCTATCTTTTTTCCCTGTTAAAAGGTTTTTTTTCTGAATATGGCAAGTTTTTCCTCACTCGAATCGAGGGTCTAAGGACAGAGGATGTCGTTGCACTGTACAGTTAGTAGAGCCCACTGAGGCAATGTGATTGTGATTTTGGGCTATATAAAAAAAGAAATGATAAAAGAGAGAAACAGAATTGAATCAGAAAGTTAGAGGGCAATTGTTCTCACCAAAATATTCTAATTTCCTTTGTAAACCCTCCTTGTGTTAAAGTACAAGCTTTGTTTTGTGGCTAAGACACTTTTGACATGTTTCCATGCGGTGTCTTTGACTGTAGGGGGCAGCAAAGCGCCCCGGAGTGTCTGCGCTACCGGAAACAGAACAGGAGAAGAAGAAGAGTCCACGCTCATGCAAGGATACTTGTGAAACATGAAAGAAGCTAGCTGATGCTGGACCAGAACCTCAGACCTTCTCATGTGTCGTGTTGAGTGTCAGTAAGAGTCGCTAACCTCGGAGCTGTCGCGGTAAAAAAATCATAAAGAATAATTGAATCTGCTCCAGCGTGAAGAAATGAGCTCGGTCAGACAGGAAGGTAAGATAACCATGCTGTGCTAGCAGGCTAACTCATCTGGAAGCTAACCCTGAAGTTGGTTGAAGTCTGAATGAAAAATTAATGTTGGCGTTGAGCTGAGTTGATAAAAGTCTACAAACAAGCTCGTTGTTTAGGACTGTTATAGCCTGTGCCCGTTTCATCATCAGCTAACAGGACTGTAAGCTCACTGTAACCATCAGAGAGTTTAACCTTGAGCAGCAACTACAGCACAATATGTCATGTTGGGTTCATACACAAGTATTCATCTTAAGAAATATAATTATAGTATTGTTGATGTATGTTGTATGAATAAATAAAGAGGTGACAGGCTGATATGCTGTTCACTTCTTTACTTCTACCTTTGCAGCAACACAAACAACACTTATAAATAATAAAATGATGTTAGTGTCAGTATAATAGTATAATTTATTAAGTCTGTCACTGGTTCCTTTCTCTCTAAACTCTAGAGGGCCAGCCAGGTGAGAAATAACACTGTAATTAATTAAAATACAGTCAGAGTAGTTCATCTCATGGGTTAGGGTTAATCACACAGCTGTTCAATATTCGTTATTATTAAAAATATTTCTTATGACGCAATATATAAATATTGTGTATTTGCATACTGTTTTTGTTCAAATTGCATTTGCTGAACCTGTTATTACTTTGTTATTGTCAAATTATTAAGTTAACTAGAGGCTGTAGAAGTCATTTAGCAAGCCTTTGTGTTGGATTAGGTGGCTCGTTTCTTTTCACTGATGATTTGTTTTTGTTGTCCTTCTACATTTTACACAACAGGTAAAGACCAAATCATCTTTGTCACCAAAGAGGATCATGACGCTCCCAGCAGTGCCGAGCTCGTAGAGGAAGATCCTAATGACCCGTATGAGGAGAGAGGTGAGGAGCAGTAAAACTACCAAGAGGTTACAGGCTAAATTCCAGCTTTAGTTTATTACCTGTTAGTGTTGTCAAAAACATATAAATATCAATACTGAATATTTGAAATTGTTTCAATACTTCCACAGTATCGATACTTACACCAGTTATGCTTCCTCAATCTCTCTCGTTTCCGACAACGATTCGACACACACAGCGCTGAAGTTGTATCAAAGTTATAAATTCCAGTATCGTGACAACACCTGTGCATTAACGTCAACCTCTTCTCTAATCCTAGGTCTGATTCTTCCCAGTGGGGAGATCAACTGGAACTGCCCCTGCCTGGGTGGGATGGCCAGTGGTCCCTGTGGGACTGAGTTTAAGGATGCCTTCTCCTGTTTCCACTACAGTAAGGAAGAGGTGAAGGGCTCTGAGTGCCTGGAGCAGTTCAGGGCCATGCAGGAGTGTATGCAGCGTTACCCGGAGCTCTATCCTCAAGAAGATGACAAGGCACCACAAGAACAATCATCAGAAACAGACCAGAACTCACAAGACTCTGCATCTGAAGAAACTTCAAACTCAACATCTGCCTCTGAGCAAGACTCTAATACCACACAACCCAACACAGAGGGCTCAGGGGAGAGCTAATTATGACCCATTAGGCTTAAAAGTCCAACTGAAATCATATTTAATCATCTCTTTTGCAGCGTAAAACAATGTCAACATGTATTGTTTGTTTATTTTTAAAAAGATTATTATTTAGGCATTTCTGCTTTATTTAGATACTGACAGCTGCAGAGAGAGAGAATGACTTGCAGCAAACAGTCCAGCCTGGAATCGGATAAGCTATAACTGACCGAAGTAAGCAGAGCTTTTTAAAATGCTGCAGCCAAGTCGCTAATGAGCTATCTAGCCTGCAAACTGGCATTAGCGGCGCACTTCTCCCTGATGAGTGTTTGTTAATTTGCTCGTTCAACAAGCTAAGGTGACATGTTTGTGCAGTAAGTTTGATAAAGAGGAGACTTTGGCAAGAACGCTGATGGGAGTTATTCAAAATCTGTGGCTACTGCTTTATACAAATATGGTTCAAAATGATGCAATTTGATAGGGTTGTGGAAACAAGTTCTCTGCGTAAACAAAGTGCTGAAGTTATTTTGATGAATTAATGCAAATGTGGGGCACCATTGTGAAACAAAAATGGTATAAAATACAAATTTCTCCCTTTTGGTTTCTGATGTCCTCAGAGGGAAATACATGAGTAATAGAGTAGATGTTTATGCTGAAGCAGATTGATGACGATTTCATTTCAGTTGGATTTTAAACATTTTATATTGAATCAGATGTGCTTTTACTTTTGTAAAACTAATATAATAATCAATGGAAAAATTACTATGTACTGTGTTTAAATTCAAGTTGTTCAATCCTGCCTCTGGGTCAACACAACACAGAATCTTTGATTCAGTCAACAGTGTAGAGGACCAAGCTTAGTATACACACTGAGGTGTATAGTGTACAATTTTATTTACTTTGTCGGTTCGACATGCTTTGATTTAACATAAGTTCTGAACCTAAGATTACAGTAAACATGTTTTATTCTCATATTTTTTCAATTCCATTCTCTTATATGTGTGCTATTTTCTTATGATGTGCAGAAGATTGAATTGTACATGTATGTTATGTCCTACAAAGTTTATATTCATATATTTACGTTTATATCAGTAATGTTACTGATGAAGTTGCTAAATTCACAGAGGTGTGAAGAATGTACTGTACCTTGAAACTTTCTCCTGCGGCTTCTCGAGTTGTGTGTTTCCACAGTTTGTCCTGTGGGACTGCATTTCTTCTGCTAAATTGTAACCAGACTTAAAATTTTTACCTCAGCTGAACCATTTGTGTGCAACACAGGACTGATTGGAGTGACTTGAAGTGAATATTATTGAAAGTTTTATAATAAAAATATATTGTCAGGCATTATTGTTGTTTATCCCTTCTTTATCTCCTCAGCCTGACAGTGCAGAAAAGACATCATGCTGTTCTCGGCATATTCAGAGTCTACACTGTCAACTGAGCCAATGTGAGAACTCTGAGCAGCTGTATCAGAGGGTAACTTTGAGTTTATCATAAACAAGTTTCACATGAAACTGCACAAATAAATTAAGTGTTATGTGGAGTGTTAGCTGTACCATCTCTGTCTGCCAGTGACTTTAATCAGGAAAGATCCCACTGGAAACCTCGAGGCCGTTATGTTTTTGAGGCTTCTCAGTTCATGTACTCTGTCAGGTACTCTCTGTGCGTCAGATGCTTGTGCTGTGAATGTAGGTGTTTCGTAAGGACATGTAATGTATTGATTAATCTGATCATTATAAGTAACAGCTTTGTTATTTCGTTTGTACATTCCACCCACAATTAGTTTTTTAAATCAATTATGTGGTCAGTAGTGCATTATAATTCAACCTTTACAATGACTAGGTTAGACTTTCTGGTGAGATTTTTTCCTTGTTGTATAACTAACTCACATTGTCTGTATGATTACATATTGAGTATAAACATGCACCCACCGGACCACATCAAAAACTATTGAGTTATAAAAGTGTTTCCTCACATGTGACTTGATTAGTTAAAGATGACTGGATCTGCTGGTGGTGATAGTGCTCTGTATTATAAGTGCCAGTAATACTTCAAAAGGAAACAACATGACTCTACATAATAGCTGTTGAGCTGTTCAAAGGTTCTGGCATGCACGCTTTTGTTTAACTCAGTTACATGTCGCAGCATCAGGGGTCAGAGGTCAGTGACAGTGTTTGTCCACTTTAAAGTCCCTTAGGGATCAATAATTACCAAACACCCTTTTCCATCTGTGCCGTATCATTGGTGGACTGTGAAGGGCAAAGATGACCAAAAAGCCAATGAGGCAGCAAGATAAAGAGTGATCGCCCTCAGATCTTCAGAGCAGAAAAGTTTTCTCTCCAGAGAGGACTATTGTCAGTGAGGGTGAGAGCTGCTCAAGTGTGTGACGGAAAAAAACTCAACAGGATGTCTTCTCTGAAGGAGATATGCAGCGGTCTACCCCTGGACCCTTTGCCCCCAAACCGGGGAAGAGACCCCAATGTGCCACATGCACCGACACGGAGCCCCAACCTCACAGCAGAGGAGGAGCGGGTGAGTTAACATGCAAACAATTTATTATTAATTATTTCTATCACCTTTATTATTTAATCATTTTTGTAATCAAGTTACTTTTTATGATACTTCTGTCTACGTGTAGCAGCAGTTTTGTTTTAAGCACACATCAGACCTCACAATGGGCATTTAGACCTCTTAGATACAGGTGTAACTAATAACATTAATAATGGCTGCACATCTTACTTGTACACCTAAATGGAAAGGAGCAATTATTGATGTCAGTATTTAGACCTGTGCTTATTATCTAATGGTTTGGAAAGCGCTAAACATGGAGCAGATTGGCTGCAGTCGAAACTTTAACATGACTATTAAAAGGAAAAAGTGGTGTGAGACAGATCTAAAGGAGGCTACAGCTCACTGTCATGTCAGACAGTCACTTAAATATAAATGCGTAAGTGGAAGGACAACCATTATGCCATGCGCTGTACTCTGACTTATTGCATCACCATTGTGGGCTCATAGGCTCATCTAAAAAATTGATTATTCTCTAGAGTCCTCAACTGACTGCCCAAACTCAGAGGAAGGGTTTCAGTCAATAATTAAAAAGAGGCTCGATCTGTTAAATCAGGAGGAGCCTTAAAGTGTTGAAAATCTTCTCCTTTATCTGACTGTACTGAAACTGTTTTCTATGTTCACTAACTTACTGTGAATATGGCTCTTCCCTATAGTTGGCGCTGCGAAATGCATTGCGTTATTTCCCCCCCGCCCTCCATGTGACACTCGCACCCGAATTTGCTCAGGAGCTGCGGCAGCATGGGCACATCTACATGTACCGCTTCTGTCCCACGTTACGCATGAGGTGAGGCCAACTGAATGAATTTCATGAATCTGTATCGGCTGGTATTCCTTTTGTTTGCAACAACATCTCAGAAAACACAAAATTTCACAAAATACAAAACAAAATCCCACACACAACAACATCCCACACAATATTTCACACAATACATTTCAGATTACAAAAAAAATGGGGCAGTTTTTGTTGTGAGTGGACAGAGTCTAAGTCCCAGTGTTGTTGTGCTTGTGGAATTTTGTTGTGTTGTCTTAAATGTAGTTGTATTTTGACCCTCAGGGCCACCGTATTTATGAATATTTTGACAATAACCCTTTAAGTCTGGTTATTGGGTTAAGACAAAGATAGATGCTGAGGTTCTGTAATGTTGATAGCTGGAATTGAAATCCTTTTCAACATTAACACAAAATACAAACAACAGAAAGAACACAGATGCTGATGTGTCTGTCTTCATGTAATATTATCATCCTTCTGATATATCTATCAGTCAGGCTTTGATGACAATCCCTGCTGCCAAACACGTACACTGAGTGTTTTGCGTTTACACAAGGTTGTAACTTTTCAAAAAAGAAATAATACAACCTTACTGTCACAAAAAAGTTGAATTCTAATGTGATAAAACACCTTTATTTAATTCAACACATTATGGTGTTTTGCTGCCACAGCCTTTTATTTTTAATAGACAACACACAGTACCTCACCAGAAATAAATAGAAATGCCATCCTGTAGTTAAAACAAAAGTCACAGTCTCACTATGATGTGAGTTGAGTTTCCCTCTGCTTCCTCAGAGCTTACCCTATCGATCAGTACCCGTGCCGCACACGTCAAGCAGCCTCCATCATGCTCATGATCATGAACAACCTGGACCCAGCTGTTGCTCAGGTGAGCCTCTAACACAGCTTGTATTCACTTGCTAACTAAGCTCTGTGTGATATTAAACTTAATGTTTCTCTACCCTTCAGTTCCCCCAGGAGCTCGTCACCTACGGAGGGAATGGACAGGTGTTTAGTAACTGGGCCCAGGTAAGACCATAGTTAGCTTGTGATCGATCAGCTGGTTTGGTTATGATGCTTGAGTCTGAATAAATGAATATGTGTGTGTGTGTATGGTTGCAGTTCCGCCTGGTGATGCACTACCTGAGTGAGATGACAGACGAGCAGACTCTGGTCATGTACAGCGGTCATCCCATGGGCCTGTTCCCCAGCCTGCCTTCTTCACCTCGTGCCATCATCACCAACGGCATGGTAACAACTGCCCGACACACATCTGATTTAACAAGCTGGTACTTTCAGCCCACACGTGTACTGACATACTCTTTTTTTTTTTTTTTGCATCACACAGGTTATTCCAAATTACTCCTCCAGAGCTCAGTATGAAAAGATGTTTGCCCTCGGTGTGTCAATGTAAGTCTTTAAAGGTGCTTTTCATATTGTTATTTGGTTTCTCCATTATTATTATTTTTTAAAAAGATAGAAAACTATGCCAAATTAAGCCCTGTATGTGTCTTGATGTAATTGTGTTCCCTTTGTTTGTCTGGTTTCAGGTACGGCCAAATGACAGCAGGCAGCTATTGCTACATTGGACCTCAAGGGATTGTTCATGGCACTATGGTTTGTGAAAAAAAAAAAGAAAAGATGCACACACAGCTCTCCAGTATCTCTTCATGCAAAATATAGATTACTTTTAATGAGTTGTTCCCAACCTGAGGCCCCCTCAGTGCAGTGTCAGGATCAGGATTTGCTGTAGCAAAACAAGAACAAAATAAATTCCTTAAACTTATTTTTTTAAATTTTCTCTTGTTTTTCGATTTTTTTGTGTGAATTACTGGCTAGTTTCACCTCTTTAGACCTCTAAAATGTATTTAAATGAAACAATCTTCTCTCAGAGCTCACAAGCTTACAAACCAGCCCCAACCTACATAAAAATATAAACAAAAAATATGTACATCTACAGGGAATGCCCAATGTCAACTACCTGGATAATAAACAAGTGCCTCTTCAGGGATAATCAAACTGAAATGTGCTTTTACAAGCTCTCAAGCCCCCCGTGAAATAAAATGTTAAAAACTGAAGGTTCTTGGGTTTGAAGAGGTTCAGTTAAGATAATATAAACAAACAAAAGAAAACCTGCAGCCGTCCAGCTATTTGCAAGGCAAGCAACACTTGCCCAAATAAGGACAGCCCTGATGCAGGCAGCCTAGTTGACTGGTGACTTTTGTGGTCAGTCAACTTGGCTGAAGATTAAACACAATTTCCCTCAACTAGAATGAAATGGGGCAGGAAAGAAATCTCAGTAGGGGCCTAAACAGACCAGAGTTTCTGTCAGGCAATCTAATGGGAGGAGGTCTGCAGTGTGTCAGGGACAGATTCAGAATGAGAGTGAGTCACCCTGTTTTTTATTCATTTCCTTGTGTTTTTCTGTGCAGCTGACTGTGCTGAACGCTGGCCGGAGGTACCTGGGCTCTGACGACTTGAGGGGCCGAGTCTTCCTCACCTCTGGCCTGGGGGGCATGAGTGGAGCTCAGGCTAAAGCTGCCGTCATTGCCGGCTGTGTTGGCGTGATTGCTGAGGTCAGCTGAAATCTTGTCATTTCCTGTTAATACTCACTGCTGACTAAGCAAGAATGAAGGAGGAAATGTTTTTCAGTGTGTGGATTTGATTTCTGTGTAGGTGGATGAGGCTCCTCTCAGAAAGAGACATGAGCAGGGCTGGCTGATGGAGGTCACCAGCAGCATGGACCAGTGCATCAAACGCATCAGGTAACAAAGAGACAAAGTAGTAACGTAAATGTCCAGATCTTTATTAAAAATCATTGCTACTTGCTCTCTTTTGCTCTTCCATTGATGGCCATGAGGGATTTGGTGTGGTAAATGGTAAATGGACTTGCATTTCTATAGCGCTTTTCCAGTCGACTGGCCGCTCAAAGCCGCTTTACAACACTTGTCACATTCACCCATTCACACACACATTCATACACTGATGGCAGAGGCTACAATGCAAGGTGCCAACTGCTCATTAGGAGCAATTTGGGGTTAAGTATCTTGCTCAAGGACACTTGAGACTGACAGTTTTGTGGGATATATTCTCATTCTACTAGCATCCTAGTAATAGCACACTGTGAAAAAAACTGAGGCCAAGGTCCTGCATTGAAAATGTGTGTTTTTGTAAAGTATTTTTGTTTTGTTAGCAAAATGCACTAAAAGTATCTAAAATCAAAACTACTTAATGTAGCAAAATGGCCGTGAGACTACTTTTATATCATTAGATTCCTTAAAGAAAAGTTCAATATTTTTGCAAATAGACATTTGAAGTTACATCCAGCTGCTGGTTAGCTTAGCTTAGCACCAAAACTGGAAACATGGAAAACAGCAAGCATGGCTCTGACCAAAGGTAACAAAATCTGCCTTCCAGCAGCTCTAAAGTGTAATAATTAACAAG
The DNA here is from genome assembly GCF_040436345.1 of Pagrus major. Classification (NCBI taxonomy): domain Eukaryota; kingdom Metazoa; phylum Chordata; class Actinopteri; order Spariformes; family Sparidae; genus Pagrus; species Pagrus major. The sequence goes on from NC_133220.1 coordinate 20,556,813, forward strand.
TTGTATCTGATTTATGTAGTCCATTCAAAAACCGAAGTGTAAAATATAACACATTGCAGTTGGTCAAGATGGGGCTAAGTTTTATCACTTTAAAGGTGCAATGTAGTTTTAGAAAAGAAAGTCAAACTCAGAAAGTTTATCTTTACAATATTAATGAGATGATAATACAAACTCAGAAATATTTATCTGATATATTTCCATTATAAACAAGCTGTGCTCAGAGGGGAAATAGGTCTGTTTGAAACTAGGAAGTTGGCTACTTAGAAGGGTCCCGTAAATATAAACAAAGTAAATCAGTATGCCGCTCAGTACAGTCGCTCTTTGAGGACAGTTTGTTTATTCCACTTATTCAGTCATGAAAATCAATCATGACGGATTTTTTTCTTTCCCTTTTCACTTAAATATTTCTTCCCTAAAACTACATAATGCACCTTTAAATACTGGGAGGTGGTTTAATCTACACCACTGTATCACCCTTTATAAATAGCATTCCACCACTGCTTGTTATATGTTGGCATGTTAGCATTGCTACAAATCGAGGAAAAAGGGCTGCTACTGTGATGAAAACGAAAGCATGATAACAGTCCGTCTGCTGAACGATAACATAATTCGTATGATTTTGTGTTTCTCAGAGAGGCCAAGAGCTCCAGGACCCCTCTCAGCCTTGGTTACCATGGCAACATTGTAGACTTGTGGTGAGTCAGAGGTGAAACAACGACCCAGGTCTGCTGCTTGCAACACCGAAACCTTTTGTAACTTACTCTTGAAATCCTCGTCCCTTCTTTTCTACCTTTCCATTCAGGGAGCGGCTTGTGCTGGAGTACGACAGGACGGGAGACCTCCTGGTGGATTTGGGTTCAGACCAGACCTCCCTACACAACCCATATAACGGAGGCTACTACCCAGTCCAGCTCAGCTTCCGCCAGGCCAATCAGCTCATGTCCACTGATCCTAATCGTTTCAAAGCCATGGTCCAAGATAGGTGAAATGAATCACACAGAAGGACTTTGGTTTATTTTCTGTGATATATGGGTCAGTGAAGCTGATTTTAATATGTGTTTACATACGATCACAGCCTTCGAAGACACGTTAAAGCCATCAATAAGCTGTCTGATGCTGGTATGTTCTTCTGGGACTATGGCAACGCATTTCTCCTGGAGGCCCAGAGAGCTGGTCAGTGGTTTAACACTCACACTCAGAACATATCATCATTATCATTCAGTCCATGTCAGACTAATATAAAGGCTTGTGTTTCTTGTTTTTATAGGAGCAGAGGTAGAAAAGGTTGGTGGAGGAGCAACTGAATTCCGTTACCCGTCTTATGTACAGCATATTATGGGGTGAGGCATTTTCTGATTTATTAAATCTAGCATTAATCTTGTAATAGCACTGTTGGAAAGTGATCAGATCTTGTCTTCTTACAATAGATCATTTGTGACCGCCCTCCTTCTGCCTTTGTCACAGAGACATTTTCTCTCTGGGCTTTGGCCCGTTTCGCTGGGTGTGCACATCTGGCGACCCCCAAGATCTTGCTGTAACGGATGACATTGCTGCGACCGTCCTGGAGGAAATCAGTGCCAATGCGACTGATCGCATCAGACAGCAGTACAATGACAACATCCGCTGGATCAGAGAGGCAGGGAAACACAAAATGGTCAGTGACTTTCTGGACAACCAATGCCTGCAGTTACTCTTTCTCAATGCAAATCCGATGTAGAGACGCAGATGCTGATTTCCTCTGTCTACTCTGTTTGTTTAGGTTGTGGGATCCCAAGCCAGAATCCTCTACTCTGACCAGAAAGGAAGAGTCTGCATCGCTTTGGCTATCAACCAGGCGATCGCTGATGGAAGAGTTTCAGTAAGTGGATAAATTGGCTGCTAAGGAGATTATTTTGTGTTTACTGCGGCCTGCATCAGATCAAGTTTTCACTAGAGTCTCAGCAGCGTCTTGTGCTACTTCTGTTGCTCAGGGTCCTGTGGTTCTTAGCAGAGACCATCATGATGTAAGCGGCACAGACAGCCCCTTCAGAGAAACCTCTAATGTGTACGATGGATCTGCTTTCTGTGCAGGTATGTGGTATGCTCACTACAGTTGTACGTAACTACCAACTTTCTAAGTTAAATCTGCCGTTTAACATGACAATTTTTTTTCTATTTTGCAATAACAGAAGAAAAATAAAGCCTTAATAAAGCAAAATGTTTTAAAAACCTGCTTGAGTTAATACCCTCAAGAAAGTTTTAAATCTCTGTGTATTGATTCTATATCGTACTGATATAATGACGCATAAAACTTATAATGAGCCACACGCTCATTATAAGTTCACAGGTTTTCTTCTCCTTGATGGAAACTGATGGCTTAGATGAAACACAGGACAAAGACACTGTAAACTGAATCATGTGTTCCACTGCGTTTCATGCTTCGTTCAGTGGACGCTGATGCAATTGTGACTTGACTTGGAAGTGGAGATATTGTGACAGACGATCAAACATAAGGGAGCAGCACAGTCCTTAAAAAGTCTGATCCTAGTTACTCATGAAAAATAAAGTAGTTGTGTCTGAGGTTTGTGGCTTTGCCCAAAAAACTGTCACCGGTTGCATACAGACTCCTTTTCCAATCTTTCCTGTCTCACTTCATTCATAAAAACCAGAAACGCTGCAGCGATGAAAAGTAAAAGTGAAAGCTCACGATGTCTCCCCCTTACAGACATGGCGGTCCAGAACTTTGTTGGTGATGCGTTCAGGGGCGCCACATGGGTTGCCCTGCACAACGGTGGTGGTGTTGGCTGGTAAGGCTGGCTGCTAATCCAGTGAAAAGCAATCTGTGTGAACGGTTACTGTGATTTGTCAAAGCCACATATTTAATGAAAGGACAGTTCACCCCAAAATCAAAAATACATATTTGTCCTCTTACCTGTGGTGCTATTTATCCATCTAGATTGTTTTGGTGTGAGTTGTTGAGTTTTGGAGATATCAGCCGTAGAGATGTCTGCCTTCTCTAGGATATAATGGAACTCGATGGCACTTAGCTTGAGGTGCTTGAAGCGGCAAAAATTACATTTGAAAAACTCAACAGCAATGTCTCTTACCAGAAATCATGACAGGTGGTGCAAGATAATACACAGACCTACATGTGCAGAAGGAAACATGCATCTACTCGTGGACGAGAGGCTGAAGCATGGGATGAAAACATGAATGGCGTCTGCTGAGTTGTAATGTTGGCTAGCTTAGTTAGCAATCTTCTCCTCCATGAGTCGATGCACATTTCCTCCTGCATAGTGATATGAAAAGAAAACAGTTCCTCCATGAACCTGCTCACAAGGTCTGTGGATTATCTTGAGTAACTGGGTCATGATTTCTACTCACACCAAAACATTTTAGATGGATAAATGGCACAACAGGTAAGAGGAAAATGGGTATTTTTGATTTTGAGGTGAACAATCCGTTTAACACTTATCTCTCGTCACACCCACAGGGGCGAGGTAATGAACGGAGGGTTTGGTTTGCTGTTGGACGGCACAGAGGAGGCAGCAAAGCGGGCCCGCCTGATGCTCAACTGGGACGTCTCCAACGGGGTGAGAGTGTGGAGAGATGAACAGCGCGATAGCTTCCAGCTTCACTGCAGTGTGCTCAAATTGCAGATGCCTGCTGTCTGGCTCTAACCTGTTGCTGTGTTCTGCAGGTGGCTCGTCGCTGCTGGTCTGGAAACTCCAACGCCTATGAGACCATCCAGCGCACCATGGAGGACAATAGGCAGCTGCGTGTCACCATGCCCTTTCCTGTGCAGGATGAGCGTGTGCTGGACCGTGCCCTGCAGGGTTAGCACACACTGCTAACGATGCCAACACTTTAGCATAGGTTAACATTCAGCCTCTTATAGCCACACAACAAAGGACACCTGCAGCTGTAATCTCTTCTGAATAACTCAACATACTGGAAACCTGCAAAACATTTAGTCAGACCTAATGAATCAATGCCAGTGTTGTTATATAAACTGTTTGCCATGAATACACAGAATTCAAAGTAGGTTAAAGTGTTGTGCTAGGATGTTTTATTGATTCAATCTGCAACAATATATTCTTTATTTTTTTGTGCTGAAATTAAAGTCATTAAAATCATTAAAGTAATGAAGCCCATATGACTCATTTTTATCTCAACAGTATAGACAAATAATGTAGTTATTGTTTGTGTTATATTGCGAAACAAAGAAAGATTTTAGTTTAAGAGTGAAAAGCAGCTGGCAAAGACTGAATGGACTCGTGATCGGACACCAAAGCCAAGTTTTGGTCACAGCTGACAGCACTGAAGCAACAAGCAGGTTTGTTTCCGTTTTAACGGCACACATTTTCCACATAGATACCTGTCGAGACCTGATTTTGTTACCAGACACACCTTGTGGACCACAGGAAGAACTGTTGGAACAAATGTGCTACTTTGGCTCTGATGCAGCATGTAATCTGCAAAGTAACTAATAACCAGAGTTATCAGATGAATGGAGTGGAGTAAAATGTACGATATTTGCCTCCAAAATGTAGTTTAGTGGGAGTAGAAAGTAGCAGAAAAAAGGAAATACTCAAATAGTTCCTCAAAATTCATTTAAAATTCATATTATCCAAAGAAAACACTGATTCTGATCATCAGAAGATATGTTGAAGATGAGATCTGATAATCAGTCGCCCCATAGTATACAGTATATACATACATGTAACTATATGTATAATTTACTTTTATTTGTACTTTTGATACTACAGATATTTAACACTTTTACTCAAGCACTATTGGTATGGGTGACTATACACTTTTATCAAAGTAAAATTTTAACACAATATCTTTGCTTTTACTTAAGTATGACTTCAGAGTGCTTTTTACAACACTGCATTTCACAATGACAATAAACCCCCTTAAACCTCCTCTGAAGGAGCTTTACTGCTGCACCGCTGCTGCTTCAAAATCACCTCTGCATGTGACAATGTTGAAGATGTGGTTATTAACTTAGGTTTTAATTGTTCTGATTTTTAATGCTATTCATGTTTCAAACTTCTATTAATGTGAACATGAAATAATTTTAAAAAAAGGTTTGGATTTGAATGCTGGTTTGAGGGGCCCCCTGGGATTTTTTTTGCCCAGGGCCCTTACAGACTCTAGAGTCGCCCCTGCCCAAAGGCTGTTTTAAGGAGAAACTACTATAATGTGTTTTAGGAATCAAGTTTTCATTCCTCCTCGACTTGAACCATGAACTTATTACTTTCATTTCTGATCATGGCTTTTGGTTTCCCTGCCGTGCGTCTTTACGCGTGGTTGTTCCTTTAAGAAACTGAATTTGAGCCGCTCCGCGCTGACGTAAGGGAGTTGGAGATGTTGGTGTTCCCTGTAGGAAGAGGCAGATAACCGTGATGAGGACCAGGCAGGGGTACCAGCTCTCTCTCTCTGCGTTTTCATACCTCTCAGAATGATTTAGCGTGTTTTATCATCTCTACACACCCATCCAGAGAGTAGCTGGAGTCTTTTGTAGTTCTTTGTGCCAATATAACGCTACGATTTCAGACCTCCGCCCTTTTCTGTACTCCAAGGAGGTTTTATAGATCACATACCTCTTTTTTTTTTGCTCCTACAGTGTTCAGAGTGGATCGAGATGGTCTGTCGGGAAGTGCGAAAGTCTTCTGGACGCTCTCGAGTGAAGTAGGATGACACCGGATATGTTCTGCAGCAGAGGCTGATGTGATTTGCTCTGCATCACTGTTGGTTTTTACAGAGAAAAAAAATGCATCATAACCAGGAGGAGCAGTCTGTGAATGCAATTACTGCGCAGCACTCCACCGGCCTGGGGAGCAGCCTGGTCAGCGGCCTGACTGACCTCCCACCGCCTGCCTACTCCAAACTGGAGTTCAAGAGGCACGCAGTGACAGAGGACTATAAAGTCACAGCTCAGGTCCTCGGCCTGGGCATCAATGGGAAAGTGCTGGCGTGTTATTGCAAGAAAACAGGAGAGAAATGTGCCCTGAAGGTGTGTGTTTGTCTGCTTTCTTTATCCTGTGTGGTGTGAACAGTCCTCTGGAGGCTGCTGTCACTGAGAGCTTCCATCAATTATTCATGTCTACTCTCTGATCTGCATTTTTGTCATGTTAGGTGGATGTTATGTGACGCAGATGAAACATTAATTCAATCATGGATGCATGCAGGAGCAATCTGAGAGCAGATTGAGTTACAGAGCCGCCCAGACAGTGGATGTGTCTGTCAGACAGTGATGTGCTGTCTGGGATGCTTTGACACAGTTTTCATGATCGTTGTGTGGACAATGATCTGCTCTGTTCATAAGTCCCATCATTATCTGAGCCTCTGACATCTTCAAAAGTAAAAACCTGCATTTTTCACTCATCTGCTCACCATTAAAGGGGCACTATGTTGAAATTCAAACTCAGATCTGTAATATTTACAATTTTAATGAGGCAATAATACAAAGAAATAGTACAATTTCTTCATCAAAACTGCACAGTGCACCTTAAAGTATCAGCTTATTAAATGTTAAAAGTGATTTTTTATTGAAGCCAACTTGGGAAATTTAAGTTGTGAGAAGGTCAGAGCCGGTGAGTCAATAAACAGCTGTAGGTTTACAGCAAAGCCTTAAGAAAATACAAACAGGAAGCACTGCCCCGTGAGTGCCTCCACATGTTTTCTTTGGAATATCTTTAGTGGTGAGCCACAGCGGAAAAGGTATGATGAAATGTGAAGAGCGAGCTCACTATGTGTCCCTTGAGAGAGTGGTAAAGCCGTGATTTGGAGCAAAGCCACACCTTTATAAACGTTCATATCTGAGCCTTTTTTTCCCACAATGTCCTCGAGGATTTGGGCTGGGGTCTGCATGTCTAGAAGAATAGGATATCCTCCTCCCCTGCGTGTGATAACCACAGCTACAGCCCTGCGTCTTTAAAGACAGAGCAGACTGCTTAAAGTATTCACTCTTAATGCTCTCAGCAGAGATTACTGCAGATTAATGGCTTTGATAGTAGCCATTATTACAGTGAGTGTCTTCACAATAAGACATGTGTTTGTCTCTGGTTTATTGATTTCTTGTCAAAGATGTCAAACTCATATTTAGATAAATCAGTTAAAAGCGTATCTGCCTTGGAGAGTGAGATCTGCAAACATAAATGCAGGTGTAAAACCTCAACTAGACCAGAGATATTTCTGTATTTCTTTTCTAATTTTTGTCTTCAGTTCAGTGTAGTTTCAGAAAGTTTCCAGAGTGGATTGACTCATGTCAGTTTAGTTTTTATTGTTTAAAAGTAGTTGGTTTTGGTTTTGTTTCTTTCAGTTTCAAAATTAGTTTTAGGGTTTCTCTTAAATCATAATATGTGAGTATTTATCAGGGGCAAGGTGAAGAAGTCTGTTTTTTCTTGTCACACGTAGTTTTATAGTTTAGTTTTAGTAAACTATAAATAAAAAGCGTTACAAAAACAAATATGAAACAGTAGCATTTCACTGACGTGTGTTTTCTTGGTGTGGAGCAGATCCTGTGTGATACTCCTAAAGCCAGACGGGAGGTTGAGCTGCACTGGCGAGTGTCCGGAGGTCCCCACATCGTCCAAATACTCAGCCTGTATGCGAACTTGCACCAGGGGAAGAAGTGTCTCCTCATCATAATGGAGTGGTGAGCATTACCAACATGATGTTATATACATTTAGTCTCTGCTTATTTTAGGCCTTTAAGGGGAAACCGTGGTGAAATAGATAATATAGTACAGTTCTATATTAGGGTACATATTTACAATACACTAGCTGGATATTAGCATGCATATTAGTAGGATGCTGGTTCTTTATTAGTCAGTATAAAGCACTTATTCTGCATGATCATATTCTACATCTAAAGGGCTATTTACACACATTTTTCATAAGTAAAGTCATCATTACTGCTTATTGATGGTAAAAAAGGAGTAAAACCTGTTTGCGTTGATAAGTGTCAAATTACAAGTGAATTAGTTATTGTAAAGATTTCACTTTAGAACGGGAAACATATACTTCGAAAGAAATACTTAACACTGGTTGCTTTGTGTTTTCTTACATAAGAACAAACCATATTTATGAAGTGTTGTTAACGGAGAATTTCTTATTTTACCTGGAATATTCCCATTAAGATTCAGAATATCTTTCACGAAGGATTTCCGGCCAAGACAGCAGCATACAGAGTTTCACATAAAGAAACAAGCAACAACGTAAAAATCTTCACATAAACAGAAACAAGACTGAACACAATCAGCAAATGACATCAAGACAATGAATTTACCAGTGCTCAGTGACAGGACATGTGCATTCAGTAGTCAAACATACCAAGATAATCAAGTTTAAGCTGTCTCTGTAACTCACACGAGGATGATGGTGCAAATGCTTTAAAAGCACTTTCACCAAAGACAGTGCGGGTTTGAGGAATGAAATTCATAATTTGTTAGAACAGAATGACTGTTCTTGTTGTGTTACCACCTTATAATGCCCATACTGAGCAAAGGTCATACTGGATGTGTTGTGACTTCCTTACGTACTATCAGAGAGCAGTATTTAGGAGGTTACTGAGGGAAATCTCTTCGATAATTGTCTAGTAGTTGTAGAATATGGTCATGCAGAATAAGGTATTAATAAGTTCTTTGTAAAGAGCCAATATGCTACTAATATGCATGCTAATAAAAGATTCATATGTTTACCCTAATATAAAGTGTCACCATGTTTATTTATGAATTTCAAAAACTCTCCCTTGAAGCTGAGAGACAGACTACCATGCCCAGCTCAGAGCCCGTCTGTCTAGAAACATCTGGATGGTATCTAGATCCAGCTGAGCTTGATTTCAGCTCACACCTGGCTTGAATTTGATTTTGTACTTTGGGTAAAACTACATCGCTGCTCAACAGAAAGGAAGTACACATCTGCACTCGCCTGTAGTTTTTGATTCGGCTTTTGTTTGCATCCTGGCTTCTTTTACACTGCAGATATATAATTAACAATATACCATGGTCCTAACTTGTGAAACTTTTATCCTTGGTTTGTTAAAGTTATACCCTTTTTAAAGTCCCACACAGCATAACATGTTATAAAAAAAGACTTTGTAATATGAAATATTAATATTTGTCTTACTTACATAGTTGAAATACTGTATATCTTTGAGATTTTATATTCTTTGGGAAGCAATGACACATACGCCCATTTTGAATTTACTGCTTTCTACATACAAATGTTTTGTTTGGTGATTTGTCCTCTTGTGCAAATAATTCAACTCAGACTCAGAGTGAGACATCACAGTGCACAACAACAAATGGACAAGATGGTAATAATGTGATTCAGGCTGTTTGCGAGTGTTGTTTTCCTACTTCTTTACGACAGAACGGACTTGACAGGATTCATTTGCATCACTGACCACGTTACTGTGGCTTGAATGACTGGATGCCTCTGTGTCCCCTCTGTGTTTTGGACTGTGTTCGCATGCGTATGTTGCACCATCCACTGTTGAACAAACCAAACCGTTTTTAATGAGGACATTTTCACTGGAATATGAAACACTTTCTGATGGAGGAGCTACATTATTAGCTGCAAAGCTAAAGCTCATTGGATATGTGACATCTTGAACATAAACAAGCTTTGAGCCCCCAGTGTCACATGGTAGCACTATTAGATCATCTACATCTTATACTGTATTAACCTTATACTGTTAGATGTGCACAAAAGCTTGCTGTAAATTCTGTTCTTGGTTGTATTTTCCCTTTAAATGAGTCCTCACAGATTGCGTCATCTGAGTTTGCCGTGGCTCAGAGACTGGACTCATCTGAGCAGTAAATTGTGCGGCACAATGACTCACTTTGTTGTCAAACCATGATTGCAGTAGAGAACTGTGGTCATTCGCCAAGAGTCCCCTCGCTGCCCCAGTTCTGATCTCTTTGTTAATTTTGTCTCAGTATGGAGGGAGGGGAGCTGTTCAGCCGCATTCAGGCCCGAGGAGACCAGGCCTTCACAGAGAGAGGTGAGTTACAGTTCACATGAAGCAGCTGAAATTCATGGGTTTCTGAACATGTTACATCAATGTCGTGTCCGTCCATCAGAGGCATCAGAGATCATGCATGACATCGGCTCGGCCATAGAGTTCCTCCACCACATGGACATCGCTCATAGGGATGTAAAGGTACTGCTGCTGTCAGAGTAATCCTTCACAGAGAATCTAAGAAAGAATTTAAACCTAAAAACAAAATTTTTAATCTCTCACTGCAGCCTGAAAACCTGCTCTACACCACCAAGGAGAGTAACGGCACACTCAAACTGACTGACTTTGGCTTTGCTAAGGAGACGACGCTGCACAACTCCCTCCAAACTCCCTGTTACACTCCGTATTATGTTGGTGAGTGTTTGTTGTCAGGATGGTACTGTAGTAGGAGAAATGTATTATAAATGTGCTATTACAGGCCTAGTTTTTGGACGTGGTTGCTGTCATTCATGTTGTTTGTGTGTATCCACATATTGAGCTGTTTCTGTGCGAGTGTGTCTTCATCCTCCACATTAGTGTGTTGGTATTTTCTGTGTCTGTTTGTCCATTCAGCCCCAGAAGTGCTTGGGCCAGAGAAATATGACAAGTCATGTGACATGTGGTCTCTGGGCGTAATCATGTACATTCTGTGAGTATCATGTGCGTCGGCAACGGATTCAACTCAATGAAACCTTTATTGCTGTTCTGGTATATTGTATCCACTGTATTGTACTGTGCTGTACTGTATGAAGTCTGCCTTTTTTAAGGAAGACAGCAAAGTAAAATAGTGTCTTCTCCTCCTCTGTTTTGTTTCTAGTCTGTGTGGGTATCCTCCGTTCTACTCAAACACAGGTCAGGCCATCTCTCCCGGCATGAAGCAGAGGATCCGGTTGGGCCAGTACGAGTTCCCCAACCCGGAGTGGGCCGACGTTTCTGAGGAAGGTCAGGCCTCAGACATAGAATTAATAACATTTATAACTTTGTTATTAAAATCAGCACTATCATGAATGGGTCATGAATTAATATTACATATGATAAAATGTATTATTTGTTGTATTTATCCATGAACAGTGCTGGACAAGTTAAGTTACTCTGTACTTAAAATGAAAATATTACTTTACTTATTACTTGGTATCAAAGGTAATTAGTTATGTTACTGAATAACTACTGTTACTTTTACATAGATAATTTATTTTCCACAGTGTGACTTACCCAGCAACAAGCTTCTTTAGATCCTGTCCTCTTAACGTCTCTCCACAACCATGTCCTGCTCTGAAATCCAGTTTCTGTCGTTCAGCCGGGGTTCATGCTGCTTCACCGGCAGCAGAGGCCTCATTTACAGCTCTGGTGTTTCACATTGCTGTGCTGCTGTATCAGATTCTTCACTAGTTTATATGTCGTTTGTTGTTGTTTTGCTGCTTGCACAAATTTTGCAACAGACCACTGTGTACATTGCATCTTTGACTGAGACAAACTCATTGAGACATACCTCTCTCCCTCTTCCTCCACCCTTCAGCTTTTTAGCTAGTAGCCGACGTGACCTGCCCTGACCTGCCGCGCATACATTTCAGCGTCAGACATCCTGCAGAGGATAAAAAGCGAATTACATTCTGGCAAAGCTCTGATAAATCAACTGTGCACTACCTGCTCAGCACCAAAAAACAGAAAGACAAAGTTAGTGACTAGCTGGTGAACATAGTGGAGCACTAACGAGCTACATATTTTTCTTAAGCCTTTTTTGGTCTCCACCAAAGAAAGGATTAAAAGTAAATATAGAACTTATTTTCATCAGATGACTAGAAACACAATTCTGAATGAATGATCTGTGTGAATGATAATATTTCAGTGTTCACAGCTTGTTTCTGCCCCCAAGTGGCAAAACAATTGATTAGTGAGGGTCTAAAGGAGCACGCTGCACCGACCAAATCACATGTTTGAAGATATCTGAACAACCTGTACAACATATCCAGTTAACTCCAAAGACACTTCATCATTACAAGTCCATTTTGCACTAAAACCTTAATTTTATGTCCTGCAGCCAAGCAGCTTATCATTCAGCTACTGAAGACAGACCCCAATGAAAGGATGACCATCGTACAGTTTGTGAACCACCCCTGGATTAGTGTAAGTTATCACTGTGTAAGCACCGTGCCTATAGACCTGTATGTTATCCTACCTTTAATTAATGAGATTTTGTGTCTTATATCAAGCAGTGAAGCATGTCATGTCAATGGCGAACGCTGGCGCACCTTGGCTGCCGCTCCATATCTGAAGAAAAGTTTTTTGAACCTTAAATCTTTACCTTGACCTGGTTAGGAACAAAGTTTCGTGAGCTGGTGGTCCCCTCCTGCCGGCTCTCGCCCCACAGCCTGATCACACTGGACCATCGTTGGCGTCTAAGCTCGCCATTCTACCTGGCAAGAGGTCCCCTCCTGCCGGCTCCTGCTGCCTCCAGGTCTCCCGATAGGGATTCCTGGCAAGGCCTTGGCTTCCTGCTAACAGGGCGGTCATTTCTGCGGTCTCTCCCTGCATCATCTTCCACCAGCTCATGTACACCTGCTTGTCTCACCGGGATCTTCCCGTCCCAGCGTGTTCGGCTGCCGGACCCTGGCTGGTTTCCTCCGCTGACCGCCACCGCATCGGGCTGACAATCTCCCCATCTCAGCGGGACCGCTAGGCTAGTACGCCGGTGGCCCCTCCAGGCTTCCTCTCCTCCTCATCAGGCTGGTATACTGTGGATTATCCCGTGGATACTCCTGGGGTACACCTCGCTACTCCTTCCCCGGACGCCCTGCTCCTGGTCACAATCATCTCCAACCTCCCTTTTTTATCAAAAATACTGGAACGCACCGTTGCCACTCAACTCAAAACCCACCTCATCTCCACCGACCTATTTGAACCTTTCAATCCGGCTTCCATTCTCAACACAGCACAGAAACAGCCCTCCTTAAAGTCACTAACGACCTCCTCCTCTCTGCAGACTCTGGCCACCTCAGCATCCTCATCCACATCATCAACCACTCCATTCTTCTCTCCCGCCTTGAATCCTCCCTCAACATCACCGGCACTGCCCTCTCCTGGTTAAAATCTTATCTCACAAACAGACAACAGTTCATCCACATCAACAACTGCACCTCCTCCACTGCTCCTCTGTCCCAAGGCGTCCCTCAGGGTTCGGTGCTTGGTCCACTCCTCTTCATCCTATACATGCTTCCCCTTGGCAACATCATACGGCGTCATGGTCTCCGTTTCCACTGCTACGCTGACGACGTCCAAATCTACATCTCCACTAAATCCATCACCACTGCCACTCACTCCACACTCACCAACTGCCTCACTGAAATCAAATCCTGGATGCAAACTAACTTCCCTCAACTAAACTGCGACAAATCGGACATGGTCATCATCAGCCCCAAATCCCTCATCAAAACCGCTCACAACTTGTGCCTCACCATAGACAACTCCACTCTCTCTCCCTCTCTACACAGTCGCAACCTCGGAGTCATCTTTGACAACAAACTCTCCTTTCAACAACACATAAATCAAATCACCAGAACTGCCTTCTTCCACCTCAAAAACATAGCCCGTCTCCACCCATCACTCTCCTTCTCTGCTGCAGAAACCCTGATCCACGCCTTCATCACCTCCAGAATTGACTACTGCAACAGCATCCTAAATAAACTTCAATACATCCAGAACTCTGCTGCTCGCCTGCTCACCCACACCCGCACCCGTGACCACATCACCCCCGTCCTCCAGAAACTCCACTGGCTCCCTGTCCCACAACGGATTCAATTCAAAATACTCCTCCTCACTCACAAAGCCCTCCACAACCAGGCCCCCCCCTACCTCACCGACCTGCTCCACCGCCACAACCCGTCCCGCACCCTCCGCTCCTCCGATGCAAGCACCGAACCTGGGGCGACAGAACCTTCTCAGTAGCTGCCCCCTCCCTCTGGAACTCCCTCCCCATACACATGACTGTCCAGACCTCACTACCTTCAAAACACTCACCAAAACTCACCTTTTTAAAACTGCTTTTAATGTATAACTTGTCTCTTTTTGTATTTTTATTGTGTTGTTTTTATTATTCTGCTTTTTAACCTGAAAAGTGTCTTTGTGTACCCTGAAAAGCGCTATATAAAATAAATGTATAATTATTATTGTTATATTACTGCAGCAGTCAATGGTGGTCCCTCCAACACCCCTGCACACCTCTCGTGTTTTGACAGAGGACAAGGAGCTGTGGGACGATGTGAAGGTGGGACTCTGTTTATTTTCAGAATATGACCACAAGGTGGCAGTAAAGCACCAGATTTACAGCAGAAAATGTCTCCCAACAGGAGGAAATGACCAGTGCCCTGGCCACCATGCGCGTTGACTACGACCAGGTGAAGATCAAAGACCTGGACATGTCCAACAACCCGCTGCTCAATAAGAGGAGGAAGAGGCCTGAACCTGGAGGAGCCCACACATGAGGAGAAGGAGACAGAGGAGTGGTGTGTAACAGTCACAAAGAAGTCACATTCTCTGAAGAGCATGGGAAAATGATCATTTGAAAAAATAGTATAAAACTATGAAAAACAGAGTGAGCAATATTTTCCCATCCACAAGTCACTTCTTGTCTTTTAGTCACTTTTTATGGGTCTTTGTATAACTGCACTCAATAGTCTAATAAATGTCATTTATTTTGATTGTTTCTAGTCTAATATGGGAAATAAAACTGTGTTTTTTATGTTTTACAACTGTGTTGTGTGACTTTTTTGCATACTACAGTGGTGGAAAGTACATTTACTCAAGCACTGTACTATTTAGAGGTAGAGGTACTTTTAATTGAGTATTTCTACTGTCTGCTACTTTATACGTCTATCCCATTACTACCCTACAATTCAGAGGCAGATATTGCACTTTTTACTCCACTACATTTATGTGACAACCTGAGTTACTGGTTACTTAGTAGATTTAGTTTAATAATACAAAATATAATTCTATGTATTCATACCCGAGAGGATATTTACAGCAGATAAACTATTTAATCGTGCAATATGTAAGAATTGTCCATCTGTTGAATTCATACTCCCAACAAATATTGGCAGCATATCACCAAAGCTACTGCTGACTGCTGCTAATTGTAACCTGTTTATACATCCATGGTTGTAGCTACTGTTGGCTTGTTAGCTCAGTTAGCCGTGCAGCTAGCCAGACTACCAGGGGACTGTTGGTGTTTACATCGCTAACACAGGAGCTTTGGACTGCTGGGTGATAAAGGTTTTAAAAAGCTGGTTAGCATGCTAAGTTCAGTAGATATCTCTGCAACACAATGCATAGACGTCTTTGACATAACGTCAACACTGTTATTTCTTTACGTTCGGTTGATAATTTTGGTTAATTTCTGAATTTTAAAACTAAAATTCTTAAATATTGCACCTGCAGTTAGTGAGAAAAATCACATTTACCTGCTTCAGCATTAAAGAAATATACATATCAATGCATCAATAATAATCCAATCATACAAAGTAGATTATTCTGCATTTTGCACTTTAACCTTTGGTGGTTTATTACAGTAGTATATTTATGGCTAATATTTTCTCTACCTTTGCTTCAGTAAAAGATTTAAATGCCTGACTTTTACTTTTAACAAAGTATTTCTACATGTAGTATTGCCGCTTTTACTCAAGTACAAGATCTGAGTACTCATTTCATCTCTGTTTTTGTGCAGGAAAGCTTATTTTACACAGTTTGTTTGAACCTGAGAGAATTATAAAAACCTGTATTGTGACTGTTATTGTTGCTGTCAGGTGAAAAAAGAATGCAGGGATTTTGTGACAGTGTGAGAAATTGGTTCTTCTCTCTGTAAACAAAGAAAGACTGTATGTGGAAGTCATTAAAGATATTTAATGGCAAGATTACATCCAACCAATAAGTCCCCGAGGGGACTTTTATGAGAAATGATAATGTGGGTATTGTAAGGTGTACAATTAAAGGAAATTTAAACTATGAGAGTTCAAGTTGTAAATATACAACCTCATCCAGAAATTTCTACCCACTTGAAACTTCTTCCTCTGAGAGCCTCTGCTAAGCCATTAATGTTGTCTGCTGCCCACTGGTAACACTAGTAACTGGTAACTAAACTGAGGGAAGTGGAAACATAAAAGCTTCAGTGAGCAGGACCTATAGCATTAGACCTGCAAACCCAACACCCCCTTTAAATTTTTAATGTGTACAGGATCACAATAGCAGATGTAGGCAGCAGTAGAGGAACTATCCTAATGTAAAAACACTTCATAATATAGAAATAAATAAATAAAATAGAAATATCTAAAGAAAAAAACTATAAACTAAAACTATAATAATACTATAATATATTGGTTAAAGTGGAGCTAATTATAACTACTTTATATACTGTTTGAGAGTTTAATCTACAACATTTGTTTTTATAACTATATGTTTGTTCGTCAAACATAAATCTAAAAAATAACTCAAAGTGTCAACATTTCACCTGAAATTTAGAAATACAAGGTGGCATAAAATAGAAACACTCAAGTAAATGACTTCAAACCTAAATTAACTTGGTTATTTTCCATCACTGCTTGTAGATTATGTTTGTTTATCTTTGACAGTTTCATACTGAGACAGAACTGTAACAGGGTGAACTATATGTGATCAAAACCTTTACAACAAATTAATCCACAGTTGATCTTGTAATTGAGGGATAGAAACAGTCACTGTAAGAGCAGACACATTGTACTTTTAACTAATTTTGTATGATTAACAAACATCTGCTTTCTTTTCCCACTGACTGTAAATACAGTTGCTCAGTTAGTGAAGGAAAACCACAGTGCACACACAGCGTACACCAAGTCAAATATATTTGCATGGTCACCAGCTACATCAGCTAGAGATATTTCCATTCAAACCAGTTACGGTAAGGATCAGAAGTTAATGTGTTCAGGCTTAGTGGGTTCAGTGGATTAGAAAAAAAAAGTGGGGAGACGGTGACAGCAGTGGTGCGTAGAGGGTGAAAACAAAAGTTGTGTGATGGCGTCAAGTCTGATTCCTGGATGCCATGTCATGAGTGATCTGCTGACTATCCGTGAGAAAGGTGTCCTCTTCACTCTGCTCGAACCTCACTGTAAGGTCAGTTCATTCAAACCAACAGCAACTTAACACAACTTAACAATAATGTAACTCAGGTTTTTCTGTATGTATAAACATCTGAACCAGTGTAACAGCAACAATATATGACTGTCTGACACACTGTACTTGTAGTTGCCAAATTGACATCTTAAGAATGAATGGAAGTGAATGTGTGTTATAAAGGTAAAATATTTCCAACATAATACTACTCTGTTAAATGGAACACATGGATGATATTCTGTTTTAGTCTGCAATTTCTATTTTTATGTTGTGGTGGATGAATGAGCTTTCTCTGAGGGCTGTTTTGTTTACAGTTAGTTTCTGCTGCTTGTATTTCCTGGAACTACCTCAACACGTCACGCTAGAACATCTAAAATAAAATCATAATCTTTTTCCATGTGAACTTAAAGGTCCAGTATGTAGGATTTATGCAGGTCCATTTTCTGCAGGAATGTGATATAATATGTATATAACCAGGAATAATGAACATAATTGTTGTCATTAGTGTACAATCATCTGAAACTAAGAAATGTTGTTTTCATTCCTAAGAACAAGCCCTTTCAACACATCCTCATACCTAAATGACTAAATAGATCCCTTGTTAGAGTCTCCCAAAACATTATATATCACCGTTCCCAAAACAACATGGCAGTTGCAGAGTTACATGTACTGGACCTCAGTTGTATGGTCACAGTTTGGTTAGGTTTAGGCAAGAGACATATTGGTTATGTTTAGGAAAACATCATGGTTTAGGTTAAAATCACTACGTCACTTCTGCAACTTCCGTTACAAGCGTCCCTATGTTACCTAAGTTACTTACATTATGTGATGTATGTGACGTCACTTCACTACGTTAGTAAGTTAGTAAGAACTCACTGTTGTCTTCTGGTTTCACACTGGACAGGAACAGCGGGAAAGTATGTGCTTGATCAAACCGACCGTCTGTCCCTGACCTCCTCCCTTCACTGACTTTTCACTCCTTATGCTACTTTTCCTCACTTCCTCCTTTTTTAGCTGTAATAATTATTGCAGTCACCAGAGGTCGCTGCCTAAAAAGAGGCATAAATATGGGTCATATTAAGCTGCTTTCTTATTCAATCTATATGGTCACTTTTCTGATGAGGACAAGCTCTGCCCTTTATATCTACAGAGGGAGCTGGTCCTGTTCCACAGAGTCCATAGTAGTTTGTTTGTTTGTTTGTCTGGGTTTGTTTGTTTGTTTGTTTGTTTGTGTTTTGTTTGTTTGTTTGTTTGTTTGTTTGTTTGTTTTAACAGGCACAGTAGGGGACGTTCAGACAACCAGTGTTCACTTGGTTGCAATCTGCAACCTCACCACTAGATGTCACTAGATCCTACACACTGGACTTTTATCAAAAGAAAATAGTAAATAATGAAATAAATAAAAAGAAAGAGAAAAAGCAAGAGGGGATGTGAAAAAGAAGACAAACACATTAACAGTAAAATGTCAGATTTAGCCAGCCCTAGTACTACAGACTCTTTTGTTAAGAAACTAAGGGGGGGCTTATGTGTTTCTCAGAATGACACAGAAAGCAGGGACTCTCATGGACAACAGTGATATGCACTAATATGTGAAGAGATAAGAACGTGATCACTTGGAGCCATGGAAAATACTCCTAAATTAAAGAACAAATTTCAGTTGGTTTTATGGGCAAGTAGAACAGCGTGTCATCAACATAACAGTGAACATCAGAAAAGTAAATCATTAACAGAAAAGATGACATATTAATCCTGTGACCCCACATGTTTTGTGTATTATGGATTATGAGGATTTGTCTGGTGGTTACTGAAAACTAATGGTGAGGTATGACTTGAAAGAGAAGTGATAACACTGGATTATGTCAGGGCAGGGTTTAATAAAGTGGTTTGGTCTTGTGAAGCTCGCAGTTAAATGGATCATTTCACAGCACCATCAGCCTCTGAAAAGAGGTCATGGTCTCTCTGAGGAGCAACCTCTCTCGCTCTGAAACTAAACCAGAATGTCTCAAAGGTTGCTCTGAGGCACAAAGAAGAGGAACATTGAGACTTAAAGTAAAATAACAGAGGCAAAACTGTACTAACTGTAGAGAAAATGCAATGAAGGAACTTTTTCAGTCAAAGAATTGAAGTATCTTTTTAAGATGGAGTCAATTTTCCTGACATTTTTGTGCTCTATTTACACATTTCGAGCTGCTGATTACAGGCTCCTGGCTATTCTTCTTCATATATATGCATACGTCTGAATAGGTTTATTCCATTCTTGTGATCTGTATGACTGCTGGTCTATTTCAGCTGACCAAAACTACAGTAGCACAGGTACTAGAGGCCAAAGATACCAAGGGCGAGAGCCCGGGCTGGAGTTGTTTGGGTTGTGGTGCTTTGTGTCTCATTGAGGACGAGTCCATTCACTCCTACTTCCTGCGACTATACTGTGTCAAGGTAAGAGGAACTGCAGAACTGATTAGAGATACTCCACCTACTCACATCTACCAACACATCACTTCCCTCAGTAAAGTGACAGCATGGGACAGCTTGTTTCTTTTAATTTGCACTTAATGGGTGTGCCTATAACTACTTTAATATCTGTTCATAACCTATTTCCTCTCTTCCTTCCTTTCATCCTTCCCTTATCTTATCTTAAACACAGCGTGCAAAGTTACTATGGGAGCAGGAGCTGTACATCCCATTCAAATACACTGCAGCTCGAACGTTCTTCCACACTTTCCCTGCAAATGTAAGTGCCCCTGTTTTTTGTGCAACATGCTTAACAGAGTTTTTCAGCTGGTTTAAGGTGGATTTACTGTGTTTGCACAGGATCATCAGGTAGGCTTCAACTTTGCAAATGAGGAGGAGGCGGAGGAATTTCTTCTTGCAGTGCAGGCTGTCCAAAGAGACCAAGGTTGTAAAAACAACAAAAAGATGATTCGTAATTCAAAAAAATAAAAAAAATGTGCTTCAGTCATCTCTTGTTTCTGCTCATTTTACATCGTCTGTTTTGTAGAAAAGATGACCGGGATGATTGAAAAAATAAGTGCTGAACAAGAGGCCAGCTCAACAAGTGACCCGCCTGATTCAGGGTGACAAGAAGGACTTTATTGATGTAAAGATGAGAAGAGAACAGATGATTTGAGTTATAGTTTACTTTGTGTCTCTGTTCTCTGTAGAATTAAGCCTCTTGACCATTCAGAAGAGGAGCAGCATCTGACCATGGATGCACCATCAACAGAAGTTACACCAACCACCAGTTCAGTAAGGAAAATTACAGTCAAACAAACATCAAGACAACGTCAAATTGTAAAGAGTCCATGTGGAAATAAAATGCTAATTTTGCCCATTCCTTGCTGTATCTGTTTGGTGAAGTTTCAGGATCTGGACGCCTCTATGAAGAGGCTGTTAATCCGGGCGCAACTCACTGAGGAAGACCTGAAAGACAAAGACGTTGCCGAAGCTGTCGACTGCATCATCAACCAGTTTGGCGGTGTCAAAGCTGTGCAGAGAGAGCTGAGGAACAGAGGTTCTTTATTCTAGGAAAATGTTGAGCAGTGTATGCTCAGTATTTCAAGATAGTTCAAGTTTTTTGAAGTGGGGTGGTGGTTGGCACGCCCCCAGTTTGGAAATCAGCAGGACTACCAGTGATGAAGCTAAGCAATGTACTGCTGTGGACAGGGTCAGCAGCGAAACGCAGGCCAGACTGCCTGGTCAGAAACTGTCATTTCACAGAATATAGAAGTTGCTTGTCTACCGCTGCATTGATAAGTGAATTTATTTGTGTTATTGTGTCACTTTTGTGTTTTAAAGAGTTAGTCCGGACTCACCAAAATCACACAATAACGCAAAACAAGCTAAATGTTTGTGGCAGCGGTAGAACAGCAACTCCTGTGATTTGCAAGGTAAAATTACTGTTTCTGCCAAAGGAGTCATGTTTGTTTGGAGAGAACAATATTTGGCTTATATAACAGCATTTTCTGGTTGGAAAAGTGTGTCTGTTGGCAAGGTAAAGCGGTGAAAACATTCGAAATATGGTGTACACTGAAAGGGATATGGATTTTTTTAATTAGGTGGGCCGTTTTCAGGTGCTAAAATACATTTTGCTGCTGACCCTGTCCACAGCAGGACATTGCTTAGCTTCCTACACCTGCAGCATGCCGACCGCCATCTACTGCAGGTAATACACTGACAATGGTTAAGTATCTCATACAGCCTCACTTCAAAGAATCTGAACTACCCCTTTAATGTTGTTTTTAAAATGTTTATCTCATGCTTCAAAAGTAAATATTTAAAAGTGATAGCAGCTTCTGGCACATTTGACAGGCCCAGTGTCTCAAACGTTGCCGAGATCTGCGGGGGCGTCCATCTCCGTTGCTCTGAAGAAAGGGCCTCTGCCACCTGTTCCCATTGTCAAAGGCAGCACCTTCTCCCATCAGACACCACAGCGCACAAAGTCACTATACCAGAGTCCACTTCCCCCTTGGATTCCTCCTCCTCCATCTACTCCTGCTCCGCTTCCTCCAGAGAGGATCAGGAAGAGCATAAGTTTTAAAGATGTAAGAGGACTAGGACACAGTTCTGTAAATTTCCATTTGAGTATGTAAAAAGAGGAGAATGAATGATCATAACTTTTCTTTGCCGTGTTAGGTGGGCTCCTCGAGTGCTCCTGAAAAAAGTGACCTCATCCTGAATGCACTGAGAGACAAGATCAGACAAAAGCAGCAGCTCCAGCGAGGCACGAGTGCAGACGGGGGTCAAACAGAGCCCGACACTGAAGTCCAGTGATATGTGCCTTTAAAGAAACTTTGGTTTAATCTGTGCTGTTTCTATGATACATTTATTCAAACGTTTCAAATAAACTCCTGCACACGCTCTTACTTCCAATAATACATTTACTTTTGAGAATTCAGTGCTTCACCTTCATCAGGCAAATGGCTTGTGACAATAAGAAGCCATCTTAAAGAGGGAGGAGCTGCAAGTCTGCAGCCACTCATATACCCAACGAGCGATGTGGAGACATTAACACCAAACATCAATTTACTATATTACAGTCTCCAATATCTTAAAATAAATAAGGTCCAGAACACCGTTTGACGCTAGAAAGGTGGCAGGGTCTGCCACATATAAACAAAGTAAAACATGAAATTGTGTTGTCCTTCAAGGACAGTTTGTTTACTCAGTTTATTCAGTCATGAAGATGAAGAGCGTTTGTTTACTCAGTTAGTTGAATGAGTCAGTGAAGATCGTTCTCTTCTAATTAAAATTTCCTCCCCGAAGCCACATTGTGCAACTTCAAGGTTTTCTTTTTTGGGGGGTTCTTTCTCCTTCTTTTTAGGTTTTAAAACAAGTCCCCATCTGCTTCCGTTGTTTAGGACAATGATGCAACACTGTTTTTCTGTGAAGCTCCAAAATTGTTTTGTGGACAACAAAACTTTCCATCCACATGAGGCTGAGAAGATAATGACTTTAATTTAGATTTTGATGTGAACTTTTCCATTCACCTGCAGTCAGGGGTGCAGGTACAGGTGGGGGTGCAGGTGCAGATGGAGGTACATGAGAACATCTAAACAATAACAAGTGGATGTATACATGCGCGCGCGTGCGTACAGACGCGATGATGAGCGCGCGTCCCTCTCAGCTGCTCACTCTTCATTCATTGGTGTCTGTGCGGCTGTAGGACGCTCACTGCTCACCACGCTGGGAACAAGAGCCTTCAAACCGGGACCATGAGGGGCTCCTGCCGCCCGAGAAACACGCGGGACAGAGCAGGTAGGCTCGCACTCCCGCTGAGGTGTCACTTTTGTATTTTTTCCTGTGTTTTTATCCACTCTTCGTCAGTCGACATGGTGTGCGGTGGGCGCTACAGAGCAGCTGTGCTAGCGAGCGGATGAAGTAAACAAGTCTGTCTGTCACGTAGGCATGCTCCAGAGCTGACAGGGCTCTGTACCGAGGAGAGGCGGGACAGACTGCGGCACACAGCCGCGAAATGTGGGGAAGACTTGGCATTTCAGGTTTCATGGAGCGAAGAAATAGTTTGTTACAAATGCCAAGGGGGGCTTTGGTAGCTAGCATCCTCCTGAGTGCTGTTCAACCTGGCTGCAGCTGCTGTTAGCTAGCCTCTAAGCTAGCTGGTGGACAGGAGAAGTAAACACTGACTGTTTGCAAACATCAGGCCACTTACTACAATGTTATGTTAAAGAAATGATCTGAATTAGGTTACAGATGTCATCTGATTAAGTTGAGGTTGCTTGAGGCATTTTCTACAGTTAGTTATTGACAAAGGTAATGATGAGGAAATACAGTCTGACCACACTGTGTGCATGTGGGAGAGAGTAAAAGTGACAATCAGATCTGACCTGAAGGCTCATTTTTCTTAAACTTCATCAAGGGAATACCTGGTTTGTGGATCAGCCTGGATTTAGGAGCATCTTGCATGGCTCTCACAATAGTTACAAGCAAAGTGACACAAGTTCAGGATCAGAAATGGCTTTATTGATCAAGTTGCTCACAGTGCACTGACACAGAAATACAATGTACAGTAACATGTGCAAAGAAAGTAGGTGTATATACAGTATATTTAAAAACACTGATAGTCAACGCCATAAAGAGTATACACCAAAGAGTCTGTACAAGTCAGCTATTCTGTTTGTTGTAGACAGTACAAGTAGTGCAACGACATACAGATGTTTTTTCAAACAGTCTCATGCATATTTCAACATCATTTTTGTAGTGGCTGATGTTAATTTTGTTTCTTGTTTGTAAATGACGTGTTTATTGCGAACACCTACGTTAGGTTGACTTCCCCTTTTCACAACATGTGTTGCAGTGGATGTGACAGATGGAGAGGAGATTTCAGTGTTCATTTGCATCCAAAATCCTGCTCTAACAGGTGCTCTCTTGCGTTAAAGGAACCTGAATGTTTGTGTAAACATTTCAGTCTGAACTTCTGTTTACTTTTTCAAACCAACCCTATCATATTCTTCCTGTTTTTGAGAAGACTTGCTACAAAGGATTATGTGCATATGAACGGCATCTGAGCCAATGCTAGCACTATGGCCTATATAATCCAATGACTCAGTTATCATAAGAATAAGCTATTATGTAACTCTATTGGTCCTGTAGCCTGGAGGGGCTGTTCAGCATGATGTATTGTTGACAAGCGCCATGCAGAGAGGACAAACTCTGACTAAGTCTCTGTTAGACTTTGTGTCCTGATAGAGGGATTCGCTCTTGTTCCTTGTACGAATATGGTCACAGTGGTTTAAATGTCTGCAGGCCGAGCTGTTGTGGCAGATGTACGAGGGATGAACAGAGCTCAGGCTGTGTTGGTGAGTAGGAGATGTGCTTTGCTAGTTGTGTGTCCGCCAACACACAGAGAGGTGGGGCTGAGCAGAAAAACAGGAAAATCATGATACAAAGCCGCATACTTGGAGTGTTTATTTTAAGAAAAGGTCAAACTTTGCATTGAGACGCTTTAATATAATATGATGTTAAGAAGGCGCTGCGAGTTAGCTTTGTGTCAGGAGTGCCCACATTGCCCGTATGTGTTCAGAGCTGCAGACGGAGAGAAATCTGCTTCAGTGGGTGCAGCAGACCCAACACAGATTATTATATCCCTACAAACACTCCACAGTGGCCGTATACCTCCACGGGATATTTATCTCCATGCCCCAGCTTTCGTAAATCTGGCCTCTTTCGCCTTCTTTTCCCACCTTTCTATTCTACTCAATAATCCTTATTTTTTCAGTTTTTATCTCTGTCGGTTCCTGCTCTAAATAATCACAATAAATCACTTCCTCTCCTCCTTGTTCACAGACTCGCTCCCTCCCTCGCTCTCTGCAGCTCCCTCCCTCCCTGTGTCTGCTCTCTATCTAGGGGAAAGTTCACCCGCTCACTCAGAATCTCATTATAGGCTTCAGGCAGCAGAGCTGTAGCCTACATGTGTATGCATGATGCCTATGCAGTACTTGTAGGTTGCCTACTCTCAGCACACTCATCAAGCAGATGTTTTGCATCTGGGAGCATTCAGGTTCAGGATTGTTAGTGTTATTTTTGTATATTATGCTTACGAATGTTTGCAACGATTCTATCCAATGGAGACATTAATCTTGCTCGTGTCTAGCACAATAGGAGCCTATTGATTCCGGATTACAATAGATACTGTATAAATAAATGCCAAAAGGATTAGTCCATTAATAACAATTGATCAACACAAAATGCATTGTCAACATATTTTAGAGTGAAGTAATCATATAAGTCATTTGTCAAGCAGAAATGACACTGCAAACACTGTTTGCAACTTCTCCAATGTGGGTATTTGCTCATTTTCTCTGGCCTATGTCGGTGTAAAATGAATATCTTTTGGTTTGGGACTGTTGATTGGATAAAACTAGGGCTGCACAATTAACTGCAATACAATCCAAATCACAATATGGATAAGTGCAATATTCAGAAGCTGCAATGTTTTGATAAAGGTAGAATGTGTGACAAAACAGGATTAAAATGAAGTCCTGTTTTGTTGCAGAGATGCGTTGACCTACAAATCTTGTTCTCTACATGTAAAGAAACATGTTTCATTAGTACAGACTAGGGCTTTCACAATATCAGATTCTCACTACACAATTATCGTGGGAAAGTGAATGCAGGATAACAATATTATTGTGATATTTATAGCGAATTTTGGGTGAATAAATTACACTCACAATACGAGTGTAGGTGTACAAAAGTTTACACGTAGTGAAAATGAAAAAAGCGAAAAGGCAACTAGATGACTTGATAAATAAAAGATCTACACGGCCTAACATCTGCACTGGATCATTCACAAGATATAATCGTATGTGTATCATTAACACAATATCAATATTTAATTTTATAATATCACTGTTATCATCAATATCAGTATATTGTGTAATTAAGTATTGCAAGTTAACAGAATCAATAATAAAAATAATCATTGGTTGTATATCTAATATAAATCAACAAGCTTAATCAGTGGACAGAGCACAGACTAATAATACAGGAATATGCGGACACCCCTGAAATAATACTTTTATTATGAGTGTGTATTTCATAGTTTGGGCTTGACCCCTTAATTCTAATCATTTGACATCATAATGATATAATATTCAGTGATATTTTAAATTCAGTGTGTTCAATCTTTGTGTACAGGGGCAATGAAAAATGAAAGTTCAACAGGGTCCATAAAGAAATGTTTTTCTAAGTTTGTAGTGGTGGGACATGACTCAGGGTGCAGGCACAGAGTCCTGACCTCAACTCCATCCAACTCCTCAGGGTACTGACTGTCAGCCAGGTCTTATCACTTAACATCAGTGTCTGGCAAATCCCTGCAGTCACGTACTAAAATCTTGTAGAAAGCCTTCCCAAGAGAGGAGGCTGCTAAAGCAGTGAAACAGAGAGTAACTAATTTACATCATAATGCAAATATCATTCATATACTGGTGTAATATTGACCTTTGTATGTAAGAAGTTCAACAGAAACCAAACTCTGAGTCTTTAAACTAAATCACCATGGATTATGGAACGACGTTATGTTTTCTTCTGCTCCTCCGTTACTTGCACAACATAATAACCTAACAGATACAGCAATGCAGCTTTTATGCCAGCAACCAGGCAGCAGATGTGACAGGAGGTCGATAAATTCTGCAGCTGGCCCTCAGTCGAATATGACGCACCTTCTGTAGCTTTGTTTGCAAAGGTTATGTAAGGTTATGCACTTAAAATCAAAAAGTCATAGTTTGTGTCACGTTGTTGCTGTCTTCAGATGTATATGTTTAAAGTTTTAACAAAGATTTTAATCGCAACTGAAGGAATCTGGCTCTTTTTTTTTTATAACTTTTTGTCAGGGCAGGCTTGTTTTTCTTTTTCAAAATGCCCTGCTGGTTAAAGTCTATTTAAGGAGTGAATTAGTGTGGGCGGGTAAATGAGTGAGGCTGAGTGTTATGAACTGGCTCATTTTTGGCTAATTATTGTGCAGTACACAGATGTCTGATGTCTGAATAGTTGGGAATTTTGATACTGTACAAAGCTCAAAGACATGTTATTGATACATTTGGTATATTGTATATTTATTGTCACATTTCTGCTTCTCATGTGTGCTTCTGCAGCAGTTTGACTGTGATATTTACCATCTTAAACTCCAGAGTTAAGTGTGAAGGCTGCCAAGGCTGCGATGACCGCAGTTTGAAACAACTTTTCAACATTTGTAAGCTGTGTTTGTGGTGACATAAATAAAAACCAAGTGGATTTTGTGCTCTAACCTAACCAGACCATAAGCACAACATCAGTTGTTAAGTTTCATCATATACAGGTTTGTGGCTTGCAGAAATGTGCATTGCCAACTTTTATTCTGGCGACTGGGTTGATAACTTTCTGTCAAACAGCTGCAAAACTAATGGGAGTGGGGAAAGTGTGTGTGTTGAAAGTTATGTGTGTGTGTTGGATTAATTGCTGGTAGCTCTGGGGTGTAGTGTCTTGCTGATCAGATTAGTCCTGCTGACATGCTGACTGTCCCTGACAGCAGTGCCGTCTGACCTTTACTGTTACAGTAGACGCTGAACTGGTAACCGAGCGGTCAGTAGGCCTCAGAAACATCTTTGTCTAAGCTACATTGTTTACTTCACTGAATTTCTAATGCGTGGCCTTTTTAAAGTGAGTGCACAGTGCCACCTGGTGTCGCAACTTTGACACTACATTACTATTAGTACAAGTCTCATCAGAATGACAACAAACACTTGAAGAAGCCTTCAATACAGGATTATTACAAGTCAGACTGACATGATTCAGTCATTACTTGAAAGTGAAACTTGACCCAGTTAAGTGATGACGAGGACTTTTTGTCAAGACATACTGTAGTCCGCATTTTCTCACAAGTTCCCATTTATAGTTTTGGTTGGGCAAATATTAACAGTGCGAAGTCACACCCCTTCCAGTGGAGCCCATGGGACCTTATTTAAAAAAAAAATTGTTTGGTAGTGAGTGGAGAGAGACAAATTAATTTTTTGATCCTTCTTGAATTGTGCCATGAATCACACATATGATGTCAATTTAAAAGATAATTTTCCAAGACAAGAAAGTCCCAGTTTGTTGTAATTAAAGTAAAATACCATCTAGTTTTGTGTCAAACCGCTCAGTGAACTTTAAGTAACAGGTTTTGGTTACCGTTTAATGAGATGACGTCACTAATGCGACTGTTGGCTGTGTAGTCCTTATAATTATGTATTTTCATTCTTATGTTTCATTAGTTTGATGACAAACTGCAACTGTATTGACATGGAAAATGTCACTATGCGCATTATAATTTCTCAGAGGTGATGTCATTAAGTGGTCTGTTTTCTCTGAAAAGTCCAAAACCCAAAACATAATCAATTTCCAATGCTAGAGGAATAACTGTGGAAGTCAGCTGGACATATTTTATTCATCAGTTAGACAAATAAATAATCAGAAAAATAATGATCAGATAAACTGAAGTTGAACATACTTAGCTGCAGCCCTAATGTGTTTTCCTTTACATCAGATTTAAATGTTTTCTCAAGTGGCTGACTATCTTGTAATAAAGACGACTGATTATAATGTCATCAAATGTGAGTTTTAGCAGCTGATTGACCAAACATTTCTATCGTCACAGAGAGGATATCCTTCAGTGTGTGACTGCTGTATAGTTGAGGATGTGTGCTGTGTGATGTGGAGGCTGTGGGGCCCGTGACTGGGTCGTGTAAAGCTGTAAAGCTGGAGGTTTCGATAGTGTTTCGCGATCATGTTTATCCGAGCTCCCATCAGGCAGCACGCCTTCGCCATCCCCGTTCCGCCTCTCCTATTGGCTGCTGGGCCCGTCTTCTCTTCTCTGATTGGTTCACTTCTCAGTTGCATTCACTGCCCATGTGTGCTACATGTGAACAGCTGTACGCTTGTTTTTCTTCCGACATCTGCTTTTCCGCCCCGCTTTATTCTGCGAAGTGCCCGCGTCATTACGGTAACTTTCAAAAGCGTGTTTTCTTAGAAAGAGTCTGGATCTGGATGTGTGCTTTGTCCTGGAAATATTTGGGAAAACATTAAGGAAAGGGATTCAAGGAATTGCTGAGAGCACCGAAAGTTCAGTAACATGTGCAGTAAAAAAGACAAGAAAAACAAAATATGCAGTATAAAGACAACAAAAGCAAAATGTTTGATAAAAAGACAACAAAAACAAAATGTTCAACAAAAAGGAAATTTGCAGTAAAAAGACAATAAAAACACAATGTTTTATAAAAAAACAACAACAATCATGTTCAATAAAAAGACAACAAAAACCATTACAGGTATGTTTCTGTGAAAATTGACCAACTCTGTTTACATAATGGTTCATTGTGAATGCTTGTGTTTCCCTCTTTGATTTGACTAATAAGGCAATAGGCTTAATATGTGCTACATTGAGTACAGGATCATTGTACTCATCAGTGTGCTGAAAAAATCAAACGTAAACAACCCTGTGATAAGTCCCTGGCATAAGTCCCTGGCACAGCACTGCAACATGAAACAACACGACAGAAATGCTGGCAATGCAAAGTTACATCCTGTGCACGGCTCCTTGTTTTCCTCCCTGACTCCGCTGTGCGCAGTCTCCAGTCATTTACGGTAATAAGAAACTGCTGTTTCTCAGCTGATCTGTGACATCCTCCCCCCTGCAGCCTGCTGAATCAGACTGCCAGGGCTATAGCCCACCGCCTCACTTTAACAGTAGGAGGCTAAGCTTGATCATCCACCATCCAGGATGTTAGACAACGAGGAGTACATGTTGGACCCCTCCCCGCGGGAGCTCACCCAGAACCCGCTCAGGAAGATCTGGATGCCGGCGTGCAGAAACGGGCACATAGCTCAGAGACGGGGTAAGATGCGGGCAGCTGGCCGGCAAGTGCCGCAAAGGATGTGACAGGGTGGTGATGTCGGGCATCTGCTGATATTCTTTCTTTTTTATTCATAGTTACTTTATTTCAGACATGTTTTCCTGCTCCCAGCCTGTCTCTGGACATATTCCGTTATGTGGCATCAGCGCGCGGTGTTTTCAGATGTTGCGCACTAATAAAGTGCTGATCATCCTCGATGCCTTTTGGTGCGTGGTAATGTTGCATCATGCTCAGCTTATCTGGCTCGTTTTTCCTCTAATATCACATGCGTGGAGGTAAACTTGAGCAGAATAAGTGGCTGTAATTACATTTGACCATATGACACACACACATGACCCAGATGCATCAATTTACCGGGACCAGCAGCACTCCCAGCCAACATGTCTGATTGTGTTAGGCTGGACGTGCCAGTGAGCAGCTGCTTTTTATTTCAGCCAGATTCTCTCAGCCTGGTTTGCTCTCTCTCTGCAGGTCGGCTTGGTTTTGCTGAGTCAAGCTCTGATGGTTTGGCTACTGCTGGTCCAGACATCCTGCACCTGGCACTGAAACGCCTCACTTTCTTCAACTTTTTCTCCCCTTTAAACATCTTTTTCCTCCATATAGTCTCCTTCGACATCAGTCCAAAACCCCTTGTCTAGGTGACAGCAGGAGGATGCTGTCCTGCAGGGATATGTGGAGAATTTGTCTTTTTCAGTAGGCAGGAGTTGGACAGTTTGAGCCAAAACCTTTCAACTAGTGTATTAAAAATGACAGTTTTCAACAAAGTAATTACAATAAAGAGCTATACAGATCCAATCCAAAACACAGGAGAAAAGAACTGCTTACTTCAAATAATGTTTAACATACATTTTGAAATATTTCTAAAAATCTAAAAGAAGCTCCGGTCTTTATTTCAATGTTTATATATTTATTAATTCTTAAACACACACAACGTTAGCTATACTTTCCTTATCAGTACATGACTAACCAATTGTGTATGAAGACCAAAATATAAGTAGATGAGCTAAAATTTACAACTTACTAAAAGCCATGACTATAATAGTAATCAACTTATTTTGTTTGTTTGCCAAATATCAAAATGTTGTCATTGCCTTTGTGTGTAAAAGTCCTGAATAACAGCAGGTTTGATTCAGAAAAAAGCCTCAAGATTGTAAGCTTTCAGGTGGTTCAGTGAAGTGTAGTTGGTCGCTGCAGTGATCAAACCTGACCTTTGTTGTTTTACAGCATGTTGCTGTCTGTAAATAACCAGCGTGTCTCTGACCTGATTTTCCCTCTGCTGTCTACACGCACAACTCGTCCTTTTATTCACAGATTTCTTCATTTGTCGGGCCTTCGTCTTTTCTCATTCTCTCGAAGCGCCGATGGGACACAAATCCAAAATGCTGATGAGACGTCTCGGTGTCTAGAGAAGCATGTGGCTTGTTTTTTTTTCCCATCAGTTCGCAGTTTCAGTTGTTGTAATCATGTCTCTGCTCTCTGGCTTGGTTTTTCTGTCATAGTAATGTGTGTCACTGTCACACAGAGTGAGCTGAAGTGTTTTCACTGTCTAGTGTAATTATGAGCAACCTTGAAGACTAATTAAACTCTTGCAGAATGGAAAAGTGTTGACAAGCCATGTTCAGCAAATGTAATGTGTGAGAAGTGAGTTAAATCCATTAAAAATCTGTTTCTCTCTCTCACAGTGTGTATGACAAACTGCCCGACCCTCATCGTGACTGTTGGACTTCCAGCACGAGGGAAGACTTACATTTCAAAGAAGCTCACACGCTACTTAAACTGGATAGGTGTGCCAACCAAAGGTACCTGCTACACACACACACACACACACACACACACACACACACACACACACACACACACACACACACACACACACACACACACTCACACAAACCTTACAGTATAAACCAGCTAATCTTCAATCTTAAAAATGCATAATTTTCATCTGTAACAGAGTTCAATGTTGGCCAGTACCGGAGGGAGTGTCTGAAGATCTACAAGTCCTTCGAGTTCTTCCGTCCAGATAATGAAGAGGGCTTAAAAATCAGACGGTAAGTCTACGTGGACTTCTCTCGCTGTCAGCTGATTTCATGCAAGGTTGGCCAACCATGACTACACACACTGATTTAAAAACTCCTTCAAGTAGACCGGAGCAGCTCATCTGTGAAACGATCACCTGCTGAGGTGAAAGCCTGCAGATTTTTGGCTCTCTGTGGCACATGATTGAGCACAGTGATATACACTTTATTCCCTCTACCTCTGTAATATACAGAAGGGGTGTCATGTTTTCAATCCTAAATCAAAACTGAGTGAAAAGAGCATTCAGTTATTTCACATACACTCTGCAAAAAGCCACCAGGATTAGAAATTGTTGCAAGTTAGGAAACTCAAGTTGTTGTTGTAAAGTTCCCTTCTGCCATCTAGTGACTCCTTTTTAAAAAAAAAAAAAAAAAGGTTTACAGCATGTCTGAAACAAAGGAAATCAGCAGTCGATGTTGGTTACAAATCTCTCAGTACACTGACTCTGTGTCTGCGATCTTTTTACAGTCAGTGTGCGTTGGCGGCACTTAATGATGTTCGGCAGTACCTCAGTGTCGAAGGAGGACAGGTGGCGGTGAGTCCTTGACGCTGTCCCTCAGTTCTCCATGTTAAATGATCATAATATCAGTATATGTACTGTACATCCGAGCTGCTTATGGAGTGTGTTTGTCCTGCTGTTTCAGGTTTTTGATGCCACAAATACAACAAGAGAAAGAAGATCGACCATCGTAAAGTTCGCTGAGCAGAATGGCTTCAAGGTATATAAATAAGGCAGCTTAGTATCAGATTCAATCAGTCACTTTGACTTGACGACCTTCAAGTTTACTTTAGTTTTTTGTCAATCCAGGTCTTTTTTGTGGAGTCTGTGTGTGAGGACCCAGACGTCATTGCACAAAATATCGTGGTAAGGTTTGTCTCTTTTAATATGTACAGGTTAAATCATTTACAATGGAATAAGCAAACAATGTACTGTATTTATTTTGAAAATGTTGACATAAGAGTACTTGCCATAGACAAATTCACTCTTCCTTCCTGTGATAGTGGGACATTGCAGAGTTTCACAACATGAGTGTTTTGGGCGTTTTCACACTGGAAGTTTACCGTAAAAATAATCTGGTGATATGAAATCCGAATCAAGATGTAGACCAAGAAGACTTGAGAGCTCTGTCTCAGATGTAAACAAACAAACAAACAAAAAAAAGCTTTGTCAGACAGCTGACTTCCTCTTTACTCTACTCACATCGTCTTCCTGTGTTTCTCTCTTTACAGCAAGTTAAACTGGGCAGCCCAGACTACAGCCACTGTAACACAGAGGAGGCCATTGAGGACTTCATGAAGAGGATCAAATGTTACGAGTCCTCCTACCAGCCTCTGGACGAGGTTCTGGACAGGTGAGGATACACGTTTCAATCAGATTAAACTACCTCTGTAAGATCACAGATGGTTGACTTGACTCTCTCGCTCCAGGGATCTGTCCTACATAAAGATCATGGATGTGGGCCGTCGTTACCTGGTGAACCGCGTCCTCGACCACATCCAGAGCCGAATCGTCTACTACCTGATGAACATTCACATTACACCACGCTCCATCTACCTGTGTCGCCACGGCGAGAGTGACCTCAACATCAAGGGACGGATCGGAGGAGACTCTGGCTTGTCTGCCAGAGGAAAAGAGGTGTGTGATTATATCATGAGTTTAATTGTAGTCCAGAATATGTGTTGGTATGGTTGTTTGAGAAAAATCATTGTTTTCATTGGATTTGAAATATGTTTCTTCAATGGCCTCTTACACTCTAGTTTGCCAAACGTCTGGGGAAATTCATGCAGGACCAGAACATCAAAGATCTGAAAGTTTGGACCAGCCAGATGAAGAGAACGATCCAGACAGCCGAGTGCCTGGAAGTGCCGTACGAACAGTGGAAGTCTCTCAACGAAATAGATGCTGTATGTCTGTTCTTGTTTTCATTAAAACAAATGTCTCTTAATTGTTTGTTTACTCAACCTAAACACATCTTCTCCCCTCTTTACAAAGGGTGTGTGTGAGGAAATGATGTATGAGGAGATCCAAGAGCATTACCCCATGGAGTTTGCACTGAGGGACCAAGACAAGTACCGCTACCGCTATCCAAAAGGAGAGGTGAGAGTGAGATTCTTCCAGATGTCTCATTACTCTTTTTCCAGGGGTGAATGGTTTGTGTCCTGAGAAGTGTGTGTTTTTGACTTGTCTGTGTTCCTCCGTCAGTCCTATGAAGATCTGGTGCAGCGACTGGAGCCAGTGATGATGGAGCTGGAGAGACAGGAGAACATTCTGGTCATTTGTCACCAGGCCGTCATGCGTTGTTTTCTTGCATATTTCCTGGACAAGACTGCAGGTATGAAGGACTCACAGTAGGGGACAAAAAAGTGTATAAACATTTCTCATTGTTTGTTTTTTGTAGTTTTTTTTTTTTTTTTAAGCTTTGGCTTAACTGGAACGCATTAAAATGTTATGTGCTCCAGCCTTAAAGGATAAATTCACCCAAAAATTATTATTTTCTCTATCTACTGATAGAAAGACAAGTGAAGTTTTTTAGTCTACAAAATACTTCTAGAGCTTTATAGAAGTGTTGCAGCATTCTTCTTAAGTAGTAGACTGAAGTAGATGGGGGACTAAAATGTCTCATACATCATCTCATCCAACATAATCCAAGTCTCTGGAAGCCCCAAGACAAGAAAAGACATTCATTTACAGCCTTGATGCTTGGTCAAGCTCGTGCACCCATTTCAGACAGCGCTAATGCTTTTAGCTTAGCAGCTAAGATTTTGTCATTTAAGAGGGTGAAATAATGACTTTTTCAAACCAATTTGGGTTTCAAAACGATTCCCTGTCAGCTTAAGTTGTTTAAGAGAATGCTGCAACACTGTTTTACTGGGAAGTTCCAGAAATGTTTTGTGAACTACAAAACTTCACCTAACTTGGGGGTGAGTAGATAAAGACTCAGAATTTTCATTTTTGGATGAATTTATCCTTTAAAAGAAATTATGCTGTGAACCTTGACCCTGAAATTAACAAGATGTTTCATAACTTTCTGTCTCTACCTCCACAGAAGAGTTGCCTTATCTCAAGTGCCCTTTGCACACAGTGTTGAAGTTGACCCCCATGGCTTATGGTGAGTTCTGTCACTTTTTCTGCTCATATTGAGATTTGCCACGTTGTTCTTGCGTGTTAAGTTCCCCAAAAATGCCTCCCCAAGATTTTGTAGCATCATTTTGTCTGAAACGTAAAAGCATAATTTACATTTTGTTTTTCCACTTGACCTAACTATAATAATCCTTGTTTTGTTTACTCTCACTCAGGATGTAAAGTGGAGTCTGTCTATTTAGGCGTGGACTCTGTGAACACACACAGAGACAGACCAGAGGTAGGTATCCCAGGCAGCACACAGAAATGTCTCTCAGCAGACGACGTAGACAACTCACCTCACTGCGCTTTACCTCCAACTCATCTGTGACTCAGTCGGGAGGATGTCTCGCAGTAAACAGTTCACCTGTCAGAGCTCTGTGTGACTGTCTTTGGTGATTTCTGTGGAGTTTTCCATCGTATTTAGTCTTCATCTCCCATCTGAAGCAGGCCCAGCAGTCAGTGCTGATCTCTCTTGTCTTATCGCACAGAAAATGTAAATGTGTCACACATGGCAGATTGTCAGTGTTCAGTCTTCGTCCACTTGTGATCCCTGACAACAACCGAGATATCACCTCCTGCCTCCATGCTGTTATGAGTCATTGTTAACTTTTTTCTCATTTCATTTTTGTCTCCCATTGGGAGCAGAATCATGCTGTTTTTCTTCTCTCAGGTCTTTCTCTATGGTGGCCTGGAGAGCTCAACACACTGCAGCTTAAGAAAACACATGCAGAGACTAAACACAAGAAAACACCGTCATCAAATTAACAACACAAATACAGAAAACACTACAAAATAAAGAAACGCTGCAAGTCGTACTGAAAACAACAGAAATTAGTTTACTTTTCATTAATCAATATGTTTAAAAATCATTCTGATTACATAAATCTTGGTAAGCGAGCAATTAGCAGAAGGACATTTACAGCAAATATATGAAATAATATCAGTAACAGTAAAACAAAAGCTTTTAAAAATAAGTCAAGAACAACAAAATGAAAATGGAAAGAATATTAAACTTATACAACATTTCAATATGGAAATTCTCAAAAAAACACCATTTCCATGTTTGATAAGGAGTAGGACGAAGTGTACACTTAATAAAGCCTACCCCTTCTCCACTACTAACTAAGTCATCATCAGGATGTTAATTAAAAGATGAGAAAACATTTGCATGTGTTTTATTAAGTTGCAGTGAGTTGAGCTTTCAGGGACACCGTATTTTCCTCAGTTACATCTTTGTAGGAAACAAAACTGGAAACCAGGACAAATCACTCAGCGTGTGTGTGTGTGTTTGTACTTGTATGTCGATATTTGTGAGGACCAATTTTTCTTATAGATGTAGGACATTTTTTAGGACAGCGCTGTGTGAGGGTTGAATACGTTGTCAGTGAAGCTCCTCACAATTATAGAAGTACAAGTGTGTGTGTGTGCGTGTGTGTGCATAAATACGATAGTGAATAAATGTTTTTCATAATATTATTTTGTAAATCTGTCTTTAAATACCATGAATTTTCCAACATTGGGCTTTTTTTAATAATAAATGTGACCTTGATTGTGTTTCCTGTTAACATAAAGCTGTTTAAATCTTGTTTAATATGTAACTTTGCTGTTTTTTTTTAAATTGTATACAAGTGACACGTGACAAATACATTTAACCTCAACATACAACACAAACTGACGAACATGATCATTTTATATGTTTTATTTTAAGATAACTTTGTCTCTCTGTTAACATGTTTACTGTTATAAATGTGAAGGGTTAATCTGCGATACCAACCCAAAAAAACTGTCTTTAAAACTTTCATCACTAGACCTCCACTTGAATCAAGATGTACAACTACGAAATCATTACTAATAGTGTTCATCTGTTTCATGGATAACGCACATGCTTAGATTATTTAATAAAATGTAACTTTTTTTCCATTTTTTTTTTGTCTTTGTCAAGGTTTACTCATTGTCAATATAAAACTCTGAATTGAAACAAACGTCTTCTCTTTCTCTGGTTACTTTTTTACTGTTGGAAACATCACTGATTTTGACAAAGCTGCTTTGCATTCAATGAATACAGTGTCTCTATAACTTCTTTATATTTCACATAAGTCAGTGGAGGTTTAATTTATGAGTAGTTATCTACAGTAAAATGCTTTCTTCTGTACTTGTCTGAAATTGATCATTTAAATAGTTTTGTGACACAAAATGACTCTGAGCCATGAGCATGTTTTAACGTCTTTACAGCACCTTGAAGGTCTGTTCTTACATACAATCTCTGAATACCGGATGAAAACATGAATTCTGCTTTTAATAAACTAAAAGCTATCAGAGTCATTTTACTGTTAACCGATATGAATATGAAAGGATTACTGAATGAACAAAGTGATTTGTAAATATCAGATGAGTGATGTAGGATAATAACTCCGTCCTCTCCTCTCATCACTGTTTCAGAATGTGAATGTGCAGCGAACCACAGACGACGCTCTGCAAACTGTCCCAGCTCACTTCTAATCTCCTACACTTCCTGTTCCAGCTGAGACCTCGTCCGACTTCCTGTTTGGACCCCTGAACAGCATTGAGAACGGTGCTGTTCCACTGCCCACCATGGCAGCTTCTTCGCGGATACGGAGAGAAGAGCATTTTCCTTCGAACAGACTCAAAACTGTAAAGCACTTTCACGTTAACGTAATCCATTTTTATACATCTGTTCTGTTACTGTAGCTCGACTCCCAGTGAGGAAAACGCCAATATTTTTGATATGTGAGTCTACTGTTATCATTGAAATGATGATATTCCCTTAACTTTCAGCATCTTTTTCCATGATATTTAATATCTACTGTATATTACATTGTGTACTGTGTATACCGCCATATGCCCCGGTGTTTCTGAAGATGTTTCTATCACAACCCCCAAAAAACTGTGAGGAGACTGTAACTACTACAGTTGATCAGTCCTTAATCCCTGAATGGTGAGCTGAAAGTTGTTTTTAAAATATGTTTCTCTTTGCTAGTTGCTGAATTATCTTAAAAGGGTAACCATCTGGCTCAGTGCATAAAGGTTAAGATAAATAGTAAACATTCCAGAGGTGAAGATCAAATTCTTGCACCACAACAGATGGAAACAGCGTTGTAAATGCAACTTTTCTCTAAAATGTAGCTTCTGTTCTGTAATCCAAAATCCTGAGCGATGGGACCCTTCCATCATTCCACCATTTTTAACCAAAAAGGATGGACTTTGGGAGTTACAATGAAATGCTATGACAAATCTTCAGTGGTAAGTCTGTCACTTAAAGAGGCAGCGCTTGATTGATTTTAATCGCTCATGCCTGTTTGTATGAGTATAAAGGTACTGTGCAAACTGTACACGCATGTTTGTTTGATGTGAGTTTTGTGTGAAAATCAGTATGTATTATACAATGTCATTTTTTGGGGGGGGGGACCTCTAGACACTTTCTGTTATATTATGCATTTGATAATGTATAATACTGCACTGAAGTTTTTATTCAAAATGCCTTGTTTGTCTCTTGCTGTCAATCTCAATAAACCTTCAATGTTTGGGTTAAAGACAGCTGCAGTTCGTGATTCATGATGCCAAAACAGGTAAAAAAAGAAATCACTAAAATACAAAGATAACTTTTTATTTCTCTTCACTGCCAGCACGTGTATTTATTTTCATTCTTTCCATTTACAATAGGGTTTACTCTGCGTACTCGCAACAAGAAATGTGCGCCAATTGATTGCCCTCATGGTTTAAAGTCTATCATGACAAAACAGCTAAATCAAATTCATGTGCATATAATATATATATTAAAAAACATTTAAATTATTTTTTTAAAAATCCATAATACCCTGTGCTCACTAATATTGATTACAAATATCCTTTTGAAGGACCTACCCTGACTTCTTCTGATGTTTTAAAGGCAGAAATAAAGGTCTGGTGTGAATATTCATTATGTACAAGCATCAATATTTTTGAGCAAAGGCATATTTTAAGGTTAAAGGGCGAAAACAACATTGGCCCGTACATCTTTACTGTACATCTTCTGTTTTCTCTTGGCTGATCATATTTTGCCTCCTCTCTGCCCTGTGATGTGACGACCCACAGTGACGGCCAAGATTGCAAAAGGAATGTATTCCTGGGTTTTCTGTCTCTGCCTCAGAACTGCAAAATGAAACAAAAACAATGTCTAAGCTTCAGGACATCTACAACACAAAGAAGAATATGTAACTTTTTTCTATAACAGTATAACTTTAATCACCTTTAAGATTCATTACATTCTAGCACTAAAATGAAATAAAAAAATGGCCAAGAGCAGTATCCAATTAAAATACTTTTAATAAAAATGCTGCTGCATCAATTCAAGCATAAAGAAATAGAAAGATGCAGAAAAACTACAACTCACATTTTTGAGGAACTCCTCAGCGACGATACGAGCCCTGGCGTTGACGGACAGTTTCATTTCACTGATCTCCTTGTCAATTTCCTCCATGAAATGAATGACAAAGTCCACCAGTTTGTGTTTGTACATCTGCTCTGTGTGGAAGTTGGTGATGAGAAAACTGATGTCATAGCCCTGTGAAATGACAAAAGAGGAGTGTTAACAATGAGATTGTATCCGTGCTGAAGATGGTAAACTGTAGCTGTTAATAACTGAAAAGGTCTCACTGTTTAAACAAATCATTTCCTGACTATTTGTGGAAAACGTTTGTGGCTAAAAGATAACTGGAACATTCAGGGTGCATTCAAGAACTCTAACCAAGTGTATTCAGGACATTACAAAACATAACTCCTGCCTATCTTTTCCTTGCCCCTTGTGCTCTATAATGTTTACAACATCAAAAAATGAATACGTCATTTTAATTTTTGCTTGTCAGGATATTTTGGGCTATTTTCCTTGAATAAACAAGTATGTGTGGGAGCCCTGTAAATGTGACAGACCCATTTTCAACGCCCACCTACCTCCACTGGTTTCCTCCTCAGGATGAAGAAGTTCTCTGCTCTCATCATCATGAAACGCATGAACTTATGGCACAGAATCTTCTCAATCTCATCTGCCTGCAGCACCCAGGAACAGTCAGGGTTACAGATACAGTTCTGATCTTAACATTAATCATGTTAAATGCTGGTTGTTAAGCAACCATCTGTTTGTATAAGGGTTTAAAACACATAACCATTTGTCAGCAGAAGCTTGACTGACCTGCTTGACAGCGATGCTGACTCTAACAGAGTTGATGGAGCCCTCAATCAGAACTTTCTCTTTGTCATTACGACTGATGATCACAGGCTGGAGGAGAAGCTCTTTACTACTCCTAAAAGCCGGAGAAACACACAGTAATTTTTTTGTCCATTAAGGGGTGAAACTCAGATTTCATGCACTGCTTGGTTTTAATCGCTCCAAAGTCACACTCAGAGTTGCTGCGACAGACTCACCGTACTTCCACCTCTGGCTTGTTGTGTCTCTCCACCACTTGAGAGGAGAAATTCTCCAGGCAGAGGGCGGCCTGCAGAGTAGCGCGCACTG
Organism: Pagrus major; assembly: GCF_040436345.1. NCBI lineage: Eukaryota > Metazoa > Chordata > Actinopteri > Spariformes > Sparidae > Pagrus > Pagrus major. The sequence continues at coordinate 20,597,540 of NC_133220.1, forward strand.
CATTGAGATATGGGCGTAAGGTTGCAGTCTGAGGGGGGAGGAGCGAGAAAGAGTAGATGATTATCATTCCTAAAAAAAAGAATGTCTGACTCTGCAGGCAGGTGCAACTGACAGTGAGAAGTCTGTGGATCGACAAGTTTCAAATACACACTCTTCCCTGGTTTCACTTCACCTGATGAGTGTTCAGTAGGCGGTCACTGACTAGATCTTTGTGATTGTAACATTATAGAAACAAAGTAAACTATTTGTATTTCATTTTTCTTTTCTGATCTTTGTTTTTGTGTCCAGTTAGCCTCGACATTTTGAAAGAGTACTTAAAGCCACAACAATAGTAGGCATTGATGTTTTTACTACAACCACTTCAATGAGAGTGTCCTTTGACTAATGACTCAGGGTCCTCACTGACAACACACTTTTCTGAAGCGACTGTGAGCAGGGTTTCTTTCCCTTGGACTCCAGAGCCCAACGGGTCAATCAACAGCCTATATCATCATCAATCAATGACTACTCAGATAATTTGTTACTGCTGTGTATGTTGAACTATATATAACTGTAATGAATTGCACAATAAACACAAGAGCCTGCCCAATTTTATCGGCCAATAATGTTTTTTTTTTTACAAAACATAATGCAGAAATATGCTTGGGGCAGGTTATGATTATGGGAACTATTTAATTCACAGGGAAGTTTACTGTTTCAGTGCTCCAATGTCATTTTCCCTATAACAAGAAGTAAAAATGTTCAGCCTGCATTACATACTTATCATTTTCGTAACCACATTTGAAGGATCACTGAAAAAAATGTGTGTACTCAGGCTCCACTGTCTGGATTATATTCTTTATCAATTACAAAATGCAGCGCTTAGTGCATACACTACTCAATATTATTTAGGGATTTTGGGATATGGGTGCATATATGCATGTGCATAGATACACCATAAAAGTCAAATGAAATGTGTCACATTATTTACGGGGACCAAAAATATTCACAAAACACAAATTAAAAATTCAGATATGACACAGAATAAACAAACAATCAAGTCAAACACTAAAATATCCCAATATCCCTAACTAATTTTGTGTAATGTATCTTTGTCACAACTCCTCAATAACCATTTTATGGGATTTCTATTCAAATGTTTCTGTAAATTGTTTATGATAAACAAAATCTGACAATTGAATTTCTACTGATTTGATTTTGTGTAGGCCTCACATACACAGCATGAGATGATGGTGTTCAGCTGAACCTCACATCTAACCTCACTGTAGCTCAGCAAGCAAAATGCAAAACCAATACAATTTTAAATGTTGTGACACGTACAGACAAACTGACTAATGCAGCTGTGAGACATTTCAAAGCTTCGGCTGCAGCACAATGTCACCGAGTGTCTCCACATCATTTTCATTTGGTTCACCAGATGTGTCCTCTCTGTCTATCGTTACACAGCATCAACTAACTACAGTACAACGACCAACCTCACACGTGTCGATAAATACTATATTGTATCTGGGGTCACCGGATATGTATGCACCTATAAGCACAATGAAGTAGCTAGCTTTCTATTATGTCCGATATTTTTCCTTTTAGCTAAGAGGCTGACAAGCTAACGTTAGCATGCTAGCTAGTTAACTACCTGCTTAGCTAGCCCAAAAAAGACTAAAGGCGAGCTGTGCTAAGCCTTCATTACGGACGAGGAGCGGTAACGACTTAATATAGACAAGGTCTGATATATGTAACTATTAACCTGCGTCTGTTTATCAGCAAAAATGTCAAATGTGTCTTACCATTTCTCTGTGTGATGAGAGGAAGCTAAAAGGCGGAAGTAGTTACACTTGTCAGGTCTTTTCCGTGAACATACCGGAAGTCAGCTCTCTGCCTCGAGCTGCGTGTAAAGCAGCTGTATGAGCAGCACGGAGGACAAATACATCAGACCACAACATCACAGTTTAGCAGTAAATGTATTTTAACTGTGTGTTTGGTAGTAAATTATATAACGAAAGACGATGCAGGACATTTCCCCACAACAGGATAAAAAGCTTGGAGACAGAACCTGCTTTACCTGCTACTACTGCAATCAAATATCAGAGGTTTTGTAGTGTAGTTAGCTGTGCTACAGTAAATGTGCTCATGTGCTGCACTATATTGAGAATATGCTTTGTATATAAAAAAAACAAGGAAGTTTTGAGTTGACTGCTAACCAAAGTTATCATTCAGGGTTTTTTGCAGTACCTTATAATGGAGGCAGGCCATCAGTAGTTAGATGCTCAGGGCAAAAATGAGCTTTTTTTTTGTGGGCAGTGCTTTTTAATTGGATCCTCATTAGCTAATTGTAACTTTGTCAACAGCAACTCTTCCTGGGGTCCATCATCCCACCTGGCCCCTGGTTTGCTGTGTGGGCATTTTCGTTACAGAATATGCACCTTGTAAGCAAAATATGAGTTGATATAATGTCGGTCTGACTCAAACAGATTGGGATCCTGGGGATTTGGAGGCCACCTCTGCGTATGGTTTTATCTTGGTATATGATAACGTGGATTGAGTGATTGGGGTCAGGATCAAAATCTGCTCAACCTGTTTATCTGAACAGATGATCAGCATCTTCTGTAGTTCATAAAATGAGTGCAAACACAACTTAATGTCTATCACAAGCAGCATTTTTGAGGAAAACAACTGTATGTGTCTATTAGACTAATCAATGTCACTTCACATTATGATTGGTTTCCACAATGGTCAGCAGACTGATGCATCTTCATTCCCTCCTTACAGGTAAAGGATACAGCTTTGGTGCCTACAAGACCTCTCTGGGATTACCAAAAGTCTAAACAAAAAGTCTTACTGTTAAGGATTCCCCGCCTCTGAAAGCATTTGATTTCATGCAGAGTATTTCTATGTTACCTGAGTGTGTCAACACACTGAGGCTGTCAAGAATGATTTCTGCTGCTCAGTGTAAATGTTGTTACAGTATTCAACTTGGGACTAAAAAAAATGTGGTGAACTCAATAATATGCTTAAGATAATGAGTAAAATAACTTATCAGCCCTCTTATTGGACTTGAGTCTCTTCATCCCACTAGATAAGTTATTGTGTGTATTCATCTTCAATAAAACACACAAACTCGTGGAGTCTGTGCGGTAGCTTGTCAGAGTTCACTCCCGCTTGGCTCCCACACTGCTTCAGCCCGGTGTGTTGGTCCCTTGCAGGGAACCATCAATATTGGTCACACACGGACACACTGATGGAAACCACCCGCCACACTGAGCCAGAATTTGGCGTGGGTCACCTCACCTTCGTGGCCCCAGCTCGCTACACAAGGACACAGAACTCCAGGGCTACTTAAAGGCCTCCAGCGGACACCTCGTCTCACTGATGGTGCCAAATTGTTGTGATTATTTTGCTAAATATTATGCCTGACACACTCTCCCAACAAAAACTCACTCGCCAGGCAGTTTTCACATTTGAAATGTCTTTACTTTTCAAATGATTGGCCTCCATTTGGCCGAGATGTAGCCTTGAAAGAATCGTCACAACCAATCCGGTGAATGCGCATCTTTTAAATTCAAAGTTTCATCTCGTTGAGTCTTAAGCTCTGAATCTTCTTGACTTTGTTTATTTTCTCAAAAACACAACATGCCGTGATGATGATGTTTATTCATATTAATATGAATATTATCAGCCTATGAATCAGTAATGTTGTGATCGGTGAGGCGGACTTTAAGCTAAATGAAAGTCATTGAAACACTTTATCTGTTTTATGTGCGCAGGTACAGACATTTACAGCCGTGTGCGTTAGACTTTGGTGCCCCCTAGTGATAGCATCAAGAACACAATGAAGATGTTCATACAGGTAAAGGATACAGCTGTGGTGCCTACAGGAGCTCTGTGGGATCAGCAAAAGTCTAAGAAAAGGCGTTACAGTTAAGGATCCCCGCCTCTAAAGCATTTGATTTCATGCAGAGTATTTCTGTGTTACCTGAGTGTGTCAACACACTGAGGCTGTCAAGACAAACAATTTTCAGTACCTGAAGAGTGATTTTGCTGCTCAGTGTAAATGCTGATAATTTAAAGTATTAATCTTGTGACTAAAATGTGGTGAATTGAATAATATGCTGAAGATAATGAGTAAAATAAGTTATCTACCTACAGTATGCTAAATAAAAAGGCAAACAAGTTGATTTGTAGATTATAAGAACATTTGAATGTAATGAGTACACCTTGTTTGAATGACTGTTCAGCATTAGACACACAGCCTTACGTCTGTCCTGCTATTGAAGTGTAAATTGCGCATAGTTTCTTGTGTAGTTACAGGCTTCCTTTGAGTCTGTTAATCATATTTGATGTGTTCCTACAGGAACCTTGTATGATCTAGTAATCAGTCCCACAGCCACCCCACCACCAGTTACTCAAATCTCGTTGGATTATGACAAATCGAAGTGATCTCGCGAGAGTTTACAGAGGGTTAGGGTTTAACTACTTACATTATTTTTTTCCATTTAATGTTCATTATGTTGTGTTTTGTATATATATTTATTTGTATTCTCCGTGTTTGATGTCCTTATCTAGCTTCATTTTTGCTTGTATTTGTTTTGTGTGTGCTACTGTTCAGTTTACCTGAAATCTTTGTAAACTATTCTCTTTTTAATAAAAAAAAACATCAAATATGTTTAATAGGTTATTTTATTTTCCATTTTAAGTTTCTGTTCTAGTCTTTCCCATGCAAACCATCATGTTTGTAATTATTCTGGCTGATCTGACCTCTTTTGACATTGAAGTTAGGTGGACCTATGCTGTGGCTCTGTGAAATATACAGTGGGTAGGTGAAAAGGGGCAAGTTTAAACAGAGTGAGTCATTCAAATCTATATATTTAAAAGAATCATTAAAAACTTGTACAGGTGAAGAGAGATGTCAACAAAAGCATGTGAAAACACATGTATAGGGTCATGTTTTCAAACACTCCCTTTGTCCAAGCAGTATCACATAAACGTCATGTTTCAAGTCATTCTGAAAACATGTAAATGCCGACAAATAATAAAAATAAATCTTTTACAATGCAAGTGAGGCAGTGTCTGCATGCATTACAGGTGCAATATGGAAGAATTGGCCACCTGTTGAAGTTTTACTCTAAACAAACAGGGTCAGCATGTCACCAGAGTAACTGCTAACTGCTGCTAACTGTATTCTGTTTGTACTGTTAGCTTGTTAGCTCAGTTAGCCAGACGACCAGGGAAGTGTTGGTGTTTACACCGCTATCATAGTAGCTCTGGACCGCTGGGTGAAAAATATTTTCAGGCACAGGGCTAGCATGCTAACTTCAGTAGATCTCTCTGCAATACTGCTGTTTCTTCACTTTCTGTTGATCATTTTAGTTCATTTTTGAATGTTTTAAACTAAAATTCTTACATATTGCACCTTTAAGAAATTGTAGGAAATTAATCAAACCAGACAGAAATTGAGACACGTAATGGGAGACCATTGATATATTCAAGAGTTTTATTATTTGACGTCCCAATTTTTCTTTGACAACATCATTGGCATCGCAGTGATTTTTTTCTATAAGGAGAAAGAGTAATACCAGGGCAAAGAGTTGGATCTTTTCTTTAAATGGAAAGAGAGACCATCCATTTCAGTTCAATCCAGTCCATCAGCCATTTTACCTTTACCATCTATACACTGTAATGCACAATCCGTTAAAAATATTAAGTACTTAGCCAACCTGAGCTACAAGCAGATAGAGAGAACAGCAATAACAAAGACATGACAGAAGACACGTGTATGGCGTGTTGGTGACACATATTGTAATTCCATAGCATTGAAAGATGTCTGATGAAGGACATAACACATACAGCAGTAATAGTAGCAGTACAAGTAATGTTACATAAAAGGCAAATATTAATATATCAAGGAATTAATCCATGTTGTACACTGTGACTGCATTACCAGCTTTTACTTAATGTCTACTTAGGAGCATTTCTTCTGCAGTGTGAGGCAGTTATAAACCTTTTTTTGTTTTTCTACATACAACCTTGAAGGGAAAAGGCAGTACAATCACCAAAGTGTTCAACAGATTCTCAGGGGATATTTGAAAACAGAGGAGGAAGCATAATTTGAAGCTCACCAAAAGGCGTGCGGTTAGCAGAAGTTGCCCAAAATCAGTCATCCCTATTTAACATTTAAAGGCAAAAACATAAAAAGAAAAGTGCAAAAAAACAAGTGTGTTTCAGATTGGCTTAAGAAATAACACCAGCCAATTAAAATATATAATATATTTATATATATATAGTTCAACTTGATTATTTGTTAGGCAAAAGAAAGCAAAGACAAAACAGAAAGAGAGAATAAGATACTCGGGATGCTGACATTAGCCAACATCATCTCACATTACAGAGCATTGGCCAGTCCATCCAGAGGTCCCAGTTGCACTCTTTGAACATGGCTCCACCTTGCCCCCTCGGTGTGAGAGTCAGGGGCCACAGTCAGAAAAAATGGGTGGGCGGGGCAGGTGATCACTCACTATCGAGTCAGGGGGCCGTAAGGTCAGAAGGGGTGTCATTCTTCTCTCGTGTGATCTTTGGGCACTGGATTTGTCGGCGTATTTTTTTTTGACAGTACGCTAGTGTATTAATGTGTGTACTAAGTGGGGATGGGGTGGGGGTGGGGTGGGTACATCCATGTGCAGCGTACTGCGTGAGGGGGGTGTGTCGATGGAATGAACAATGGCGTGAAGGAGGAAGACCAGTAGGGAAGTCCTTTCCCTGGGAGCAAGGTGCAGGTGATGTAATTGGTGTCGGGGTGTTTTCAGAAAGCCAAGAGAGAAGATGGTCCAAGTTGTCCCTTAGCAGCTGCAGCTTTCTGCTGAAGGTTTAGCTCTGTCGTTCCTATCCAGTTTTATGGGCTCTGGGAATTCATTATACAGCTCCACCTCTGTCTCCTGGCACGCATCGAAAGACAGAAAATAATCAGTAAAAAAGAAAATTCTATATACTAATAACAAAGCACACATCTCCATTGTCTTTCATTTTTCTTTTCAGCATCTGTTACTCACTTGTTTGAGGGCGTTGCGTGCAATTGTCTGGAATGCCTGTTCTACGTTAATGGCTTCTTTGGCGCTGGTCTCAAAGTAGGGGATGTTGTTCTTACTCTGACACCAAGCCTGAGCCCTTTTGGTGGTTACCTGTGTGCATGAATGGGAAAAGGTTCATTAATATGGTAAGCTGAGATGCACAGTCTCCAACAACCATCTCCATGTTTTAACAACATTAGGAATGTTAAACTAAATGTTTTTTCATGTGATACTTTTTTTTTTTAATAAAGTGGGTCAAGATCATCATACACCATACAAAACATGAGGTCAACATTGTGCAGAAAGACTGAGGCATTTCCAGGTAGATTATAAAGCTCCAGTGTCCATCCTTATGGACTGTGATACACAGGGGTGTCTAGTAGCCTGGTGGTTAAGATGCACGCTGCGTCCCAAAGCTTGCCCGTGGATTTATACCCTCCCCCTCAATTAAGAGACCCTCCACAGCTGGGAGTATGGCTCCACACTCTGACATGGAGTGGGAGGATGTACATCATAGCAATGTCCCTTTTTTATTTATTGCGTGCTATAACCCTCTCAATCTTTCTCTGCATTTCCTGTCTTTATTTCTACAGATACAGACATACCAGCTCCCTAAACACATGCAGAAGAGTGCTAGATGGTTCTCCAACTTTTTGATCTCTTTCTACTCTAATATTGTGAGAGAAATTACTCACAATTCCCAGCATTTTAATGTTAACAGCGGGAATGACAGAAGTCCAAAATGGGCAAAAAAGAAGGGGAAAGACTGACAAATCTACACCACTCTTTATTAAACTATATAACTATAAGCCTTGCTACTGACTCTTGCATTTTGATCAAGTGGCTCTGTAAGTCCTCATGCAGCAGTGTGAGCCCGTATACACTTGACCTTCGGCTCTTGTGCTGATTATAACGGTGGTGTCAACTTAAGCCTTGAGGGCTCAGACCTTCTCCAGCAACAGCAGCAGGCATAGTGTTGCTGTGTGCTCAGTAGCATTTTAACAGCACTCAAAGCCCAATACCCATAAGTCTAGCAAAACATGCATATCAGAAGAAAAAACGCAGCTGAAACATGTCCAGTATAGACAGTCTGTCAGGGTGGACATTGGATATTAGCCTTGGTGTCAGACAGATCTGACATTTGAATGAAGGGTGGGTAATGATTTAAAATGGAGGTCATCATAGAGGAATTATCCACTGATACCAACCTGTCTATTCTCCAAGTCAATCTTGTTGCCTAGCACGACAAAGGGGAAGTTCTCAGGATCTCGTGGGCTGGCCTGGATCAGAAACTCATCCCTCCAGCTGTCGAGTGTCTTGAAGGTGTTGGGTGCAGTCACGTCAAACACCAGCACACAGCAGTCTGCTCCACGGTAGAAGGCAACGCCCAAAGACTGGAACCTCTCCTGGCCAGCTGTGTCCCAGATCTACACAACCACAAGAAACAAAATGTTTAGTGACTGGACAAGATTACAGAACAGAGGAGGACACTACAGCAAATGCTTGAACAATTAACCTACCTGCATTGTAACAAGCCGGTCGTCCACCATCACCTCCTTGGTCAGGAAGTCTGCTCCTATTGTCGCTTTGTACTGGTTACTAAACTTCTTGTTCACATACTGGTTCATTAGGGAGGTCTTTCCAACACTGACAAAGACAAGACAACAACAGACAGCAGGATTAATGATACTGTAGACCAGGAGCAAAATTAAAAAGGTAGTACAGTTTGACTCAAAGCCAGTATGAAATATGCAGTCATAACATTTGGAGCCGAGTGATATATGGATCTAATCAAGACCTCATCTCAAAAAGCCACATGTTAACTCAACAAAAAAGCATTACAGATGGATTGAAAGCTGACTGATCAAACACCCCTGCAGTACTTTTGTAAGTCTGTGTAGAAATAGCCACGTATGGTCTTTACCTTTGTGATACTAATGGGACTGAGATTAGCTGTTATTCCTTTTACATATTAAGAGACCGTAAATTCAGTCTGATCCCTACCAAGCGCAACCGCTGCATGATCTGCATGGGTCAGGTAGGTGTGGAGATGAGCAAAATGTTTTTGCTCACTTGTAGTCCATTCATTCATTTGTTTGAATTATTTTATTGATAACTGTTAGCGACCTAGCTAAATTGCTTTTGTTGTAACCAATCAGCTAAAGAGCTATTTTTCTTCTTATTTTATTTTTGGCAGTTGGCAAATTGCTTCAGGTGCATTACCATCACACAGTAGGCTGAAGAAGTTTGACCTCAAGACAGAAGAAACTACGCGGCAAATGAAAACTTCAAGTATAAATGGGGACTAATATTGTGAGAAATGAACAGATACTGTCTGGGATCTTGGTTATTGTAGTTTCATAATAAATTGTGGTTTAATGTTCCCTTCTCTTTGTCTGAAAGGCAACAGTTCAGTTAAAGTGATCCAATTTTCTGACTTTGACTGTTTTACAACATTGAATGTTTCATGTATCTGTCTATGATAAAAAGCATGTTTTTTTTAAACCAAGGCGACGTAGAACGAGCCTTCATTGCGATGCTATTGCATCGATCATTATTATCAGTGGAGGAAATCATTTAAAATATTGGATTTCTTCCAATGTTACCCAGCTCAAGTATCTATTGTCACAATAGCTCAAAGGCTGTAAAACATCAAGTGCCCTTAAAATAGTCTTTGACAATCATGTGCAGTAGTTTGTTAGCAATAAAGTCTAATTGGGCCTGCAGATAAAAAGCATGGTTGAAAAACAGTAGGGCTGTATTTAGGGGGCAGAGCTCTGCCTGGAGACGGCTTATGGCAGAGTAACAACTCCTGCCAACAAGGAAATAACACTAATAGTTATACTCTTCAATGATTCGACTCAAAACAAAAATAATACCTTGGCATTTAGGTTTTTTCCCGCTAGACTATTTTTAGAACAGACCTGACTGACGATTACCTGCACTGCTGGTTTTGACATGTAAGGGAGAAATATGTCAAGTTCTGACTCACCCAGAATCTCCTAGGATGATGACTTTCAAGAGCACTTTCTTCCTGGATGTCATTTTTCACCAGCTGGAAGAAAAACAAACAGCAAAATGTTTAGCACACAGAGAGAACTCAACAATGCTGCCCTAACAGCTTCACTGCAAGTCACAACCTAATCACCAGCTTCATATTGTTCAGGGACAAAACAGTCAATACAAAGGTAAATCTGTTTCTATGCACACAGGCCCTTTGGAAGACATTAGTCTACAAATTTGTGTGTAGAGTTTCATGGCTCTGGACCAATCAGGTTTGGATGCCATTCATTTTAGTCATGTGCTTTCTAAGCTGTTGGGCTAATCACGAGGAACACATCATTCTTTCTCTTTCTCTACTAACACGCACCACAGGAAGTTACCTCCCAGAGGACTGACTCCTTCTCCCTATTACAAGTCCAAACCGAGTGACACGTCTGCCTTTTTTGCTGATATTGCTGTTACTAGGCAGACAACCCACTTCAGCACATGCTGATCTGAGTGCGCTATCAAACACTGTAATTGACTGATAATATCGAATGATTATGTAAAATGACCAGCATTTACAACCACATACACAACACCAGTAATTACTGTATATATTTATTTAGAGCCCTACTGTCTATTTCTTTATATGCACACTCAAGTGTATCACATTTTTAATCAATAAAAAACAAAACAATTAATGCACCGTTTAAGGCTTTTAAATGTAATTTTGTATTTAAATATAAATATTACTTTAATAACTTCAATGGTCAAAATGGAGGCATAAATTTTACATTTTTGTGCGCAAATATTGTAAACGTTCTAGTGTTCTCAAAAAAGCAACAATAAGCTTGACAGTCAGAGACGTTTCTTAGAGCACGAACTGTTATTCACAGTTAGGCAATCTGTCATTGCTAAACACTCAAATACAGCTGTGAGCAGTGAAGTGCATCATTTCCTCCAAGTCTCATTAAAATGAGTAAGATCTGAGATATTACCCAACACATGAACAAATGAGGACATCCTTTAGTGTACCCCGCTAGCTGATGTGATTAATTTTAAAACTTTCATAATTGCAGTCAGGAGATAGTTTTTTTTTCTCTTTGTAGAAAACGTCTGATGGATAAGCCTTCAACTGCCAAACGGAAGATCCACCCACATTTGGGTAGCAGGTGTTAATTTCAGACCCTGATATTATGTATGACATTATGTCAATTACTGCGCAAATTCATCCTGATGACCATTGTTCAAGACAAGGAACAAGATGTAGGCAAGTTCTCCGAATATTATTCATTCTGCTTTCTGTCCATCTACAGTATTACCCGAATGTTCCAGGAATGTATTATGTCCGATAAAATATAATTCACTTTTCATGGATGGAACTTGTATTACAAAATAAACGGCGGGACAGTACAATAAACACAAAATGACTGCGCTCCAGACCTAAGGGGGTTATCTTTAAACCTTATCCATGCAAAAATAAGCAGAAAAGACTAAAATAAACTTGGATTTTATAAGAGGTTGCTTTATCTTTTTTTTCACATATTTGTCTTATCTGTGCCAAGTAAACAGTCGAGCACAATGAAACTTCTACTGCAGGTCTGCATACTCTCACTGAGAATGGCAGCAATTATAGAGCGAAGCAATACTCACATTTTTTCAAACTTTTCCGACAAAAAGATGAAAAACACCAGACCGACTGAATCAGAAATGAGTCCAAATCCTGAGACTAAGCCTATAAAACACTTCGGTTCCCATCAGGAGCTACAAGTACTTGCGTTCTTTCTGAATAAACCAAGCACAGCACTCCAGTGTCTGCCATACTGTGAAGCACAGAGTTGCTGACAGAAACATGAACAACAGCTCAACACAGGCATGGTCAGACCACAGTCACATGACTGCAGAAGAAACTCAACTGAGATCTTTAACCTTTGACAAACAGCAGAGTTAGACATTGATTGCAAAATGGCAGACTATTATCTCTGACAGGCGGCTCAGTCGGAAATCAGGTGAATGCCTCTTATTAGCAACAATACTCCAACATTTACTGGCAGATTTCACTAATACTAGTTCAACCACTTTGCTGACAAAACGGAAAAAATCTTAATATAGATCATATGTACTCTAGAAAGTCATATACTGTTTTGTTTAAATTGTCCTTAAAAGGTGTATGTATAGGAAATCATTTGTTATGTCTAGACATATATGTTTGCCATTATTCTGTGTTAAGAAATGAGAGCTGCTTGTTTAAAGCCAATGTGTCATGGGCAGCTTAGTCTTTTTTATTACATAATGTAGCATTATAATATTCACAGTCTGATATTTCAAAGTAGCTTTGCAGAGAGTACTGGTACTGAAATATATATTTTTTTCTCCTGATGAAGTACACTTCAGATCCAGATCTTTCAAGCAGTATTTCATACCCTGTCTGCTAGTATGAGTTTGATGTATAACTGCTCCATCAGATAGAAATTATTGTGGCAACACAGAAAATGATCATTTGCCCCATTCTTATTTTATTCTTTCTTAGATATGTTACACTTAGTTAGTATAATCATGATGATTCAAATTATTTTTAATCCACTTTCTTTGACTCACGATCCCTCTGTTTTACATTATTATAAACCAGAAGGATGACTGGGCAAGTATCTGTATCATCTAAAAAATAGGCACCAGGAAAATACAACTTCCCATTACTGGACAAGTTGATTGAGGAACGTCTTTTCAACCCTGCCATGTGTTTGGCTAACATAAAAGTCCCTTCTGCTCGTAAATCAGTGCCACAAGCAGCTGGAATTCACAGATCACCTCTGATATGGATTATGCATGCACACCCACAGACACAAACAGTCTTTGGCCTAAATATAGACTTGAGAAACTGAGTTTAGATGTTTCTCAATGCTCAAACTCATCTCCATGCGTCATTAAATTGGGCCATCGTTATGTTTCCTGGTTAGATATGCTACGTGTATCTTGGTAAACGCTCATGTGATAAATAGATGGTTTAAAGTTAACTGACTATAACAATATGGTCAAAATTATGGGATAATGCTTTCAAAAGAATATTTTCCATATCGTAACAGAGCAACATGTTTTTTAACCCTCTGATTTTGTACTACAGTACTGTGTCAAATAGTTAAATGTCAAATATTATATAGTAAAATATTGCTTTCCACATGAGGCTATAAACAAATCTACACACAACTATAAACACACAAGTACTCAGGAACAGCGGAACAAACTGGAAGGTACACCGACTGTGCAGTGTAAAATCAGACGCAGCTGTGAATGCTACAATGTTATCTGCAAACAAAACTTTCAGGCATTTTAACCATAACCAGCCCCATCAGTTGTCCTGAACAACTATATTCAAAGAATGAGCCAATGTATGCAAACATATGGGATAAATTGAGCAACTCTCAAATTAGAGCTAATCCAGACTACTGGGCAAGTACTTAAGTAAAACTGGAGTATGCAGTAACTTGAGACGAGCTGTTATCGATGCAGGAAAAATTGCCAACTACTGCAATGAATAATTAAAAACAAAATCACAGGGCTGTAACAGTTCTCGTTCTTCATACTCTGAATTTTAAGCGGTTATGATCTTAAAACCGATGAAGAAAAAGTGAAGAGTGTTAGATGTCAATGTCAGGCTACGTTTGTACTTGTTCAACTTGGATTAAAAAAAAGAAATACAGGACTTTTTTGTTTGCATGGCTGTAGGATTCAGGTTACACTTCATCCCTGTAAGCTTTTTGGCACAAGTTATGGGCGTTGTAGCCACATCAGACCATTTAATTAGGTAACTATGATCGTGTACCTGCGTGACCTGTGAGTCACAACTGAAACGAAAACAGAAAAACAAAGGACAAGTCTGCCTGGCAACACTACGGTAAAGTTACAGGATATTTCTCTCAAACGGCCTGTTGACAGAGGACATGTATAAACCTGATACTTGACACAATCGAGACATGTTAACTAAACCCACCTTGACATCTGACTGATCAACCATCAGAAACTGGTAGTTTTGAGGTGAGAGGCTGAGTGCGCCCCGTACCCCCTCCTTCTCTGTATGCACACACGCCAGATTAAAACCCCAACATTTAGACTTATCATCATTGTCATGTTTTTACGATGCTTTGTTCGACCGACGGACCGACCTCGTCCCCTGGTTCTCCTTCCTTGCTGGAGTCGACCACAGGCCGGCCTTGTTTTTGCCGACCAGCTTCTCGAAAAAACATTGCACCACCATTACACTAGCTGTTACAGCGTTGGCGTTAAAGGGACGCAGGAGGAATTGATGAGTGAGCAAATATTATACGTGTGAACAGACGGTCGTCATCTCAATAACTTACTTTCAACTTGTGACACACCGGAGCGGCGACTTCTTGAAGGGAACCGACCAGGCTGCGAGCTAACTAGCTGTTATTGTACAGGACAGTTAGCGTTAGTGGCTAACTAGGCGTTACGGTAGCTAGCTAGCTAGCTCGCTGGCACTGAACTCGTTAGCTAGCGTTAATTTAGCAAAACCTCGATTCAAATTTATGTAAAAATGTATCGCCCTCTGCGTGAAAACTTACAAAGACTGTGTCGTAAATTGACGAGGCAGATTATCAACAACTGGTATGTAAATTTGGCACTTTGCTTGAACGCTATCCTGCCAGCGAGCTAACTATCTGCTACCCCCAGCTTCTCTGTTCCCCTTTCACTTCCTCCTCCAAAACAACGCCTGCGTCCTACGTCAGACGCAGCGGGCTAATAAACCCCGCCCACTTATGACTCTTTAATATTTATCATAGACTAATTGAGTTAAATTCAAACTTTATTACTGACTCAGGGTCCAAATAAAAGACATACATATATACAGTCACATTACTGCAATTGGTAGGGTGAAGTACTAAACCTCATGTTTTATAAAACCAAGATGATTTCATTCCCAGAGACATAAAGACAGCAAATTAATTTATACATGAGATTTCTTGAAACAGCTTGGACAGCCACAAACATTTCACTTGCTCTACACACCATCTAAGTCTCTTAAGTAATATTCTCGAGGCACTATTACAGGCTACTTGAAGCCTCTGGAAGCTTGCATTTTTGTAGTTTTACCACAAGTGTAAACAAAAAATCACCATTATTTCTGCAGAAATAATTGGAATTTTAGTCTCTATGGGCCAAACTCCACAAATGCTGGTAGCTATGATTCCTATAATGCAACTGCCTCCTAAATGCCCATTCATTTCCAAACCTACAAACTCAGTTTGAGCTCAAGTTGCGACTTAATCAGGGTTATTTTTTTAAGACTGGTTGAATTGTACTCCACATAACTAGTGAAGTGAACGTCATGTTTAAAATGGAATGCTCCTTGTTCTGTCTCAACGTCCATTTAGTAGCCTTTCTTTTCTTTTGATTTTTGGAGCCTTGTCACCTCTCTGATGTCCTTTACTCCTGAAGTCTTGGCATCTCTTGTGTGTGGATGGGCTACTACATCACTGCTCTGTGGCGTCTCACTCTCCCCACCAGAGATTATATGATCAAGATTACATGTTAGATTTGATGGTCTGGTGTGGTCAGTCGTAGTGAAAAGGCAAAGTTGTGGTGATCCACCACTAGAGGACAGTGGCAACTCACTTTGAATGAATGAACTAAGTGAACTGGTGTTCCCAGACATTAACCCACATTTATTTTTTGGACCTTAGGGAAGGAGCACTCTGTGGTGTTGACATTGTGCTGAGAAAGGTCAAAGAAAGGTGAGCGGTCTGTTTCTGTGATACTTCAAGGACCATCTTTGTGAGCTGAACACAAAACCACAGTGTTGCAGAAACATGCTAAGATGAGAATGCAGGTCAACCTTTACAGCCTGTCTGTAGACTGTTAGTCAGTGTGTGTGTGTGTGTGTGTGTGTGTGTGTCTGTCTGTCTGTCTGTCTATGTGTATGTGTGACTGGAACTTTATATCTGTTCACTTGCTTCATGAAAACACATTTGTATTCATCCTTTCAAAATATGTCAAAACATTTTAGGGTACCACATTGCAGAAAATGTTTTTATTTATAGTTTATATTGATAACATCTGTGTGATATGGATATCATACCATCTGATTATGTGACATTATAATGAGCAAACAAGACAAAGGTTAGTGCAATTATGCAAAAATGTTACTGTAAACCCAAAACTGAGTGCTACAGACACACTTTAAATTATTAAAGAAATATCATTTCTGGTCGGTGAGAGCGACATATTTTCAACAACAGAACTGTACACTGTAAATCTAAAAAGTTTACTTTACTTTAAAAACATCAGGAAACTAATTACCCCAAAATTAGCAATTAAAGTAGACTATTAAATTTCAGTTGTACGAGCTAAAAAGTTTTAACAAGTTAAAATAGTTTATCTACTTCACCCAGTAATTTTGAGGTAACTGGTCTCCTCTGTCTTTTTCAAGTAAGATCACTTTGTCAGATTTTACAGGGTATTCATAACATCTGAATTAATTTCTGTTTACCTGTGTTCAGATATAATAAAATAATTTAAGCTAACTATGGCTCATCTACATTACTTTTTTCTGTTGATTAATGAATAAATACAAAATAAAACAACATCGGCTCGACCGTGGCATCAGTAGACATCTTATTGTTTACCATTTTTCTCAGCGTTACATTGATCATTGATCTGACAGAATCTTTAAATATTCATGTACCAAGATAAAAGTAGGTCTATGTGAATGAAGTAACACAAAATCAGGAACCTGAATCCGAACTCTCTCTTCAGTCTTCTTTAACATCTTCGTTTTTTTTTCATCTCCCTAATCTTTTTTTTTTAAAGAACACAGAGCTGATATTGTATCATCAGAACAACAGCTTCACATTATGAGATTATTATTACCTCCACCAAGGAGGTTGTGTTTTCACCTGTGTCTGTTTGTTTGTTGGTTGATTTGTCAGCAGGATTACACAAAAACTACTGAACAGATTTCCACAAAATTTGGATGGAGGATGGGTCTCAACCCACAGTCGACCCCATTAAGTTTGGTTGGTCCAATCCAGGATTTTTTTCCCTTCTTTTTTCACTCTCTTTAACATTGCGAGTCAGGGTGTTTTTTTTGACATTTTGGCTAATTTCTTAGGAAATAATGCATGGATCTTAATTAAAAAAAAATCAGACGTATCTAGCTGAATTAAATAAAGTCTGAATTACAGGGAACTGTTGGGCCTTGAGGGAGGTATGCGCACTACTGACTGCCATTCTAGTTCCTGACTGAGCCTCACAGAGTTGTGCTCCATGTTCACGTGTAAGTGTGTCTCTGTGTGTGTGTTTGTGCTCCTTGTTAGTGGGAGTGTGGCCCTCCAGGATCCTGATGACTGGTGTTTATATAGGAATTCCTGCCGTCTTGCTCCTATTGAATGTCGAGTCTTTATGGCCTCTTTGGAACTCAGTTTGTCAACACAAACACTGCAACACAAAAGGACGCGAGTGACAAAATGGTACACAGGAGAGAGGAAGCTGCATACTTTAAGCATCTGCTGCATTTTCATCTCTGCAAACATTGCCACGAATGCTCGTCAATGGGTCAGGGTAAGACGAGGTTAAAGTCAGGCTAGAATGAGTATAATAATAAAAAAAGTTAATCTAGCATGCACAGTTAGGCACAGAGGCTGTTGTCACTGCATCCAAAAAAGACAATGAACCTGTGAAAAAACAGTTTATACATGCGTAATGTGACATTGCAGATGGATTTGAGACAGAGCAGGATTTCTATTCACATTCTGGGTGCATGTGTGTGTGTAAACGTGCACCTCTGTGTGTGGGAGTCTAAGAGAGAGAGAATGAGATGAGTTAAGGGAGATGGACAGATTGTGTGTGTGCGTGTGTGTTTGTGTGTGTGTGTGCATCAGGGGGTGGGTGCATTAGTGCGTGTCAGACAGCAAAGAGTGCCGCAGTTATCTAGGAATCTGAGCCAAAGCAACCTCACTAACAGAGAGAGAGAGAGCAGGAGAAAGAGGAGGACCGGGAGATGAACTGAAGGGGAAAAAAGAGAAGAAGAAGAGGATGAACGAAGACCAAAGTGTGGAAAAGCAGACAGACGTGGGCAAGAGGAAGATCTGAACAAAAAGGTCAGGTCAGCAAACACTTTCCACCTGAAGAGGCAGAAAAGAATAGGAAAATCAACTTTTGACTCGGAGGAAGGAGGCTTTCCTGGACAAAAAGGTGGACCACTGCACAAGAGTTTAAGACAAAGGTCAGGACACGATTGCGTTCCCGCATTTCCCATGATTCCATTTGGCTCTCTCGGTTTGCTCCCTCTGCTATCACTGTATGTGGGAGCGCTGCTGTCCTCAGATGCATCTCCGTCCTGCACACAACCTCCTTGCAGGGACAGTCTTGTGGCTGCACCCATCCAGCATGGCACAGGAGCAGGAGTGGGTACGGGGGCCTGTGAGGGCCAAACTGGGATAGGAGCCTGCAGGATGGGGGTCTCACTTCCAGCTATCTCGGATGTTCCTCGGAGGGTGGAGCAGAGGAACAATTACCCCCAGGTTCAACCCAAAGTAAGTGACAATGGTGGGCAGCCATGTGCTGAATTTTTGCTGTAATCTTAAATAGTTATTCTAAGAAAAAGCCAGATAAAGCAACTTTTAATCAGATATTTCTAAGCCATGGTTCAGAAACATTGAAGGCAAGTTGAAGCTGAGCTGAACCTTTGTCTATTCATGCCATGGAGGCTGAGCAGCATATTATCAGGCTCAGGTCAGCAGGTCCTTCCCCGTGGGACAGTCAGCACACTAAACTTGGCACCACCTAACAGCCACAGAGCAATGACAGTCAGCAATCAAAGGAGGGATAAAATTAGGTCTGCTTTAAAAATGTCCTCATCATATGGTTGTAATGAGCTCATGCAGCAACAGGTGTGTGAGGGACGTGATTACAAAGGCTGATGTAAGTGTAAGAGACGGATTGAGTGTGACACAAAACATGCCACTGAGTTTTGTGTGTGGATTAGCCTCAAAGCCTCAGAGATGGATGGCCTCATCTAAGGACGCACAATTACGCACACTCACGGCTTCATTTACTTTGGCATTATTTCACTAATTCAAATGTCAACGACATTTATAGTCATAAAATGTCCTTGGCTAATAAAGAGGACTTGGCAGTTTTTATTCACTCATTATTGCTGCAACTAACAATTTAATTTTCATGATTAATCGATTTATCCCAATTTCCCAGAGCCCAAAATGACCAATGACCCAAATTGCTTCTTTTGTCCCACCATCGGTCCAAAGAAAAGCAGCAAATATTTACATTTAAGAAGCTGGGACGAGCAAATCTTTTGAAATTTTTGCTTGAAAAATGAGTGAAACAATTGATCGACTATCAAAATAGTTGGCAAATAATTTTCTTTCAATCATCTTATCAATTAAAGTGTGTTTACACGTCCTGGGGAGTACTGCTGCATATGTGAAAAAAGTAGTATGAAGCCTTTTGTGGTTTCAGAGGAAGCTGCATGTAATCGGATGAATTACCTCCAGTAATGTCACTCAGTGGCTAAGTTGCATTGTGGGTAATGTAGGAGCCATGTTGTGAATAGGAAGAAGAATGTGAGGAATTTATTGATTTTGATCATCTGTCAACAATGAGTTGAACAGTGTCATGGGAGTTCAACGCTAGACCAGTAGGCTGCACAATGCAATTTAGCCAGTGAGTGACATCACTGGAAGCAGTTTATCAGATTACATGAAGCTTCCTATGGAGCCATAAAACACCTTCGCCTACTTTTTTTCACATAAGCACTATTACTCCACAAATTCTGCAAACACTCTTTAATGGGAAAATTGGTGGAATTGCCCTTTAATCGTAGCAGCTAAGTGTGACACAGTTTCTTATCAAGAAGTACCTGTGAGCGCTGTCTTTGCAGACTGGAGGTGTCAAGGAGCGTCTCGTTCAGCTGCAGCGCTGCATGCGCTCTCTCCAGGAAACAGGAGGCCCCTGGAGTCCCGGGAGCCAGGAGAGCAACTCTCTAGGGGCCATTCTGGCACTGATGGCAGCTGTACTGACAGAGTGTGACCTCCACTGTCACAGCCAGGCCCTTGGGGCGATGGCCAAACGTCTGGGTGAGTAGTACACATTTATATCCCCCACCTCTGCAACACACACACACACACACACACACACACACACACACACACACACACACACACACACACACACACACACACACAAATGCCAGCACAGTCACTCCCCCACACATAGTAAACAGAACCTCAATGAGGCCTGCTAAGTGTCGGTCATAGGTGAGTGCATAGGAATTTAACTGCACTGAGATGGATGAGAAAAAGCTCACTGTACATGCACACACAGACACACGTACTGTATGGCTCACAATGTGGAGAAGCTTTAAAGAGCCGTCGTACAAACTGGAAGCCCTCTGTGTCGTATATGAGGACAAAGCTTCTATTTTCAGCCGCTGACAACAGTGTGATGTGTCTGACTGATAACCTAATCTGTCTCTGGGTTGACAGAAAGTGCAGCCGTGGGAAGAGAGGGGGAGAAAGACCTGATGCTTTTCCTGAAGAGCATCACACAACATCCTCCCACAGGTAAAGGCACTAAGGCTGATAACACGACTGATTAACAACAAGTTGAATAAATGTGTTGTGTGTGTGTGGTTCTTAGTCGCCCCCTTGGAGAGGTTACATCCTCAGGACTGTGCAGAGATTTACAAGCTCGGGATCAAAGAGAATGGAATCTACACCATCCAGCCTGACCTGCACGGACCGGCACTGGAGGTATTTTAGATTCACCACACTCATAAAACACACAGACGGACCCCCACCCTACTCCTCTCCTTTTAGAGATGTCTGTGCTATCTGTGGATCACCAAAATCTAGGCTTTATAATATCAAAGTCTTTGTTTTGGCTCAGGCTAAATGTGACATGGAGACGGCGGGCGGTGGGTGGACGGTGATCCAGAATCGGCAGGACGGCTCGCTGGACTTCAACAGGACATGGCAAGAATACCGGGAGGGCTTTGGAAGTCCACAGGGAGAGCATTGGCTGGGGAATGCAGCGCTCAACGCCCTTACCTCCACTGGCCAACACCAACTCCGCATCGAGCTGGAGGACTGGCACCAGCAGAAGCGCCAAGCTACCTACAACAACTTCAAAGTGGCCTCAGAGGCACAGAGGTGAAACAGTCTGCAACGGCACAGACACACTTTCTGCAAAGCTATTCAAGATCTTAATGCTCATGAAAACAATGTAAAACTAGAGTAATAAGTGTTAAGTGCCTTTCTATTGCACATTCGTGACTACAGAGAGGCAACAGTTCAGAGAGAAATGTTTGTCTCACATGTTGTTTCTCATCCTCCCAGGTACCGTCTAACAGCGCGGGAGTACTCTGGCGATGCAGGCAACGCTCTGAGCTACAGCAAACGTTACAACCACGACGGCAGATCCTTCAGCACCGCTGACCGAGACCACGACCGTTACACAGCTGGGAACTGTGGTCAGTACTACGGTGCAGGCTGGTGGTTTGATGCATGCCTGGCAGCTAACCTGAACGGACAGTATTACCGTGGGCGCTACAGCGGGGTGACCAACGGTATCTACTGGGGCACATGGTACATCCTGACAGATGGACGAACTGGAGAGCGCTACTCCTTCAAGAGGGTGGAGATGAAGACAAGGCCCAGGAACTTTGTAGGGACATCCTAAAGATAACGATGACAGTCCTCACAGGAACAGGTGTTGTCGTACAATAATCATTATGTCAACCACAGTTTTGCATCGGCTTTCTGTGCAGACATCACTCGTCTTAGAGCAGCGTTCATGTCACTGATCAGTTACATGCAGATGGCAGCTAATAGATTAAATAAATAACTATAGCCTACAAAAATAATGTCTAAACATGCACTATCACTCCATATTACAATATTCTTTGTTTATTTAAAGGTCTAGAGTGTGTAGGATTTGGGGGATTTAGGGACTGAAATTGAGTATTTCATTCATAATTATGTTTTTAATTTATAAAAAAGCACCTGCAACTAAGAATCCTTGTGTTATTGTCAACTTAGAATGAACCCATTATACCTACAGAGGGAGCGGTTACTCTCCAATGGAGTCTGCTGTGTTTCCCTATTGCCCTGTTGCAATGTTTTCTACAGTAGCCCAGAATGGACAAACCAAACACAGGCTCTAGAGAGTAAAGGCTGGGCTCACACTACAGGAGTATCGGGCTGATTAAACCCCAATTCGACCCTTCCGTCAATCGGAGAAGAAATCTTGGCGGAGAGCTTGGTCAGTCCCAAACGTTGGCCCAGATTATCTGATAATGTGAGAGGTTACAGACCCAGTCTGAAACCTCCCAAACTGCTCTAGACACTATTTAGGATTTAAAAATCTGGACTACCGCGATTGTCATCACCTCAGTACTTTCACAATAGTCAATGAGAGCAGCTGACGGTGTCACCAAGCACCAATCACATGATCATGTGATCTTGCAAATCCAACTGCCTTGCAACGTAATCCAGAGAGAGCGTATCGTGTTTTTCACGTTTTTAGCAGCCACTGTAGAGGGGAGTGAGATGAGGGGTATTCACTTGGTTGCAGTCTACGACCTCACCGCTAGATGTCACCAAATCCTACACACTGGACTTTAAAGGGGGCTTCTCTCAAAGAAATAGACATTAAAAACACGGCTTTTAGAAGGTTTTGCTGTAATACATTTCTAGAATCTTTATTGTTCATTAAGAATAATATTCTGTGGTACTTTTACTTTGTATTCACTCGGATGCCTGCTGAGGCATGTGTCTTCCTGCAATCATTGTTCACACATAGTTCAAACTCAAACTGTTCATAAAAGTGATCCAACAAGAATGCATGGATTATGCCCAACCCTCGGAGTTTGTATGTGTCCCTACCTGCCTCCTTGACCTCTGTGACCGACCAAAACACAAGCTGTCTGCATCAGTTCACACATATTTTAGGTCAGATGATGTAACAGGAGAAAGCGTCTGACTTTCTGAAGCTAAGAGGTCATCGTGACAGTTGCCTGATACACAGCACCTCAAATTCAAACTTCATCACCACATTCATGCGACAGAGAGCTGATAGGGATTTTTAGACCCATTTCTGTCTCGCCACAGGCCTCCAACTGTATTATTAGAGAGCTAAACCCAAAGATCTCAGTCTGACACCAAACAGACAGAAGCCCAGTTCTGGACAAGCTGTTTTTCTCACCTTACCTTGCTCATACTTTCACAGCTCTAAGCCTGACACACTGCTGCTGACCGTTAGGAGCTTTACACTGTCGTCATACCACGAAACCGTCCTCCGCCCACTACTATCAAGACAAACACACACACACTCAGCCTCACCTGCTTTTTGGAGTTGGCGTCAGGCGGGCGGCTCCCTCTCTGGCTGTGCTTCACAAAGGCTTTTCTGGGAGTTTAGAGTTGGTGTGTGAGTGCTGGGTTTGTGTGTATGTGTGTGTCAGTGGGTGGTCAGTGAGTGTGTGGCAAACTGTGTGCGTAAATGGCTGCATCTATTTTAGCAGTGTTCACGATGAGCTGTCAGTCTCTCCAACAAGCAGGGTGTCTAATATTAACCAGTGTGGGGGGGGGGGGGGGGGGGGTGGGGGCAAACACACAGACAGTACTGATACACACACTGGGATGTGCATCACACACACACACACACACACATAGAGGAGACTCTCTGCAGATAAGAAGGTTCATGATGTGCTTGACTTCATTAAAACAAGCACACATAAGAAATAAAATAGCTCACTGAACAGTTTGCTCATGCCGCCTTAATTATTGTTATGCAGCAGCCACAGGCTCCTTTTTCCCTTTTCTCTGTCTTACATGCTTGCACACACACGCACACACACAGTTAACCATAAGTAATCAAAATTAATCACCCATATAAGCTATTATACATATCAGCTTTCTCATTTGATTTTGTGTCTGTGTGTCTATGTGTTTGTGTGGTGTTACTGGAGAAAAAAAAAACAAGGTTAAAAGGCGAAAAGGCTCCATTTTCTGCCCCCTGGTGGCTCCTGACCAGATTGAAGAGTCAGAGAAAAGCTTAATTTAAACTGGAGATAGTGGGTAAAATCTGCAGAGGGTCTGTTTAAGCTGAAACCTGTGAAGATGAATCATGTGGTCTAAATCAAGTTTCTGTCTTTGAGGAATTTTCTTAAAAGGTGCTTGATAATGATGAACCCTCAAATTAAGCTCAATGCCTAAAAAAAAACATACATTACTCATTTGAAACAAAATCACTGCGACCTACTCTTTGTCATTTTCTACTCATCCTTACCTTCCTCTTTGTCTTTCATTTGATCGCTCATTCTAAATTAATATCCCCTCAAAATTAAAATAAAATCCATTTGTCATTCTGCCGTTACTTTAAATATCAATGAGTGCTCTTGTCTTTCCTCCTCTCCTCCTCTCTGCATCCATCAGTCTTGTTGACAAGGGAGGAACAGAGGCCCAGGGTTGTGTCACCACAGTATCCTGGCACAGTGTCTGGAGTGGGGTGATAGTGGTGGTGCTGCAGGGCGAGAGGGGTACCGGCAGCCTCTGCTGCCCCAGGGCCGGAAGCCCAGCCTGGGCAGCGGTTAGCCAGAACATCCCTCTGAGAAACCCTGCAAGGCTCTGAGGGAAGTTCCCCCATGTGTCCTGTGTCAGTCAGCGCTGTGTGTCACGAGAAGACATCAGATTAAAAACAGAACTCGTCTTTACACCAACTTGTTGACCCTTACAGAGTATGCTGAAAGCACTCTCCACACTTTTAGGGAAAGACATTTACAAGAAGTCTTATTATTTGATGCATATGCTTACTTGCAGGGTTGGGGAGTAACAGATTTAATGTAATCAGGATTACTTCAAGGGGCTCTACATGTAGTGATCACTTTTTTATTGGCCATAAGTGAGCAGATTGCAAAGTGACATGAAAAATTAGGCCTTCCCCATATTGGTTGCCTATAAAAGCCTGTGGAAGATTTGTTTAAGTTGTTTAAAGCTGCTGCACTGTGGATTTCTTTGTGAAGGACTCGGGTAAGATTTTCTGTGACGGTCCAAATGCTGTGACTTTATACACATTCTCGATTGCCTCACCTCTCTGCCTCACTATCAGAGAGCAACTGCAGCTAACATTAGTTTAGGAAGGAACCAAGTTTCAATCCTCCCTCAGATTTAGTTCAGTTACAAATAATAATGATAATAAAAATAAACTTTATCTTTAAGCACATTTTTAAACACGGATACAACATACTCTACAGAACCAAATCAAATTAAAACACAAAAAGAATTAAACGAGCTAAAAACACCACAACACAGGAAACACAAAGAGAGTAAAACATAATGTCAAGGACCTGTATAATCCACAAACAAAGCCAGATATTTCATATAGAGCAAGAATATATCCAGCTTTAAAAGATTATGTGTTTGAAGCCACTCAGCTCCTCATTTTGACTCCTTTTCGAAGTGAGCCAGTCTGTCTCTGTTTAACACCAGGTGGCAATGTCGCTCAGCAAAGAGGAAATCTGGAGAAAGATTTTCCCGTCTCTGTCTCACTATTGAGTACTTTCACATGAGAAACTGCAACTGCATCAGAAACACAAAGAGGCAGACACGTTCTGCGTATAGAAAGTACAGAACAATATATATTGTGCTCTTTATGAAAACAAACAGTGAAAAACAATAAGCGGGTCAAACACAATATGTTCATGAGAAGGTGAATGATGTCATGAGTACATGTGCTAAACCCTAAATCTCAGGAAAATGAGATTTCTTTCTTTCTTTCTTTTCGGTTTTTGATGTCTCAGACTGATAAGTGCAACAGCCCCGAAACAACAAGAGAGTACTGACTTACAACATGTTAAAATACAGTTGTTTTTTTATTTGAGGTTCAAGTCAAACAAAAAGAAACTCTTTGCAGTGCATATTTTCTACACTAGGGGCACCACACTGGAGGTCAAAAGGACAAAACCAGAGCACGATGAGAAGAGTTTGAGTAATGTGCAGACTTGTTCTTGACCTCAGAATACAGTTTTAATGTGGAATATCTAAATGGTTGACCACACAGGCTCAACATCAGTGTGTCTGCAGCAGGAGAGAGTAATCAGTGATGTGACGGTGTGAACGAGGCAGGGGGGAGGTGATAAACTTTGTGGCCCGCAGTGGAAGCAACTTTTCATCCTTTCATCTGCTCTCGTGTCGATAAGGGCTGTGCATGTGTGCTGTCAAGGGTGAGGAGGAGAGGAGGAAGGCTCGGGGGGAGGAAGCAGGAGCGGGTGAGGTTTCAAAGGTGTGTCTGTGAGCGTAACAGGCCGTTAGAGGCTCCCCCTCCCTGACCACAGGGCCACTGGGAGACAGTGTGCGCCTGCTTTTAATATGGGTCCTGTAGAAAACCAGAGCAAGGCAGCGTTCCGTTTGAAACCGGAATTCACCAGAACAAGTGTATCCTGATGTGGTGAGGAGCTGGGGTGAGGAGGGAGGGGAGGAGGGAGGGGAGGACACAGAGGGCGCCATGTGGCAGGCCTCACTCCATCTATTGTCATTTCTAGATCTGCACACGAAAGTGGAGGTGAAAAAAGGGTTTATCAGGGAGGGGAAATAGACACTAGAGCCTGTGCTGTGTGTGAAACTGTAACACTGAGGAACTTTTTACTGAAATACTTGTAATTAACACTCAGCATGCGCAGCATCTGCTTGTTGTCTGCTTGATGCTTGCTTTTAAATAACGGCTGTCGAACACTCAGAAACACTGCTGGAGACAAACCTGGATTACTTGAATGATCAGTGCTTTGACATCAGACTAATGAGAATTCAGTGTAAATAAAATATGGTTACAGCACTTTATTGTGAGCATTCATCCATGACTGTGAATGACAAACCAGATCTGTGTGAAAGTGACATAAAACGCCATTTTCAGTGTCTGTATTCGAACTGGCTTTTCCTTAAGAGGCCTTAAAATGCGCACAGAATTATCAAAGTTTAAAGAGTCAAGAGTTTCAAACCATCTTGTGATACATTTCTCTGGAGGAGAGAGAGCCCATATACCAGTCAAAGCTTTAAGCACTTCCTGTTGCAACACCTTTTCATCCTCATTGACATGTTTTTCCAAATTTCACATGCTAACATTTTAAAGGTGCAGCAGGTGATTCTGTAGAAAGATATGTTTATCGAGTTTCACACTTTATCTCCATGACATCATATATGTGTCAGGGTTTATTTCACACATGTAAGAAAAAACAAGTTTCAAAAGTGAATTTGTTTTATTCAAAAATGTTTTTCTGGCTTTTATATTATTATAGAATAAAACAAATGCTTGTTTGCAGGAATACTGATTAAAACCTAGACAGTATCATGTGATAATGCTTCACATCAGCTCCCCTCTTAAGTCCCCTTTTATATCAGTCTCAGGTGTTGACTGTTTTCATTATAATCCACCAAACTGGAGAAAATAATGCAGCGAGAGGAAAGGTGAAGAGATTGAGAATGCTGATCAGGCAGGCTGTATTTCTGAAATCAAAGGATTATCTAATCTGATAATGCCGACTGACACAAACACACATGAAAGGAAACCACCAGTAGGTCAGAAGCAGCTCATCATAATCCTCATAAAATACCCGCAAAACGTCTGACAATTAATACACCAACAAATGTGCATGCTGTGTTTGTCAAAAATGATGAAACATGAACTGCGTGTGTGTTATCGTGTGAGTGTGTATGCTGGGAAAGAGATGAGGTACAGTATGAAGGATGTGGTAAAGCAGCCTAATGGTCAGCTGTGTTTCTCTTCTCTCTGCTACTTTCTTTCTTGCACCTGCAGAGAGTTGTGGCAGAGTAAGAAAACACACACACACGCGTGCACACACACGCACACACACACACAGACATCTTGTACTGTAGCCTGCAGTCTCATGACTTCAGTGTCATCCCTACATGAATAGCAGCAAAAGGGCAAAGTGAATTCCAAGATTTGTTGATGTTTTGTGTGTGTGTTATGTGTGTGTGTGTGTGTGTGTGTGTGTGTGTGTGTCTGCGTGTGTGTGTGTCTGTGCGGTAGCAAAGAATAAGTGAAAACAGTGTGAAACAGAGGAAGACAGAGCAGTGGAGGAGATGGATCAGATCTTGTTTATTCGCTCTGTGTGTGTGTGTGTGTGTGTGTGTGTGTGTGTGTGTGTGTGTGTGTGACAGGTAGGACGGGTTAGCTCCGGAGAATCAGCTTAAGCAAAGCAGCAGACATTTCTTTACAGGAGGGGGAGGAAAGTCAGGGGATTTATAGACTCGCAATCGCTGAGGATCAGACACAGAACGAGCAGAGACACAAAAACATGAAACAATGCACGCGCTAGACACACACACTTGTGCTGGAATGTGCACACAGAAACTCAACCTTTAGACAATATAAAGCACAGGTGCTCTGACATACTGCAATAAAGTCATTTAAGGTGTGGAGGTGACATTTTCACTGTCACAGTCACACAGTTTGTCCTGTGATACATGGTGTAAAATTGTCTTGGCTGACTGAGACAAAACATGAAGAAAACCAAGAGACATTATTGTCTCTCTGAGCTCATTGGAATTTTTATTGTGGCCATTTTATTTTAAATTTGGTCCCCAGAGGATAGATCCTATGGCCTTAGCTGTCTCATGACATTTCTTCTGTCGCCACCAGCAGGTCAGAGATTCCACTAAAATATCTCAACTATGATGCACAATAAATTATCGGCCTGATATTGGGAAATTAGTAACCGATACATATCGGTATTGGTAAAAATTCTAGTCGATAAAGTGACCAGTGAAAGTAAAGTGACAGCCAAATTGCTTTCAACGACTAAACAAACGCAACGTCTACGCACTCTGATACAGTACGTGGCTCTCAAATTGGTTTTCTTTTGTCAATAAACACATCAGCAGCACGCTTGTGACGTCAAACTGCTGCACCTGGGTAGAGCCATGCTGACGAATGGGCCAAATCGATATTTCTCAACTTGTCAAATACTGAAGCTTGACCTGACCTACAGTCCCAAAGCGGATTTTAACGAGTTGGAAAAGAGACTCAAAAATCAACTTCCTTACAAAGGGGACCTTTAAATCATCAATTTTTTGGTCACTACGTCTAAGGCTTCCTCCCCCTCAGGTGTGAATAAACTACAGGTTAGGAACTTATTTTTTTTAAATACAAAAATGTCTAATTATTGGTTAATTTATTGCTGTCAACCATGAGAAGCAAGTAATTATCGGTAGCGGCTTTGTAGCTTTGTAGAGACGTTGGTTACAGAAGGATGAATCTTTTTTGCTTTGTTGATCCCCTAACTCAACCTCTAGCTCCATCATGAGGTTAACACTGTGGTTTTGATTGAAATATCTGTGCAAAGTACCTCAATGGAGGAATAACAGAAAAGAAATGTGCAATAGAGTAGTTCTATTGGTGCCATCCACAACTTTTGATAATGTAAATGCTATAATAAATAATAATAACTAATAAAAAACAGCATATAATAACTATTCCAATACATAACGAACTGAACTGAACTTAAAGGTGCACTATGTAGTTTTGGGGAATACATTTTTTTTTGCCTAAACAAGCTAAATAAACACTCTTTGTTTTTATGACTGAAAAAACAAACTGGCCTTAAAGGACAACACAATTTCATGCTGTTTTACTTTAGTTTATATGTGGCGGACCCTGCCACCTTTCTAGCTTCAAACAGTGTTCTGGGGACCTTATTTTCCTCTGAGAGCAGCTTGTTTATTCAGTTATGGAAAAAATTAATATTTAGGAGTTTGTATTATTACCTCATCAATATCGTAAATATGAAAATTCAAAGTTTGAATTTCTTCTCCAAAACTACGTAGTGCCCCTTTAACTGTGGCTTTGGTCAACAACTTTTTGGATGGATTGTCATGGGATTTGGTACCATCATTCTTGTTCTCTTCAGGATGAATTTTAATTAGTTCATCACCCACATCAGGGCTGTGAGACCTTTAGATTGCAGGAACTAGAGCTACAACGATTTGTCGATTAATAGACTGTGTAAGAATTCTTGATTTAGAAAAAGCTGTTTGATGTTGCATGCTTTTAGATTCTTGAAAACAGTGGGCCCACTTTTCTAAAATGTAATGCTCTCTGTAATGCTGGCCACGTGGCCAGTGAAAAGGGAGCAGATACAACAACATTATGGAACACATTTGATAGCACAGGATGTTATTCTGATCTTCAAACTTCAAAACAACCCGGAGAGCTATTTCATACAATCTAGCTAAACTAATAAAACCACTGCAGTTACAATCACTATTTTGTTGCCTAAATGATGCACGATTTGAAGGGGACGCTCTGTGATGTCTTGGCAAAAGACAAAAAAGCAGGAACACACACACACACACACACACACACACACACACACGCACGCACGCACACACACACACACAAAGGGAGAGAGAGAGGGAGTGGCTTTTCATGCCATTTCCAGAAATCTACTGGTTTGCTCCATAGTGCTGATCCAGAATCTGTCCGTAATGATTTATTTCTAGTGCCATAATCATAGTTATTATAGCATTTAACTTAAAGCATGCTGAACCTCAGTACAGTCACACACAGCAGATAGCCTGTCTGTAGTTTGTTGTGTTGTCATTGCTGCTAGTTAAGGGACAGTACATATTTAAGACCATTAAATATTTCATGAACTACTGCGTCACTCTCTTGCAAACCATGCAACTGTGTTTTAGAAATTTGGGTTCATTCTGTACTGTTCCATTCATCCCATGGTTTCCTCTCATTTATGGTGTGACTGAGCCGTGAAGACATACCAGACAACAAGGACAGCCTGCAGATTCGAGAGTCTGCTAAAGGATCTTCATGCCATACCACCATACAGAAATACGCACCTGTTACTGCCTTTGACTAGGAAAATACATACAAAAATCTAGAAGTATATAGTGTGGATTGACGATTGGTTTAGTACAGTGTATAGGCTGATTTGTGGAATCTAAAACTTGCAAACATACTGATGTGACCCTTAAATGAAAGAAATTAAAGCTCACTCAAACCCTGCAGATATTTTAAAGCAAACATGTCACATTTAAATCTACATATATTTAATTCCAGATTGTGTTAAAATGTGTATAAAAAGACTGTGTAGTTAATGGCCTGGATGTGTTAAACAGCATGAAGGAGGCCTTGGAAGAAGATATAAACTCTCCAAATGAATGTTTATCGAAACATTTAACCATTTCATGTCACACTCTACAGAAACGCAGAAAACATTATTCGAGTGACGATGGAGCACAAGTTCTCTGGTCAGTTAGCACGTATGTCCTGACCGGTAACTGACCTCAAAGTCCTTATTACACACATTTACTCACCAACACACACACACACACACACACACACACACACACACACACACACACACACACACACACACACACACAGGGGAACTGGATTCACATAAAGACAAAATAAAAGCACAATGTCTGAAAGTGACGAACACTCGCAGGTTAAGAAAAAAAAGGTGTTTTGAATTCTACAACTCCCCGGACGTCTCTGGTGAGACAGAGTTTGATTGACACGTTGTTAGTGACAAGGTGTTGTAAACTTTCACTTCCTGTTTCTCTCTGGGCAGGAAGTGAAGTAGTGAACCTCTGACCTCTAATGACTTAGTAAGAGCCCTCTCAAGACTACACACAGTGAAGGAAAAGATCAAGCATTAAAAAGATACTGAGTGAGGTACTGGGAACAGTCTTTTAAACTTTCAGTGAGATGTTACCCACTGTGACAGGAGAGTGTACCGTATGCACACAGTCCAGTTTAGAAGAATGTATAAATACTGTAATCATGGTGATCATGGTCAACCTTTCCTCTAGAGTAAACATGGTATTTTTAAAACATAGTGTCTGACTCGAATCATATAAATCCTACAGAAGACAGAAGAAGTACTCAGATCTTTTACTAAAGTAGAAGTGGCAACAAGTGTGGAAAAAAGTCCTGCATTCAAAATAAGACTTAAAGTACCAACAGTAGAGTGCCATAGAGTAGTAGGATTATGTATAACGGCCCATTTTAGAATAATGTGTATCATGTTATTAGATTATAATTATGGTAATGATGCAGTAATATGTTGGTATGTGGTACATGTGGAGCTATTTGGTGCTCGCTATTGCAATTGATCTGCTGGTTTGCTTGTTAATACAAGTAAAGTCTTATCTCAGGCCGATTCAAATACTTGTATATAAAGTAAAATATAAAGATTTGAAAAAAAACATAAAACAAAGTTAAGCACCAAAGGGACAGACTTTAGCTATGTTTTAAAACAATGCACTTTTTTAAATTTCCGTTTTGTTTATTCAGTTTGATTCACTTCTATTCCCTCTGCTAATAAAGGTAAAGGTTCCTTTATTAGCATTGTTGGAAAACAAAACCAAGTTTAGTCCCTTTATGCTACATAACAGGAACAAAGTAAAACAAACAAACAATTTGGGACCAAATAGTACAACATCATCATCATCATCATCATCATCATCATCATCATCATCATCATTATTTTACAGCCTAAGTTAGAACTTTTTAATGAAATAAGAGTATTTTGGGGTTTATCAACAGACACAACTAATTAATGGGCTAATTAGTTTTCTAATAAAATTATCAAAGGACTGAAATGAGGTTGTTAAAGGGCCACACTCGGCCCACGGGCCACCAGTTGTATGGGTCTGGTTTATCTTATCTTATGGTGGTAAAAGTAGAATATTTCCCTCTGACATGTGGTGGAATAAAGGTATAAAGTTGTAGACATGGAAATACTCAAAATTGTACTGAAGTACAATACTTGACTGAACGTACTTAGTTACATAGACACTGCGTCCTTCAACACACGGACACAGAGAAACCAAAATAAACCAATCAGATCCTGAAGTTTTCCTTTTCCTCTAAAACATATTTTGTCATTTGGTATTCAGATGTGGACGATGATGGTTTCTGATGACTGTGGTGGTCATTATCATCATCATCATCATCATCATCATCATCATCATCATCATCATTTTTATACTCATCAAACACCCTCATGCACTAGAAGCATGTACACAGCTGTTTGTCCACTCATTTGTTCAGACTTTTTCCTTTAATCTCTCACTTGTCTGTAATCTGGAGGAAAAAGCTGGAGGGAGAGAGCGCACATATTCTCTATATATCCTTCAGTATCCTTATCCTATTCTCACATAAGTGTAAAATGGCATAAATCAAAGACTGTGCTGAGACAAATGACCGGGTAGGCAACAAACTTCAGGAGGCAGCTGCATCTTCCATGAGGATGAAGAGAGCAGCTCCTCTCCTCTAGGTGTCACTGTCCGCCTGATTATTCCACACTGCAGCAGTCACAGAGTCTCATCTCACAGAGACAGGCCTCCTCCTCCTCCTCCTCCTCCTCCTCCTCCTCCTCCTCCTCCTCCTCCTCCTCCTCCTCCTCCTCCTCCTCACTGGAGCTCAAAGTTCCAGAGAGTTTCATGAAGCTGCTGACAGCAACTCCTACACTGAAAGCAGAGGGGTGACCCCACTGTTATCATGTTTCTGAATGAATTTACTCTCGAAGTTAAATTAAATCAAAACAAATATATAAATAAATAAATAAATGAATGAATTCAATCAAAACAATTTCTTAAATGAAATCAAATAACAATTAAATTACAGCAAATTAAATTATACACAAAATTAGTTTAGAATAAAAACAAATCACATTAAATTGAAATTGAATTATCAAATAAAAAATGTAATTCGATTTTTATTCACAAGAAATAATCAAATTGTTTTTTAAATAGCAAAAAATTATATTAAACAAAATTTACAGTTAACTACAATTTTCAGTCAAATGTTAAATTCATTTACATTAAATGAAAAATGAAGCAGACTTTTTTTGACTGAACCAATCTTCATCCTTTGATGGGGTAATTCTACATTCAGGTAATCAATGGCCATTAAATCTGTTTTATTAATTCATTTTATTGGGTGATTATTTTGAACGTGCACATGTGGATCTGAAGAGCTTGTTTTTTTGGTTTGAGTAATAATTCTCACAGACAGCTGAGTTCAAGTGGTGGAGAGTCGTGCAAACTGACATCTCTGGTGTTACTGGATTGTGTGGCTCTGCAATAGTCATTCAAAAGTCAATTACTGTTGTATTTTTCTGAAAAACTGGAAAGATGAGGCACATTACCTGCAGCACATTGCTGTGAGGAGGTCTTAATTGACTTCCTCTGAACTGCCTCCAACTTCCCTCAGATTTCACTTTTAATATGCCTTGTGAATTACTCTTAGACCATAAACTGACAGCCACAGTGTTGAGAAATGACACACTGTCTCTTTCTAAAACTTTCTCCTGAATCTCTCAGACTGGAGGTGCCTTTAGCGATAGGTTGTTTTGTGAATGCGCCCTGGTGACTATTAGGATGTTTCTCCAGATATTCTCAAATCTGTGGATAAACAGCAATATAAAGGTACTGCACAACCCTGCAAATAAATACCATCTGATCTTTGGTTTTGTCTGTGAAGTGAAAACAATGTTTGGGTCACACTGAATAAAAGGAGCTGTGATTTTAAATTGAGACACAATTACAGTATTATGGTGACTATTAAATCACTGTTAACCACAAACACACACAGGGCCCTCATATTAAAGGAAGATTCAGGGATGTTGGTTGTCTGCTGTGGGAGGTGTGCATCTATCAAAGCGTGTCAGCAAAGGTCATCACACTGGTTTAACTAGATAATATGAAAAAATGGGGAAATGCTACGTCATGTCACTGTAGGGAGGAGGAGGAGGAGGAGGAGGAGGAGGAGGAGGAGGAGGAGGAGGAGAGGAGGAGGAGCACTCCTGGTTGGCTTGACTTTATGTTTGACCTTTTCGGGAAGGAGAACTAATCCTTGAATATAATAGACTGTAAGATATGGAAAATGACTGCGCTGTTATCTGCGTTCCCCTGGAGACCATCAGCAGCACCCAGGGCTGCTGCAGCTGCCAAGTTATTAAGCATCCAGTTTGTATATAATGGAAAAATACCTTTTCTGCCATAACTGGTCACTCCCCGGTCCCCACACACTCAGGCACAATGCTCCAGCACGAGGCTCCTCTTCAGTCTTTGAGCCTATGGGAGCCTGACTTCACACATTTATATATGTTTAGTTATTTATTTATCTAAATCTTTGTGTGAAGCATGCATCTACAGCTTTTTGCGATTCCTTTTATTCAGTGTGACCCAAACATTGTTTTTTTCCCCCATTTTTCTTCACTGCTAAAACGTTTTTTTCTTTTTTGAAATAAAGGGTATAAGAACAGAGGATGTTGCACATTGTACAGATTGCAAAGCCCATTGAGGTGATATGATTTGTGATTTTTGGCTATAAAAATAAAACTGACTTGACTTGGCTCTCTTCTTTAAAACCATCTTATTCTTTAAGTAATTTTTAATTCATGTCTTTATGTCTTAATTCAACATAAACCAGAAAAATGTGACCGTGTAATGTTTTCCTTCACTGAAATTTGGTTTGTAGACTTATTGTGTAATTGATTACCTAAATAAGAGATCATTTGTAGAGTTATAACAAGACTCTGCTCTAATTTGACTTTGGACAATGGCCTAATCAAATCATCTCCACCATGAAAGAACACAATGCTTGATAAACAACCACAGAAAGTGCTGTAAGATTAAGATTATGATATAATAATCAAATAAAATGAAAATAAATAACTCCTGGTTTGTGTGTTTCCAATCTCAAATAAATCTAACATGGCCTGTGTGTGTAACCAGTCCCGCTTTAAACCCGTGGCTTTCTTGCTTTATTTGCAAAATTTCCAACAGATGAAAATATTATTCAAATATATTTTCCTCTCTGCGTCTGCTTAACTCTTATCCAGCAAAATCCAACACGAAAGAAATAAGATATACCACAACAAAGAACCGGAACCTCAGATGGCTCGTGCAGATAACCTAAAAAATAATGGAAAGGCGAGCTGTATTTATTTATGCTGCTTAAAGACTTTGCACATGCAGAACATTAAACTTGTAAATAATAGCCACCTCCGTGCAGCCCCCTCCCTGCTATCTATCCATCTATCATTTACACAGATCTGGTCCAGTAAATGATGCATTCCCTGCATTAGATGTATTTGTTGTGCGAGTTTGAAAAGGCGGCGATAATCTGGGAGAGGGAGATAAGAAATGCCATTTATTCCGCGGCACTTTGGAGCCTATTTCCCGGGCCGATCATCCCCATTCTCCCCGACACCTCCAGCAGCTCGCTGATAACGATTAGGCTATTTATTATCTTCACAAAGAACAAAGATTAGCCAGCACCGATGAAAAATTACCCCGGGATGGGTTATAATCAGGAGGGGGGGGGATTGGATTTCTCTTTCAATCTGAACACACGCGCGCACACGCATGCACGTGTCGATATAAGGAGGTGTGAGTGCAGAAAATAATTGTTTGTAAAAAAAACAAATAAACAAAAAGCACCTAAAAACAAGCCTAGTATAAATAAGAAAAACAACAAATCACACTTAACAATAATGATAATTAATTGGGCTTCTCATAAAGATTAACACGAAACATAAACCTTTTCATTTATCTTTATTATGAGGTGTAAAAAAAAAAAAAACCTCTTTATTTTCAGTGTTAGTCCTATAATAAGATTCTCAGGGTTGAATCAGGGCTGCGACCTCTCTCTCCTGAGCTCGTGTGAGAAGAAAAAAAAAAAGAAGAGGGCGGATTGAATTAATGTCAAATCCTAAAATGGAAGTGGATGTTCGCCGCCGATAAGGTTTTTATCGCCACGCCAGATCAAAAGGGCTCACACTCAAAGCATGTGTATTTCCACATTATCATGCTGATGAGCTCTAATACTGCCACACTCGCCCCTCCGCTATGTTCTGCTGCTGTCTGCGCGCTCTATACGCTGGATTTCCTCTTAATGCTGTTTGAAAAGAAGCGTTTTCTCTGCGCAAATAATGACATGCAGGCCCTCACACCGCACACTGATCCATCCATCTCAGACCTGAAGTAGTGAAATAATTGTTTTAGTGAAGATATAAGATATAAGATATCAGATAGATAGATAGATAGATAGATAGATAGATAGATAGATAGATAGATAGATAGATAGATAGATTAGATCATCTCCATTTTTGGTTTATTTATTTTTCTTTACTTTAAAACCCTGTCATGTGCTTACCTTCAGGATTTTTCCATCACTCTCTCAGAATAACTCCACATCAACATCATTCTTGCGACTTTAACTTTAGCTGCAAGTTGATTAAAGAGAATAAATGAAGAGTTGAAGTTTCAGATATGTTTCACACCTTAGCAACACATCTACCAAACCTACCGACCAGGATGTCACTGAACACAGATTAGGCCACTGCCTAATGTGCAGGCAACCTCACACACACACACTCTAACCACACACAACCTGCCTGTTCTCAAGAATCTCGACTCCTGGACTCTGATCACAGTGATCGTAATTGTTGATTGTTCATATATTTGCCCATCAATGAAAAAAGAAATAATCTCAGATTCAGATTACGTTATATTTGTGTGTGCTGCAAAGTCAATGGCCTCATAGATGTTTTAAATGTTTTTGCATTTGGCAAATTGGGCATCATTTGATCATCATAACCCTTATTAAGACTTTAGTATTCACATTATAAGCTTAATTAATATTCAGAAAAGTTATTATTTGTGCACAAAATATGACTAAATCAGTCCACTGTCTCATTTCTGGACCGGTCTGATTTCCAGATTTAACAATCCAACTAAAAGGTCACACATGGTGGACAGTGAACTCCTCTTTTCTTATTAGGTTCATCCATTAAAGGGGCAGTCTGTAGTTTTGTAGAATAAATACAAACTCAGAATTTATTTTTTCCATAACTGAATAAACAAGCTGTTCTCAGAGGAAAATAAGGTCCCCAGAACACTGTTTGAAGCTCGAAAGGTGGCAGGGTCCGCCACATATAAACAAAGTAAAACAGCATGAAACTGTGTTATATTTTACCGTCATTTTGTTTGTTCAGTTTATTCAGTCATGAAAACTAGCAGAGTTTGTTTATGGAGTAAAAAAAATCTTCAGTCAATGAAGATCTTTCGCTTCTGATTAAAATTTCTTCCCCAAAACTACACAGTGGCCCTTTAACTGCGGATGTGCTTTAAGGCAACTCTTTATCTCGATCATTGAGCAGACAAAATGTCTGGATGGGTGTGTTTCTGCGAGAAGAATTTCCTCATTGAGGACATTTGAGTCTTATAATCTAATCTAATCTAATCTACTCTAATCTAATCTAATCTAATCTAATCTGATCTGTATATTCCACCTTGGTGACAGTTTGCCGCGCAGGCTCTCGTTGTTGGCCCATTCTTCGAAATCACAGCGGGGTCAGGAGGATGTACTTGATGTATTATTAATGTCGCCACAGTGTAAATATCAGTTGCAGTGTCCTTCCTCGAGTTCATCCGCTGAGACTGTAGCAGACTCTCCGGGCCGGGCAACCCCCGTCCCTATGTATGTGTGTGTGTGTGTGTGTGTGTGTTAGAAAAAAGTTCACGTCCTGATTCTGTGTTTTTTTCTTCTTCTTCTTCTTCTTCTTCTTCTCTAAGATGCAATGACGTCAGGACACGGCGTCAAGCAGGCGGCAGTGTCGGCCGGCCGGGGCTGCACGCGCTCCCTCTCCAATTATTGTCTGTCAATCATGCGCGAGGAGAGAAAGAGCGAGATAGAGAGAGAGAGAGAGAGGAAAACTAAAATACAGCCTAGAATAAACTTTTAGCCATTAAAAGACCAATAACAGAGGAGAGGAAGAAAAAAAGAGCAGTAACTCACTAAATAAAACTATAACGCAGCATGAAAAGATCTGGTTTCTTGATTTTAATGTAATTAAGTTTGTAGATAATTTAGCCCAAACACACACGTCATCGGATGTCGATTCAGGCTGCCTGAGCACAGTGGTACTTCAGACATCTGAGTGTTTTATTTAGAGGGCATTGCTGCTTATTTATGTCATTAATTAAAGTTTCCTGTGTGCAGCAGAGAGGCTGTTCATGTCTCCATACAGGCTAGATAAAAAGATGCAGTAAGGCTTAAAGACGCAGCTGTACTTCTTCTGCTGTTGTGTTAGTGACGATCTCATTTAAAATCTAATGTTTATGTGATTTAATTATCATCAGTAATGTGTCTGCATGTTGTTCCTGTGAGACCAATAATCACAAGATAGAAGAAAAGAAATAAATAAGCTATAAGAATGTTTGTTTACATCCTATTTATTCTAACTTCATAATGATTTTTCTGGGAATATGGTGATGAAACAATAAATCCCATAAAGTACAACAAAGTCACAACACAGCAGCCAGATTACGCCTCTCCAAATGAACATTGCATAAATATCTTAGTGATTTTCTGCGCTGGGGAACCGCCTCTGAGGTTTTGTTAGAGGTGTTGTGCAATTGGCTGAGTCCAACCTTTAATGGAGACTCCGCCTCAGAGCTTGACAAGCCTGCCCCGCGCTGTCAGCCACAGTTAGACGTGTTGCTTTAAGTCCCGGTGGACGCAGTTTACTCTGACAAACACCAGCCGAGAACTGGAGAGGACCTGCAGCAGCTGAAAGAGGACAAGACCGGGGACATTTTCCACAGAGACGCGACTGATCGGAGGCTGCGGATGAAATAATACTGGCAGAGGTAGGACGTGTTTATGTTGCTGTCATGCTGAGTGAGGATCTGAATGAGAGTTAGGAGAGAAAAGGCGCAGGGAGAGTGATGTGGTAGTAGATATAAGTGGGTGGAGATGTGTGTTTATTTTATTTACTTAAATCATTTTTGTGCATCACCGCAGGAGCTGCTGCCTTTAAAATATTAACATGTGATGTTTGCTTGCTGCAGGTTTCCAGTGTCACACTCGATCTTCCAGGAGAAGAGAAGAGGTTTAAAGTCAGAGGAGGAGAAAAAAACTAAAAGCCCTCTACTGTAAATGGACACAGTGAAGATCTCATAAGGGACAAGTATTTCAGATCATCCCTGGATAATTCATTGACCGTATACGCGCGCTACACAGAGCCGCAGAGATGGATGTGGCTGCTGATCAGCCCCGCTGGATGCACCACCACGCCGTGCTGAACGGACAACACCCGGACTCCCACCACCCGGGCCTGGGCCACAACTACATGGAGCCCACGGCGCCGCTCCTGCCTCCAGATGAGGTGGATGTTTTCTTTAATCACCTGGACTCACAGGGGAACCCGTACTACCACAACTCCGCCAGGGCCAGGGTGTCCTACAGCCAAGCGCACGGTAAGATGGAGCCACTGGTGCAGGTTGAATAAAATGTATACAAGACAGAAAGTCACAGCTGGATTTATAGTTTATATCTCCTCTGAAAACGTGATTTAGTTTTTTCTTCTTGGTAACATTCAGGTCATTTATTCTATTTTAAGGCAATCAGAGTTAAACATCGTGAGAGTTTCTACAGTTTGAAACGTGAATTAAAATGTGAATTGTTTTCTAGCTTTGTCCTTAAATACATAGCTGGCACATGAGTCTGATAAAGTGGTTTGTTAATGTTGTGATGTTTTTGATTTTAAATTTAAAAGTGACACATTTACGCAAGTGAAAAAACGCAACATAGTTTGGGACTAAAAAACAGATATAAGGCAGATCTAAATGCATGTTTTAATTCAGGAAAATGCTGGTTTAATTATGGGAATTTGGGCTGCTTTGTTTACACGTTTAAGTCAGGTCAGAGTCCAGTGAATCAACAAGTCTCGCTTATTTTGCATCCAAGCGTGCGTGCCACAGCACACACCAGCATCTGAACCAGCCTGCCATCATTTATAATATAAATAATCTGCTTTTTCTTTATTTCCCAGCTCGTCTGACGGGGACTCAGGTCTGCCGGCCTCATCTCATCCACAGCCCGGGGATTTCGTGGCTGGACGGAGGGAAAGCAGCCCTGTCCGCTCACCACCACAACGCCTGGGCCGTGAGCCCCTTCAGCAAGCCGAGCCTGCACCACCACGGCTCCGCGTCCCCCGGCGGCCTCTCCGCCGTCTACCCGTGCGGCAGCAACTCCAACACGGTCTCCGCATCCTCGTTAACGCCGCCGTCCCACTCCAGCCCCCATCTGTACACTTTCCCCCCCACGCCTCCAAAGGACGTATCTCCGGACCCGGGGGCCGCGTCTCCCTCCGCCACCAGAATGGACGAGAAGGAATCTATCAAATACCAAGTATCGCTGGCGGAGGGGATGAAGATGGAGGGATCCAGTCCGCTGAGGAGCAGCCTGGCCTCCATGAGCGCGCAGACACCCTCCACCCACCACCCCATACCGACGTATCCGACCTACTCCCTCCCGGCGGCGCACGAGTACGGCAGCAGTCTGTTTCACCCCGGCAGCCTGCTGGGAGCTTCACACAGCTTCACCCAGAAGAACAAAGGCAAGACACGCTCCTGCACCGGTGAGTCCACTGGAGACACACCACGGATCAGCCACAGATTAAATATAAAACACATGAGAACATATTCACACAGTGATCTGACTTTAAAATGTGAGTTTATAACGGTCTTATCACAGGTCTGATCTCACGAGTCCAGTGGCAATTAAACTAAAATTAAAGGTAGTTACAGTCAGGCTCTTTAAAAGTAATTAAATATATATATTAAAATGTCCTATGGCACAGTGTTGTAGGTAATATTTGTTTATTTGGGTATAAAGGTGAGCTTATAGTGCAGCTT
Organism: Pagrus major; assembly: GCF_040436345.1. Classification (NCBI taxonomy): domain Eukaryota; kingdom Metazoa; phylum Chordata; class Actinopteri; order Spariformes; family Sparidae; genus Pagrus; species Pagrus major. The sequence continues at coordinate 20,639,364 of NC_133220.1, forward strand.
TGCATTGTTTCACACTGTTTGTTTTTAAATGTCACCTTTATAATTCACATATACATTTGTTAATATCCCCATAAGAGGATTATTTTACTATCACAACACATTTATTAAAAGTGAGGTCGTTGATTTATAAGATTATTATCACATAACTGTAAATGAGCCACAAAGAAAATAACTTATTTAATTTTTCCAGGAACATCTACCAATTAAACTTTATTTGACTCATGCAGCCTGTCATTGAGAATATTCTCCTGTTATTTGAGCACATTTATTGTTTTAGAATTTAAAAAGCCTGTGACAGTAATTTAATATATCCCAAATGTAATCAGATTACCATCTTTCTAAACGCAGTCAGCCTGTAAAAATGTGCAGATTGTGATTTGAGCATCATGCTTCTTTATAATTTAATAAATTGTATCAGAGTGATAATCTATAAAATATGAAAATACAATTTTTAAAACAATAACTGTTTTAGGAGGCCTGAGCCTAGCTGCACTGACAGTCCTCCAACACAGAGCCACTTTGATAATCCTCTTTTGTTAAGCGTGACTCTGTAATTACGTCTGATCTGGCTGCAGCAGCAGCAGCAGCAGCACAGTGATCTGGATCCAGCCCAGAGGTGTGAAAGGAAGATCCGCAGGTGCACAGAGCCAAAACCTCAGTATTTAGGCTAGGAGTCGCTTCTCTGTTACATAAGACATTAATACATTGTCCTGATTGTTATTTGATTACAGAGCAGGAGATTCCCATCTTAGCCCTGAGTGTGTGTAACCAGTTTATTAAGAGGAGGCTGACCTAAACTTGCCTGAAATAATATGTTTTTAAAGGAGTATTTTTATGACTTTATACTAAAAATCACAAGTTATATGACACTGATTGTAACATTTAATTCAACGTTTTTTTAATATAACATTGACATAAAAGTTGTGATCTTTAATGGTTGTTGGCGCAGCTCAAATCCACAAATTAATTTTGTTAAGTGGGATTAAATGGCTCTGCTTTTAAAAAATGAAATATACCGTATGTTTAACAGGACATTGAAGCATTGCTATTGAATCAATGGCTCTGGCTGTTTTGGTGCTTCTGCTGATGCAGCTGTAAAAGAGTTCTTGCATACTATATGTTATGTTATCTATATGCACTTTAATTTGCAATTGTTGGTATTGTTTGTAGAAGTGCATCGCTTAAAGCTCAAGAGAAAAACACATGTCCACACATGTATGCATCAAATGAACTCAGAAAAGTACCATTTTATGTAAATATTTAGCAGTTTGGAGACAATACACACGATCAAAAAGTGCAGGGGGTTTGTATTCTAGCTGTAAAGCTTCATAAATGTCTCTGTGTTCTCCATCAGAGGGCCGCGAGTGTGTAAACTGCGGAGCCACCTCCACGCCTCTGTGGAGACGTGACAGCACCGGACACTACCTGTGCAACGCCTGCGGGCTGTACCACAAGATGAACGGCCAGAACAGACCGCTCATCAAACCCAAACGCAGACTGGTGAGTCCCATGAGTGTATATAAGAGTGTGTGTGTGTGTGTGTGTGTGCGTGTGTGTTTGTGTTGAGGAGGCGGCAGTAAATAACATGAGTGTAAGGTGGAGGCTGAGGAGGAGGGGGAGGAGGTACAATTCCAGGAAAGTTATATTTTCCCAATCAGTTTCCAGGAATTGTGTTCCTCGCTCACCTCTCGCTCCTTCAGCTCAGGTTGTTAGCAGACTGGGACCATCTGTGTTGTTTCTGTTATCATTATTACTCCAACTCCTGATACTGTCATTGATAGCAGGACCACAGCCTCGTCCCTCACTGACAGTTTGTGGCTAATAATGCTGCTGTGTTTTGTAAGATGTGTGGGTTTGTTTTTGGCAGCAGAGCATCATCATCCAGGCAAAACCATGCATCTCAAATTTGGTGATTTTTGAGTTTTTCAAATAAACTGAATGATTTAGTGTTCTTCTTCTCAGACTATAATAAGCCATTAGGAGAGTAAGTGGATTATGTGAAAATGTTACGTCACAAAGCTGTTTTTAACCCTGACATTTCAGAGATAACGTGGTTTTCAAAGGACAGTGAGAGTCTGTCTCAGGGTTAGAGGGACAAAGCGGCTTTGGAGTTGGTTAAAGTCAGATATTTCCCATCATGACCAGCTGCAAACATCAGTGGTTTTAGGAGTACAACTTCATGTCACGCTCATCCTACAAAGAACCTTTAAACTGTGTAAACACACAAGTCAGTTTAGTTTTAAAAGGATTCATAATTTTACAAGGTGAAATATAATTTTAATTAAATACTTGAAAGCCGGGCATCAAATAAGCTAAAAATTCTGTCATTGCATGATTATTTTTTTTAACTTTGTTAAAATAATAATAATTATTCCTACTAGATGATAATATTTATAATAATTTCAAAATAAAGCAGTATATTTAGAGCCTCAGTGTGTTTGTGTGAGGCAGCTAAATGAAGACAGTTAACACACACTGCTCATTAAATCAGCAGGATAACACCCGACTCATAGAAATGTTTTTCTTTAATTGTTTTATTTTGAAGGGACCTTGGACAGAGACAGCAGGTCTTAAAAGCAAAAGTAAAAGTGTTTTTTTATTTTTATGAAAGCAGCGTTTGTATGGTCAAAGACGCATTATTTACCGTAACCTAACATATAAACGCACGACAAAAGTGCGCAATTTCACACTCAATTAAGGCAGACAGGTCAGTAGAGAAATGTCTACCCGGTAAGAAGTTACCCAGAATTCAAAATAGATTGTTTTGTGATCATTTAGAGTCCACCGTAGATTACTTTGAGTAATAAAAGTATATTTTATTCACCTGATCAGATTCTGTTTTTGCGCATGTTGAGTCTGCATCGCTGCGTCAAAACAAGTCTAAATGTGCCCGCACTGACCCGAGGAGCACGTATAACTCTGCCCCACACTGAATATACGAGCATTTATTCCTGCGTCGTCTCGCTACAGCAGCACACATTCAGCCGTATGTCAGGACTGGTTTCCGTGTGGCTCGGCCGGAGCTCGCAGCTCTCCACAGCGTCTTGCGCTCAGCTGCAGCAGCAGCAGCCTCCAGTTGTTTCCTATCCGGATATCTGACCGGTCCAGATAAAGCTGCGGGGCCAGCGCCTGTTTCCTCCTGCGGCCTCCTGACTACAGGACCCGGAGCTCACTTCATAGCGGTCAAGCTCGCCACCACAGAGAAAGTGTACAGCACAGGGAGCATTAAAAAAAACAGAGGGTCATTTTGGAAAGTCATGGATGCTGATGAAACAGGGCAGCAACCATGGAAACTGTTAAGTAGGCCTGTTAACAGAAGAAAAAAAAGAAAAGCAATAATCATGGAAAATAATTGTGTTTTTATATAATAGCCTACACATATTTTTTATATGTGTTATTTTGAGGGTGCAGATTAATGTATGAATTTATTGTTGAATTAGTTAAATGCATGAAATAGTCAGGTGTGAAAAACTGGGATTGAGACTCTGACTGTCAGAGCTTCTTAGTCGTCATTTTCAACTAAGTAGCTACAGAGCTTTGTTCATTGAATTTAGCATTTGTAATAACAAATGTAATGTATCAGATTAACTCTCCTCATGTGACACAGACATCTTTGCTTGAAATCTGCAGGCAAAACATTGTGGTAACTCCCACAAACTGAATATGTCACATAGGTGAGCACACAAAAATTTGTCACTGGACAGAAAATGAATCTTAAAGGAACAATAGAAAAATATTTACTGGTTGTAGCCTCTTAAATGTGATTATTTTCTGTTTTTTGATAGTAAACTGAATATTCTGGGGTTTCGTGATCTGAAAAGTGTCACTATGGTCTCTGGGAAATTGTGATGTGTGTTTTTAACAATTTCTGAAGTGTTATAAAACAAATCATTAATTCATTAAGTGAAAAAAATTATCTGTGGATTAATTGATAATGAAATTATTGTCAGTTGTGGCCTTTATGTCATGAAACAGTTCAATTCAAGAGATTAGAAACTTTAACTACAACTGACTTATGTTCTTGAATGTTTCCTCAAACTAACCTCTGCTGTCTTGTTTGTATGACCTCTAATCAAAACTTAATCCACCTTTTCTCCTCAGTCTGCTGCCAGACGAGCAGGCACCTGTTGTGCTAACTGTCAGACGACCACCACCACACTCTGGCGGCGCAATGCAAATGGGGACCCAGTGTGCAATGCCTGCGGCCTCTACTATAAACTGCACAACGTAAGTCTTTGACTGCTGATTGCCACGTTGGGCCCGCACAAAGCCTGCAGGGTCAAGTAGACGGGAAGTAGGCAGGCAGGTTACACTGATTGTTGAGGGATAAGAGAGAGGGAGAGAGAGAGAGAGAGAGAGAGAGGGTGAGGGTTGTTTTACTCTCAGACACTGTTGGACTCGTTGGTGTTTTCTTTCTTTGTGCTTTATTGTTTCCATGGTAGGCGTAATCCCCTCGAGAGTCACAATGGTGGGACTGTTGTTGAGTGGGACTGCCATAAGGCCAGTCTCCTTATGAATAGCATTAAGACTGGAGGCATCAACACGGGGATGTATATTTTCAAAGGATGAATCAGATTAAATGCTGTATTTTTCTTATTGTCAACAAATCTTTTAAAACCAATATGAATTTATAAAGTTGTCTATGTAGCCAAAGCCTTTTACACCTCATTCCTCTGTGTCATAGAGCGCCATTGTTGTCCAAAAACACATCAGTTAGCTACACAGTTACACAAGAAATACTCACAAGGGCGCTAAATGTGTATTAATCCGCAGCTGAAAATAGTCCCCGGAAATTTGCTTTCTTTACTCCTATTTGAGTAACGTGTGCTAAAAACTACAGTGCCCAGCTGTCAGAGACAATTATTCAACCTTTTTTACATATACTTGGAATACATTGTTCGATTTACATCCTTAGTAGTAACCAATAGGCCACAGACATGATGAGGAAGTATGAAAGTATCATCCCAGTCGCCAGGATAAATGTTGGCAATGTACGTTTCTACAAAACCACTGATATGTAGCAACTTTACATTTTTTTCAATTTTGTGCTTATGCTCTGTGTAGGTTTCGGCACAAAAACCACTTGGTTAAGGTTAGGAAAAGATCATGTTTTGGCTTAAATGACTGGAGATGTCCCAGCCTCATGTCAAAATTATGTTTTTTTGTCATGCTTATAAATGTTGAAACGCTGGTCCCGAGTCAGAAATATCCAGTGGTTTCACACGTACTAATGTTGAAACCTTCAGACATGAAAGCTGGGTCAAAAACATGTAATATGAACGTAATATGAGACATTTGTAAAAATGTCAAAATGGTACGTATCTTATGACATGTACAAATGTGAATGCATCAGTGGTTTGCAGGAATGATAACTGCCAGCATTTTATCCAGGCGAATGGGCTGAAAGTATTGAGGGAAGGACCGATGCATAGTTAGTTGGTCTTTTCATACCAACAAAAATAGAGAATATTGCTTTTCTTATCCATTAAGGAATTACCAAACTTAATACATAATACAATACATTCCATGTTTTAAAATGTATTTGATAACATTTTCATAAAATTCATGTTTCTGAGTTTGAACTTCCCCTACTCACTTTTTCCTCTCTACACAGGTGAACAGACCTCTCACCATGAAAAAGGAGGGGATACAGACACGTAACCGAAAGATGTCCAACAAATCCAAAAAGAGCAAGCGGTGCAGCGATAGCTACGAGGAGTTCTCCAAGAGCCTGCACGACAAGAGCTCTCCCTTCAGTGCCGCCTCTCTGGCCGGACACATGTCCATGGGCCACTTGCCACCTTTCAGCCACGCTGGACACATGCTCCCCACACCCACCCCGATACACCCTTCCTTTGGGCACCCCCACCACTCTAACATGGTGACGGCCATGAGCTGAGGGGGCGAGGAGAGGGGGTAACATGTAGGAACGCTGTGAACCTGAGATGAGGGTCTCACTAGAGGAGACTGTGTACAATGTTACAGACACGCAGTTTGTGGTGTCTTCATCTTTGATTGTCTCTTGATTGATTATGCCCATGGTATGTTGGCGACCAGGTGTATCGTGGGAGGAAAGGACATTTTTTACTCCTTATCTATAGGTACCTATTTTGATGGAGGAAGATATTCTGCTTCCTGTCGACCAGGCACACTCATGTAAACGTCATTGCACCTCATAGTTATTTCCCCGCTGACAGCCTGACTGAAGGCGGTGTGGTTCAGTATGTGCCGAACAGGTTTATAGTAACTGTGAATATTGTAAATGTGTGAGAGCGAAGGGGACGTCCCAGACAGAGCAAACCTCCTTCACGACATTAAATGAAAAATATGCTGGATTTTTTTTTTCTCTCATGGACACTTTTAAAGGAATTTTCAAAAAAAGAAAACAAGCAAACAAAAAAAGGTTTATGAATTTTAATTTGACACTGTTTATTGTAATTATTGTGATTATAATTATTATTGTTATTCAGATAATTTATTTTCACTGCCTTTGTCCTCTTTTACTATATCACCTGAATCATAATATGGATACTGTTATCCCAGTTATGAATATATTTTTAGCTGAAGCGCTTTCTCTGAGCTGGTCAACATTTATACTCGTAAGAAATAAAGAGATCAAGTTCATTATTCCATCTGCTCCTTCTATTCAATATCCAATATTCAATGTTTAAGTCATCATAATAAGGACAGATACAGAAATTCATACTGCTGATTGTGCTGTCCTCTGAGCCTCACAGGGACAAGGTATCACGCTGAAACACAAGATTGTATGTCTTACATATACAAATGTCTCTCTTACTTAACGCACTATTAGACGTTTAATTAATAATTAAAAGCTACAACACCTATTTGTTTCTTTGTACCATTATAACAACTCTCCTGTGTCTACCATCTGTGCATCAACTGCTCTGATGCTTATCTCCGCAGTGACAGATTGAAGGAACAGAGATGAGAAGATTGATACCACTCTCATGCCTGTCTGGTAAATATGAAGCAACAGCTGGTTAGCTTAGCTTAGCATAAAGACTGGAAGCAGTGAAAGAGCTAGCCTGGCTCTGTCAAGAAGTTACAAAATCCAGAAACCCACGAACCCCCCTAAAACCAGAACATGTCATTTAAATTTTTTTTATATGTATGGATTGAAAAAAAAGGACTTTATCTTCGAAAGGAGCCCGGCTAGTTGTTTCCAGTCATCATGCTAAGCTAAGCTAACTGCCACCTGGCTGTAGCTCCATACTTCTATAACAAAACTGATGTTTTCATCTAAATCGCTGCCAGAAAGAATTAAAGGTGAGATACGTAAGAATTGGCCACCTGTCGAATTCATAGTCCAAACAAATATGGGGCAACATATCAGCAGAGTAACTGCTAGTTGCTGCTAACCGCTAGCTAGTAAGCTCAGTTAGCCATGCAGCTAGTGGTTCTATTATCCTCCATACTGGAAGCCACTTTACCATGTGAGGAACATCTTTGCAGCTGAACGAGGGGGAAATTCTCTGTACAGTTCAACTTTCCATCAGCCTCTCTATCATGACTTTTGATCTGTCTAACATCCTGCCAGCGTCAGAGAGTTTATGCTTGCTATTTGTCACCTGACACAAATAGCTGAGAATCCGGTGGCCACTGCATACTGTTCATAATAAAGACACCATATAAACCTGGCAGTGACGACTGAAGAAACTTATTTCCCTTTGGATTCTACAAACTTAAACTTTGATAAGACAAAGAAAAAACACTTTAACATCTTAACAAGCTGTGATGATAGTTACAGTATCTATTAAACCAGTGGTTCTTAAACTGACACAAATTAGACCGACGGACCCCATTTGACAAGAATTTGTCCCAAGGTCCTTCATCTGATAAGGATTTTGCTTGAAGATGTTTTATCACAGAAAGCGTGTGAGAAACACGCCCGAACTAGTCCTAAATTCTGTTACTGTGTTGTTTATGGTTGGAATTATAGTGAAAATAAATTATTCCTTGTTTTTCTAGATAATTTTTGCAGTTATTTCAAACAGTAAAGTATCGAGTTCAAGTTACCCATCTAACCCTGGTTGGCATGAACTGCCACTCTAATAACAGGTTACTTCAGAGAGCAGTGGAGATTAGTGGGCCATATGTTACCACAATCCCTGTTGCATCTGCTCATTGGATAATACTCTTATGAAATTGGCCTTCTCATTATCAGTCTGTTACATGATGTTATATAATTACAGTGATATAAGACATCCTCTTTTACACACTGACCCTTTTACTATAAATATTACGTCACTGCTTACCATGTTACGTACAGTATGTTTTAGAGTTGTGAATGAAATGAAAGTCATCTTACTGATATTTATTTTCTCTAGTCTTTATTTGCAAGTTTGGCATTGGGGTAATTCAAAAGTAATGGAAAGAAATATAGTTACATTACTTTAAAATTGTGATACTTGGATTATGTTACTGACTACATTTTTGTGAGCAGGTAATAAGTAGCTGTATTGGATAACATGTTTAAAGTAAAGCCTCCCAACCCTGGTTTTAAAATATTACTTTGGTAAAAGTGAAAGTAACCTATATGAAAAGTAGTTGAGTAAAAGTCTTAAAGTATCTGATATTAAATGTACTGAAGTATCAAAAGTACATTTCTGCCAATAAATGAACTTAAGTATCAAAGTAAAAGTGAATCTTTCATATATTTTCATATCGGCTCTGATATCCAACATTTCTTTTGATTATCAGAATCAGTGTTGTTCTTTATCCAATTGCAGATAAAAGAAATTAATTTAAAAATGCAATACTCTGGTTCTGATGCAGCACGCAATCTTCAAAGTAACTTGTAACTAAAGTTAATAAATAAATGAGGTGGAGTGGAGTAGAAAATGCAAATACTCAAGTAAATCACAAGTACTTCAAAATTGTACTTGAGTGAAAGTATTTAGTTACATTCCATCACAGGTAATTAATCACAGTGAACATCACGTCTGCTTTAGGATCAAAGGAACCATCTTTAAATCACATTTTTAATTGTATAACCTCGTGACAATATTTGGCACTCTTACACAATAAGGTGCATTCAATGTGAGACATCGTCCATCTCAAGCAGGTTTAAAGCCTGTGAATGAGGGTCTTATAACCAGGATAACATGGAAACCACTGAAACCCTGGATAGTAATCTTTTGAAGTTGGAAATTAATGAGCAGTAATGTAAACCAGACAGTCGATGAGTTTAAATGAGGTAAAAACAAACAAAAACAACCTCAAAGTCTGGTCTCGTGATGCAGATCTGAGCTCCTCAGAAGGTTGTTTGTGGCCCAAGGCTGCAGCAGTGAGCCTTGAGATGACACACACTTTTAAAGGTCAACCCAAGTGCAGCATGAAGCCTCCTCTTAAGACTTCCCTGACCTCTCACCCTGGAAGCACTTACTCTGTCATTCTTCCTGGCCCTCCCAGGCTGTGCTTGGACTTATTCACTTTTAAAATGTCACGCCCTCACTGAAAATATGAGCAAAAGAAGGAGACTTTTCCCATAAAGAGGAGATAAAAAGCAGTCAGGTTTTAAGAGGAAAGTCTTTTCGAGGTTGAAGCTTTCTGAGGACGTTTGTAGAGGAGGAGTTTGGGGACTGGGTGGGCTTCTTGAATCAGCTTACCAGTGAGATCCCACCTCCTTAGACCGTTTGTTTTTCTACTAAACTCAATTCATGGAATCAAAAACAGGGCCAGGAGTGACTTCAGAGGGAGTGAGTTAGCAGGGAGATGGTGATAAAGGAGATGAAAGAGGCTAGGAGCAGAGATTTATCCAGCCTGGATCCTCAGATGGCAAAGTTAAGAATATATACATGAAAGAGCTCCTACTGAACTGAAAGACAGGAAGTAGTTTTTAAACACAAGTTAAGAAATCATAATTTAGTACTATTCTGGATCCTCCGGCTGATCCCAGTTGTAGTGAAGATGATCCTATAAGTTGGGGTGAGACACTGCACCCGTGGAGGACCAGGGGATGTGAGATGTGTTCAATCTGCATCAACAAGACTCATCTGGGACGAGCTTTGGTGAGATCAGGGTTTGACACACAAAGGTGTTGTCTCTGCTGGGATCTCAAGAGGAGTGAAATGCACAACAAACAAACTGAGAGCACAGAATAAAGAGAGATCAGTGATCAGTGATATAATCTACTGTGTCCCAGAGGAGAAGTGAATGACGCCTCACTACATAACTTCATATCCAGAGACACACTGACATACTCTCACTGAGTCTGAACATGAGTGTGGAAACAGAGAGAAAGTACAGAGACTTCTATTAAATGCCTTAAAGTAGGAGATACCTTAACATAAACCGAATAAAGTCAGATAAAACTTCCAGGAACAAAACAAAATGGGAAAGAAAGACTAACAGCAAACAATTATTAGGATAAATTATGACAAAAAGGAAAAATCTGGGCACATGAATCCTCATGTGACTATGCTGGAGCAGGGATGCACACCAGAGACACACTGTACAGGCAGGCACACATGGTGACTGCAGGCCGGGCTCCACAGAAAAGGTAAAACATGCTGACACACAGTGCATTCTCTCTGAAAGTGGGACACCCTCCAACCACCCGATCCACAACCACTGACAAGTCCCTTTCAAACTGCTTTTCTTCTCCTGTCTGAGGCAGACAAATTCATCCCTCTTGTCTCCAAACAATCACCTCTTTTCTTCTGCCGGTTGCACCAATGAAAGAAGGAGGGAGGGTCCAGGAGAGGAGAAATACATCTGCCCCACAGAGCTACACTGTAGGCACTACGCTAACGTCCTGTGTGTTAGGGCCCCTGGGACTGGGCGTCTGGGCCCCACTATCTTATAACACAGTTGACAAAAAGCCCAGGGCTCAGCCCTCAGGAAATCTGAGAGGCGGGGTATCTAGGCCGGGAGGGCAGGAAAGAGGGAAGGAGGGACAAAACATCTCAGGTACGTTGCATCTACGCTGGCCCATATTTGTCTGGACGCCTTGCTTCAAATAAAGCAGTTTGAATAACTTGTGCAAAGACAACGTAGAAAAACTTGTTTGTACCTGTCCCAAATGGCCACACTCGAATACGGGGCTAAAAGCCTGCTGCCACAAGTCAAATCTCCATCCAGATTTCCACCGAATTTCTAGAAAAGTGGCTAACCAAAACTAACCCCTTGTTTCCACTGGGCACTCCATGCAGCTTAATATCTCACCAGGAGTGTTTCACAAATGGAGCGTCAAGCCTGTCTGATATTGTTGACTTGAATTGTGTTTATTTCAGAATTTTTCCTTGATTTTGTGCTTCTACCGTGGATGAGTAGGCTACGTAGTTAAATTGTTTGTTTTTTTGTCTGTTCTTAGCATGATCCCAAGTCTGCACAGGGTGTTTTATTTTGAAAATTGACAGGAACTTTGATTCCACTGGGCAGCCATTCTGCTCTGTACAGCTCTGTGAGGCTGTCCAATGCTTTTTAAACTTAATACTAACATCAACATGCTAACATGCTCACCATGATAGCACTAACGTTTTATGTATAATGTTTACCATGTTTACCATCGTAGTGTAGGGTGGTAGCATCATGCTAACATCTGCTGCTAAGCTCTAAAGACAAAGTACAACAGAGGATGATGGGAATGTCATTCGTTTTGCAGCTTTTTATTTGATCATAAATCTATCCCATGGTTAAAATTGATCGATTAATCTATAGACAGACAATGTGCATCTTCTCAAATATGAGGATTTTCTACTCATCTTTGTGGGATGTTAAACTGTTTATCTTTGGATCACAATTTGAGGACGTCACTTCGGGCTGTAGGAAATTGTGAAGGGCATCTTTCAACCGTTTTAAAGACCTAACGATTAATCAATTAATCAAGAAAATCATCTGCAAATTACTTGTTAAGGAAAATATCTGTTAGTTGCATTTCACACACTTTTCGAAGAATGAAAAGATACTGATGCCTTCAGGTTCGGGGGTAACTTACTAATTTGTCAGCCAATACATTTATTGTTAGTGAATCCAAATAATGAGACAGAATTATACATGATATTTATCGGGGGAAGTCATTCAGTCTTTTGCTCACTGACACTTCAGCAGAGAGGAATCTGTGCGTCACTGCACACATGTAGACACACACACCAACAACACACTCACCGAAGACTTTGCTAATCTCCCTCATTGTGTTTCATGAGTGTGTGTGAGGAGAGAGGACATGGACAACAATGTTACGCTGGCACCTGAGGCTTCTCTGGACGCCGTCGCTCCCGGGCGTCAAGGGATTTAACTGTTTTATTTTGCTGTTTTATCACATCAGTGGAGCGTCGTCCCTTGTCCACACCCTTTCAATACTATTCACTGTTTTGTCTTTCGCTTTCACTCCAGTGCCACGAGACACATCTCCAGCTGGCAGCATCCAACAGAAACATCTTCCTTTGCTGTCAACTTTCACTTCAGTTTAGTCGTGTTCACTTGAGAGATGATTAAGAGAGTAGAGATAATCACTGTTAGAGATTTGTGCTGGAGGCCAAGTGTCTCTACTGTTAATGTCGCCTCTCAGCTAACCTTTCAGTGACCTGCCGCAGAAGCGCAGAAAGAGAGAACAAGATGAAAAAGAGAAACATGTAGCTACTAATGAGATAGTTGTTGCGGCGAACAATAACAATAAAACAGTCAGAGAAGGGAAGACACGCTGAAAGACGAACAAGGAAAACTGTGAGAGGAATAACAACGAGTTTGTAAAAGGAGGACGAGTGCGTCTGGAGCTTTTACTTGTTGATTTAAGTGATCAGGTTGTCTTGAGCAGAGCTGAGCAACATTAGAGTCTCAGTATTGAACTCAGCCGCAGCGTACAGCTCATATGTTGCAACCCCAGCGATTTCTTACAGCACTCACCTCCCCCCGGCAGATCACAGCTCTGATATCTCACTCAGAGCACTGGAAATGACTGCAGTCAAAACTGATAATGAGCTAAATATGCAAAACCGGACATGCACGCACCCACCCACACATTCACAAGATTACACACACAAATCCATAAAGCTTTGATTCTTCCTCATAAGACTTTGATCGCAAACGTATCCCAATGTGACACGCGTGCTGCTATCTCCTTCTTGTTCCTCACAACTCACTTTCTTCTCACTTCTTCACTTGTTTTTTTTAAATTTGAGCTGATTGCCTTTTTGACAAGTGCACATCCTATCACCCTCCACCATCAAGCTGCCTTTCATTTCCTCTCCTTTTTATTGCTTTCTCTCTTTTTTTTTTTTATAATTTGTGTGGTTTTGCCTCTTTAACCCTTCCACCTCCCTGCTGAGCACCGCTGTGTCTGACTTGGATAGACTTGTTCTGTACTATCATACACAAAAATTATGAACCTAATTTTTCTCATGTTTTATCATCAGATCCACGCAGGCGATCTCGTTGCTTCACAAGAACAGCGTGGTTTTCTGTGACGAGGAGACACATCTTTCACACACTTAGGTGGGGCGAGGGATGGAAATCGGGCCAAGAGAAACTGGAGACATGGAGGTGAGCACTGAGAGAAAAAGAGGCAGTAAAAAAAAGAAAAGAAAGTGACAGACATGGATCCGCCTCACCTGTAGCTTCTGCTGCTGTTTGAGCGCCATTTATAACCCAGCAGACCCCCCACCCCCACCCCCACCCGCTGCACTGTCCCACCACAACCCTCTGTAACCATTTCTACACGGCCTCCAGCAGCTTCTTCACATCTTTGATTTCACTGCTATTGTTGCGGTGGCCACAACACCCTGTTGCATTGTCCTTTATACAGCCCTGATATAATGAGGCTGTTTTGTCACCTGCAGGAGAGCCATTTTGTGCCGACAGAAATCACTGCAGGCACTGAACAGCTTAATGAGCCAGTCGACAATGTGTGTGTCTCCTAAACAGTTTAACCCCAATAAAAAGTCACTCACTCATATGCCGGCCTGTGAATACACACACACACACACACACACACACACACACACACACACACACTCTCTTATTTTCTTAAGACAAATAAATAAAATATAAAAAAAGTCTGTGGAATTATATTTGTAGGTACATTTTGAGTTCTGTACATTTAGGAGCAAAATGTTTCTCACACAAAAATTAATTTGAGTAAACAAATTAGAGTGTGTATATATCGATCGTACTCCATAAATTCACATAAACACACTTGCAGTAACGGTTGAAGACAGCAGTTAATCTAATTACTACCCGATTTATGTTCACTTCAAAGGTTTTTTCACATGAGGAGAAGTGCTACTTTTTTAGTGAATGGTGTGCATACGAAGCGCAGGACTTTGACATAATAGACACACATCTCTAATCTTTCCCTTAACCTCAGCCAAGTCCTATCAATGCCTCAACATAACCATGAAAGACCTATAAGGTGTAATTGGTTAGATATGGCCAAAAGTCTTTGCTATCTTTGGCCGTAGCTAGCTGCTGTTAGCTAGTTAGCTCACCTAGCTGTGGAGCTAGTGGCCTTATAGGTTGACTGGAGTTTGGCTGGACTGCGATGACCAATCACAGGAGGAATCATAGAGGGCAACCGGTATCAGCCACCTCCCAGTGAACACAGCTGGACACCAGACAGGGACTGAGCACAGCCTCTGAGACCGACAGATCCCAGTTTGGTGGAGAAGGTAGAGGCATGAAGCAGCAGTCAGAATATTTTCTGTGAATTGAGGATTTATTTCAACCAAACCAGAGGTGATCATGGAAAGACAAACCAAGACTGTTTTGTTTTATTTTGTTTATGTTGCATTTGAATGAAGTGTGTCCTTAGATAAGTTAATGACGCATTTAAGCTCGTCTTAGTTGTACAGTTGTATTTTTCTGTTTGATAAGGAAAGTAGTTCTAAAAATATTTTTCAGTAGACATCTGCAACACAATACAAAGAGGTCTTTGACGTAACGTCAACACTGTTGTTTCATCACATTGTTAGTTCATTTTTTGTTTTCACAATAATCCAGCCATATCTCACATAATGCCCCTTTATTAATCATGTTAACATTGCAACAAGCAGTTATTGCAAGAGCAGATATTATAGGAACATTTTAAGTGAAAGTTACCAAAACATTGTATATATAAATGAATGTTTTCTTGTGATGTTGATAAAAAAATGTGTTTTTCTCAAAATGCACACTATTTACCGTTTCAAAATGGTGGAATATAAATGTTATATCGAGGAAAAGGTTGTTTTTTTTGGGGTGGGGGGTGTTAAAGAGCCAGATCTGGGGTTCATCAGCTAACAAACAAACAAATATCAGGAGTTTTTACTCTTTCTCCTTCAGTCTATCGAGCTCTCAGTGCATCTGAAGCCTTTTCACATTCAAGTCCTTCTTTGGGTTTGTTCTCCTGTCCTGCTGATGAGCGAGTTAGATAGCATCCGAGTGGCCTCCCTCCACACTGTGCCACCACACCACGACAAGGGTCGAGTGGGGGTTTGGAGACTGGTTTTAGTACAATGTTTTTACTGTGTAGCGGGCAGACCTCAGCCATTGTGAGGGTCTGGAGTCAATGTGGGCCCAAGCTTAGTCAGTTACATCAGACTGAGTCTGGAGACTTTGACCTTTAGAATTACAGATAATCACACACACACAAAAACCAATGTCAAACACTGATAGGACAGTATACCAATAAGAAATCTCTCCACTGTATGCAGAGACACTCTGTGAGTTACAGCCACACGTCGATCATGTGAACACAGATATTCATTGGGAGATTCTCACACAGTCATCCTGCTGTACAGAGTGTAAGGAAATCCACCTCTCTCCTCTAAACTGGATCTTTTGTGAAATAAACATGATCAAACTGCTCGCTTACACCCTCTCATTGTGCTTTTTATTGTCATTTAAGAAAATACTTCCTTATGAACCACTGCCCCGGGACACATACGAGGACAATGCCACTCAGATTGCTGTGACATCGCAGCCGAGGAGCTGCGGCACAATCGCTGTGGATTGAGTGACGCTGTGAGGTTATTAGTCCATGTTCTGAAACCTCACCCTGCTCACCTTCTTTGCTCGTCTCCGCCTATAAATTACACGTTGTGCTGCACTGTATTCCTGTTACATTTGCATGAGTGCCTTAGATACACTGTAAACTAGAGTCACTGTACATTGTATGCCCTGCTTTTCATTCAAACTGAATGAAAAGGTTTGAAAAAAGAGCTGCAAAACATGAAATGCAGAACTTGTGTTTTGGTGTTTTCATCAGAAGTGAAAATAAATTAACCTGAACTCTTCTGTGTGCTTCAGACTCAAAAATCAATATTTAATCTTTCACTAAAGAAGATTTTTGTTGAAGCACTGCAATCCGAAACTTTTTAAAAGGCAAAACGAGGAGGATAATTAATTTAACTTTGACTTTGACGCTTTAAGGGTTTGCCTACATTACACAGCGTTGCTTTAATTGCCTTACCATGTATGCACACTGGCCTGCTTCGCCTTTCTGTTTCCCTCCCAGCAACGTTATCTGCTTTCTTTATAAGCAGTAAGTTTTATAAAAAAACCACACCTTGTGTTAACATTTTTTCACTTCATAAGAGTAGGTGAGCCACATGTGGAGGAAGCTTGTTGTTAATAATGGAGCAGATCAAAACCACCGTGCACCAAATTACACTGCAACAACCAGGTACACCGACAAAAGTTTTTACAAAACAACAGCATAAGTAGGCTTACATTAATTACGAGAGGTCGCATCACAATGCCTCGTTTACAGGAGGGATGTCGTAACAGAGAGCGTCTCTCCCTCTGCAATGCATGTGTGATTGACAGAAGACGGGAGAGCAAGGGCTGATTGTCACTTAGTTAATCGATCGTGGATGGCGTCGTTCTCTTGGACAGATAAAAATACAAAATATGCACTCTCTCTCTCTCTTTTAATGTATATTTTTGGCCTTTTCATGGCTTTATTGAAAGGACAGCATTGAGGGATGACAGGAAACGGGATGAGAGAGAGGGGGGTTGACATGCAGCAAAGGGCCACAGGTTGGACTCTAACCCTGGGCCCATGCAGCGACAAGTTCCTCTGTACGTGGGACGCTCGCTCTACCAACTGAGCTGAAAGACACAAAACTTCTCCATGAAGCCAAGAGGACTTGCAGAGTTGAGTAATGATTATCTGTTATTATGACTTATCACTTCACATATGAAAATATTGATTACTGCATCTTTAAGTTAAATTATAAGAATTACACAAATTGTCCATACACTACATTTTCAAAGTGTATGGCGTGCCGCATTTTTTCTTTTCTTTTTCTTTCATGTTTTAGAAATATCTTGAACATGAAGAACCTGATGCATGTGTGTGTTGTGAAATTACACCACCCGTTCACCTTTCATTCTCCATTTTGTCTTGTTCTTTCTTGCGTGTGTGGACTCTATTGTGTGAGCAAGCAGCACACATACAGTATATCACATTCACAGACACACATTCACCTACAGATGGCTGCAGGGCTGCTGAGGGTGTGTCTGTGTGTGTCTGTGTGTGTGGGGAACGTGGTTCCGTGAATTTCTATAACAGGAAGCCGGCCTGGAGTCAGCCCACACACCAAGGATGCTGGGAGGCTGGAGGCCCTGGGCCCCAACCGTGGGAGAGACAGGAGAGGTAAGAGGAAGTCAGCTTTGGCTCGCTCAGCTGACAGTATATTAACTTATATCAGCCAGTCGGGGGAATAATGATTTGAAAAATACCATGCGGAGGAGGAGAGAAGAAGGAGAGACATGACTGACAGACGGCACACGTCCTCTATTAACACAGCTCCACCTCAGGCCACCTCACCCATCTCTCACCCGGCTAATCCCTTAATGACAAACCAGTGAGAGGGAGAGTCAACAGACAGACGGAAAGAGAAAGGAGTGAAGACAACACGGGTACAAAAAAAAAAGAAAAGAGGAAAGGTTGGCAGCATTTGGACATCAGGACACCTACAGATCAGGCTGCTTTAGAAATATGCATGTCAAATATTGATTATTCTCCATGTTATTACAGCTGACCAGCGTTCATAAAATGCTCCACTTGGAGACAAAGAAAGCGTTTATTTGTGTGTGTGTGTGTGTGTGTGTGTGTGTTCAGATTAATACTCCATTGTGAATGGAGAGGGAGGGCAGCAGGGGATCATGTGACAAGAGTCAGACTGAACCCCGGCGCCTACACGCTTCTCAGGGGTCACGCAGGGGTCGTCATGTGGCTACTGTGCCCACTGCCAAACACACACACACACACACACACACACACACACACACACACACACACACACACACACACACACACACACACACACACACACACACAGAGAGAAAGCATAAATGTGCCCAGGGACACAAAAGTACTTAAGAACATACAGTGCATTACATATATCGACATGAATACACAAACCAAGACAACCCGAGGCTAATTTTCACATGACTGTGTGCACTTCATTCATATGAGACATACCATTGTATTATAATGACATGTATCACTGTTGTTACTGTTTTCCAGGAAAAAAATTTCTTCACACTATAGTCCAGTCGCCAGGATCTAATGTTAGCAGTTAAAGTATCTGCAACCAGTCCAAGGTTGACATTTGTACCAAACGTAGCATATCACCTTCACATGATATGCTCATGAGCCACCTTTCACATCAGGAGGTGGAGGGGAGCTGTGGTGACGTTATTATAGCCAACAAGGCTGCAAAGCTGACAAAGTTTGAGTCACACCACTGGATATTTTTTTAGGAGACCTGGGGATATTTCCAGCGGTCTATGTGGCAACAAAACCAGCTGTTTTTTGAGGGGAAGTTGGACCGTCTCATGATTTTTTCCTAACCCTAACCAAGTGTTTTTAGTGCGTAAACCTAACCAGAGCATAAGCACAGCGTTGCAAGAGAGAATCAGAAAATTCAACTTAAACGCAAAGTTGCAACATAAAGAAATCGTTCAGTTTTAACATATCTGTGGTTTTGCAGAAACATAGTTCGCCAACATTTATTCTGGTTATTGGGTTGTCTTCCTTCTCTCCTCTCTATCCCAGGTCATGTAACCCGAGATACCCATGTTCTGTCCTTTCTGCACATTACACCAAGCCATTAGTGACATCAACAGAGTTCAGACGTGGGCACAAGGAAATCAAGGGAAGGAGACACTGGGGAAATGATGGAGAACGAGCGAGACGGAAGAAAAATATTCGACAGAGCAAAGAGAGACATTATTAAGATAGAAAGGAGAGAGAGCGGGAGAGAGGTGGTAGATCGGGTTTCAGTGTGTTTTCATGTTCTCTCTCCATTACTGTAATGTGCCGGGGCCACTTAACTAATGCATAGAAGCACTGTGATACCCACAATAAACAGCATTACACAATGAATTAGAGCATGAGAGGCAGAGAGAGCCACTGAAAAATGTAGACTGTGCATACTTAACCCCCCTCCCTCCTCTTCCTCTCTCTAAACACACACAGTAAGATGACTAACTTCATTACCCTCCCCATTCCTCTTAGTGAGCGCAGCGAATTGAAACCTAATTACCACACCAGAGCCAAATTAAAAGCTTTTCCTCTCAATGGCTGCAATCCATCTCCTGACAAATGAACAGCGCCACTTCCACTGTGTTAATGCTCGGCTTTCTCCCACCCTGCATTCAAACATCCTCATTCATGCCAGCACACTTCCTTTCAAACAACACTGGAGCAACAGCTTTGATACGAGCAGCACATTATCTCACTTATACTAATATCAATCACATTTCTAAGGGACAATATTGGGAAGAAAAACCAAATCTGCCAGACCACATTTGTTATTCCACAGACTTGGTGTTATAGTCGTCCATTTTGAAGTCAGCTGTCATGTTGATATTTTCCTTTTCTCTTTGATTTGGTTCAATCATCGTCTGCCGTCTGTTTGTTCTCTGACGCTGCCCAGTCCTGCATACATCCGGCACTCATGCAGCGAGCTCCATTTTTTAATAGCCTGACATCCAAAATATGGAAGCTAATCCTGCAGATAACACACTACATGTGTTTTTAATACTGGTACTACATCAAAAATGAAGAATTAAATTCAGAATTGCATGAATCTACAATACAATAAGCTTAACAATACTCTTAACAATAGATGACATCTGATATTTAGATCATTCTTTCACTTTAGCTGCCCTAGCAGCGTGTTGGTCAATCAGCCCAACACTTTGGTCCAGACTGAAATATATCAACATATATTTGATTGATTGCCATGAAATTTGGTGCAAACATTCATGGTCCTAGCATCCAGATGATGAATCATGATCTGCTTTCACACATGCATTGCTACCCTGAAATTGTCCAGACATGTCCAGACAAATATCTGAATCAGTCGGTCTTGCTGTCCACTCGTTCACTGTTATTGCGGATATGTCCAAATACATCTAGTACGAATGAGCGCTCTTCCTCCTGCATGCTTTACCCAGACGCCACCGCTCGCACAAACCAAACAAAGTATTGCCAGTAGATGACAACGCCTCTGACATCGACAGTCTCATGTTGTGTGCTACATGTGTGTAGACTACATGAAGGCAGCTTTCATTTTAACGTACTGGTAACTTTCCTGTTAACAATTCGCTGAAGTTATTAGCCAAGGTAGCGCGCTGTGCTCGTGTAAACATAGCGACAGTTGATGTGATTGGCTTTTTACTCTACTTTACCGCAAAGGTTTGATTGCACTTAGAGTAACGAGCGTTCAGCTGTCAACTCGAGTGAACTTCAGTTATCGGAGCCTTGTTCACTTCCTTGTCTCCACCGCTGCCTCTCGAGCTTAAAACTCAAAATCTAACTTCAAAAAACAGCAACAACGACATAACTCATACTCCCGCTTTGTAACTCATAATCAGTAAGACAGTATATTGTACATGCAATGAATAACTACCACAGCGACCAGAGTCACAGACAAGAAGTATTTGCTCACAGCCTCCTGCCATCTCTAAAATAATCAAAAGCATAAGAGTATCTCAAAAGGAGGTATAGAGGTGTAGGTTACTGTAAGACTTTAAAATGTGCCTGGGATGAAGTGTTATCACTGTTTTACCATCTGTCCAGCTGTAATTGCACTTAGTAATAAATAATGACATGTATCATTTAGAGATCAGATGTTTTGGGTTGAGGGAGGGTATACTTAATCCAATGATGTCTTCTTTGAACAGATAGTGCAGGCTCCCAGACAGCAAGGTTATCAGGCCGGCTCTCTGCTCACTGCCACTTAATGGAGATCGCGGGAGATTGCGGCTCACAAATTCACTATTACCGTTACATTCTGCTATCTCTTCTTGTCTCTGGTATTTCTACTTCTTACAGGGGGGATTTCTGGCTGACTTATAGGAAACAGCTACTGCCACTAATTATTCTGGGAACAAAGATACAAAGCGTGCTCCTCGCTGAGCACAATCCAGTCAGTCAGTCACTTCTTATTGTGCTGCTCAAGACAAAGATGGTCAATGGAAAGCTGGTTTACGATGAGATTCCATCTGATTGATTTACAACGAGCCAAATCTTTTAAAACAACCGATGCTAATACATGTAAAGTATTTCCGTTAGACCGTGAATGCTCCTTCTTAAAATGTATGGTTATCACATGGAGGGCAAAGTGCTCTTCATTTGAAAGTCTTTATCACTACTCAATCACAGGCGAACGGGTTTGGATTGACGACGGATCACTAGTGCTCAGTCTGCAGGTACTAATGCCATTATTTTCCTGCTGGTTCCATCTCTATCTGTCCATCCTAATCCAGTTAGACACAATGAAACAGACCCAGAGGGGCACAGCAGAGGACCCATCCAAAACACATTACTACAGTTACCCTCTTCTATGTCACCAAAAGCTTTGTATTTCTTTATGGTGTGTGCTAAGTGGGCATAGTAATGATAAAAAATAAATAAAAACTGAGAGCCAACAAGTCACTTTTTCTGCACGGCTTGTGGTTGACACAGAAATCATATCTTCCACAGACCCAGTGCATCCCCCTTCATGCTGAATCCTGTGCTCCTATCTGTTCGCTCCCCTGGGAGCTGCTTGTAACGGCACTTTGTAGCATCTGTCACATTGTGAATGAGTGATTGTGGCTGCATTTAAATCTTTCCAGTGACCTTAAACAGTCACCACAAATGTTTTTTGTTAACATGTTGCAGCACTAAATACCACTGATTTCATCTCATAGTTCCATCTTGTAGGAAAGTAATTTTTTTTACTATTCAAGTGTAACCCACCTTGACATCACTCGCTGGTTCATGGAAAACCATTTTGGAGGATATCCGGATTTGTGGTGCGTTCCATTTACCTCAGAAGTTGGAAGTTGAAGCTGGGAATGACGTCGTACCTCAGTTGACTGCATTTCAGTACAAGTTGGAATACTTAGTCTTGCCAGGTTAGAGATCATTAGCCATACCAGTCGATTAACAACGCGTTACACGGTATTTTGTGCATACGTGCAAACACCGAGGCAACATGTCCACAGATAGAAGTTGACCAGAAGTGTTTGTAAGTCTAATTTCATGGGACGCAAATAAGACAGAAGTTCTAATAAACAGTTTATTGATCCACGAAACAGCGAGCTTGGATTTTGAGGTCAGGGTTGTTGAGGTACGTACGACTTTCTGGGGGCGTTCAATGGAAAGTGCCAACTTGGAGCTAGGAAAATCCATCTTTTGACTTCAAATGGAAGGCACCATTGATCTGACAGAGACTTGATGGCACACCGTGGTAGTAGTAGCCATGCCCTGAAGCTTAACATGCTTTATTGTTTTACTCTAAATGAAACCATAACTTATAGAATGAACATCATGCTGTTTTGAATATGACTTGAAACTAGAGATTGAGACCATAAACTCATTAGGAAACTGTTCACTGAGCTAATACATCAAGTGAGAAGTATGGTAATTTTGTCATAAGCTTACATAGAGTCAGACTTCTTTTTGCAACCAGTGGCCATTAGAAAGAGTGCAGGTATAAGGCACTTTTCAGACCTGTAAGCTCTGTCTAACAACATAACATACATTATAATTTGGTTAAAAACCTCCTAACGAAAAGATAAAAAGATACACATCAAACAGTGCCAATCACACCTACATGATTTCTTCTATGTAAGCTACGAAAACAATGAGATAAAGAAGAAGTAGCAGCAGTGGGAGGAAGCTGATGGTCGACTGTAAGGAGGAAAGGAGCTAGGGAAGGTAGTGGTGCTGGTGATGAGGAGGGAGGAGGTGTATAATAAAAATACAAAGAAATAAAAGTAAAACAGCACGCCAGGTACAAAGAGAAGGATATAGTGGGCGCGTTACATGACTGCCTGTTTTTGTTCTGGTATATAGGGGTGGTAGTTGATTTATGCAACTCCATAGTTTGTCATTTGAGTGCTCACTCTACTCTTTGTCATGCCAACAAAGCTGCTGTGGGACTGTGGGTAACCTTAGACTGGACTGCTTGTTAGACTGCGTACGGGTGGGAAGCAATGGGAGACAGGATGCTTTTATTAAATATATATTTTATAAAGAATTGCAGTGTAGGTAATGTAAAACAGAGGATGGAAGAATGTAAAGTTATATGTCCATTTTCTACTGTATCAAATGGTCTTCAACAGTGCATGGAGTTTGTTCAGTTGTTACCGAGATGGATCTGTTGACACGCGAGTTCAGTAGTTGTTTTACTTTATCCACAGAACTTTTAAGACTTAAAAGATTAATATTAAGGTTCATTCTTGAACTTGAAACTTCAAGTTTGCCAAAACAATACCAACAGTTCAACTGGGAAAACTGTAGAACTGCTAAAGGTTTCACAGAATAATCGAGTAGTGGACTATCAAAAAAACACTAGCTGACACTGTGCATTGTTCATCAGGGGTTTTAGTTCAGTGCAGTAATAAGTGACATCATAATGTATCATAGAAGGCTATTCAGAGCTTTTAAGATGGCCGTCTGATGCCCATTCAGTAAAAACTACACATTGTGGTGTTAAAGAGGGTTATGCACCAGATTATCTCTTGGACGGACTGGTTGCCTGGCAAGTTCACGTCGAAGACAAGATTCTAGTTTCACGTTTACTGACACTGACACGTTTTTACCCACCAACTATGCATCAGTGGAATAGCATACAATTCAGGAATTAATTCTGGCCAGCATTCACTGAACAGCTGCTTTACTGCTGTCTGCAGAGGAATGAATGGAGGGGGAGAGGTGATGGGGAGAGGTGAGACTCAGAAATATTTTATTGTCATGCAGTGTCACTACACATGGAGATCAGACACCAGCGGGAGTCCAGGTCTTATAAGGAGCCGCAGTCATCATCTCCTGAGTGTTGACCATCAGCCCAAAACACTAAACCTCTCTCCCTCCCTCCTTCTCGTCACTGTAACCTTCTTTCACTGTGAGATAAGCACTGTGAATAATCTCCTGCTTTCTTTTCTTCGATTGCACCCTCTCATTTTCCGCTCTCCATTTCCACTTTTATCTCAGTCATTCTCTTACTCCATCCATCCTGCTCTCCCACTGAGACCTGCACAGCTCCAGCTCCACCTCACTGCAACAGCAGAGATGCCTGAGTCAGAGGCCCAACTTGGCCGTACCGCTAGGCACAGAGCGGTAAACAGTAAACACTCAAAGCGAGAGAAGAGTGTATAGAGGGTGTGTGAATCAGGTCTTTGTCCCTGGCTATAGACAGAGGTGTAAAAGGAGGAGGGATCTGCATGGCTTTGTCCCGGCAACATGATACAGCGAGTGGAGTAAAAAAGAAAGAGGCCTCAATTCAGAAATTTATACCGTCTAGTATGTATGTGCCGAGGCCGTGACGAAGGATTTCATGACAGAAATCATTTAATGTGGAACTATCAGTGTTTGTTTTTTCGAGGCTGTTGCTGAAGCAAAAACACAATGTAGAGAGCAAAACTGTAGACCCTGGTTTTTGTTTGAGAGCACATCTGATCAGCTGATGTTAAAAGCCCAGGTGGAGGGCCAACGTTCACCTCCAAGAATGCCCACCAGAGACGCCTGATAGAGGAGCTTTCACACTGTAAAAAATGTCTTAAGTTTACCCAGTGATATTGTGATTTTAATCATTTAAATTCAAAGTCTTATGAATAAATTCCTGTGGACTCTTCTGTTTATTTCAAGTGTTTAATGAACCAAACAAAACAAGCTAACAGCTAACGTAACGGAGTGAGCACCATCGATTTAGATCCTGTTTATCCTTCTCCAATACAAGTTTAAGACTATGTTAGAATGAATATCTAAATGTAGATGTTACTCAGACCCCTGGTTAATTCATAGGGTATTTCAAATGGAAACCACTCCATAATGTTTTGCCAGAATGTTGACTGGAAATAATAAATATGTCTTGTCTTTGACAAGTTTTGCAGCCTGATATTTTACAAAACTAGTTATTATATCTACTGTACAGCAGGTGCTTCAGAGGTAAAACTGGCAGGTATGTAAAGGTAGATGACTTAATCATCAGCATAAAAAACATAGACTGTATAAAACATGGACGTAGTTTCTGTGACGTCATCCAGAGTTTCTGAAGAGCCACTGTGAAGCTCAATGTGGCGGCTCCACTAAAATAACTAAAATAAGTTTTAGTTCATTCACATGTGACTTTGTGACTATGTATCTCAATTGAGAGACCAACAGCTTTGATTAAATAGGTTAAATAGATTAAATTATTTCTTTAATAGTTGAAGAAATCACCATCTTAGAGGCTGTTAACGATACAAACATGAATCCGATCCCCTTCTGAAAAAACTCATGGCTGACTTTACTTTTACGATCCTGTTCAGCTGGATACTTTGTCCTTATGGGTTCATTTTTAACAGTGCGCTTCACCTCGTCTCGGTTAACCACACACGATCTGGAACAAATCCTCACCGCACACACAACACTTAACACTTGACCTCTAACTCGGCGAGCAGTACCACACACTACGAGTCACAGGCTATTAGACAGGGATAAAAATAGTGGGAGAAAAGAGAGAGAGAAGCGAGGCATGAGAGCAGCGCACACGTCCTTCCACTTAATTCCTCTCACATTCAATCAGGGCTCTCTCTCCATTATCACACTATGGTAATTATGACTGTGATTATCTGTCAAAGATTGTACCTGTCTTTGTGTTCTCCATTCACACAGGCCAACTGTGTGTGCACATTACCATTTACAGACATTCTGAATCAGATCATAAATTGGCATTATAAAAACCTCACTAGAGGAGAGATGAAAGCGTCTTCCACTCTTCCTTGTCCTCTCCTTCGTGCTCTGTCTTTGTCAAGTGACGCCTGAACTCTATTCATAGAGCGGTGACCTCTCTGCTCTCTGCTGTGCGACAGCCGAGTAACAAGTTGTCAATACAAATGAACTGAGAGAGAGAAGAGGGGAAAAGCAATTACAATCTCCTTTTAATCCCCAGCAGTTCCAAAAGTCAGAGATTTAGCCCGTCTTTGCTCACCTCACCTCCTCAGTGTGTGTGTGTGTGTGTGTCCTAATCAGGATATAGTGAACAGCGATCAAGTCTCTCTTTCACTGATCAGGATAACATGTCTAATTAATCCAATCGCTGGTCTTGAATCTCCATTCAAACTGAATTTGAGCCTTTGAAAAGCCCCGATTCTTTTTTAAAAAAAGGGGGACAAAACAGGTAGAAAGTGATTCAGCTGGTGGGAGACGGATGTGGGGAGCAGAAAGAAGCGGGTGGTGGTGGAGGTGGAGGTGGAGGGCAGCTCTGGATTAGATTCTACCTATATTCTCCACCTTCAGTCAGAGGAATTAGACAGAGGGGACGGGGAAGGAGGCTGATAGTTTTAAAAGTCTGAAAGGAGCACAGATAAGGAACGCAGAGAGGCTGGGCGTGGAGGGGATCGAGATGGGAGGGAGAAGTTAATTACCTGAGCAGAGGGCATGGAGGGAGAGGTGATTGGAATGAGGGAGAGAGAGATATCTCACATGGCTCCCCCTCCAGAGTCTCTGATGCATACTGAAACAGATTTAAGGAGAGGAAGGGGGCGGAGGAAAGACGGGCTTGTTTAAGTGGCATCATGGTCCTTCCAAGACCACAGACAACATTGGAATATTAAACAGGAATCAAAGGGAGGCACTCATCTTTAGGCTATCTCCCACAGAGACACAGACCTGCAGCAATAAGAGGCATGAAGGAATGTTTTGAGGAAAGGTTGTTCAGGCTTGCTGTGAGGCACAAATGCAAAATATGCTCTTCATACACTTGAATAGACTAAAAGACTGACTAGAAATAAATCAAATATTTCTGACACACTGAGACATTAAAATCACAAGAAAAACTCCAAGGCACTCTCTTTGAGACTATTAAAATGCCTTTATTGCAGAAATGGGAAGAAACAAATACTTTGTTACTGTTACTGAAGTAGATATTTCAGGTATCTGTACTTGAATATTTACTTTCTGACATCTTGTTACTTTTACTGCCTACATTTGAACACAAATATCTGTACTTTCTACTCCCAGTGATGGAATGTAACTAAATACATTTACTCAAGTACTGTACTTAAGTACAATTTTGAGGTACTTCTACTGCTACTTTATACTTCTACTCCACCACATTTTGGAGGCAGATGTTGTACTTTTCACTGACTACATGTATTTGATGACTTTAGCAACTAGTTACTTTAAAGATTGCCAAAACAAACCATAGTATACAGTACATACATACGTGTAAATACTGTATATGTATCATTTACTTTTACTTGTACTTTTGATACTTAAGTACATTAGTTGCCAGATAATTACTTTTTAGACTTATTCAAGTACTATTCACATGGGTGAAAGTCACTTTTACCAAGAAATATTTCAACACATATCTTTACTTAAACTCAAGTATGAATTTCATTGGACACTGTATACTTACTTTTTAAAAACAGGCTTGTTAGTTTAGTTTTAATGCACTTCAGGGCAAATGTCGATTATTTTTAGTTTGCATCACTGAATGCCGCTTTCCCAACATCACGAGACTGATTTCAACCTATCCTAAGACAGTAACAGACAGAGAGGGAGACTCGAATGGGGAGAAAAGGCGTGTTAATGTCTTGTATCTACAGAGACCCTGCAGCCGTCTGCCTGGATTTTCTTATTTCCTCAATTTTTTGTGCTGTGCTTGGGACGCTTTTCTAACCCAAGATATCGGTATTTGATGTCTGAGACTCAATAATCAACTTTCTTGATTATTAAGGCATCTTTCTGGTGCGTTTATAAACAGCTCAGACAAATCATTCTGACTCTACTTTTAAGTTTAATAGTCTTTGAATTACGTTAATATGACGTCAGGTTCGGTTAGCTTTGCACAGAAATGGCCGGTAGAAATATCCTTCGGAGGAATACTTTTTTTTTTACTTTGAGTACATTTCAGAACCTCTCCTTTCTCACTTTTGCTTGAGTAATATAACGTGTGTACTTTTGCAACCTCTGATTTTTAGGTCATGTTAGACCTTAAAAACAAACTCGTTCCAGCATCAAGCATTCGTCAGGGAGTCAAACAGATTTCTGACACATTTGTTATGGCCGTATGAACCTCTACATAAACAGTATGATCTCTTAAAGACTGTGCCTGGAAGAACAAGAGAGTTTCACCAGACACAAAGAGGAATGCAGGCGCGGGGAGAATTAAAGGATATGAGAGGAAAAAGGAAAAGCAGAGTCGCATTAATAGAGCGAAACTTCAGAGCCAAATTACTGAGGCGCCGCAGAGATAGTGATCAGAGCTCGGCCGTGCACCCTGGGTCTGTTAACGCAGCACTCAGTGCATTTACATCACCATCATTACCGTCCTTATCATTAACATCGTTCAAAGCTACACATGAAGCCCATATAAAAGCTGTAATGGAGTACATTAGTCCACTTTGGGAGAGGTGAGCTCCTGGTCGGGTCCAAAGTCGCCTCACAGAGAGGGGGAACGTAAAAAAGTCAGCATTTTGGAGTCCTCTTTTCTGCTTTCAAAGGAGGAAGTGGTAGAGCCGAGGCCCTCTATGATTGGTCCCTGCAGACCAGCCCCGCGGCTCATTCGCTGGCTGGATTGTAATTTTGTTAAGGGCACGGGTTGCTTCCTGTGCTGGCTAAACATATCTGTGTAAATGAGGTTTGGGATGCCTGAGGGGAGCAGGGTTGGAGAGGAGAGGAGGGGAGAGGAGGGGGGTTCCCAGTTATGGAGCCAGTTGAACAGAGCACCACAGGGAGACAGGAGTGGAGGGGGTGAGGAGGAGGGGAGGATAGAGACGTGGAATGAGGAAGCAAGGCCGAGGTAATGGAGGTTAAATGAAGTGGAGATAGAGGGAGAAATACAGCTGCATCAAACTTGCATTAGCTTTGATTAACAGGCCTGGTTTGAGTTACCGCTCTAACATTTCCAGACGTCAAACAAAGTTGACCCGGAGAGCTCAGAGCTGTGTTCTCGCTGACCTCCAGGGTCACTGCCAGCCTAATGTCTCTCACAAAGCAGAACAAAAACAAACACGCCACGGTCCTCAACGACTGAAACTGCTCTGACTCTCACTCTTACGTGCCCTTAACCTCCATAAAGCCTTCAATCATCTTAAGCGTTTTAGTTTAGCCACACTTTCTCTCATTCTTAAACATACTACAATGAGTTTTTAAAAAATGTTTACACATATCAGCTTTAAATGGAAATATGTCAAAACTTGATGCAATGCTGCTAAGGAAGTGCTATTAGAAGAATTGTTTTAACAGTTTAGGAGAGACAGAAGAAGACTCAGGCCCTAAGCTGAGCAGCTGTTTTATGTTTGCCAATAAAGACTGATCAGATCACATCTCCTGCTCCAAGTCTGGATGGCAGGGGCAACTCTGCCCCATGGTCCACTCCAAATGCAATTACAGCCCAGCAGTGACAGTTAGCGGCCCAGGAGCCAGGTACCCTCCACTCCCCTGTCCCCTGAGGCCGACACACCCCTCTCTCCATCCCTCCCTGGGCTCCACTGAGCTCCCTCACAGGCCCATAATTGGATTGGTCAGCAGTTAACTCCATTACAGCTGCAGCAGTTCGGCACTTGATATTTCCAAGTTGTTGGCAGTAATTTGCTCCTATTAGCAGCTTTTTACTGAGAAAAACAGTCACCGTGTAAACAATCAACTAAGTAGGGTTTCAGTGTCCAGTTTATGTGTGTTTGTGTGTATGCTCATGTGCATAAAAGGGTGTTTGTTTCCGAGGGAGATTCAATTTGAGGAGTCAAATCTAATCAGAGGCTGCAGAAGTCTTACAGGACAGCGTGTGTTGAAGTGGGTGTCAGAGGGGCCTGGGTGGCTCTTGTTACCCCAGAAGTGATGCTGTAATGGGGCTGGGAGGCTGACGGCTGGTATACCGCACTGTAGTCAGGATGTAGACATGGGATATTTGAATGGTGTGTGTGCAATGGTGTGCAGGAAAATTAAAATCACAACACAAATATGCCTAAAGGATGCTTCAAGGCAATAAATGATATGTTCTGTCCGTGTGTTTGCCACAGTACACAATGAAATTATTTCTTTATGTTGGATTCCAACAAAATATGATACATGCGAACGGAAAAAAATATGCCTCAAAGTAAAAGAAGTAGTAAAAAGGTTAGAAGAAGACTTTTTCTATGCACACAAAATGCTTATTTCTCTCAAACCTTGAGCACAAATTTGTTAAAATCTGTTTTAGTGAGCATTTTTCGTCAAGATTAATATCCACCTGTGAGGTGTGTAAAATGAATAATTGCACGGGTGTGCATTGGGCTGGTCACGATTAAAGGCCACTCGAAAATGTGCAATTTTATTACACAACACAACTCTGCAGATACTGTAAGTTTAAAAGAAATAGTTATCTTTATTTTTCTTTAACAAGGTTGTCATAGTCAGAGGGTGTGTTACATGGCTCCAAGGCAGGTCTGCATATGATCTTTACGTCATATTAAACAGGAGTGTAACTTGGAAAAGCAGAAAAGCAGAAATTGCAGAGAGACAAATTCGAACTCATAACCAAATCTTCAAAAAGCCACTAAAAGTATAAAGGCCTGGATGAGACACAGTGGTCTGTAATCTTTATTGAGAATCATGTTTTCTTTGAGTGTACAAACACCAGCATGGTAAAAAAAAAAAGGGAAAAGGAAACATCTACGCCGAAATTAATTTTGTTATTGTCGTTTAAGCTATTTACAGTTCGTATACACGTATTGTTTTCATGTTTTATTGTTTTACAATATTGAATGTATTCTGTCATTAAACAGGTTTAATGCGGCATTACACACCTAAATCTTCACTGGGGCAGCTAATTAGTTTTGGAAGTCACATAATTAGTTAAATGGAGATCACCTGTGTGTAGTCAGGGCATTTCTGTTGATTACACTATGAGGGGGAAAAAAACTTTGCTGACTTCATTCCTCATTACATTATCTTGAACAAACTTGTGGATTTCTCTGGGTTTGAACATTAATCAAAACATGTGGAATAATGTAAGCAAATATATTATATTTTTAAGTCTACACATTATAAAATATCTAGGGGGTCTGAATATTTTTGTAGGTACTGTATGTTACATATCATTCCTGCTGGGTGTCTTTGATTTGTCATTATTTTATTGTGCATGTTGTTTGTATTCAATACCATGTTAATATAGTCTTTAAGGGTTTAAGGGTTAATACATTCTGAATTATATTGTAAGGTCACCATGAAATCCTTGATTCAATCTTCAATGAAAACATCCAGCAAAGAGGAAGCGCCACACATACAACATACACTAAGATGATGTTAAAATAGAGAAAGAGGGGAATGATGAACAGGCTCAGAGAATAAGAAAATGAGAAACTAACATATTTAACTCCATCATATAGTGCAGGTACATTACCAGTTTTAACATATTTGACTGTAAACTAATGTGCAAATGTGCACTGTGTGTGTGGATAGTAATAATCTGGCCTTACGCTTCATTCAGGAACATGAGGAAAATAAAACTGAGAGCAGAGGCAGCTCCAGGTCTCTACAGGAAGCAATAATCTAACTGACGATAACAATCTGAGTGAAGGGTAGGGGGTGGCGGCGGGTGGATGGGGGATGAGGGAAGCTGACAGTAGAAGGTTTTTTTTTTCTTTTTTCAGTTTTATCCAGCTCTACTTGAGGCAGGTTATTTCTCCAGTTTAACCCAGAGAGAAAACCTTTGAACGTCGAACTTCTTGCTGAGGCAGATTGAATGAACCACTGCTGGGAACGAGAGGCCTGAAACACCCCGACAGTCCATCTGCAGAAGAATGAGAATATCTCTCTATGTGTGCTGACAATGGTGTCCAAACCCCATCCATTAGACGGAGGAAGAAAATTGCCAAGAGGAAGAAAATAAAAGGAAATGCCTGCACTCTTGTTCTCGTGTTAAATCAACCTTTTCTCTCCAGTTTGTCTGCCTCCATTTCTTCTCTTCTCACCATGTGCAGAGAGAAAAGCGCAGAGCGGTTTCCTGACATTCATTCTTCAGACGCAGCGTGAGGGGAAACTTTAAAGAGAGGGTGTTGTGTTGAGGAGGAAAGACTAGTTGATGGAGAGAAGGAGGGGGAAGAGGGGGGAGGAGGAGGAGGTTGTGTCTGGGTGTCTGTCTCTGAGGAGGACCTCTCCACCTGTCCGAGCCCACATTCCTGCACATTCCAGGGATCCCACTGACAAAGCGTGGTGAGAGGGCCAGGAACTGACCTTGGCTCTGCCTGTCAACAGCTGATCTCTCTGATAGAAATTGCAAGGGACCCACACTCACATGAAAACACAAGAAAAACACACGCATGACCAGACGCATGCACATATACAACATACCAGCACATATAAAGATGCATAACATCGCCCCACTTATGATTCGTATTAGATGTTTGCAAGCAAATTACAGCAAACTTATCACTTTTGTTTTTCTCCAAAATGCACTGCAGCAGCCCTGGAGAAAGGTCTGGCTGCACCTATTATCATTCTGCTATCATCATTCTGGCATGTTTTTATTTCTTTAAACTAATCGCAATCTTCTTAGGCGGGGCTAATCCAGGGTGCGGCATTAGTGCCTCTGTAAATAGTGTTGAGGGGGGAATTTTTTTTGCACGTGGGGAGGCAAGCTGTGGCATTAAATTGGCTGGATCCCTACAAAAGAAAAGGTAATAGCTGCCAGCTTAGTTAGGCTCGTACTGTTAGCAACCAGGTTAGTGTGAGAGTAACTTGCCTTTATCAGCATGTAGGTTGTTAGTGCGGAGGTTGTGGTATTTCTTTATTGCAGAGATTTTGAAAAACGCAGATAGCAGAAGGAAGGAGATTGCCGTTTGAAACAGCTGGCTAATGGCAGACTGATGACCACAGTCTACATCTGGTGAGTCAGACTACTTTTCTCCTTAAAGACACAATTTGACATTTTGGCAAATATGCTTATTTGCTTTCTAGCTTAGCTAAGCTACTTGAGTGTATTATCAATCTTTCCATCTCATTTTCTGCATTTCCCAAAAATGTTAAACCATTTCTTTAATATGTGTATTTAATATGAGTTACGTGGCTTATTACATTCAAGTGATTAGTTTCTCATTTGCACAGATTGAGATTTCCATTCATCAAACAGGACTGACAACTGATAAAGGATAGTACAGGTTCAATTCAAGCCAAACCTGAATTAAGAAAGGTATTTTTAGAGCTCAGATAATTTTGACAGTCTATGTCGATAATTATTTTTGATAATCAAAACATTTTTGTGCAAAAATTACAAATATTTACAAGTTTCAACTTCTCACATCTGAGGATTTGTTACTTTCCTTTTTCGTAAGTAATGTTAACCTTAATATCATTGGACTGTCAGTCAGACAAAAGAAAGAAAGCAATTTGAAGATTTTTAAGTTCTTACCAGCATTTTATAAACCAAACAAATAGATCAGATTAGCTGAGAAAATAATCAGCAGTGTAAAAAATATTTAAAGCTCCTATTTATAAGACAGTCTCATTCCCAACTCGTCAAATGCTGACACTCTGGGTTGGTAGGTTAGGTCAGTCACTAACCCAAAGGTGGGAATGAGACTCAGAAATGAAGTATCTTACAAATAGGATCTTTAAGGTAACTTAAAATGTTAATATCAGCTATATCAGCTGTTAACCCCATCGATGAATGTCAACAGTAACCAGGTTAAGGGATGGTCATATCTTCACACACAGCACCGTGTATTCAAATGAGAGGAGCAGGAGGCTAAAGCCACAACAAGCCGCAGCTCCACACAGATGGAGAATATCCTCAGGCTATCTATCATACTGCTGTCTGTCCACCTCAGTTTCATACCACTGTGAGCTCTGAGCAGTGTAGCATTTCAGCTGTTAACAGAGTGGAGGGATAGCAGCGAGAGGTGGGGCCGGCAGTGTGGAGGGTGCAGCAGCTTATGAATGGAGTTCATTCTCCCTGAGAGGACTTCAAACAGGCCCGCATCAATCAGCCAGGTGGAGCACCGGTGGCTGAGCCATGCCCGCCGGCCGTCAGCCCAGAGGTTTCAGATGCACCGAGCATGCCCTCTCACACGACAGACTGACTGACACACTGACCGGGAGAGAGCCAACTGGACTGCAGTCATACACACACACACACACGCACACACACACACACACACCTCCACCCAAATCCTCAGGTCCTCTGGGACTCTGACAACAGCTTGGTAGTGCCAAGGATGGCTCAATGTCAAATCTCTACCACATCTCGTGCATGTTTGTCTCAACCCTACTGCCAGACATGAACACTGATATTGGACGATTTGACGAACAAGCATTAAACTCCACAAAACAACTGAAACAAACATAAAATGGCATAATTCATGTCTCCGGAAGCCTTAAAATCCCAAGTTGATTTTAAAAGATGTTATTTACACCCTTCTTTAAGCAGAAATCTTGCGTGGCGCACCCCTTCTGAAAACTCGACTGCACATCAGGTGTGTGAATAACGTCTTTTCAATTTGGGATATGGATGGGTCCGTCCGTCCGTCCGTCCGTCCGTCCGTCCGTCCATCCATCCAAGGTATCTGTGTTTCCTTCTTCCTTATTTGGAAAACAACATTAAAACATCCTTCCCCTTCAGGCTTTAACCAGCCAACAATAGATAATAGATCAAACAAACAGAGTGGACAGACACTCTACTGTACAGCATCTCAAGATCGAACTGGCACAACAGCCGGGCCTCTCAGTGGGCTCGTCTTTGTGTTTATGCTGCAATTATGCGCTCTCTCTCATCCACCCTGCTTCCCATGTGACCTCTGGGTAAGGGTCAACATCCAAGACGTCCTGTCCAACATACACAATGAACCTCCATTCACCAGCCAGGGGAGGACAGAGAGAAGGAGGAGAGGAACGTTCTCTCTGACATCAGACTCCCTATCGCTCCATCTCTCCATCATTTCCCCTCATCTGTCTGAGCAGAGAATGGCGCTCAGACTCTGCCCACATCCTCATATAGCTATGAGACCCTGTGTCTGCCACCCCGTCTCTCAGACAAACCCACTCAGCCCATATCCCCCTGCTCTATAAGACCAGGCTGTATACTGTGTGTGAACCTGTGCCAAAGCACACTGAGAACGGCCTGCAGCTCAGAGCTTGTCGAACAAACCACTTGCGTTGTAAAAACACACAGTAAATTTTTTTTTCCTGCATAGCAGCTGATTCCAAAACATCCATGTGTCACCTGCTGCCCTGTGTGAATTCAGCCTGATGCCACTGTCACAGACTGGTGGGGGTAGGGGGGTGGAGGGGTGAGGGAGAAGAGTGTGGACCCTCAGGGCTGGGGGGTGAGAAGAGGGGAGGCAGTGGAGGGTGGTGGTCGGTGTACAGGGCTGGTGTTGATGGGTGGGCGGGGAGGCAGCGAGGATTTAAATGGAGATTGACGCCCCAGGGGTAACCTGGCAACAGGCAGGAGCTGCTGTCAGATTAGGATCTGAAAGAGAGAGATAACCACTTTACTGCCCCCTGGACTGAGGAGAGCTGGAGGGCTGCAGCGTGTGTGTGTGTGTGTTTAACCCGCAGTGCCATGTAGCAGGAGGCAGCTGCAGAGTTGTTTCTAAAGACCTGGTTAAAATGCCAAACAGCAAGGCACATCCATCCATCACTGACTGCATCACTTCAACCTCTGAGACATAATGTATGAAGAGGACACACACACATAATATATTAAATATCTACGCACAAACAGCATTATAGTGTACATTGCTTATACTTTACGTGCATGATTTAAACATGTAAGAAGTTCATACAATCTCTGTCTAGAAATGTGAGTTTCATCACAGACAGTAGACCACCAGCAGCCTGAATTTACATGACAATAGTCAGTCAGCGTGGTTTTATAACGTCCTAACAACGGCAAAGACAAACAGCAACGTCTTTACACAGTTTGAAAGGGCAAAGGGCACGCATGAAAAGCCTGTTGGAACCTTTTGAAAAGAAAATTGTTTTTTTTTATTTTTTTTAGTGCTAATCAGCAAAAAGAAGGGGGAGGGGGGCATCTGTATACAGTTAAGTTATTATTAAGCAACATTATGTAGAAAATGGCATTTTGTGCGACTTGGCGCCCCCCACAGTTTCTGAGTGCAACACCACTGTCGTAAATACAAATCCCAGGTCTGTAACAATTTGTCAGACGTAATGTAGGTGCTAACTGCAAACAAAACTCATTACATCATAACAATGTTATGTGTTGAAGTAAACATGTATGTAACGCTGTGATCCTACCCTCTCACTGAAGTTACATAGTGCACAAACAAGTGATGAAGGGCGGAGTGGCTGAGACAGAGACACCATTCATCCTATAAAAAGACACTGTACCATCAACATGATCTTGAAACTGTTATTTTAAGGTAAAAAGTTATATAATGTTGCTCTAAAAAGGGGCAGGTAATGCACTTTTTTTTCTTCTTGCTCCTTTTTCAGTTGTGAAGAGGGAATAAGTAGTTTGGGTTGTAGTGCATTATTTTTTCGTAAAATTGGTTTTGGAGTTAAACACTGAAATGAAGAAAATAAACTAAAATGTTAGCATGCTAACACACAGGGTAAACATTATACCTGTTAGAAAGCAGTATGTTAGCATTGTCATTATGAGCATGCTAACATCATGGAAATATTATGAGAACTGGATACAGCGTCAGACGCAGAGCTCTGTTCATTCCTAAAAAAAATGTAACTTCCTAAGTGTAAAATTAGCTTGAACTTCTGCATCGTGCCACCCATAGAGGGTGCGCACCAGAGACTTCTGTGTGCCAAGCCGGACAGTTTCCAGTTTAGCCTCCAGCTAACTTGAAAAGGGATAAAGTGATTTAATCATGCGGCTCTTCTCGGCTTTCAAAACACAAACAGACCGGTAGTGAAACAAGTCATTTAGTAGGATTTGTGACACTCAAAAACATGTATCTGGCATTTTACATGCGCTTCTTTTACAATGTAAGCTTATAAGAAATTATATTTTTGGACCCCAGAAGATCACATGACGTTGCCATTAAACGGTTTCGCCAATATGTAAAATTGTCTTCAAAGCCTGGCGCATTTGACATTAGCATAAAGCTCAAAGCACCATTGTTCCTAAACACAGCCTCACAGAGCTGCTAACCTGGCCGTACACTCTTAGTCTTGTTTTCTGCTTGAGAGAGCAAAAAATGCTTCAGCATATTGGATTTTATAGGGGGGTGGGGGTAATAACCTAATTTACTGTGTAGTCTTTAGTGAAAGTTTTTTAACTAAAAAAATTAGATAAGATGGATTTATAGGAAGATTGATCCACCAAATAGACATATTAATCAATGAAGATTGACAAACTGATCAGACAGAGGATTGATGAATGCAACAAGCCTGAAACAAACTTGTATCTGATGTCCAATACACTGACTCGCTCTCTAAGTCAATCAATCAAGTATGTTTCTCTTTTTAAAAGCAGCAATCAATAAATTCTCCTCGCGATGCAGAGGACAAACAGCATCAAAATAATCGTAAATAATCATTGTAAACAGACACAACATTCAGGGTGCATGGCGGACCCACATACACACAGATGAAAAGCCAGTAAAATATACTGATGCGCACACACACTCACACACAGGCACACTCACTCACTCACACACACACACACACACACACACACACTTCAAAACTGAGGACAGTTTCACAGACACACTAGCCCACTCAGGCCTGCTGGCTGGCGGATTGAGAGGGATTTGTTGGACGGCACGCGACTGTGTCATGGCAGCGCCTCCACCTCCTGTCAGCTGTGTTTGTGCAGTGACTGGGTGGGAGGGGAGGGGAGGGGAGGGGTAGAGGGGTGTACAGAGGAGGACAGTCTCTGCATGAAAGGGCCGGAGAAAAAAGGGCATGTAAATCTTCTCGACAAGGAAGAGGGCCGGAGAGAGAGAAAAGAGGGGGCATGAGCGAAAGCTGAAACAATCACTTTTTCTTTTGTGCAGGTGTTTTTGTGTGTGCACGTGTGAAGAGAGAGAGAGAGAGAGAGAAAAGGCGGAGCAGTGCGGAGGGTGGATGACACAGACAGACTTAATGGCATTAACCAAATAAGCTGAGTTCAAATGTGCTTTCTCCTTTGGTTTAACTTTCTGATTATTTGCATTTGCCCTGTAGCGACTGCGAACACAGAATGTGTGTGTGTGTGTGTGTGTGTGTGTGTGTGTGTGTGCAGCAGAGACATGAAATGCATCTTTTAAAGGCTACTTCACTCAGAAAAGTTGTTTAGGTTTGATTAAAACAAATATTCAATAAAATAAGTCAGTAATTGATGCCACGTTCATAAAAGAGTCACATGAAGCTTTTTGTTCATTACAACCAATAACAAATGAAGTCCAATAAACCAGCAGATGATCGTCAGTATCCAGATGAAGAGGAGTGTTTTATCGTGGAGCCAATAAACCTAATTTATGTTCTGACTATAAACCTAATCCACCATCAGAGCCACGAGTGTGGTCCAAGAACCTTCAAAGTACATTTAACAGAAACAGAAACTTTCATTTACAAAGGTTTACGTGTTATTATACAAAAGGTAGTTCCAACCAGACAACATCAATAATCAGCAACGTGTTCAAGCCTAAAAGGACACAGCAAACTTTTCTTAACTCTTCTTTAGCAATGTTGCGAAACATATTTTGACATTATACTTTGGGAGCAGTGCAAAAGCCTCCAGTTTTGGCTGGATTATACCTGTGATCACTGGTATAACTGCTGTAATCAAACACTTTAACAGCTCGCCATAAAAACGTACAGGTACAGAAGACAGCTGTGCACATCTACTGGCCTGCAGCTGATTTGCCTGTAACAGATCATGACAACGGACAGATTTGCATTGACAAATGATCTAAAAATAACGCTTCATCATATAGACACTCTTTTGTTTCAGTTTGACTCTTTGTTTCTGGGTGCAGATAAATGGACACAAAAAAATCTAACAAAACAAACTCAATGCAAATGAAGACGCCTCGAAATAGAACAAAGCCTTAAATAGTCCCGAGGACTTTGTTTAGTGGTGTAAAGTAACTAATTACACGTACTGTACTTAAACTGGCATTGGACAAGCTTTTTCATTTCAGATCCAGTATTGGTCGGGCTCTGATATAATCAACAGCTACAGAGATGAATTACTTTGCCAATTAAGATTTCAAAAACCTACAGTGAGCATAGCTACAATGCATTTTAATATAATGCATTAAAATAACCAGAAGTATAAGCTCCATTTCAACAGCAGTATATTAACAAGTTTAATGCATCAGTGATAATAATCCCATAGTATACTGTAGTGTATACAGTAATAATATAACACTGACACGGGCCATTCTGATGCATTGTAAGTACTTCTACTTTTAGTAGTAAGTATACTGTATTTTGAATGCACTCTTGCTTGAATATTCATAGTGTGGTAATGCAATATTTACATAAGTAAAGGATCTGAATACTTCTTTCACCACTGATATTGTTTTTCCTGATGTTGTAGAAACAGCACTCTCTGGCATGAAAAATCATCTCAAGCCGAAAAGCTCAATCAGCAACTTGCTTTTAGTCATATAAGCAGCTGTCGTTCATGCAGTGAATGTGAAAGAATGTGAATGCGAAAGAAAATGTGAAAGAAATGAATGTGAAAGAAAGAAAGAAAGAAAGAAAGAAAGAAGGAAAGAAAGAAAGAAAGAAAGAAACCCAAAGTGTAACAACTGAAAGAAGAAAGCAGAGTTGTCACAAATACAGTAAATAATATTCAGGTATTTGATTATCAATACTCCACATAGAGCAGGGATGGAAGAAGAGGGCTGTAAAGATGAGGGGATAAAAGTAAGAGAGGCCTCTCTGGTTCTCATTTCCAGTCTGTGGACATTACCGCTTCATTAGCAGGCAGCATGTGCTAAATATTATTCTGACTCTGATGGCTATCACACTCCTATGTAATGAGATACAGGCCCTCTGAACACACACATCTTAGACATTTTCTCTTCCCCTCCAACACCTCCTGACCCTCCTTTTACCTCTGAACAAGTGTGTATGTTAATGTGTCTGAGTACATGAGTATATCCCACACTCGTGAAGGCTGTAGTGCAAACACCAGAGTGGAAGGAGAAAAGGAGTGAAACGAACTAAACTCTAATCCATATCATGGACCACTACTGTACGTCTCCCTCCCTGTGATACCCAGATCTCATTTCAGCTCCAGGACTTTAGGACCTCTCTCTCCACTCTCATATCTCCCTCTGGCTGATTTAGGAGAATTATTCAAATGAAGGAGAAACTTTGTCCGATAAAGACCCTCAGATGTTCTTTAAAGGACCTTTGAAGGTTGCAGATGGAAAGGGGATTCCTCTAGAGTCGTTCCCTCATTAAGAATGATAATTGAGATCTGGATGTGTTTGATATACACCATTAAACTAAAGGTCTGAGCTGGTTACTGAGGGAGAGAACAGTCGAGTTCAGGGCAAAGAGGAATTTTTCCACAGTGGAAAGTGTTTTAAATGATTCGTCATACAGTTCTTTTCAACTCTGCTCAACATTTGAGACTATATTACACAGGAAGATGATATAAGTTTGTAATATTTAATCAAAAGTTCTCTGAAAAAAGCTGTGTTGACTTATATAGTGAGTTCAACTCAATTTTATTTACATAGCTCAAAATAACAATCACATTGCCTTGTGGACTTTGTAATCGGTATAATGAACGACATCCTCTGTCCTTCGACCCTCGATCTGAGTGAGGAGTCCCAAAAAAAAGTCCCAAGACAAAAAATCCTTGTAGCAGGGGGAAAAAATCTGAATATAGGGCAAAGACTGACTTTTTCCTTTAATAAAATCCAACAGTCCACTAAACATGAAGATATTTCAGGCGCTGACATCCTCATAGCTTCCCATAGTGGACAAAGTGTTCAGAAGTAGTAATGCCACACCACACAATTTATTCCATTGTAAGTAAAAAGTCTGCAAATTTTACTGAAGTAAGACTACATAAAAAGTATTCATCATGAAGAATGGGCATATTAATCGAATGATTATCATTGATGCATTAACTTGTAAACT
This sequence comes from Pagrus major, assembly GCF_040436345.1. NCBI lineage: Eukaryota > Metazoa > Chordata > Actinopteri > Spariformes > Sparidae > Pagrus > Pagrus major. Next base: position 20,680,846 of record NC_133220.1, read on the forward strand.
GTACTTTAAAGCAACACTGTGTAGAAATTGGCATTTTGTACAGTACGATTTGACACCCTTCACAGTTTCGGAGTGCAACACCACTGTTGTAAATACAAATCCCAAGTCTGTAACAATTAGTCTTAATGTAGGTGCTGACTACAAACCAACTCATTACATCATAACAATGTTATGTGTTGAAAACGTGTATCTTGAAGTAAACATGTATGTAACACTGTGATCCTACCCTCTCACTTAAGTTACATAGTGCAGAAACAAGTGATGGGGGGCAGAGTGGCTGAGACCGAGACACTATTCACCCTATTATAAGACACTGTACCATCAAAATAATTCTAAAGCTGATATTTCAAGGTAAAAAAAAGTGATCTTGGTGGAGAGGAAACTAATTGTCACTTTTTAATGCACTTGGTAGTTTAGATTTGAAATCAGTGCATCATATTTTATAATGATGTTTATATAAATTGAAATCTCAAAAGAAACCAAGTTATGTGGAAAAAGCTCCATATTTTGAAGAGAACATAATTAAAGAGGGCTGAAAGCGTTCACAGCGGACCAAGTGAGCAGGGGAGGTTTGGTTTGTTTTTAGCACAGGCTACATACGTACATCCGCTTCATCCACAGCAATCTATAGATCTGTAGTTAAAACACCAGTGAACAGGACAATTATAGCAAACACAATCACTAAAAATGAATCTGTCTAAGCTCTCTGATAGTAAAATCAAGAATTTCCAGAGGTGCATTTGAAGAACAACAGTGCCAGGGTTTTATGTGAATGCATGGGATCCTCTGAAAAAAATCTATTTCTTTTCCTCATTTCAAGCTTCTCATTTTATTTGCTCCCTTGACAGAGAAGCGCGCGCGCACACACACACACACACACACACACACACACACACACACACACACACACACACACACACACACACACACACACACACACACTTATCAGTCACTGGGCTAGCCATTCTTGATAACTACTACCCCCTAGAGGTACATATTTGAGTACAGGAATATCTTGAAGAGGACATGCTCAAGTTAATAACTTTCAATGGGAACTAACAACAATATTTCACAGCCAAGTGCATGCAAACAACATGTGGATTCACATGTGACACAAAAATGTTTTCACAACAGAAACAATTTAATTTGGTGGGTTGGGTTTTACAGTCCTAAATCTGTGTTCAGTTTGGCTATAATACACCAAATCTGGCAAGATGACAGTCAGAAATGTGAGCTGTTATGATGACAAAATGAACTGATTTATTTGTTTGAGTCACATGAGCTGAAAAATCAGATCAGCATATCAGTGTCTTTAACACGCCCATCAGAAACCCACTGACTGGTTTAGAGCACGAACACATTGGAAAAGCCAAAATTACTCAGATCATTTACTTATGTAAAAGTATTGCAATAAAAAAGTTACATCACTCAAGTAAAAGTACAAAAATATAATGAGTAAATCAGTAGTAAGTATTGGCTTATTATTACTGATGAATTTATTGAGTAAGTAGTAATTTTACAGTTGTTGTTGTCAAGGTGGAGCTAATTTTAACTATTTCATATACTGTTAAATAGTTTAACCTACACGCATCACATTATATACAGTATTTTTTGAAATCTTAACCTGTAAATTCACTAGTTACTAAAGCTGTTGGAAAAAATATAGTGCGGACCAAAGTACAATATTTCATACTAAATTGTCATGGAGAGAAGAGGTATAAAGTGCCACACAGTTGAAATGCACTGATGCATTGAGTTTATATAATGCACTCGTTGCATTACATAACATTAAAACGAGGTGTGGCAGCGTGTGGATGGAGCGGATGAGGACCTGGAGGAAGCAGGATGAGGGTCAGGATATAATGTTGAGTATTATCAGTGTGTTGGAGCTGAACTCTGGTATCAGTGTGTTATCAGGCTATTTATGCTCCATTGCAATAAGGCATTATGACCTCCCAATCAGAGCCACGCTCAGAGATAAAGGCCAATCAGAGCTCAGAGGCCTGATAAAAGCCAATCAGAGAGGTACGGAGTGATAAGAAAGCAGACCTGGCCCTGCAGGTGATGAGCTGCGGCCTCAGAGCCACGCAAACCACATGCAAATACACACACACACACACACGCTAGTGTAGCATAACCACATTTTTTTCTAGTGTGCATTGTGTTACAGTTGAAGTTTGTATTTCATATTTCATCCTCTCACTGTAAAATCTGACAATTTGATCTCACTTAAAACAAATCTAGGAAACCGACTGTCTCGAAGGTAAGTAAACATAACTATAAGTCTTAGGTTTTGTTTGAATATCTACTTGTTTAATTTGCTTAGTATTTGGTAGTATTTATTTAAGTTAGTGCAGTTGTTTTCACCTAAAAACACTTTGTACAATACTACATAAGCTAACACAGAGACACATTCTGAAATCATCTTAGCAGTAAAATACGCTGGTAGATTTATTTCAGTCACATCTATTAAATTGGAAATTATAGCAATTCCCACATATTTGCTGTGATTTTAAATTGAATATTTTAAAACAATTTTTTCGATTGTATATTTGCAACATGAACAAACCTCTCAAACTCTCATACACTCACAAGGTGAAAAGTATTATTACACTGTGTCATCCCTGAATTATAAGACCACAGTGTACATTTTAAAAGTTGACTTGACTTTAAAAAAGTCAGGAAACCGATAACCTCAGAACTACCAAGAACAGCAGACTATTACATTTATGTTGTACAAGCTAAAAAGTTTTAACAAATAATTATTAGTCTACTTAGGCCACAGATTTAACAGATTTAGTGCACGGTTGTGTTGAGCAGGAACAAAACACAGCTCACCCCTAAACCTTGACTTTGCTACGTATCTCATGCATTTTGCCATCCACTGCCTCACACCAAGACAAACTTACATAAAAGCATGTTTTCTTTGGAAAGCTATGAGACTATAATATATTCAAAGTATCTCAAATACCCCCCCCCCCCCCCAAGCCAATTAATTCAAACCTTTGACCGAGCAGCAGTCGACAAAGTACAGAAATGTTGAGCAAAATACAACAGAAATCAAACCATATCGAGCCTGATTCATGTTTGGCTCGTCACTTATTATTTGCGATGTTTACAATAAATCACACATGTAGTTCAAACACAGACCTGGCAACGTTCAGTTAGTGTTCTTCCAGGAAGGTCCACTGATTTTCTTTTCAAGTATCTGAAGTGAAAGGGTTGAAGGGTGACAACAGGGTAGAGGAGAACATTTGAAAGACCTTAAAAAAATGAAAGCTCGGCCAGCGAGAGATCACAGGCTGCAATTACAACAGCGTGCTGCAGTGATGGAGGTGATAACACGCGCTCTGGGGCGAACAGAAAGCCGGCCCTCTGAACCTCAGCTCACCCCGTCTTCTTCCACCTAATGCCCAAAGCAGCCGAGCTGAAGTCCTTGACTTCCTTCAAAGGGGTCTCCCAGAGGTCAGACAGAGGTCGCTTACAGGAAGGAGCTGGGAAGTGCACGACGCAATCAGAACTTCTCATCTCATAGTGAGCCTGCTTCATTTTTTTGTGTGTTTTTTGTCTTTTCCATTTTAGTTGATGTTTCTGTGTTTTTTTGTGGCTGAGACTTTTTGGCAAAAGTTTTGGGTGAGTCCCCCTTAAAAAGAAAACTCTGGAGTGTGAGGAACACATCTGCTGCTTTAAAATGCTGTCAAACTTTAAATCTGTAAAAATAAGGTCCTCAAAGATTCTCTGGAAAATGTGCTGTGTGTATGTGTGCATGCGTGCATGTGTGTGTGTGTGTGTGTGTGTGTGTGTGTGTGTGTGTGTGCATGTGTGTGAATATGTAAAGATGACGGTTTGTGTCTGTTCTTCAAGTGACCTGATGCAAAGAACTTCATATGAATTAAGGGAGTTTGCAAGCAAACAAAGTTATATTTGTTTACTCGTTGCACTCATGTGTATCCTCGATAAAAATGTTGAAAACATTTTCCTTCTCATAAATCATTCGCAAAATCTGTTTAAAAAAACGATTTACATCCTGCAATATTTACATGCATGTTTACTTGCTAGCAGTCGTGTTCTTCATTGTTATTTGGCACTTAAAGCAGTGATGTTAGAGGGACAGCTACAGCATCCGCCAAACTTTCTAACAATCTGCTCTAATCGTGGAAAACGTATGTCACTAATCAACATTTAACTCTTTCAATGGCTCCTTTTATAACTAACCTTACAATAGTGTAATAATACATTAGTGGATACAGTAAACCAGATGTTCTCCCATAGTAGACATATGGACTGCAACGTCAGGAAGTGTCGAGATAGAATTGCGAATGCGCAGGGTGGAACTTTTTGTTTCTCGAATGCCGTAGGCGTCCCTTCAACCATTGCTGCTTAAAGTTACTGTTATTGGCACCTTCCTACATTTCTTTACATGTTACCACCGCCAAATGCCAATCAGCAGAATAGTGCAACATTATATAGTCACGTTGTCCGCAAATAACGAGCCCCCAGGAACAGCGCAGGGCTTTAAAGTAAATCTTACTTAACGGACAAACCGTTTAATTACAACTTTGCGTGACGCACACTGGTCCCAAAATTTTTCTTAAGGCGTCACAAGTAGATTGACTTGTCTACTTCTCTCTTGTCACAATGCTGTGCTTATGCTCTGCTTAGGTTTAGGCACAAAAACCGCTTCGTTAGAGTTTGGAAAACATCATGGTTTGGCTTAAAATACCCATTTTGGTCCCGACTATTACAGATGGAGATGGAGATGTTGAAAACTAGCCGGTTTTGGTTGCCACAAAAACGTCTCTCTGGGTGTCCCATTCAGGTTAGCGATGGACAAGTTAGCTGCTTGGCTAGTAGGAGTCTCTAGTGCACACGCTCAATGGGCCACAAAATGCGGAAGATCTGAATAATTTTACACCCAGGAAGTCTAACTCCTCCAACGCTGTGTCCAGATTTCCCTTATGAGATGCATGGCACATACGTCCTCACGCAAGTGCATGATACAAACGACATGGAGATGCACTCGTAAGAATGTGACGACAAAGTTGTTGTAACAGTGAGTACGCAGGGTACCTTTAAATACTGCATCTCACCCTGTACATCACAACACGCGCTGTATAAACTGTATCCCTGCATGCACACACACACGCAAACCCTCACATCCATGTGCACGTACTCACAATTCACCTCCCTCTCACCCCTCTTCCCTGGGTGGGAGTCCATTTCCGTCTCCTGATACATAAATAAATAAAGGGGTATATGGTGCCCCAGGACTGGGATGGAAGAGACAGAGTGTTAAAGCGAGAGAGAGAAAGAAAAGAGTAGTGGCAGACAGACAGAGAAGAAATGAAGAGGAGAAGGGAGGAGGAGGAGGAGGAGGATGGAGGGGGGTTGTAATTGTTTCCCAGCTCAGGGAAGTTCAGTCCCGATGCGACCGGGCCGTCTTTCCCCACGGAGCCCACCTCCCCTCTCTCCCAGACACGGGAGGGAGGCCTCAATCAAACATATGAGCCACAGAACATGACCTGGCAAGTTGAGCAGGAAAAGAGGGGAGGAGGAGAGAGTTAGTGTGAATTGATTGAATTACACTTGGCCAAAAACACCATGTGTGGGGCTGAAAGTGGAGAGACTGACAGGCTGCGGTTAATAACGACTCTATACGCTGATTAAGACTGTAGTTACGACATTAATGCTGCACTATTATCATTATAGTCGCAGTATCAGAGCCAGTTACACATATCTGCATGTGTTTGATGGAGTCTTCTAGAAATAAAGAATTAAGGGGGAGAAATAAGGTTAATTGAGTTTGTTTTGTTTGGAGCCAATCTAATGACGGGTGCCTATCGGGGAATGAAGGAGAGACACAGAAGTGAAAAAAAAGAGATTTTGAGCAAATACATCTGCATTTGTCTTCTAGGGATCATATATCCTTTCCTTTTCTCTCATCTCATCCCTCACTTTCTCATAAAGGAGAATAATAGCTCAAAGCGCCAAAAATAATTAAGCTTCCAAATTTATTCATCTAATTTAAAACGGCCGTCCGCACAGCAGCATTGTACATGGCAGAAAGGGGTTTCCTTACGCTAATACTGGCTGTAAGTGTTGTTTGTTGTCGTATCTCTCACAGTCGTATCAGTGTGGGCAACAGAAGCCAACTTCACCTGCCAATCATAAACAACCCGCCAGCTACATTAATGACACATACAGGACACAGGCTGCATCAGTGGAACACAGTAACTGCATCTACGTCAACCCACTACTGCACTGCATCTACTCGAAATCAGTCGAACTTAACATTCGTAACGTTTGTTCAGAAATCAGAATCCTCAGTGATTGTTCTGACTTGATTTGGTAAGACTCCAAAAAGAAGGAAATAAGATTTTATTTCCGTTACTCCGTGGCCTGATTCAAGTCACGGGGTAACATATTGAGTAACATTCAGGGTTCTTGGTTACACGACTACATGTTGCTGTTCTTTGACAGTCTGGTCATTTGCAAACACCCAAGGGCAGTGGGCACAGATAATGATGAGCTCCACCTGAAGAAGCTTTTTTGAATTAATTTACAGTGAAAATGTCTTTATTTATGTAAAGGAAAAAATTCAGGCCACAGGTGACTATTCAAAGTATAACAGAATATAATTCAGTAAGGCTCTCAGGTAAGTGATTCGTCAAAATAAAAGTCCTCTGCTACTTTAGTGTTTGTATTAGGTGGGCCACCTCAATATTGAGAACATGTGCAGCAGAAGTGCCGCACATGTTCTCAATATTGAGGGGGCCTGTCCCATCCCATCCCAAAAATCAGCTGGCCCCATAAAGCAAGAGCATCACTTTGTGTTGAAAAGTGGTGGGGACATAAGGGCTGAGATGTCACTCACACATCGCCTACAGTAGCTACAGACAACATGTCACAAATTAAGTTTTACTAAATGCAGGGTCGGCACTCTCTTGAAATGATACAACTCAAGGACTTTTCAAGCACTTTCAAGGGCAAATTGTTTTAAAATGATGAGCCAGTGCTTCCTATTGATGTTCACATATACCAGTCTAACCCAGCACAGTACTGAAGAGTGTCACTTGATAATGTTAAGTGGTGGGGAAATATAAGAACATTTTTTAAATGGTCATCAATATAGGCGATTTTAGGCAATGTAATGAGGTCAGAGTAGATAATTACGGAGTGAAAATTGCATAATGGCACACCAAAATTCATTTAATCTCATTTGTTAGATAACATTTTGTGGTGCAAGCAATTTTGAAGCCCATTTTTGTTACTAATTAAACTTTTAAAAAGTGATGGGGACAAAAATGGTAATTTCAAAAAGTGGTGAGGACAAATCCCCAGCGTCCAGAGTGTAAATGACACCTATGCATAAAAGAGAGGTAGCTACACTCTTCTTTGTATAATGCAGGATGAATGCAACACTGAGTGTGCAGGAGCCTGCAGTAGCACTAAAAATGACTGGACTTCTTTTTGTATTTTGTTGACTTGGGTTCTTACATTATCCCAAATGTTTCCAAGAGTGTGTTTTGTTTGGTCGCCTGTCACTATAGCTTCCAGGCAAACACAGGGAGTAAATTTCGGTACATTACTTCGTCTGTGAACATGACTTCTCCCTGAGCCACATCAGATAGATGTTCACCACAGTGGGGTTTTTTAACAATGAAGGCAACAACTCCCTCTTTTGTTGTCACTGTTTTAATTGAGAGACTCCTAGAGCAGCAGAAATTACATTTGACTTTTACTTTGAAATATTGTCGTGCAAAACGGAGGTTTGTTGTTTGCATGTTATTGTACATTGAAAACTATTATGAGTAACGTTTGTTGTTTTCTGGTGAAGCAGAATGTTTTATACTCCAGTCAGACCAGTTCTAATTACAGAGTACGAGAGCCAACAGATAACGCATTGACATGCACATGTGGTGTATTTGCTTACATTTGCATGGGCTTTATTTTGGACTCGACCTTATAAAGCCCCTATTGTTCGTAACTGCTGCATTAAACAGCTCAGGGGTCACAACATTTAGCTGTAAAACAGAAACTCCCCTCAAGCGTTCTCCACCGAATAGAACTGAAGTGAAGTCTCAGTCACAACTGAAAGGACTTACTCGGCCACAGAGTGTTAAATCTCCACCACAGAGCAAAATTAGTGACAGCGAGCAGCAGCCTTGTCAAAAACTGGGCCATACAAACATTTTTTGTCCTGTGAGATTCTGTAAAATCCAGCGCAGCAGCAGCAGTCATCTCCAAATCTCCAGCATCAGTGGGGATATTGGGGTTTGAATGTAATTACTCTATGACCACTTAGTTCAGGCTGTCACTGCTAAGGTCACATGAATAAGCCTCCATATTTGTCTCTAATCGAGCCACTAATCTGAAAGATCTAAGAGCCTGAATCAATCCTCCATTCTGCCTCTATTGATCTCATCTCCTCCGTCTACCAGTTTCACTCCGGCTTTTTCCTCTCTGCCTCCTCCCCAGCATGCTCTTTGCAGTAATGGATACTGAAGATGTCAGGCAGATTTAACATTTATTTCTTATTGAAAACGGCCTCTGACCCGCACACAATACCCTCCACCACAACCCCGCAGACATGCCTAAAAAAGAGAAAGCAGTGCGTCACAGTGGGAGCTGTTAACGTTAAGGGGCTGTCACTCTTATTGTTGCAGTAGCAGCCATGAAATGATCGTGCTTGGCTAATGGCTGCCTTATCTCTGCAGCAGGCTTAATAATGGCTGTACAAAGCCTGCTTCTCCAGGTGGGACTTATGTCATTAAACCTCAATATTACACTTAGACTACCCACAATTACCCCATGGTCTGGGCACAGAGCAAGATACTGAAGGGTTTCCAAAGCCTGCAGGCCTGGACCAATGGATCAAAGTAGAGAAACCTGATTGTAAATGTCTACATGTGTCCGTTCCTCCTGTGTTTGCAATCATGTGCATGCCTATTTCTGTGTGTACACTCAGTACCGCTCATGTCGCTTCATGCCTCGCCTGCAGTGTTTTCACAAGCAGCTGAAGTGATTCAAATTCCCTTCCTTTTTTCAGCGCGTTCTAATTAATCAAATTGCACACAACTGGACTGTGGTGCTTCATTCATATTTATACAAAAGAAACAGAAATTTAAAAGCGCCGGGGGAAAAATCATCCATGCTACACAGTATCAAAATATAGCAGGAGGACAATGAACCGAGACTCGAGCAACAGCCTCACTCACACAGTCCAAGACTGAAGTACGCGCAGGGGAGGCAAGAAGTTATATGAGTGTTTAGGCAAAAGGATTGACAGTATGGCTAATGATGATAGCTCAGTTTGTTTTTCAGAGTTGTGTCAATTGTAAGCAACAGCATGGACTCCTCTTTCATCCCTTCATCCAAACTGGAGTAGGATGGCAGGAGCAGAGCAGAAATGCTAATGAGGAGGAGTGGGTAAAATATGTTTAAAAGTGTTCCTATATTAATAAAAGCATTTGTTTTTCAGATCTTGTATATGTATGTATACATACTAGAGCCCAACAGATATATTGATTAGCCGATGTTATTGGCCTATCGGAGAGGAGAGGAGCAGAGATATGATGTTTGTTTGAAAACCATCGTGCTTCATTAAGATGAAGAGGAAAGAAAAGATTAGCAAATGAATGAATGAACCCAGATGTGTCATCCAAAACACTCACACTGTCACACTTTCATCCAATAGTCAAAACTACATCCAGATGAGTGATCAGTCAGCTAAAACTCTCCGTGTGAAATGATCCTGATGTCTATCATACCCTTTGAGTTCACTGAGGCTTCGAATCAAACGCACATTTTAATAAACTGACACTGGGGTGATGGGGATTATTACACAGAGAGAGCAGAGGGATCAGACGGGACAGGGACCAGCATGGTGAGTGTTTGGTGTTTGCATGAACTGTGGGCAAAGCCAAACCACTGCTGCACAAACATACAACGCAAAACAAAAAATTACTGTACAGCAGTGGTAAATGTTAATGTGTCAGTCTCTGAAATGGTGGCTGAGGGACATTCTTCATTGCTGCTGTTTACAGAAAACACAGACGGTAACAAAATGTGTGCACAGCGGGTGATTTACAATTTGTATTCACCCCGTGAGCAACCTGAGATGGAGCTCTGTCAGATCCTCCTCCTACACTGTCACCTTCTCTGTGCACACCGTGATCATTTTAAAATCTTATGTATAAAATTACTTACAGCATTTTATTCCACTATTGGATGGGCTACATATCATTCTTGCTCGGGCTGCAAGTAGCAAACTACTGGTTCTATTTATTCTATATATTATTAGTAATTGTTCACATTACCCATGAACCATTCAGTTTATCAAACAATAGTGAAAAAACACACATTAAGATTTACCAGAGTCTATGGTGACTCACCTCTTTTGTTTCTTCAGCGAGCCCTAATTCAAACACAAGTTGGGACACTATGTAAAACATTAAAAAAAAACAGAACGGTTTTAGTTTTTAGTGTTCCTGTGTCCATGTAGTAATATTCTTTAAACCAGTGGTTTTCAAACTTAAAGGGTAAGCCAAAATCTCAAGACACATTGGTATTCAAATCCATGCAAAATAGCCTCTATAACAAGTGTTATCTAATCACTCTGTACATGTTTATTTTTACCTTCTCAAGCAAAATAAAATTTGACAAATGACTATATTACTCATGAAATATTTGTCAAAATGGTTCAAGAAATCTTAGTCAAAAAACAGCATGCAAGGAGTGCTGCTCAAGTGTGGAAAACGGTGTGCTTCTGGTGCTCTTCACTTTGGGGATCCTATTAGTTCAGAATTGTTGAAGAGGCTGATGAGTTAAAAAGGGTCTATACCGATCATGTGACTATTTGCGAACCTGTAAATGAAAGACCTCAAGGCGGCCATTTTGTGCTTGCCCCGGGTGAAGGCATCTCTGTCCGAAGTGCTCTGTTTTAGCTCCTGTCACTTTAAGGCCCCCCCCATCCCAAATACCTAGCCTGCTCTGATTGGTCAGCTCACACATGCCTGAGCCAGCATCGCTAAAAACAACAGAGCAGCTGTGCTAAATCAAGTCTTAGGTGCCAACTAGCTGCTAGACATAAATAATGCAAATGTGTGACATGGTGATGTAGTGTGATGTCACTGAATTAAAAAAGCGGGACTACTGACGAGGTGTTTCAGGAGCAGTGTTTTCTGTGGGAGAGAGGAGCTTCTGTTGGTGCAGACTCATCACCTTTTTAACTTTCAAGATTTTTATATGCACAAGAACCTATAAAACACACCAAAGTAAAGGAAAAAAACAAAAAATCATAATAGGTCTCCTTTAAGACATTAGAAAAATATGAGGTGATTACGTCCTTTCGACCAATCAGTTAATTATGTATCATAGTATTCCCACCATTTTTAATTGACTCAACATGTTATGGTTTAAGACAGTGTGAAAAACGTATCATTAATGGTTACAGGACAGTGACGAAAAGTATTATCAAAGAAAAATCTGAAAATGTCCTTTCTTCCTAGATTTTCTGTAGCTGTGAATCGCAGCAGATTATCTTATTGTGGGTTGAGTGTGTTTTGGTGTCTCTGTGCTGCTCAGCTGTGTCTAAAGAAGGCCCCCCACTCTTCATCACCCCTCATCGCGCAACTCACATCAAAGGCCTGCTCAGCGCAGCAATCCTGGCCTTATGCTGTCTGATAAAGCAACACCTCATCCGTAACTTCAACCACATCCCTCACTTCTGTGCAATCTCCCTAACTGCTTGAAACCAGCCTGTACTTGTATGGCCTGAACACAAAACAAAACTGCAGAAAAGTGCCAGAAGGTGGAAAACTACAGCAAAAAAGAGAGGGCGAGTAAGAAAGTGCACACTTAACTGTCTGTCTGTGACAAGAAGAGATCCAGTTACATGCTCGAACTACTGTCTGAGCAAATCGGAAGCATTCAAGACACCCAACCCCCTCGCAGATATTGCTGATTAAATAGCAAAACCATGATAATCGTAGCAGCATTTCCACTTATGAAATCTAACTCACAAGCCGGTCCACCATGGGGGCAGTCGTCCCGTCCCCCCAAATCGTTCCCAAACAGGCTGCCTGACTTCTGCACCCCATGCCAAATGCATAGAAGGAAAAGGGGAAGGAGAAAAATAAATAAATCCTCAATTTTAATGGCTCATTTCCGTGGGACACTACCCTGAAGCCTCAGGCCTGACATCAGTAAAGAGACAACCCCTCAACCCTGATCCTCCATTAAATCTTCCCATCCCCACACACTCCCAGCACGCATAAGAGTCGGTGGTATGTCTAATCTGATTTTTCAGTTTGGTCCTCCTCTGCAGACAGTCGGACCGGCTGGTGGCGGGGCAGGTGAGAGTACCGACCCAAACAGGCTGCATTCATGATTAGTTATTTATATGCTTTCTTTGTTTGTGTGTCTGGGCAAATTAACTGCGAGAGAACACAAACTGAGTTGCTTCAAACATACAAAGAGATAAGAAGTAGAAGCGATGGTTTATTAGTAAAAGTAGACTTTTCTCAACTCATTTCGAATCTCATTTTAAGGTATTAATTGGAATGTTTAATTGAAGAGTTTAAAAACATTTTGCTTGTTTGTTTGTTAACTGATCATAATTGAAATTATAGATACAAAATAATAGGCCAGAAAAATAACATACTTTGAGAAATTGAAATCAATGAGTCATTGTCATGTTTACATACTCTGGAGAGCACGAGGGCTGATTCAGCTCCATGGAACAGATCTTAACACTGTGAATCTGTGTCATATTTTTGAAATGATAAAAAATGTAGGAGAAAGAATGCATGACACAATTTCCAAAACTTACTGATTACTGAGGAATATATTGCTGTATTTCAAAACAAACACCCTCGATAATCTGATTTTACAAACTGTGTGATGAAAGATCTGATTACGTTATCTCATTATATTATCTTCAGAAGCTGATTTTCTTTGGGCTTAAAGTCCACTGAGACATTGTACATGTGAGACGCGACTGTACAAACAAACTTGACTCGTTATGAACTTGAAAAAATAACCCAAATCATTAACGCTTTAACACTATCTAATGTGAATAAACTGTTTACAACACACTATAGTGTAGTTGTAAGCAGTGATAAGTGGTCATTTATGTCCTTTATGTCAACAACAACAATCTGAGAAGAATCTATAACAACTACACATGATATAATGTATAATGTGTGATAATGAATAATGAATAATGAATGACTGACAGCATAATATGACACAGTTGTGAATATGTCGCGTTATTTATTAAGGCTATTTATTATATTTGTTAAGTGGGTAACACTTTATAATAACCATCATTAATAAATGGTTAATTTATAGTTAAATCAAACTTTAGTTAATAGTTAATTTATTTTTTAACAAATAAATAAATGATTGCTAAACATTTTTTAGGCACTTCAAGCAGTTAAGTAACAACTGGTGTTTAAAATACTTTGTAAATGGTTAATAAATACTGTGTAGTTCATCCATAAACATTATTTGGATGGCCTTTACAATTGCTTAATAAATTGTTTATAAAGCATTTTGTTGTTTGTAAGCAGTGAAATAACTATTAATTTAAATTAAATTGACTATAAATTTACCATTTATTAATGATGGTTATAAAATAATGTTAATTGTATTCATCAATTAAATGCACAGTCTCAACACTTATTTCAAAGTATTTTTGTTTTCTCTCTGTGACAACTGAGCAAACGACATGTAGCTGAAAGCTTTGGAAGAAATCTAGAAAGTGGATTTTGAGCTAAAGTTACAATTATATTATTGTATTGTAGGTTATATATAAGAATGAAATCAAGCTCTACATCAGTTTTCAACACATTTATATATATATAGAAAGAAAATGTCCATATATCTGTTTCCAACTACATTATAGTGTGTTATAAACACTTGGCTCATAATTAGTCCATCATATGCATTTGAATATTAATTTACAAACACTTAAGTCTCAAAAATAGCATTTAGACACATTCATTTCTTATTGTTAAAGTTGACCAGTCTCTCTTATCTTATGCTACTTCCAGTTTACCTTTTTTTTAACATGCGGAAGCAAAATTCTCTCACAAAAACAACTCCAGAAGTCACTGTTTGACTGTTTATACTGTTTGTATATATTTTTTTTTGAAAATCAAGTTTCTGCAATATTATCTCTACACACTCGGGTCTCCAACCTTTCAAACTTGCTCCTTAAGTGTTAATATATTGCTTATAAATGCTAAAAAGGGGTTTTAAAAGTTAATGATAATCATCACAAAAAGTGATAGGTACAAATATTTAAATGCATGAAAATTTCTCCCAGTGTGTCATACAACTTGTGTGCACTGATCCTATAGTAAGTCGTAACATAATTAAAGAGCACATTTGATCCTACAATGAGACGCAGATGTGGAATCAGATGAAGAAAAGGGAGATCTGAATATTTTGTTATCAGCCACGGTATCTGCCGTTCAGTGTCACCCTCGAATGGCCTCTGCTCCTCTGTCGTCTCCACGCCGCTGTGTGCCTCCTCGCAATGATGTTATGTACACACACCTGATGATTAATATGCAGCGATGAAAGCAGGGAAAAGAGGAGCGATGGGCAGAAGAAAAACAGAGGGGAGAAAAGGCCTGATGGGAATCTTTTCGGGACAGTAAACACTGCATGAATTAACCTATCAGAGCGCTGGCAACATGAGGCGTGACCAGGGAACAAATGAGGAGAGGGAACATACTATGGTATAAATAGAGCTTTTTTCAGAGTGTACTGTATATATTTCCAGGATTATACGTAGTATTCCAGATATTACACAAGTCAGAGGTATATTGTTTTACAGAATGCTTATGTATGCATGTGTGTATATGTGTGTGTAGAGCGTACTCAATGTCAATCAAGACAGTTTCTAATTAAGAGTTGCTGTGCAAGGTTAGCGATTGTTGCCAGGGAAGGAAATCACTATCAGCGTCCCATTTTCATATGAATGAGCTCTTTTAATTAGACTGAACAGCTAATGAGAGCCTATATCAAAATAATAGAATGTTTTACCAGCTATGTGAGAAGTGAACACAAAAAAAGACAGATGATGACATATAGGACGAAAAGGAGCTGGAGAGAGGAACAAATGGAGTGAAAGGCAGGGAGATTAACTGGTTCTGAGCAGAAAACAGATATCTGTTGTCTTTGAACCTGTAATGTTATTTCTGCGCCGACAGAAGTTCAAAGAATCCGGAGGCCGAGATTGAGTCCGACTTTGGTGCACAAAAGGAACGAGAGAGAATAAAATGTCGACTTGCATGTTGTGAGTCTGCTGCGTGTGTGTGTGTGCATCTGAGAGAGAAAGAAGCAGGAAGGGAGATCTCAGATGAAAAGCAAAGAGAAAAAAAAAAACTCTCCTCCATTGTTGGAGACTGTGTGTTGGTGTGTGTGGCTGTCGAGCATGCGAGCATACTTTTTGTGCCTGCTATAATTTCTCCATTTGAAGGTTAATTAACGCTTGAAGTAAAAGCTACAGGACTGCAAATCAAAGACAGTAAACAGTCTTCCAGCCGCCTCAGGGGATTATTAGAAAAATAAATGAAAGCTGCATAAAACAATTAAAATATTTGAAATGTGAACTTTGAGGAGCAGTTTTCCCTCCGCTTTTGCTTTGATAACACTAAAATGATCAAGGACGGGTGAAATAAACTTAGAGCAAAAGCTGTGTGAGCCTCTGTACTGCAGACACTGTCACTGCAATGCGTTGACGGCAAAATGTATAGAAGTGTTTTCAGTGGGTTTACATGACGAACTCTCACAATTGTCTCAGCGAAATACACCAAATGTAAACTTCATTTCATATAGAAATGACAACGTAATTATCATATAAGGTTATTAAAATTCTACACTTTACATCTGCCACTTCAAACAGAAAACAACAAGCCAGTGGGCAAGAAACAAAATACATAAGGGGCACAAAAATGCACTTTAGGCTCCTCGAAAGAAGTAGAAGAAGTAATAAAGTGTGTGATGTAAGCGGTTGGGAGGGCAACATATATATATTTGATTCGAGGCTGTGCCGTGTGCGTGTCAACACCCTCAATCTGGCAAACCAGAGGGATATGAGCTAATTAAGGAGGAAGACAACCGAAGGGGCAAAACAGAGGGAAGAAATCAAATTAAAGGCAGAGGGGGGGATTAGTGAGAGAGGCAAAGTACTTTCTACTTTTTCTAGAGTTTCACATTTGGAAAGAAAGAGGACGAGACAAAGTGGAGCGTGGAAGGAGGAAGATGAAGGGTTTTTTTTGCCAAAAACTGATTTGGAAGTTATTTCAGACCACATTTGCATCAAATGAACCCCCCCGCCCTGTTTTTATATGTTCCGTTTGTCTAACTTTCCCCTTTTTCTTGTCGTTTTCTCTCTGTCTTTGTCTGTCTTTTAGTTCTCTCAGAGGAGCTGTCCCTGTCCCAGCCCCAGAGTTCGTATCTGATGGGCAGCGGGCCACTGTTTTCATAAACACAGTTTTTGGAGGGCTAGCATACATACATAAACAGCAGCACCACAGGCTGCAGTGTCAGATCTCCTCTAAACCTCCGTCACTCACTCTGCTCTTCTAAAAGCCCCATCAGGCAGTGTTTGGGCCAGCCTGACAGTGCCGGGCTTTCAGACGGCTCCCAGACAGAACCAGAGCCATGTTTGGGAGACACCGAGCCCCACCAGCCCGTCAGAACCCCACTGTCCCTGCCTGTCAGTCCAGGATTAACTCTGTATACACACTGGGCCATTACAGTACACACAGCAGAGACCTCAGGGCACAATAAATATGCTTTAATCTGATAACCTAGTGTTTGCTTGAAAAAGAAAGTTATTTAGAGGGTTTTGTGGGTTTGAAATTGTATGTTAGAATATTACTCTGTGAAGATCATTTAAATCTGTAAACGTTTTTTTCTCTGATAATTAAAAAAACATTTGTGGTTTCCTAAAGCTGAGATCGTGAGGTTCTTAAGTGTGCTTTTGGTTTTCTGTGGCACCAAAACCTCTGCATGGCACTGCAGCAGCTGTCCCATCAGAATACATTTTAAAAAATGTATCCACAGTCATAACAATAGCAGCAAAGTTATTAAGTCCCGAAGGATAAAACCGTTGTCAGACCACTTGTGCATTAGTGAAGGTTTTTATCCTATTTTAACAATCAAAAGCTGCTACAACCAATGCTTTTATATTCACAATGAGAGAACTAAATACACGTATCTGAAAGGGTCGCTTAACCCACAGATAATTATGAATCAAGTCTGCAATTCCTGTAATCTCTATGAAGTATTTTAGCATCTTTCAGTTCCTTGTTTTGGTTTTCTGGCCTGTAACTGTACTGTTTTGGTTTCACCCTCACTGCTCTGATCAGTAGTTTCTGCATTTAGTACTTTCAGTTTTGATACTAATACTTTAATACTTAAATTACATTCTCATTACAACGTGTAATGGAGTATTTTTTTACAGCAAAGAGTCACCGCTTTTACTCAAGTGAAAAGTCCACTGACCAACTACAGTATGTGTCATTGGCCATTCTAGTCATGAGCTTTAACTTGAACAGCCAAAATAAAACGTGAGTTTACCATTTTTCTCAGTGCTGTTAATAACTCCTTTTCTTTTTCTGAGAGATTGTAAAATTCAGATTTTTATGTTAAACTCATTGAAAACATGATGGCATTTGCATGACTGATAGAAAAATAATTCTATAAACATATTTTCGGCTCGTTGGCCACAGAAACCTAACGTCACGGACTGCCTGACTCATAAGGGATGAGTTAGGACTGGTTTCTTTGTTTATCATGTTTGGTGACTAATCTAAACATAACATCTACCTCTGGGTTGCAGCAGACCAAAGAGACTCCCCAAGGCTCCCTGAAGACATTTCATTAGATTGTAAAACAAGCATGAAAATCCAAGAATAGTTGACATCTCTTTGACATCTTTTACAAGGTTATCCAGAGTGGAAGTGACTTTTCACATGACCCTACACATCACATGACCCCACCACCAGCAGCAGTTTCAGTTGAACTGGAGCCCCAGTTTTAAATGCTCCTCCCTGCAGCCTGAAGTCCTCTCAGCAGTAACACAATGCTCGAAAGGGAATAGCTGCAGGCCTTTCCTTCAAATTCATTATGATGTTAGTTAAACATAATTATTGGGAACATTTTTGTGCCTATACATGACCTCAAACCAAAATCCTGTTTAATAATAGTTAAGGCTGAGAGCTTGAGACTTGAGAAAAGTAAGGTCACACTGGAATCCTGCTGTGTTGCACAGAATGTAAAATTGTTTCAGAAAAAACATAATTTTGCCTTTTAGTATGTTGTCTGGGATCTATTGTTTTGCTTATTACCTCCACCAAGGAGATTATGTGTCCGTTTTTTTTGTTTTGTTGTTTGTTTGTTTGTTTGTTTGTTTGTTTGTTGGTTGATTTTTTGGTATGGATCTGGATAAAGGGACGGATCCGGGTATTTTTTTTTTCACTTTCTTTAACATTGCGAGATAGGGTGTTTTTAAACAGTTTCATTAACTTCTCAGTAAATAATACATGGATCTTGAAGGAAAAAAATCAGGCTTATTTAGGTGGCTGGTAGCTATGAGTACAAAAGGGGACTGTTGGGCCTTAACGAGGTATGCGCTCTACTTAGTGCCATTCTAGTTTTCTATTTAAATCGTTCCTTATGGTTACTTTTTTAGTAACTCCAATAAATGGATATACTGGCTTGAGCCTGACTGACACTTAACTTTAAATAAAATGCCAAATAAAATACCAAACATATATTTTCATTTTAAAAGTCTGATATTGTTATATCCTCAATTTTGTTTCCATTCCGTTATATAATTTTTGATCCCTTAACTTAACTTGCAAAACATATTTGTTAGTGCTCTCGGGTACACAATCTGCATGTAATGGTCACTGTTTCTAAAAATGTCTTCGGCATTACTTGTTATTTACCAGCCAAAAACAAAAATATCTGTAATGAGTTTATAATGGCCAATTTATGGGTCAGCCGTTCATTTTTAACTTATCTCAAACATGAAACAACAAAATAAATACACCAGCATGATGTGTAATTTCAATTCTTCATATATCGGTAAAGTTACAATAAAGTTTGAAGGCGCTGTGGAGCTTCTCTATAGTGCTAGAAGCCTGTCGTTAGTTTATGCTTCTTAACTATCGTTAGCTACTGTTGCTCTCTGTTAGCAGAGCGGAGAGACTATGAGGAGGAACATCTTTTGGAATGTTGTAGAAAATACAACCCGAGTCCT
The DNA here is from genome assembly GCF_040436345.1 of Pagrus major. NCBI lineage: Eukaryota > Metazoa > Chordata > Actinopteri > Spariformes > Sparidae > Pagrus > Pagrus major. The sequence continues at coordinate 20,700,134 of NC_133220.1, forward strand.
TCACAAAGAAATCTACAGTCTAGCAGCATTAAACAACTTAAACAAATCATCTGCAGGCTATTATAGGCGACGGAAAGAGACAGGGATGGTATTATTTTTCACATTACAATCCACTCACGTATGAAAAATTAAAAAGTGATTAATACATGTAAATTGCTACATTGCCACAATTGTTACATAGAACCTCTTTAAACAAACGGCTTACTTTCTTTGCTTTTGTTTGTGGTAAATGTGTGAACCACAGAGTGGACAGTTATGGGATTAACAGGTGTGCAAGGAGGATCACAACTGCAAATAGAGATCGTGTTTGCATATGCCTCTGCAGCCCATCCTCCTCTATATGTGAAGTAAGGCAGAAGACAACGTGACATTAGCAGGCGCACGGACTGCAGGCTGGCATTTTTCAAGGTGACGCTGCAGGCGACCTCTGACCCTGACGACTGGACTCTGCTGAGCTCAGCTATAATGATCGACTGTTATTCTTCGTCCGTCAGCCTCTGCCTTTTACTGACTGTCCGCTCGTCCTCAGGTGATGAGGAGGGAGACGAGAGGATGACAGCGGCAATAAAAACAGAGAGCTGTGTTGTGTGTGCGTGTGTGAAGGTATCGAAGCAGTATATCAATACGTTGCATTATAGAGGTGCCAGCACTAATTTGCATGTTGTTTTTTTCTGTCTGCCATGTGTGAACGAGACAGGAATAGATATGCAAACACTTCAGTGGTGATGGGAAAACAATGGTGGTCTTAAGGGCGTTTCTTTCATCAGGGTGTACTGTTTACTCCCTGCAACAATTTTGTGGACATATGAGCTTACAATGAGCCTCTTTAATACGCAAAGGAAATAGAGAATTTGGTTTTAGAAACTGTTTGCAGAATGTTCCTACAAACAACAACATTTAAAAGTCCACTCAAACTCCAAGTGTCAAAAATTCTAATTATGTTCATTAAGAAATGTTTACAATGGCCATGCAGAGGAGGAGAAGCCAGGTTTTCATGGGACAGCTGAGTTGCTACTTTGCACAGATTTTTCACAAAAAACATGCTAAGATCATAAAATAATGACGTATTGCTGCAGATTAACCTACCCAACTTTATACAGAAGTTAAGCACCACCTGGACCAGCCACTACACTGAAATACTGCTTACATTAATGCACCAATAATGACAAAAAAAATCAGTATCATTTTAATGAACTCTGAAAATAGAACATTCTTTATAATTAGAGATATTATTTTGCTGCAATGATTCTGTACTTTTAATTCAGCTGCACGAGACTTGCTTATAAGTATTTTTGCATCGCGGCGATCTTAACCTTAAATTCAATCTGTTTCAGTAGCACAGATTGAAATTCTAACCATATAGCATAATGATATAGGCTCACACAGGCATAAGTAGGCAAACAACTAGACAGGCTTCCACAGCTGATGGGGGTGGGGGGGTGGGAGATAAGCAGCACCGGAAATGGAGAAGTCGACTGAAAGAGGCTGCGGTGGTATTAATTAAACAATGCCCATTTTAATCATAGCTAATTATATTTGCAGGCGAGGGTCTAGAGGAGTGAGGGGGCTGAGGGTGATTCTATCTGTGTCCCTGCTCATTAGTGCGGTGGAGCTGTCTCATACAGCTCCTGTCATCAAATAATCAGCAATAAACATCGTCTCTATCAGAGGAGGGTGATACTGTTATAAAAAACAGTGATTATATACGACAGGGTGGTAAAGACCAGGACGTAAATGGAGCTGTTTAACCACAGAGAAATGTGGGGAAAAAGGCTTCTGGAGCTGCTTTTGAGCAAAGACAGTGAGACAATTAAGACAGGAATATAACAGTCTGCAGGAAGCAAGGAATATATGTGAGCACAAGAGAGCACGTCAGCAGCCTAACCACCTCCCTACTGGTGAAATTGTTAATTAATGTGGCGCCCATTAATCAGTCAAATGGCTGCTAATTAGTCTTTTCAATCTCTTCTGCCTTGAACCACATTTTAAACTCTTTTCTTGCCCTCCTCCGCTGCCTTGTCAATAATCCAGCCACCACAGCCTCCCCTCTGTTTCTTTCTCTAAAGCAGCTGCCTGTTATCTCTGTTCATCGCTGACTGTTTCTCATCTATAAACATTCAGGAGCTCAGACGTTGACCCTCGACTCCTGGCTGACCTGCAGGTCACTGGCAAAAAAAGAACGGGGGTATTGAGGGGAAATCATCATGGCTGCTGTGTTATCTCTCAGGAGGCAAAGGAGAGATTTAAATAGAGAAAAAATATAGGGGAAATTGGAGTGAAGAATAAGAGCAGTGGGCCCTAAATACAGGTCAAATGAACAGGAAGGACAGTGGGCGTGATAACTTTCCCATGTCAAGTGTCCATCTCTTGTCCTGGCTTGGTCTGGGGCGAGAACACACTGCCAGCTGAAGTCCCATAGTCTCCCAGTCTGTGTCCTCCTGCCGCAATCAGCTACGGCTCTGAAAGCGGATTATATAGTTCGCCCAAAATCTCCTCACCTAAGCTCAGAAAAAGACGGTAGTGTCTTTCTCACACACACACACACACAACAGGATTAGCATGCGTGTTAAATCATAGTGGGGGGAAACACGGTGCACTCGCAGGAGGATCTTTATCAAGACAAGGAGGATGAAAATACATCTTCAAACAAGATGCACTGGCAAATTGATTCAGTGTTTACGGTTATATTAGGGCGTATTAATGCATTTTATTTTTTAATCAAGTTGTAATTGAAGACAGCTAATTGGCTAATTCATACATTAGTGTGCATGCTTTTTTTTAATATAAAGACCATTAAGATAAAGATACAGATTAGATATTAGATATGGATTTGACTAATCTGAATGCTAGCTTTTAGATAAAAAAAAATGCTAACAGCCATTTCCATATTACAATATTGCAGCAATTGTCACAGACCACCTGTGAAATTAAGACATTAAAGGCACAGTATCTAATATCTGCTGCTATTGGTCTTTGAATGAAAACAAAACAAATGATGTAAGAAGCAAGGGATCATGGGAGTTGTTGTCTTTATTGTTAAACAACCACCATTGCCAATTAAAATCTACCTATGTGACGTCTATGTCAAGTTTTATTCACATTATGTTTCATCACGCTCAGCGAAGTCCCTCCTCACTCTCTGACTCTCTCCCTGACTCTCTCCCTGAAGTAACAGCGGCAGGCGACCAACTGAAACGCACCGTTACCTTGAGTAAAAGTATGGATTTCTCTGGGATTTGATTTTGTCTGAAACATTTGGACTTATGTACACAAATCAACAAATTACATAACAAAAGTGCAGTAATCTTTAGACATTTGAATGCAAAAATCTTACATATGTCTTTAAGGGAAATATTTCGGACCCCTAAAAGATGATTCCCATTACTGTCTCATGACGAGACATCAGACTGGTAATGGACAGAGAAAAAGCTTTTCAATAAAAAACTAGAATGGATGGAGAATGAAAGAGGGGGTGGAGCGAGAAAGAGGCATTGGAGAGACACAAGAGATTTTTTTTTTTCCCTGTCTGGTTTTCTATAAGAGGAACGAGAGGAGATAAGACTAAAAGGACTGTCACTCAGAGGAACAATCCTTCCAGTGTCCCCTCTTGCTCCTGCAGCTCCTCCTCCTCCCTCTCTCTCTCCAATTTCCACAGATTCCTGCTGAGATAGAGTCGCTGTTCACAGGGACAGTTTGCTGACATCATCCGCTACATACTGAGTGTCCTGCACTCTCACTGCCCCGCCCCACGACACTTCTTTGACAGGACGGACACACACATATAGACACAGAGACATGGTCGTTTCCAACCTGTGCAATCCTCAATGATCAGCTGATCAATCACCTACAACATTGATAATCATTGTTACATTTTTCTTACTATTTGTTTTTCATCGTTTACTCATTCAAGGGTGGGAATGTTTACATTAAAAGGAGGAAGACTTTAAAAATCATGATCTCATGTTGAAAGTGATAATGTAGCTATTTTTAACACAGAAAGCATTCATTTTAAAAAAAGTGTACATAAAAGTTAACAATCACACTGATTTTTATTCTAAATCTCTAACATCTTTCACTGTGTATTGGTCATGCTTTTGCTGACCAGTGTAATACGATTCGGCTGGCAGTTTCATACTGCATGCTTCAGTAGTAGGCACATTTGTATGTATTGATTTGGTTCTGGACAGTGTGACATCAGAAAAACTAGTGTAGGAAATTAGGAACTTAAGTAAGACAGCAGAACAAACCAACCACAGAGAACTGCAGGTTGATATTTAGGGTTCAGTGTGTATGAGCTGTCATTAAATATCTGGATAATCTCTTCTGGCTATTGCACACATGCAGCAGTGAGCACATACAAACTGCAGATAGCAGTACTTCACATTGCTGTTTGTTAAAACATAACTACTCATAAATTCATCAAGGGCATTAGCAATGATCACACAGAAAATGGCAGAGTTTCAGCATAAGTTTGATTTATTTTTTCTTTCTGAAAATGTCAATATTCAACTTAATTCAAGCAATATCTGGGGTAATTGCTACTCGGGGTAAAATGCAATGCTACAAACTCCCATGAAAGTAATGAAATGAAAACACTAAAATATAAACAAATACTTTTGAAATCACAAAGCAACCCCTAAATTAATCCAAGGTTGAAACATAACATGGCCTTTATCCCAGCAGACAGTGAGTACAGAGATCTGAGTGAACTAGAGCTGCAACAATTGGTCAATTAAACGATTAGGCAGTCAAAAGAACTATCCTGATAACCAATTTATCATTTCAGTCATTTTTCAAACAAAAATGTCTAACATTAGCTGGTTCCAGCTTCTTAAATGCTGCTTTTCTTTGTCATTTATGACAGTAAATGTCCTTTCTTTGGGTTTTGGACTGATGGATTAACATAAGAAGCAATTTGAAGACATCACTTTGGGCTCAGGGAAGTTGTGATGAGCATTTTTCACAATTTTTTTACATTTTGCAGACTGCATGATTTGATCGTGTAAATAATAGGCAGATTAATCGATAAAAAAATATTGTTAGTTGCAGCCTAGCACAAGCCTGTGGAAACCTCAGTTCAGTATTTGTAAAATGTGTATGCCAATCAAGGCTCAGCTGAACGGGAAAACATACTAAAAAAGGTTTTGCTGCAAGTCAAAAGAATTGATTCAGAAGATCAAAAGTACTGATTTATATAAAACAACTCAAATGCATCAACAGCAGAGGAGCAGCTTCCACCCATGTGATGATGCAAACTGGATTAAAGTCCATCTCCATAAAAGGGAGATAAAACAATCATTGTTTCACATGCGTTCAGCATTCCCACAATCATTGCATCTCAGCAGACTGTCTCCATCCCCAGAAAAAGAGGCAGATAGAAGAAGGTTATCACACCCCCCGATACAGAGGCCAGTGTTCTCCTCACCTCTACAGGACCCCTGAAACTGCCTGTCTGAAGCACTGTGACACAGTGTCAAGACTGAACCATCTTTTTATGAGGATCAAAGACATACCGCTTGAAATGTAAATTAATGCTAACAGGCTGCGAATCTGTTTTGGGCTCCTCTTCGTTTGCTGGTCCACCTTTGCCTCCACCCTTCCCTTTCTTCTTAGTAGTGGAGGATAACAACTGCTTGGTTTCTGGGCAAAGACCCTCTGAAGAAAACAAACAGGCAGGTCAAGGTAAAAAGTAAACAAGGTGATTATCAAGAAACATTATATAAATATATCCCCTTTGTGTAATTAATCTTGATCATACTGTCCTCCAGCATGTCCTACAGTACTCAGGTCAAATTAATCATCTCAGTGTAGGTACTGTATATCTGATAGCTGATACAGATCTTTTCTCCCCTGTTATGTGTGCAGTAGGTGCTGTATCAGTGCTTCTGTGTGCTGACCTCGAGATCAACTGACGCCTTCATCCTCCTGATGTAACTGATGAAAATGTGCACAGAGCCAGATCTCAGCTGCTGCTCGAGTCTCTGGGTTAGTCTCCCCTATCTGCTCATACTTAACTCCTCCTTCACTGGGGCTTCTTCCTGTGAATGCAGAGGTGCTGTTCGACGCTGCTTATGCATGCACCACAAATTCGATATCCGTCATTCGATATCTTTCTTTATGTGTGTGAGTGTGTGTGTGTGTGTGTTTTCGAGGATAGAAACTGGCTGTGTGCTTGCTGTTTTGCACACGGATGGTAAGAAATGTTCTGGGTTCACTGCTTTACACGCAGGCTGTCTGACCTCACGTACAAAACGGCGCCAGCATTCTTCTTGTTATCGTTATGCCAATGTGAGGGTTGTTATGATTGCAGCGCAGCCAGAAATCTCTTCTTGTTATCTATGATCAGCTGAAAATGTCCACTAGCCACCACAAAACACACTCACACACCCAAACTTAAATGATTTGTGTTCACATACAAGTGACGCGTAGAAATTGCACTTTGTCCTCAAATACATTTCTAAGTATTTTTAAAAGACATGTGTAGAAAAACTACTGCACAGACTTGAAGGGAAACGGGACTGATATGGAAGCATTAGAATAAAGATAAGTGCATGTGAAACACAGACATCATGAGTAGCAAACTCACCAGAGAGGGTCAAAAATCAAAACCTAATAAGCACCAATTATGGGTAAATTGGCTTCGGTGGACAAATAAATCAGGATCAGTGGAGAAGCAACATAACACGAGGTTTAAACTACTGTATTATAACAATATGGAGGAATGTTTATCTCGTTGTCTCCCTAAGCTGTTCGACAGAAACCTGCCACAAACATACAGTCCTGCTCACCATTATTGGCACCCCTTCATTTGCATAACCTCTACAGTATCGTCAGAAATAAATGGAAATGTACCAAATTTATATCATCAGGATCTTTTAATCGGAGGTCCAAAGTAATTTAACAAAGAAAATTGTTTTTTCAACTTACATATTGCAATTTCAAAGAAGAAACAGAAAAAACAGCATGTGCAGCAATAATGGCACCCCTCTTTAATATCTGGTTGCACACCCTTTGGCAGTGATGACAGCCTCCAAACGTTTCTTATACGCTTCTATAAGCTTCTTGCACTTCTCAGCTGGTATTTTCTCCCACTCTGTCTTTGCAAATTGTTCAAGCTCTTGAACGTTTGCAGGTTTCTTTTCCCCAATGGCAGATTTCAGCTCATACCAAAGATTTTCAATCGGATTGAGATCAGGACTCATGGCTGGCCATTTTAAAACAGTCCATTTTTTCCTTTTCAACCATTCCTGCGTGCTTTTGGATGTGTGCTTTGGGTCTTTGTCTTGCTGGAGGACCCATGATCTTCGACTCAAACCAAGTTTTCTTACACTGGGTAGGACATTTCGCTCTAAAATCTCTTGATAATTCTCTGATTTCATGATTCCTGTGATACGGTCAAGGCCTCCAGTACCAGATGCAGCAAAGCAGCCCCACAGCATTATGGATCCTCCACCATGCTTAACTGTTGGTAGGGTGTTCTTTTCCTTGTAGGCTTCATTGTGTAGTCTATAAAAAAACTGTGGGTGTGCATTGCCAAAAAGCTCTATTTTTGTTTCATCTGTCCACAGAACATTTTCCCAGAAGGATTGTGGTTTGTCCAGGTACTCTTTGGCAAAGATTAGTTGTTCCTTTTTATGTCTTTTCCTCAGCAGTGATGTCTTCCTTGGCCTTCGCCCATGAAGCCCTGTTTGGTTTAGTGTGCGGCGTATGGTACTTGTTGAAACCATGACTCCAGACTGTTCCAGGTTGGCCTTCAGGTCTTTGGATGTTTGACGTGGTGTTTTTTCCACCATTCGCACCAACTTTCGAAGACTTCTCTCATCAATTTTTCTCTTCCCCCCACGCCCAGGGAGGTTCTTGACAGTTCCATGCTTGGCAAACTTCTTAATAACATTACGCACTGTTGAAACAGGGACACCAAGGTCTTTGGAGATGGCCTTATACCCTTTGGAGGTCTTGTGTTTGCCAATTATCGCACTTCTGATGTCCTCAGACAGCTCCTTTGTCTTCACCATTGTGACAAAGGAACAGGGGATAACAGATGGCTTTTTAAAACAGGGAAGTCATCATTCATTGGCTAATTCATGTCACATGGGCACAGACAATTTATCACAGATGATTCTCATTTGTGATTTACCACAGGTGAGTCACAATGTGTTTCCATACTGATTTACAACAAAGGGTGCCAATACCAGTGACACAGCAAGCTTTAAGTTTTTCTATTTTTTCCTCCCATTGTTTATTGTTTTAAATTGTTGTTTATCATTTGCTCTTTTGTATCAAACACGAGTTCTCTATAGAAAAAAAATGTTTCACTTGATTCATTTTTTTCAGAAGATATTCCACATTATGTACTTAAACTTCATGGGTGCCAATAATGGTGAGCAGGACTGTACCTTAATTCAAGGCTTTAAATGTTTAGATTTGCTGCATTTGTCTGTATGTTTTAGTCAAATGAATGTTGGGGGTTTGCATACCTGCCAACATTAGGCAGTGAAAGAGAGGGAGATTTTCTGGGATATCAGCATATAACCCCATAACCCGACACAACAGACTAATAGAATAAATACAAGGATGTAACTGTAAAATAACTTAAATAAAACCTGTAAAAAAAATGTACAATGAGGTCAACATCTAAAATCTAATAAAATATCACAGCAAATTAAGACATTGTGAGAAAGTGTGTGACAAGCCAACATTGCTTAAGAGGGAGAACAAATTGATGCATGACATCAGTCTGCAGAGTGGAAGCAAGAGGAGGGGGAAGTGAGACAGAGGGCAAATGGCAATAAAGGGGAAAGTCTTGCTCTAAGTTCAATGAAAGTTGGAAGCATATTTCTTCTTCTTGGCACCTGTTTCATCCATTTACAGCAGCAAAACAAATGACGAGTGACACAAGTCACACGTTGCACATGCTCAAGCCTCTGGGTTGGGTTGCCAGGTACCACAACATTTGTATCACTAATCCATTAAAACCTAGGACCCCCATTGAAAATGTATTCTAACACCTAATGCATTGTTTGGAAAAACTTGTCAAAGTTCACTAAAACCTTTGTTTCTCAGCCTCTGGAGCAGATAGAAACTTGAGATAGTGACCATTCAAGAGCTTAAGACATTGGTTTTAATTGGAGATTAATACCTTGACTCTAATGTTCATTAACAAACTACAATGCATTTCCTCATTCACATATTTTGAAAGTGACAACATCATCCAAAACATACTCATGTTGAATCAGGCTCTAAAAGGGAGAAACACAAAATCGTTACGAATTATACGGAGACTGGTGAAAATCTGTAGTGTTGGTAGGTATCGGTTTGGACTGTTATAAAAAATAAAACAAGCAATTTGACTAAGGCTTCAGGAAAACTGTTCTGAACAGTTTTTGACATATTATGTACCACAGAATTAACTGAATATTAGAGAAAGCAGTGAGCAGATTGAAAAGATGAAAGTAATCGTCAGTTGCAGCCTTGTAGGTATGAGCTGTAGTTATGAACAACAGAAAAGCAATGACCTGTGACTTCTGCATTCTCGTCATTGTATGCATGAAAAGACAGATTATGAATACTGACAAAAAGCAACAAGTCACGTATTACCAAAAAAAAAAAAAACAGACTCTCACTGCATTATGAAGTATTTTCAGTTTTATGTACAACTGGAATAAAACTACTTCAGAGAGTTGCATCATGCATGGAAAGCTTGGAAAGTCCTCACTGCCATAAAGGAAATCTTCAGAGTTAGAAGGTCAGCAGGCTAAAGGCTAAATACAGTTAAACCGATTGATCAAGTACTGTAACAGACTGTGAACCGATATAGGTCTGTATCAATGATTTGACCTACCCCTTATCAGCAGAATAGTGGAATCTTTATCCTAATGCCTGCAGGGAGTCTCACATGAACACCACACTGGATGTCTACATTAGGTTCATGCATGAAGATGTGTGTGTCAGTGTGTCTGAGGCTTTTGAACATATGCGAGTGTGAGGCAGTGAAGAGGATGTAGGTGAGGTTCTCTTTCTACATGTTTTTGTTTTCTCTTCCCCCCCGGTGTGGAGCAGTGGGCTCGGAGCAACAGAAGGTAAAATAAACATGGAGCAGACTTCCCCCGGAACACAGGCAATCCCCAGAGGAATTCTGGGAATGTGGCTCAGGATGTCGGGCCTACCGCTCTTACCGCATCCTGAAAACTGTCCGCCGAGCCCCAAAATCTGAGGAGAAAGTGCTTTGGGTGTGTGTATTGATGAAGAGGGAGACTTGTCTGTGCTGACCGATGTCAAACTAAGCTAACACAATGATGATACGCGTGACAGACACTGCAATAAACAGCATCGTTGGTTTGACTACTAGTGCAACAGAGGTGATAATCTGTAGAACATATAATTAATGCTTCAATTCAGCTAATCTTTAATTAACCAATTAGTTGATTAAGAAATTGGAAATGCCAACTTTTTTTTTTATTCGTTTAAGTGTTTTAGTAGTTTTTCAAGCAGAAATGTCAGAAATGTGCTGATTCCAACTTTTTAAATATTTGGATTTGCTGCTTTTATTTGCCATTAATGAAAGTAAATGAAAAGTTTTGGTCTGTCTGTTGCACAAAAGGAGCAATTTGAAGATGTCACTTTGGGCTCTGGGAAATTGTGATGAGCATTTTAAACAACTTTTTTTTTTTGACATCTTATGGATTTATTTGACAGGAGAGACGAAGAGCGAAAAAGAAAGCAGCCAGGTTGGGATTCATCCCAGGCTGCTGCATTGAGGACACAACCTCTCTATATGGAGCACATGCTCTACCAAGTGGGCTACTGGGGCACCAAGTTAGACCAAACTATTAGCTGATGACTTGTAAAAACAATCAGCAGATTAATCTATAATGAAAATAATCATTAGTTGCAGCCCTAATCCTTACCTTGTACCCTGATCTTGAACTTGCCGCTTTGTCCGAACCCGCCCTCGATAACGCCGGTCTCGCCCGTTGACAGCGTGACCTTCAACCCCACAAAGAGCTGAAGGTTTGTCTCCTTCTTGAACAGGCTGCGGCCGATCACAGTGTAATCGTCAGTCACCTGAGCACAAGAGAGAGGGTGAGAGCCTTATGAGACAGATATATAAGCTCAAAATGTGACAAACATGATTAGAAGTACTTGTTAAATGGTGTGTGAGCATGTGATCTAATTATTATGGTGAGAATGTCAAGATGTCCTTTCTCTGGTCTCACAATCTTGTGGTTTCCTTGATTTCACTCATCATCATGACAGTGTGAGGAAGAGGAGCTGATCCTCTGCCTTGGGCCCTCATCGGCTGCAACACTCACTGAGAGTCAGTCACATTCTTCGAGGCTCGCCGCCTGGCTGTCTCGCTTTCACTCTTTCATCCTCCTGCACATTTTATGTTATATTTGTTTGTATTTCTTTCTTATCATCCATCACTAACCCGCCACTAATCTGATAACAGGAGGGCACCACTCTGTCTCTGACTCACCCCCCACAGCTAGCTCTTCCTCTCTCTTCTGCCTAAACCCTCATTCATTCCTGAACATTTGACCCTGACGTCCCTCAACCGTGACTGATGCGCTGATTTAAAAAAGTTGCTGTACAATTGCTGTACACGTCTGACAGACCGTATGAATTGTGACTGGACGAGGCAGTCATATCTCAACAATGCCAGCAATGTGTTCTTTTGCGAAAAAGGAATTTTCAAGTCTTGAAACATTACTGTCTCTTTCAGGGAGACAGACGAGCGACAAATGTAACGTCATGTGACCACTGTCTGACCTCCCGCGCATGCTGTTCTGCTCCTGAGTCACTGACTGGAGCTGTCAACAGCCTGAGGTGCTAACAGCAGGAAACTAGTTCACACACTTGACCCCTGACCTAAATCTGACCCTGCACGAGGCTGCACACAGAGAAACTTAACTGTACAGCGCAGAAAGAAAAGACCATAACATCTTCAGTGCGTCTACAGATGAACTGTTGAGTTTTTGAAAAATTGTAAGATCAGATGTTTAAGTCAATAAGACAACAACAGAATTAGAGAAGATGAGATCAGATTGGTGAGAAGTTGAACTCAGGATTTAGGATAGAACATAACAGAAATCACACCAAGAAGAAAAATCCAAATATGTGTGTGAGAGAGAAAGATGCTGAGGCAGAGAGAAGTGAAGGTGAGTCATGTGGGTATTCCTGTGCCACTCAGGTGTGTCCAAACACTGCCAGCCTCTGACAGCTAGACAGGCCTAGTGGCGTCAGGCGGCCACCCACGCACACCTCAATGTCACAGCACATGCTAAGGCATGCATGCGCACCCATCCGTGCCTCACGCTGCTCGCAGGACTGAATATGCATTCTTGTTTGTGTGTACGTGTCTGTTTACAAATACACAATGGGGGCTCTGTCTGAGAGGCACGCTCCAGTGCCACCAGCAATGAGAAACATTCAAAGAAGAACCAGAGCCAGAAGAAGGAGCACAAGGTGACAGAGAGGGCAGAAGAGCAAGGGCAACACTCAAGGGTAATCAGAGAAAATGACAGTCATGAAAAAGACATTTTAAATAAACTCTGTAGGATCCACTCACCCTTTCCACCTGTCCCTCCTTGTGTTTCGTCTTGTAGATGCGCAGACGGGGCAGGGAAGTCTCAGCATAGCCTTTATCTTCAAACCCCTGCAGCAGACGGCCTTGGAAGGCCAACCGGCATGCATTGGCGTGGATGTCTGTGTCCAACTTGGAACCAATCACCAGGCAGAGTGAGGGACACGTGACTGGCCGCTCAAACTCCAACAAAGCCCATTGGTCTGGGTCAGGTCCTGAACTTGCCTCACCCTGACTGGTCATATATTCATCCTGGTAGAAGTACTCCCTGTCGAAGGTGAAGGGTGTTTCCAGTGAGCAGGGCTGTGGCGGAGGTGGTTTAGTGTCTGAGGGGGGCTCTGAGGCACCCACAGGAGGCAGGCCAAAGAAGGTCACCTTCGCCATGACTGTCTCGTGACCCACGGTGATGTGGAACTTGGCACGAGTGGCAAGAGATCCCTTAAAGTAGCCTATCTTCCTCACGGAGATAACAGCTGCATAGAGGGTGCGCAGGGACCCCGGGGTGCACACCACGCCCCGCTCTAACAGTTTAGGGTCAAACTGTGTCACACACACACCCACACGATCCCCCTGCATTGCCCCAGACACTGGCTTCCGAAACATCTGCACCGACTTTATCTTCTTGGTCACCTGATGTCAAAAAGCATAGATATGTCAATATCTCACATTAGTTTCATATTTAATCTATTTAACAATTTCATCAGGTCAAATTTTAATGTTGCATGTAAAAATGAGCTATTAAACATAGTATACAGCATGAGATTAAATACAGGGAAAAAAATCATCAAAACATTTTTTATCTCCACAGTACTGGGATGTTTTTTTTAACATATTTAAAGCAAAAGGGACTATAGCGGATTAAGATTTTCTGTCAGTAAAGTATTCACATATGTAAGTAAACAGCCTATTCAATATGCACAACTTGCAGTTTATGCTTCTTATTTTTTAATAAGGTAAGATAGCCATTTTTCACAATCTTAATTTTGACAATTAATGACAAAGACTGTCAAATTAAATATAATATACTTATATATATATATATATATATATATACATATATATATATACTGAGGCTTTTTACAAGTTTTTTTTTACACTTTTGGTGGAAAATCCTATTAGTTAGTTTTGTTTATCATCCTTTCAGAAATTCTTTTTGGGTCTGTGGCAATTGTAATACAGAACCACAACATTACAACGATCACAATCAAAGACAGACAAGGAATGTAAATATACCAAAATGTAAGTGACACACATCCCATATCACAAGGATTTGTTTAACAGAGCTATTCTGGGAGATATAAAGGATCTCTGGGGCAAGGGAGGTGCGCAAAGGCTGTACCCTGTACCTGCAATCAGATGATAACAACTCATATTCACGACAGAGAGGGTGTGATACATCACTAAGGATTGCCCGTCCTTTTCCTGCCACTCGGGCCTCACAAAGTAACATTCTGTGTTGTTCCTGACTGGAATATGTATTTAGATACTATCAGGCTTTGGTAAAAACTTAATTATAGCTGATGATGTGCTTTGTTTGGTTCAAACTACACATCTCCAAACAAATCATAAGTATACAAATAAACAACTAAAAGATACCTATCTATCGACCCATCTATGGTTTTGGGATCTGGCATACCCCCCTGTTTCTGTGGTTGTTTTTGTTAGTTAGTTACAAACACTGACCAAATCAACAGCAGTGGCACAAATCAAGGTTCTGTAACAAACTGTTAATTTAGCCATTTGCTGCCACCAAGAGGTGAACATAAAAACTGCAGACCAAACTGCTATGCGGAGCTGACGTGTGCATCTGGTCTAAATTACCCAACTCCTGTGCTGCCAGTCCACCCCCCAGTCCCCTCATCCTTCCCTCACATTAAACTGACACATCCTCTGAACCCACTCGGCCATCCCTCCCTCTGTCTGCCCACTTCCAGTCAACTTCTGAACTTCCGAAAACTCTGTGGTTTCTACTTAAGAATTTCCAGAGCTCTGCTCTGTTACTTGCTTGTAAATATCAGACGTTCAGAATTCATGACCATTTTTTTGGAGCATACCTTTAGTGCTGGGATTTCCACAGTGTCATTGATGGCCAACGACCCCTGCAGGATGGTTCCAGTCATGACTGTTCCCTGACCACGGATGGAGAAGCAGTGATCCACAGCCATCAGAAGGTCACCCCCGGGGTCTCTCTGAGGGAGGTATGTCTGTTTCTTCAAAAGCTGAGACAGACGGAAAAAAGGGCAAGAAGAGAGACGCATTTACCCAAATAACCCAAAAGACAACTGCTGTCATAATACTGCAGGGTCACACATACATAAAAACCAGATAATTAGATCCATAACTCATCAGTGCTAAGTCTGACTTTGTCTTGGCTTGACTTTGGTGTGCCTGATACACATTGTCTCTTGTGTTTTAAGTGCTGATTTGACCATAAACTGTGAGTCATAGTGCTGTAATTCACAGCCAAGGTAAAAGGATATCATCTTTTCAACTGCAGCATACTGTGTTGGGTACCGCCAGCCGTACTTGAAGTTTTGATTCACTTCCCAGTTTGTTGAGAGAGCTTGACATCAGTACAGCCTGAATGTTGCGGGGGACATGGCCCTACATAATATGTTTCTATCTGATATCTAACGTTCGTTTACTATTTCACTTTATAAAGTAATTAACACATAACGTCAACATCCTTTTCAGTTGGTCAAGTATACTTCGTTGACTGAGCAAAGAAAGCATCGTTGTTAGTTTAAATTGTAGAATAAGTAAACACAGCCGAGCACTTGCTTTACTTTTATACCACCACTTGAACAATATCAACTCACTTAAAGTGCAGTATTCATAAGTGAGAACTTATGTGCTCTTTTGAGCTAAATTAGTAACAATGGAGGGGGACCCGCGTGTTTCCGGACTTTACCTCTATTAACTCTGGCACTCCATGTGGCTCCTCTGTGTCAGGAGCCTCCGGGCCCCCAGGCTTCGCTGCCACAGCAATCACTGGACATTCCTTAAATCTGGCCAACAGAAAAAATATTGGAACTACTTCATGCTTTGATGTTGAGGTAATGATTAAAGTTACTTCAAATAAAAAAACAAGTGGGCCTGACAGACTGACCGCTGGAATGCAGACAGGGAGACAGAATGTTTAATGAATGAAGAAGTTTGACAAGAGATTCAATCCCAGGCCATTGGGGACTACATGAGATGCCCTAACCCACAATTCACAGCCACTACCTCTAAACACATCCCGATTCACTCTTGGACTTGTATTTAATACAGACCTGGTGTTCTCCAGTGTTTTGTGAAGTCGCTTGGTCATTTTCTCAATGGCACTTTGTCTCTTATTGGGTGGCAGCAGGTCAATTTTGTTCAGGACGACTACCATGCAAGGGCAGGTCAGCTCGCCTATCAGCAGACACTCTGCTGTCTGAGTCTGCACCCCTTTCACCACGTCCACCACCAGCATCATCAGGTCAATGATTTGGGCACCTACAGAAGGAAGAAAATTCAAACAATAAGGAAGATGGTGAAAAGCAGCAAGCTGAAACAGAACAACAACAGCAACACAGTAATTTGCTGTTAAAGACATCCTAGCTTTTTTGGTGTGTATCTAAACAAAGATGTAAAAGCTGTGAGTATGGACTGTAAAGAGACTATTAAGCCGACAATAGCAATACAAACAGGAACACAGATACCCAAAAATAACAGTAGAACAAGCTGAGAAATTAGGGGAGGGGTGCACAAAGGCAAAGACAGAGTAAAAGGCTAGAGGGTTGAAACTAGAGCTGCAGCTCACTTGGTTGTCTTTCCTTTTGCTCTTTTCTTTTCCTGACTTTGGCAGTCTCTCTTTCCTGTGCTCCCCTCTTTTCTCTCATTCTATCTGGCTCCCTCTCTTTCCTGTGCTCTCCCCACATGGGACAGGAGGGGAAGTTAAATACGTACCCCGATCACCATACTTTCCTTCCTCCCTAATCTACAGCATGTGCCACCCCACTGGCTCATAGGCTTCATTTAGTATGTCGGTTACACGGCTCAGCAGCATTCAGTGTTCGAGTGCCTCAAGTCTGCTTTGATACCAAAACCATAACTTCTACCAAATTTGCATTGTGTTACACTATTTGAGCTTCAAAATGTTGGATCTTGGTTGACACAAGATTGACTAAGAGAGAAAGCAAGTAAAAGAGTGTCCCTCATTATCTCTGGACAGCTGCCCCCCTTTAGTTATTTCTCCTCATATTCCCAACCATACAAGTCAATATGACATGATCAGAGATATGGCGCCCTCTGCTGGAGAAGGTCAAATTTGTGCGTGATAACAGTGAGGATGTAGTGAAGGCAGCATCCTCCAGTGACCATGACTGTGCCATTTCGATAACCAGTTTTTGTCAAGAACATATAATGACACATGTAATAATCTATCATCTCATGTTGTATTGTGATGTGTTACTGACACACTGGTGCTAATATCGCAGTACGTTATCTTTTGATATCGTTATTGAAAAACAATGACACCAAGTAGGATCAATGTTTGTGTTAATTATGGACATAATCCCTTCAAATTTAAAGTCAGATGCTCAATTGACTGTTCTGGGTTTTTTTTTTAGTTTGCAGTCAAACCATTTTCCAGTTTATGGCTGTGTTTTTTTTACGTCTGGGGTGATGTGTGCCTGTAAATAAGGTTAAAAGGCTACAGGTACTTTGGCTGTATGCTGGTTTGCTGTCACACTATTACAGCCAACTGAGACACTTCAATGGAACTGAGCCATTGTTAATGTTATTGGTAACACCTGTGCTTTTCCTGCTATGACAAGTCAGAATGTCAGCTGTGAAAAAGGCCTATTTAAGAGGCATGTTTTCATCTTAGTTGTATAGATTAGGGGTCAGCCAATATGGCTTTTACAGGGCCAATACCGATCAAGGAGACTAAAAAACCAATATGAAAAAAACAGAACAAATCAACTACTTGAGTATTTCCTTTTTCTACTACTTTATATCTCCTCTTCACTACATTAATTTGCTGAATTTAGTTACTAATTACTTTGCAGATTCAGATTACTCAGTGTTTATAGGCTATAAATCGTGACTCGTTACAATTCAGATATTATTTTGCGGGAAATTGTGTGAGAGGATGTTGTATCAGAGCCAAAGTAGCACATTTTTAAATGGGTTTATTGGTCTACCCCTAGGATACAAACTCAGTTGCCAGTTTATTACCTACAATTAACTCAAACTATGCAGTCAAAATTACCAGTCCTTCAATTAATCCCAGCTCCATGAAGGTTATACTGCTCAGTGTAGTGAGAGGTGTTTCTAATATTTATCTACCATCATTGATATGAATGAGGTGGACACAAAGGTAGAATATTTCAGGGCTGATGTGCATATGTGTACCTAATAAAGTGCCAATTAAGTGTAGTTAGAAAGGTATGGGCTGCCGTTTACCACCTTTTCATGTACTGTCACCTGTGACATCTAGCAGCAAAACTTTGGAGAGCTCACCTCCGATGATAGTCCGAATAAGAGAGGCGTGACCCGGACAATCCACCAGGGTGAACTGCAGGCTGTCATACTGCTTCTGGCCCTCGCTGTCCCGCAGATGATCCGGAAGATCCACCGTGAAGGAGGAGAAACCGAGGTCCAGCGTGATGCCTCTCTCACGGGACTGCGGGTTCTTGTCGAAGGCAGCCGTGGAGGCGGTGCTGCTCAGCGCCCTGGCGAGCGATGTCTTCCCGCTGTCGACATGCCCGAGGACCCCGATGTTGAAATTTAACGTCTTGGTGCGACTGTCAGCAGACTCTGACATTTTGACACCGGTGTGATGTAATGTTGACTAGCGTGTGTATTTTTCCTCTACTCTGAGCTGGACCTTGAACTCAGCTCCAACAGAAACATTACACGGCGTTACTTTTCCTTCGTTGGCATCCACTCATTAGCACATTCAACAACATTCAATAACAAGCTGTTTCAATTTGTTTGGGGTTTACAAAACATAGATAGCTATAAGTACGACTTTTGCGTTACTTCAGCGTGTAAACAGTTGAGAGAAACGACTTCCCTGGTGACAATGCACTCCATCCTCAGAAAAACATGCTAAAGCGGAACGGCGTTTAAGCTAACAATAAATAAAACGAGGGAAAACTGACCTGCCATATTGGCTCTGTGATTAACTCTTAAATGTAAAACGTCGACGGGTTGACGAAAACCTCTCTATATTTTAAATTCTGCATTCATTTGACACTCTCAATCACACTTTGACAAGTTTCTAGCAGTTTCTACTACGACAAATCTACTGAAGCACAACCGGAAGTAAAAACTGTGAAGGGCGGGGTTTTGAGTGGATGAAATTAATGACAGTGATTTTAGCCAATGGCCGTGTCGTATGAATCGACACGGTCCAATAGTCTTTCTAGAAAGTCCAAATGGGCGGTACTTCAAGGTATCACTTCCGCTGATTTTCCCTAGTTACCCACATGGAAACCGATTTCCCTGTGTTTTGAGTTTCCGCGCCGATTGTGGCGGTGAGAAATAATCTGAGGCACAGGAGGCTTTTTCTTCACCATAAACCTGCCTTGAAGTTTTTACATCCCATATTTGCAAATTAACAGTAACTATGAAGATCGAGGAGGTAAAAAGCACCACAAAAACTCAGCGGATCGCCTCTCACAGTCATGTCAAAGGACTCGGGCTAGACGAGGCCGGGAATGCTAAACAGTCGGCATGTGGTCTCGTCGGCCAGGAGGCTGCAAGAGAGGTAATATTCATGTTTCACTGCACCTACGTTATACTTGTATTATATGTAGGAACGACCTCAAGAGCTGAGGGATTAATGTATGGATGATTTTCCCTCACTGCGGTCGGTAAGGTGCACCAACAAGCTAGCTGGGTTGCGTTAGCACTGTGGTGTCGCTGTTTCATAGTCAGGTCAGGGGTTAGAAAAAGAAGTGCACCCTAAATGGAAGTAATATTCATTCATAATCTCTCTTGTCTTAATATGCTATGTTAAAAGTTTGATTTTTTTTGTTTTAACTGGTCTTCGCCGCCGCCCACCAGCAAAGATAATTAATGTATTGTTGAATGTAGAAGCCAATGGATCTGCTGTATAGACACTAACAGCACCCATGTTGATTTTATTTAAATATGATATATAGACAATATAGTGACACATATGGACAGATAGGCTAGGGGTTACAATATAGAATTGAAACTTTGCAGAAATTTGAATTTACAGGAGCTACTATCACTGCTTGATTTCAGTGTGTGAAAATATAAACCTGGTGTGACATGCAGCTTCCATGGCTCTGTATTGAATTTACTTTAATGGTATGGACAATAGGGCAGGTGTAACGACAACAAGGTACAGTAAATGTGTTGACTTATGTGCTTGGCAGTAATCCAACACACACCTGCTTTGAAGTCAATTTATAGCACTCAACTCAGGTTGGTATCCCACAGCCAGCTAACTGTATAGCAGTTGTGTCCTGTTAACATGTTCCGAATGTATAACGGTACTTTTTTCACTCTCCAGGCTTGCGGCATCATTGTTGAGCTGATCCGTTCAAAGAAAATGGCAGGAAGAGCAGTGTTATTGGCAGGGCCACCAGGTACAGGGAAGGTAAGTGTGCTGTGCTGATTCACAAGAAAGACAGCAGCAAAGCTTCATTGAATCCAGCTACTTTTGTTGCTGCAGATTGTGACGTTTAGATTATTGTTCTGCTTCAGACTGCCCTCGCCTTGGCTGTAGCACAGGAGTTGGGAAATAAGGTCCCTTTCTGCCCGATGGTTGGCAGTGAGGTCTACTCATCTGAGATCAAAAAAACAGAAGTCCTGATGGAGAATTTCAGGAGGGCCATCGGTGAGTGTCGCTTAAATATGATTTATTTCCTACCATCTGTCAAAACAAGTCAATGTTACTTAGGATGTTGTTTTTGATAGGCTTTTAGAGGTCGGTTGATTAAAAAACATTCAAACAAATTCCATCCTCATTTATTGCTTTCGGTTAGGGCAACATAAGAGAGGGAGAAAGCTGTGTCATAACTCAGCACATAAAACCAAAACTGTACTCGTACTCTACTTTGATTATCGCTTGGTGCAAAAAGACCTTATAAGTTCAACTCATTCCCTCAGTAAGGAGTCCTTGGGCAGGAAGAACAAGGTGTCCTGCTCACACTGTTCTCATGAGCTGAAATGCAACACTTGACAGAGGATTTATGAGAATGGTGTTGAGAAGGAAGGAAGGCCGGAGAGGGGGAAGGGGCTGCTGATGGTACCTGTCGCAGGGAAGGAAATCGGAGCTTAGGTAGAGGGAGAGGTGGTCATCAGCCCATTTGCCCCTCCCCTAGAACAGGATCCACAGGGGAGTGAAGGGGGTTTCATTTTGAAGTTGTCATCACTCTGTCGATAAGAGCACTGTGACAGACAGTCCCTGCTTTAAGCACTGCTTTCTGACCCTCACCACCATGGATCAGCCACCTGCGTGCTGCTCCTACTCAGTGCCACAGGCCACATGAAAGAGGGACAAGAGAGTGATCATGTTACACGAGATGATGCCCCGACATTTCATGGGCACACGCACACACGTTCAGTCTCTGTAATAAAATGCACTGTTCGGTAGACTGAAGGATGTGGCGGCTTAGTTGATACAGGAACATAAAGGCCTGATTGAGTCCTCACTCTGTACTGTGATGTCGCCCACATTCAGGGCTGCGCATCAAAGAAACAAAAGAGGTGTATGAAGGAGAGGTGACTGAGCTGACCCCCTGTGAGACTGAGAATCCAATGGGCGGCTACGGAAAAACCATCAGCCACGTCATCATCGGTCTGAAGACCGGCAAAGGCACGAAGCAGCTCAAGGTCAGACTGAGAGCTAGAATCTTTATGTGGTTCTAAGATAATTATGTGGTTCCTTATTTTGATATGTTTTTAAAATGTCACCGACAAATTGTTTGGACCATCTTAATAAAGAGATTCAGTGCTTCTTTGGAAGATTAACTTAATGTTCAGAATTAACGTTTAATGTGCTGTAATAACACTGATGAACAAGGTTAGAACCTGTGTTTTACTTTAAGCCTCTTGTCTTGTTTCCTTAGCTGGACCCCAGTATTTATGAGAGCCTTCAGAAAGAGCGTGTTGAAGTGGGAGATGTCATCTACATCGAAGCCAACAGTGGAGCTGTCAAGGTATCGCTACATTGCTTTCATGTGTTTATCCCTCATATTATCAGAATGTGACTAGTATATTAACTTAAGAGTCTTGAGACATTCTGCAGTATGATCATGATTTATAGCCAAGAAGACATGAGAGATAGTCAGGTAGTTAGCCAAGAAGTGCTTAATGGATTAACAGAATGCAGTACTGGTACAAATTAAAGTACAAATTCAATGTACTTGTACTTGCCGTGAGTGTTTCCATTCTATGCAGCTTTGTCCTTCTATTCACTACATCTCAGAGGAAGAAATTGTACTTCTTTCTTCACTACATTTGTCCGACCGCTTTAGTTACTAGGTGCTTTTCAGATTACAATTTGTCATACCCACCCTGTACAGTGAAAACCATGTATTTCCAAATTTTGAATGTTTGTGATAAAGTGGAGGATGAAGTATTCCTTTACGGTTTGAGAAAATTCTCCTATATCTTCAGCTAAAGTATTTAAAAACCCGCTTAGATTAGCTGGCATCCTCACAAAGCTGAAAACAGGCTGTTTTTCTGAGCTCATGAAAGTTGACTTTTTCAAGATGTATGTTTCTCACAGGACAGCAAAACTACCAATATATGATGATGTTATCAAGTATGATATACAACTGTAGGTATGATTTAATTACCCAACAGTGTACCAATTAGTTAAAATAAGCTCAACCTTACTTTTACTATTGATTCTTTTAGTAAGTTCTGCTGATGATACCTACATCATTTTACTTAAGTAAGGTTCTGATGCTTCTTCCACTGCTGCTCACAACTCACAAATTTCGGAAAAAACAGACGAGTTTAATTTGCCAGTTTGTTTTATTCAGAAACTCACAACTGAAATATTTCACATCGAAAATGATAAATGTTTTATTAAACAGAAGTTTAGCGTTTTCTGTCCTGCACGTCCTCTCCAGTCCTTCATGGTGGCGTTCTTTCATCTCCTTCAGCTCTGCATGAAAGCTCCACTGCATTTCTACTGTACTCTGGAATGAGCCTCTCTCATTCCTGCAGCTCTTCATGCTCCCTTTATCTCTCCATCTCCCACAATGCCTCTTTTCCAGCAGCGGGGGCTTGTGGCCTACGTTGACAGGCCGCGATGACGGTTCCTTTAATCGGTGCAGGTGGGCCGAGGGGGCGCAGGTCGGCTCTAGTCGGAGGCCAGAGGAGGAGGGCTGGACGACACATTTGTTACTGTTGACAGCCGTATCACGAGCTGCCCTCTGAGGCTCTTTCATCCCTCAGCCACATGCCCTCCTCTCTGCAATGGGCTGGCACTGGCTTCAATCACACACCTGTTCCCCTCTGCTGTCTTTTGTTTGACTGTTGTCCAGAGCGATGTGAGACGTTCATTTTTGTAAATTGTTATTACTGACACATTCCTCTCTGACTGTGTCTTTGCAGAGACAAGGTCGCTGTGACACTTTTGCTACAGAGTTTGACCTGGAGGCAGAGGAGTACGTCCCGCTGCCCAAAGGTGACGTCCACAAAAAGAAGGAGATAGTCCAAGATGTCACACTGCACGACCTGGATGTTGCAAATGCCAGACCCCAGGTATGTTTTTGCAGATTGCTGTTTGTTAATATCAGTGCAGCTGTTTATATCTCACAAAATTCACTGCCAGTTTGATGCACCAACCCCTATATTTTCTAAAGAATTGCTCATTATTTAATATCAGTATAATATGCATTTGTTTTTACCCTTATGTTACTGTTATTTTGAGTAATCTCTCGCAAAAGAACTTTCTCCAGAATCAATGAAGCTCTATCTTATTTTACTTTATTTGATCTCAGGGAGGCCAGGACATTCTCTCCATGATGGGACAGCTGATGAAGCCCAAAAAGACAGAAATCACAGGTAGCGCCCTGACAGATAACCATCTGGCTTCTCCACTAGTTGACTTTTACTCTGTATTCATTACATTTTCTCTTTTTCTCATTTTAGATAAGCTGCGTGCTGAGATCAACAAGGTGGTGAACCGCTACATCGACCAAGGCGTGGCAGAGCTCGTACCTGGCGTGCTGTTTGTGGACGAGGTGCACATGCTCGACATCGAATGCTTCACGTACCTCCACAGAGCACTCGAGAGCACCATCGCCCCCATCGTCGTTTTCGCCTCTAACAGAGGAAACTGTTTAATCAGGTTGGGGATCTTGTGAAGATTCAACAGAAAAGAACATTTCTTGTGCTAAGATGGAAGATTTGTAGCATAAACAATCATTTGTTTCTCACCAGGGGGACGGAGGACATCAGCTCTCCACACGGGATTCCTCTGGACCTGCTGGACAGAGTCATGATAATCCGCACCATGTTGTACACAACGCAGGAAATGAAGCAGGTGAGAATCAGATATCAACATGGGTTTTTGACACCTGCATCTGTACGCGTGTCACTAACGATGCTGTGTTTCGTAGATCATCAAGATCCGCGCTCAGACCGAGGGGATAAATATCAGCGAGGACGCTCTTACACACCTGGCAGAGATCGGCACCAAGACCACCCTCAGGTAAGGATGTGCGCTGCAGATCACTGAATAGACTGAAGAAAGGAGAAGCTTTACTTCGAGCATCCACTGTAGACCAGCCTTTTCTATAGAAGGAACACAATTATCAAATAAAGAAGAAGGACTGAAAGCAGTTCTTTGACCAAAAAATTAGTAACATAACCTGAATATTACTCAAGAGTTACATATATAGAAAAATAGTACTAAAGTATACTGCATATGTGTATGTGTGATTATACTAAGTGGCTTTTATTTCTCTCAGGTACGCTGTACAGCTGCTGACACCGGCCAGCCTGCTAGGCCGTGTTCAGGGAAAAGAGAACGTTGAGAGGGAGCAGGTAGAAGAAATCAACGAGCTTTTCTACGACGCCAAGTCTTCTGCCAAAATCCTCCAAGATCAACATCACAAGTTTATGAAATAAGAACTTTATTTCTACTTTTTCTTTTACGACTCGCAGGGCTGCTGTTCTCAGCCAGTTGTTACAGGGTTCATGTTGATTCTCCACCCTTGACCCTTTGTTTCTTTGTATTTTCCCATCTTCACACTCTCCACACCATGGCTCATTCTAGTGCCCTCATTTACTATAGTAGTTTTGTTCTAATAAATGTAAAGTTTTATTCTTTCTTTTTGTTGATGAAGATAATTTTTGAATAAAAAAAGAAAAAACACAAATTGACTCACTTTTTAAAATTGTTTTTGGATTGGGCTGTTGCCTATTTTGCTACATTGGTGGCACGTCTTGCTATGAAACAGGATGGATGAGACAGAATTTGCGTAGTTCCAAGAGGTTTTTTATTGCAATAATTTTGACAAAACATCACAGCACAGGCACAGCTGTGCAGACATTAGGATTTTATATTGTTATGCAAACTTATCTCAGGCTCTTCTTTTGAATGTTCAAATGTATAAATTACAGAATTGCAAAAAATGCAGCTTTTGTGTTCATTATTAGACACATTGGGAGTTGATCCTAGTTTAACAAACAGTAGAAAAATGAACAGAATCCTGTTGAGTCTGATTTACCATTCAATAGAAATTGTTTAATATTTTAAAAAGTGAATTATTAGCCTTATAATAGTGCAATTACACAACAGTACAGTGCAAAAACAAGTGACTTTCACAAAGAACACAGAAACTTTTTAAAGATTGAAGTACAGATCCAAAACCCCTAACACGGAACAGGTGTTGTCCATTCCTGGTCAGGAGGTCCACTGCTACTTCCGGATTGGTTGACCTGAACGTGTGTTCAAAACCGTCTCCCCTCCTGACCTCGCTCTACTGAACACAGAGGGAGCAGCTTTACCCACTTTCTCTGCAAAGAAGACGAAACGACAACCAAAATGCTTTACTGATGAATGAGACAGTAAGACGGGTTATGTAATATTGTGGACATGACCTTTATAAACACACACTTCATTTTTCTTCTGGCAGGCATCTCCCTCCCTTCCTGTCTGTATATGGAGTGGAAACTTGATGAGAAACTCCCCTCACATAAACTCACTGCCATGATGTGATCTCAGCTTAACCAGATCCAGAAACAAAAGACTGTTTCCTTTCTGTTTCATTTGTAACACTAGTGTCAAATCATATTTCCACGTGTCCTCACCGCACTCCTCCATGACTTGAAGTGTCTTGCTCTTTGCTGGCCCACTTGTCCCCAGTTTGTCCTTTGCGTCAGTCAGGTCCTCTTCCCTCACCTCAGGACGCTGCATTTGTTCATCTTCTTCCTGGCCGGGCTGAAGGAGAGTAAAAAGGAAGAAATATGACCGCACTCATCTGTGATTTCTGGCTGTCCGTGTCCTCTCTACAGTATGAGAACATCTCTGTTATAAACAGAGGTCTTACCTGAGACATGTTGGTCGAGCAGTTGAAGAGATGCTGCTAGGAAACTCTCCTTATTCTCTTCTGAGTCCAGTCCAACATGCACTCACATATATACACAACCTAGCAGTGATTCCCCTGGTGGACAATAAATCTGTTCTTGAGACTATAAAATGACGTAATGAGCGTATCTGCTCCTCCTCTTTTCTGTCTCTCTGCATCTGGTTTTTCTCATAGTCGGCTGTCCTCTCTGCTGCCTCATTAGATCATGTTGAGATCACTGCTACAACTTCTGCCGTAACACTACTCTTAATAAATCCCAGAGGTGCAAAAATCGGACAGATGTCTCCCTGTGTTCTCTCCCTCACTCCTGCAGCCAAACCCAAACTTTGTGACAACAAATTGGAGTCAAAGTTCAAAAGATATGACTACTAGATAAGTAGTTGTCAGTCTTACAGCTTGAAACTTCCCAACAAACTTTAGACCATGTCTGACTCACAATCAAAAGTATACGTGAACAAGAGGGAGCAGAGAGGAGAGTGAGCATTGCCCTGCTTTAAAAGAATGCTGTCCCCACCCCTTCCTGCTCATTTTCCACAATTACATCATTATTCAGCCCTAAGGGACCCTGAATTCAGTGGTAATCATTACAGAGGAAGTTAAAAAATAACATGTCTCCAAGCAACATGTCAAATAATGACTGAACTCAAATCTACTTAAAGTAAAGAAAAATATGACAAACAAGTTGGCCTCCCATATGGTATGATTCAGCCTGCCAGATGACCAATAAAGTTAAAATCATACAATTCAAAATGAAAGAGTTTCTTTGTTGTTGTTTTACTTGTTCTTAAGCATAAACACACGAGAGAGAACACTTTAGGTCAGACTTGGATAACCAGTATTTTTTTTTTACGTCTTACAGAATTTTTGCCTCTCAGGACTTCCGCACTGAAAACATTTGGCATATAAATGTGTATTCAGTCCAATACAATATGTGCATGCTCTTGGCCCGTGGTCCACCATTAACTTTGTTTTGGCACCCCAAGGGAAAAAGGTTGGGAACCTCTGCTCTAGAAAGTGTGTACACAGTACACATCTACAGCACTGAAGTCATCAACATTTTAGATCATACAAAATATAAATGACAAACATCAGTGGAGTGGAGATGTGCCACTGTTCTTTGTGGTGTAAAACAAATATCATTCCTGCTACTTTACCTTGTCAAAAACAAAGGTTATGTGATCAGACATTTTATGAGTTGACTGAATTCCTAAAATAAACATTAGATCAGAAGACATAGTACATACACAAAATAGTGGTGAAAAAATGTAAACTTGTTTTCATGAACAAACTGCAACACAAGACCTTGATTGTCCTGTCACCGTAAATTTGAATGTGTCAAATTTAAAGTTATTTAAACAGCTTTAAGTAAATGAGTATTTATAGTTTTAAGTCATGTTATGTTATGCTATGTTGTGAATATAACCGTATATTCAGTTTTTTACTAAATAGCATTAAAAACACCTGGACTACATTCAAAAAACAGTTTATACATTCCTATATTTTATTATTAAATTAATTATAAGACAACATATATAAATTAGGTTTCCTTGTTTTATTGCGTAGGAACATCTATTCCTGTAACAAGTTGTTTTCTTAAAATACATTCTTTTTTTTTATTACCCACAATTAGATCCCAAAACGGTAACGACATGTTTGTTCACACTTGTAAGTGCCAACACAGGAATGATCCAGTGAACACCCACCCACACACACACACACACACACACACACACACACACACACACGTGCGCGAGGTCTCTTGAGAAAAGTTGTTCCCTCGTTGCTTTCACACAGTCAGTAACCGTCAGTCAGTAGCTCCTGTTTAAACTTTTTGTAGCACCACAGAAGCTTCCCTCTGGTCCAGTCCACCCACTTAATTTTGGTACATTTAAGTGCGTTTCTTTGTGTATTGGGGCAGGAGCTGAGTCCTCACAAACTGAACAAGCTGAGTCTCTGTGAGAAGAACAGCAACAAACACAACCAGCAGACACGCTGCTCCTACGCAGATATGGACCATCCTCAGCAACCAGCCGCTGTCACAGCAGAACATACCCTGAAACAAAGAATAAAGAAGCTCAAGCTGATCTGTGCAAGATTCAATACAGATTAAAACTGCTGTAATGGTCAGTATTTAGAGATAAAATAAACAAAAAGACTTGATTCTTTTGTACCTCGGACAGAGCTGTGACAACAGCACTGATGCCCAGTGCCAGCAGCAGAAGCGGAGAGGGCAACAGGCCTCGCAGAGGTTTCCATTGACTGGACTGGAAGTAGTGGTGTATGTAAAGCAGGCTATGCAGGATGCGAAGGCCCATGTTGAGGCAGTTTGCCATTATGAAGCCCACAGCGCCGGCCCACCACGTCAGCACGTAGGACAGGAAGAGGAAAGACACAGACAGAGCCAGCATCACCAGGTTATACCTGAGGACAAAACACAAGCACAATGTTAACTCACAGGTTATATGATGTGTATTAACTAAATGTAAATGTCTGTGTATATTTCTTGTTTTACTTTAGTTTTTATTGATTATTATTTTAAATACTTATGTTTTAAATTTCCGCATTCTTACTTGTCAACCTCCCCTTGGCTCATGGCAGCAAACACAAAACACTCCGTTACACCATTCACAGCAAGCAAGAGAACATAGCAGCTGTAGCATCGCAGCAAATTGGGCCCTTTAACAGAAAAAAAAAAAAAACATTTGAGCGGTGACAACAAATACCAAGTACAGCAGAATTTGTCACACATACCCAATATGACCAGTGGGTTGTAGCTCACTTACCTGCCCCGCTGCTTAGTAGTGAGCCACCATAAATGTCCAGAGCCAGGTGAGAGTAGGCGTAGCCAAAAACCGTGATAATCAGACCGATCACCAGCACCAGCTTCAGCAAACACTCCAGGACCTCAGCTGCAATGGCAACATCTTCCTGAAAACAAAACCCACAACATGAAGTAAAACCAGAAACGATTCATTGTTAGCCATTCAGAAAAACAGACCAAGTGTTTGTGATCACATCCAAGACTCTCACCTGTTTCTGACTTTTAACATCACGACCGCGATCAAGCACTTTAGCAAAGAAGATGTAGAAACTTTCCTCGATGGGCAAGAAGATGAAGCGAGCCACCATGGAGCCCAGATTGTTGATGATATCATAAACTCCCTGGTCTCCAAAGCTTAGGACGTTCAAGAAGGTCATGACGTAGCGCTCACCCTCTGTCAGGATCTGCTTCAGGAAGGACTGCTTGAAGAAGCTCCATGTGAGCCGCGCCAGAGTCCAATCAACCAACGGCTAAAAAACAATAGATGCGGATTATCAGTCCTGTATGGTGTGAGTTACTCTTGTAACTGATCAGTTTGATTTTGTAGATAGATCTTATATAATAAATGGCAAAATATAGTCTTGCACTTCTACCTCTCCATCAGCTCTGCAGGGCAAGAGATCTCCAACACGGCAAAGAGGAAAGCTCTCCTTGGCGGCCTCTTTAGAGCCCAGGAAACGTATGAAGTAAACAGCATAGCACAACACCAGGAAACCTGTGTAAACCAACTAAAGAAAAACCCATAGTTTAACATCATTTCATACCGAGCAAGTTATCACAGAAATAATACAGAGCAACTTACATGAGCAGCAGAGAAGATGTAAAGGCCCCATTCACGGGCAAACACCACAAGCACCACAGTTACACTGCACTTAGCAATCATCGCGAGGCTTTCAGCGACCACCTTCAGTCGGACAAACATGTGTGCCTGAGCCAGCACCCAGAGGGGCTCGGCCAGGAGCTCCTGCACTCCTGACAAGGCGAACAACACCACAGCAGGGCTGTAGTAAGGGACAGTGTGGGGGTCTGGGATCTCCAGGAGCCACAGCCACACACAGGCTAGCAGGGCTGCCCATAACACACCCAGAGGCAACCTGAGAGTTAAGAAAGACAAAAATCCAAGCTGAGTACACAAGATTAAACACTTCACACTTGAATCATTTTGTAAAATCAGCTCACGTCAGCCACAGCAGGTTGATCACTTGTCTCCAGCTGTGGTTTGTGCCGGATACCCCACTCAGGCAGGCTCTCCGGAAAGCTTCTCTGGATAAAAATACTAATGTGGAGTACAGCAGTGTGAGCCTGCATGATATAGACACACACATACATGTTACAGGAGCTGGTGTAGTGAAATATGTTAAATAATTGTGCTTTGTGTTATCTTGGCTTGCCTTCATCTTGGACACCTTAAACTTGATTATTGATAAGTATGGAAGATTTTAATAGATATGGTTATATATGATTAAGTCAGTCTCTTGTTTATTTTACCTGGACCATGTTTATGTTTTTTGTTTTAAGTTGTTGCTTGTTCCTTAATGTGAACATTTGTTATGCTTCTGTCTTGGCCAGGACTCAAATCTTAGTGGGAATATTCCTAGTAAGATAAAGACTGAAAGAAAAAAATCGTCTTTACCTGACATTGACAACCCCAATCAGCTCTTTGGACACAAACCGCAGTGTGAATGCATTTAGCAAGAAGGTGAGGACACGGAACATCACCTGAGATAAAAAAAAAAAAAAAAAAAACCCAAAACAAAACAGTAAAACATATTCATTATTAAACAGCCAAAACAGAGGTATTAGTTGACTAAACTTTAAAACAAGGGGCTGGCGTGGTGTTATAGCTCAGCTGTGTGTGTTCATCTACCTGTAGCAACACATTATACGACGCCAGAGTGGACGCATTCTTCAGTACGTCCTGAGAACTCATCTTGGACTTCGCTGAAAGTCTTCGTCAAGTGTTAATTTCACAACCTATCTGATGTTTTCTCTGGAGGAACGTCATAATACAGTCATACTGTAAAAACTGCCACTGTAGCTGCCGAAAACCCGATAAGAAAAGCGCCTAATTGCTAAAGAGCAAGTGTGATATTTCACTTGTGGAGCAGCACTGGAAGCTAGCAGTACCGGTTACACTTCCGTACACAGTGTACGGAAGGGCTTTACGCGGTGACGTCAGAGCACGTCATGTCCACCGCGCTGTCGCTAGAGGGCGTACCCACCCCTCTGATCTCACTGTTAGAGGAGTGTCTGGCTCACAGACCAGTTAATATGGCTCTTGTATTGCTAATTTCTATTTCTGTGTCATCACTTAATGTTTCTTGACTATTGGTGTAAATTCTGCATGTGCACAATGAATTCTTCTGAGAAAAAGCCCATTTATATGTATACTTTTGTGAAACAGATCTAAAAGTCTATGTTTACAACTATTATTTAAGTACAAGATGATGAAATCTATTAAAATTCACACTTTTCAATTTGATCTAAAAGCCCTCCTTCCTTAGTTTTTCTATCATGTATATTTAGCCAAAAATGTTTATACCATTCCCTGACAGCCTATATATATCTGCATTTTGTTGATCTGAAAATTTCATGCCACCTAGAAGCACTTCAACGTCACTGTAAGAACTTTTCATTAATATAGTTTATAGGGGCACAATAAGAGTGATGTTCCTGAGGAGGTATCAAAGAACATCCTACCCAAACAGGAAGTGCAAAACTGTCTACTGGAGGTTTTATTGATTTTACTGCAAGAGAGGATATTGATTTTTCTATTTATTTTTTGGTTGACTTACAGATTCACAAAATTCAGTTAATATATGAATGGATATATTAGATTGAGAACAGTATTTTAAACATGGTTCAGACTGACAACATGCATAAAAAACAGACAATAGGAATCTTTGAAACCCAAAATACATTAGTACAAACTCACCCCAAAATTAATGTTCATATCGAAACACTAAAATACAACAAACCTTCATTTGTAACCTGTAACCTTTTATCA
Organism: Pagrus major; assembly: GCF_040436345.1. Lineage (NCBI taxonomy): Eukaryota > Metazoa > Chordata > Actinopteri > Spariformes > Sparidae > Pagrus > Pagrus major. Next base: position 20,732,110 of record NC_133220.1, read on the forward strand.
AAGGTAAGCTTCCAATTCCAAGATTCCAATGAAATGTCCTTGTTTTTGATAATTTAATTATTCATAAATTGAGGATAACGTGAACTGTAAGTTTTAAAAATAGCAAATCAGACTTGGGAGTTGATGTTTTTTAATTGGATGTAAAAGATGGAGACAGTAAAAAAAAAGTACATCCTTAGCGAACCAATATACATGTTACAACAATATAAATATACATTGTCTATATACAGCATTACAGTAACTCTCAACTCATTGTTTAAAGTCAAGTACCTTTACTGAACTTTTTGCACTTGAATGCATCAAATCCGCCCCCATCCACAGACAGGACCTTTCAATACAGCTGAGATCAGCTACTCTGATTAGATTTGTTCTTTACATGGCACAGTTGAGTCAATCACACGAGTTCTTCTTTGTCAGCAAGACATGATTTATCCAAGAATTCAGATGTTCCAAAGACAGTTAACATTCATTATTGATCTATATTTAAAGATTTTTGTCAGTCTGTTCTCTATACATGCAGCCATCTCATTCACACATCTATATTTTAAGTATACAGCATAATTTCTTTCCCGCCTCCTAATTTTTCATTGTTTGTTACGAAATGGGACACAAAATGGCTGCGGATGGTAGCAGTGACGTCAAGTGGAATGTAAGGATTTTCAACCTCCCGCCCTAATATTATTACTCATAAAGGCCTTCACAACCTAGACAAATAACAAGCATGCACACAAGCACAATTACATCAATATATACAGTACATGGGCCCGTTTTTACTCATTTCTACATGTACCCAATGAGAAAATTTTGTGCTTAAAACAAGGTCACAAAAATACTGATTGTTGAACAGCTCACTCATTTGCAGGTTTCACAATGTGACGGAATAAGAGAACTGTCCAGGCACAGTAGGGATGTAACCCAGGTCAGACTGTCGTTATGGCAGTCACTTTTCTAAAAGGTGCTCCATCTTAGGGTTGATGAATGAGAAGCCAGAGAACGCCGTCTGGTCCATGGAGTCTATGAAGTTCTTATCGCTGTGGGAGAGACGAGGCTTCTCACTCAGGAACTCCCGATCAAAGTTGCTGCAATCATTTGGTGCTTTCTGTAAATGACAACAAACTTATCTCAGTGCAGCAATCATCACAGATTATAGACATAATGTAAACACAGCACATGATCCATATTTCTTCATAATTTAATCTTAGGTAACATTTATGAGATGGGCATACCACTTTGGGTTTGAAGGGGGGATCAACCTCTCTCTTCTCCAGAGCCTGCCAGTTAATGACCTTGAAGAAAGGATGTAAACGGATATTGCCCACGATTCCTAGCCTGCGTGTGGGGTCCCTCTCGAACAACTGTAGGAAAACAAAGTTTGACAGAACAAGTAAGGAATGTGCACCAATACATGTCAAAAACAGCTCAATTAATTTAATCTGAATAGATTTCGTAAACCCAAGAGTTATAGAATTCTGTCATCCTATACAGGAGCATTAAGCTTTGAAACATGGAAAGACTAGATTTTCGCAAAGGTCCAATGGTGCACTGTAACAGATGTATTTTGTAAAGTATGGTACAGACCCGCTCAAGCAGGTCCTTGGCTTCCTTGTTGATCCAGCGAGGATAGTGGGGCGTATCCATGCGGATGGACTCAAACAACTCATCCTCATCATCTCCATGGAAAGGTGACTGACCAACCATCATTTCATACAGCAACACCCCGTATGACCACCAGTCAACAGAAAAGGAGTATTTCTGTCCCAGCAGGATCTGAGTTGAAACACAATATCATAAATAAGAATCATTCTAGACAGACATTGACACTTGTTTACATGCAGAATGACAAAAGCTTATCAGTTGCAGAATTGAATATTTCAGAACAAGAGTATGTCTGTAAGTATGAAACACTTCACCTCTGGAGCAATATAATCGGGAGTACCACAGAAAGTTGTAGCACGATTCTCTCCGAACAAGTTCTCTTTGCACATGCCAAAGTCAGCGATCTTTATGTGTCCCTCATGATCCAGCATCACATTATCTAACTTCAGATCTCTGGAAAAAACAAAACAACCGCAGCAGCAGGATTGTGAGTTTTCAATTATATTTTTTTGATTTGATGATTCTTTTGTTTAAATTAATGTTTTAAATCAACTCTTAGAGGGTTAAATATGTGATAGAAAAGTGGCAGCTGGACTGGGAAATCTTGAATGCTTACTGCCTTAGAAGAGCACTCAAGCCAGAAAGAACCTTATAACTGATGTCTTACAAAATGTTTTTATGTAAGAACCATACCAGTGGTTTTGCATGTTTTATGCTGTAATTATACCTTGCATTTACTTAATGTCATATTGCTGACCATTTTTACGAAAGAATACCTTACATTTGTTTATTTCGAGGCAGCCACTTGTTTTAGTTCATTCACTATCTCAATCTTACCTGGACCTGAAACTTGCCTATGGATGGGTAATCCATCAAAAAGAATATTTAGTCCACTGTTGTGTGTTGATTTACTACGGAAGCCCTAAAGGGCCATGCATTCATACATTTTATTTCCTCCGTTTTCCCGTGATAACGAGTTAATTTCATTTGTTTTCTCGAGATCTCGAGTTATTATCTCGAAATAACAACTGCCGTTTTCCCGAGATAACGGGATAATTTTCTCGAGATCTCGAGATAACGAAACTTTGTTTTCCCGAGATAACGATATAATTAATTCAAGATCTCGAGATAATGACTGTGATATGATAGGCCTGAGATTATGGAGACGCCCAGGACCACGTAGCTGGTCAGCTATGTAGTTAACGACAACATCAGGCTCACTTAGATTGCACCGCCGATACAGCTGAAGCCTTGCTAACCGTCTTTTTAGATTACGCACACTAATGTGTATATTATCTGTAATAGCAAGGCATAATGCTATTTCAGCCTGTGTCAGGCCTTGATTGAAAAGATATGTGACGCGGTGATCGATATGCTCCTGCTCCTCTGACATTGCTACACCGAATGATGTTTCCTGCAATGATTTAATATACTACACTATCGTTTTGTTTTCTCAAGATCTCAAATTAATTATATCGTTATCTCGGGAAAACAAAGTTTCGTTATCTCGAGATCTCAAGAAAATTATCCCGTTATCTCGGGACAACAGCAGTTGTTATTTCGAGATAATAACTCGAGATCTCGAGAAAACAAATGAAATTAACTCGTTATCACGGGAAAACGGAGGAAATAAAATGTATGAATGCATGGCCCTTTAGGGCTTCCGTAATTTACAAGACATTTTGTAAGTTATATTATTGTTACATGATTAATAGCAAGCAGTTACACAACTCCTGAGATTTTTGTTTTGTTTTTCTTCACAAAATCCACAATTTGTTGTTTCTCCACTTTTCAGACTGCACCTACAGGGACAGTTTTCTTAACAGTCCCTGCAAACAGCTGCATTACCACACAATAATGAAACTTTGACAAAAAAATAAAAAGTGTCAAAATGCGTGGGATTATCTAACCAGGCAAGTTTAGAGTATTTTCAAGTTCATTTTAACATCACACTTGCAACTGGACTGAAATCAAGCAAGTGGAAGACAGGGAATTGTTTCAAAATGCTCAGTTGTTAAGAATATTTACGTTTATTTAAGTTTAACTGCAGAAACATGAAAAATTACCAGTATGGTCATTTAGGTGTAAGTGCTGATGTGCTGTACATCCAGATGTGATACATATGTTTGCTCTGACCTGTAGATGATCCCTTTGGTATGTAAGAACTGCAGGCCACAAATGATCTCAGCAGAGTAGAACCTGGGAGGACAGACAGACAGATATCAACTTCTAATCTATGGGGATAAGCTACAGGTCCACGCTGCAGCTATCTCACTACAGAGTTGGCAGCTGAACACTGGTGTCACTGCAGACACATTTCAGTGTAGAGCTGAATTATTGAGGAGGACATTTGTATGGAGTAGGAGACTGGTGAATAACGCTCTCATAATGTGAAACCTGAGAGCCGCTGTGAGCCGAAATATTACCCTATCTCTGACCTGTTTCTCTTGTCATCTGTGTCAGCTGAAACGATTCCTGAGAGGTGATAGAGTAGCCTCCGCTCTAACCCAATAACTGGTCATTCACTGTAAATGACCGACTGACAAGGACTGAATAGGCTTTCTGGTTTTATCCATTGATCATTCTCACTTAAACCCTTACAAATGCTGTATACTGTAGCTCTCATAGAACGAGTTAGAAAACAAAACAGAATGGAAAATGAAGTCTTGATGTGGGTAAGAAGGTGTAGGTGAGTTGGCTCTGCTATGTGTGGAACGTTGAGACGCCAGAGTAGAATCTCTACGGCACCGGGTCAACAGGTTAGCAGTAGCCACTGGGAGAACAGGGCCTTTGTGCTGATAAAGAGGTCACCGGAAACTCTGCAGTTCATTTGCTGCCTCAGGAAAAATACTGCATAACCAAATCCAGAAGATACTTTCCATTCCACTGTGACAACTTGTTCAGCAACACACAACCTTATTTAGTATTTTGAAGCATAAATGTAAACAAACATGAAAACTCATGTTGAGTTAAAAATGAATGCTTTGTCAGATAATGATACGGCCCACTCTCTTTTCCCCTCAGTCACTGATGGTCAATTTTCCATCCAGGCTGAATACAGTCACTGAGTGAGGAGGATTTTAGTGGATGCCAACACAAGATCAGGTGTCTGTGTTTGCAAAGGAGAGAATTACTCCTGTCATCTCATGAGTCCAGGAGGCAGCCACCAGTTTAACTACAGGAACTTCAATGGCAGACCACATTTTAGAATCAGTGATCATGCTTTCATAATGTGAAACCTTTTTTTTTTAAAAATTAATGCTGGTGTTAAAAAAAAAATAGTGGTTAATGCATTATGCATGCATTTGTTTTCCTCTGATAACTAGAGTTAAATAAAACTAGCTTTGCTTCACCTTTAAGGTAAATTTCTTCTGAGTTTGTATGTTTTTGCTCACAAGCTTGTGAACATAACACCATAAAAGACCTTACTCACATTCTTACTTGTCTATTCTTAAAGTGCTCACAAAAATGACAATAATTTGTTGCTGTGTTTAACAACACAAGATAATCATTAATCTTTTATTTATTGATTTAATGCTAGATTTGTGTTTCTAACAGCACTTGTGAAGAAATGTTTCACTTCCATCTCTATGTTTGTAAATGTGAGACTTGTGTTGGTGGCGGCGTAGGTTCATAACACTCTTTTTTACCAGAGAGCCACTTGTTTTCTTCTGGAGGGATTCCCACAGTGGGATGAGTAGAGAGGTGGGCGGTAGTAACTGATACCACTCCAAACAAACAATACACAGGCACTAAGAGCTGCTTACTCCTTACAAGGCCAGTCTGCTAGTGAGTAGTAGCTAATGGACGCCAGCGCAACACCCGCTCCCCAGGATTCAGTAAATCATGTAAAGAAAAAAAACATAATCTGAGAGAGACGAGGGGAGTAAAATAGGGAAAGTAAACATCGGCTCTTCTTTTTAAGCATATGCTTTCCATCACCTTACTTATTCTGTATGCATGAGATTCTACACAGCTACAGGAGCACAAATACACTGAGTAATGACAGCAGGTAGTGTGTGTTTTTTTTACACCAACTCTATCTTGTTATGTCAGTGTGACAGGTGTGACTCACGTGGCTCTGTAGAGTTCGAAGCGCCCTTTCTCCTGAATATGAAACATCAAGTCGCCTCCATTCAGATACTCCATCACAAAGAACAGATGCTCCTGTTGATAAGTTTCACTTTGAGTATGATGTAGAGTAGGAAAAAGAGTGGCATAGATACTACTGGGGTGTAAAGGGACTACCTTGGTCCTACCTTGGTCTGGAAGGTGCAGTAAAGGTGTGTGAGGAAAGGGTTTTCCCAGGCTAAAGCCAAGACTCTCTTCTCTACCATAGTGCACTCCACATCGTCATCCATCAGCACCACATCTTTCTTCAGAGCCTTCACTGCAAAGTACTCTCCACGACCCTTCAGCTCTGCCAGGAGGACCTGAGGAGAGGAGAGGAGACATTTGAACACCTTGTCTACAGCGCATAGTTTCATCAAACACAGACAATTATTTCAACATGGGGCCTGATGTTGCTAGTGTGTTTATGACGGTTGACAAGTATTGACTGAAGTGTTGTTGATTCACTCATGCTTGGATTGGGTTTCTGAAACAGAAGTCTCACAGTTGAATTCACACTGACATCGTTGCTTTGTACCTTGCCAAAGCTGCCTTTTCCCAAAACCTTGTGGAAGATGAAATTGTCCACATTGACGCGGGTCAAATGGGTGATGCGAGACTGAGACCGTGGGCTGGACCCCTCCCACAGTCTGCCATAGGGCGATCCATCTGATAGACAAGGTACCACACATAGAAATTACTTATACACATCATAATCTTAAACATTGAACACTTTTGGCATATTATTTTGCAAGCATTATTCCTAGTACAAAGCCTATTCTGCTCACATGAACGCATGCAAGTACATGCAGATAAATGGTAACACTCACTTACCATTGACATCCAGTCCAGCAAGCTTGTTAACTTCATCGTAGATTCCAATATCAGGCAGATTAGGCAGGTTTGGATCTGACCGGCGGGTGGACGATTTCTGATGGAATAGCAAATGTAAAAGCCAAAATAAGCATGAAACAGACAGACAAATAGTTTCCCAGCAATGGTTACCCATCTAGCTGCGGGATATCCAATGTAAACACATTCTGGCTGATTCTTCTCTTGAAACGAGTGTGTGCTCCAACTGCCCCCCATATATACTACATGTATTTAGAGGTCAACAAGAGACAACAAGAATACTGGGGGTTCTACAACAAGCCAGTCTTAAACAGACCAGGACAGGAAGCTCAGGTTCCCATCAAGGTCAGGTGTCATGTTCTCAACAATTTGTTAACAGAGGCTGGGAATTTGGAATCACACTCAGTTTGAAGGTTACACTTTATTTGAGAGTCTGAGTGTCATAATCTCCTGTGCAGAGCCCCGATAGATATGCACTGTCTGGGTAAGGATTTGTTTTAATGTCGGGATTAATGATGGCAATAGGCCCAAATAAGGACTGGGGTTAGGAATACAATTGGGTCAAGGTTACAACTAGGATATGTGCCAGGGTAAGAGCATGGTTAGAGTCAACAATGACACTTTTTAATGACAGAGCTCAGTCATACACCAAAAAATGTTATTGCTTTTGACACTGTCAGGGTTTCCGTTATCTGGTGATTACCATTTTTTCACTGGGAAAATCTGTTGAAGTCAGACATTTTTAGATCTTTTTGGGCACCATGTCCACTGAAAATAATTCCCATGTTCAAAACAAACACGAGTCGAAATTCTCACACGGTGCGATTACATTCACAGTTAATGAAAACGTATTCACACAACTTGTAAATTTTCAACTTGCATTGAAAGTTTTGTGTATTGAGAGGCTTTGCAGAGTGTTGTGTGGGTGGACCAGGCGCAGCGGAGGGACCGAGCTGCTGTTTATCTGCCAGTAGAGCCAGGAGCAGAGCTGGAGCCTCTGGAGAAATAAACACCTGCAGTCACACTACATTCTACTCTGATCTGGAGCCATTTACTGGTGTGAGGAGCGCTCAGAGTTTCTTTGTTTTTTTTACTTTCGGGATTAAAAAGTGGATTTATCTTCACTTTCACTTCTCAACCTGACTGCAGCAGCAAGCCCTGTAGGTGCTGCCGACCTCCCCTGTCGGGTGTAATGTACTGTATTATGTCTCTCTTTGTCCTTGTTGACCGCTGACTAGAGGGTAAGTGAACATTACTTCATGAATGTACAGAGAGGAGTGGGGGAAAGAAGAGTCAGGAGGGAAATAATCAGAGTCTGGGGTGTTTCCTGAGTTAAGTCAGAGGCTGGACTGACACGAACGCAGACAGTTGGACCGAGCTTGGTCAGAATGAGACCCAACGATCAACTATCTTCCTACTCCTTCAACTATAGTTGATTGTTGAGTCTCACTCCCATGTCATCAAATACAGACTCTTTTGGTTGGTGGTGCACAACCAGCGTGAATTGTTTTTAAGCTCAATAAACACAGATAATATTTAACAATTTCTTCCATCTTCCACACCAAAACGGAAACTCATTGCACCTCCTTATTCAAAAAAGCTGCATGCAACGTAAGATGAATTAATCAGAATCAGAATCAGAATCCTTTATCAGTCCCGCAAATGGGGAAATTTGTGTGTCACCAATGTGCGATATAAACATAGTTCTCAGGATGTTTTGATGTTTTCCATTTAACACCACTTTATTATTAAGAGGGTAAAATTATAAGGTTAATTGTTGTTATGTTTTAACAGTTAATCAGTAACACCCTCAGACTTGGAACAACATCCAAATAAAGTGTTACCAAGCTTACTCCAGACTCCAGACTCTAATAACAATGCTGTTTTTGTGAGTACAAATGTGTGTCAATGTTTATGAAAACAAATGTACAAAAGTACAAATGATTACTGCCTGGGGCTGGGCATTGAAATGTATCGAGCGTTTGTCTGAAAATTGTCTTCATCAATTTCCATTAAACCCCCTTCAGGAGACTAATAGATAAGTAAAAGATAATGTAATCAGATATATCTGTAATGTCTAAAAGAGCCATGCTATGATTTAATTGGGCGGTACGATACTTGAGTCAGACGTGTACTTTTCTAAATTCTTAAGACTTTACATTGACTGCGACCTAAATACTTTAAGACACTTGATTTGACCACGTATTGAAAGACTTGTGACCAGTTCCATGAACTCACCTGGCTAACTTGTGTAAGTGCTTCAGCTAGTAGTTTCTGGTTGATACCACATAGGTTGGCTACTTTATCTTGACACTTGTGATGGACATTCATGGCACAATCTACAAACAAACAAAGTCTGTTAAGGACAAAAGAACACTTCCAACAATTAGTCAATCATATCCGCACTGTACCTTCACACTTGAGGCCTTGTTTGACTAAACCCCACAGAAGACTTCCACAGTGGTCGCAGAAGGTGGGACTCATGTAGTTGTTGGTCTTGAAACGGTGTGGCATGTCAATTTTAAAGCGCTCCTTCTGGAACTGTGGGGACAAAGGATTTGTTATGTCCATGAAGGCCTTTGGCACTTCATAGGCCTGTGCACCTGCCTCATCTTTTTTCTTTTTGACGTTGTCTTCTGCTTATACAGATATACACATATCTGAGTTTATACAGTCAGAAGTGACCACACTGCTGGGTAAAAACTCCCAGAACTCCCTCAACTGTGATTTAAAGTGCCTCTCTAAAACCACACACCATGAGTGGAGCCATTCTCTTGATTAGTTGGTCTTTGATCATCTTTATCCACCTATACTGATGCTTGGTGAATAGAGCATCTTATTGGACGTGGACCCTGACTAGTACAGTATATGTAGTATGTGCCTTTGTATTAAACTCTGACCCAGAAACATCTGCCAGTTCGATGATATTACCATCATTGTTCATACTGATGAGGACGGACACTTTTCTACAACAGCAAAAACCAGAGTGAGAAAAGCCCACACTCATGTGAAATTTTGAAACATATGGAGAATGCTCATAGTACATGGTGTACTGCAGAAATATGTGAAACGTACCACAGTATCCCGACTGTTGGCAGCCGTACCAGTACATCTGCCGATGATTTTGTCTATGCATTTCTTGTGGATGGCTGCATTGCATTCTGATAAAAGGGAAGATAAAACAACATTTTTATACTTTGATCAACTATCTCAGCACATCCTGTACACTGGCCACAACTGAATGCTGACAAAATTCTTACAAAATGTAACTCTTACCCTAACTATTTTTATTCATGGTCAAAATCACATTTTGTAATATACTGTATACCATCTATGCATTGTGCTTCAATTTCAAGTACTGCACAAAACACAGGATTCGTTTTACTGTACACTTACGTCTGCATTTATAGCCTTGCTTGTTGAGTCCCCTGTGGGAGAAGAGGTGACACAAATAGGTCAGTTTGTATCGTTCTTTGATCATGTGAATATTTTGCTGATTGAACACTTGTTAGTCATAATGCACAACCACAGTACACTCCTGCTGATTTGTTTATCAAGTTTCCTTTTTCTACAAACTTCCTCTTCAGTGAGACCAAAAAAACAAGTAAATTAGTGGAGGTCTGTGGCCATCAAAGGATGACTAACATAATTATTTCTACAGACAGTACAACTAAATAGGAAGGTTGGCGTTTTGTTTTATCATATTCACAAGAAAACAGGTCGTCTAACTCACTTTGACAGAAATGCTGAGAAATATCAGGAAGTGCCTGAAAGCTGTTTTTAATCCACCCATGTCTGGTGTTTTAGTTTGTTTATCTGATTGCTAGTTTATGAGTTCCCCTTTAGCTGCCTTGAAGGTTTGTTTATAGGGCTGAAACATAGGCCGGACTGACCAGACAAATTCTCTGCACACAGAGCAGAAAGTGGGCTGTCTGAAGAATGTGGCGATGAACTCATGGTTCTTTATGAAGTGGATCTTGGCTTGCTTAATGGCCCCTCGTCTACGGTTCAGAGTTGGAGCTTCTTCCTCCTTCGCAGCCTGCTTACTCTCTTTCAGAAGGCCAGAGAAACACAGATCAGTCATTTCACAACACTGCATTGTACAACAAAGGTCATTATGTGAATGTCACAATTGATAGTCTTAATGGTAATCTATGTGTATATATGGGGTTTGGGTAGGGGGGTTGAATTGAAAGGAATACAAAAATTACCGATTTTGTAATCAGTCTGGTTGTGGAGCAACTGATTTAAGTTGTACCAAAATGGTATGTGGATATTGCATTAATGCTAAAGGTAAGAGACATATAGAGAAATGATTCTTCCCCACTTTCATACTATTCACCCTCACTCCTGCTCTTCCCTATTCTAATCAGCCTCTTACTATGACAGTGAACACAACATTTTCTGACAAAGTTAGAGCAGTTATTGTTATTTCATGTGAGTGATTTCTGCATTTGTCTTCTTGTCTCTGCTCTGGTTTCAAGTGTGTAGGTCTCCGTTAGGAAAAACGGTGATCTCCCATATCTCTGTAGAGTTATAGGGCCCTATCAATGACGTGCTCTTTAGGACATATTTACTGTTTACACAGAAATACGAAAGATTGGAAGGCAAGATTACAGGAGCTTAAGTGGCACAATGACAAACCAGAGAAAACAAAGCAACCAGACAGTCAAGTCCTAAAAAGGGCCAAGAACAAAGGAGGGTGTTTTTTCCTTTACCTGTATCCCCTCCCTCCAGAAAATACTGCACTGCCATCATCACTTTCCCAGAAGGATGGAGATCCACCTGAACACACAGTTACACACACAGTTACACACAGACAGCCTGAGTTATAGCCCTACAAGGACAGAGGACAGTCTGTAATGTCCTACCCAGAACTCAGCGCGCCCATTGGCTTTCTTGCAGCGCTCAGCAAGGACAGACACTCCAACAGTGACCTCAGCTAGTGGCTCTTCCGCTGTCTTCATCAGCAGAACCTCGAGCACACGACCCTCATAGATGTGCGCATCAAAACAGGCCTTCCAAGCCGGGTACATGGTGGGTTTCCGCTGAACAAGGGTCTTGCCTCGTTCTAGAAAAAGGAACAGAGATAAAAAGAGAAAAAAAATCTTGTTAAGTTCTGAAGTGCAGGAAACAAGAAGGGAGTAACAGCTTTTTTACAGAGGGGACAACTTCTGTAGAAGACGGTGGTGTAGGCTATCAAAGAGTTTCTCACCAGTTGTCAAGGCCTCCTTCATCTTGATTGCACAGAAGGGCGGGTCGGCCAGAGGAGGCAGGACGCCCAAGTCATACGAATTAAAGGCGATCCTCAAGAAAGGAGCCATGGTGACGAGTACCAAGGTCACCCACTCTAAGAGATGGACAAACACAGTGTTACCCTGGTGACATTTATCTATAATGACATGTTAGTTACACACACAGCTACACTTCAAAATCACATCCACTTATATACCCAAAGTTGCATATTCTCATGCAGCATTACTGCCGGCTCACATTGAAGCATTAAGATAAGTGCTGTATAATTGAAAAACTGCATAATTTCTATGTACACCGTGAGACCAACGTTATCAGAAAATAAAGATAAGATGGGGCTCCTTTAATTGACGTCTCAGAAATATATTTTAAACATATTCCTGATACCCTGTCAGACATCTGCACTTGCACACAAAAACAGTATACGGCTGTGTCTGCAAAGACAAAGTGACTTCTGTTGAACCACAGTGAAATTCAAAGAAATGGGGGGGGAAAAATTCTGGCCCTGACTGCACCACCACTTTTTATTTACCTCCTGTGCTTCTTTCTCAATTTGAGACATTTCTACACAGTCACCCTGACATGGAGAAGGGACACAAAAGACCTTTACACCTCCGTCAGCAACACCTTTTTTTCTCTGTGGGGGATCATCAGGTTTTTAGTAGCTGACTTCACAGCTGGCTGTTGAAAAAAAAAGATTTTTCTTTTCATTTTTACAATTATTATATCTGAGTTTTCTTCTAAATCAATACATTTAAAGATGATGAAAACTAGTTTCAGCCCTTGTGCATTAAAGGTGAAATAAATGTTGATAGTGACAAACTACTGAAAGATCGATATCTCCCTACATGCTGAAATATAGCAGTAGCAGCTCTATGACACAGGTTTCTGTAAGTGCAATGCAAAAGGTGACGCCCAGGCACTTCAGTCACACCCATGCTGTCTTACTTGCCTACTATGTTAATTCCACACCTCTCTGTGTAAAATTCAACCACAATGTCACATGTGATGGCATCATTTGCGCCTCAGTCACTCGTTCAGGTTCTATGTCACAGTGTTTTTTTGGCCTTGTAGTTCCTAAAAAGTTGCAGCTGCAACAGTGGAGGTGTTTGCCTAAACTACAAAGGCAGAGCGAGCCTCAACATGTCGCTAATCCAAATACAAGCATGCAGCGCACCACAGTAGGCCTTGCTGGTATTCGCAATCCTAAACCCATAACCGCCCACACTGAGACCAGAAAAGTAAGACACAGAGAAACAACAGTAAGCACTGAAAAGGGAGGGTGATGAACGACCATGTTCGCTCACTCACATGCTCATTCGCTGCTGCTGTGGGCTGTGATGTCAGGGTTTTTGGAGTTAGTCAATACCAAGCACACTGTGTGATTGAGGGCGGTGGTGATTGATTACCTAGCAAACTGTTCATGTGCAGTTTCGATTTGTCCCATCTGTTAAATTCAGTAGTTATGTCCCATGCACCAGTAAACTGTAACTTGTAAACTTCAGCCTAATTAATATTTATTTCATTGTATAGTTATTATGACCACCACAAATGTGTTTGTTAGCAGGAGTAGCAATACTTTTACTGAGAATAAATTAATTTAGTATATCATAACACCAAGAATCTGGATTTAAAGGCTTTATAATCACACTTGTGCATGTATGCTTGTGTTTGAACACCTAAAAATACAAGATAATATATACTATAATACTGGTATTGGGTGCATAGTGTATAAAACAGTTGTAGCATAAGCAGCTTCTCTGAGTGCTGGAGACTGAACCTGATACAAACATTACATTAAGCCCCAAAGCCTCCGTTTCTGACGAGTTGGGAATGAGACTCAGAAAGCAACTTTTTTTTTTACAGATAGCACCTTTAAGCAGTTTCATTAATTGATAGTTGGCTGCCTTAACAATCGATTATTGATATGTCCGATGCAAAATCAACAGATGTAAGTCAAAACTAAGTTACTTGAGTGATTAAATAACACAAAATAATGACCTAATTTTAATTATGGAGCTCCTGTCTGGCACTATTCAACAACTGGCCCAACAAAATCCAACACATATTGAAGCTACCAATTGACTAAAATGTAATTATATCAGTTAGTACTAAATGTCTTTTTGCATTTTGTAAACTGTAACAAGATACATTTGATGTATTTGTGCCCATCTTGATTGTCAGTTAATTCCTTTTTTAAATCGGTTAAATTCTTAAGAGCGATTAATCAATTAATCATTAACATCCCTACACTCTGACAGGACAAATGAGTTAAGTGAACTACATAAAAAGACAGTGAGTTTGTACAGTAATCTGTTATATGGATGTAGTTACAACTTGAAACTATTTTGGAGCACCTCATAATCAAATCAGCAGGCTGCAGCACTAAACCAAACCTAACAAGTTGTTGCATGTACCTCTCTGTGCCTCACAGACACACACACACACACACACACACACACACACACACACACACACACACACACACACACACATTCCAACACACACGTGCTGACAGCCATGAACATCTGGTTCTGAATCCTGCATATGAAATCCCAAACCTAAAACCAAGGTATCTGTTTCAGTAGTTTACAATGAAACTGTGAGCATGCAATCTGGTGAGAAAAGGCATCAAACGAGAATCAGTCAGTGCATTTCAATTTATTTTTGCAATTGTCTCTGAAGGATGTGGTTGATTGTCAGTTGGCTGAAAGCAGACATAACCTTGCATCTGACTCAGTTTGCAACCACAGTGTCTTTACGACAAACACATGCCGCGGTTTTATTTCAAAATAAGATATCTCTATCTTTGCTGTCCGGACCTGCCCGCAGTCCTCCGAGCGTTACAACATATTTTGTGACCCGTGAGAATCTGTGACCTGAACTCGAATTCCAAATGTTGCTATGGCTACCACCGCCTTATCAGCGACCCGGCTGAGTGTTGGTAGCTGTCACAGCACGAAGTGATGGTGGCAAGGTCACTTTGAGCCTTCGCCCAGCACCTCACCTGTCAATGTTTGATCAACCAATCAGTCTTTTTTTTTTTCTTCCCGTAGTTGGCTCCGTAACGCCGTAAAAATCTGACAGGCCACAGATTCCGTCGCAGCATTTAAGTTAAAATGTGTTTAAAAACGAGGCAAAACTCCTCGAAAAAGTTATTTCAATCAGAACAGCTCGCTAAGTGGTGTTTTTTTTTTTTTTTTAGTGGCCACAGACGAGGCGTAGACATGAGAGTTAAAGCTGTCAAACTGTAAAGAATTAGTTAGCTATCGTTAGCGCCATCGGTCACGGTTGAACGAGTTAGTTTCCCCACAGATAAAAGCATAAAAGAAGAAGAAGAAGAAGCGAGGGCGACGTTTATCTTGTTCTTTGAGCAACTTTCTGCAAACTCCAGACGCTACAAACCCGGACTCTTCGGGGAAAAACTCGACTAAAAACAATTGAAAGAGCACTCTCACCTCGCCCTGCGAACTCGGTGCTGTTTCTTCTTCACCGCAGCGCGACGAAAGTTGATCTTTCTCTTCCTCTCGGTTTTTTCGCTCCGTGATTCCGTCGATTGAGGAAGTGTTGCGCGCGCTCGCAGAGGCTTTCTCGGCAAGCTGTGACGTTTGCCTGCTATGCGCGCACGCACACACACACACACCACACACACACACTCTCTCTCTCTCTCTCTCTCTCTCTCTCTCTCTCTCTCTCTCACACACACACACACAGCCAGTTGCCCTATTTTGAATACAAGTCCTTTTATTTTACCTACTATAATGCGCTTTCCACATGATTTGGATTATTTACACACATCTAAATATCACCAGTTCCCATGTAATTATCCATTAAAGCCCCCCTGGGTTGATTATAACATGATGGTGCAGACTTGTTGATCATCTGAGCTGGAAAGCAAAAACTTGCCCAGGCAAGTATCACTAAAGATAAAGATTTGCATTGCTGGTGAGTGTGCCCTAGATTACTGTAGCATAGCCTAGAATGAGGGGGAAGAGATGTTTTTGTGTTCATTTAAGGTGCTTGTGTGGCAGGGGATGGGGTCACGTGGTGCTGTAGGCTGCGGGGGTAGTTTTGAGGTTTGAGCAAGGTTTTTTGGTGGTGAGGAGGAGGTGGCAGATTTGGCTCTCGCAGCCAAAGCATCTTTTCTTGTCCTAAACTCACACAAACACTCCAAATTATCTGTATCCTGCATTTATCTCACGCCTGCCTTCACCCCCTCACACACACACGCACACACATCTAAATATATGTGTGCACAAATGAGCAGGGGCAGCTATTCTCATCTGATGACACTAATGAAAAACTAGCTGAAGTGAGGACATAAATGAGGAAATGCAGTAGATAAATTCCTGCACAGTGAGTAATAATTAAATGTTCAGGTGCAGTTTATGAGACTGAATAAACTGCTGTAGTGCAAAGTGACTGTATAGTGAAACCTGCTCGGTTCAGGCTGACAGGGCACAGGTGTGTCAGTGTTCCCTTCTCTCCTCTCAGAACTTACATAACAGACAGATTGTGACTCACGGTAGACACAGGAAGTCTACAGTGGAGACTAGGTGTGTGCACTTAAGACGAGAGACACTGCTCAGCTGCTCTTCTCTGGCTCTGACAGATGCACGTTCAAAGCTTGAGGAACCCTCTCCTTCTGTTCTTCCTCTCGCAAACACACACACACACATCCGTATAGTCACAGTCATGATCCACCCGTGGGATGTATATAGGCTGTAGAACAGGCGGTTGTTAAATTTATCATACAGAGCTTAAAGAGAGCCAGATGAAGAGCCACATAGAAACCCCCTATATGGAGTTGACACATATAGCTATATGTAAAGTCAGGAGAAAATTGCATCATTTATATGTATCCCAGCCAGTACCCAAGATAAATCTCATAGGATGATTGTTTTTATGAATACTGGATACTTTTCACCATCAGCAACCTAAAAGTCATTTAAATCAAACCATGCGATTAAACTGCTTACCAGTTATGTCAACACAAAGATCACAACCCATAATTCAGGATCACAAGAGTACACATCAAAAGTCAAAAAGGTTGAGAACCACTGATTTCAGATATTTCTTATTCAAGGTTATATACATTGAGAGCAATTATTACACAAATAAAAAATGTAAAACTGTTTATACCTCATCCACCCTGGTAACCACTGATTTAAAAGTTGATCAGAATTAATCAGTTGATCAATGGACAGGCTCAAGAAAGAATAATACATCAACTCTGGCAAGGTTAGCAAAAGCATCTCCTTATATGTTTTAAGGGTAGTAAACCAAAAGTGATTTTGATGGTAAAAAATTAGAAAAAGCTCCAGTGTTTCAGAGGTAATTGCAGAGCCAATACTCTAATAATACTCTAATTTAAGTAGGCATGTAGCCATGTCAGTAGGTTAATCTCTTTGGCAATAACGCTATTACAGCATAATGAGTCCACAGTTTCTTTAAATTATACTGTGTTGTTTTTAATGATAAGACTTAAAGAAACAATTTGGCATTTTGGGAATCACACTTAATTCAGACTGGTATCATCAAATGGCGTATGATTAGCACAGCAATTGTTAAGTCATTTTGTGTCTTATCACAACACTTGTTTTGCTTTTCACGTGTCATTTAATGGCATCCACATTGAGCGTTTTGTGTGGCATTTTATGTGCAAAGGTCATAGAGAAACAAGATGCCAGGTGACATATTATAAAGAGAAAGTCCACATAAGGTGGAGGCTGGGATAGATAGATGGGTCAAACAAACACAAGACTTTTATCTAGGAGACTAGTTTTTGAGTCCTGTATGAGAACAAAAGTCAATGGTGACTTCTTCTAACTTGTGTTAGGGAAAAGTGGAAAGCTACCGAATTCAGTGCTCGGGGTAACGGCTTATACCACACAGGCCGAGTGCTTAAAAAAGCTTGAAGAAAAGAAAGAGCCAAAGAGAGCCGCCCCGAAAAAAAGAAACAAGTCATGTAAGTGTGATGATGTAAACAGAAGGGAGTGGATTGCGAACTGCAAAACAGACAGGAGGTTAGCCAAAACAACAATAATGCTGACAGCAGCATTAAGTCTGTAATGGAGATGTGAAAGGAAATGGTGCCAGGCTGCCAGCCTGACTGGATCCCAGCTGGTCAGCTTTCATTTTTCTGGGAGGTTTTGTGTTCAGTGGCAACAAAATTGCAGAATAAAAGCAATGTTTATAGGAACCAGTTGTGTCATTAATTATTCTATAGCCCATAAACTGTACAATAAAACAAAATATACTTCTTAATAATAAGCTAAAGCAAAACTAAACCTGTCTCCTGGCAACGTCACATATTATTTTAACCGAAACCATGATCTTTTCTAATTTTACTGTAACCAAGTAGTTTTGGTGCCTAAACCGAGCCAAACTGCCACTGTTTCTCAACGTTAACCACTCGTCACATCTGCTCCCCACAGACGTTTATAGGGAAGGATTGATGAATCACCTTCACGGAAAATTGGATTTTGGCGTTTGCAAAGTTGGGCTTTTTGTACGCAGATTGAAGAGACTGAGTTTCTTTCCAGCAGAGAGTTGGCTGACATGATCAACGTCATTTGTTTGTTATATGTGAAGCTAGCGTAGCTTAGCATCAAGGGGAAACAGCCAGCCAGGCTCTGTCCAAATGTCCAAAATCCACCTAGCAAGTCATATCTGGATTGTTTAATCCAAATGAAATTGAATATGTGAAAAACACAATTCGTTTTGCACGCGTTTTCTGATGGAGTATTTCTTAGACCGGAGCACTGACCTCCTGGAGTCTCTGCTAGCAACTGTCCCTGAGCTTCAGTTCTAGGGTGTGTTTTGTTAGCAACTTTCTCTTACTGTCTCCAGACTTTTTGCTAAACTACGTTAACCAGCTGCTGACGCTTGCTTCATATTGAACGGACAGAGTGTGGTATCAATCTTCTCATCCAATTCTCAGCTTAAAAGCTAAAAGCTATAACCCAAGATGTCAAACTATTAATTTCAATATTAAAGAAAAAATGTACAATCTGACTATCTTTGTGTTGGCTGAAAGGCTCCGGAGAGATTTGACATTTCTTAGTGACAGCTGCCGGCCCCGCTGATATGTGTTTATACTGCTCTCTCTGCAGATAGTTGCTGAGGACAGAATGGTCACGAGAGAATGGAGAGCATGATGTCGACTCTATGTTTAGGCAACAGGGATAATAAATGTTCAGTCAGAGGTGCAGAGTGTGCTGAAGGCTGTGTGTTTTTCTCTCTGTTTGTCCTGCACAGGGAGAGTGGGCTATTTAAAGCTTTAGGGGAGGTGGAATAGGTGTAACATTGACTTGGCAGTGTAGGCTGCAAAGAGTTTGCAAAGTGGGACATAAGAGTGCGTCCCTCTATTCTTCCAGCATCTCCAACATAATATTTTTCTCTCTCCCTCTCCCCGTCTCCGAAAGGGTGCCGAGAGACACAAGACAAGGTGCAAACCTAGAAATGTCAAGCCAATGTCAAGTGGATGCAGCTTTTGTCCCCCTGTGTCCTATTTCTTGGTCTTTTTTATTTAATTCTGCGTCTATTATGTAATAAAATCTTTTCTTTTCCCCTGAGGCTTTGCTGCCCACACAACATTATGAGCGATGAGAAAGCATGCTGTTGTAACTCACGACATCAACACAAACACTGCATTGCCTTCTCAGACTGAGGCTGAAAAAGACCGGAAAGTTTGTAGAGTTCACACAACTCAGTTGTTAATAAAATGATTAGCTCAGATGAATATTTCAGCTTTTTTGGCATCAGTTGTTAATGATTTCCGAGGCTGAGCACATATAACTGAGCTGAATGCATCCGACCTTATTGAGTAGGCTGTGTGTGTATGATTGATTATTTGCTTCTCTCTGCATTGCTCCTGCCTGCAGCAATATGGAAGTAAGCTTGGATTATGACACTGTTGCTGCCCTGCTGTAAAGAAAAAGCCTATCTTTTCCACCATCAGTCCCACAGAAAACTTTCATCACTTTATTAAATGAATCAGCACATTCAGAATCAACTGTCTACTCCAATTTTTGTCTCGTCTACCTTTCAACCAGCTCAAGTCAACGATTTCCTGTTTCTTGCTGCTTTGCTCTGACAGGAAAATCATAAGCAAAAGGATGGTTAAAATACAAACAGGAAAGCTGTGTTTAACGTACGGAACCTGACATATAACACTTCTGTATTCAGGTAAAAAAAAAGATATTTCGACTGATTTGTGCTCTGTTGCGTAAAGATGAAATCAAGCACACTTTTCATCACAGCAAATTAAGAGTACTTATTGAAGGATTCAGTGAGAAGGAACAGGTGTAGGTGTGGGGTGGTAATTCTTGTAAAATCTGTCACTTGTAAGGAAATTGTGTTTTGTGTCTTAACCAACGTTAACAAAAAGAGAGGAAACACTACAAAGATTTGAGAAAAGTGAGGCAACAGAGGAGGGAGAAAACAGAATTGGGGCTAGAGAGGGAGAGCAGAGTGATGAATGATCTGTCCTCTATATAGGACGAGGTGTCTGCAACTTTTCAGGAGCCCCAGAAAGCAAACTTTGTGCCTGATATTATTCTGGGTCAGGAAGCCTCAGGGGGAGACGAGAAGCAGAGCAGGCCTGGCCTTTCTTTGGCCGCATAGCACACTGGTCTGTGTGTCACTCAATCCCCGGTGTCTTCCCAAGTGTGATCTGATGCAGTCGCCAGCTTCGTCAGAAAAGGCCACACATCCACTACATGTCAGCGCACACAGGATACGCTCATATAGGGGGTGCTGCAAGTGCAATGTTTCCATTTTTGACATATTTACAGAGCTCCATCAGTGAGGACACAGTGACAGGAAGTCAATGACAGCCGGTTGTGCTTTAATGTTTAACCCACTTGCCATCTAGAGGACAGGAAGTGAATAAAGAGAAAACACAGACACAGGCTGTTTCCATCATTATAGCCTCTTTTACTTGATTTTAAAATAACATTGTTAGAAATTTAAACTAAATAATCATCATCAAAGTACAGTACAAAGTCCATGACACTGATGTAGATCAGTGAAATCATTGATTCAGGGCAAAACAATCTGCACACATCTGGATCTGGAGTTTTTATACAGATAAGAATTTACATTATGCTTGTCTTGGATGGAATTGCCACCGTTTTTCTCAAAAAGCATGTCCATTACGTGAAGTACAGTTGGCCTCTATGATGAAGGTACACTCATATTCCTCTTTAAGTTTCATTCCTTTTTATATCAGTGCAAAAAAGCATATTTATCCACTGGCAGGACCATCTCCAACAATACAGTACATGGCAAAGCTACAGACACATCTTTACATATAAAATTACTCATTCTCTGATACAGCCTGTGCTTCAAGGTATTAGTCATAGAGATGCTTTGAATCCAGTGGAAGAACACATGTTGAAATGAAAGCAAACTAAATCATTTTTAGTTGAAGGCCATTCAGCATTTGCATTTTTGAATGAGGTTGCATTCAGCCTCTATGGAAAGACAGTAAAATTACTGTGGTTAAAGTGTGTGTTCAGTTATTCAAATGATTTGCTCATGTTCTGAAATAATAGATGCATTGGAAAAATCCTAGAATATCTTTCGTCTCTACGATCTACGATCCTCCCAATGATTTGGAAGAATGCGGCTGACCAGCTGCTGAGGGAAATACAGGACACATCAATGTAATGTTCCACACAGGCAGGTATCTGGGCCAACGCCTCTCGCTGCTCTCAGCATCACACCTGCTGTAGCAGCAGGCAGGGGACACTGGAGGTTGACAAAGTAGGTAATCGTGTCCCCTCTCAAAGAACACCATGTCTTCTTTTATTCAGTCCAGCCAGGCAAGTTAAAACTTGCAGACATAATCAAATATTGTGTTTTATTCTGTGTTCCCTTCTTGGTGTCACAGTCTGTTTCCGAGCAGAGGACGAGGCCGTCCAGATGTGGCCGGCCCTATAAAACTGTGGCTTCCTCCATGGCATTAACCCACCTGTATGAGAAGAGGATTCCACATTAGGGAAGAACAACATGAGCTGCAGTTGTGCTGAAAGAGTAATTTCCGTCTACTTCAAACTTTCAGCTATGTGCTTGGCGGCATGACAGACAGCTACATTATTAATTGAGCTAATTTTATAGCTCGCTTCTGAATTTGAAAATGTATAGTATTTTGCCTTGAGGAGTGAGTTTTATTAACTTTGCTGTTTCCGTGCACACAACTCATTGCACACATTGTTGCTGCTCAGAGAAAACACTCAAACAAACACTTAGTGAAGCTCATATTTCCACTTCAGACCATGTAATCAGCAGTGTTGGGGAGTAGTTAACTACATGTAATCAAACTATATGTTTAACTACATTGTGCAGTAGCTTGCTGGTAGTTCACCTACATTCATTCAAGTTTTACTACTGAAAAAACAAACAATTTTGGGCCATAAATGGAACAGAAAACATGAATATATTAGGTATCAGTTATTTTATTGATTTATCTAACAAATGTTCAGAGAAGTTGTTACATGCTATTTTAAAAGTTACCTGGCTAACTGAGTAATCCTTCCTGGTGCAATACCTCCTGCACCTGAACACTAGTTTGTGGAAGTCAGGTATAAAACCAAAGCTGACATTTCTTGCACTTTCCCATGAAAAGTGGGGTATTTTATTTATTTATTTATGACCTGTAAAAAAGTGGGCAATTTTGCAGTAAACTCAATTAAGTAGCATTTTTTGCTGGCATGTGACTTTTTTGTATTATATTTTATTATAATTTCACAGAGGTGGCAAAAGTAAAACAAAGACTGGTAAAAGTAGAAGTACTGATTCAACGTATTTACTCAAGTTTAAGTAAGAAAGTACAGGCTAAGTATAAAAGTAAAAAGTGTCCCTTTTCCTACTGGTCATTTCTGTGTAAAGCTAACTGAACCTGAGGAACAGACATTGTAGGGACTAAAGGTAAAGGTTGTCAGAAAAATAAATACTCAAGTAAAGAACAGACACCTGAAAAATCTACTTAAGTACAGCAAAAAAAGTATTTTTACTTCAGTACTTTCCACCTCTTTATTTTCATATCCAATGTACAATTTTTAAAAAAAAATAAAGTAGTTAACCAAACTTTCTTTCTGGCAGCTTTTCTGTGGTTCAGCTTCTTCCAGTAAGAAATAATTGGTAGCTTGCAAAGTAGCTTCACCAACACTGGTCAAGGATGACATGGCCGTTATTTGGTCAAGAAGAACAAAATATAAATCTGTTGGAACCCACTGAGCAACTGAGAGTTATACATTTGACTGTTTTTCTAAGTTTTCTCCCAGATAGCAACAACTTATCAAAAGCAGCCCTGTGAGTCATTCACACTAGCAAACACATCAGCTTATGGTGAGTCTGTTTTAGCTTAAGTCAGCAAGACAGGACTTTCATACTACAGTAAGTTATATTTGCACAGTGAAGTCAGACTAAATCTTGTAATTGTTGATATAAGAAAATTTTCAAACAGCTGTCAATGGCTGCTCACCTCTGGGCTGTGTGGTTGTCCACAGCCTTAAAGGTGTAGTACAAAGTGTTTTTGTGGTAAAGCTGGAAGATGTTGGCCTCCTCCTCCTCTCCCTCCTGCTTGTCCGGTAGCTTCACTGTGAAGCCCAGCAGAGGTAAACTCTCCGATGCTACTTTCTCCTGCAGACACAAAATTCATTAGCAGAACATGAATGGATTAAAGTACAGTAATGTAACTGAGGGCATTTTAACACTTTTAGTTATTTTCAGACATCTGACGGCTTTCACTATCTATTTAAGTGTGAATATATGCTGTTCAGGTTAAAGGGGAGTGCATGTTTCCCCTCACCTCTTGACCTCGATAGGTGTAAAGCACCTTGTCTTTTAGGAGGAACCACAGTCTTTTCCAGCTCCTCTTGCTCTTCTTGCTGCGCTGCAGATTGCCACTAATGGAGCCCTCCTCGGACACGGTCGCCTGCACAACGTAGGAGCAGGAAAGGATTGATAATTGGCAATGTTACTTAAAAAACATGGCATTGCTGACATCCACATAAGCACTGTGCAGTGAACCTCTCTGCAGAGAGAGAAACGGACATGTTGCAGGTGTACCTGGTTGAAGGAGACGGTGCCTTTCCGATGTCTCCAGATGTTGGGAGGATGCATGTTTTGGAACACAGCAGAGAGAGGACGACTGGAGCGGTTTGGACGAGGGCTGTTCTTACCTGCAGACACGTCTCCACCTGCAGAAATATACACATGCCTTTTACAACAGAGGACAGGGACCAGACTATAACACCACACTGACCAACTAAGAAACATAGACGGTCGTTGCACAACCTCTGTGTCTGAACTATACCGCAGCAGAGGCTATATCCTTCTGTGTTGAGTCATAGTGAGGGTATGGATAAGTGACCACGGTTACTCTTCCAATATGGTAACTTGTTTTCCACAAATGTGAAATATGATTTTGGAAAGAAGGAAAGGAAAAAAGAGAAGAGGTTTTCCTTTACTGATGAAAATTCATTGAAACTTACACACAGATTAAATAAACTTGAGTGTGAGCTCACTACCGAAGTATGAAACACACTAATCATCATTTGTTTATACATTTTACATGATCTTCATACAATACCCAGTGTCCTTTGAACCTATAACAGCTTATTATATACTGGTGCAACTGGTACTGATGTATCTAATGTAATTTTTCCTCTATTTCCACTAGCCTCCAAATGTACCACCCTCTCTGTTTTATGAACATGCTTCCTGTAAAACATCTGCCAACTCTGTCTGATTTCAGATCAACTTCTCCTTCTCAGTTTCCTCCTGGAGTCACAATTCTCCTGTATTTCTCCTGATTTTCACACCATTTCCCCCTTTTAGTTATCATAACCTGTTTCTGGCACTGTCTGTGGTCTAGCCTAATATACGCCTCGTCCTCCTCATTGAGCGAGAGACGCACAGACAAATGGACAAGAGAAAGAAATACTCAAGCAAATTCTAGAAGTCCTGGAGAAACAGACCTACACAGACTCTCTAAGGGTCAGGGGCAAAAAAATGATTGAAAATGTATTACTTAAAGTTTACTGGGAATTAAAAGTAAAATTAAAATTATATAAAAATGCTGTTGTACTTATTATGTTGTTGTTTTCATTCTTTAAAAGTCACCAGAATGCAGAAAAACAGGGGGGATGACCACAGACTTGCACTTTGGTTTTGAAATCCTATTTCTGAGGTGTCAAGGTTGGCAAGTATGATAGTGGGTCCCCCACTGATTACAATTAGTGATGTTAGGGATAACCAAATTGCTTCTCATGGTTGCAGGAAGAACAGCGATACTAAAAGTTGTGGGCTGACGAGCAGACTGACAAATCAAATTGATGATGAATTCCAAAAATGTATTCCCACCTCTTTTCTTCAGCTCGTTGTAACAGTGATCACACACTTTGGCCATGCGGTCTTTCATGTATTTCAGTGGGTATCTGTTCCTGGAGCAGCTCCGACAAACAATCTGCATTAAACAACATAAATTCACCACAGATTATATCAAATACACATTAAAACGCTCAGGAAACTGTGAGTGCATGCAGCACAATAAACACTGGTTAAAGGGACAATATTTATTGCATCCTGTCTCACAGATATTGAAGTGTTAAAGGAGCACTGTGTTTGATTTGTGTGTGTGACTCACTCTTCCGCAGCCGTGGCAATGGTGTCTCCGAAGAGTGAGGCTGAAATCTGATGTGCAGTTCATGCACATCATCACTTGTGAGACTGGAACAAGTGTGGGAGCTTTCTCTCCCAGAGACAGACGCAGACGATCCCTGCCCTGGAACAAACACAGAGAAAAAACCTGCTGTATCACATAGATATTGACAATGATAACTTATAACAAGAAAATGTTACAATGACTCAACAGATCAATACAGAGAAGAAGAGTTTGCTCACTTCTCCTGAGCAGCTGTTGAATGCTACAGATCCCCGAGTGTGTTCGGTCACAGTGCGGCTCAGAGTGTAAAACCAGTCCTCTCTTTCAATGAAGGAACTGCAAAAAATACACAGAAACACACAACACTGTTATTACTGAAATAATTCAGTAGGTGAAGCCATATAAAAGTTATTAACACCAAATATGGACAACATCGTCTGCTGTAGTAAACATTTTACACAATTTACATATTTTAAATACAGATATTATCCATTATTCAAACAGGACCCAGTAAAGTTTGACCCACCTTGCAGACAAAGTGATGGATATGTCCATTCCTTCAATCCTCAGTGCATTTTGGACATTTTCTATGATGGGTTTACTGACCTGGGAATCAGTAAAAATCATAAATCAGAACAGAAAGACAGAGAGAGAACTAAAGGGCAAACATTTACAGTCTGACAGTTTGAGAAAAACATATTTTTCTATTCTCACATTCTCTCTTTACTGCAAACGAGTAAATCACTTAGTTAAAAATCCATTTCTTTTAATGCTTTCATGACTGTTTTTATTTCTTGTTTTAATTGTACATCAACTTATGTGGGATTGAAGTGAAAACATGGTTAAACAATTAAAGAGAGAACAAAAAGGCCCTGACCTTCAACCCAGTGAGTGGCAGAGTATTCTTCAGCCTGTATTTCCCGTCCTGCTGAGGGTAGGTGTACAGCAGCACATCATTCATCTAGTAACAGAAAGAAATAACACTTGTTACTCACAGTAAATCTGCAGAACACACAAATACATGAAAAGATACCATAAAAAAGTAAAACAGTCTGAACACTCAGCTGCCCAGACGTCATTATTCATGCAGGTGCAGGAATTCTCCAGTAGGTGGCACTACAAGCTTATATAAAACTCAACCTCTACTATGTGATTTCACACAGTTGATTCAGTGATGGGTCACACCTCACACCAAACTCAATGTAGTTTTCCTCTCATTTTTGGCACAGTGTTGACATAATCACAACATGCTGCAAGTCTACCAGCTCAACACACACACACACACACACATGCACAAACACACACATGCACACTCAATCTCCCCCTGAAGGGAACCAACCTCATCATCACCTCCACCATCGTCCACTCCACACAGTACAGATCTCTACTGCTTAACTTAGACCTCAAATATTAAACACAAACTCAACTTCCATATGCAATGTGCTTATTGTTGCTTCACTTGGATGTTTCACTCCACAGAAGGACAAAAAGTATGTGCAGAATTTGACTCTAGAAGGCTGTTATCACTTAAATCTGAGTTTAAGACAGGTATGGACAAGCATGACTTTGTGACATCACAACTAGTTTGGAGGCCTTATGGTCCAACATAAGACTTTAAGTGTGATGTGAAAACCTGCAGTGCTCGTACACTGAGAATTTACTTTTCAGCGACATCTTGTGTCCAGTAATGAAAGAAAAATATATGCAGGATTTGGGCAAAAGCTGGCAATATTTTGGTTTTCTGCTGTATATATTGTGTTGTGAAAAAGAGAGGAAATTTCACCAGATAATTAAAATAGTTCAATAGAGGCTTTGCATGTGATGTCACATTAATGTCAATATCATTTACAACCACTGAGTGGAGAGAGACTATGAGTAGCAACATTTTTAAGATTTATCAAATGCTACAACTTTAACGTTCAGTTTGAATGCACCAAAAACACTAAAACACATCTAACATGTGAAAGAGCTAGAGTTAATTTGTCTTATTTGACATTACGTGTCCCCTGATGTGACTATTTCGCTTGCACACATTGTGCTGTCCATGCTGAACAGACATTTGCATGTTCATCAATTCTAGATTTTTTTTCAATGAGGGAGAAGTAATGGATAAATTGGCAGAATTTTAACACTATGAGTATTTGTTCATGTCTTAAAACATGTCTTGGAGGGGATCTATAAATTTAAAACCCAATACTGTGAATTTTTATGATCATACACGAGTGGGAACAGATATCAAAGATGATATCAAACTGGATCATTAACCTTTGTATTATTTTTCCAGTGACTCATTTTACTCACTGCCCCTGTGTGTTTTAGTACTTTCGTTTGAGGCTGTCAGCTCCTGCAGACTTGTTTTATTGTGTTGTCTCCAACATTAATAATAGCTGATAACTCGTGATCACCTTCTGGGTGGTTAAACAGGCAGGATAAAAGTTATGCAGCGAGGATTAGCAACATTCCTCCAGAAGAGACGTTTTACGAGCTTTTTTAGTGTCGAGCCCAGACCACAAATTTTGAAAAAGCCACAGGAGGGAAAAGCAGCTTGTTTGATGATGCTCTATGGATAATTTGCGAAGGCGTGTAATTTTCTAATCTCTCTTGATTAAAACATTTCAGGGCTATCCCATCTCTCATTATGATGTTACAAACTGCATGTTGAGTTGAGTGTGTCCTCAGTCTGTTTTATTCACTCTTTTTCAACTTTCTCTTTCTTGGTATGAAATATAAAAGTTATTAGTTTAAACATAAAACTTCATTAATCACATCCCTCTTGCGGTTTACTTTAGTTACTTTTATCTAACTCATCTGAAAACACTGCCCACATTATAGGTGCTGCAGATACATCAGACTAATATTTAGCAGACAGGATTATAAAAGGTCACAGGTGTACATGGATCCTTCAGTTCATAAGGAGCTGGTGTTGACCTTCCCTGTGCTGTCAGTAAAGAACTGGCTCAGGAAGTCAGCATTCAGAAACATCCTGCCAGGAAACCCTGCTCTTAATAGCTCAGTCTGGACGCAGAAACAGACCAGACAGAAAATGCCAAAAGTTTAGACAGAGATGACTTAAAAACTCACCGTGGTTACATGATGATAATAAAAAATATGGCAAAGTTTAACCACATGTGTCTAGTAGCTTATGTACAACAAACAGGGAGCAGCGTTTACCAGAAACAGATGGCGGGGCTGTCGATTCTTCCTGCTGACCTTCATCAGGGTGCCCTCCTTCACAAAGACCTGATATAAAAAAGTACACATAAACTTCACGAGCCATGACACATGGAGGGCATCTGCAGTAATTAATGTTGTTGTTAAACCCAGGCCGGCTGGGGATTCCCAGCTGAATGATTGTGTAAAGGGCAACACAGGGGTGGTGCAGGGCAGACAGGGCGGGCTGGCAATCAACAGACAGAAACAATGCTGTTATCAGAGTCATACCCTGCCAGGCTGCAGCAGGTCCCGCTGGCCACGGACGCTGTACTCTATGTTGACCAGACGCAACAAGTTCTCCTGAGACACGAAGAGAGTAAAGAACAGAGAGACGTTGAAATAAAAGAAATAGTGAATAAGCAGTACCAGAAACCCCAAACAATTTTCTTCTGCTTGACTATTTTCACGACTCCTTTTGTTTGTTATCACCTGGATCAGGCTGGCATGTCAGATATTGTTCTCTTCAGAACGAGCCAGACGGCTCAAAAATGTCATAATTTGACATGAGACTCTATAACTGCTGTGTTACTAGCCACCACAAATGAGAGCCATGCAAAGTGGCTCGTTGAGATTTAGGAACAGTTATGCTTTGAGCTAAATGCCACCTCAACATGCTAACATGCTCAAAAATGACAATGCTAACTTGCTGGTGTTTAGCTGGTAAAGTGACTGTGAGTGGTGAAAAGTTACTAAGTACAATTAGTCAAGTACTGATTTAAGTACAATTTTTAGGCATTTTGTAGATATATTCTGCTATTTTACACTTCTACTCCACAAAATTCAGAGGAAACTATTACTTTTTTCAGCATTTATATGAGTCTTTAGTTCCCTGTTACCTTGAAGATTAATGTCAAATGTCAAAATATCCCTTATTAAGTAAATTGTCATCCAGTTTTAACATTAAAGATCGAATTAGTGTCAAAAAAAGGTCAAATTTTATGGACGTCTTCACATTTTTGTGCGTAAAACCTGTGATTTATATCTATATGGTAACATTAGAGATAGGAGACTGGTTTTAGTGATATCATTTTGATAATTTGCTCATATTTCTTCTTCTGTTTACACTTAGTCAAATCTGTACTGTGAAAAGTGACGCTACATTTACTCAGAGAGCAGTTAACTTTCCGTAACGAGTAATCTGTTTGGGAGCCAAACTTTAGGTGGATGACTGGACAGGGAAGAACTTATAGTTGTAAGGGGTCGAGCTGTTTATAAATGAAGAGATTTGGACTCTTTTTCAAACCAGAGACTTTTGTCACACAGACACAGCCCATATTGTTAGAATTACTAATGTGAGGGATGCCACTGATGTGTGTCTTAATGTCTGTGTGCTCTGTACAGAGGTTTAGGTTGAAAATAAGATATGTTGTTCTGGATGCAAATGTTTGTTTACATGCGCCTACACATGATACTCACCCCATGCTTTAAGCTGTCGTTTGCTTGATCTGCAATGTCAGACACTACTGCCACAGCAGCTGTATGAGTCAAACACAGAGAGAAGGAATCAGGAAAGACACTTAATGAGAAGAAGTGTAAATATTCACCTTAAATATTCATAATTTCTGAGATGTTTCTTTGTTCTTTGTCTCTGTGTAGAAAGTCACCAAATTTAAAACTCAAAATGAGTGAGGAGCCCGGCCGTGTCAACAAGCCTGGACTGGGTTGGCTCCCTTATCGGAGATAAAAGATATTGTCTCTGACACGGGTCTTCTCATGAATTACACATGAAATGACTGTCTGGAGGGTTACCAAAACAAAAAGAGCTACATTGGCTCTCTCACGGCCATCTCTCCATGCCAAATGTGAACAAATACATTTGCTGTGAACAGAGCTACAAACACAGAGGCTCTCCTGTGAGCCGCTCTGTCCACACTGGCTCTGCTGTTTGTTTATGGTACCTTGGGTGTCTTCATATTCCTTGGAATCAGGGGAGAGGTTGTTCAGATAATCTGTGAAAGGAGTAAGAGAATGAATGCAACCACTATGAGTAAAATATGTTTTTCCTTGATTCATCCTTTACACATGACTCACCGGTGAGGAGCATGCGGTATTGAGCCACACGAACAATGACCTGCAGGAGCTGATGTTTTAGAGACACGTTCTCCCCGGCTGGGCTCTGCTGCTGAGACAAATCAACCAAATTCAGCATTTTCACTGTATCACTGCTACTCATTAAGAAACAGATTTACTGAAATAACCCACATGAACTCTGGCCAATGTAATATTGATTAAAACAATTGACAGATATCTGAATGTGTAAAAAAAGAAAAACTTTGGCAAGGAAAGTGAAAGTTGTGCTGAGAAGCAAATTATAAAACATCACTGGACCCTTGAGTAGCAGCAATACTCATATTTTAAGTGTGAACAAGGGCCAATAACACAGACTGCTGGTCAGCACAGCACCTTACAAGAAAACAAGTGTGTGTACGCTTGTTTGTATGTGTGAATCTGCAAAGACAGCCATGCTCACACCTCTACATACTTTAAATTGGCAATTTGGCTTTTACTGATCATTCTGAAGTAAAAATTGATTGCACGGTGTAATAGCTCTAGAAAAATGGCACCATCTGAGTATTTTTCCCACAAAAAAATGAAGGCAGCATTACGGCACAAAAAAGTGCATCTGCCATTGGGCAACCAAAACAGTAAGAATTGTTTTCCCAGGTTGCTATTCCCAGGTAACAGTGGAACAACTGGAATAACTGTGGACAGATGGGCATTCACTCTATGGTGTTTCCTCTTACCACCGAGACTTTAGACAGTTCAAAATCAACATTATTTGTTAGTAGGCAGGTTTTGTTACTTACTGATCTAGTGATCAGTTTAAGCAGAGGGAATTTTTGTCCTGCTCTTTTATATAATGATCATATTTCAGTTGTGAAAAGTAATAAAGTAAAGAAAAATTAAAAACATTGGTTGTTTTACATGTTGTCTTATAGGTCAGATAAGTCCGGCCCCTTGGCACTTTACGTTTTTCAAATCCTGCCCTTCTAAAAAAGTAGTTGAATAGGCCTGCTTTAAAGGGCATACCCTTCTCTTTGAAGGACCACTTTTGCTCATGTGTTACTCTAGTTGCAGTTAATATTATAGTTTGTTTGCTTTTCTGTCATTTGTTTGCTTTGTTTTGTTTGGTAGTATGTGAATGTCTATGTTGCAAACTATTGTGAATGTAGAATAATTCTCATTTGTAATAAATAAAAAAACTCAAACGAAAGGTGTAGAAGTGAGCCCTTGTTGCGGCGCTATTGCGGAATCTCTGTATAAAAGTGGATGTTGACTTACATTAATATCCAGAAGACTTATCCTATCCATAACCACCACTAGCGAACCCTTACCATAGCCTTTACAAGTGACCTAAAAATCAGCTATTTTCCAATTGGGGAACAATTTGCACCAGCTGTCCTCAATTAACTGGTTGTGCGTCTTTAGTAATATTAAACTGAGAGCTTTAGTTTTTTGGTCCTTGGTTGAATTCAAAAGTGTAGGAAACTATTCTGTCAGCTGTTTCCTGTGAAAACTAATAATCAATAAAACTAATTAAAGAAAATAATGTGAAAGAGCTTACTGCACTGATATTAAAACACAACAGGCTTAAGAGAATCTCAGGACTTTTAAAAATGAATGCTCTTAAATCAGACAGAGAAAACTGTCCACCTCTGCAAAGACTTCTCCTCCGTGCTCTATAAACCGAAGGGAAAAATAATGAAAACTGTCCATGGCTGGATAATACCTGATTGTAAATTAGTGGATAGTGAACACATGCTGCAATCTCCCTCTTGAACTTCCAAGCATACTATCGTATCATTTTCTATTCAACAGTGTTGTTCAACAGTTTCATCTTCCAAACTTATCAACTTAATAGCTGGATTGTTTGAAAAATGCTGTCTTGTGTCTGGTCATTTAATTGATTTAATTAAAACTCCTCACTAAAGTGCATCGTCTGGATGTGTTGTGGAGCTCAGAAAAGCTGCTGGGAAACACATCCTACGTAAAATTTAAGATTCCCCTGTTTTCAAAGACACATTCAGTGTTTAATTGTTGTTCTGAGTGGCTCATACCATCATCTATTCTTAACATCTTAACATACAGTCTGTTTTTCCTCCGGGTGTCATGACAGTGTCTATTAACAGCCAAGAACATTGTGTAGGTGATGCTTTAAATTAAATTACTGCTTTTATTCACTTAGCTGTTGGCCTTTTGCTTGAACCTGTTAAAGGTTTGCATCTTTTACTTTTAGTCACAAGGGACTCTCTCATACTGAACTCTGCTGATAAGAGATGATGTGAAGATAAGGGAGACTCTTGATAACAATCAAATGTGTGAAGTTATATTGAAGTTTTCAGTTATTCCAAACGGCAAAACCTTCGTATGACACATCAGTTAGGGAAGAGGAGGACAAAGAGCACATAGATTTCTCTCGCTGAAGAGCCAGTGAGAGTATTAAACGTCATATATATAAAATACACTTGATGTACCCAACTGTGTTTTGTTTTTTAATTTGCATACCAGAATACAAATACAGAAGTACGAGCTTGGCCTGATGGTAAGTAAAGATATTTGTCATAGCTCTGTGCTTTCTCATGAAACCGCTCATGAAAGCACAGAGGCCCTCTGATTTGACCTTTTAGAGAGATCTATTCATATCGTGTTATGTGTGACTAAAATCTTAATCTAAATCACAATTTTGACAGGGTTTAACACTAATTTTTATAGACTGTATTATATGTCGCGTTACATGTTTTGAGTTTAGAGTTAAACCCCTTTTACACTGAACATAAAATCAACACCCACTAACATCTGGCTTCATCAACGCGTCAAATGAATCCGCAGTAGTTACGTGTAATGATTGGCTCCAGCTTCAATCAACTGTGAATGAAACAAGACACCTGGGTGAACAAGCCCAGGTGTCTTGTTTCATTCACCCCATTTTCGAAGTTCCGGATGTTGGCACTTAAATATGTTTCCACTGAACATCGTTCAGTCAGTGTTGAGTTTGAAAGAGAATGAAGTGAAAGATAGAAAAAATTAACCACCATAATATTGTCACCGGCCTCCAAGCTGCTGACATTGTAACATCGAATGTGACACACCAGAAAAAAACAGAAAGGCAAACTCGTCTATTGGCATTTAGCGGGTCTACCTACATTTAAACAACCCGCATATACATGCAAATGTTTGTGTAAAACTGTAACAGAGAAGGACGGTAGCACTGACCTCAAACTGGTGAACAATGGCTGCAAAGGCAGGTGAAGTTCTGCAGCTGTCCTCCAGCAGGTTCATGCTTCGGTCGTAGTGGCCGATATAAGTGGTGAAAACCAAGAACTCTGCTTTTCTGGATAAGAAGATGTCTGCAATCCTCTGGCTTTCCTCCCTGGATGGAAAAACAGAGGTGAGATGGAAGGGAAGCAGCATGCAACAGTCTTTACATGTAAAATGCTTTCCGAGCTGCTTTAATGTTGAATTCTGTGGAAGAAAAGGGAAGAAGAAGTCTCACCAGTTTCGGATTCGATTCTCCAGCTCGTTGAGGATTCTGCGATGCAGCGTGTAAACATCAGGCAGCTCATTGAGAATCTCTCGAAGCCTCTCTTCATCCAACACAGCTTCCCCCTCGTCTCCGACTGCTGCCCCCACTGCTTCCCGAAAGTCCTGGTGCACAGGCGAGTGTGGAGAGACGATTATATTTCATAGTTTACATTAAAATCTAACTAAACTTAACATTTCACCACAGTCTGCTTTTCTCAGATGCTTTTCCTTCCATTCTTCTGTAATAGTATAAAAAGATCATATCTGACAGCAGGGAGTACATGAGCTATTATATCAAGAGACATCATCATTGATAAGAACGCCGGAGCAGTGGAGGTCTGGTTCACTAATTTAATCCCAACACCAGAGGGATAACATCTGGGAAGGGAAGTGAAAGGGAAGCACTTGTTCCTCCCTCATTATCACTGCTGAGGTGCCCTTGAGCAAAGCATAAAGCCCTAACTGACCCAGTGGTTCTGCTCAGGGGCCAGCAGATCGGCCTATTTTAGAAGCTACTGTAATTCCCTCACATAGATAATATCTAGTTACATACATGAGAGTTATATTGCTATAGTAAATTGAAGGAGCATATTGATAACTTACCTCCTGCAGGAGCTTGAGGGCTTTCACATGTCTGTGGACAGACATATAAATACACGATTAAACAGGAACCTGATTAATTTGGACCGATATGCAGAGATGACCGATAAGGGAAATTAGCAACTTACAATCTCTCCGTATCCACCAGCTCTTTGGCGATGTAAAAGGCCCTGGATCGTCCGTCAGGCTGTAAACAATCATAGTATTTACTTGTAATAAGCCCAGGGTTGGGAAGAGCTAAAGCATTTTGGCAGCAGTTCAACAAATATCGCTGGCTCCTCTCTCCACATCGTCTCCAAGCGACAATCAAATTCTAAATAATGAGGACAGCCGTGTAGTAGCCCATTAACCTCCATTAACCCGCATTAAAATCGTGGCTTGTGAGGGCAATTTTGCATTGCCCAAAGAGAAAAACATTTCACTTTGTTTTATTTTGTTCTGTTCTTCAAATATGTCATTATATCTGCCGACCATGGTGGCACAAAACAAAACAAGTTTAATTTTCATAAAATCTATAAAGAACATCTAAAAATTCACAATAGGAATCTAAAATTCCCACATTGGTATAGAAATAAATTGCTTTTTTCCATCTTTACACAAATGCAACAGACATTTATCAGAACTTACCTGTCTGTCATAGTTGCTGTCTATGCCTCCTTCCTCCTCCTCTGAGGTACGTCCTTGGTCTTCCTCACCCGCCATCTCTCCCCTGACATCACCCACTAAAACAGTCTGTGGAGCGACTGCCACTGAACACACATTGTAGGCTTCTGTGTAGGCACTGGTGAGAAAGAAGGGGCTCAATAAACGGATAACTGATTCCTGACAAACAAAATCAAACTGCCATCTTAAACTTCAAATAGCTGCATTACAAGTGTGAGGAAGGTTACTTTTGAAATGTAATAGATCACAGATTACTAGTTACAATGTTAAAAATGTATTAAGTGATTTAACTATTCTAATTACTTTGTCAAAGTAATGTAACTTTTTATTTTTTTTTAACTTTTGGATTTCTTTTGAACAAATGAAAAACTGGGCAATAAAGCTGACAAGTCTTTAGCTTCGGCTGACACGCGTGGTCGGGAAATGAGCCAAACGTAGGCGTTCTTGTACAGCGAATGATTCAAAGCAACTGACTGAATATTATATTCTACATATAAGCTTTTAACCAACAATTACCTCCACCAAGGAGGTTATGTTTTCACCCGTGTCACATATACGACTGAGTAGATTTTCATGAAACTTGGATGGAGGATGGGTCTTGGCCCAGAATAGACCCCATTAACTTTGTTGCAGATCCTGATAAAGGGAGAGATCCAGGAATTTCTTTCTCACTCTCTTTGACATTGCGATGTAGGGCATTTTTTCAACATTTTCACATCTATTTTGTAAATTAATTACGTAACATGTAACTAGTCACTCCGTAAACATAACAATAACAATATCTGTTCTACTCAAGTGGTTTCCAATCTTTTTTAGCTTGTGCCCCCTAAAATGAAGAAAAGTCTAATTTAGCCCCCCAATCGCGATTATCGCCTTGTTGAAGATATGATTACTGAGCAGTTCCTCAACATAGTAATTAATTCCTGCTACGATTGTTTAATTTTAAACATTTTGGGAATACTTTGTTCACCCTCTTATCTTTTTTCTCTTTCTCGTGTCTTACAATAAACATGTAGCTGGGAGCAGTTAGCTAAGCTAAACAAAAAGTATATAAAAATCAGTACATAATCTGCCTACCAGCACCTCTAAAGCTGCTTGATTGATTTCTGACTGATTAACTTTTTATATATTGTTTGGCTGGGAGCAATCACTTCCTGGAGTCACTGGTGATAGCGAGGCAACTGTCACAGGCTAAGAAATCATTCGCAAGATATGGTTTTAAGCTTAACGCTGGTAGACAGATTTTGTTAGCTTTGGGCAGAGCCATGATAGCTGTGCCCCGTTTCCAGTCTTGCTAAGCTAAGCTAACCAGCGTATGCCAAAAACTTATATAAGTGTATTTCCCCAAATCCCTACTACTTATTTACTACTATTTACTTACTATTTGAGGCACCTATGTGAAGGTTTTCAGTATTTCTCAAGACAAACCTATAATCAGCAACATTTTGGAGAGAGGAATAAATGTTCTTCATTCTTATACCTTAATCATCTTTGACGCCTTGATGGGGTCCTGACGCCAAGGTGGGAAACAAATGGCCAAGTCTTTAAAGTAGCACTTTTTACCATTCACTACAGGGTTTTTACCACAACTTTGACGCAGTGGTTACATAATGTGAACTGTGTTCAGTCCTCAAACCTCCATCATTTGAGAATAAATCAGATGAATTTCATTTAACCATCCAAACCATCTTTATGGTCCTTTATGGTGGTCTGCATTGAAATATCGCTATAATAAACATATTCAGCGTTAGAAGCAAATGTGAATAGATAAAACATTGCAGGTCTGGAGAACCAATAAAGTGATCCTGAGGTGCCTGCGGTGACAACTGTACCCGACCAGGGACGCATGTCAGTGTTTTATGCTACGAGATTCTCTTCTGCAGGGAGCACAAATGAATATGCTAATGGCTGCAGCTCAGCGGGGAGTGTAAGATATGCAAATACAAACACATCCTTAAGTTACAGTAGTGATGCATTAGTCCTCTATGTGACCAATTGCCTTGCCAATGTTCCTGCCATGTTTTACTCCAAGCACCAGTGGATTTAACCCCACTGAGATGCAAATTATGAACAACATATGTGAGCAGTTCAGATCTCTGCACCACACACATTAGAGCTGCATGGCCCATTACTGCTCAGGGGATCAAACTTTGGATGAGATACCAGGGAGGGGGGTGTTTGAACCTCAAACTACATGAACAGTTTCTATATTAGGCTTTTATATCACTCCACATAAACTGCCTCTGCCTCTTCTCACAGTCCTGCTCTGTTGTACGAAGGCTCAAGGCAAAATCTATGGAGATGAATTACAGGAGCAGATAAGAAATAGTAATTTTCTTTTCGCCTCAGGTTCATTGGTGAGCCTATTTGTTCCGGTGATAGCAGTGATGGGGCAAAGACGCCAATGATCTCCAAACTATGATGTGCCAATATTGTCCCTTCAGGGTACTGTAAAACTAACAGCCTCAACCACTGACTCCACTGTCCATCCAGATATTGCTTTGCTGTGATTACTGTTTTCACTGGAAGCTCAAAGTGTGTGGAAAATGACAATCACACTGCTGTTTTTAAACAGTTGTTATTAAAATTGTGTATTTCACAGTGGCGAAGCAATGATATGAAAAAGAGAAAGAGAGAAAGAGATAAAACCTAGTGCTAAATGAAGCATCCAATGTTTTTACTAAACTGTGAAGTCTGACTTGTCATTGTTCAGAGACATGTGTTTTTCAGGTTTATTTTAAAAATGTGTTGAGTCAAGGCCATGGCTGTATGGGAAGGGGTACAAATAAGATATGTAATAAAAGAATAATGACATAACATGGAACCTGTTAAAGTTAATTTAATGGAGACATATTATGATCATGTTCATCTTAATAATTTTATTTTTTGGTTACTACTAGAATAGGTTTACATGCTTTAATGCTCAACAAACACTCTGTCTGAAACACTCTGTTTCAGCTCTCGTCTCTTTAGGGCATCCCTTCTGAATACCCAGACTGCTCTGATTGGTCAGCTCACACTCGCCTGAGCCAGCACCATTAACAACCACAGAGCAGCTGTGCTTAATTAATTCTTACTAGCAAACTAGCTGCTAGGCATAATTATGCAAATGTATGACATAGTGACGTAGTGTGATGTCACAAAGTCACTGAATTAAAGGCGGGACTACTGACGAGACGTTTAAGGAGCAGTGTTTTCTGTAAGAGAGAGGAGCTTCTGTTGGTGCGGACTTTGACCTTTTTGCCTTTCAAGATCTTTTACATGCACAAGAAAAAATTATACTGTAGGAAATAAAAAAAATGAAAAAGCATAATAGGTCTCCTTTATCATTGTTCAAGAGGGCAGCTGTTTACATATAACTTTTGTCTTACCTGACTGGAATAACAAAATTATTTTTATCAGACATTAATTATTCAGAAACAGGGACCTGGGGACAAGTCTTCCCATTATTTTCTGATTAATTAATTCATCATTTGGTCCATAATGCCTGAAAATTGTGGAAAAAGCCAATTGCAATTTCCTTTTTTCCAGAATTGCATGCTCTCATTGTGTGCTGTGAGACAAAACACAGAAATGTGGAAGAATCCTCACAATTGTGAAGATGGAAAAACAAATGTTTCAGCCCAGTCGCCACAGATACCTCAAAGGTTGACATTTGTACCAAACATGGCATATCACATTCACATAACAATTTTTCATTTCTAACCCTAACCAAGTGTTTTTTTGTGTGTAATACCTAACCGGAGCAATAGCACAGCATTGTTACAAGAGTGAAGTAACATAATAACATAATAGCATAACATAAAGAAACGTTCAGTTTGAACTTATCTGTGGTTTTGCAGAAATGTACTTAGCTAACATTTGTTGTGGTGATTGAGTTAAATGTTTGGCATTTTGCAGAAAAACACACACAGACAAAACCTTCTAAAAATTACAAACAACTATGTGACCAAATGCGGAAATCTGAAACTACCAGTACAATTACGCTCATTGTGAACCCTGAGAGTCTACACAGGCTGATATTTATATTCTGGATCACTTGATGCGTGCAAACAATAAACAAACGTTTAAACTCACTCATTTGAGAAAAAGACTGATGGGGGAATTAGTCATCATGTTGTTGTGACTGAAGCCACAGGATGGAGGCACCAGCAGAGTGAAGTAGGGGATACAATGAAAAGTGGGTGTATCATGTGTATTTTAGGAAATACAAAACATTAAGTTTTAATGTCAAGCCAAATCTTTGCCCACCATTTCACAAATCTAGATATTTCAGAGCCTCAGTTGTACAGTTTTTCATGCACACACAACAACCCCAGTGATGAGGAGGAACCACTGCAGTGTACAACTGCTGACTACAGAACATCCTGAGATTTTATCTCAGCCCGTTGTTCCTGACTGGATAGAGAAGAGCAATGACTCTACAATGCTCTGACTATTAATCATCCTGAGCGGCCGGTATGATATGGGCACAGCCAACAGGAATGCTGGGGGGATGGGTTAATGTTAGCACAGCATGGCTGATCATAGCAACAAATATCACCACAGCAGGGACACCAGAGGCTCTACCTTCAGCATCAACACAGGAACCTGTTTTTACCCCTCAAGAGATGATTTATGAATGAAACCAGCCTGTTTTCACTTAGATCTGAAGAGACCACCTCTACCTCCACCTCCAGCATTTCCTTCTCTACCACCCAACATGCCTCAACAGCACACAGACACATCACAGCTCACTACATCTCACTGCATAGCAAAAGGGAAGCTACTCCGCTGTCCTCTCTACTGTAACTCTCATCACCACAACCATGTCTGCTGTGACCACAGCATCAGGGGACTCAACATAATAAATAGTTATAAATCTTCCTCCCCAGTGGCATTGTTAAACCCTCACAGTGGCCGAGCAGTAATAAAAAAGACTTGTGCTCAGCGTAAAAGATGGCAAAGATCACTAATATTATGTCCAGCAGCATCAATCTACATGAACACACAGTCACACAATGACTAGAAGCATGGCTCTACGGCAATGTCGGTCCATCATGTTGGTTCAAACTGACATAGTTCAACAACTATTCCATTGATAGCTGTGACATTTTGAACAGGTGTTCCAGAAGAGGGATCCTCCAGACTTTGGTGACACCTGGACATTTTCTCGAGCATCACCATCAAATATCAAATATGAATTTGTCCCATACTTTGTTTCATGACATAAACACCTGCAAAAGTAATGACATCCCCACTCGCCTTACGCTGCAATCAACTGCAAGTCAGAAGTCAATAATTTCTGGTCTGTCTGGTTTACCAACTTCATGTCCCAGTGCATTTGCTCAGGAAAACATGGATGCTTGCAGCAAACAGATATATGTATTGTTAAGATTAACATGAAGTGTAATTTGTGTGTGTGTGAATAAACTAGTGGACGGCGGAGCAACGCGGTTGTTCCTCGTCATTTAAAAAAGCAGTCTCATGTCGTCCACATTATAATAAGAAGAAACTTAAGACAAAGATGAAAGTAGCGAAGCCTAAAGATAGCCACGACAGTTGCTACACCACCTTTCTCAACAATCTCAACTTGGATGACCGTTCCAGTGCACTTTTATATGTCGTTCTTTCCAACCACTTTGTGAAAACATGATTGTATAAAGGACACATGGGCTCAGGAATACTCGTAAAACTGTTGTCGGTTGTTTGCAAAAGATTGTGTTCTGTTTTTATGTTTTACACAGTTTCACAACTTTTTTGTACAACATCATAGAGCTGCTAGCATGGCTGTAGATTCTTGTTGTCTTGTTTACATACCTTTCTGTTTCCTCT
Organism: Pagrus major; assembly: GCF_040436345.1. Lineage (NCBI taxonomy): Eukaryota > Metazoa > Chordata > Actinopteri > Spariformes > Sparidae > Pagrus > Pagrus major. The sequence goes on from NC_133220.1 coordinate 20,773,409, forward strand.
TCAGGCGACTGAGTTTTACTCTTGAACCCAGGGAGGCTGCTCATGTCCACATAACCGTCAGTGTCATTGGCAGAGGACAGCACTCGACACGGACGGCCAAAGAAGTCTGCGAACGGCGGCTGTCGAACAGGCCTCCGCTGTGGCACCTGAACATTCTCGTAATCCGAGCTGATGGCAGGAACATTCTCGTAGTCCGAGGTATCCGTGTTGGGGAAGGAGATGGAGCGTGGCTTGGTAAGGGGAAGAGGTGTGAAAGGCACACGAGAGCGATCCTCAAAGGACTCCACCCGGACGACGCTGCGATTGAGAAAGGCCACAGAGCTCCCTTTTGTTTTGCTGTCTGTGTAGAACAAGAATTTGGAAGCCGGCTCAGGTGAGACATGAGGTGTACCAACAGATCGTGAGTTGAGTCGTGGAGAGCTACTTATGCTGTGTCTATCCGGATTCAGCAGTCTGCTGGGTATGTGGTGGCTGGACTCTGCTGAGGCCTTAAAGGAAGATGGGTTGACATCCACCACAGGCTTGCTGTCTGTTTTCCGTCTAAATTTAAGCATCAGGAAGCGCTTAATGGAGGATTTCTTCTTCCTGTTTTTCTCAGATGAGTCTCCTTCGATGAAAAGCGAGGGGGAACTCTTTGTGATGGGCCTCTTGGTGATGTAGGCCAGCTCAAACGGAGGAGGGATATCCACTACAGATGTCGGAGTGGACAGGCCACTGGATGACAGAGGTGAGCAGCGGGAGAAGCTTCCAGATGAACAAATGGCACCTCCCTGTCTTGGGGATCCTTCCCGGTAGCTGTAGGCACCCGGAGACGTGTCCTGTCCCTCCATGGAGAGGGAGCGGGGGTACAGGGACAAATAGTGGGGCTTGGTGTAGCTCTTGTGCAGCATTGAGCTTAACATGGGGCTGCTGCTCATTGCAGGTTGTCCGAATCCACTCATGTAAGGCCTCTGAACGAACTGCACTCCCATCTCAGCCACATTATTATTATTGTGTTGCGACAGGGAGCGTGACCGCTTCTCTGCTGACCTCTTATCAAAAGGAAAAACATTTTCACCCTCTGAACTGTGGCCTGGCTCTTCGTAAACGTGCTCATCACTGATGTCCTGCTCCGTGTCCGTGGTGTCATCCAGAAACGGCACTATGTGACCATCCAGGTCCTCCAGATCATCTCTGGAGACATCGGAGTCATTCGGGGAGAGCAGCTGGCTGTCTGAGAGGGAAGATGTCAGCGATGTGTCCGTGTCCGTTGGCACTGAGATGGACACCAGCCTGAACCTTGGCTGGCAGTCCAGATGATTCAGAAAGGCCTCCGCTGCCTGAGCTTTGACATTCGCCCATTTCTGATACGATCTTACCTTGTTTTCATCAATGTTGTGGCAGCTGTTCCCATTGTTAACAACCTCCACGTAATCCTCAGAGGATTGTCCATTTTCTGTGGTTTCCGCATATTTCCCAACTGATAGTCCACTGTTGACAGACAAAAGTTTGTGTGGTGTGACTGGACTCCTTGGCATCATCTCTCTGTTAATAATGTCCTCCGAAGAGACGTAATAAGGCTCATGAGTTGGATCAACCACTTTGGCAACATGTCTCTTACTTGTATCGTTGACCTGTTTCTGGTCAAAGTCATAAAAAGTAATGTTCTGTAGGTTTTCTTCCTTTTCCTTCTCTTTGAGGCCACACCTAAACTTCAGGATGTTACATGTGATGCCATAATCAGGAGCAGATTCCTCATCTTTCTCCCCTCTATCTGTTTGAGAAACTGTATTGGTGTCGTTGATGGGGAGACTGGGTTCATCTGTGAGAGACTCAGTTAAATCATCTCCTGTTTCATCGTCCTTCATTTGGAGCTTTTCCTGCTCCTTCTTCACTTCAGCAGAACAGCAGCCTGCATCCTCATCAATGCTATTGACAGAAATGTCTCCCATTGAGAGGCCATCCGTGTCAGCCAGTGCCTCGCCCGCATCACAACCTTCAGCATCCATCTCCTCCGTCATGTCCGAGTCCACCATCTCCACCACCTCCTCTGAGTCTGCTGTGAGTCCACCATCGCTGACCCACAGTTTCTCCAGGGAGTCCACCTCCTCTGTTCGAGCACTGTCAGTTAACCTCCAGTCATCGTCTATCTTCTGAATCACGTCTTCTTCCTCTTCCTGTTCGTCCTCCACATTCTGAACATTTTTTTGTGGTGATTTGAGGATGTAGGCGTTAAATTGTTTCTCTACAGGCAACCTGACTGCAACCACTTTGTTTAGGCCGTTCTCTGCCTCATGCTCTTCATCAACCTCTCCATCTGAAGGCACTAAGCCGCCATTAATGCCTCCTCCCTGGATCCCATTAAGCTCTGGTTTGACTTGAGGTTTCGGGGCTATTGAGGGTTTGGGACCCCTGGCTGCAGACATGAGAGGGGAGGGCAGCTTCAGACTGGCGTGACAAACAAATCTTGGCTTTGGAGCAACAGAAGGCTTGGTGCAGTCTGAAAGAACAACAGGAAAAGGAAACTGTAAGATTATGTGCTTTAAAATAGCTTACAGGTCATTTGTATTGTGTCCGTGTGACCTAAAACTGCTCATAGATTCGAGATGTTGTCATGTGGTCACAAAATGTGTACAATATTTGCTAAAGAAATAATTTAGCAACCTAAAAAATCAACTTTCCTCATACTTTTCAAACTAAAAAATGGCTCTAAAAGGACAACTAATGTTTGCCTTTACATCCTTTGAGAAAGAGTACAAAATAATGTAAGGGATTTCCCTGAATCACTTCCTGTGATTCAAGAGAAACCCCTCTCAGGCTGCCTTCACCGCTTTGAGAATAAAAATTTTTAATGCAGCAAAGGACAGCGACAAAAAGGCAACACATGTAATTCATGAATATTTATTAACGCATGCAAAACACATGGTCATTTTCAGAGGTTTGATAAAATCAGCTCATTATTCCACTTTCCTTGAAAATAACAATCCACTCAAGATTTTAGCATCATGTGTTAATATCTACTCATAAACTAGATCAGAAAATCCTTATGTTTTTTAAAAATAATGGGTGTTAAACCTGTGGGTGACTACAAGGCTGGCTCTGGATTCAAAAAGCTCCATTGCTGCTAAATCACGTTTAAATCACTTTTTTTTCGATCAGAAAGGTAAAACATGAATTATTTACCAACGTTACACTGCCCTCTGCTCTGATATCAAGAAACACTGCATTAAACACACTTTGGTTTGCTTCACATCCTGTTGCTACCGCTGGACTCACCATTAATTCACAGAAATGTACAAAGTCAAATATTACTTGTTTTGCTTCAGGCTTCATGCTACTTTCTAAAAACAAACTAAATATCCACCACAAACCGAAATACGCGCTTTAATATAAGAAATATAAAACCACCGTTCAAAACCACCCATGTCCTTTAAAACAAATCCCCTCACCTGTGTTCATTTTGGCGAAGCGACCATCTCCAACATCTCCTCCACGGAAGCAGCTTGGATTCTCACTATTTCAAATAAAACATGAAAGGAAAAAAAAAAACGGAGCCAAACTCAGTTGAAGTGTCCAAATAGAGAGAGAGAGAGAGTGAGTGCGACTGAACACAGCTCTGTCTCTATCTTCCTCTGGGAGGGAGACGCTGCTCAGCTGATCGTTTGTGCGTCCTCCGGCGCGCAGGACGCGACTGGAAACCAAATGGAGAGAAAAGCCTGAACCACGACAGCAGGATCCCCTTTAGTGAGCAGCAGCAGATCCAAGTCAAGCGTTGGCAATGATGATATCAGCCTAAAACTGAATTTAAAAGGCTGATTAGTAGTTTTAATACACGTCACTAGTCATAAGAGCAAAATGTTAAGGCTGCGTAGGATGCGATGTGAAGTTAAAGTGAGTTGAAGATCTATAGTACATCTTTAAATATGAACCTTTCTTGATTATAAACCAAACGACACGTGAAAATAACTTTTGGTGACAGAAAATAATAGAAAAAATGCTACCACTTGATAATAAGGCACTTTAAAAAAGGATTTGCCTGGTCTTGTTGTTTAATTAGCCTACTGGTAGATAAACCATGTACTTATGCTTTATAAATCATAAGGCTTTAATAAGACTTTTTGGGTTGCCAGGTTATGAAAAGTGTTGTGAAGAGTGTTTGACTATGGTAAGGGATATTGTCAGGCGATACCGACAAGATAACCGATAATTTCACCGGTTTTGTATTTTAAAAATAAGTTTATAACGTGTTGTCGATACACACCTGAGCCTTAGACAGGCTTATATGTAGCAAAGATGAGTGATTTAATATTTCACAGCTCTAATAAGATTTGTTGTGTTAAAACTCATAGACTTTTCCCTCCTCTCCCCTGAAAACAGACAGACGACAGTATGTTTGGCTCTTCTTCTTCTTCTTCTTCTTCTTCTTCTTCTTCTTCTTCTTCTTCTTCTTCTTCTTCTCCTTGTCTGTGTTTATTGATGGACCATAAACCAGCTTTCAATGTTGCTCTTGTTAAGTCAATGAAAGCAAAATGGCTTCATATTATCGGCATAACAATTGCCAAAACCATTTATTACAACTTATAAACCCCCTGTAATTGTTGTCTTATTAGAAGGTGGTACCAAAATAATATTAAACCTTCAAAAACACCAAACTTCCATTAAATCAAAGCTTCCCTTCATGTTTCCCACAACGTAATTTGTTTTAGTGTTGAGATCCAGTCATGATGAGGTGAAAACGCTACATCCTCAGATCCCACTTGTGTCTGGATGATATAATCATAAAGTCATTTTTCTCAGTATTACTGATCATGCCACATTAAAAAAGTATCTGTGATCTTTTATTGATAAACCAGCTTTGTTTCCCTGCACACCATCCGAAGGTCTGATTGGTGTACAACGGGCTCTTTCTACATAACAGGAAACTGCTCTCCCTGTTTCCTGCACAGCCCAACTTCACATCCTTGTGCTCAAATTTAACCCCTGGTTGAATTAACTGTGACTCACTTCTGGCGATGAAGTCAGGCAAGCTATTTTAATCTCCTGTATTGTGGTCAGCTGGTGAAGATTTATTACACCAAAAAATATCTGTGCTGTGTATCACAGATCCAGTAGCAACAATCAGTAGCGTAGAAACACTGAGTGACTCTGAGGGGTCTGTACAGCAGGAGGAAGAAAAAAAGGGAGTCAGTTCGAAACCCAAACCAAACCAGAAAGGTACCTTGATATTTCTTTCAGTGTGCTGCTCTTGAGACCAAACACACTATAGTCATGAGCAGAGTGTTCGGCTCATTGGAAAACATTATGTGGCTGCACCTTTGACCACCTTTTTGTTGGTGCAATAATTGTGTTTTCATATGAGTCAATAAAGGGGAGGAAGGTGCAGTCCGCAGCACCAGAGAATAATGACCGATCTTCTGGCAAACATGGCCAATACGAATACATGTTTAGGGATGAGGGGTGTCTCCACACAAACACAATTAAATGGTTACATGGCAACATCTTGATATTGTCAACAGATCCGATGTTAAGTCCAGAGCAAATACTGTGGTCTCTATCAATACTTTGACTCCCCGCAGCCTGTGTGTGGCTCTCAGGCTGAAGTAGTAAATCTTCAAAAATGATATATAAATATATATCAAATATATATTTTCATTTTCAAACAAGTGAGAAGCTGCGATGACACATGCAGACATATGATTAGATTAATTATAAATATGGCAAAATGGTGTGTGAGTGTGTATGACGCACTTGACCTCCAAATGTCCGCCTCTCAGGGCAAAAACTGTGGCTGCCAATGGATGGGGAAATTTGTGTGGACTGACTGTCCGACCAACCTTCAGAGCGTCAGTCAGAGCAACCTTAACAGCGTCGTAGGAGCGAGCGTGAAAGCGTGAGTGTGTAAGAGTGAGCGTACGAGCAACCGACAGAGTGAGCGACAGATAGAGTGACCATCAGACATCAGAATGACCAACAGAGCGACAGACAGAGCCACCGACAGAGCAACCGACAGAGCAACCGACAGAGCGGCCAACAGAGCGATTGACAGAGCAAATGACTCAATGACTGACAGAGTGAACATTAGACATCAGAATGACCAACAGAGCAACCGGGACTGACTTAAAATAAAGTCGCCTATGAAACTATGTCTCACGAATGTGTTTGTGGACAAAAATGGTGCTCAATGGGACAGAGAATAAGAATAAGCTGAAAGGCTTTTTCTACACAAAATATATTTGTTAGAATCAATTAATTGTTGGCTTTTTGTCTTATTAATGGGATTTATTCACAATAGGAAAAAATATAGCCTTTAATGTTTTGAGTATTTCCTCTTAACCTCCACTGTTTTCATGTCACAAGTGTGTACTGATTCTTTCAACCTTCTGCTCTACACCACAATGGATTGTGCCTCTCTTCGAATCAAAATGAATGTGTGTATTTATCGATTGGGCGTTCAACACCTAATCAATAAGTTGTCCTTTATCTATGATGATCTCTCTCATAAGGGTTGGGATGAAGGAGATCCAGGTCAGACACATATACAGCCATGATGTATTGGATGTGTACAGTATTGTACAGTGTCAGTATGTTTTCCGTGATAAATTAGAAAAACAATTCGAGCCATGTGCAGTGTGAACCCTGAGGTCCATCTCTGTCTGTGTGTCTCCTGTTTGCGTCAGGCGAGGAAAGAGTGTGTCTCCTCCTCTCTCCTGCTCTGAGGTGGAACAATAAGACTGGGGCTTAAAAAAGGAACTCCATCTTGATATACTCCTTCCTGTGACTGTTTTCAAGTCTTTCAGCAAAACTAGAGCACGGAGGGCGTAGTCACATAACTTAAAGGATAATTCCAGTTATTTTCAACCTGGGCCTCATTGTCCTACTGTTTTGACATCATCATGGGTTTATAAGGTTGTAAAAAATCAGCGCTCACTTCACTTCATGTGTCTACAGTTCACAGGAAGCATCAAAATCTCATTTTCTAACTCATTGTTGGTCTCACTTTATTTTTACTTGGTTTATGCCAGAAGATTAGAATATACTAAATAAAATAAAACTCTATTTTTTTTTAATCTGTTTTGGTTTATTTTGCAATAAGAAAGGACTTGTCACTATTCATTTAAGTCCAACTTACTTTCATAAAACACAAACGCAAACATAAAGAAGAAGAAGAAACACAAATTGACATTTGTGTATCCTTGGAAAGTATTGTTGACACTGAATCCTGTAAGCTGTCAGGTTTATTAGACCAATAGGACGCAGGAACAAACTCTAGTGTCACGGCTGTCTAATTTTAGTCTCCCTTCACATCATGACAACAAGGAAGAAAACACAGCTGGAGGGTTGTTTTTGTTCTTCTATGAGAACTTTCTGACAAGTGAACAAAGGGAAAAGTTCTGACAAAGGAGAGCTGGAAAAATAAGATTTATCACATCTATCACACAGCTATAGAAACAAAATCATTTAATCTTTTTTTTTTTTTTTTTTTAAATGTATCAACTGTAACTGTCTTTTGTAATATCATGTGTTTGTAGACATTTCCTTTACCTGGATGTGCTTCAAAGTACAAACTTGTGTATGACAAATATTTACTGTCATAGGAACTAATGACAGAGATTTATTTATTTTATTTCATTTTACTGACGTTGCGCTCCTGTAACAGTGTTTAAACAGGTTTTAAACAAAAGATAAAAATTCATGAAGCAGAACCAGGGAACTTTTTTTCACCACACACAGAATCACTGCAGGGAAGGCTAGCTTGATAAACCAATAATAAGCCATGTGGTCTGAGAACATTATCAAACAGATATCAGAAAAGGAAAGTGACTAAACGTGCTTTTCTTGAAACTTCTGAGGAGATTCGCTGCAACTTTGACTCACTAAAATAATCAAAGACAACATGAGTAAGCCAGTAGTGTCTGTATCATAGTTTAATCCTGATTAGCAATGTTTAACACAAACAAAGGCTACATGTACATTCAGTATTAGTACACCCTTAAATTGCCTTTATTGTACTGTCATCACAGCGGCTAATTCTGCCCTTTACAGATGTTATGAAAGAGTGACTGTTTACCCTTGATAGTATGTATTTTTTTAGCATCAGAGTCGTAGATAATACAGAAGTCTATTTACCTACTACACTCGGCATACTAATCTTTTTCCAGGCTCCTTTGACCAATAACAGATCTACTTCTAAGCACACTGGTTTTAACATTTTCTATGCTGAAGGAATTCAGTTTTATAATGTGCACTTGCTGAGATTTATTCATTGGCTTTGACTTTCAGCAGATTAATCACTGTTGATTTAAGTGGCAGCTATTAACTGAAACTGAGCATCCATCAGGTTGTTGTCACAGGAAGCAATAAGTCTAATGTCCATATTAATGTGAGCACAGATCGCACATCTCCATAAAACCACACTGGATTAACCTGGACTGACCCTCTGTCATGAGTGTCGTGTGTGTCTTCAATAACTGTCAGTGTGTGTTTGTATGCAGTGGACAAGACGGATTTAATACAAGAATGCCAATTTACAAAATGTCAGACTATTCCTTTAATTGTTTGTTTTACAGATATATATTTCTATATAGTTGTTGTTTACACAATGATACTGTCTATCCTTCTATTAGTTTGTTGTGCTTGTTCTACTGTGTGTTTAAAATCAGATGTTTACTTTAGTTTGGCAAACTGCCGTTTAAGTTTAATTATTAATGAAGAGAAATGCAGGAGGGAGAGAGTCTGTGTTTTTTAGAGGCGACATTAATCTTCTACTGCATTGAGATGCAAGTAGCCTCTTAACAGCCCCTGCATCTAACAATCAATACTGACCATGTGACACTGGAGCGAGCGAGAGTGACATCGGTGCTGCCAAGAAACATTGCCTTCTCCTGCTCTCTTTTAAAGTGTCTAATCCAAGCAAAGTCACTGACAGTCACATTTTACCATCAGTGACCTGATCTGACAACACTGAGCACAGTTTAAACTCTTATTTATCCTTCAGCTCCTGGCTTTTCCTCATGTGCTGGTTTCAAGACTCACAAATCTACCCCAAATAAAGTTTAATTGATGAAGATGTTGTAAACACAGAACTCAGTGTTGTACCCTTTATATAGAGCAAGTTGTAACTTGAAATAGAGATAAAAACAGGAGATCCATGGATATTTAACACATGTAAGGGTAGGGTTATTTTCCAAAAAGCGACGGAGGCTTTGCTCCAGTCTCAAGAATTCAGTTTTACTTGAAAAAGAACGATCACCAGGAGAAGTTTGGTGTCAGGAAAGAACAATAAACAGTGAAAAAAATCACATCATTCAGGCTGATAATGTCACATATCAACAACACATATACATCCACACTAACTAAAGGTCTCAACATGATCTAAACAACTTCAGCTCCTTATAAGCTTCTCGACCACTGTTGAACTCAGGTTTGTATCTGCAAATGTTTCGTTAGATGTATAATGTCCAAGCAACATCCAACTATTAAACACATACTATGTAATTTCTGCTACGAGGGGTCTCCATGAGTAACTGGCATGATGGGAGTTGTTATCTTCATTGTTAAAGTGAAAAGTGAAGGCCCGTCTGTTCACTCTTGTTTTACCTCCGTTCACTGTCCATCTTCACCTTCTCTGCCTCCTCTATCGGTGATCTTCTTTCTCTTTTGTAGTGTAGAGTTTCCACATTATTCCAGTTGTTCTACCATTACCTGGGGATAGCGGCCTGGGAAAACAATGCTGCTTCCTGTTTTGGTTGCCTAATGGCAGACACACTTCCTTTGTGCCATATTGACACCTTTTTCTTTTTGCACAAAAACTCCAGCCTGGTGGCAGAATGAATAGCATGGTGAAAGCGACGTTTAAAGGGAACCAATCTTTACGCGAATGGTGTCAGGGCAATTGGTATTTACTGTTACCTGGAATAAAATTACAGATTTTTCTGGGTTTGAAAATTGTTGGAAACATTTGGGAATCAGAAGATTTTCATTTTCATTTTCATTGATTGATTTTAATTAATACAACTGATAATTATTTTGTTATATTTGCTGGACCCAAGGACAAGGATGGCTTGTTTATTCAGTTATGGAAATACATATTTATGAGTTCACGTCAGGACTGTGGCTGTCGAGAAGCAGACAGCCACACAATTGCTGTTGAAATTGTGTGACGTCACATTTTTTCCAGCCACGCCCACGTAAAAACTTCAAATGAGTGCTAAAATGAAATAACCAAAAAAGTTCTAACTTTAGCAGAAAATAACAACCAGTTTGTAGCTCCACTTGTAGAGGTAGATGCTTCAAAGAAATGTACAATTTGGCATTTTCAGCTGAAATGACAACATGTAGTACGACACCAAACACCTTGTTCTGAAAGATTGCACCTTCATACAGTCGAGGAGGTGGTGGTTGGCACATGATAGATTTATATGAAGGTACTCGGGGGAACATGTCACTTTGTCCATAAAATCTCCATAATATGACACTTTTTTAATCACTGTGACACTACCAGTTATATTCAAAGGATTGCAATCACTGGCTGAGTAAAATCTCATCATTAATCAGTGTTTACTGTATATAACCATAATATGAAGCATCCCCAGAGTTAACTGCAGGTAGGGAGCATGCTGGGTGGTTTGGAGCAGCCAGAGAGTGAGAGTGGACTGCCAATGAGACCACAGTCCCTTCTCTGCCTTTTTCACTCCCTTTTTCTCTTTCACACAAGCAGAATTTATGAGGCCATTACGGGTGTGCATGCAGTGTCAACAGTGGCCAGCTAATATCTTTATTCAGCAGCGTGAGGAGCTGGGGACCTGTCAGACAACACATACACCGCCCAGGAGACAAACTGCCCCCCCAGCTCACGGTTCAGCTCAACACACACGTAAACACTTCAGACATTTAACATGCCTCAGCTTTTTAAACAAATTAGCTGGTAGTACTAAACCCTGGCATCGAATTTCTGGATAGATTTAAAATTTTGTTTCCCGATTTTAATCACATTTTTACCTGTTAACCTGTTTTATTCAGGTAAAGTTCTTGTACAGCTGTTTGTTAAAAGGACAAATCTGTTGTTTTTTAAAACTTCTTATTGTCAACAAATTTCATGAGAGTATCAAAAAGAACAGTGCATTAGTCTGTCACTAATCCTTTCTGACCTCCCTAACCCTGTCTGTGGCTTTCAGTCTCAAGCCCATCGCTTTCTCTGATGACATATCTTGGTATGTCACATGGATATAGTTTTACAGGAGTAAACAGTGTTTTTATGGGACTATTTTCAGCTGTGGATGTATACACAGAGCAGTGTTTTTCAGCCTTTTTCACTTGTGGTTCTTTATATAAAAGCAGTGCCTAGTTGTGGCCCCTTTTCATGTTTCAGATGTAAATTTCATGAAAAAAAAGTACAAAAAAATCATACAAATTTGTTCATAAGAACTTCATTAACCATGTTAATCATCTCATGAGCCCTCAGATTTATCTTGTGACCCTTCAGAGTGTGCCTGAGCCCCAGGTTGGGAACCACTGGGTCAAACCTCCTAACTGCATTGCAGCATCAGTATTAACTGTCTAATAATTTCATATACATATAATGTCATCGAGGCTATTTTTCTATGTAATGAGCACTTTTACTTTTGATACTTCTTTACTTTTAATTACCCCCACCAAGGAGGTTGTGTTTTCACCTGTTTGCTTGCTGGTTGGTTGGTTTGTCAGCAGGATTTCACAAAAACTACTGGACAGATTTCCATGAAACTTGGTTGGAGGATGGGTCTTGACCCTGAATAGACGTATAGAGGTACAAAGGCACTTACTGTAGAAGGATCATCTGTTGCTTTAGGTCATCTCACGGGATTTACTAACATTTACACTGTAGCACACCGCCAATCTTTCAATATCTTAGAGTGCTGGCTACTTTTGTTAGTTTTGCAGGGTTTTTATAGAAAGCATGTTTGTATTTAAGCATCAGTATCGAGACCAAATCTCAGGCATTGTATCGCCACCAGAGATGAAAATATTCAAATGATACCCAGCCCTGATGTAAACATGGTCAACAGAGAGCAAAGGTGTTATTTACAACATCAGTTCAGCCGCCACACGTTGTGAGCTGAACTGCAGCCAAACGCTGTTATTTGAGACTCCACGGGGCCTTTGTCCCTCTCTCTGTGATCCATCTGCTGCTGGGAGAGACGCTGCAGCAGGCCTGCCATCAAGCTCACTGGCACCAGTCTGTTTTGCATGTGGCTGTTTGACACAACACAGCAGGAGTGGCATTATGGCCTGGTGGCAAGAGCGGCTCAATAGCTGTGGCAGCATTAGCTCTCATTACAGCACACACCAACTCATTACAGCTCACCGTGGGGTGATGCTGACAGAGGGACCCAGGCCTCCATCTGAAGCACATCGTCTCACAGTGTGGAGGTGGCGATGCACGGCGGTGGAAGATGCTATTCACTGATGGACCATTAAAGAAGCCTACAGCAGCAAAACAGTGCTCTCGCTGAGCAGTGTGGGATGTTGAGGCATTAATGGGTTTTAATTGTCTGGCCTGTGGACACTGATTGGATTTGGAAGCATTTGGTCAAATAAGTCTGATTTGTCTTAATATTCTACTTTTCTTTGCAGATCTTGTCCTCAAAATTGTGAAAAATGTACTTTCCTGTGATGAGTTTGTCATAAGTGTGAAACAGGCTCTTCTTCGCTTCTTCTCTTTGTATCTATATTTCAGCTTTCATTTAGTTCATAACGTGTGGCATTTCTAGGAGCACTCTGACAACAGATAACAAGTTAAACTCCTGCAGCGCTCCACAGCTGAGATAAGCACACAGAAGAACAACTTACATCCCAAAGCGAGAAGGAAATTAAATCAACCAGCTGTCCATCTCAGGTGGTACAGTACAGAAGGTGAAATTAATTTAGATGGATAAACCTGCTTACGTATCAGAAATGAAATGTAATAAGCTCTAATGAATGCTACGTTTCCACGTTGTCTCTCTTTCAGTCTTCCTGGACCTCACGAAAAGCCCCCCTATTGTTTTATGACCCCACTAAAAAACACTCATCTCAAAGTTACTTTACTACTTGTCTGGCAGTTTTCTATCAATGTGCTCTTAAACCAGTGTGTGTCTTTATTTTACCAGTATTCTTCATGTTCTACATGATTTATGACACAAAATCTCCTGTCAAAAATGCTACCAAAACATAAGTACTATTACTCACAAAATGTTCACCTTCTATCCTGAACAACTCTCTCATTATGTGAGTTTAAATGTCCACTGGTATAAAGTGTTTCAACATCTTGTCTTGCTTTTGAAAAATCTGTCTGAGTTCTGGAGTTAATACAAAAATAACACTTTTGCATTGGTGTTCAGGGCTCATAAATCGTTTTGGAGCAATTTATAGTGTGTAATAGCCACAAAGGTATCAACAGTACGGTGGCCCTGAAGTGCAAATCACAACAGCAAATACGAAAAAACACAACCGCAAAAGCAGTAAGCTCAATGATATTAACCCCCCAGTAGAAGTAATGCGTTGTGTTCTGTGGTTTACAGTTATGTTTTGGCTTTGCTGATTTGCACAGCAGGGCCACCACACAACAGTCATCAATGGAAGGAATTTGAATGGAAGGACTCCAATGGTAATTTCAATGTTTAATATAGGTTCACCTCTGTGTTGGAGGATTAGATGGATGATGGGAGATTATTCACATATTTTCTGGGACTGTCCAGTATTGCAGGGATAATGGTAATATATAAAAGAGGAGATTGGAAAAATAATGAAAAAAATGTCATCCCAGTGGATCCTGTGTTGTTTTTACTTGTACCACCCTAAAATGTAACAGGAAAAGACACTTTGTATACTGCAAGAAAAATCATAATAAAAATTGGAGGAAAGCGCTTTTGCTGATGCAGATTCAATGGACTCAAGACTGAAAGAAGTCTATATAATGTAATACATGACAGCAAAACTACAAATGAAAATGCATTTTTCTACTCCAGTTTTGCTGCACTAAAATGTCTAAATGTTAAAATGTAAACGGATGCTCTTAGAAAGAAAAAAAGAGAATGAAAAACCTCTGTCATGGACTATTTAACACTGTTTGATGTTCAGTGTTACTGACATTGAAATTTAAATAAAGTTTAAGGAGAAAATATAGGTAAGAAAACTGAAGTCTCTCTTAAGAGTGTTGTTTTAACATTTTTATAAACGTCTCATTATCCTGTAGTAGTTTTCTAAATTTGTTTGTTGGCTCAATATGCTTGATTTTACTGATCGAGTCTTAATGGCCTATTATACCTAATGGAGCCAGTAGTATTCCCTTCACTTGTTTTTATGTTAATGTAGGCAATTTAAAGAAGGATCCTGAACTGATCCTAAAAGCTCAAAATCTTGTCTCTTTTGGGCTATTTTGAGTCCGCAAAATTGCAGTGCTCTTTTGTTGAGTAATCCTTCCAATATCAAAGATTCATCCAGCTCAGTGAACTTGTAGTTACAGCATCTACCTTGGGATCGACAATTTATGAGTTTGATTCCCTCTTCCAGTTTGTGACTTCAGTCCCCAGTTGGCTCATTGAAACTCTGAGCCCGAAGAATTAAAAACCTCTTCTAGACGAGTGCCTTATCCGAGCTTGTACCGCATCTGGGTCTCATTGGAGTTACGCCAATAATAAACTGTGTGCAGCTTCTGGGGAAGACCTATGTGATGTTACAGTACGAGCAAAGCAAAGAGACTCCAGAAAAGGGTGAAGCTGAAAAGCAAAAAGCTGAAAAATAGTCAGGAAAAATGGCAAATTGCTGTTTTTATACGTTATTTTCTGTACAGATCTATCTATCTATCTATCTATCTTGATAGACAAAGTAATGAAGTTCTATTCATGATAAGTTTAGTCTCCTTTACCAATCCTTTTGTGTTAGACTGAAATTTTACAGATGAGGATCAATAAAGACACAATCGAGGGCAGATCCACACTAATAACACAAAACCTCTGCATGACACTAGTGTACCTAAATACATCTTAACACCTCTCAAGTCTGTAAAGGGGTGCATTTGATCTCACCATGTCTTTGCTAGTAGAAGGGGTTAACATTGCAGCGTATTGTCCAGGCCATGCCTTGGTTTCCTTTTATCCCAGTCAAACTGCATTAACAAGGGGCCAGACCTGCCCCTCCCTCCTTCCCTCTCTGGATCAGGGACCTGCAGTGTCATAAAGACAACATTGATTGCTGGCTTCAGTCTAAGACAGGATTACTGAGGAACAAGTGTCAGACACCACCTTCACCTCATATCCTTCCTCATAAAGAGGCCATTAGCTCCCGTGCTACAGTAGCTTTACAGCTGCACTCAGTAAACTGACTCCTACATTGTGAGTGTGACCGTGTGTCTGAACTGTGCATAAGTGACTGCTGGTTAAACAGATAATGCTTTGCAAAAAATATCAATAAAACTATAAGCTGCTATACTACATTAGATCTGAAGCTGTTTCCCTGTGCTGAAAGTAATTTATTTCCTGTTATGAAAACAGCAGGTTGCCGTTTTCCTCAGCCACAGCAGGATTAAACTGCCACAACTTAATGCAGAGATCATTTCTCAGAGCAGCCGGTCGCTGAGAGGAGGGCGGATCTGTCAATGAGACACACCCGCATGTCCCTTATAAGTGATTAGACCCATCAAAGCGGCGAGTCAGCAAGTAAAATTAAGCTGAGAAGATGCACATTTTTCTTATTATTCATTTTAATTGTGCTGCTGTAATTCTAGAAGAGGTGTCAGGATGCCTTCCTGCTCTGCTCAGTGTGGGAGGGACGGTTAACAAATAACAAAAGAAGCTGCTCTGAGGGCAAATACATACAGAGTCTACGGCCGTGCCAGCAGTTCTGCAGTGCTTTAACCCAGATGCTATCATGATAATTGTAGAATGCTCAAGCTGTGTAGCCTACTGCTTACCATGTTCACCATCCAATGCTGCGATCCAGACAACTAGGAAATTGAACGTTTCAGATGTCCTTAGAAAAAGTAGCTACGATGGAACGCCAATCATTCTGTGAACTCTGGGCAAATCTATTGTATTTGTGTTTGGCTAGCTAGTGAATGGAATATTTAGATTTCCTAGTGGAGTATGAAAGTGCTGTAAAAATAAAATGTATCGTGGCGTCTGTTACTTCATGTGTCGTTTTTCCTCCTTTATTTGATTTATATATGCAAAGAGGCCACAATGTTGAGGGTTCACTGTGTACACTTTCTGAAGAGACATAATTTTATTACGCTCAGACAAGTTTTTTGATCACTTTTGGCATCATGCACCTGGAACGCTGGGAGGTCGGAAGTTTGAAATTTCAGAAGAAAATTCTGAGCTGCGACACCGACTTGAAAGCAGCATTACTTTAGCATTAGCATTTGCCATAGCATTTGGATTCCTTCTGTTTTTGCACATCTGTAGCTGGTTATCTTTCAGTGGGTCAGTGTAAATTTCTCGTATTTTATTCATTTTGGTTGACTGTATGGTTGAATGGATGAGTAACACATCACATTTGTTTTAGCAAGACGAGTCTGCAGCCATGCTAGCACTTCTGTAAGGGCTGTAATGTACTCATGCACAGCAGTGCTATGTGCTAAATACTAACATCAGCATGCTAACATGCTCACAATAACAATGCTAACATGTTGATGTTTAGTTGGTATGATTTTTACTATAGTCCCCATCTTAGCTTGGTTAACATTTGGTAATTAGCAGATTAGCAGAAACACACAGCTGAGGTTGATGCTGGGAAAAACATTAGCTATGCTGGTTTTTGGTCAGAAACCCAAATCCATCGAATAATTGATGAGACATTTTAATCAAAACCACAATTTTCAACAAGGCGACCATGGACTGGACAATCCATCCAGTAGATGTTGAGATATTTCAGTCTGGGCCAAAGCAATGGACCAACAGACTGACATTGCCATGGCTAAAAAGAAAGGCACAAACTAAATGCAGCTGCCTCTGTGTACTCTTATTATTACTTGATGATTCTGCTGGAAACCTCATTAAAAGAGCTTTTCTTTATTGATATGAATATTGCAGTCTGTACAGCATAATGTATGCGTATAAGAGCGTATTTAAATCCCTGTAGGACGATCACTCTGTGAGGTCTTGTTACTGTATGACCATCATCTCACCTCCTAGGCAGCAGATTTACTCAGGCAGCAAATTGGCTTCAACAATTCAAACAAAAGCACATAAGTTAACCCTTAACACATACTGTATATGAACACACACGTATATACACCCACATGGACTATGCGGACAATGCTTAAGCTGTCTGAGCGTGTATTTCCCACTCTGCTTAGACTGCGGCTGCAGGAACAAATAGGGGAAGAAACAGTGTTTGAGGTCACAGTGGGGTTAACAATCCACCACACCAGGAAGAGAACCACCTCTTCATACAGGAGATCAGCAAAACACACCAAGTGCCAAACTACCTATTCTCCTGCCTGAGAGAGGAAACAAGGGAGCCAGAAATCAAGCCAAATATCTAATTAAGAGGTTAATGGGCTGATCTGCTCTTTGATCTGTGATCAAGTTTTAATTCCAGCTCTCATAAATCAAACTACTGGCGATGATCAACTCCTATGAAAGAGTTTCCTGACCTTTATTCAAGTCTCACACGCTTTCTGCGGACCAGGGCAGAGGCGGAGGTCAGAGTCAGACAATTGACTGTGTCTATGTCACATTTCAACATGCGGTAGAAATCTTGTCCTTTGTTTTTTAAGACTACATGTTTGAGTTTACTGTATTGGTTCAATTGATCCTTCTATGAGATACAGGACTCAAGATGCTCTGCCTGACAGTAGTAGTAGTGCTATAAAACCAGTGACATTCAACCTTCTGAATAAGATCACATAGTTTAATCCACTTTTACAGTCAGTCTCACTCACTGCTGTGGGTAGTCAGAGAAGTTCCTAAATCATCTCCTACTGTTAGATTACACAATACCCATTTAATAACTTTCACCAACAGCATGACAATATTATCACCAGTGTTTCTCTCAAGCATCGATTATCTACCTAACATCATTTGGATATTACTCTGATTACACTGTGAGGAGCATGTGAGAAAGAACTAAAAATGATTCATTCAAACCACCAAAATGACACCATTTATCATAGCCAGAAACTGTAAAAACAGAAATGTGTACTACAAACACTTCCATAAGGAAAAGTGACTAAATCTAAACTAAAAAATAGCGGTTTGAACAAAAACCCATGATAAATGACCAAGAAATTCAACTCTCTCAACTCTGCACAAATGACACTGTAGAGTTCCCCCCTACTTGCCACAATTGTGCTGTTTGTGCCGAAAAAATGGTCAGAGAAGTGTTTTTCAGTAGGTACGATCCACAACTTCTGACAAAGGGAACATTAAAATAATCTGTGTAACAAACTGAACCAGGTGTGGGACTGGCACAGATGCAGACCACCAGGATGTGTTCAGTTGAGCTCCAGAGAGCAGCAACAAAGAGGTTTACTTCAGGTTACTAACTGCTTTACATTTCAAAAGTCTCCAACCATAAATATTAAAATAAGTGCTCTCACAACTTCAACTGCCGTCTTTCTCCAGCTGTCAGGACTTAACTAAGTTTTTAGAAATGAGAGGCAGTATATTTTATGAGATAAAAAAATGACAAAAGCATCTGCATTGTGATTCAAACACTAGAGCTTTAAATATTTAGTCAATTGACATAATAATCGTCATCTATTTGGTTTAAAGTCAGGTCTTTGGGGAAAACATTCCCTAGTTCCACTTACTCAGTTGTGAGGATTTTCTGCTTTTCTTTCTGTTATTGATAATAAACGGGGAACTTGGGACAGTTCTACGACTCAAGACATCTAAAGACGTTATCTTTGGATTCTTGAAAACAGGGATGGATTTTTTTCAACATTTTACAGACATAATTAATAATTTAAAGGGGGAAAGTAATCAACAGATGAATCGATAATGAAAATAACAGCAGCTCCAGAATGATTTCCTTTACCAGTTCAGAAAAATCACAGTGGTCAACAATCAGTCTGATCACTTGCAGACTCTCTCGATATGAAGGTGTACAGTACCATCTGGTGGAAGTTTCTATACAGCAACTCGTAACCAGATTATTTCATGCCCCCTTGTCATGACAAAAATGACTCATAGGCTGAAAGAGCTTTACTAAAACTAAAAGTGTTATTCCCCAATGCCCCCCCAACAAAAAAAACAACAACAAAAAAGTCAGAATAGTGTAAAGTTAAATTCCTGATATTTATTAAATGCTAAAATTCCACAGAGCTTAGGCATTACGTTCTGTTGTTTTCTGTGGATTCTTCAAAAAAGGAAACATCAGTATTTACACTCACAGTGTGAAACATGACATTTTAGAGATTCCTGTAGAAGGACAGCATGTCGTCTAGACTCTGTGCAGGCTGCTGAGCCTTGCTACTGCCTGCAGGCTGAGGGGGATACTGAGGGGGCTGCTGAGGGGGAAACTGAGGGGGATACTGAGGGGGATACTGGGGTGGGTACTGGGGTGGGTACTGGGGTGGGTACTGGGGTGGGTACTGGTTTGGGTACTGTGGGGTAAACGGAGGGACCAGGTGAGGCGGTCCAGCAAACTGGGGAGTGGGAGGAGGAAATGTAGGACAAAATGCAGCAGGAGGATACTGGGAATTACATGGCAGAGCAGACACTGGAGCTGGAGCTGGAGCTGAAGCTGCTGGGTGATCGGAAGGTGTTGACTGTGACGAGGTCTGTGGTTGTGGAGGAGGTGGAGGACTTTGTTGAGGTTGAGGAGGTGAGGGAGCAGTTTTAGATTGTGATTCCTCTTTGCTGTCAGAGACTACTCCTGGGCCTTTGGTCCACTTGAAGGACGTCTTAAATTTATTCTCCTGAGATTTACCCTTCACTGGTTTTTGTCTCTTGTCCTCAGTAAAGTACGCAGTGGGAGGTGCAAATTCTGAATCTCGCTCGTCACGACATCGACTTTTCCACTCACTAAACATAAACTCTGGAAGAAGAAGTAAAGAGTCAATGTTAAAAAAGTAAATGATATGATGGCAGTAACTTAATTCATAATTCAGTTTGAATTCTTGTCTCACTCATGAAAAATTCTATCATAGTTATCTAAGCACAGCTCCATAACAAAGAAAATAAATTATGCATACATGACACCTTACAGCCTCATGTCTTAACTGAAGTTATGATATAAGGAGATTCATTTTTAACATGGAACTTTACATGAGGAGGCTTACCTTTGCCTCTGTCCCATTCTCTCACATGAGGAACTCCTGGTTTAGTGTCCCTCCTTTCCTGAATCTCTACTTCCACCTTCTTCACTGTGCTGATCTCTGGGAAGTCTTCCGGTGGAGGCGAGGGTCCTGTTACTTCACCTTCCCCTTCCTCTCCTAGGAGGAAAGATTCAACACAATCCCTCATTAACATTCATGTGATCAAAATTCGCTAATATCAGCAATAGAGTCACAGCTGCATTTGACAAAAAGTGTGTGTGGATTCTAACCTTCATTCTCTTCCTCTTTCTGCTCGTCCTCAGTGCCATCCAGCTTGGCCTTCTTCATCTTCCTCTGCCTCACCTTGGCCAGTCGGGCCTGCAGAATGGCCTGCCTCTTCTCCTTTAGGTGTTCCCTTTTGGTGCGCTGCTCTGTTGTCTGAAGGACAAGAAAATTGAAAAAGAGAAAAAAGCGATGCTTTTGTCATCAGTTTAGACTCAAAATCGCTTTTATTCTTTAAATACGTGTTTAATGTACCTACATGTGAGAGTAAAGCCTGTCACGATAACTACTTTTACTGGACGCTGTACTGTCCTAGAAATAATTGCAATAAATAATACTATTGTAATTTTTTACCCTCTTTCATACCAACAAAATTAACTTAACAAAAGCTGCAATGAAACACATCGGCAATATCGAGGTCAGTAAAACTGATTGAGGCCATGAACATACATCGATAAGTTGATAAAATGTTTACAATATGTCGATAAGATAATTACTGTCACAGGCCTAGTGGAGTTTGCTTGTAGTGTGAGATAATTTGAATGCACACATTTTAAATAAATATGTCTGTGTTCATATCCATCCAGAGATCAGCAGCTCACCTGGTCTCTGAGCATATCCAGAGTTTCTCTCTGCTTCCTGCGGTGCTCTGCATCCTGAGAGAACGAAAAGTAACCGACACCGAGCTCCCGAGCCTCTGAGATGAACAAACAAACAAAATGCTTTTTACTGCACGACTTACTTCATTTCACATGTGTACAGAAACTTTTTTCCAGAAACGTTTTAGAAATGCTTTAACAGTAACCTTGTCCCCTGATATCCTCGTAGTGGATCGGCCCAACAGGCCTCTTCATAGCCTCCTCTTCCTCCCTCTCCCACTCCTGCCTCTGCAGCTCTCGCCGCATGTCCTCTGAGAGTAAGGTCTTGTCAGCTGAGGCTTTTCTACATAGAAAAGTCATATCAAAAAATGTTTAAGTTCCCAAGATGACACCAATATCCAGTCTCCAACTTTATGAACCCATCACTTGTAGAATATTTACCCTTTTCCTTTAAGGTCTTCATCCAGTTTCTTAAAACCTGGCAGGTCTTTCTTCATGCATCTTCGAGATCGGCCCAAAGCGTCAACATAATCCACCCTACAGAGAAACAATGTGAAGGAGAACAGTTAACAATTACAGGTTTCAAACTGTCGAATATCATCACATATACATTATGAATTCCTTTTTCATTTGTACTGTTTTCATTTTAACTTGCATACTTGAGATTAGAAGTGGTGGTGGGGGTAGTCCTAGGGATTTGTTAATTTGTATAGATAATATATATACTATTTAACACCATACTAACTAAGCTACATATTTCTAAACCGTTGATAATGAACGAATCAGACATTACCATTCCTCATCTGGGTTTTGAGGAGGAGGGACAGGAGATGAGATGTCTCTTTCTTCATCATCCCTTTCTTTGTGTGCAAGTGTTTCTCTCCTTTTGTCAATAATCTTCTGGGTGAAGTCAACCAGGAACAGTCCTTCTGTCTCTTCATCTGACAAATTACAAGACAAATTTATTACAAACTAAACACACATTGTCATACAACAAAATATCAGAAAGATGTAATTTACGCTTCACCAACCTGGAAAGTCTCCTTTTGTCATCTGCTCATAGAGTTTGGCCTTCTCCTCCAACCTGCGTCTGTTATAGGCAGATAAATGAGGAGTCAGAGGTTGTGGTCACTATTTTATTATGACAATAAGTCTGCTGTATGATGTGTTGAACTGACTTTGCTGTATCAAGGCTGTTCTGCTCCTCAGCCAGCTGCTCTGCATCTTTCTCAGCTCTTGCTGAAACACCAGCATTTTGTTTGCTCCAAACATTAGGTTTCTACACAAGAGCATGAAGACAGGACACGATTAGATATCTCAATCTGTTGTCATACAAGCAGATAAAAATATCTTTCTAAATAACACATACTGTACCTTGACTTTGGATTGTGATGTGAATCCAGCACCAGAGTTTTCTCGCCCAAGTTTATCCTGTTTGAACTGTTCCTGCTTTCTGTAAAGTTCAGCTTTAAGGTCCACTAGCTGTAACAAAGACGGTATCATCGAAACATAAATCAGCAGTAAACTGTTTATGTTTATTCTTTAGCCACTAAAACAACTTTAACTGCGTTTGCTAGCAATATAGCCTGACAGCAGGTTAGCTAACGTTAGCTGTTATAATCATTTAATTAAACGTCCCAGAGCCACACAGAATATCAATAAAGTGTTTGTAGGCTGTTTTTTTATGTAACTCACCGATGAAGCAGTCACATCGAAGGGTTTCTTCTTTTTTTCCATGTTTAATAGTTATCTTTCTACGACATAATCTCTGTGCTGCTGCGGTCCTCGACTTCTTCGTTGGTGGTGCAGCTCTCGCGAGAAAAACTGTCGCTTTACCGCCAACTAGTGGCGTTTGTTATGTAAACACAGTGTCTGTCAAACAAGGTTTCTCTGTTGGCTGTGCAATGAGCTTTTGTTAGAGTAAACTCTGTGTGAATAGAAGCTCTGAACATTAAAAGTGTTTCATATGGACGGTGTATGGATTTAGATGTATTCTAACCCTTAAAAATAAAATAAACAAAGCAATTACCTACTTATTGCACACATTCTCATCTCAATAAGAGGCGGTTTATGGTCACTGTATAAGGAGGACTGAGTGGAGACCAGCTGATCTCTGACTCTGGATCAGTCAGATTGCTCTGATTTAGTTCAGCTTAGTTTAAATACGTTTGTCCTCTGATTTTGCCTAGCTAAAACAAAAAAAAAGGAAAACTTCAAGATCTGTTGAAAATTTTTACCACATAAAAAAACATTTATTGGTGTGGAGTTTGTCAAATTCTCCAGATAAGACTCATTTTAAAAGGAGCTCTATTGTGTTCAGCATTGTGATTGTCAAATATCAACCTCAATATTTGACATTGCACTATTCCTGGGTATATTAACTCAACATTGGTATGCTGCTGGAGACATACATGCATAATAGGCTGAATTAGTTCCCATTATCAGCGTCTCTATGACAGCAATATTATTACCTACATTACTTTCATTACCACACTGAACAGATAAGATGATCAGCAGGTTGTAACAGAGAAATGCCTACTCTGTTATCAATTTAAACATTTGAACAGTCTGACGCAAACAAGATATGACAGCACAAGCACCTGTTACTATTATAATGAATGTATTTTTAAACCAAAATAAAAGAGAATGGAAGCTATATAAAGGTATGAAGTTGGAAGCTGAACATAGGTTGGTGTCATATTGTTGGCAGTGGATCGCGCATTTTACATTTTTATTCCACCATGTTTTTGAAAAGAAACACATGTTTGCTGGTGTTTTTATTCTGTTCTCTGACTTTGTGGTGCAAGTCAACCAGTGCAGGCTCGAGCTTCCTCAGCCCCTCACAAAAACCTCAGGTAAGGAGCTTCCCTGTCTTTTAACACATGTGAATTAATGCTTTAACTCTTGAATATAAAATATAAGAATTGAATGGTGATATTTCAGTCTGTTTGATCACTCACTAATAAAGCAGTTCCCTTTATATCCTGGTGTTCTGAATATGAAGCCATATCATCACTTTCAACACAAGGAAGACTGAGTTTTGTTAAGTTAACAAGGAGTTGGTTGTGTGTTTGTTATCTAATGCCTCATGTTTCTTCGTCCTCGTTAGAGAATCACCAGATTATTTAAGCTCCTGCCGTCCCAATGAGCCTGATTTTCAATTCCTGGCATTTTTTGTCACATTTTAGACTTCTTTTGCATATATAATAATTACATCCTTTATTGCATCTGAGTGGCCTCTTTATGCTTTTTTTTTTGTCAGTCTTGGCCTTGTCAGTCTTTGCTTTTTTTTTTGTCAGTCTTTTTTTTTGTCAGTCTTTTTTTTGTCAGTCTTTGGAGCAGTAAAAAGAGGGACATTTGTTTACATACCACATCAGATGAATGCAATCATAGTAAGAAATTCAAATACAGTGATAGCATTGTTTACTATACCTAATTCAAGATCTAAGAAGTATGTTAATCACTGACTCTGAACTTCTAATGTAAAGCTGAACTGGTTACAATCATGACATTTCTCTGTAGAACAGGGGAAAGTCTTCCAGGGTTGGCCGCCAAGTCATGCAGGAGCCTCATCAACCCACTGAGGACAAACACATCACAGTGAGTGGAAATCACACTTACGGCTACAGCACACAACCACCACCCTTAATAACCATCCCTCTTACTTCATGGTCTTCCTCTCCTCTAAGCAGATAAGCGCCCCCTTTGAAATTGGCGTCACCATGACAGAAGAGGACTATGAGGAGTATGGTGTAGCACTGCAGGAGATCATTCAGCGTCTGCTGGGGAACACAGAGGCACCAGGTTTGCCAAATACATGTTTTATACGTCAAAACCTGTGTCCCCCTCAACCAATGTATAGTAAACAGATTACACTCACAATTTCCTGTTATTTTGACATGTTTTGTCACCTTTCAGAGGGACCGCCACAACTTTGAAGATCATGGAGGAAACTTAAGAATCTACCGTCTCCAATTTCAGCTTCATTAGATGGTGATTCTTAAAATACTGAGAGCAGAAACATGCTGATCTCATTTCTTTTAAAGCTTCATGTATTCTTCAGCTCATTACTCAGAATGTGGCTATGGTATGTATCACTTAATCCTTCATTTCATTACAAACTTAATTATTAAACTGTTCAGCAGGTGAATCTATGTATATACAAATTTAACTCATGATTGTTTTGGAAGCTTTCCACCACATCCCAGAGTCTCAGTGAGTTCATTCAGCTGTTATTACATGACCTTATTATGGAGCTTAACTGGTGGTAAGATGGTTGAAATTTAATTAAATACAAAGTGTAAGTTGATAAAAAGTAATTTTGGTTGTTTGGAACTTAAAATGATTTTTATCAAACTACTTTTTTTAAGGTCAATATCGAATGTTCCTTCTCAAATATGTAAAGTTGTAGTGAGTTTCTCAGAGATTCATCAATATGTCAGACTCTTTTATTGAACATATTTAGTCTATTTTCTTGTAAAACCCTTGTGTCAGCCAATTCATTCAGATTCTTACCTGTGTAATTATAAAGAAATGTACCGTACAACCTGTCCTCATTTGTCATCATAGTCCTACATATGTCCGTATAAATAAAGCATTAATTAACCTTTTGTCTCTGTGTCTCAACTTTGGCAGGGTATTGATAGAAAAAAATAATTCATGTAAAGAATCAGGGTGAAATTGAGTAAATGAGATGGAGGAATGAACAGGGGTTATATTTCCTCCTTTTAATTAGGTTATAGAATTGAGAATGGGTTCTGTGTTGGGATAAACAGCTCTGTTTTACCTTGCATTTGATCTGTTGGTTTGACAGCTTCCTGAGGTTTTTAGCAACTCACAGGCTTAAATGTTGTTTCTCTCAAAGGGTGAAAATCAGATTTACGAATCCCAGAACAAGGCTGTTCAACTTCCTGTTCAAATCACAGGAACTGGGTCAAACATGGCAAAGCAGGAACTGCTCTGATCACTTGTGTCTGTCCTGCATTCCACCTCGCAGCCACGAACATGGTGTGCTCTAAAACTGTTCAGGCTTTCATCATAACCCAAGCATCGGTGAACATATTTTTAACACATCCATCTTATCAAAGTGATTTACAGGAGACGCATCCACCCATCTACCATTCATCTAATCCTCAGAAGACCTTTTGTAACCAACAGAAAAAATAGGCCAGACTGATCATTCTCAAATTAAAAAGCACTCAAGCCAAATGTGTGAGCAAAACATGGTGGTAAGCAAGCTAATGGACTCATGTGAGAGCCACTTCCTCACAATAAAGAATAAGGTTTGCTCATTGCAAACATCACATATCTGTGTCGCTGTATTAGAGACAACACTTCACTCTCTTCCATTTCGCATCTTCACACTCTTCAATCAGCAATTGTGCGTAAATGAGTGATTCAACAAACTACAAAATAAAAACAAGTGTGTCTCAATCAACTATTATAGGGAGACATTTTGGCATTGATTTTGAGTCAATGGGTCAAACGACCTGGAAGCTATTGAAACAAAAAAACGGACGATGTTTTCGTGAAAAATAAGGACTTTTAAAAAAAAATATTCATGAAAAAAAAAGAAATTCAACTAAAAGCCAATAAAAACTGCTGTGTTTCATTCTACCAGTATAACAAGACATTTGGCCATTGATTTTGAGTCGATGGCTCAAATGACCTGGGAACTATTGAAAAAATCGGGCGGTGTATTCGCCAAAAAAGGTGATGTTTCATTAAAATATTCATGAAAAATAGAAATTCCACTAAAATCCAATAAAAACTGCTGTGTCTCATTCTACCAGTTTAACAAGACATGTCGGCATTGATTTCGAGTCCATGGCTCAAATGACCTGGGAGCTATTGAATAAATCGGGCGGTGTATTCGGCAAAAATGGTGATTTTTCATTAAAATATTCATGAAAAATAGAAATTCCACTAAAATCAAATAAAAACTGCTGTGTCTCATTATACCAGTATAACAAGACATTTGGCCAGTGATTTCGAGTCGATGAATCAAATGACCTGGGAGCTATTGAAAAAATCGGATGGTGTATTCGCCAAAAATGGTGATTTTTCATTAAAATATTCATGAAAAATAGAAATTCCACTGAAATCAAATAAAAACTGCTGTGTCTTATGTTTCCAGTATAACAAGACATTTGGCCATTGATTTAGAGTCAATGGCTCAAATGACCTGGGAGCTATTGAAAAAACTTGGGCAGTGTATTCACCAAAAATGGTGATTTTTCATTAAAATATTCATGAAAAATAGAAATTCCACTAAAAAACAATAAAAACTGCTGTGTCTCATTCTACCAGTATAACAAGACATGTCCGCATTGATTTTGAGTCGATGGCTCAAATGACCTGGGAGCTATTGAAAAAATCGGATGGTGTATTCGCCAAAAATGGTGATTTTTGATTAAAATATTCATGAAAAATAGAAATTCCACTAAAATCCAATGAAAACTGCTGTGTCTCATTCTACCAGTATAACAAGACATTTGGCCAGTGATTTTGAGTCGATGGCTCAAATGAAGTGTTAACTACTGAAAAAATCGGCGGAGGTTTTCATTAAAAATAGCGACTTTCCATTAAAATATTCACCAAAAATACAAATTCCACCGGAATCCAATGGGAACTGCTGTGTCTCGTTCAGCCAGTATAGGACCACATTTGGGAGCGATTTCGAGTCAATCGGTCCAAAGACCTGGAAGCTATTGAAAAAATCGGCCAACGTTTTCATGAAAAATGGCAACTTTTCACTAAAATATTCACCAAAAATACAAATTCCACCGGAATCCAATGGGAACTGCTGTGTCTCGTTTAGCCAGTATAGGACCACATTTGGGAGCGATTTCGAGTCAATCGGTCCAAAGACCTGGAAGCTATTGAAAAAATCGGCAAACGTTTTCATGAAAAATGAAGAGTTTTCACTAAAATATTCACCAAAAATACAAATTCCACCGGAATCCAATGGGAACTGCTGTGTCTCGTTCAGCCAGTATAGGACCACATTTGGGAGCAGTTTCGAGTCAATCGGTCCAAAGACCTGGAAGCTATTGAAAAAATCGGCCGAGGTTTTCATGAAAAATGAAGACTTTTCACTAAAATATTCACCAAAAATACAAATTCCACCGGAATCCAATGGGAACTGCTGTGTCTCGTTCAGCCAGTACATGACCACATTTGGCAGCAATTTCGAGTCAATCGGTCCAAAGACCTGGAAGCTATTGAAAAAATCGGCCAAAGTTTTCATGAAAAATGGCAACTTTTCACTAAAATATTCACCAAAAATACAAATTCCACCGGAATCCAATGGGAACTGCTGTGTCTCGTTCAGCCAGTATAGGACCACATTTGGGAGCGATTTCGAGTCAATCGGTCTAAACACCTGGAAGCTATTGAAAAAAACGGCCAAGGTTTTCATGAAAAATGGCAACTTTTCACTAAAATATTCACCAAAAATACAAATTCCACCGGAATCCAATGGGAACTGCTGTGTCTCGCTCAGACAGTACATGACCACATTTGGCAGCAATTTCGAGTCAATCGGTCCAAAGACCTGGAAGCTATTGAAAAAATCGGCCAACGTTTTCATGAAAAATGAAGAGTTTTCACTAAAATATTCACCAAAAATACAAATTCCACCGGAATCCAATGGGAACTGCTGTGTCTCGTTCA